>NC_092756.1:77044833-78296674 GCF_047496795.1 Chiloscyllium punctatum | reverse complement strand
AACCAGTCTAACATGCCATACCTTGTTGAACGCTTATAGATAGCATCCATCACTCTGCCTTCCTCAGTTTTCCTTGTCACCTCTTCAAAAAACTCAATCAAGTTAGTGAGAGACAATTTCTAACACAAAAAGCCATGTTGACTATCCCTAATCAGTCCTTGCCTTTCCAAATACATGTAAATCCTGTCCCTCTGGGTTCCCTCCAACAACTTGCTGATGTCAGGCTCATAGGTTTATAGTTCCCTGGCTTTTCCTTACCACCTTTCTTAAATTGTGGTACCATATTAGCCAACCTCCAATCTTCCAGCACCTCATCCATGGCCGTTGGTGATAAATATCTCAGCAAGGGGCCCAGTAATCACTTGCCTAGCTTCCCACAAAGGTTTGGAAAACACCTGATCAGGTCCTGTGGATGATCTACCATTATGTGTTTTAAGACTTCCAGCATGCTCTCTTTTGTAACATGAACTCTTTTTAAGACATCTCTATTTATTTCCCCAAGTTCCATAGCTTCAATATTCTTCTCCACAGTAAATGTTGATGCAAAATATTCATTTAGTATCTCACCCATCTCTTGTTATTCCACACATAGATATCCACGTCAACCTTTAAGGCGCACATTGTGTCCCTTATTAATCTTTTCCCCTAACTGCATTTATAGAATCTCATTGAATTTTCCTTAACTCTGTTTGCCAAAGCTATCTCATGTCCCTTTTTTGCCCTTTTGATTTCCCTCTTAAGTATACTCCTACTGCCCTTATACTCCTGTAGGGATTCACTCGATCCCGACTGTCTATGCCTGATAAATGCCTCCTTCTTTTTCTTTTTTCTTGACCAGAGCCTCAATTTCTCTAATCTTCCAACATTCCCTATACCTGCCAGCCTCAACCTTCACACTAAGGGGAACATACTGTCTCTAAACTTACACTATCTCATTTATAAAGATCTCCCACTTCCCAACCATCTCTTTACACGTCAACATCAATTTCACCAGTTTCCTCATCTCCCCTCTTCCCACCTCATTTCAGATCCATCCTCCAACTCGGCACCACCTTCTTGAACTGTCTTACCTGTCCATCCTCCTTCCCAGATATCCGCTCTGCCCTCCCCTCTGACCTATCACCGTCACTCTCCACTTTCATCTACCTATCGCCTTCCTAGCAACTACCTTCCCTCCAGCCCCACTCACCCCCACCCTGATTTATCTCTCAGTCCCTTTCCCAACACCACCGCCCCCCCACACTCCCAAAACCCCATTAGACCAGATGAAGGGCTTATGCTAGAAATGTCAACTCTCCTGCTCCTCGGATGCTGCCTGAGATGACTGCAGAAGTCCTGAATATCAAGTACCAGATAGACAGTGGTGCATCATGCAACATCTTGACTTTCACAGAAGTGTATGAAGTAAAAACGTAAAAACCCAAAGAAGCCCTCAAGAGTAAGGTTGAGGTTAAATAATAGCACCATGCTCGTGCTGAGAGTATGAGAGTCGAAGAGTGTGGTGCTGGAAAAGCACAGCCAGTCAGGCAGCATCCGAGGAGCAGGAGAATCGACATTTTGAACATATGCTGATGAAGAGCTTATGCTTCAAACATTGATTCTCCTGCTCCTCGGATGCTGCCTGACTGGCTGTGCTTTTCCAGCACCACACTCTTCGACTCTGATCTCCAGCATCTGCAGGCCTCACTTTCTCCTAGTTCTTTGCATGTGAATAGGTCCCCAATCACCAATGCTCCTAACACCTTCAAAACAGGCCTTACCCTCATTTAGAATTGTAATGCTTGGATTGTCCTATCCTTTTCCATAACTATTTTAAAGCTAACAGAATTATGATCACTTGTCCCAAAAGTGCTCCCCCATTGGTGCCTCAGTCACTTGCCCTGCCTTATTTCTAAACAGAAGCTCACATTTTGCTCCTTTTCTAGTAGGTACTTCCACATGCTGAATTTAAAAAATGGGAAGGGAAACCATGTGACATCCTTCTGCCCAATGAAATGCCCCAGACCCCTCTAAACCTGCCTCAGGGGATGAGAAGGGGACATTACATTCTGTCCAATGTCTTCTGTGAAAATGAAAAATGCCTTCTCAACATCACAGCTTGCTTGAATTATTGATCACATTTTCATACACATTTTTTTTTTCTGAGGGAAGTGTCACCATCATTTTCTCTGTTGACCTGCCTTGAGAAATAATCCTTGTTTGTTACAGTCAGCAGCATTGTGTATTTAAGCTGTGGGTGCTCCCCCCTGGGTTTTTATGGCTTCTGTACGTCTCAACTGCAAATGTTCATTAAAAATGTGATTAAATCAGTCAAACGTATCCAGCCTTGCACAGAGTGCAACTCCGATGACCCAGAAGTAACTTAGTCACATTCCCAGCCATACGGGTTTGAGTGCTCACTTTGTAATTGAACTGTCAGCAAATTCTACAGAGAGTGGGAGTGAGCTCACAACTAACTCACTGACTTGGGCTCCTTTCCGGTGGCCTTTTTGCTATTGTTAGCCCTGAGCTCCATTTGTCAATGATGTGCAAACCTGAACAACGAGAACGCAGTTAGGAAAGGAAATTGCAATTGGAATGAGTCACTAATGAATTCAGTTGCTGAATAACGACACAAGAGGCTGGTATCCTGTCAATGAGTCACCCTTTACTTACCCACAGTCTATGGGCTCTGACTAGCCAGTACCTAGGCGAAAGTGAGGACTGCAGATGCTGGAAATCAGAGTCAAGATTAGAGTGGTGCTGGAAAAGCACAGCAGTACAGGCAGCATCCGAGGAGCAGGAAAATCGACGTTTCAGGCTGGAGCCCTTCATCATGTCCCTAGACCAAGGAGACATCCTGAATCTCCCATTCGTTTTTTCTTTCATTTGGAACCTCAGTTTTCATAATCAATTTTCAAAAATTTAACTGAAAAGGATGAAGATAAAAAGAATGAGGCTGATATGTTCAGAATGTCTCTTTAACAGAAATGCAACAAATGGATCCTGAATTGAGTTTTACCAAGCCACCCCCTCAGAAAAGAATCAGAAATAATCCCTGAGTGTTATTGTTTGAAAGACAAAGTATTAATGAAGAAAGAGTCTGCCTCAAATACCAGGTGATGAAGAGTGGGCAGTGGTCCATTAGGTGGTCGCTACATCTGAGATCAGAATGAAATTTTATAAATTAGCTCATGAAGTTCCAATGGCAAGTCATTTATGGATGAGGAACATACAACCAAAACTACTAAAGCAATTTTATTGGTCAGGATTATTGAAATAACTGCTCAGAGGCTGGTATCCCGTCACCAAGTCACCCTTTATTTACATGTGAACAGGACATGGGCTCTGACCAGTCAGTTCCAAGCCAGTCTCAAGACTGAGGAGACCTCCTGAATCTCCTGGTTTTTTTTTGTTTTCTCACTTTCCTTTCTTTTTTTCTTCTTCTTTTCATTATTTCCCCCACCAGGAAGAAAGGAAACACCCAAGTGGCCAGTGATAAGCAGTGTCCTTCTTAGAGGGTAATGCTGTGTGATCAAACAGGGAGGGGATGGGAGGGGAGGGAAATTAATACACTCCACTCCCTGCAGTGCACATAAATCTCTTTTTTTTTAAATCTCCTGGTTTATTTTTTGTTTTTTTTCTCTCAGAGTCAGTAGGATGTCTGTCACTCCTGTTCTTTTTCTTTCAGAGTGAACAGAACCTCTGATATTCCTGTTTATGTTTATTTTTTTTTTAGTTTGAACAGGATGTGACCCTCCTGTTTTTTTTTAATAATGCCCCACACTACCGTCTAACTGGGTAGCGCTTATTTATTCCCCCGCACCCATGTTGTGTGTGTGCAGGTGTGAAACACAGTGAAAGACACAAGGTGCACGAATTTTTATTCAGTTTCTCCCACCAGGACGAAAGGAAACACCCAAGTGGCCAGTGATAAGCAGTGCCCTTCTTAGAGGGTAATTCTGTGTGATCAAAATGGGGAGGGGAGGGGAGGGAAATTAATACACTCCACTCCCTGCAATGCCCATAAATCCCAATTTTTGAATCTCCTGTTTTTTTTTCTTTTTCAGGAATCTCGTTTTTAATCTCCTTTGACAACAGTTGAGGTTCCAGAGTGAAATAACTCCATAGAGGCTGGTATCGCCACCAAGTCTCCCTTTATTACTCGTGGAGAATAGTAGCTGATCCAGCTCCCTCAGAGCCAGCTCTCAGACAGAACAGAATCTCCGACACTCCTGATTATTTATTTTTTTCTTTTTTTTTTAACTGACTCCTGTTTTTTTTAACCCCCCACACTACCACCTAACTGCAGTAGTACTTATTTATTCCCCCGCACCCATGTTGTGTGTGTGCAGGTGTGAGACACAGTGAAAGACACAAGGTGCACGAATCTTTATGCAAATTTCCACCACCAGGAAGAAAGGAAATACCCAAGTGGCCTGTGACAAGCAGTGTCCTTCACATTGAAAGGCAATGCTGTGTGACCAATAGTGATGGGGAGGGCTAATCTCCTGTTTTTTTTTAATCTGTGACACTCCTCTTTTTTTTTCCTTTTTACCCCCACACTATCACCTAACTGCGGTAGTGCTTATTTTTCCCCAGCATATGTGTGTGTGTGCGCGTGTGTGTGCATGCATGCCAATGTGAGACACAGTGAAAGACACAAGGTCCATGAATCTTTATTCAAATTCCCACCACCAGGAAGAAAGGAAATACCCAAGTGGCCAGTGACAAGCATCAAAGGGCAATGCTGCGTGACCAAACAGTGAAGGGGAGGACAGGGATTAAATAATCTCCTGCTTTTTTTGGTTTTTTTAAACTAAATAATTCAACTGTCTGTTTAATTTTAATAAGCCTTAACAATGCTATAAATGCCCCAGACATTTTAAGGGTCTGGAATTTCTCTCTTCAGAATATGTGCCTGACCACTTGAGGATAACATTCATTTCAATTATAACAAACTCTTAAATGATTTATAATTTTAGTCAAAAATTAAAGCAGGAGAAAGTGAGGACTGCAGATGCTGGAGATCAGAGCTTAAAAATGTGTTGCTGGAAAAGCGCAGCAGGTCAGGCAGCATCAAAGGAAAAGGAGAATCGACGTTTCGAGAAGGGCTTATGCCCGAAACGTTGATTCGCCTGCTCCTTTGATGCCGCCTGACCTGCTGCGCTTTTCCAGCAACACATTTTTAAAGCTCAAAAATTAAGCAGCATACTGTCAGCAGATATGTAAACCGCAAGGCTAAAAACGTAATATCAAAATTAATAGGATACAACTTAATGTCAGTCCTTACTATTTCAGATCGCTGGTATGAATATATTAGAATGAGCAGTTAAAGAAAAGTTTTACTGTAAAGCTCTGAGCTGAACCCAAAGACTACCACCTTCCGACCACCCAAAGACTGCCCACCCGGAGGTCAACCTGGCACCGGGTAAATCTCCTGTTTATTTTTTTGGCTCTCAGAGCGAGCATAACCTCTGACACCCCTTTTTTTTGTCTCAGAGTGCACAGGATGTTTGATGGTGTTTTTTCTTTTAACCTCGACATTACCACCTAACTGTGGTAGTGCTTTTTTCCCCAGCACCCATGTTGTGTGTGTGCGCAGGTGTGAGACACAAATAAAATAAAAAAAAAACAGGAGATTTTCACTAACAATTACAGAACAGTTTACAAAAAAAAAGTTAACATTTACAGCTGTATACAACAGCAATTTTACAAGGGAGAGGAGCAGCAAAGCCAGGCCCCAAACCCTACCGTTCAACCAGTTTACAGGAAGATAAGGACAAATCTCAAATCCCAGTTTCACATATAAAAGACAGTAACAATGACATTTGTACATAAAAAGGACAATCCAGTTACATAAAAAAGTGCATACACTGCAGACCCAGCAACCCTCTGTCCCTACCACCTTCCGACCACTCTAAAGGCAGCCGGCCCCTACACACCTTCCAGCTCTCGCTCCACCCCACACCCCTTCTAGTTCTCAGTCCACCTTGACACACCTTTTGACTATTTCTAGGACAGCGCGTCCCGGTAGCTGGCTGGGGTGACAGTGGTCAGGACGGCCTACCCACCTTCTGGCTCTCAGTCTGCCGCTACGTACCATTGGGTTCATGAGCTTCCCAGACCCAGAGGCACGCAAGACAGCGCAGGTGATAGACCCAACAAATAACACAATACACAGTTTATTACCAAAAAACAGAGTCCTTTCTGGTGCACAGAGTCCAGATATAGAGTCTTCTAAATGTAGAGTCCATTCTCAGGAACACAGTCTACTCCAGTTTTTGAGGTGCATTGTCCAAAGTGGAGTCCACTCCAAACTGCAGTGTCCACTCCTGAAGGTAGCAAATGCACACCCCACAGGTGTTCAGTCTGCACAAGTCCTGGCCCAGCCTTGGAAAACCAGGCCCACTCACAGGAACATTGTTCAGGTGCAGTTAACTCACAGGGGTTTTGGTGCAGTCCTGAAGGCAAGGTCTTCTCCCAGACTCCAGGATACAGCAAGTGCTCACCTCCCAGCACACACACAGATGTTCAATCTTCAGAGGCCCAGTCCCAGGGCTAGGCCTCTCCACAGGAACAGCTCCTCTGGTAAAATGTATGTCTTCCACAATGACTCAGTCCAAACACCAAAAACAGTGAGGATACATACAGAAAACAAAGAAAACTAGAGTCCAAGGGCTAAGCCTTACCATAAAATCCACATTTCTCTTAACCTTTTGACAAAAGGACAAAAAGTAACACATAGGCTGTAACCAGCTAGTGAAACAACAACCCCCTAATGAGAACTGAGTTACACCTGAAACACATTATGTGCATCAAGAGTTTAACAATCAGTCCTCACTAAAAGGAATGTCAGTTAACAAACTGGCTAAATTCAGCTAGTTCAGGAATCAGGTTTCCCCCTCCAAAAAAAAGAGGGGCAGAAACTAACAGTAACACTGACTATAGCACCAGCCAGCAGAGTTCCCTAAACTGAGGAGACTTTGAATCTGTTTATTTTTGTCCTATTTTATTAAACAAATTACAAAACACAGTTTACACAAAAAGTTAACATTTACAGCTGTATACAATAGCAATTTTACAAGGGAGAGAAGCAGCAAAGCCAGGCCCTAAACCCTACCGTTCAACCAGTTTACAGGGAGATGAGGACAAATCTCAAATCCCAGTCTCACAGATGAGAAGACAGCGACAATAACATTTGTACATAAAAAGCCAATCCAGTTACAAGTGCATAAAATAGAGACCCAGCAAGCACCCCATCCCTCCCACCTTCCGGCCACTCTAAGGCAGTCCACCCATGCCCCTTCCAGTTCTCGGTCTGCCCTGACACCTTTCGACCACCTCTAGGACAGCCTTCCCCGGTACCCGCCCAAGGTGACAGCCTACCCACCATCTGGCTCTCAGGGCGACTGGCATTAGGGTGGTCAACCCACCCTCCGGCTTTCAGGACAGCCTACCAACTTTCAGGTTCACAGGATGGTCTACCCACCCTCCGGCTCTCGGGGTGACAACTTTCAGGACAACCCATGAGCCTCCCAGCTCACAGTAAGGCCTGCCAGACCCAGGGACATACAAGACAGTGCAGGTGATAGACCCAGGAAACACCATAATACAGTTAATTACCAAAAAACACAGAGTCCTTTCTGGTACACAGTCCAAATCTATACAGTCTTCAAAATATAGAATCCACTTCCAGGAAGAGTCCACTCCAATATACAATGTGCATTGTTGGAAATAGAGTCCGCTCCAAACTGCAGAGTCTGTTGCTAAAAACAGAGTCCACAACCAGGGGCAGAGTCCACTCCTGAAGGCAGCAAATGCACACCCCACAGCACACAGCTGTTCATTCTCCATGGAGTCCTGGCCCAGCCTTGGAAAACCAGGCCCACTCACAGGAACAGTACATTGTTCAGGTGCAGGTGCAGTTAACTCACAGGGGTTTGGTCCACTCCCAAACTCCAGGATACAGCAAGTGCCCACCTCCCAGCACACACACATGTTCAATCTTTAGAGGCCCAGTCCCAGGGCTAGGCCTCCCCACAGGAACAGCTCCTCTGGTAAAATGTACATCTTCCACAAGGGCACAGTCCAAACACCAATAAAAAGTGAAGACACATGCAAAAAACAAAAGGAAACTAGAGTCTAAGCCCTACTACAAAATTAACATTATCCTTTTCTCGACAAGAGTAACACACAGGCTGTAACCAGCCAGTGAAACAACAACCCCCTAAATGAGAACTGAGTCACACCTGAAACACATTATGTGCATCAGGAGTTTAACAATCAGTCCTCACTAAAAGGAATGTCATTTAACAAACTGGCTAAATAATTCAGCCAGTTCAGAAATCAGGTTTCCACCTCAGAAAAAAGGAGCAGAAACCAACTGTGACAGTAACATACTGACTGTAGCACCAGCCAGCACAGAGTCAGTCCCCTAAACTGAGGAGACACTGAATCTCCTGTTTTTTTTTAAAAAAAGGAAACAGCTGCGTGGCCCGTGACAAGTAGTACCCTTCACATCAGGGGGCAATGCTGCGAGATTCTCCTGGTTATATTTTTTTCGCCTTTTTTAAAAAAAAATATATTAACCCCCACACTACCACCTAACTGCAGTAGTGCTTATTTTTTCCCCAGCACCCATGGTGTGTGTGTGCAGGTGTGAGACACAAAGTGCATGAATCTTTATTCAGTTTCCACCACCAGGAAGATAGGAAAACACCCGAGTGGCCAGTGACAAGCATTACCCTTCACATCAAAGGGCAATGCTGTGTGATCAAACAGTGAAGGGGAGTGTAAGGACTAAATCAAAATAGAGTTGGAGGGGGAAATAATGTACTCCACTCCCTGAATTAGTCCAGGGTGTTGGTGGACACCACGTGCTCCTTCTCCAAGGACACCCGGGCTCTAACGTAACCGCAGAAGAGGGGCAGGCAGTCGGCCCTAATGACCCCCTCCACGGCCCGCTGCCTGGACCCGTTATGGCCAGTTTGGCCAGGCCCAGGAGCAGACCCATGAGGAGGTCTTCAGACCTACCCTCCCTCCTCCGTACCGGGTGCCCGAAGATCAGGAGCGTGGGACTGAAGTGCAACCAAAAGCAGAGGAGGAGGTTTTTAAAAAAAAATATCAAAAAGGGAGTGCAAAACGCCCACACCCAATATATACACGGTCCACGGACTCCACAGAACAAGCAGTTGGGCTGGGAGTCCGTGAACCACCGCAATCTACGGTTGCAGGGGACTGCTGCATGCAGCACCCTCCACCCCAGATCCCCAAAAGGGGGAGGACTCTCCTGTAGAGAGCCCTCCACTGGGGATCCCCACCGCCCCGTGGGGAATGGGCACGCCAAGGTGTGTCCGGACAGTGGATGAGGGAGAAGAGATGGACGGTGTGTGGCAGCAGTCTATACAGGGCCTGCCTTTTTACCCTCTGGAAGGAAACAAAATTAAAATTCCGGAGGCGGCTCAGGTTGTGGGGCATGGGCTCCGGCGGGAAGTACGGGACCTTGGGGCCAATGTGAGATTCCGTCCGGGCTGGGGTGAGCGCGGACGGGATCCCACCGCACACCCGAGGGTCCAACTGGGGCACTACGTGGGGTCTGAGCACCGCCGTTTTAAGGCGTCGGATGGTGGTGGCCACGTACCGGACGTCTACCGCTGCCCTGCTCGCTATATCCTGCGGCAGCGTCCAGCCCAGGCCCCCACCATCCAGCATGTCCCCGACCCTGGTCACCCTCACAGTCACGGCCCTCCCCTCCGACAGTCACTCGAACCCACGAGTACGGAGGTGCGGATTCCTGAGCAACGTCTCCCTGACGACAGCCGTTACTCCTGCCGGAGGGTAGGCGTGACGCGATTCGACCATGTTCCAGACCGTGAGCAGGTCCTGGTAAAAGACAGGCAGTGTCCTGAGAGTGACCTCCAAACCATCACGGTCCCTGAACAGGAGCTGAGTCTCGTAGTTGAGGTTACGCACCTGGTGGAAAAAATACGTCGCCAGGGCCCCCCGCCGAGGGGGAGGCTCAATGTAAAGGTATCGCTGCAAGGTCTGAAGGTGGAACGTCGCTACCTGGGTGTGAACGCACACCAGCGACTGACCGCCCTCCTCAATATGGAGACTCAGGACCTGCGCAGTGACCCAGTGCATCTTTTTGTCCCAGAAGAAGTGAACCAACATTCTCTGGATGTCAGTGACAAAACCAGGAGGAGGGACCAAAGTGACCAGCCGGTACCACAGCATGGCAGGCACCAGCTGGTTTATGACCAACACTCGACTCCTGTGAGACAGCACTCGGAGCAGTCCTGTCCAGAGGCCTAGGCAAGCCGAGACTTTGGCCTCCAGCTCCTGCCAGTTCCCCGGCCAGGATTCCTCAGCCGGGCTGAGGTAGACCCCCAGGTCGATGAGATGGGTGGTACTCCAGCTGAACCCCGTAACTCCTCCGGCAGCGACTCCACCCACCATGGACTGACCAGTCGTCTGGAACATTTGGCCCAGTTGATCCTGGTGGAAGAGGCCGCTGAGTACAAGGCCTGGCACTCGCGCATCCTCCCCAGGTCAGCCAGGTCGGTGAAAGTGAGGAGCACATTGTCGGCGTAGGCCAAGAGGACCACCCCCGTGCCCGCGCCGTGCAGAACCAGCCCCGACAACCTCCTCCACAAGAGGCGCAGGAAAGGCTCCACGCACAGGGAATACAGCTGGCCGGACAGGGGGCAGCCTTGGTGTACTCCTCTCCCGAAGTGAAGGGGCACCGTCAGGTACCCGTTAACTTTAACCAGACACTCTGTGGCAGCGTACAAAAAGTCGATCCGGGCGACGAACCGCGTCCCGAACCCGAATGCCCGCAGAGTCCCGAGCAGGTACTCGTGATCGACCCTGTCGAACACCTTCTCCTGGTCGAGAGACTGGAAGGCGCTCAGCAGACCAGCCCGTCGACAGAAATGGATCAGGTCCCGGACCAGGTGGACGTTGTAGTGTATCCTCCAGCCTGGGACTGTGTAGGACTGGTCCGGGTGAATCATGTGGGCCAGCACAGAGGCCAGGCAAGAAGACAACACCCTGGCGAAGATTTTGTAGTCAGTGCTGAGGAGGGAGACCGGACGCCAGTTCTTCAAAGAACGAAGGTCCCCCTTCTTTGGCAGCAGGACGATGACCGCCCTGCGCCAAGAAAGGGGCAGCTGTCCGGCATTTAGACACTCCCCCAGGACCTGTGCGTAGTCGTTCCCCAGGACGTCCCAGAACGCCCTAAAGAACTCCACAGTCAGCACGTCCAGCCCCGGGGTTTTGCCCCGCGAGAGCCGGTCGAGGGCTCCGGTCAGCTCCTCTAAAGTGACAGGAGCGTCGAGCCTTCCGGCGTCCTCCAGGCCGAGCTGCGGTAGGTCCTCCCACAGAACTCTGCGAGCATCCTCGCTGGACGGATCCGGAGAGAACAGAGCTGTGTAATAGTTTCGGACGTGGGCCCTGATGCCCTCCGGATCCGAGACGAGGGACCCGTCGTCGGCCAGCAGCACAAGGAGCTGCTGACGGGTACCACGCCTTTTTTCCAGCGAGTAGAAGAAGGGGGAGCCGCGGTCCAGGTCCTGGAGGAGCTGAATCCACGACCTCACGTACGCGCCCCAAGCCCCGATGAGCTGCAGGTCCCGGAGCACGGCCTTCTTCTCTTCGTACACCCCGCGCAGGGCCAGGTCCGCGTCGGGCTGACCGAGGCGTGACTCCAGGTCGAGCATCTCCCTCTCCAACTCCCCGTTCCTGGATTTCCACCTCTTCATCGAGCCCCTCGCGTACTCCTGTCAGAAGACGCGGACGTAAGCCTTGCCCACGTCCCACTATAGCCTCAGGGAGGGGAAGCTTCCCCGCTTCCTTCTCCAGCCGGCCCAGAAACGACAAAACGAGTCCCGGAACTGCTCATCCTCCAGCAGCAGGTTGTTAAAGTGCTAGTACGCGGAGCCGAGCCTGGCGCCGAACGGAAGGAGTTCCACCCACACCAGGTGATGGTCCGTGCCGACACCTGCCGCGTGGAGGCCTTCGGAAAACAGGAGTCGTACACCCGCGAAACGTACAGGCGGTCGATTCTGGACGCTCCGACCCCAGGCCTCACGAAGGTGAAGGCGAGGGAGTCGGGATGGAGATTCCGCTAGACGTCCACCAGGTCGAAGGACTTGACCAAGTCCCCCAACCTTCTCCCCGATGCCCAGCCAGTGCGGGCACCGCCTTGGTCCCTGTCCTTGAGGACGCAGTTAAAATCTCCCCCGAGGACGACGAGGTTCTCATCGATGGAGGCGAGATGAGCGGACACGTCGCCGAAGAAGCTCGCTTGCCTCGGCCCGTCCAGGGGAGCGTAGACGTTCACCAAGTGAAGCACCACGGCCCCCAGCCGAACCGTCAGGTGAAGCAAACGGCCTGGCACGTGCTCCCTGACCCCCAAGATCTCCGGCTGAAAATGCGGGGCCAACAGGATAGCCACCCCGCCAGATCTGCGGGTGAGGTGACTCATGTAGACCCCCCCCCCCTCGCCACTCCAGGAGCCAGGTGGCTTCGTCTCCCGGGGTAGTGTGGGTTTCTTGCAGGAAGCACACCGCATACCTCCTATCCCAAAGGACCGAGAGGGTCTGGAATCTGCGCTGTGACTCCCTGCTGCCATTGATGTTGAGGCTGGCTATAGTTGTCTCCATGTTGGAAGCGTTGTGCAACCATCACCAGTAGTTAAAAAACGATATATACATTTACTGGGAGGACGGGGGAGAGACACAGAAGTCCCTCACCCTCACCAGGAGTGCCCCCAGGAAGTTCCTGACTTGTTTTCGCTCATTCACGTCGAGCCCAGGTGCCTGGCGAGCAGCGTGGGCCAACCAGTAAACTCTTTCAAAGGAGTTCCAGCGGTCGAGGCCAGTTGGGCTCTATCCCGGCGACTCCGAGTTTCCTCGACAAATTCCCAGATTTCCTCAAGGGGGATGAGGGGGAGATCAGTGGGGGGCACCTGGGCCTCAAAAATGTCGCTGCAGACAGAGTCTGCATCATCCCCAGTGTCCGCCACCGATCCCGAACCCTCCTCCAGGAGGTCGCCCTTGGTCACCAACCCCTCCCCCACCAAGAGGATGGGGGCTGGTCCGGCACCGCCAACGAGCCTCAACCCCCTGGCGACCCCACCCCCAGGGTCACCAGCAGTACCTTCCTTGGCACACCCCTTCCCGGAACACCCCAAGTTCGGGTCGTCGGGTGGCAGAGGCTCGGACCCCCATTCCTCTCCCGACATCTCGGGGAAAAGGTCCTCCCCCAGGGCCAAGGCCCCCGGAAAAACAGTCTGGGAGGGAGGAGCGAGGATAACACCTTCCTCCCCTCGACGACCCAGCAGAGGGTCCTCTGTTGTCACCCACACCACGGCCTGTGTTGTTATTACGGTCCTCCCCAGGGGCTGGAGGAGTTGAGGCAACAGGCCCTGCTGTAGCCCCTGGGGGTTTGGTAGGCCGGGCCACAGCGCAGGAGAGTCAAGAGGCACAGTTAGCTCGTCCCCTAGAGAGGGACTGTGCTGCCAGCACACTGCTGGAGTGTCTCTCTCCTCCAAGGGCTGGCACCTCTTCCCCAGAGAGACAGGGGGGAACTTATGGGCCTTCCCCTCCCTGCCAGCGTTGGTGGTCATGGGGACCGAAGTCCCTCCCCCCAGCCTTTCCCAGAGTACGATTGGCTGGGGGAAGACAGGGGCGTGGCCAGGGTGAGGAGGTTCATCCGTGTCACTTCCTGCCCTGCCCCTGGTTTATCAGGTGATGGTGGGCAGGACAGGGGCCCAGTTCCCTCTCTGGAGCCCAGAAACATGGTCACTGCAGGAGGTTGGGCAGTGGTGGATCCCCCCAGGTTAGTGCCAGGGCTTGGGCTTAGGGACCCTGGGCCAGGTGTTGAAGCCCCAGGGGTTTCTCTATCGGGGTGGGGGGGGTGGATGTGAGGTCAGTGGGGCCAGGATCAGGTAAGCGTTTGGGGGTCAGGGTTCCCGTGCTGGGGCGATGCTGGCACGGCCACAGTGGCATTGTCGTGCTGGGGTGGGGCAGGTCGTGGGCTAGGTGTCGGGGAAGGGGATAGGGTGGTCTCCCTGTGGGCGGGCCTGACACGTTGTGTCTTTTTGAGCGCCTTCTGGCTAGCTGGACGCTCAACACCCCACCCCCCCTGCTGGAGGCTGGAGTATTGGAAGCCTCCAGCTTAGCCTCTGGTGCCGGGGCTTGCGGTGCTGACTGCGGGGGTGGGGGAGTGGGTGTGCTGGCACCACCACCAGCTGTTGGCGTGGGCTGGGCAGCCTTCTGGGTGGGGCAGTTTTTTCTTATGTGCCCCACCATGGCACAGGTGGTACTGCATGCTGTCCAGAAGGCGCGGTAGGCCGTGCCCTTGTGGAGGAGGGTGAATGAGCCCTTGGTAACCTCCTCTTGGGCCAGGCAAATAAACACCTGGCGTCAGAAGGAGTATATGTGTCGGAGGGCGGGGTCCTTAAGATCGAGCAGGAGCGGTTGGACACCCGACCGGATCTCTCCCAAGGTGGTGAGGTGGGGGAGAAGGAACTCGCTGGCAATGAAGGGCGGGATGTTGGAGATCACGACCCTCTGGGCCGTAACCTCCAGAGGGTCAACGGGCAAATGTGTCCTGCTCACAGTGAGCCCCCTCTCCACGGCCATGTGGACCGCCTGCTCGGTCTTGAGGAAAATGACGGCCTTCCCGTACATCTGGGCCACAGCGACGATGGCCAGTGGGCCGACCACACTAGCCATGGCCTTGCTGCAGGCCTCGATGGACGTATTGGGGTGGGGATAGGCCTTGACCCCCAGGCCTTTAGTTAAGTGCCTGAAGGGGGTCGTGGTTGCAGCCGAGTCTAAGGCAGCAGCTACCCTGGCGTAGGTGCGGCTGGGCTCCGTGACCTTCGGGCTCGCCATACTCTGCTGCTATATGTTAGTGGGTGTCAGACAGCAGCGGTGGAGGTGGGCCTCTGGCAGCAGCAGTGGCGGAGGTCCTGGGGATGCGCCCAAGGCCAGTCACCCAAGGCGAGTCCCAGGCAGCGACGGTGGAGACCGGCCTCAGGCAACAGCGGTAAAAGCAGGCCTGTTGGGGAGGGTCCCCAAGGCGAGTCCCAGGCAGCGGTGGTGGTGGTGGAGGTTGTGGGAAGGGGTCTGGGGTGGGTCCCAGGCAGCGGGGGTGGAGGCAGGCTTCAGGCAACAGCAGCAGCGGAGGCAGGCCTCTGGCAAGTCCTAGGCAGGCCCTTGGTCGTAGCGGTGGGGGGCAGACATGCTGGGGAGAGTCCCCAAGGCAAGTCCCAGGCAGCAGCAGTGGAGGTGGACCTCTAATAACAGCAGCAGCAGTGGGGGAGGTCCTGGGAGGGGCCCCAAGGCAAGTCCCAGGCAGCAGCAGTGAGGCAGGCCCCAAACAGCAACAGCTGAGGCAGGTCTGGGCGGGGTCTCAGACACCAGCAGTGGGAGTGGGCCCCAGCTCAGCAGCAACACTCCCTTGACCTGGGTGAGGCCCAGGCTGCAGCTCCAAAAGTAGGCCCCAGACTCAAAAGTTCTCACCACCTCCCCTTCTTCCTTCTTCCCCTCTCTCTCAATGTGGGGCAGCTAGTCCAGGGACAGTCCCCTTCAAGGAGGAGAGTCTTTGCACATGCACGCACACAGTCACACTGATCCAATTCTCAAAAGGGAAAACACCCGAGTGGCCAGTGACAAGCAGTGCCCTTCACATCAAAGGGCAATGCTTTGTGATCAAAACAGTGAAGGGGAAGGTAGGGACTAAATCAAAATAGAGTTGGAGGGGGAAATAATGCACTCCACTCCCTGCGGCGCCCACCTCTCCCTGAACAACTCCAGGGTGTTGGTGGACACTGCGTGCTCCTTCTCCAAGGACACCCGGGCTCTAACGTAACCGCGGAAGAGGGGTAGGCAGTCGGCCCTAACGACCCCCTCCACGGCCCGCTGCCTGGACCTGTTGATGGCCAGTTTGGCCAGGCCCAGGAGCAGACCCACGAGGAGGTCTTCAGACCTGCCTTCCCTCCTCCGTACTGGGTGCCCGAAGATCAGGAGCGTGGGACTGAAGTGCAACCAAAAGCAGAGGAGGAGGTTTTTGAGAAAATCAAAAAGAGAAATCTCCTATGTCTGTTAGCCAGAATTCCCTGATTGGCCCAGGTTAACAAACCCTGTCAAGGATCTCCCAGTCAATCAGTGTGTCCAATGTGGCTGAAATCCCAGCAACCCTAAACGGTGAATGCAAAAGTTTAGTTTTTAAAATGTTGAAATGATTGCATTTGATCAATTGCTTTGGGCAGTCGGTCCACTGACTTTGAAATGTTCATCTGCTCTTGCAAGTTTCTTACTCAAATAACCCAGGCCTTATCTCTGTATTGTAACATCCTCTAACCCTGTACAAAGTGACAGCTGCAAACATCAGGGTAGTGTATGCGAAAGTTGATGCACATGAAATCTGTGCACATGAGGGATTCATGTAAATTACAGCTATGTATTTGAAGGCTGTGGAGATGGGGACTGTGTATGTGAAGGCTGGGTGCATGAGTTGTGCATAAAATTTCTGTACATGAGACATGTGTAATGAGGGCTAGATGTACCTTAGGGATATATAAGTGAAAGCTTGTTCGTGAGAGTTGTGTATTTGAAGGCTGTGTACTTAAGGCTAGTGGTTATGAAAGCTGTGACATAAGGCTTTGTATATGACTGCATTGTACATAACAATTATGTACATGCAAGTACATCCATGAAACCTATGCATCTGAAGGCTGTATATAAGAAGGCTGTTTATAAGAAGTCTGTAAATATGAAGGCTATATTTATGAAGGCTGTATATATGAAAGCTGTATCTATGAAATCTGTAAATATGAGGGATGTGTAAAAGGCTGTGTACATGAAACCTGTGAAAAAGGCTAGATATTTGAGGGCTATGATTTATTAAAACTTAGTTCTTGATTTGAAACAGTTGCATGGTACAAGTAACCTGTCTTTATTCCTCTAATGCAGAATGAACCGTTGTCTGTCCAGCACGATTTGCAGAATTTCTTGACAAATTAACATGCAGATGGATCTGAAATCGGTTCTAACACAATAGCTATTGATCCATCTTTAGTCATCTTTAAAGCAGTATCATTGATCTGGCTGCAGCTACAGTTCACCATCTATAGAGTTCAGGATGATTACGCACTGGAAACATGACCCAGATCTCCATTAATATTCCAATAGCTGTCTCACTTCACCCTCAGTCAGAGTGGAGTGATCACTGGAGAGCTACTCAAACAACAAGCCAATTAATTCGTATTCACCTCACTCACTCTCTGTTGCACACACACTATTGGAATAGTTATCTGGCCTTTTCTTAATTCTAAAGTTAAAGCTTAATTCAAAGAAGTTAAATTTGATCCAAAGGAAGAAAATGAACAAATAAGGGAACCATTTAACAGATTTGCAGGAGTGGGAATGTAATTAGAAACATAGAAACTAGGAGGAGTAGGCCATTCAATGTTATCATGGCTGATCATTCAACTCAGTCCCCTGTACTTGTTATCTGCCCAAACTCTTTGATCTCTTGGTGAACATTATTTCTTCTCGTTTCAAATGGTTTAATCCTTAAACTGTGATCCCTGTTTCTGGACTCCCTGGTCATCAGGAGTATCCTTACTGTGTTTACCCTGTCTAGCCCTGTTAAAATTTTACAGGTTTCTTTGAGACTTCCCCCACCCCCCTCCTCATCCTTCAGTGAGTATAGTCATAACTGATCTGGTCTCTCTTCATATATCAGTCCCATCATTCAACCAATCTGGTGAGTAGCAAACCAATATCAGAATTGAGATGTATTAATGGGATGTAGGCTGACTCTTGCCCCTCCCTAATTGCCCCTGAGAAGGAGTGATAAGGTGCCTTCTTGAATCACTGCAATCTGTGTCCTGAAGGTATGTCACACAGTGTATGATGTTACTTTGTCCATAATGAGATTTATCTGAAAATGTCCAGACTTCAACATTATGTTGCCTGCAGGTTCATCCCTGAAGGAGAGGGAGCTTGTCAGTTATCATTTGTTAATCATTCAGAGTGGGACTGTTCACTGGAGACTTTCCTCAAATTTACCATTGTGACCAAAACACTGCAATAAAGAAATTTCATTGATCTCCAATAAATCCTCAGCACTGATCCCAGACCTGAAGATGCACCAGAGAGGAAGCTACAGAGTGGGGAGGGGAAGAGAAGGCAGTGGCAGGAATTGGAACTGAGGAGAGGAAAGTGGGGGAGGGGAGAAAGAGGGAGGACTGACAGGCCCACCGACAAATGGTTTTCCCCCACTATTTGAACAAAGCCATCGTGGAAATCCAACTTACAATCAGTTTCAATTTCTGATTATAATTTCATGGATTCTTGGTTTTTAATTCAGTCCTACTCCCATTTCAGCCAACAATTAAAAATACAGAAAACTAAAAAGATATGGTCTTTACGGGTGACATATTTATACTGATAAAGGATTGATCAGCGAAGAGGATATGGAGAATAGGGAGCTTCTGTCTCAAAGACAAGAGCGCTACCCACTCAGCCTCAAGACCTCCAACCATTTATTCTACCCACTGTATGGTCATCTAATCCATCCACTGTCAATGTCCTGGAGGGGTTACTATTGACAAGCAACTAAACCCAAGCCAGCTGTGGCAACAAAAGCAGGTCAGAAGTTGGGAATTCAGTGGTGAGTAACTCATCCCTGTCTTCCCAAAGCCTGTCCACGAGGCGTAAGTCTTAAGTGAAAGTGTACACTTCCCATTTGCCTGGATTAGTGAATCTTCAATAGCACTCCAGATGCTCCATGCCAATCAGGAACAAAACAGCCCACTTCAATGGTACCCTACCCACTGTTAACGTTCACATCTTTCACCATGGGCACAGTGGGCAGCATTGTGTACTAACCAAAAGAAACACCACAGCAACTCAATAAGGCTCCTTCAATGGCCCTTCCCAAACTCTTAACTACTAACATCTAGAAGGAAGAGGGCAGCAGATACATGGGAACACCACCCCCTGCAAGTTCCCCTCCAAGCCATTCACCAGCCTGACTTGGGAATACATCACCATTCCTTCACTGGGTCAAAATCCAGGAACACCCTCCCCAACAACATTGAGGGTGTTGCTCCATCCTGAGAACTTCAGTGGTTCAAGGAGGCAGTTCAATACCACTTTCTCCAGGACAGTTAGGACTGGGAAATAAATGCTGGCCCAGTCAGTGACAAAAACATCACACAAACAAATTTCAAAAATCCAGAATGTAGAATTAATTTACAATCAGTAAATTCCTATGAACAGCAATGTGATTATTATCTGGTAATTTTTATTTGGAGGGATGTCGATTCGATGATAAATATTGGCCAGGACATGGGGGAAGACTTCCTACTTTTTTTAAACAACTTTCCACATTTACTCAAGCCAGGAGACAAGGCCTCAGTTCAATGTCTCATCTGAAAGAGGGCACCTCTGCAGTGTAACACTCCCTTAGTACAACATTGGAATGTCTTCCTTAATTTTGCATTCAAGCCCCCAAGTGGGACTTCAACGCAGAAGCCTGGAATGTAGAGGGAAGTGTGCTATCGACTGTGCCACACATGGACTGCAAGCTTACATAACTGCACACAATGTCTTGTGATTCTCCCTGATGTTTCTTAGAGTCATAGAAATGTACAGCACGGAAACAGACCCTTCAGTCCAACTCGTCCACGCCGACCAGATATCCTAACCCAATCTAGTTCAACCTGCCAGTACCTGGCCCATATCCCTCCAAACTCTTCCTATTCATATACCCGTCCAGATGCCTTTTTAATATTGCAGTTATACCGGCCTCCACCATTTCCTCTGGCAGCTCGCTCCATACGCATACCACCTTCTGAGAGAAAAACTTGCCCCTTAGGTCTCTTTTATATCTTTTCTCCTCTTACCCTAAACCTATGCCCTCTAGTCCTGGACTCCCTCACTCCAGGGAAAATACTTTGTCTATTTATCCTATCCATTCCCCTCATGATTTTATAAAGCTCTATATGGTCACCCCTCAGCCTCCAACGCTCCAGGGAAAACAGCCCCAGCCTCTTCAGCCTCTCCCAATGGCTCAAATCCTCCAACCCTGCCAACATCCTTGTAAATCTTTTCTGAACTCTTTCAAGTTTCACAGCATCTTTCCGATAGGAAGGAGACCAGAATTGCATGCAATATTCCAAAAATGGCCTAACCAATATCCTGTACAGCCACAACATGACTTCCCAAGTCCTATACTCAATACTCTGACCAATAAAGGAAAGCATACCAAACGCCGCCTTGACTATCCTATCTAAAAGAGACCTAAGGGGCAACTTTTTCATGCAGAGTGTGGTACGTATATGGAATGAGCTGCCAGAGGAAGTGGTGGAGGCTGGTACAATTGCAACATTTAAGAGGCATTTGGATGGGTATATGAATAGGAAGGGTTTAGAGGGATATGAGCCAGGTGTTGGCAGGTGGGACTAGATTGGGTTGGGATATCTGGTCAGCATGGACGGGTTGGACCGAAGGGTCTGTTTCCATGCTGTATATCTCTATAACTCTCTGACCCTACTGTTACCCCATTATTTTTATGCTCATGTCAAAAATGACTGGTCTAGACTTGGAGGGAATTAACACCTCACACTGCAAAAAATATTGTTTTCACAAGCATCTTTTCACATGTCTGAAAGAACAGCATAAAACTAACACTAATTTAAACTACAATCGAGCAAAACTCATGGCTGAAAGTTAGAGAGACGTGGTATTCCAATAGTGTATGAACAGCGGTGAACTGAGATCTTCTGTTCTGAGCACACAATATTCCTCTCATTCAAATGATATATAGTTAACTGATCAAGAAGTTGTGGCATTTTTATTTATTTTTGGTTTTCTTTTATTCACTCATGAGCTGTGGGCATCACTGGCTGGGTCAGCATATATTGCCCCTTCCTAGTTGCTCCTTTCAAGTGGTGAGCTGCCATCTTGAACTGCTACAGTCCATGTGCTGACCCACATTGCCCTTAGGGGATTCTGGGACTTTAATCCAGTGACATCAGCGAACTGAAGGTGACGTATTTCCAAGTCAGGATGGTGAGTCACTCGGAGGGGAGCCTGCAGGGGACCGGTGTTGCCATGTATCTGCTGCCTTTATCTTTCTAGATGGAAGTGGTCTTGGGTTTGGTAGGTGCTGTCTAAAGATCTTTGATGAATTTCTGCAGAGCATCTTGTAGTGGTATACGCTGCTGCTACCGAGCTATGGGGATGAGGTGATGGATTGCTTGTAGGTTTGGTGCCAATCTAGTGGGCTACTTTGTCCTGGACGGAGTTGAGCTTCTAGGAGCTATTGTTGGAGTTGCACTCATCCATGCAAGTGAAGGATATTCCAGCATACTCCTTGTAGATGGTGGACAGGCTTTGGGGAGTCAGATGATGAATTACTCCCCGCAGTATTCCTAGCCTCTGACCTGCTCTTGTAGCCATAGTGTTTATGTGGTCAGTCCAGATAAGTTTCTGCCAGTTAAGTGCCTGATCCTGGCCCCCATGTTAGCTGGTATCGTAACAGCTCTCTCTCTCTCTCCAGGTGATATCCCTCCCTCTGCTCAAAAAACAGACCTTGACTCTTGTGTCCTCATAAACCCCTGCTTACCTCGAAGGTCCTTGAATATGTCATTGCCACCAACCCCTTCTTTCTAAGAATTCCATCTTTGAATCCCACCAATCAACCTTCGGTACCTGTCACAAACCAGGAACCCCTCTCATTAAAGTCTTAGAATCCTAGAATCCCTACAATGTGGAAACAGTCCATTTGGCCCTGCAAGTCCACACCAACCCTTCGAAGAGTAACCTACCCAGACCCATTCCCCCACGACTCTACATTTACCCCTAACTAATAGACCTAGCATATACATCCCTGAACACTATGGGCAATTTTAGCATGGCCAATTCATCTAGCCTACACATTTTTGGATTGTGTGAGTAAACCCACGCAGACAAGGGGAGAGTGTGCAATCTTCACACAGTCATCCGAGGCTGGAATTGAACCCGGATCCCTGACACTGTGAGGCAGCACTGCTAACCACTGAGCCACTGTGCTGTCCTCTTACTGTGACAAGAGTAAACATTCCCCCATCATACCTTTCATCCTGTCTCCAGTTTTTGATATCGTGACCATACCATCCTTCTGCAACCCTAGTAGTCTACTTGTTGTCAATGTTCACTATCCACAGTCTAGTCTAAAGCAGTCAAAGTTTGATGGGCTGAATTGTCTACTCCTGTTCTTATTTTTTCCACTTACATTCTCATTGTTAAAACTCACCCTGTATCAAATTCCTTTCCACCAGAAAGTGATCAGACACAGAGTCTGGCATTGTCTTCAGGGAAGTGTAGACTTTAAGGGCAGATGGCACTTATCAAAGTTGAATTAGCACTGTGTTTTGTTGTGGAGAGATGTCGAGTCAGAATTGGCTTTGTGTGGTTGAAAGAATGTGTTTTATTTCAGAATTCTGCTTTGTGTTCTTGGCGTGCAGCCAGATATTGCCTGTATTGAATCAGGGCATTTTCTGCAAGTGAATTTGAAACATTCCCTCAAGCTTTGCAACATAATAGAGAGAAGACAGAGAGGTAGGAGCAGAATGACAACAGGCGCTGCTGACATTTTCTTAAACCGAAGGCCAAGCTGAACAGATATAAAGCTACAATTTGACAATGTACTGTAACACAAACTCCTACAGAGGTTCCCACAGCGTCTAGGTTACTTTCTCAGCTCTCACGCCAACCATCACTTTGGCCTCATTCACCGAGATTGTGAAATGATAGGTGGTTCTGTTTCTAAGTAAATTTCCCTGAGCTGGTCTCTATTATAAACTAGAATTCCGAGGCACTGGAGAACATGCAATGAAGACTCACAAGGTTGAAACTCAAACTGAAAACTAATATCTGTCAGGAAGCATTGAACAGGCTGTGACTCTTCCTGTGAACAAAAAACCCAAAGCGTTGCCTAATAGGGACCTCTCAATTTATGAAAGACTTTGACAAGGTAGACGTGCAGAAAATATGTGCTTTTGACAGGTCATAGCCAGGAGCCATAAAATCATAGAATTATTCAGCACACGGAGAACATTCAGACCTTGGTTCTTGTACTGAATGTTTGGAAGTGTTATTCAATTAATCCCATTTCCTTTCCCTTTCCCCATTGTCTTGCAAGTTTCTCCTTTTTCCTTTTATTCATTCTCAGGATGTGGGCATCACTGGCTGGGAACTGTCTGGGAGCACTTCATTTCTGTTCCCAATTACCCTGGAGAAGGTGAAGCTGAGACGTGAACTCAAGTTAGTGTAGGTATTCCCACAACCAGTCAGAGAGGGTCATAGAGGCATAGAGCACAGAAACAGGCCCTTCAGCCCAACTCATCCATTTTGACCCCAGATTTCTTCAATTGAACTCATCCCATTTGCATGCTTTTGGTCCATATCCCTCAAAACCTTTCTTCTCCTTGCACCTGTCTAAATTGTTATGAGGATGTAGGTGTGTACTGTATCTTTTAAGAGAGAGAGAGGAAGCTAGCAAAGACTGACTGAAAGCACAGAGAATACTGAACAAGGTAAAAGAGTGGTGGTAGATGGTAAATATTCAGCATGGAGTCCAGTTACAAGTGGAGTTCCGCAGGGATCAGTTCTGGGTCCTCTGCTGTTTGTAATTTTTATTAATGACTTAGATGAGGGAGTCGAAGGGTGGGTCAGTAAATTTGCAGATGATACAAAGATAGGTGGAGTTGTGGACAGTGAAGAGGGCTGTTGTCGGCTGCAGAGGGACTTAGATATGATGCAGAGCTGGGCTGAGGAGTGGCAGATGGAGTTCAACCCTGCCAAGTGTGAGGTTGTCCATTTTGGAAGAACAAATAAGAATGCGGAATACAGGGTTAATGGTAGGGTTCTTGGTCAGGTGGAGGAACAGAGGGATCTTGGGGTCTATGTTCATAGATCTTTGAAAGTTGCCACTCAGGTGGATAGAGTTTGTAAGAAGGCCTATGGAGTATTATCGTTCATTAGCAGAGGGATTGAATTCAAGAGTCGTGAAGTGATGTTGCAGCTGTACAGGACTTTGGTTAGGCCACACTTGGAGTACTGTGTGCAGTTCTGGTCGCCTCACTTTAGGAAAGATGTGGAAGCTTTGGAGAGGGTGCAGAGAAGATTTACCAGGATGTTGCCTGGAATGGAGAGTAGGTCGTACGAGGATAGGTTGAGAGTTCTCGGCCTTTTCTCGTTGGAACGGCGAAGGATGAGGGGTGACTTGATAGAGGTCAGATGATCAGAGGAATAGATAGAGTAGACAGTCAGAAACTTTTTCCCCAGGTACAACAGAGTGTTACAAGGGGACATAAATTTAAGGTGAAGGGTGGAAGGAATAGGGGAGATGTCAGGGGTGGGTTCTTTACCCAGAGAGTGGTGGGGGCATGGAATGCACTGCCCGTGGGAGTGGTAGAGTCAGAATCATTGGCGACCTTTAAGCGGCATTTGGATAGGTACATGGATGGGTGCTTAATCTAGGATAGAAGTTCGGCACAACATCGTGGGCCGAAGGGCCTATTCTGTGCTGTATTGTTCTATGTTCTATGTAACATTTGGTTGACACAAAGAGCTGGTGCGGTGTTGGCATGGAACAAAAGCAAATTCAAATTTGGCCAATCACTTTAAATTATGCCCCAGATACCAAAATCCAATCGAATTTGGATTTTACTGTTTGGGATGACATCAAACCAATGAAATGATCTGATGTTTTGGGGTATAAAACTGGACATTTTGAACAGTTAGGGGGAAAACAGCAGTCTTCACTTTCGCCCTGTTTAACACTGTAACCATGAACTAATGATGATATCATTCTATAAAAAAAACTGAAAGAACTGTGGATGCTAACTGTAAATTAGAAAGAAAAACAGAAATTGCTGGAAAAGCTCAGCAGGTCTGGCAGCATTTGTGGAGAAAAATCAGAGTTAACATTTCAAGTCAAGTGACCCTTCCTCAGAACACCCTATGTCAGGGTAGTGTGTGTCTTGGAATGGAGCTCAGAGGTAGACCCTGAAAGTTTGGATGTCGCTGTTGAAAACGTCTGTGAGTTGCTTTTGAGGGATTCCTCCCAATTTCCCTTGGAACGTTGATGTTAAATCAGTTTCCTCATCCTTTAAAACCATGTGCTCCTAATCATAACAACTTGCTGCATAAGAAAAATTCTCTCATTGCCCTTTCTGGTTCTTTTGGCATTAACCTTAACTTAATGCCCTCTGCTTACTGAGCCTCCTTCGACTGGGAGTAGTTTGTCCCTATTTACTCTGTCAAAACTCTTCAAGATTTGAACATCACAACTTTCTCCATTCTAATGAGGTTAGAGAAAGGAGCGTGTGGTGCTGGAAAAGCACAGCAGGTCAGTTAGCATCCGAGGAGCAGGAGAATCGATGTTTTAGGCATAAGCCCTTAATCAGGAATGAGGTTTGTGGGCTGGGGGAGCTGAGAGATAAATGGGAGGCGGGTGGGGTTGTCCTCCATCGCCTCCACTTCCCACCCTCTGCCCTTGAACCTCACTCCTCCCAACACAAGAACAGAACCCTTGATACTCATCTTCTACACCACCAACCTCGGCATATATCGCATCATCCTCTGCCACTTCCGCACCTACAAACAGACCTCACCGCCAGAGAGATATTTTCCTCCCCACCCCTATCAGTGTTCAGGGGAGACCATTGCCGCCTCGTCAGATCCATGGCCCTCCATCAACCCACATCCAACTCCCGACACCTTCCCCTGCCACAGCAGGAAGTGCAAAACCTGCACCCACACCACCCCCTCACCTCTGTCCAAGGCCCCAAAGGATCCTTCCACATCCAACAGAAATTTACCTGTACTTCCACCAATGTCATCTACTGTATCCATTGCACCCGGTGTGATCTCCTCCACATTGGGGAGACAGGACGTCAACTTGCAGATCATTTCAGAGAACATCACCGGGACACTCGCACCAATCAAACCCATCACCCTGTGGCTGAACGTTTCAACTCCCCTCCCACTCTACCAAGGAAATACAGGTCCTGGGCCGCCTCCATCACCAAACCCTTACTACCTGATGCCTGGAGGAAGAACGCCTCTGCAAGGGACCCTGCAACCACATGGATCAACATGGATTTCACCAGTTTCTTCATTTCCCCTCCCCCCACACTATCCCAGACCTAAGCCTCCAACTCAGCACCACCCTCTTGACCTGTCCATCACCTTTCCCATCTATCTGCTCCACCCACCTCTCTGACCTATCATCTCTCCCCCACTTTCACATTCTCAGCTACCCCCCACCCCCACCCCACTCCCCTCCCATTTATCTCTCAGCCTCCCCGGCCAAAAAGCTTCATTTCTGATGAAGGGCTTATGCCCGAAACATCGATTCTCCTGATCCTTGGATGCTGCCTGACCTGCTGTGCTTTTCCAGCACGACATTCTTGACTCTGATCTCCAGCATCTGCAGTCCCCACTTCATCCTCCTGAGAAAGGAGATTCTCATAATATAAAAGCAAAATGCTGGAAGTTTGAAACAAATACGGCGGCACGGTGGCACAGTGGTTAGCACTGCTGCCTCACAGCGTCAGAGACCCGGGTTCAATTCCCGGGCGACTCTCTGTGTGGAGTTTGCACATTCTCCCCATGTCTGCGTGGGTTTCCTCCGGGTGCTCCGGTTTCCTCCCACAGTCCAAAGTTGTGCCGGTCAGGTGAATTGGCCATGCTAAATTGCCCGTAGTGTTAGGTAAGGGGTAAATGTAGGGGTGTGGGTGGGTTGCGCTTCGGTGGGGCGGTGTGGACTTGTTGGGCCGAAGGGCCTGTTTCCACACTGTAAGTAATCTAATCTCAGAAATTGCTGGACAAACTCAGCAGGACTGGCAGTGTCTGTGAAGGAGGAAAAGGTTAACATGTTGGCTGTTCTTCAGGCAAATGTGAGAAATTTCCCCAACTTTTAAAAAAAAAAATAATAGGACCATAGGCTATCTCCCTTTTTATGGAACAGGCCAATAATCATCATATCACAGGTCTGAAAGCAGTGTTCAATCCAGTTACCTTTTTTGAAAAGAAGTGGGTGATGATGATAACAAGCTGTAATTGCCTCCATTAGTCAACTCTAACACTGTGCAAGGGCTGTGTGAGCATTGCTACTCGAGGCTTAACAAACAACTCCCTGAAATGAATTGCAAAATTAAGTTGCTACTGCCTGAGGTTTAAAGTCAGTCTACAGAAGAGAATACATCAGCATTACTGAGTCAGCCTGTGCTAACAGTTTGCTATTTGAACAGTTGTAAATGACCCTACTCTCTTTTATTGAGAAACGTTAGATGCAGGGTTAAGTTCCCCCTCCCCTGCCCCTCACTCTCCTCCTGTGACCCCAGGGATACAAACAGGGAACAGCATTTTTTAATCATGCTTTTCATAACTTTGGGCTGTCTGGAGAAGTTCACATACTGGATTAGTGGTGCTGGAAGAGCACAGCAGTTCAGGCAGCATCCAACGAGCAGCGAAATCAACATTTCGGGCAAAAGCCCTTCATCAGGAATAAAGGCAGTGAGCCTGAAGCATGGAGAGATAAGCTAGAGGAGGGTGGGGGTGGGGAGAGAGTAGCATAGAGTACAATGGGTGAGTGGGGGAGGGGATAAAGGTGATAGGTCATTGTACTCTATGCTACTCTCTCCCCACCCCCACCCTCCTCTAGCTTATCTCTCCATGCTTCAGGCTCACTGCCTTTATTCCTGATGAAGGGCTTTTGCCCGAAACGTTGATTTTGCTGCTCGTTGGATGCTGCCTGAACTGCTGTGCTCTTCCAGCACCACTAATCCAGTATTTGGTTTTCAGCATCTGCAGTCATTGTTTTTACCTTGGAGAAGTTCACAGCCAATTTGTGCACAGGAAGCTCCCAAAAACAACTACAAGATAATGAAGAAGTAATTGTTTTAGTGATATTAGTTGAGGGATCAATAGCAGTGAGAATGTTCCAATGGCTTTCAAAGCAAGCCAGGAGTGTGGAAACTTTCACGAATCATCAAAGAGATGCACCTGTGATACAACAGTATTCCTTCATTCCTACACAAGTGAAGGGGAAGACAAGCCTATATTCTATGTGTCTGAAGTGGTGTGTGTGCCCACAACATTTTTGCCCTGTTGTGACCCTTTGAGAAATTTAGATTTAGATTAGATTACAGTGTGGAAACAGGCCCTTCGGCCCAACAAGTCCACACCAACCTGCCGAAGCGCAACCCACCCATACCCCTACATTTACCCCTTACCTAACACTACGGGCAATTTAGCATGGCCAATTTACCTGACCTGCACGTCTTTGGACTGTGGGAGGAAACCAGAGCACCCAGAGAAAACCCACGCAGACACGGGGAGAACGTGCAAACTCCACACAGTTAGTCGCCTGAGGAGGGAATTGAACCCGGGTCTCAGGCGCTGTGAGGCAGCAGTGCTAACCACTGTGCCGCCCACAAAAACTGGGGCAAATAGAGAAACTACTGCCGTGACTCGAATTCGAACCGAGGTTTCTGTGGCCACAACGCAGAGTACTAACCATTATACGATTGCGGCATTCCATATATCAGTATGCTAATATATGCGTCCTTGGCAGAGTGAGAGGGGGAGTTGAAATGTTCAGTTACAGGGCGGTGGGGTTAATTGGTGCGGGTGTCCCAGAGATGTTCCCTAAAGCACTCTGCGAGAAGGTGTCCAGTCTCCCCAATGTAGAGGATGATTTGCAGATGCCGGTGTTGGACTGGGGTGTACAAAGTTAAAAATCACACAACACCAGGTTATAGTCCAACAGGTTTAATTGGAAGCACAATAGCTTTCGGAGCAATGCTCCTTCATCAGGTGATTGTAGAGGAGACTGTATTGGGAGCAACAGATACAATAAATGACATGTGTGGAAGTGCATGTGAAGCTTTGATGGATGTGGAAGGCTCTATTGGAGCCTTGGATGGAGGTAAAGGGGGAGGTGTGGGTGTGGGTTTTGCAATTCCTGTGGTGGCAGGGGAAGGTGCCGGGAGGAGAGGGTGGCTTGTTCGGGAGCATGGAACTGACCAGTTAGTCATGGAGGGAACGGTCTTTGCGGAAAGTGGGTAGGGATGGGGAAGGAATTATATCCCTGGTGGTGGGGTCCATTTGTAGATGGTGGAAATGTCAGTGAATGATGCAATTTATGCAGAGGTTGGTGGGGTGGAAAGTGAGGACCAGAGAGTTTCAATCCTTGTTGCGGTTGGAGGGGTGGGGTTCAAGGATGGAGGTGCGGGATGTGGATGAGATGTGTTGGAGGGCATCTTCTACCACATGGGAAGGGAAATTTCAGTCTTTAAAGAAGGAGGCCATCTGGTGTGTTCTGTGATGGAACTGGTCCTCCTGGGAGCAGATGTGGCAGAGGCAGAGGATTTGGGAATACAGGATAGCATTTTTGCAGGAGGTAGGGTGGGAGGGGGTGTAATCCAGGTAGGTGTGAGAGTCGGTGTGTTTGTAAAAAATGTCAGTGTTGAGTCAGTCCTCGAGATGGAGAGGTCTAGGAAGGAGAGGGAGGTGTCAGATGGTCCAGGTGAATTTAAGGTCGGGGTGAAATGTGTTGGTGAAGTTGATGAACTGTTCGACCTCCTCATTTCAACTTCCCCTCCCACTCTGCCAAGGACATGCAGGTCCTGGGCCGCCTCCATCACCATTCCCTCACCATTTAATGCCTGGAGGAAGAATGCCTTATCTTCTGCCTCAGGACCCTTCAACCCCAATGTATCAATATGGACTCATTTCCCCTCCCCCACCTTACCCCAGTTCCAACCTTCCAGTTCAGCACTGCCCTCATGACCTGTCCCACCTGTCAATCTTCCTTCCCACCTATCCGCTCCACCCTCCTCTCTGACCAATCACCTTTATCCCCACCTCCATCCACATACTGCCATCTCAGCTACCTTCTCCCCAGCCCCACCCCCCTCCCATTTATTTCTCCACCCCCAAGGCTCCCAGCCACATTCCTGTTGAAGGGCTCTGGCCCGAAACGTCGACTTTCCTGCTCCTTGGATGCTGCCTGTCCTCCTGTGCTTTTCCAGCAACACACTCTCGATTCTGATTTGCAGACCTCACTGTCTCCATTGAGAGACCTGTTTGACACCTAATTGCAAAGCAGCAGAGTTTGAGTGCTGTCATATTTGAGGGTGTGGGATAACTGGAAGTGGAAACAGCCAGAATTAAAAGTGCACACAAAACATACACACACACATTTTCTTCATACTCTGCCTCAGCACGGTGACTCTCTTCGCTGGGATAATTCTGTATGCTAACTTCAGGTAAACAATTCAAACAACATTGCACTTTTCTAAATACTGCAGTATGACAGCAGTAGATTGTGGAGTAAGGTAAGAATGAGTGTTGAGATCGGCACTCATGAGGACCAGGATTGAGTTCCAGGAGAACAAGGTAGGGAGGAGTATTCATTTCAACAAGGGAGGGGGGTGGTAAGGAGACTGAGGGAATAACACTGGGTGCAGAATGTTCCAACGATTAGGTAAGATGAGGCAATAATAATAAAAATTCAATCATAATAAATTATCTGAATAGAAACAGACAGAAAGAGAGGAATTGTTGGACAGGTTGAGATGGAGAGAAATTTGGTTTACTGTTGTAGACAATGTACCAATGCAAAGTAGATGGCAGATAATATTCTGCCATCCCCATTTTAAGTTATTATTTAAGATTAGGAAATAAGAATTCATATTAGGTGAAGCTTTGAGATAGCTGAGGGAACATTTATTAAAGCCGATTTGCAGATAAACCAGGGCTATATAAAATAAAAGGAAACACAATGATGCAGTAAATATGTGAAAAGTGTATTTAGATTTGCATGGGTTCACACCTTACAATGGCACAATAAGAGGGAGCTAGCTGTGGAACAACTCAGTAATCAGTTTCTGATTAGTGTGCTGTCTTTGGGTAGCTGCAATTTGACTGCATTAATGCTACAGAGTGACATCTCTGAGCATCACTATGGACTTTGCGGCTTCAGTTCAGAAAACAGGCGAGTGACTGGGTGGGAAATTGAGAAAGGTTGACAGTTGAATTAATACTCTGCACCAGTCTTTACAGCAAGAGACAAGAATAATATTCCAAAATTATTAAATCGTCATTGGGTGAAGGAGAAGAGAAACAAATACAATAATTATCACAAGAGAAAATATGCTCAGGAAACTAATGGGGAATAAAGACCTGAAGGGATGCATCCTAGGACATCAAAGGAAGTAGTTACAGAGATGGTGATGCTCTGGCATTAAGCTTCCAGGGATCCTTAGATTCTGGAGAAGTCCCAGTGGATTGGAAATCCACCAATGTAAAGTCACTATAGAGTCAATGCTAGTGGTGGTTTAATCTGAGAGTAATTGAAATAACTTCAGAGAGCAAGTATCCCTGCACCAAGTCACCCTTTATTTGCACATGTACAGTCCTTGGCTATAGTATAGCCTGATACAAATTCAGGCACCAGAGGTCAGTATCCCTGGTACCCAACCTTTTTTATGTCAGCCAGGACTCCCTGATTGGACCAGATTAATAGCCCCAGTCAGGGAACTGATATTCTACGATGTCCAGCTAACTAACCTTGTTACAATCACTACAGCCACCACACCTCAGGCTGGGGAGAGGTTGAGAAGGACAGTCCTTCATGTTAACTTCAGCTAGTGCTGGAATTGTACCCACACACTGTTGGGCATCACTAACCAGCCAACTGGTAAGTTAGCTAACTTCCTGCCAATGTAATACCTTTATTTAAAAAAGGAAGGCGACAAAAAAGCAGTGTAACTATAGATCATTTAGCGTAATGTCCATTACAGGTAGGTCTCCTATAATGCAATAGTTGGATTCTTGTGCATTGCTGTATCATAGAAAATCACGCAATATAAATAATGGGGCCTGTGGGAAAAACAGGAGTGGGGGCAAACCACCAAAAGTTTCAGTAAAAATCGAAACAAAAATAGTAGTTAGCCTAACAGAAATGATGGCACAGTCTAAGTAAATCTGTAAATCATATATTTTAATGAAATAATAGTAAATTTAACACTTTAAAATCACAGATTATGGCACTATTCTTTTCATGAAGCTCTCCATCAGAAAGTGCATGAGCCAACTGACCACATGATATTGATGCGGAGTCAAGTCCTCTTCAAGATTCACTTCCACTGTTTCCCCCCCGCCCCCCAACCCAACCCCTAATTTGAAATAAAGTTCCTGCTAAATGTAAACTACAATTCTCAATTTCAGGCCTTGCAGAGCTGTTTGCATTCCTCTTTCAGCTGAACACACACAGAGGGTCCTGAGGCTAGCTTTTGCTGTAACAAGCAGGAAAGATAAAGGAGAAGCAAATGGATGTTTGGGATTTTCAGGTGGTGTTTAATCAGCTGCTACATATTGGACCACTTGATAAGATAAGAGACCATGGTGTGGGAGATTTTATATTAACATGGATACAGGATTAGGTAACTAACAGAAGAAAAAAAGTTGGCAACCTGAAACTAGTGGAATGCCACAGTACTGGAGCCAGAATTATTTACAATATATATTAATGACCTGAATGAGAAAAATGAATGTACTATAGCCATGGGGAGCCAACAGCGTAGATGCAGAAATGTTGTTTCCCCGGTGGAAGAGTCTAGGACCAGGGAGCATCAACTCAGAATCAGGGCTCACAGATTTAGGGCAGAGCTGAGGAGGAATTTCTTCTTTCAGAGCAAATCTGCAGAATTCTTTACTGAAGATGGCTTTCATGGCTGAGCCATTAAGTGTGTTTAAGACTGAGGTAGATTTTTAATCAATAACAGGATCAAGGCTTACGTGGAAAAGGCAGGAAAGTGGGACGAATGGAGGATTATCAGATCAGCCAGGATCTTATTGATTGGCAGTGTAGATTTGATGGCCTGAAAGATCTCCTTTCTCTCCTATTATGGTCTTTTGGTTTCAGCAAAAGGGAGACTGTAGCTATACTATACTTGAAATTCTCAATGGTTTTTGATATGGTGACACATCAGAGATTATTGTAGCAAATAAAAGCTCACAGTTTAAGGGTAATACCAGTTGCTCTGCGCGTTTCGTCAATGTGAATTGGCTGTAACGCGATTGACGAATAGGGGATGCCGTTTTTCAAACACAGAATTTTACAACACTTGTTGGCTATAACATAATTTCATCGCCAACACTTTATATGCTACTTTTATTGCGCGATTTTTCTATAGTGTGGAGTTGCACAAGAATGCAACCATTGCACTATAGAGCACCTACCCGTATGTTAGTGTAGTTAGAAGATTGGCGAGCTGGCAGAAAACAGAGAGTATGCATAAATGAGTCTTTATCTGATTGGCGGGATACAAGGAATGGAGACCCCTTGGGGTCGGATGTGAATGCCAAAACTTACAAGTTACATCAATGATTTAGATGAGGGAAGTGAAAGCATGGTGGCTAAATTCATAGATTATACCCAGAAAGGTAGACAAGTTGGGAAGAGGGTACAAGGAAGTTGCAAACTAATATAGATTGTTTTTCCCATTCACTCAACCTATCTGGGAAATGGAGTATAAAGTGTGCAAATCTGAAATTGGTCACTTTGACAGGAAGAATAAAAGAGTAGCTTATTTATTAAAGGGAGAACAAATACAGAATTATGAGATGCAGAAAGATTTAATTGTTCTTATTATCAATCACAAAAGGTTTGTGTGCAGGTACAGCACAAGCTGGCCTGGTTTCCACTGGAATTTAGGAAGGTGAGGGGTCACTGATTGAAGGGCATAAGATCCTAAATGGTCTTATCAAGATGGACATGGAAGTGATGTTTCCTCTTGTAAATCAATCAAAAACTAGCAGGTACAATCTAAACTTATGGGTGGACCATTCGAGTCAGGAAGGCAATGTCCTAATGGTATTATCACTGGACAGGTAACCCAGAGAGATACTAAGGCTTGAATCCTGCCACAGCAGACTGTTTACTGGTGATGTTGTATGATGTTACCTAGCATGGTGATGAAACGTCTGAAAAACAAACCTTCCAACTCAGCAAGCAAACTTAACAACCTGAACATCAACCTGATATACAAATCTTCTCAAAAATCACAGATCCTAAAACCCTCCTTCCTATACCATTACTTTAGCCACAGACTTCTTTGACCTATCCACCTATTTCTATACTCAATAGCGCGTGGAATTAGAAGTAAACTGGAGATTACAACCTTAGTGGTCTTCCTTTTAAATCATTACCTAAGTCTCTGAACTACTGTTGAAGGACCTTATTTCTTTTTTTTTTTAACCCATATTATTGGTACTGACGCGTACTATGACTGCTGACTATTTACCCTCCCCCTTCGGAATGCCATGCAGTTGCTCTGAGATATCCCTCACCCTGGCACCACTGAGGCAATGAACCATCCATGAGTCTGATTTTTAACCACAGAATCGCCTGTCGGTTCCTCTTCCAATTGAGTCCCCTATCACCAAAGCTCTTTCAGTCTTTCCCCTCCCTTGCTGGGTTGCAGAGCCAACTGTGCACAAGTGTCTAATTTTACCCAGAAGTAGCACTACCGAGTCTCCAGCCAATTTGTTGAAAAGTAATTTGTTCAGTTTTATTCTGCATCATGAAGCCTACTTGACTGTTATTCTAACAGTTATATTTCCTCTTTTTTTTTTTACTTAACTGTTCCATTCCCTGAAATTGTGTTGCTGAGTTGTTGGCTCATGAGATCTAACAATCAGCATTCACTTGGTGTTTATCTATTCACTCTTCTCAGCAGAGATTCCTGGCAGTGATGAAGGAGAAAGCTGACCTGTTATTTCTCTATTGTAGAGTGCTCTAATACTCACTGACAGATGTTTACTCATGAGAAATGACCGTGAGTAGAGGCACTGGAGAATGGAGTCATATTTTTCCTTTTCTGGATTGTGTGCCTGGAGTCAAGTAGGTGATAGTGGAAGGAAGAGCTCTGGTTGCCCTGAAGCACATGATCAGTGTGGGAAAGACAGCTGTCTTCACTTGACAGTGTAAATAGTATCATTTATATGTGTACTTTATTATAATTTATTTTAATTTTGGATTTGATTTTAGTGACAAATATATTTTTCTGCATGTCTGTAGTGATTAACTTATATGTAGCCATGGTGAGTTATTTTCAAACATTTTGAGGGAGTAGCTGTCATGATAAATGGGCTTTTAAAATTTATTTTAGGAGATTTACGATTGAGCAAGGTAAAAATTGCGCATCAAGATTTCTGTCTGAAAATTCTGGAAGTTTTTTTAAGCTTAAGGAAAACACATAAGAAAACTAGGGAAGAAAACTTTTGGTTTGGTTTTCACTTTGTGGCAGTTCTGCATAAGTCCTTGGATGAAGATGGGTCCATAAAGCAGTACTCCAGAAAAAGGAATAAGATAGTAATGCGGGACCACCTTAGAGTAAGAGGTTTAACGGTCATAGGCCAGGATTGTTTGGATAAAATGCTGAAGAGGTTACTTGTAGCTGAACATTAAAAATCAGAAAGCTCCAGAAAAAAGGCTACTTGATTTTTCAGACTGGGAATTGAAGTCAGCTAACTTGAACCTATCAAGGTGTTATGAAAATAACTTTTTCTCTGGTCTGAGTACTGAACAGGGGTGCTTTTGGGTGCTGTAAAAATGTAGTTTTGGTATCTGTAAAGAAGTGTTTTCAGAATTAATGGGACTATATTTCTACCATGTCCTTCAAAATCTTTAACAGGGTATTATATCAAAATAGTTTTGTGTAGACTATCTTATCTTCATTCTTTGGGTTCTGTTTTACAGTTAAATCCAAATCTGCAACATTGTGTGCTATCTTTCAGTAAAGATTATCTCGTTGAAATTAAAACAAAACATCCATTAAGCCAGATTTTCAGTCTGATATCTGAGTTATCCAGTGAAAGTACCAGCTGGTATTATAACTCCACATAAAGCAATAAAATCTGTTTTTGGTGAAATCATTTAGGTTAAATAATGGCTGTTGCTGCTCTCCCGAGAGTCCATCTCTCCCAGCAGTATGCAACATGGTATATCTATTTGAGAGAGAGTTGGCCATACGGGACTCTTGTATTGCTTGCCCACACTTACTAGTCTTCCTGATTGAGCTCAATCTGCTCCAATTGAACTCAGGATTTTATCTGAAAGCTCCACTGTCGCCATTCACCCCAGATTCACTCCACTCCTCTCTTCTCCCACTGCTTCTGCCCCTATTGAGTTCCATGAGCTGGGCTGATTAGTTCAGTTTGTTGGGTGGCTAGCACATGGTTCATAATAAGACCCACAGCACAGGCTCCATTCCTGTTGTGGCAGAGGTGGATTTAGAAGTTGAGCCTCGTTCTGCCACTGAGACCAGAGAAGACAATAACAAAACACGCTGTGATTCCAAATTGCTGAGGGAAATGGCTGGGGATGAAGCATTCACAGTGAATGACTTCAGATCCTATACTCAGGCACAGCACACATAGAGCTCCAGGATAAAGAATCAGATATTTGGGATGAGAAGTGTCTTTACTGAGAGCACTGGTAGATTATAATTGTCTTTCTCAATGAGCAAAGAATTCTCCATCATTGAGCTTGACAAAGTTTGGACTCTTGGGGAATCGGGAATAATGGGATAGGATGGAAAGCAGAGCTCATAAAGAAGATCAACAATGATCTTACAGATTGGAAGACCAGGCATGAGGCCAAAAAAAAGTCTCTTCCTGCTCTTGCTTTGGTCATCTCATATAAAAGCAGAAATAAATCATTCAGCCTTTTAGACCTATTTTGTCATTCAATAAGCTCCTGGTTTATCTGTCTGTGATTTCAACTCCACTCTCCCGTCTTCCTTATTACCTTTGACTCCCTTGTCTGGCAAAAATCTATCTAACTCAGCCTTGAATATATTCAATGACCTAGCCACCATGGCTCTTTGGGGAATACAATTCCAAAGACTAAAGACTCTGTGAGAGAACAAATTGCTCCTTACCGCTGACTTAAAAGCAACACCTCTTATTCTTAAATCATGTCCTCTGGTTACAGTCTCTGTTACAAGGGAAGGAACTCTGAGTCCACTCTAATCATAGAATACTTACAGCATGGAAGCAGGCCATTCAGTTACACTGACCCTCCAAAGAGTATCCCAATTAGCCTACACGTCCCTGGACTCTGTGGGCAATTTAGCATAGATAATCCACCTAACCTGCACATCTTTGCATGTGGGAGGAAAACAGAGCACTGGAAGAAATCCGTGCAGACACAGGGAGAACATGCAAACTCTACACAGACAGTCACCCAAGGCTGGAATTGAACCTGGGGCTCAGGATTATGAGGCAGCAATGCTAACCATTGTGACTGTAGTAGACAAACTAATTCTAGCAAATTCTATTCTGATGCCAAAGGAGATCAAAAACAAGTTTCAGAAGATACTGACCTTTCTTCACTTGGCCTCCCTGATTTATTAATGGTATTTGCTCACATCCTCTTTTCTCTCTTGGTCCTATTAAGCCTGAATGTATTGTTCTCCATGAAGCTGCTATGTTGAGCCAGGTTGTTGCACCTTCCTCTAACTCATTCCTTTCTTCCTGTGACTTATGTTTCCTTCTCTTACAATCAAAAGCACAGGAGACCATTCAAAGATCTTCCCTCATCTCGGAGGGCAGCAACTTTCAGAAATTTGATCTAACACTGCACCATGATCTATTTTTCACCTCTCAATGTGAGCCATGCACTACCAACCTGTGCTTGTCCTCTATACCTCTTAATAATGAGGAGAAAGTGTTTCATGCAGCAGTTTCACACTGAGAGGGCATAATGGAAGCAAATGTGAGAATTCAGCGTTTGTAGCAGAGGTCATAGGCACATGATGTCAACAAAACCCAGCATCGACATGGTGTCACAATTTCTATTAATATTACAACCACAACCATCTTCAATAATATAGCATGCCCCATAGAACTCTGCTGATCAAAACCTGATACAAAGACCAAGAAGGAGGGGTTGGGGGGGGTTAATTAAACAGTTTCATAATTGTTGGCAGACAAAGCCATCAACTGGATACAAGTTTTCCAGTCAAAAAATGTAAATGAGGTTGGCAAGTAAAGCATTAACCAACTCAAATCTGAAGTGACAGTGAATATAAATCCAGCCTCAAAAATAGAAATGGTGCAAATTAATGTGCAATCAAGTGTATTTTACTCTGGAGTGCTCCTTGTAGCTGTGGCAGCTTTGCATAAAGAAATTGGAAATTAATTAATACAGAGAAACAAATTAAAGCCGAAGAAACTGTGGATGCTGTAAATCAGGGACAAAAACATAAGTTGCTGGAAAAGCTCAGCAGGTCTGGCAGCATCTGTGCAGAGAAAACAAAGTTAAAGTTGCGGGCCTAGTGACCCTTCCTCAGAACTGAAACATTAACTTTGATTTCTCTTCACAGGTGCTGTCAGACCTGCTGAGCTTTTCCAGCAATTTCTGTTTTTGTTTCAGAAGGCACAGAAATAACAATATTGGGTCTGCTGTCTGGTTTGCTTGCTTCTTGCATTGACACTCTCATTTAGAATTCATTATGTAAGTTAGTGCAGTTTGTGCTGCTGGGTATCTCAGCTTGTATTAATCCCCCAGGTTATGCAGTGCTGCATATAGATGCTTGGTGAATTATTACTTACTCTCTCCGAAGTTCAAAAGGACATCTTGCGACTAACAATGCCATCTTCTTTCAATAGCTGTAGAACTAGGGGAGATTCTGGCATGGTGGTAATGTCACCAGTCGAGATTACTTGTATAGGGGGGATAGGTTCATAATCCCACCACATCAGCTGGTGTAATTTAAATTCAATTAAAAGTACTCATAACAAATACCATCAACTGCTGTTGATACCCACCCACTTCAGTAACATCTGCTGATCTGGCCTGAGTGTGACACCAGACCACATAATACAGTTGGCTCTTACCTGCCTTGAAAAATGGCCAAGCAAGCCACTCAATTCAGAGATGTGTAACAAATGCTGGCCTTGTCAGTAATATGCATACCCGAAAGTGTGGACTGTAGATGCTGGAGATTAGAGTAGAGTGTGGTGCTGGAAAAGCACAGCAGGGCAGGCAGCCTCCGAGGAGCAGGAGAATCTATGTTTAGGACATCAGTAATATGCATATCCCATGAAAGAATAAGAAGGTTGAAGAAACATCTTTGTTTATTCAGTTCTCATTTATTTAAGAAAGCCAGAGTACCCTCCAGCAATGGTTTCCAATCCCCAAAGGCATCCCACAGTTCCCCACGCCATTGATCAGCTCCTGTGTTACCAAATTATTGCTCTGACATTCAGGTCTTGAATGAGCTACAATTTCCTCCAGTTAAAGCCTGTGACCTCTGCGACAAACTCTGAATTCTCACATTTGCTTCCATTCTGCCCTCTGTGTGAATCTGCTGTCTGAAGCCTCACCGTTATATCCAACCCTAAGTTCAGCTGCTTACATCAACACAAAGACCTCCGAGCTTCTGAACACTGCCCATCTTAATGTCAACCTTAGGCTTGTCAACAATACTCCCTTCAACACATCTGCTGTTGCCTCTTTCATCCCAGTTTTTGACAACTCAAGATCCAATGATCCCAATGCTTCCACGGTTGGTCTCCCATTCCTCATTGTACCAAGTTCATCTAAAATGCCACTTCCCGAAGACCCACTTCCCTCACTGCTGACCAACATATGCTCCATCATTTCCAAATTACAATTATCTTCTGTTCTCAAACCCCTCCCCGGCTTCAGCTATCCCTGTTGTTGCTCCCTCCAATCTATCAACCGCCCTGGATAATGGCATTCCTCCAATGCTCCTCACTTGGTCATTTGGGATTCCTTCAAGCAACCAGCCATCTGGACCCTACATTCTGGATTATCTCCTCAAACCTCTCTATCACTTGCTTCTCCTTTATGACATATTTTAAACTCAGCTTTTTGGATCATGGTTTTGGGAGCCTGTTCCAAACCCTCCCTACAGGGCTCAGTATTAGGTTTTGGTTGTTAAATGAACAGAATATAGAAGTCAGTTACTCAGCCCTTTGCGATGAAGGGCTTTTGCCCAAAATGTTGATTTTCCTGTTCCTCGGATGGTGCCTGACCTGCTGTGCTTTTCCAGCACCACACGCCCGACCCTATTCAGCCCTTCAAGCCAGCTCTGCTATTTAATATAATCACGGGTTAATCTTTCAACTCCGTATTCTGCGTGCTTACTTTCAGGGATTGGTGTACAAGGACACCCAGATTTTGTTGCACCTCTGCTTAACGCCATTCAGATTATAATTTGTCTTCCTGTTTTTGTTCCCGAAGTGGATAACTTTACATTTATCCATGTTGTATTTCATCTGCCGTGCATTTGCCCACTCACTCAACTTGTCTAAATCACACTGAATCATCTCTGCATTCTCTTCACAGCTCACCCTCCCCCAAGCTTTGCGCCATTTGCAAATTTTGAGATATTACTTTTAGTTCCTTCATCTAAGTCATGAATATATGTTGTGAATCAGCAGGTCCAATCACTGATCCTTGCAATACCCTACTAGCCACTGCCTGCCAACTGGAAAAAGACCTGCTTATTTCTACACTTTTGTTTCCTGTCTGTAAGACTTATCATGATATGGTTTGGAGTATTTTCTTACCTTTTAGAGGTGCTTTCAAAAGGTAAAGTATAGTGCAAGTGCTCTCAGGATGCATTCCTGTTCTCTACTAATCAAATTAGATTAGATTAGATCCCCTACAGTGTAGAAACAGGCCCTTCGGCCCAACAGGTTCACACTGACCCTCTGAAGAGCAACCCATCCAGACCCATTTCCCTACAGCTAACACTATGGGCAATTTTAGCATGGCCAATTCACCTAACCTGCACATCTTTGTACTATGGGAGGAAACCGGAGCACCCGGAGGAAACCCACGCAGACACTGGGAGAATGTGCAAACGCCACACACAGTCACCCGAGGTGGAAATTGAACCTTGGTCTCTGGCGCTGTGAGGCAGCAGTGCTAACCACTGTGCCAACATGCCGCGATCTGACTAAGCTTATGAAAACCACATCAGTCTGGCTCTGCATTCCTGTAAGTTTTTGTCAGTCAGTCTTTTGAAGAGTTCCGACTTTGAATAAGGACACAGCTAGTCCCAGACGAGGCTGAGTTCTTCGATTCCATTGTCTAGACTCGCAGAATGGACTGACAAGTGAAATACTGACCATTACCAATGTCACAGACCTTGACAACCTCCTGAGTGACCTCCTTCAGAAAGACAAAGAAAACTGAGGATCTAAACATATTTCGAGAAAGTTGTTATCAGATTTAATGAAATGTGTTCTTACCTTCAGAGGAATTGATTTCCCCTAAAGTAATCGAACCAATGATCTGATAAAGACAGATCCATTCCTCAAGCTTGGGGAAGCTTTTGTCAAAATGTTTTATCTATCTGTGAACATCAAGGGTTAATGAGTGTGTAGAACAGTCTCTGCTGTACATTTGGGCCCTGAACCTATTTTAAATCCTAGCCTAATCTGTTTTTGGTTGCTGTCATTGGCTGCAAGGCCTGTGTCATAGAGGTGCTCTGCCAGGTTGACAACATCTTAAGTTGAACTGCCAGCTAAATGGTGGCCACTTCAAATCCAAACCAGACAACCAAGATAACTCCAAGAAAGCAAAAGCTTTCTTAACAAATTAGATCAGTCTCCCCCTCTTCCCTCCCTGTGTCCAGTCTTCCCTCATCCCTTTCTTCTCACCCTATCTTCCCTCTCTCATCCTCTATCCCTTCACCATCACCTCCTCAATCCACCCCTCCCTCTCTTCTTTCCAGTTGTTTGCTCTGCCATTCCTGTCCCTCTGATGATAATTTCAGAGCATTGGAGTCCATTGCCAATGTTTCCTTTCAGGAGGATGTTGCTGCCACCTATAGTGAGAGACCTGAATGACTAGTGGAGAAAGTAGCGCACAGTGTAAAAGTGCTGCTTTGAGAGAACTCCCACATTGTGGCTGCAGAGATGTATATCAGATCAAACATAGAGTCTGGACAGGAAGGCTTTTCAGGATACTGAGGTCTTTCCTTCTAAGCTCTGATACCAGCATTGGTTTCAGAATCCTCCCAAAAGAGAAGGCAATAAAACATGGGAATGATGACTACTGGTCCAACCTGATCTTGTACAAAGAACTCCCATTCGGACTTGTATCTGTCATTCCTAAATTTTGCTTGTGTCCCCTTCTTCCCACTTGCAAGCCATTCCTCATCAGCACTGATATTTATGTGGTTCAGCTTCTTATTCAAAAGACTTGTTCCTACTTCCCTGACTTGATGTTCAGCTTTCAGCAGGAATTTTTTTTAGGTGAGAGTCCTTGACACTGATCCAGCTTCCTCACAGACAGCTTTTATGAGTGAATAGGATGTCTGACACTCCTGTTTTTCTTTTCCCAGCACCCATGTTGTGTGTATGTAGATGTCGGACACAGTGAAGAACAAGTGTGCAAATCTTTATTTATATTCCACCACCAGGAAGAAAGGAAACACGTGAGTAGCCAGTGACAAGCAGTGCCCATAAACTCACTTATGGTCAGCTTGGCCAGGCCCAGGAGCAGACCCTCTGACCTGCCCTCCCCACTCCACACTGGGTGTTTCAGGAGGAATTAGATGTTGCTTATCAAATTGTGCCAGAAATCACAACACCCGGTTGTAATCCAACAGGTTTATTTGAAATCACAAGCTTTGAGTGTAGCCCCTCCATCAGGTGTAGAAGGGGCTATGCTCCAAAAGCTTGTGATTTCAAATAAACCTGTTGGATTGTAACCTGGTGTTGTGATTTCTGACTTTGTCCACCCCAGTCCAGCATGAGCACCTCCACATCATTAATTTGTGGCCAGAACTAGCCATGCCAATCCCAAATTCACTCCATTGTGTCCCAGTCAAATCTCACAAACCAGCAAATTACATTCCGATCCTTCATATTCTTCTGCAAAGAATTCGACACACATCATTGAGTGAGGTCTAAATACTTTATAAATCATTAGGCAGTATTAGTCAAATGTTGCATCTTGATAAGAGAGTACATTAATGGACTACAGCAACAGGAGGAGTTCTGCCATTCACTGAGATCATGACTTATCTGTATTTTAAGGCTCTCTATTCATAATATGCTACCCAGCAAAAGAAAATCAATTGCAGATTTAAAATGATTGTTTGAAGTCGTATGACTGCTTGAAGTGAAGGGCTTTCACAATTTCACCTCATTGTGTAAACAAAAAGTTTTTACCTCATGGCTTGGAACATGCTTTTACAATTATATCCCCTTTTCATGTGCCCTCCAGCAGAAAGGAGTTTCTCTCTTGATCCTATCAATCTACAGGTCTCATGGTTATGGACATAATCAAGATCACCCTATACATCAAACTCTTGCTATGGTTACCATGAGGAGCATGATCCTGATTTGTCGTTGTTAAGGAACAGATCCTCTCTTTCTCACTAAAATTTATGATATTTGTCCCTTTTTAAACAATCTCAATGCGCTAATATAAATGCGTGATAGATATTTGATTGACAAAGAAGCCAGACAGGAAAGTGAAGTTGAGACCACAGTCAGATTAGCCAAGATCTTATTAAATGACAGTGCAGATTCAGGAAACCTTGCCTCTCCTAACTCTCACGTTCTTACAAGACTGTATTCACCATCAAACCTGTCAGGAGGCTTTGCAATGCGAGTTGCCAACTCTGGTTGGACATATTCCTGGAGGTTTCAGTCAAATATCGTCCACTGCACTCACCCATCCCAGAATCATACTGTACATGGAGTTCAACTGAGGCACTCAGAAGGGAATTAGACAGGTGTTTGAAAAAAAGAATGTACTGGTTACAGGGAGAAGGCAGCAGAGTGGTACTAAGTGAGATGATCATTCAGAATGCCACTGTAGACATGATGGGCCATAGGCCTTCTTTTACACTGCAATCATCTGTGATCCTGAGAATCTATTCCTCAGCAGTCTTGCTGTTGAACAAGCTCTTTGAAATGAGAATTCCTCTCCCCGATCCATCCCCATGGCTCCGAACTTTGAGGATCAAAACTGTTCGAAGAAACATAGGGAAACAGGTTTGAGTTAATAACTTGCAGATTTTGTTCCCAGCTGATGGTTGTACAGTTCCAATTAATTGCTGCCATATCCGGTACACAATTATTGGGTAAATCAGGCACCACAACAATCTCTTCAGGTGCCTGGCTGCTCCAGTCTGCCAGAGAGGAAAATCAAGGCTAACAGCGCACAAGGTGACTGTGAGATGTCAGGGTGATAATGTCTCTCTAGGAAGGAGTGACCATAACTGGGAGAGTCGCATAATCCAATGGGCTCTGGGAGTGAGGATTCGAGAAAAGCATATTGTGATGTATTTACAGGAAAGACTCTGATTCCATGTGACTTCTTCACTCACCAACCTCCCAAAACAAAAACTGAGTGAGTCTGTCTTGGGCCCTGTGTTGGTGAGTCAGTCAGAAAACGGAGGCCTGTGTTGATAAGGGAGATGTAGGAGGCAACTGAAATAAATTCTCCCTACAAGAAGAGGGTAAGTTAGTGGCATAGTGGTAATATCACTGGACCGCATGTTAATATTCTGGGAGATGGATTTGAATTCTACCAGAGAAAAAGTGACATTGGAATTCAAATGAAAAATACTATTCTAAATGGACTACTAATTATTGTTAACTGTTGTAATTTGATTCACTAATGTCCTTTAGAGAAGGAATTCTAATGTGCTTTCCACAGATGCTGCCAGGCCTGCTGAGCTATTACAGCAATTTTTGTTTTTTATCCTTTCATAGTATGGCTTACATGTGCCTCCAGACCCACAGCAATATGGTTGACTCTTAAATACTCTATTGTCAATTTAGAGCACAATAGCCCATTAATGAATAACAAAAAGGCAGAAATCTCGGCACCAACTGATCTCATACAGATCCTGTCACTGTCTGGATTGGCTGCCTCACTGATACAATAAAGGAATATAAAGCAAGAGGTAGGATTGAAAACTAATTCCAGTCAGCACTCCCCTATGTCAAGAAGGCAGGTGCAGAGATATAATGGTGGACAGTGGGAAAGGGTTTCATTCCATCTTATTGAAACATACTCTACATGGAGTTCAACTGAGGGAAATCTCAGGGTGCACGATGAGAATATGTTTCCCTGACAGGGAAAGGCAAGAAGTAGGCAGCACAGTTTAAACATCAGGGACCACCCATTTAATATAGAGATAAGGTGAAGTTCGTCTCACAGAGTCTTGAATCTTTGGAACTCTCTTCCCCAGAAGGTTGTGGAGGAGAACGTATTGAATATTTTTAAAGCGAAGGCAGGTAAGATGCTTGGATTCTGGATTAGTGGTGCTGGAAGAGCACAGCAGTTCAGGCAGCATCCAAGGAGCTTCGAAATCGATGTTTCGGGCAAAAGCCCTTCATCAGGAATAAAATGAAGGGCTTTTGCCTGAAACGTTGATTTCGAAGCTCCTTGGATGCTGCCTGAACTGCTGTGCTCTTCCAGCACCACTAATCCAGAATCTGGTTTCCAGCATCTGCAGTCATTGTTTTTACCAGGTAAGATGGTCGATAGTTATCAAGTGGAGTAGACAGCAATGTTGAAGTGAAGCCACAATCAGTTCAGCCATGGTCTTAGTGAACGGCTCAAAGGGCCTACTCCTATTCCTAATTTATATGTTCCCATGTTCACAGGGTTCCACAGCTCATTCACTGTAACCTCAGCAGAGGACGAAGAGTTTGCCAGAGTTTACAACTGCCTTCAGCCGAGATGAGGATTTTGTAGTGCAAGCAGCCTCGTGTAGCTCAGCTGTCGCCTCACATTCTCCTCCCCTGGCCACCTCCATACCCTGCCCCATCCCTGCTATCCCTGTGCAGGAAGGAATTCATTGCAGGGCAAAACTGATACAAACTATATCTTAACTACGCCCAACCATCTGAATTAGATGCTGAAAAAGGGCTATGGAGTCACACTCACGCAGGGCACAAAGATCAGCCAATTTGCGGAGTTTGGAATATTGGAACAAGAGGAGGCCATTCAGCCCTTTAAGTCTATTCTGGCATTGAACTAGACCACTGGCTAATCTGTTAGGAGAAACTAAGGACTGCAGATGCTGGAGATCGGAGTCGAGAGTGTGGTGCTGGAAAAGCACAGCAGGTCAGGCAGCATCTGAGGAGCAGGAGAATCGATGTTTTGGGCATAAGCCCTTCATCAGGAATGAGGCTTGTGGGCCGGTGGGCTGAGAGATAAACAGGAGGGGGGTGGGGTAGGTAGCTGGGAATACAAAAGGTAGATGAAGAAAGGGGGGGGAGGAGAAGGTGATCGGTTGGAAAGGAGCATATAGATGGACCTGGGGGCGGGGGTGCAATGACAGAGATTCACTGAGATCCTTGTAGAGAGAGGAGGAGAACTTCTTCAAGGCCCACAAGCCTCATTCCTGATGAAGGGCTTCTGCCTGAAACGTCGATTCTCCTGCTCCTCGGATGCTGCCTGACCTACCGTGCTTTTCTAGAACCACATTCTCAATTGGCTAATCTATGTCATAACTCCATTAAAGGACCTTGGTTCTGTAATCCGTAACTCCCTTGTCCAATAAAATTCCAATTTAGAAATACACCATAGAGTCTACAGCCTCAACAGCATTTTAGTGGAGAGACAGTTCCAGATTTGCCCTCGCCCTCTATATGAAATATGCTTCCTGGCATCACCCTCGAATGGCCTGGCTCGAATTTTAAGGTTCTGTCCTCTTCCCTTCTTCTGGGCTGAGAGTAGAGGAAAAAGTTTCAGTCCAGTGACCTTGTGATCATGTCAAAGACAAGTTTACAGGGTTCCCTGCTCTAACTGCAGTTTGAGAGGTGGGAAATAGCCCTCTCTGGCAGGGGAAGGAGGAGGGGGTTGCACGATGGTTGAAAAGGGAGGATGAACAGCCAGCAGGATGGCTTCACCGACAGGAGCACTTGCAAGCGGTCACTACAGGGTAAGGTACCTGCCTCCAGGTGCACTGCTGCGATACCCTCACTCGTTCCTTCACCGTCCAGCAGTGCCACACCAGCAGCTTGATGTGTGCCCACTCGGCTTGCGTGCAGCTCATGCCCGGGGGCCAGAAACAGCTGGCCCGGCCCCTGTCGCAGTCGGTCTGCCTCACCCACCTCGGCCAGAAAATGGCGCCCAGGTCCACCCACTGGGAGGTGAGGGGACAGACAGCCTCGCGCACCAGCCAGCGCCTCCACTGGGCCTTATCCGCCTCGCTGGCCGGCTCCAACCGCTGAGCCTCGTGCCAGAGCTTCCCGCGCAGCCGCAGTGCCGCGGCCGCGAGCTCGCCGCTCAGTGGCGGCAGGCGGCCGCGCTCACTCTCGTTCCCATGGCGACCCGTAACCGACATCCAGAAGGGGTCGAAGGCGGGACCGAGGAGCTGCCTGAGCCTCTTCGCGTCGAGCTGCTTCGGTCTCGGTGAGTAACGGTAATGGTCGTCGCTCAGGCTGAGGGAGTAGGGCCGGACGCTGTTCGAAGCCTTCATCCTGCCCCAAGCGGTCTCGGCCTCGGACCCCGGGCGTGGAGTAGGCCGGAGCCGGGTACCAGGCCTTCCCGCCTGGGCATCCGCAGAGCGACTTCGCGGCTGTGCTAACGATCCGGACTGTACGAGGAGGAAAACGATAATGGCCTGACAGGGAAGGGGGGTCGCAGCGGTGCGAGGGAGCTCCCGAGGCATCTGCGCCGTTGTCCGTCACCTCCCCGGGCGGCTGAGTGAGCTTCAGGCGCCGGAGACTCCATTTAAACCCACACATTATCGCCGCATCCTTGACGATCGCACTCAGCGAAGCAGGGCAGAAGGCTGCCGAGTTCACAGACATAACAGAGAAGTGACAAAACACCCAGCAAGAGGAACGACTAACCTTCGGCACCAGGCTCTTTGTAGCTGGGTGGCCCGTCCTTACAGAGCACCCATCATCCCACCCCCTCGCCGGCTCTCAGATCATCGCTGCAGGTCTGGCACAATTTCAACATTTGCAGATGACACAGAACTTGGAAATATTCTGAACTTGCGAGGCGGCCTTTGAAGGAGCGCAGGCTGGGTCCTTGATGGGAGCAAACAGGAAATGAAATTTGGTGCAGAAAAGGATGATGTTAGCGAGTTTTGAGAAGATTTGTAGCTCAGGTTGATGTTCTGGATGTAGGTTAAACCTACATCCAGAAGGCTGATGTGACACATTGATAGGAAGCAAAGGCAAGATGAAATAGAGTGCACAATTCCAAAGAAGGTGTAGAGGTACAGGGAACTGGAGCTATATGTGATAAATTACCGTTGGCCAGCAATCGCACTGAATTGAATTTATTGTCACGTCTACTGAGGCACTGTGAAAAGCTTTGTCTTGCGAGTATTACAAGCAGATCACATAGTTAAATAGCATAGATAACTAAATAATAGGTAAACAGCAGCAAAAACCAAAACACAGGTACAGGCAAATGCTAAGATTTTGAGAGTCCATTCAGTATTCTAACAACAGTAGGGTAGAAACTGTTTTGAAACAGTCTGGTGCTTGTGTTCAGGCTTCTGTACCTTCTCCCCGATGGTAGAGATTGTAGAAAAGCATTGTCAGGGTGAGATGGATCTTTGAGAATGTTGGCGTCCTTTCCTTGACAGCGGGCCAGGTAGATGGATTCTACAGATGGGAGGTTGGCCTTTATGATTGTCCGGGCCGAGTTCACCACTCTCTGTAATCGTCTCCGATCTTGAATGGTACAGTTACCATACCAGGTAGTGATTCATCCAGACAGAATGCTCTCAATGGCACAACTATAAAAGTTGGCATGGGTATTTGCTACCATGCCAAATTTCCTCAGCTGTCTAAGGAAGAAGAGACATCTTTGAGCCTTTGTCACCAGTGCGTCCACATGAAGAGTCCAAGAAAGCTTGTTGTTGATGACCACTCCCAGAAGCATGACATTCTCCACTCATTCCATCTCTGTGCTGTTAATGTGTCGGGGGGCATGAGTAACATTCCACTGAAAGTCAATAATTGAGTACCTTGGTTTTGCTGGCATTGAGAACTAGTTTGTTCTCAGTGCATCATTTTTCCAGGTCTTCTACCTCCCGTCTGTAGTCTGTTTCATTGCCATCTGAGATTCGACCGACTGTGGTGGTGTCATCAGCGAACTTGTAAATGGTATTAGTCTTGAATTTGGCAATGCAGTCATGGATATACAGTAAGTACAGTAATGGGGTGAGTATGCACCCCTGGGGAGCTCCAGTGTTGAGTGTTAGTGAGGATGAAATATTGTCCCCAATCTTCACTGATTGTAGCCTGTGGGTCAGGAAACTGAAGATTCAGGACATAGGTTTGCTTGCTGAGCTGGAAGGTTCATTTTCAGACATTTCGTCACCATACTAAGTAACGTCTTCAACGAGCCTCCGGATGAAGCACCACTGATGTTTCCTGCTTTCTTTTTATATGTTTGGGTTTCTTTGGGTTGATGATGTCATTTCCTATTCTTTTTCTCAGGGTGTGATAAATGGGTCCAAGTCAACATGTTTGTTGACAGAGTTCCGGTTGGAATGCCATGCTTTTTGAAATTCTCGTGCGGGTCTCGTGGCTTGTCCAAAAATGGATGTGTTGTCCCAGTCAAAGTGGTGTCCTCCTTATCTGTATGTAAGGATACTAGTGAGAGAGGGTCATGTCGTTTTGTGGCTAGTTCACGTATCCTGAAGCCACCATATTGAAAGCAAGATATGTCAGCAGTGCTTCATGCGGAGGGTCACTAAAGATGTTACTTAGTAGGGCAACGAAACGTCTGAAAATGAACTTTCCAGCTCAGCCAGTAAAGCTACATCCAGAACCTCAACATGAGCTACAAATCTTCTCAAAACTTGTTAACTGAGGCTTCAGTTGCAGAGAGTGGGGCTTAGTCCGAGATCACTAAGTTTAGTAATCAGTCTTGAAGGGATAATAGTGTTGACTACAGTTCAGTCTTCAATGTGTAGGATTCTTATGTAGCTGTTCTTGGTGTCAAGACGTTCTAGGGAGGAGTGAAGGGCAAGTGATATGGCATCTGACATGGATCTGTTGGTCTGATAGGCAAATTGGAGTGGGTCAGGAGTTGTGGGAAGGCTGGCATTGATTAATGCTATGACCAACCTTTCAAAGCACTTCATGACCACTGAAGTTAGGGCCACTGGGCGGTAGCCATTGAGACATGATGCATAACCTTCTTAGGCATAGGGATGATGTTGACCCTCTTGAAAGAGGCAGGGACAGTGACCCGCTGCAGGGAGAGTTGAAAATGTCCGAGAAGACCTCTGCCAGTTGATCTGCGTGTGCTGTGAGTGCACAGCCTGTTACTCTGTCTGGTCCCATCGCTTTCTTTGGATTCACACGAAGGACAACTGATCTGACATCTGATGCAATGACTGTTGGGAAAGGTTTGTCAGGACTGCTTGGAATAGGTGTTACCTCTCAGCTGAAATTCTGTTCAACGCGGGCATAGAAGGCGTTGAGACGATCTGGGAGGGATGTATCATTGTCTGCTATCTTGCACTGTCCCTTTTTAGAACCTATGATATCATTCAGTCCTTGCCAAAGTCGCCAGGTGTATATCTGGGTCTCTAGTTTGGATCGTTATTGGTCCTTGGCTTTCTTAATGGCTCTGTGAAGGTCATACTTGGATTTCTTATATTTGAGTGGGTCTCCCGATTTGAAGGCCCGACACCTGGTTTTTAGCAGGTTCTGTATGTCCTGATTCTTCCAGGGTTTCCTGTTGGGGAACACCCAGTTTGACCTCCTCGGTATGCAGTCCTCCATACGCTTGCTGATAAAGTCTGTGATGGTGGCGTACTCGCCCAAGTTACCTGCGGACTGTTTGAACATGGCTCAATCAACCAATTCCAGATAGCGCTGAAGTTGATCCTCTGCCTCCTCCGACCAGCACTGAACCTCTATCCGCGAGGGGGTCTCCTGCTTGAGCTTTTACCTGTAAACCAGGAGAAGAAACACAGACCCACGATATAAATACTGTGGCTACAGGAACAGGCCAGAGGTTAGAAATTCTGCAGGGAGTTTGGAGGAGAACTTGCAGGTGGTGGTTTTCTGTGTATTTGCTGCCCTTATTCTTATAGATGGAGGTTGTTGTGGGTTTTGAAGGTGCTTTTTAAGGATCTTTGGTGAACTTTGGCAGTGCATCTTGTAGACAATACACACTGCTGCTACTGACCATTGCTGGTAGAGGGAGTAGGTGTTTGTGGATGTGGACTGCTATATCTTGGATAGTATATTTTACCCAAACTGATAATGTGGCATCAAACTACAAAATAACAAATTGGATGCAAATTTGTAACTTATTAAAACATAATTTCACCACAAATACTGAGCATTTGACTCTGCAGCAAACAAGGAACCAACTAAGCTTGCTTTTGATTGGGCTTGTGAGGACCCTCTTCAATTTGGTTAGATATCAAAACTTCCCAGGCAAGATGTCCCCTTACTTGCTTGCGGTTTTTGGACAAAATGAGGACAGTTAGAGAATATTGCCATAACGCAATAATTATCAATACTGTTAAAGCATGGAGGGCAATTTGGCAGAGGGAAAGCAATATTGGCAAGACATCTTCTCTTACACCTATAGTGGGTATGTTGGGTTTTCAACCGGGGATGAACATTGAAACATTGGGCGGCTAGGGGTGTGTCTTATGGATGATTTATTTGAGGGAGACACAATGATATCCTTTGATCAATTAGCATGTAAACACTAGCTATCTAACAGGGACCTCTTTCGTTTTTTCGCGTTAGGGATTTAATTTTAAAAAAATACTCTTTTGACTGATCCCTACAAATCCGACATATAGAGGAGGGTGCTTAGTGCTCAGAGTACACTTTCTATCAGCTCTTTATATCATCAGTTGGGGGGGTGCTCCCTCAGATGAATTCGATCGACTGCAGGGTGTGAGAGAGAGAGCTAGGCATTGAGGTCTCCTCAGCAATGGGAAGATATTTGGGAAAACGCAAGAAAAATATCAATTTGCAATAGGACCCATGCTTTACAGTTGAAGATTCTCCACAGGGCCCACTTGGCTCCGGACCGTTTGTATCTTTACATGTCCGAAGTGCAAGGTCAGTACAGGCACTCTTACCCATTGTCTCTGGTCCTATGGTCGGCTTCAAACATACTGGAGTGCTGTGGTGGGTGCCATGGAGAGGATTTTGGGTGTAAGGATGGAGAAGGACCCGATCTCTCCTCTCCTCAGCCTGCCCAGTGTGTTCCCTGCAGATGCGCATAAGGAAAAACTTTTCAACATCCTCACTTTCTGCGCATGAAAGTATATCTTGCTAGGTTGGATATCCGAAAACCCCCGGGCCTGTTGGATTGGCAGAAGATTGTTATGGAGCATATCCCCTTGGATTTTCTCACAAGGATGGTACACCACAAAACTAAGAATTTTTATAAGACATGGTAGCCCTTTTTGGAACACCTGGACACAAATTTATCTGCCGCACTTATAAAGGCTTTTATATAACCATAACAATTGTGCTTTATGAGTCTAATATCCAGGGAGCTGGAACTGCGAACGTAGGAGTGTCTTTTTTGGCTGAGTTGAGTTCTTACTATTTATTAGTTTGTTGTTGGTTATTATTTATTTAGTTAAATAGTTAGTTGTGTTTTAAAAATATATATTTTTCGATCTATACTTATACATTTGTACATGAGGGTGCATTGAGTTTTTTAAACTTTTTTGAGTTCTTTCTTCATATTATTTTGAATTGTATTGTTTTGTATTTGTAATATTAAAAAATCTATTTTTCAATAAAAGTATATATTTTTTAAAATCCAGAAGATAATAGTAAGGAGCCTAATGTTTAAATCTAAACCGTCCTCATCCACCCAATCTGTCATCTGCTGGAGACAAAAACTGGACAAAACTAGTCAGGGACAAATGACTGCAATATGCCTCTATGACCAGCAGTTCATTGTGACTGTGGATATCATTACCTCGTTTCCAGAAACAAGTCTGCAGCTACTATCTCCATCTCCGTAGCTGAATTGAATAATCTGTTCACAACCTTTGAGTCACATTTGTACCAGAAGTATCTTCAAACCTCATTTTCACTCTACCTCCATTACGTTCCTTGACTTCACCCCTGTCTCAGCAACTGTGCTACTCAAACCCTCATTCAACCCTTCATTACCTCTAGATGTGGCTACTGTGGTGTATTCTTGTCATCTCTTGTTGCAACAGACATGCCATCTCACTATATTCACTATGAATGAGCTGCTGCTCAAGTGGAAGGTTACTGCCACCATCCTCTTTAGTGTAGAAGAATACCTGACTTCATTATTCTAATCTTAATCAAAGGAAAACCACATGCTGGGTCTAGCTAGAAATGTCTTTTGTGATTAGCAAGATGAAGTTTTTTTTCTAATTAATCTGTTCGGAGATGTTATTACACACCTCTAGAACTGGTAGGACTTGAACAAGATGAACTTTTATTGCATGCTACTAATTAGTTGCAGATTATGTTGATATGGTGGACGTTATTATAGAGATCTTAAGGAGGACAAGATGTTAAGTCTCACTCCTCCTACATCATAAGCTGTCTGCCCACAAGTCCATGTGACATTATCACGATGGTGGAGCTTATAGTACCCCACACTACCGTTTCAAACCCTTTTAGAGTCCTATACAAATCTCTTACCCAAGCAATTTTTCCATTATTTGTAATATATTTATCTGTGTAATTACATTTACTACTATGCTGTCTCTTTCCCCTTCCTATCACCCACAAAGTCCCTGACTGTTCAATTTCCAGCAATGTGGAGGATTCGACTATTCTCCCAGAATGCACTCTCTTTGACTTTAAAGACTAGTAGCTTGCTTGGTTTGAAGACTGTTGACTTTGATTCTTTTCCTGATAGTCTAAGGTCTGCAGGTCTTCTACATTATCAAATTTCCCATAGAAAAAGATTAATGTTCCTGTATTACCTTGTATGACCTTGTGGTCAGTACAAATATGATCTCTGCTGGCATACAACTCCTTAGATGACTGCCTTTCTTGACTTTCAGCTGCAGCCTGGTCCTAAATGTGACAAACATCTTGCATGGTAGCATGTATTGTATTGTGTGCTTATTGTGCACAATCAGTCTACTCCTTATTGAAGTTGTCATAGTCCTTTCAGCATAAATGTAGGGTCAATACCTTTAGTAGGATGGAGAGCTCAGTCTATGCAGAGAGGCATGTGAAAACACTGAAGTTCATACCCGTCAGCAACTCTGATCGTGCTGAAGTGCATTGGAATGGGATGCAGCTATGAGTTAACAGTCCTGTGTAAAAGTTGCTAATCATCTTTTAAGTGCATCTTCCACACATAACCTCTGAATCTTTCTCATAATTCCTGTACATTCCCTATGCATATGCCTCATTCCCAGGCATTGTTTGCCCAAAGCTTTAAATCTGTGTCACTCTATGGTACCTCCATCAGCCAATGGAGACAGCATCTCTTTTACTGTCCTATCTAAACCTGTTAATTTCTTGAACACTTCAATCAAATCTCCCCTTCGCCGCCTTGTTTTCCAAGGAGAAAAGCTTCAGTATCTCCAACCTAACCTCACAGCTAAAATTTCTCATCCTTGAACCATTCTGGTAAATCTCCCTCTGCACCCTATCAGGGACCCTCATATCCTTCCTAACGTGTGGCACATACTCAAGAGTTTTATAAAGGTTTTGCAAAACCTCCAGGATTCTATATGCTTTTCTCATGACTCTCAATATCTTCAAACACCTTCACAGATCATGCACGTGAACTCCCAGGCCCCTTTCCCATGCACACACTTTTGAATGGGGCTGTTGAGTCTCTATTGCCCCTCTCTAATTCCCTATGCATATGCCTCATTCCCAGGCATTGTTTGCCCAAAGCTTTAAATCTGTGTCACTCTATGGTACCTCCATCAGCCAATGGAGACAGCATCTCTTTTACTGTCCTATCTAAACCTGTTAATTTCTTGAACACTTCAATCAAATCTGCCAAAAGTATCACCTCACACTTCTGAATCTTAAATATCTCTTTCAAATATTTTCCCTATTCTTTTGAAGGTCACTATTGAGCAAATTAAAAGTCTACTTAGAGGGAAAGTTAGTTTAGAAGCTGTGAGGGTCAGACTCTGAAGAAAGAGAATGGAAGGAAGATAAGTTTTGAAATGTTGGTCTGGCAGAGAGTGCTCAGAATCAGTTGGATGGAAAGAAAGATTAATAAGGAGATTTGATCAAGAGTAGACATCCAGTTATCATTATAGTCACTATGTACAATCAGAAAGAGAAAATTGGACAATTACACACATTGGAAACAAAAACCTGGCAGCCTTGACTTGGTAACAGGTGAAGAAGAAATCGAGAGTTAAAACAGAAGTGGAAGAAATGAAATAGGATGCATGGATAATATTGAAGCGTGGACTGAGCAAGGTCTGTGGAAATCCAGAGAAGGAGCAAGACCATATCAAGGGCAACAGTGACCGCACACAAACAAGACAAGTGCACAAGGAAAAATAAAGTAAGAACATAGATTTGATGAAGACATTTGGGAAGAAGCTTGCATGGAACAGAAACATTGACATTGAGTGTAGTGTTGAATAGTCTTGTTTCTGTGCTGTGGACTATGGCAGTTACCTTAACTCCAAAAATTGTAGGTTGGCTTGGCTGGGATGTTAATATGTTACAAAGTTCAAAACTGAGCTAACCCACCTCAGAGCTGCCTCTCTCCAGTTTTATTAGAGAAAGGTGAAACATCAATCCAATGTTTGAAGGCAAGTCAGTTGCTGAAGACATTTTAGGACTTTGTGTGCTCTTGGTATAACAAGATTCAGTCATATCAGCTGTGCAAACAGAGCTGAAGGGTCTGGAGCCATGAGGTAAATGAGCACACTGAAGGTAGTTTTACTTAATAATTATCCAGGATCAAGATAGTGCTGAAATCTTTAAATCTGACTGAAATTAAAGTGAATCGCATTATGTAGAGCTCTTTTGAGTTATGTAAGGGCTTCTGGATCCGAGAACAACTTTGCAATGATGTCACAGAGCTGCACGTCACTGGGTATAAATCAAGTAGCATGGGTGGAGTTCGAAAATGCTACAACATTTGGAAGAAGAAAGACTCACATGAGTATTTGAAGAAGATGGATTAGTTCTTTTCTAATGTCATCATAACTCAGAACCTATGATTACCAACTCAGCTCTAGGACATTTCTGCAAGAGTTTTCAGGGTAATGTCCTCAGCCCAATCACCTTTAGCTGCTTCATTAATGACTTTGCCTCCATCATAACGTCAGAAGTGAGACTGTTCACTAATGAGGGGACATTGTTCAGCACATTCGCAAGTCCATAAATACTGAACAAGTTCAAATGCAATAAGATCTACACAAAATCCAGACTTGGGCTCAAAAATGACAAGTAACATATGCGCCACACAAATGCGAGGCAGTGATAATGTCCAATAAGCGACAATCTAACTACCATCCTTTGAAGTTTAGTGGTGTTAGCATCACTGAATCCTATTAACAGTCTAGGGGTTACCACTGACCAGAAAGTGAACTGGAATAGCCATATAAATATTGTAACCACAAGAACAAGTCAGAGGCTAGGAATACTGCAGCAAGTAACTCACCTCCTGACTTCCTAAAGTCTGTCCACCATTGTCATTGGTGCAGAAAGGTGGCTCAGTGTTTAGCACTCCTGTCTCACAGCACCAGGGACCTGGGTTTGATTCCACCCTCTGGCTGTCTGTGTGGACTTTGTACATTCTCCCCACGTCAGCATGGATTTCCTCCAGGTGCTCCGGCTTCCTTCAACAGTCCAAAGAGATGGGTTGACCATGCTAAATTGCTCATAGGTCCAAGCATATGCAGGCTAGGTGGATTAGCCATGGGAAATGCAGGGTTACAGGGATAGGGTAGCAGGGTTGGGATGCTCTTTGGACAGGTCAGTGTGTACTCGATCAGCCGAATGGCCTGCTGCCACACTGTAGGGACTCTATGATTCCATCTACAAGGCACAAGTAAGGAATGTGATGGAATACTCTCCACTTGCCTGGATGAGTGCAGATTTCACAATACTCAAGAAACTTGACACCATCCAGGACAAAGTAGCCCAGTAGAAACAGCGTGTTCTACCTACAAGATGCATTGCAGAAATTTGCTGAAGATCCTTAGACAGTACATTCCAAAGCCATGATCACTGCCATCTAAAAGCACGTATGGGATATGTGGCAACACTGCCATCTACAAGTTCCCCTCCAAGTCACTCACCATCCTGACTTGGAAATTGCCACCATTCCTTCAGTGTCGCTAGATCAAAATGCTGGAAGTCCTCCTCTAATAGCATTGTCGGTCTACCTACAGCACATGGACTGCAACAGTTTAAGAAGAGAGCTCACCACCACCTTCTCAAGAGCAACTAGTGATGGACAATAAATGTTGGTCCAGCCAATGACGATTATGTCTTACAAGTGAATTTTTTAATAAAAATGCCAATGGCAGGCAGTAAGAATGGGAAGGACAAGTGCTCAGCTTTGTATTGGAAAATATATTGAAGCTCCTATCATCACTATCACGAGCTTCAAACTGAAACATACATATACCCTGCATAGCAGCATAGACTGTTTGGTTGGTTCAGTTAGCTAGGCAGCTGCTGGATGCCAAATTGGGGTCAACAGCACAGGTTTTGATCGCTGACTCAGCTGGGGTGGTTTCAGGACCTACATCCTTACTTGATCAATAAAAGTTAAGGTTTATGCAGAAAGTGGAATTGAGGATTATCAGAGCAGCTAGGCTCTCATTCAATGATTCTTCTTCTGCTCCTACATCTTAAATGTTATAGCTTATATAACACTAGTCCTTTTTCAACCTCCTTTGAATGCAGTACATTCTGGAAACACAGCAAACCCCAGTATAAAGTAAAAGCCTCTCATTTCTCCTCTAACTGTCTGAGTATCATTAGTTACGGAGCCTGAAACCAAGGGAAAGGGAACTTATTAACTCTAGCAAATCTTTCATAATTGTATCACCTTTGTTAGACCCCCTCTGTGTCACCCCTATTCTGAATAACAGTAATCTCAGATTCCTGGGTCTCGCACATCACTGAAACCCCATTTGGATATATCCTACTCCACGAGGCTTTTATCTCTCTTGAAGATGTCTCTGTAAATGGAGTTTGTTGGAAAATACTTGCAAAGGAGAGAAATGTCTCCTACCTGCCTTTGGACTCCTGTAATAGTCATTTCAGCACCATTATCTCTGAGCTGAGATCGGGGAAATGTCAAGGTGACCCGCTAGACGAGCCATGTCCTTGAGACCGCTGAGCTATGAAAGTTCACTATAGTGCCAGCACAGCACACACTGAATGCTTTAAATTCAGTGCCAGAACAATCTGTTCAAAGCCCTGAAACTCTAGCAAAGAAAAGGGAGATGTATCTTGATAGAGTTATTGTTTCTTTTGTCCCAATTTTTATCCTTTTGGTGGTTGTTCCAGCATGGATTAAAGTTGCCAACTCTGGTTGGGTGTATGCCTGAACACATGACCTCCTGTCCCTGCTATTGGGTGCATTCTCTGGATGGACTGCCAGTTGGGCAACTGTCAATTGGATTAATCACGTATGGCTGTTTCAGACCCTTCTTACTCCATGTCCATCTCCCTTAAGACTAATAAATGATTTATGTTTAATTCACCCCATGATCTTAGAGACTCCAGGGATGATACTTATGATTTGCCAACTCTGATTATTCCTGGAGGTTTCTTCACATGACCCTCCAACCAGTACTCAGTCAACACATCCATCCTTGTGACTTGTTGTCCTTCTATACCAATTGGAAAGCACATAGACTCATTAGCCAATTAGAGTCATACAGTTTTACAGCACAGAAGGAGGTCTTTCACCCCATTGTGTCCATTCTGGTCATCAAGCACTTGGCTACTCTAGACCTATTCTCCAGCATTAGGACTGTAAACTTCTATGCTATGCAATTTCAAGTGTTTATTTATACACATCTTAAATATTATGATGGTTCCTGCCTCTACCACCCTTTCAGGCAGTGAGTTCAATACCCACCACCCTCTGAGTTTTAAAAAAAATTCCTTAAATCCCCTGTAAACCACCTGTCCCTTTCCCTTAAAATTGTTCTCCCTGGTTGATATCTTTACTAAGAGAAAAAAGTTTTTCCCTATCTACTCCATCTATGCTCCTCATAATTTTGTACACCATAGTCAGGTGACAGCTATATCTCCCCAGGGTAGCCTTGGAGGGTTTGACAACCCTAAGGGACTGACAGATGCCAACTGTTCTTTGTCAAGGCACCTTCTTTACATGTTAGGCTGCAGCTTTAGCACTGACGGTGCGTCATCACTCAGCTGAGTCACTCGACAGCAGGTGTCACTCGATTGTCATTTATTCTTTCGGGAAATCTGGGCATTGCTGGTAAAGCCAGCATTTATTATACATTCCTGTTTCTATGATTTCATTGAATTATGAAACAGGTTTGAGGAGCTGAATGGCCTCCACCTATTCCTATGGCACCCTTGCCTAACCAGTGTTAGTAGGATCGCTGACTAGTAATTAAACCTGGGACCTCATTTGTCTAATATTTTAGAATGAGAACAGAATCCCTCCAGTATGGAAACAGGCCATTTGGCCCAACAGGTCCACACCTACCCTCTGAAGATCATCCCACCCAAACACATCCCTCTATCCCTATAATCCTACACATCCCTGGACACTTAGGGCAATTTAACATGGCTAACCACCTAACCTGCACATCTTTTGACATGGTTTTGCACAATTTTGAAACATGGGGACAGGAGGAAGCCATTCAACCAAAGCCTATTCTGTCATTCAAGCTATGGCTAATCTGAACTTTAGCTCCATTTGCCCACTTTAATTATGCAACCCTGAATCCCCTGACCAAATAAAAATCTAATAACCATAGTTTAGAAGTTGTTATGACCAAGTGACGATGGGTCAAAGCTCTTCTCTTTTTAAAGTCACTCTTGATTGATAGCAACATTTTATTTTCCTTTGTAGTAGGTAGCTCTCACATTTCAATTAATCTTAGTTAATCAGATTCAAAATGAAGGATAGTCAATTCCAGAGTTCTCTTTAGTGAAAGAGAGTGGAGTGGTATGCTGGAGTTTTTTTTGAAAAGAGACAGCAAACACGCATACACTAAACACTAGTAACAAGCTTACAGAGAGATGAAGGGTATTACAGACAAAGTCACTTGCATTTTACAGGCTTTTTAGAGCCTTGTGTTCTGAGGGTGAAACCTAAGTCCCAACTGCACAGTGGTTGTGCTGTTTCCTCAGGTTTGGCAAAGCTTACAGATACTTTTGAGATCTCAGTCTATGCTTTTTTTTTTCCCCCAACACCACTGAATTGCTGAAATTGAGATCAAAGGAGAAATGAGCTTTCCATAGTCTTGCTATGTTCAGTCCCTATTGCTTTGTCTCTGTTTGTTGCTGAAAGGAAGCTGTGAAAATATTATTCACGTGAATATTTCAAGTTTAGCTCCACTGTCTTTTTGAAATTAAACATCTGTAATATGTGAGCTTATCACGCAAGTGTGAATAAACCAGATGAGAATTTCTCAAAACCTCACTGAGGTTCAGTGCGTCTTATTAAAATGGTCATTCTGAGACAGCCAATCTCAAACATATTCTGTGTGGTGTTGCCTGGGCTTGTAATTTTAGGTTAGCAGTGTCCTTTTTTGAAAGCCATTTTTAGTCTATGGCAGTCTCAGGTATAAAGTCAAATGATGAAAATTGAATATCGATAGTTCATTTTCATTAAGGTGTTAACAAAACTTCTAATTGACCTCACCAACCTCTGTGCCCCCACAAATAGCAGCGTGTAACTCACTTCCTAACTCCATAAAGTCTGTCCACCATCTCAAAAGCACAAGTCAGGAGTGTGATAGAGTACTACCCACTTGATGAGTGCAGTTCTGACAACACTTAAGATGTTTGACACCGTCCTGGACAAAGCAGTTTGCTTGATTGGCACCACATCCACAAACATTCAGTTACTTCACTGCCAACACTCAGTAGAAGTTATGTGATCAATGGCTTAGTGACCATAACTCCATAAGATTTCGAGTAGTCATGGACAAGGACAAGAGTGGCTCTTGGGTGAATGTGCTTAATTGGGCAAGGGCCAATTACAATTAGACAGGAACTGGGGAATGTGGATTGGGAGCAGTTGAAGGCAAATCTACGTCTGACATTTTTTTTAGATTAGATTACTTACAGTGTGGAAACAGGCCCTTCGGCCCAACAAGTCCACACCGCCCCGCCGAAGCGCAACCCACCCATACCACTACATTTACCCTTTACCTAACACTACGGGCAATTTAGCATGGCCAATTCACCTGACCTGCACATCTTTTTGGACTGTGGGAGGAAACCGGAGCACCCGGAGGAAACCCACGCAGACACGGGGAGAATGTGCAAACTCCACACAGTTAGTCGCCTGAGGCGGGAATTGAACCCGGATCTCTGGCGCTGTGAGGCAGCAGTGCTAACCACTGTGCCACCGTGCCGCCCACATGTGGGAAGCTTTTAAAGATCAGTTGATTAAAGTACAGGACATACATGTCCTTGCAAAACTGAAGGAGTGGCAGGATTCAGGAACCATGGAAAACAAAGTAAATTGTATGCTTAGAAAAAGGATAGGTCTAGGCTGCTACAAACTGATGAAGTCCTTGAAGAGTATAGAGAAATAAGGAAGGAGCTTAAATGCTGAATTAGGAAGGCTAAAAGGTCCCATGAAATATCCTTAGCAAACAGAGTCAAGGAGAATCCCAAAGCTTTTTAATGCATATATAAGAAAGAGGGTAGCAAGGGAAAGAGTAGGCCCACTCAAGGACAAAGGAGGGAAGGTATGTTTGGAGACACGGGAAGTGGGAGAGATTCTTAATGTGTACTTTGTATCAGTTTTCATCAAGGAGAAGGACATGACTGATTTTGAGGTCAGTGATGTGTGTGAATACTCTAGAGAATGTCAATGTATTGGAGGAGGAAGTTTTGGGTACCCTAAATTAGATTAAGGTAGACAAGTCCCCATGGCCAGATGGGATCTATTCCAGGTTGTGCAAAAAGCAAGGGAAGAAATAGCTGGGACATGAGCAGATATCTTCCCATCCTCTTTGGCCACAGGCAGGGTTCCAGAGGACTGGAGATTAGGCAATGTTGTTCTCTTGTTTAAGAAAGGAAGCAGAGATAATCCAGGAAATTACAGACCAGAGAGCCTGAAGTCTGCGGTGGAAAAGATACTGAGGGACAAGATATATGTACATTTGGAAGAAAATGGACTAGTTAATGATAGGCAGCATGGTTTTGTACGAGGAAAATCATGTCTCACCAACCTGATTGAACCTTTTGAAGAGGTGACAAAGATAACTGATGAGGAAAGGGCTGTGGATGTAATTTATATGGACTTTAGTAAGGCATTTGATAAAGTCCCACATGGCAGATTGTTACAAAAATTGAAATCACATGGGATTCAGGGTAGGCTGGCTAGATGGATACACAAAACTGGTTTTGTCATGGAAGACAGAGAGTGGTTGTAGAATGGTGTTCTTCAGAGTGGAAACCAGTAACCAGTAGCGTTCCACAAGGATCAGTCTTAGGTCCTCTGTTGTTTGTATATAAATGATCTGGAGGAAAATGTGGCTGTCTGATTAGTAAGTTTGCAGATGACATGAATATTGGTGGAGTTGCTGATAGTGGCCAATGACTGTGAAAGGATACAACAGGTTATAGATAGATTGGCAACTTGGGCACAAAAATGGCAGATGGAGTTTAATTCAGAAAAATGCAAGGTGATGCATTTTGGAGGATCAAATTTAGGTGTGAATTATACTATAAGTGGCAGAATGCTAAGGAACATTAATATATAGACAGATCTGGGCGTGCAGGTCCACAGTTTCCTAAAAATGGCAACATAGGTGGCCAAGATGATTAAGAAGGTGTATGGTACGCTTACCTTCATCACACGGGGCATAGAGTACAAGAGTTGGCAAACCATATTGCAGTTATATAAAACCTTTGTTAGGCTGCATTTGGAGTATTGTGTGTAGTTTTGGTCACCACATTACCAGAAGAATGTGGAAGCTTTGGAAAGAGTGCAGAAGAAGTTCATCAGGATGTTGCCTGGTCTTGAGGGAATTGGCTATGAAGAAGGGTTAAAAAGACTAGGATTGTTTTCATTAGAAAGATGGTGGCTGAGAGGAGACATGATAGAGGTCTACAAAATTATGAAAGGTGGATAGTCAGAGGCGTTTTCCCAGGGTTGAAATTTCAATTACAAGGGGGGACAAGTTAAAGGTGAAAGGGGGAAGGTTTAAGGCAGATGTGTGAGGGAAGGTTTTCAGACAAGAGTGTGGTAGGAGCCTGGATCGCACTGCCAGAAGAGGTGGAAGCAGGCACATGGGTGACATTTAAGAGGCATCTGGATAGTTACATGAGTAGGGAGAAAGAGAGGAATATTGACCAAATAAGGTCAGAAGGTTTGTTTATTAGTTTAGTTAGGGCATGATGATTGGCGCAGGCTTGGAGGGCTGAAGGGCCTGTTCCTGTGCTGTACTTCCCTTTCTCTCTTTGTTCTTTTGACTGATCTACAAGATGCACAATCAGTCCAACTCTTCTTTCCTGGTGCTTTGCACATTCTTCTTCTTGACAGTATGTATCCAATGCCTGTTTGAAAGGTAATAGTGAAATGCCTTGTATTGTCCTTTCAGGCACCAGATTATAACTTGCTGAGTGAAGAAATCATAACCTCACCCACTGGTTTTAGTACCAAATATTTTAAATCTACTCTGTAATTATAATTGAGTCACAGAGGTTTATAGCACAGAAAAAGGCCTTTAGGCACATTGAGTCTGCGTTGGTCTAAAACAAACATTTATTCTAATCAAACCCCATTTTTTAGCAGTTGGCCCACAGCCTTGTATGCCTTGGCATTGCAAGTGCATATCTAAGTACTCCTTAAATGTTATGGAAATTTCTGCCTCTATCATCCTTACACACAGCGAGTTCCAGATTCCCAGCACCCATTATGTGAAAAATATCTTGCCTCACATCCTCTCTAATCTTCCTGCCCCTTACCTTCAATCTACCCCCAGTCATTTGATCCCCCTACCAAGGGATAAAGTTCCTTCCTGGCTATCCTATCTATGTTCTTAATAAACGTATACATCTCAATTATGTCTCCTCTCAATCTCCTCTGCTTTAAGGAAGACAGCCCGACTGTCCAATCTCTCTTCATAAAGAAAATTCTCTCCAGCTTAGGCAACATCCTGATAAATCTCCTCTGCACCCTATCCAGCACAATCACAGCTCTCCAATAATGTTGATTCCAGAACTGCACATAATATTTTAGCTGTGGCCTAACCAATGCTTTATACTGCTCCAGCATAGTCTCCCTAAACCTGACATGGTGGCTCAGTGGTCAGCACTGCTGCTTGACAGCACCAGGGACTCAGGTTTGATTCCAGCCTCAGGCGACTATCCATGTTGAGTTTGCACATTCTCCTGTGTCTACATGGGTTCCCTCCAGGTGTTTCAGTTTACTCCCACTGTCCAAAGATGTGCAAGTTAGGTGGATCATTCATGGGATGGGAGGTGGGAGCGGTGGGATGCTCTTCAGAGGAACAGTGTGGACTCAACTGCCTACCTCCAACTCTAGGGATTCGATGCCTTGACTAATAAAGGCAAGTATCCTATTTGCCTTCTTAAAACACTACCTACCTGTCCTGATACATTTAGGGACCAGTGTACATGCACACCAAGGTCCCACTGATCCTCAATACTACCCAGGGTTCTATTTTCATCATATATTCTCTTGCCTTGTTTGTCCTACCCAGATGCCTCACCTCGCACTTATGCAGATTGAATTCCATTTGCCACTGATCAATCCATTTAACTAGCCCATCTACATCTTCCTGTAATTCAAGGCTATCCTACTCACCATTTACCATCCACCAATTTTCATATCATCAGCAAATTCACTGTTCAACCTCCCTCTGTTCAAGTCTACATCATTTACAATTAGCACAAATAGAAAAAAGCCCGAACACTGATCCCTTGTAACCCCATTACTCACAGGCTTCTAATCCAAAAAATACCCCTCAAATAACACCCTCTGTTTTTTGCTACTCAGCCAATTCTGGATCCAATCCACCAAATTTCCTTGGATTCCATGGGCTTAGTTATCAACTTCCCAAGTAGGACCTTTTCCAAGTGCAGATTAATTCTGTTCATCAGAATTGCATCAAATAGTTTCCCACCACTGAGGTCAGTATAACCTCAGTTTCTATATTTTATACAGTCTAGTTCCTGGTTTATCCCTTGCTCCCTTCTTGAATAATAGTACCACATTGGCTGTCCTCCAGTCCTCTGGCACCTTTCCTGTGGCCAAAGAGGAATTGAAAATTATTGCCACGTCTCTGCTATTTCCTTCCTAGCTCACTCAACAGCTTGAGATAATTTTCATCCGGCCCTGAAGGTTTATCAACCTTTCAGCCTTCCAGACCACACAGAACCTCCTTACTGTCTATGCTAATTTCTTTTAATTATATCACAGTCCTCCTTCCTGTTTTCTATATCCACACTATTCCTTCCCACTCATGAACACTACACAAAATTTAATTTAGACCCCTTCTACATTCACTTACTCAACACAAATTTACCACTGAGGCCTTAAACAAGAACAAATTTCTAGATGAACTCAGCATTATGGAGAGTTAATGCTTAGACACAAGTGACCCTTCTTCAGAACCTAAAATAGCTAGCAAAAGGTGTTTTTTATACAGTTGAAGGAGAGTGAAAGAGGGAAGTGATGGAGGACTGAGTGGATGGTGAAGGCAGGGCCAGGGAGTGGGAGAAAGTTTGACAGACAAAGAGATTATTGATAGTAAGCCAGGGAAGAAAAAAAGCATAATGATACAAAGAAAATAAGTTTGTTGTGTTGCAAGCAACCATTTCATAGCAAGGCCTGGGGTTTAGGGCTGGATCCAGGATACGGAAAGAGGTGTTCAGGCTCTAAAAGTATTGAATTCGATGAATTGCTGAAGGATACAGCGTCCCCAAGTGGAAAATGAGATGCTGTTCTTCCAGCTTGGACTGGGGAATTGCAATAGGACCAAAACAGAAAAGTTGGCCAGGAAACATGAGGATGTGTTGAAGTGGTAGTCAACTGGGAGCTCAGGGTTATTTTCACAAACAGAACATCTGTGTAATGACTCAGAAAACCCAACTTGAAGGGAACATTGTTTATATTGAACACTGAAGTAGAGCCATTACATAGACTAGTACCATTCTGGGACAAACAATTCTGTAAATCCATCCTTGGGACTGCTTTTTAAAAAGGGCTAATGTGATGAATTCCAGCTCAGCAATGAGCTCTACAAAGAGATTAACGAGTGTTGTCCATGGGCCTTATAAAGGTTATCACAGTTCTGCAAAGTGGTCACCCAGTCTGCACATCATCTTGCCGACAGAGTGGACCACATTTTGAGCAGCAAATACAGTAGACCAGATTGAGTGAAGTGTAGGTAAGTTGCTGCTTCACCAGGAAGATGTGTTTGGAGCCTTAGTGAGAGAGGAGTACGTCAGCAAGTGTTGCACCTTCTGCAATTGCAGGGGAAGGTGCCATGGGAAGGTGTTGGGAGTTAAGAAAGAGTGGACCAGAGTGACCAGCTGGAACAGTCCCTTAGAAATGCTGACAGGGTGGGTGGGTGGGAAGTATCTGGTGGTGGAAGTAGGAGAAGCAGCAGTTTATGGTCCTTTGGATGTGGATGCTTGTGGCATAGAAAGTGAGGTCCAGAAGGGATCCTATTGGCGATGTGGGAGGAAAGAGAAGGGGGCGAGGGCAGAAGTGTGGGAAATGGATCAAACATGGCTTCAGCTCTGTGAACCAGTAGGAGGGAATCCTTAGGTAAAGGAAAAAAAAATGAACATTTCTGAGGCCCCCTGCAAAAGGTGGCATCATCAGAACAGTGATCCGTAAGGGGCCCTGGTCTTTGCCTAATTATCCAAGTTTCCTTCTTCCATATTCTTATTAAAACCTCTTGTCATTTTGAACACCTCTTACCCTTCTAGGGCTCAGTGGGCAGTGTCCCTATCTGAGCTAGAAGCTTCAGGTTCAAATCCCACCTCAGAACCTGTAAGCTAAGGAAGGTGTTTACAGCACTGTCAAACAAGTTGAGCATCACCCTGAAAATCCTTCTGATATACACCAAAGGCTGACAGCTAGAGGGTGAGGAGTTCCAGGTCAATCATGGGATCATAGAAACCCTATGGGTGGAAGCAGGCCATTCAGCCCATTGAGTTTTCACCAATTTTCCTAAACGCACCGCCCCATCTCTGTAACCTTACATTTACCCTGGCTAATCTACTTAGCCTGCACATCCCTGGACACTGGGATAACATACTATGGCCAAACCACCTAACCAGTGCATCTTTGGACTGTGGGAGAAAACTGGAGCACCCAGAGGAAACCTATATAGACAAAGGGAGAATGTGCAATCTTCACACAGACAGTCACCCTCATCGATGGACTTGAACCCACGCCCCTGTAACTGAGGCAGCAGTACTAACTCCTGAGCCACTGTGCCACCCTACAGATGGAAATAATATTGGAGCCTCTCCCATCAATATGCATAACGCCCAGCTACAGCATGCTTGTAAAAATGTACGTTACCACAACAAACTGGACTCCCAGTGTGAACTGTAACGTATCCATCACTATGTTGTTTATCATAGAATCCCTACAGTGTGGAAACAGGCCCTTTGGCCCAAGAAGTCCACACTGACCCTTCAAAGAATATTCCCAACCAAATCCATTCCCCTACCCTATTATCCTATATTTACCCCTAACTAATACACCTAACCTACACATCCCTGAACAAATGGGCAATTTAGCATGGCCAAGTCACCTGACCTGCACACCTTTGGACTGTGGGAGGAAATCCACATAGACACGAGAAGAATGTGCAAACTCCACACAGACAGTCACCCGAGGGTGGAATCGAACCCAGGTCCCTGACACTGAGGCAGCAGTGCTAACCAGTGAGCCACGTGCTCCCTGTCAAGTGTGTTTGAAAACTCATTTCTTTTTTAATCCAACACCAGTTCGCACATGCACATTTAGATACCAATTTATCAATGGAGATGCAGAGTTAGCAGTGAACATGGGTATTTGAGAAGGCAACTTGTTATTTAAAGTATTATTTTTCAGACATACTTCATTCTACTAGAGCACATTTAACCTGAGGACAAAGCATTGCTCAAACACAGCTCCACCCTAGCCTTGAGTGGATAGTGATGTTGCTTAATCCCAACAGTCGGTGCCTCAGTAAATCCCTCAGTTTAAGTAGCGCATGTGCAGAGAATGGAGATTCACTGAACACGATTCTCTGGGTTGGTAGCTCACCATGTCTTATCAGCAACCTGGAGATTCCAATACAAACAGTATGACTGAAAATATTGAGGTCAATTTAGAGTAATTTGGCAGCACAGTCACTTCTCCTGTACTAAGTAACCTGCTTGCCCTCAAATATTTCCTGCATTCCATACACACTGACTATTCGTCAACATGCTCAAGTTATTTTACTGGATTTCAAAACTGATACAAAGTGCACACACTGCAATTTCTTTCATAGCCTGTAACAGTTTATTCACCTGCAGAGAAAAATAAGCATCAAAACTCTTTCTTTCAAGAAGCAAGCAGTGATTACAGAGGATATATAGCACAGAAACAGGCCATTCAGCCTAACCAGTCTATGATGGCTCTTATGCTCCATTCAACCCAGCTCCATCATAGCCCTCTACTATGTTCTCCCTCAAGTATCTGTCCAGCTTCCCTGTAAATGAATTGACAGTATTTTCTTCAACCATTTGCTATGGTAGTTACTTCCACATTCTCACCACTCTTTGGGCAAAGAAAGTTTTTCAAAATTTTCAATTTGACGCCTTGTGACTATCATATATTGATGGCCTATAGTAAAGTTCATCCTCAAGAGGAAACATTCTTTCTGTATCCACTCGATCAAACTTAGTTTTTATGCGAGATTCCACACGCTACTTCAGATTATACAAAGAAAAACTTCATTTGATGTAAAACAAATATTTTGCTCCTAATACTCTAATACTCATAATACTCCTAAGATTCAATACTCATATTTCACCTGATTATAAATTCAGTCATGATTTGACATTTCAGTGCTGAAAACACTCACATTGTATAGTAACATATAACAGAACACAAGAGACAGGCCATTCAGCCTAACTAGTCATGCCAGCATTTACCCTCAACAAGCAACATTTTTTTATTCATTCATGGAACTTGGGCATCAGTGGTAATGGATCATTTGTTCCCCATCCCTAACTGTCTTGGTGCTGACTAGTATGGTTTATGTCATTTCAAACATATTGTGTATACGTCTGGAATCACTACAGTCAGAACTCCTTTCCCAAGGTCATTAGCGAACCAGATTACCTCATGCTAAAAAGAAAAGGAGGACAAAGATCTGAAAGGTGGTGGTAGGAATTCCAATAATAACTTTCAAAAGGAAGGGGCAGTGGAAAAGGTTTTCAGATCTGTGCGGGAACAGCAGGGGTAAAAAAAAAGGAGCTGAATTGGACATTTCTTTGAAAGGGTTGACAAGTATTGTGGTCTGTTTTTGTGCATCTTCCCCATTGAACAGAGTAATGTGGATCCATAACGAAATTTATCGGAATGGTTCCAGGGATGAAGAGGTTTTAGTGATACATTAGTGATACAAAAAACCTCCAACAGGCAGAGACTTATCTACACGGGACTAACCTTTCACACACGTTTCAGCTTAATACATATGTCATACAGAAGCTGGAGTCATTCTTCTTGCAGAAAAGGAGACTGGCAGGAAATCTAACAGGACAACAAGATTATGATAGATGTAGAATAAAGCTACTCCCAATGGCTAAAGGCACAGGACTTTAGGAAAGAGATTTAAGGTTTTGGGTAAGAGTTATATAGACAATGTGAGAAGCAGCATTTTTTTTTAATAAACAGAGTGAGTGTGACTTAGACCTTTCTGTTTACGAAGGTGGTGTATGTGGAGACAGTGAATATTTCAAAAGGAGACTGGTTGGGGACCAAATAAACAAACTTTCAGCTCGAGGAATACAGCAAATGGGGAAATATGATTGACTGGACTGCTGTCCAGACAGCAAGCATGCACTCAACAGGTTGGATGACCTTAATTTAATGTGTATGCCAATTTATGGAACCACCCTTCATGCCAGCCAGTTCACTGACTGAACCATGACACTGCACACCCAGAGATAGAGCTATATCTATCTGTGTGAGGTCAACAAACAACCTTACTCATTGATTCACCCAGAAGGATCAATATTTGGGAAGTTATGTCTACAGATGAAGTATGAGGCTTGTGTGGAGCACAAATGTCGAAACAGATTGATTAGTGACCTGTTTCCATGTTGTTAATTCAATGTAATACAGCAACAACAGATCTCTGTCAAAGAAAAAACCTCCAACAGACAGAGACTTATCTGCACGGGACTAACCTTTCACACACGTTTCAGCTTAATACATATGTCATACAGAGGAATCCCAGATGCTCAATATCCTGAGATTTGTTTCAATGTAACATATTTGAATCAGGAGATCAAGTGGCCTCAGTATTTTGGTTTTAGAAATAAAAGATAGGCAATGATTTCATACAAGTCTGGTACATCTTTTAGAAAACAGGCACTTGTTAAATCAAACCTCCTCACAATCGTTGGTTAAGTATTCTATGCAGAATTTGTGTTTTTGAGAGAGATGGAAAATCCAACTCATTGGTGACATCCTTCATGTTATGGATAAGCTGGTTTGCAAAGTGTATGCTGCAAGGCTTCAGATGTCTTTCAGGAAATCACGCCGTGTTTGCGCCCAACGTCCACAAAGGCCTCCACACATTGGTCGATATCCTGGTCACTATGGGCAGCAGAGATCTGCACCCGGATTCGTGCCTTGCCCTTGGGGACCACAGGGTAACTGAATCCAATCACGTATATTCCTGAGTTAAAGAAAGAACACCGATCAGAAAAGAACTCCTGATGGATTAGAAATGCTTGAAAAAAAAATCTGCCAAGCAACTGAACTCAAGGTTCAAGTAAATGAGGAACTAATCTATTTAAAAACATACCGATAGAATACATTACCAGTTCATAAGGTCCCGATGCTTAGCTAAACAATGTTATCCAGCACTTGATTATCCGGATTTTGATTAACCAGACGAAATACTCCCTGCCCGGGTCATTCGGATAATTGAGGTTCCTCTGTATATTGAATTCCATCCCCACCCACCCTCACTGAGTGGCTGCTCAATTACCTAGCATAGGGGGAAACCTGCAGGTGGTGGTGTTTCTATACACCTGTTGTCCTAATCTTTCTCAACAGACATTGTCATGGATGGGGAAGTGCCATCAGAGGAACCAGAACAATAGTAACTGTAGTGCATTTTGTAGAGGGTACACACTGTTGCCAGTGTGCGTTGTGGTAGCAGCAGTGAACATTTGAGGATGTAGTGCCAATCAAGTATGCTCCTTTGTCCTGGATAGTGTCAAGCTTCTTGAGGGTTATAGAAGCTGAACTCATCCAGAAGGTGGCGAGTATTTCATCACATGCTTGGCTTGTGCCTTGTCAATTGTGTGGGGAATGCAAATGAGGAGTTACTCATTGCACAATTCCTAACCCCTGACCAAGTCTTCTAGTCACAGTATTTAAATGGCTAGTGCAGTTCAGAGTGTGGTTAAGTGCTTAACAATGGCAATGTCAAGGTTAGATTCTCTCTGGTTGGAGATGGTCATGTCACACAACTGCCAGGCAATGACAGAAAACAGCAGCAGATTAAGAGCAGTTACAATATGAACAGTCATCGGTTCCAAATAACTAAAAAATATATTGGGTGGAAAGCTGTGGAGGTCCCATTCTTGTCCAGGAACAAAGTGAAGGGATTAACTGGCAAAATCCAACAAATCAGCACGAAGTGGCCTAAAAACCAGTTCATTCAAATACTGTAGGTCTTGGTCGACAGGTTACCTCTTTTCAGCATGTCCTCTGCCATGGATGATGCCAATCGTGCATCTCCCAGCATCACCGGGCAAATGGGATGGTCCATTCCACCAATGGTGAATCCTGCAGCTGTCATCTGACTGCGGAACCTGCACAGAACAGCCAACTGGAGTCAACTCAAATCAGTCTGGAAACCGTTTAACAAGTGTTCAGTATCTGAGATCAATCCAACATCAACTTATATTCATATTGCCCACTTAACATGGCAAAACATTTCAAGGTTGCATCTCAAGTGCTGAACTAAACCTGACACAAGGAAATATTCCATCAGGCACCCAAAAGCTTGGTCAAGGAGGAAGGTTAAAGAAGCATCTTAATGAAGACAATGATGTTCAGGGATGTAACTTCAGAGTTTAAGGCCAAGCCAAGGGAAAGATTGATTGAGAGTGAGGGGTGGTGAACATAATGCTTGAGGATATAGCACAGACAGGAGGGATAAGATTTATAGACAAAATGCATTTTGAATTCAATGGGAGTGTGGAATGATTGGTTGTTGACCAATGCAGTCTGGGACCTGAGCAAGAGGAGGACAATGCCTGGGCAACAGGAGCTTTTAGGCAAGTTGGAGGTTGGCGGATGGGCAGCCAGCAAGGAGTAATGAGAGCCCACCCAACCCTTCCAGAGGAATCAAGAAGCTGGGTACGGGACTGAGCAAAGCAGGCTTGGGATGGGCCGTGCTAAGGTGAACTCGGTGGAACGGTGCAATATTGTGGAAGGATTATGAAAGCATGAAGCTGAGGCTCAAACAGGATGCACAGCCAAAAATCCCAATATCTGACTGCTATCATTGACGGATCCAGGGGTACACATACGTGTAGATGTCTGGAGCTGGATGCACACCGATTCATTGAGAATTTATCATACAGGGCGAGCCCCGTATCCGCAGAATCATTTTCCATGGTTTCAGTTACCCGGGGTTTACCGCAGCCTGATCATATAACAGGGAATATTCTGGAACCAGGGACTGGGGGCTGCTGGGAAGGTAAATTTCCCATTGAAATGAATGGGTTCGCTCCTATCCACGGTTTCGGGCTTCTGGGGTCGGTCCTGGAACACATCCCCGCAGGTACGGGAGGGCCTACTGTACTAACTGACCAGGTTGAAAGAGACAATGTTTAAGATCGAATAAGAAAAAGAAACAAACCAGCAAAAAAAGTATTTTAAAAAATAGCTAATATTTTACAATGCCAACCAAATAAATGCTTGAATACTCCATGGTTATTCATCTTCAGAGACACATTCACTGGAAACATGGGATCAGGAGGCCATTCAGCCCCTTTGGGTTTTTTCCAAACACCATTCAAGCAGGTAGTGTTAAGAAACAGATCAAACAAAACCTACCCCCACCATAGAGTCAGAGATATACACCATGGAAACAGACCCTTCCGTCCAACTCGTCCATGCCGACCAGATATCCTAATCTAATCTAGTCCCATCTGCCAGCAATTGGCCCATTTCCCTCTAAACCCTTCCTGAAGTGGGAGATGGCACAGGACAGGGTAACACTAGGCACACGGACACACAAGTCGGCTGCTAAGCCACAAGTTGGCCACTTGACACACAAAGATGGCCACCGGACCACAATATGGAGAGAGACAGCTGAGCAAATACAGATACTGCCTGGGGCCACCAGAATGCCAGCACAATGCACACACAACCTAGTTGATTAGTTTAAGGCGGGTGGGGGAAGAGAATACGCATGAGTAATGTATACTGCTTGCCGAAATCAGGGTCCAGCCAACACCTTTGATAGAAATGCTGTTTGATACAGACTCAATACAGATTGCTAATAGCCAGGGCTGCAGTAATCGTCCTTCTCAGAAAGAGCGATTAGCACCCACTACTACAGAAATGCACTTCTGCGCAGATGCTGAAATTGACAATGTCTGCAGTGAAACTGACAATGACCGTGCTGAAATTAACAAAGGCTGCGCTGGAACTGATTATGACTGCACTGAAACTATCAGCGATTCTGTAATGTTTACAATAAACAAGCCATGTTACAGAGACAATAACCTCATCACTGACCTATTATATTACAAAATGTATAACAGTATCTTGACCATGTGCTGCGGGTTGAGAGAAGAATCACAGCTGACCACTGTGCTGTTGGTGCTGCTCTCTCCCCGGAGCTCCGGGATTTCCTTGTACAATAAACTCTGTTGTTGAACCCCGACTCTGGCTCAGAGGCTGGTGATTTTCCCCACAACAATTGGCGCTGCAAGCAGGGTTCTTATTACTGGTGCCCTTGTCAAAGGCCATGATCAGGGGACCGGGATAAGAATCGATTTGTACCTGCAAACGGGAAGAATCAGACTGGGCCGAAGACACAGTTTAAAAGGTAAACTGATTGTCATATCTAACTTGCTACAGTACGGAGTTAAACATTTTTAAGTGCCAGTCTGTGGAGAATACGTATTAACTGTATTAACTGCTTTAAGAACCAGCTGCTCGTGCTGAAACAGCCAGAGGACAATGTAGTGCCTGTCTCAAAAACCCTGCCCTAAACCGGTTGTTAAGAGGGGTAGCCCCCCCCATGCAAAGTTTGGACTTGAAGTGGGAATTGAGGCGCCGAGGGCACTAGGAGCTGTGAAGCACAAGTGGCAAAATCAGGTAACATCGGACTCTGGCAGGGGCAAACAACGCAGAGTCCAGTTGGTGTTTAAATTAAAAGTTGGGTGCTGTTTGTACTTTTAATTTCCAATATGGTGAGGAAGAGGAACTGATCACTCTGACCAAGAGCCAAACCTCAGTGGAGCGCATGTTACCAAGGTGGGGAGTATGGGCACTGTGAGTAACCGTGACACCCTATTAGGCCGTAGTAGAATGACAGAGCTGGAATAGTGGTGGTGGCTGGGAGGGTAAAAAGTCCCACCGGTAGAGAGCATACCAGCCTACAGGTAGGTTTCTGGGCCGAGACTGGGAAGCTTACAAATCACCTTGAAACTATTAAAGTGGCTACAGTCACCAGTAAGGACTGGAATCTCGAAAAGGTGAGGGGGGATTCGAAGCCATCTGCACCTCTGTCCCCACAGCACAGGCAGAAACGAAGTTAGATACAGGTCAGGTTAACATAGACTCCATGAGGGTATCCGGACCGGAGCATAAGCCCCACCAGCAATACCCAATAAAACCTAAAGCAGAAAAGCAGTTGTGGAGATAGTGAAAGGACAAGTGAAACAGGGAACCCTGAAAGCAACCACAAGTACAATAAATTCCCCAACGTGGCCAGTAATAAAACCTGATGGGAGCTGACAGGCTCACCATTGATTATACCGGACTAAATAAGCTCACCCTCAAATTGCATCCCATTGTAGCAGACCCCTCCACCATTTTAAACGGCTTGGCCCCCGAACACAAGATGTTTACTGTTTTAGACAAAGCCAACGGGTTCTGGTTTGGCCCATTACAGCTGGAGTCCCAGAATAAATTCACTTTTACAGTAAGGGACAGGGAGTACACATTGACTCGCCTACCACAAGGGTCCCACTACAGCCCCACTATTTTTCACAGGGTGATGAGTGACATTCTGAAGAGAATAGATTTACCAGAGGGTAGCACCGCCCTCCAATACATAGGTGATATCCTAACTGCCTCAGAGTCCGAGTCAGGACATCAGGAAGCTTTAGGGCTAGTATTACAGGAATTGGGAACCGCAGGGTTAAAAGTCAGCCTGACAAAGGCACAAATTGGCAAAACACGCCTTGTACCTGGGACACCTTATATCACAGGGATATAAGGTGATATCAAAGGAATGCCCAATGACCACAAGAAGGCAATCTAACAAATGCCACGACCTGCCACTGTCAGGGGATGGGGTCAGAAAGGTCATGGGGCTATTCAACTACAGTCAGAGCTTTATACCCAAATTTGCAAAACTGGCTGAACCAATCCAGAGGTTAACTAAAGGAGGCAAGCCCACCTTGGAACCTATAACCTGGGGACCAGAACAGGAGGAGGCATACAGTCAGCTTAAACCTCGGCTCATATTGGCCCTCGGGCCAGGGCTGCCAGATCCCAGCAAGGATTTTCACATCCACTGTAATAATGAGGGAGGGTTTTACTCTGAAGTGGTCACTCAAGAACACGGTAGCAGGAGAAGGCCCATAGGGTACTACTCAACTACAGAAGGGCCAGTAGTCACCGGGTTGTCCAGCTGCATAGCAGCCTTAGACTATGCTGCTTGGACCATTAGTGTTAGTGAACCCATAGAAATGGTAGGGAATGTCATCCTCCACAGTAAACAGACCCTAGTAGAGATGCTAAACATAGGGAAACTGAGGGCCGTCTCCAATATGAGAAGGGCAAAGTGGAAAGCAGTTCTTTTTACCCCCAGGTCAGTCTGTGGTAATAGGGATATGGGAGAAAACCCAGCTATGGGAATTCTAGACACAGGGGAACCCCACAACTGTGGGGATATAGATATCTTTTGGTGGGTTGGCAGCAGGGGTCATCAGCGCTAAAAACCAAAATTACCTTGTATGTGGCCTGACTATCTTGGGCAATAATACCTCAAAAGTTCTGGAAACAATTATTACAGAGTTGGCTGAACTCAGACTCGACACACAGCAGACACATTACACAGTGGATTATCAATTAGCATAGCAAGTGAAAGTTTGTACAATTATTGGTGACAATTATATCACCCATACCAAACTAGATAATTTTCCACAGGGAGCCACAATTACAGACAGCTGGCTAAATTAGTTGATAGGTAAATCCTGGGGACCCTATTTGGCACACGGGATAGTTCTCCTCATTGTACTCATGCTGGTATTCTGTGTGGGCCTCGGGTGTTCAAAGCTCTGCTGTAAGGTACTGCTGACAAGAACTGTACCAGCAGCGAGTGTCACCACAGAAGAGCCCCCAGTGAAATTGACACTCCATGATACCCCTCGGGGGGAGGAGCTCCTAGAGATGACCTACCTCCCAATGTAAATAGGGTGGTCTGCAGGAGATCTCCGAAGTCATCTCCTTGACCACAAAGGGGGAGTAAACTGGAAAATGGCCCGGGACAGGGTAACACTAGGCACACGGACACACAAGATGGCATCTGAGTCACAAGTTGGCCACTTGACACACAAGATGGCTGCCAGACCACAATATGGAGAGAGACAGCAGAGCAAACACAGATACTGCCTGGGGCCATCAGAATGCCAGCACAATGCATTCTCAACCTAGTTGATTAGTTTAAGATGGGTGGGGGAGGGAGTACACATGAGTAACGTACATTGCCCGCCAAAGTGTCTGGGTCCAGCCAACACCTTTGATACAAACTCAATACAGAGTGATAATAACCAGGGCTGCGGTAATCGTCCTTCTCAGGAAGAGCGATTAGCGCCCATTACTACAGCAATGCACTTCTGCACAGATGCTGAAATTGACAATGTCTGCACTGAAGCTGACAACGACCACACTGAAATGAACAAAGGCTGAACTGGAAGTGATAATGACTGCACCGAAATTATAACTGATTCTGCAATGTTTACAATAAACAAGCCATGTTACAGAGACTAACCTCATCACTGACCTATTATATTACAAAATGTATAACAGTATCTTGACATGTGCTCCGGGTTGAGAGAAGAATCACAGCTGACCACTGTGCTGTTGGTGCTGCTCTCTCCCCGGAGCTCCGGGATTTCCTTGTACAATAAACTCTGTTGTTGAACCCCGACTCTGACTCAGAGGCTGATGATTTTCCTCACAACCCTTCCTTTTCATACACCCATCCAGATGCCTTTTAAATGCTGCATTTGTACCAGCCTCCACCACTTCCTCTGGCAGCTCATTCCATACATGCACCACCTTCTGTGTGAAAACATTGCCCCTTAGGTTCCTTTTGTATCTTTCCCCTCTCACCCTAAACCTATGCCCTCTAGTTCTGGACTCCCCCACCCCAAGGAAGAGACTTTGTCTATTTAACCTATCCATGTCCCTTGTGATGTTATAAACCTCCATAAGGTCACCCCATAGCCTCCGATGCTCCAGGGAAAACAGCCCCAGCCTATTCAGCCTTTCCCTACAGCTCAAGCCCTGGCAACATCCTTGTAAATCTTTTCTGAACCCTTTCAGTTTTAACAACATCCTTCCAATAGGAAGACGACCAGAATTGCACGCGATATTCCAAAAGTGGCCTAACCAATGTCCTGTACAGCCACAATATGACCTCCCAACTCCTATACTCAGTACTCTGGTATGCTTTCCTTACCTGCAACTCTACTTTCAAGGAACTATGAACCTGCTTTCCAAGGTCTCTTTGTTCAGCAACATTCCCCAGCATCTTACCATTCAGTGTATAAGTTCTGCTCTGATTTGCTTTTCCAAAATGCAGCACCTCACATTTATCTAAATTAAACTCCATCTGCCACTACTCAGCCCACTGGCCCATCTGATCAAGATCCTGTTGTAATCTGAGGTAACTTTCTTCGCTGTCCACTACACCTTCAATTTTGGTGTCATCTGCAAATGTACTAATTGTACCTCTTATGCTCACATCCAAATCGTTTATGTAGCTTCATTCGTGAGCCACAGATCTCACGTTCATCAGTAGGGTCTTTCTTTCTCAATAGAATATACCTTTGTTGATTTATGAAAGATCTTCTAAAATATCAGCCACTGTCCTCACTGCCAGGTTATTTTTTGACTTATTTTTCCAATCCAAGTTGGTTGATTCTGTCTTCACACACTTTTAATTGCCTGTATTTAGACTGAAGACACTACTACTAGATCCTGTTCCAAAGATATGTTAGAACAGGTAAATTAAAAATATGTGGAATATACTGTTCCAAAGAAATATTGTATAATACTAGTGCCAGTCCTCATCAATTGGGTAATTTTTAAAAACTTTGTCTAACTTCGACTGACACAAAGAAACACCCCTCCCCCCCATCTACATCAACAGTTTTGCGAGAAATGGTTCCTCTCCCATCTCCCCAACCAAATTCTTAGTTCTTAGGCCAAAGATATTAACAGTTACAAATCAAGCAAATCTCCAAAAAAAAACTGGCTCCAGTGATAATCCGTAGATTCTTGGAAAACCTGGAAACAAGGAGCCAGGATAGCTAACATTGGTCATTGGGAAAATTGTGGAAGTCATTTTCAGAAAGCAATAGCAAGACATTTAGAAAATTGAAATACAATTAAGTAGATTCAGTAAGGTTTTATAGAAGAGAAAAAAATATTTTTCAATTTTGAGGATGAGACAGACAGGGCAGATAAAAGGGAATCCAGTGGATTTAGTAATATTTGAATTTCCATTTGCAGTTGAAAAGATGGGAATACAAGGTTTTGCAGAGGGTAAGAACTAATGATTTTGGGAGTGATAATATCAGCATGGACAGAGGATTAACTAACTGATGGAATGCAGTATTGAGAACCAAGTTAGTTTAAGGTTGACAAGCCATAATGATATAGTAAAGGAATTAGCTCTGGGACCTCAAATTATTGACAATCCATATGAATGATTTGGATTAGGGTCCAAGCATATTGTAGCCAAATTTGCCGATGATACACAGATAGCTAGAAAAGAAAATTGTGAGGATACAGAGTAACACAGATTGAGTGAATAGGGGAAATCAATTAGCAGATGCGAGTAGAGTATGAGAAATAGGAGGTTGGCTACTTTGGCAAGAAAAACAGAAAAGCAAAATTTCAGTTTATTTAAATGGAGCGAGACTACAGAATGCTGAGATACACAGTGATCTGCTAGTCCACATATATGAAACACCACTCATTATTATGCAGGTACAGGAAATGTTGCTACAATTGTATAGACTGTTGACACCTTGAGACTGCTCACAGTTTTGGTCTCCTTATTTAGGGAAGTGTATGCTTACATTGCAAGCAGTTCAGATTCAGTTGATTGGTTCCCGTGATGAAAGAATGAGAAACATTTTAGCAAGTAGGCCCTAGAGTTTTTGGAGTTGAGAAGATAGAGGTAATCTCAATGAGACACATAAGGTATTGAGGAAGCTCGAAAGAGTGCATGCTGAGTGGATTTTCTGTTTGTAGGGTACTTAGATTTAGGGGTCAGTTTCAGAATAAAGGTTCTCTCATTTAAGAAGGGATGAGGAGGGCAGTTCTTGTTCTTGTGGATCAAGAATTTTGAATTTTAAAAACAAATTTGTTCACGCATTGCAGATGTCACTGGCTAGGTCAGAATTTAAGAACAGTTAAGAGACAACCACGTTGGTGTGGATCTGGATCAACATGTAGGTCATACAAGGTAAGGATGGCAGTTTTCCTTCCTTAAAAAAAAAGACATTCATGAACCAGATTGGTTTTTATGACAACCGACAGTATTTACATGCCAATGAACTACCATATTTACTTAAGTAATAGTCAAATTTTTTTGACTACTTTCCAAGGATAAAGTTATGGCATTGACTATTACATGGATACTACTTTTGAGGGGCTGAAATTCTTACCATATCATTAGCAGAAGCCCAATTTATCGCTAAACGAATAAAGGGAAAAAAGTGAATTACGGCTAATTCTGAAAACCTGGAGTGGAACACAACAACAAGTGGACTGGAAGACCAGGAACGGAGTAGAACAACCGGGAGACTGAAAAGCTGGAGTGGGGGGTGATGGCCAGCACACTGACTCAAACATTGATCTGTTATCTGTGAAGAATTAGGGTCGAACTTTACGCAAGATATATGGAAAATTACAGGTAATTTTGCCGGAAATAGAGGGTCAACTTTTACATGAAATCAACTATTACCGGAATATATAGGTTAGCTTTTTATTCACCACTCTGCTATGATGGGATTACAACCCACATCTCCAACACATTAAAAACGGGCTTCTGGATTCCCAGTCCAGTAACATTACTACTATGTCACCACCTTCCCATAGCCTCTTCCCCAAGGGTCTGTCGATCATTGATTATATTCAAAATTGGCCAGTGGATATATGTGGGGAAAATGTAAAGTTGTTCATTTCAGAGAAAAACTGCAGAAAGCTACAACGCAAGGGACTTAGGGGTTCTCGTGCACAAAACACAGAAAGCTAGCACATGAGGTAAGCAGGAAGGCTACTGGAATGCTGGCCCTTATTTCAAGGGAGTTGGAGTGTAAGAGTAGGGAAGGTTGCAGAGGTCTGGACAAGGTGAGGTTGGCGAGACCACATGTGGAGTACGGTGAGCAGTTTTGGTTCCCTTATTTCAGGGAGGATATTATTTAACAAGGGGCAGTTCAGAGAAGGTCCCCTGGAATGATGCCTGCAATGGATGGATTATCTTATGAGCAAGGGATGACCAGATTGGTCAGATTGATCAGACTCTACTCATTGCAGTTTAGAAGACTGAGGAGTTTCAATTTCACTGAAACATAAAATCCTTAAAGGGCTTGGCCTGGTGAACGCTGAGATGATGTTTCTCCTCATGGGTGAGTCTAGGACCGGAGGGCATAATCTGAGAATAAAGGAATGCAAATTTAAGACTGACATAAAAAGGAATTTCTTCTCTCAGGGGGTTGAGCATCTCTGGAATTCTGTGCCACTGAGACAATGGAGCAGCTTAAGGCTGAGATAGACAGATAGATTAGAGATCATTCAGAGAATCAAGGGTCATGGATTAAACATAGAAAGGTAGGTGTGAGGCACATCAGATCAGCCATGATCCTATTAAATGGCAGAGCAGGTTTGAGGGATGACCAGCTTACTCCCATTCTTATATTTTACGGTCTAAAGGTTGAGTTAGACAATTCTATTAAACTGTAGCAGAGTCGAGGGTTACGGGGGACATGCAAGAAAAAGGAGTTGAGGCTATAACTTTCTGATTGAATTGTGGATCAGATTTGAGGGGCTATATGACCTTCTCCTAATTCTTGGTTCTTGTATCTGTTTCAACAATTTGACACTTTAATAAGTTAGTTCTGTTAAACACTGCGTGTGGCAAAGAGATTCACTGGTTACTCACCGTTTAGTTTTTGATGCCATGGTCTGGGCAATCGTGTTGCTGTCCATCAGGAGGTCAAGGGCTTTAGAGGCACAGCCAACAACAGGAGGGGGAAGGGTGTTGGAGAAGAGATAGGGTCTGGAGCGCTGACGCAGGAGGTCAACTAGAGCCTTTGGCCCTGCAGTGTATCCACCTTGAAGAGAAGACATGAAAGTTTCAAATTTTTATAACACGAGAGAACATTACAACAAATGCAGTGGCCATTTGATCCAATAAGCCAGAGCTAGAAATTTCGAAAGAACTATCCAATTAGACTCATATCTCAGCTATTTGATGGTTTCTATACTTGGTGTTTGTTTTAAAGCATTTATTCCAACCTATTTAAAAGCTACTCCACCCTTCGAGACATTGCATTCCAGATCAAATAACTCAATGACAAAAAACAACTGTGCCATCCTTCTGGTACTTTTGCCAATTAATCTTGAATCTGCGGCCTCTGGTGCATGTAGTAGCAAGTACCACACTCTAACCACAATCTGAATTTTTATTTTTCTTTCATGGGATGTGGGTGCCATTGGCAAGACCAGCAATTGTTGCCCATCCATATTTAACTTTGAAATTAGTGTTTTGCTGGGCCATTTTCTCAGTCAACCACATTGCTGAAAGTCTGGAATCACAGTCAAGTCAAATCAGGTAAAGAGATTTCCTTTCCTAAAGGCATTAATGAACCAGATGGGCTTTTACAAAAAAATGATGGTTGGTTCATGGTTACCATTACTGAAAATAGTTTTCCATCAAAGATAACTTAATTAAATTGCTCAATTACTTGAATTTAAATTCTATCCGCTACCAGTGCTTTATTTGAACTCAAAGCATTAGCATTCTGGATTGCTAGTCCAGTGTCATTCACACTACACTGCATCTCAAGTAAACAGGTTTCTCTTGAACTTGCTATTGGAATTACCAATGATTATCTTATTTTATTTCTGGTCCTGATCTCCCACTAGCAGAAGCACAGACTTAAAATCCCTACATAATTGTTCCATATTCTTTCACAGGATTGGAGCATCACTGATAAAGCCAATATCTCGTCCATTCCTAATGTCCTGGGGAACGAGATATTACACTGACTTCTTAAACTGCTACAGTCCATCAGTGTGATTACCTACAAGGAGGGAGTTCTAATATTTTGATCTAGCATCACCAAAGCGATGACGAGAGTTTCAAGAGAGAACGGTGAATAACTTGGAGGGGATCTTGCAGATGGTGCTCCCATGCATCTACTATCCTTGTCCTTCTAGCTGGTGGAGGTTGCAGGTTTGGAAGGAGCTGCCAACGGTGTGGTTATATCTTGTGGAATGTTGACTACTTGAGTTTCTAAGGAGTTGTGAACTTTATCAAACTTTGTGAAATCATCAGATATGGCACAAATCAAAGATCAGAGGCAGAGGTGTTTAAGATGGGAATTCAACTGAAACAGAACTGTTAATGGACAGCAATTAAAATTGAAGCAGCTCAAGAGACTTGGATTGGAAAAGCAGGCAGATCCTGGAAAGCTGGAGGAGATCGCTGAGAAGGTAACTGATGGATTTGGAAACAACAATCAATTTTAAAAATTCAGAGTGGAAGCCAGTGGTGGTCACTGAGCACAGGGGTGACAGGGGAATAGGACGGGAGTACCCAAAAAGTTTATGGAAGCTGAAATGGGAGGCTAACCACAAGTATGTTGGAATTGTGCGATCCAGAAGAAATGGAGGAATACTTCAACAGCAAATGAACAGAGACAGGGCAGAGGCAGGAAATTTAATGGAGATGAAAATAGGCAGTCCCCATGACAGTGTGGATACACAGTTTGATGTTTGTTGCAGAGTCAAACAGGACATGGAGACTGAACAGTCTGGCTCATCCTCAGACAGTTACTTGACAGATGGTCTAAGTTGGTGATTCAACAGAAGTAAATGCGGGGCAGCAAATTCTGGTAGGAAGAATAGATGGGGAGTTTTGGGTGGAGAAGAGGAACATGGCAACCTCAGAGACCATCTACGTCAATTCTCAAAAGTTGCCCCAGCAGAGTAAGCCAAATTCTCGGCTCTATTTCTAGAGGAAGAAAATTGACAAAACAGCATGCTTCACTGAACCGGTTTTAAAAATTGGTTAGACGCAATTTAGAGAATTGTGGCAGCTCTGGTCACTATATTATAAAAAACATCTTGAAGTAGAGTAGAAGGTGCAGGGTAGCTTTACAAGGATGACACAAGGAATAGTGGGTATAGCTATTTGGGAAGGATTGCCAAGCTGGGTCCCTTTCATCTTTTAAAAAAAATGGGCTGGGGTGATTTGATAGAGGTGTTTAAAATATCGCTTTGATCAAGGGGGTTACGAAAAGAATGTTTTCTCTTGTGGGTAGAACTTAAAAAGAAGTTGTTAATTTAAGATAGTCACCAAGAAATCTGACAGGGAATTCAGACAAAACTTCTTCAAATGAAGTGAGAATACTCCGGTTTCCTCCCACAGTCCAAAGATGTGCAGGTTAGGTGAATTGGCCATGCTAAATTGCCCACAGTGTTAGGTAAGGGGTAGATGTAGATGTAGGGGTAGGGGTATGGGTGGGTTACGCTTCGGCGGGACGGTGTGGACTTGTTGGGCCGAAGGGCCTGTTTCCACATTGTAAGTAATCTAATCTAATCTAGAACATGGAACTCACTGCAACATTTGAAGTGAATAGTACAGACGTATCTAAGAGGACAGCTATTTAAGGGTGGAACCCAGGGAGACTCCAAACGCCATGTTGCATAAGGAGAAAGTGAAGCCATTCTACGATTTGTTGAATAGACAGGCAGGAATAGAACTCTTTGAATGCAACTGTAGCCAATTGAAAGATGTTGCAGGAGGATGATAGCATGCTGAAGGCTACAGGCAGATCAAGAAAAGCAAGGTGGTCTTTGAGCTCCTTGTGCTTATGGGAGGCAAGGGCACAGGACACTGGGAAGAAGAGTTTAAAGAAGTCGATTTGCAGTCCAGAAGAGACTTGACAAACGAGAGCAGCAATGCCAGGTGAAATGGCAAGATCAAGTGGTAATGTACAACCATGGGTTGGGGAGTTTGTGAAGAGAGAGAGATTTAGGGAGGATAAAAAGCCAGTGAACTCAGAGGAAGGGAGAATGGGCAGAGCTAATATGGAAGGTGAGATCACTGAGGATGAGCAGTCATTCTGTGCAAAAGGAGAGCAAGGAAAGCAGTGAAGATATCTGTGTGACAATAGTTATTTGGTACTTGGGTTGGCAGTGTCGAATGTGGATATAAAATGAAAAGCAAGAGTGGTGGAAGGAGGAGAGATTCTCAATGGAGGAGGAAATTCCAAAGAGGTGTGGAGAACCCATTTCAGCGTAGAAAAAGGTGATGATCACAAAAACATCCAGAAACAGCACAAAGATATTTCATTCAGGAGTGTGAAACTTCAAGCAGAAACCAGACTGTAACTGAAAAACAGTCACAGACTCAGCAGGGTCAGTGCTGGTTAGAGAAGGATGGCAGATAATCTGGAAAAATTGAAAAACCGAGTAAAGGTTTTTTAGGCAAAAATAACAACTGAATTTTCATAAGTAATATTTGAGGGGTTCACATAAGTGCTGGATTTTAGCCGACAACACTTTGTATATAGATTGACTAGCTAGATGAGTCTACTGATTGGCCAACTGCTAGGATAGATACATTCTGACGGGTTCTGGTCTGTTGCAGTCAAATAGGTTACTTGATTTAGTCCCCTGTTCTGGGACAAAGAGGCAGGTTGCTAGGATACAATTCTGAGGTGCACCCTACTGCTACCCTCTTACCTCCCTCTCCTTCCACCCCTTTCCCCCCCCCCCCAAAACAGTAAAGTCTTAATTAGCCTGGTGAAGAAGAATAGCTGTGACGCACAGAGAAGCCAAAGCCAAAAGATTCAACATTCACTGAGGGAAACGAGGGTGGTGCTGATGGTGGTTGTTGTGGGGGTGAGTGAGTTGATGTCACTGAGTTACTAACCAAAAGGCTAATGCTCCAGGAATGACTTTAAATACCACCAAGGTGATTTAAACTCAATTACTAAATCTTCAATAAGGAGAGGTCACGCTTTCAAGGTGAGAGGTGATAAGTCTGAAGGGGATATTCATGGCAAGTACTTTACACTGAGGGTGGTGGGTGTCTGGAATGCCTTGCCAACAGAGGTGGTATAGACAGGCACAGTAGATTAATTTAAGGTGCGTCTGGACAGATGCATGAGTAGGTGGGGAGCAGAGGGATACAGATGCTTAGAAACTGGGCAACAGGTTTAGACAGGTTTGGATCAGCTCAGGCCTGGAGGGCCGAAAGGCCTGTTCCTGGGCTGTAAATTTTCCTTGTTCTTTGTATCTGCCATTAAACGCCAGTATGAAAATATATCTGGTTCACTAATGCCCTTCAGGCAAGGAAATCTGTAGTTCTTACCAAGTTTGGCCCAGCTTAGTCCAGAGACGCAGCAAAAGTCACAGCTGACTCTTAAATGCTTTCTGAAATGGTTGAGCAAGCCAATCAATTAAAGGACAGTTAAGGATGGCCAACAATTGCAGGTTACACCCATTTAAAAAAAACGAATAGAGAAGAATACAAAAAAGATCTTAACCAGATGTTAACTCGTAGTGAGGGCTAAAATGGACCCAGAATTCAAACCATTAAGCAATGGCAGAGAGGTGATTGAAGGAAGAAGAGTACAGGGCTGCAGTGGTTAGCCAAAATGAATCCTGCACCGCTTTATCATGTTTTCTCTGCTCTACAATACAAGCTCTCCACCCCTAGGACTTTGTGCGCACTCACCCGCTGCTCCACCCAGTGCCTTTCCAAGGGTGGAGTTTACAATATGAACCCGGTCCATTACTCCCAGCAACTCATCAGTTCCCCTGTCCAAGAGAGACAGAACGAAAACAGAACTGCAATTTAACAGTTATAATTTTAGATTAGATTCCCTACAGTGTGGAAACAGGCCCTTCGGCCGAACATGTCCACACCGACCCTCTGAAGAGTAACCCACCCAGACCCATTCCCCTACCCTATATTTACCCCTGACTAATGCACCTAACACTGTGGGCAATTTAGCATGGCCAATTCACCTGACCTGCACACCTTTGGATTGAGAGGGGAAACCGGAGCACCCAGAGGACATCCACAGGGACAACGTGCAAACCGCACACAGATGGGAAACGAATCTGGGTCCCTGGTGCTGTGAGGCAGCACTGCTAACCACTGAGCCACCATGTCACTTTTATTTTTGAAATATTTCAAATTCTGATCTGCACTGTTTTAAATTTGGGACAGCACTGAGGAGGGAAGAGAAAGGAACTGTCTTTGTCAGAATTACAGAAATGTTCTTCCTCAAGGACAGGACAGACTTTACAGATAATGAGAGGAACTCCCTGTTTGACAGTCAAATTTGGTGCAACACGGAGTTCCTCTGCTCTGCCCCAACAATGATCCAGAACCTTCACTTCAGATCAGCGCCTACTCCTGTAACCCATGACACAGGAAAGTTGCCCCCAGTCACACTGTGCCAGCAACAGAAACAAAATGTGGCTTTTGGCAACTTCTGTTAACCCTTCCTATCGATAGCACAGGGAAGAGCCAGGACTGGGGAAGGTAAATAACACTTCACATTGTTGGGGAAATCAAGGAGTCAGGCTGAAATTAAACCATACATTAACAGCAAGTCAACAAATCCCTCTTTCCCTCAAACCCTCTCAATTCGACAACGTGCACATGCCTATGGCTCCCTACCGTCCATTGGGTCCTAAAAACCCAGTGGCATGACATTCATCAATGAAGACCAGGGCGTTGTATTTATCCGAAAGGTCACAAATCTCTTTCAGTGGTGCCACATCACCATCCATGGAGAAAACGCCATCCGTAACAATTAGACGCATTCGGTGTTTCTGGAAGAAAATACACATAATTGACACGTTCTGGCTAACTATTGGAAGGATGTTGTTAAAATTGAAAGGGTTCAGAAATGATTTACAAAGATGTTGCCAGGCTTGGAGGGTTGGAGCTATAGGGAGAGGCTGAATAGGCGGAGGCTGCTTTCCCTGGAGCGTCAGAGGCTGTGAGGTGACCATATAGAGGTTTATAAAATCATGAGGGGCATAGATAGGGTAGACAGACAAGGTCTTTAACCTGGGATGGGGGAGTCCAGAACTCATGGTGAGAGGGAAGAGGTATAACAAGGACCTAAGGAGCAACTTTTTCACACAGAGGATGGTGTGCAAATGGAATGAGCTACCAGAGGAAGTGGTGGAGGCTGCTCCAATTGCAGCATTTAAAAGGCATCTGGATGGGTATATAAGGGTTTAGAGGGATATGGACCAAGTGCTGGCAAGTGGTACTAGATTAGGTTAGGATATCTGGTCAGCATAGACAAATTGAACTGAAGGATCTGTTTCTATGTATTTAATACTCCAACCTTTTCCTCAGTAACTATATTAATTTATTTCATCAGAACTATCTGAAATCTCCAATATAAATGGACACTTTTGGAGGGTTAAAAACTGAGAGGAATACACAGTGAAAATTCAATTTCAATTGCTCTGATGGGGTTTCTGCAGGATCCCCAGACATACCTCTGCCTGGATAATTACTGTCTGGCCAATGGAAAAATCCAGGCCCATGATTACAGGTTGTCCATTAAAGGTTGAAGGAAAATGATTTCAGTGATACAGAAATTGAAGGGACCCAACTGTCATCTGCCCCAGGTTAGGTAAGTATTTTAATAATGATAATAATGAGCTGATGTGAAGGCATTGAAACAAATGCAGTCAAATATACCTGGGCTTCCTTCAACTTGGCCTCCAGATCACAGAGGTCCAGGTGTTTGTATCGGTATTTGTTGGCCTTGCAAAGTCGGACTCCATCGATGATCGATGCATGGTTGAGTTCATCTGAGAGAATGGCATCTTCAGGGGTTAACAGGACCTGAGAAAAGCCACAGCCGAATGAGAGATTAATCAGCCTGGAACTGCGGAATCCACTCATTCTACAAGAATATGAATGTCACGCTTAGGATGTTTCAGTGCCCTGATTATACAATGCCGCAAAGTTGCTGGGGTACAAATCTACCTGCTGATTCTCAGTAAAGATCAGTCAACGGGAATGAAATCCTTGACTGAGCCCTGGGGGGGGGGGTCTTGGGAGAGTATACTGGGGGAAAAACAAACACACTACTTTTCAGATTATGCACAGGTACAGCAAATTATCAGGAAAGCTAATAAAATGTTTTGTTTTATTGCAAGAGAAAGTGATTGCAAGCATAGGGAGATAATGTTTATGTGTTACAGGGCATCAGCAAGACTCAACTGTAATATACAAGAACCTGACAGCACTTGACTTGTTGGATGTGGAGAGGATCATAGAATCGCTACAGTGTGGAAGCAGGCCATTTGGTCCATCGGGTCCACACTAACCCTCTGAACAGCATCCCACCTAGACGCATCCCCCCACCTGTAACCCGGCATACCCCAAGACTACTTCCCAAACCTACACATCCCTATGGACAATTTAGCATGGCCAATTTACCTAACCTACACATCTTTGGACAGTGGGAGGAAAACAGAGCACCTAGAGGAAACCCATGCAGACACGGGAGATGGTACAAACTTCACAGAGACAGTTGCCTGAGGCTGGAATCGAACCCAGATCCCTGGCACTGTGAGGCAGCAGTGCTAACCACTGGGCCACTGTGCTATACTATGTTTTCTCTTGAGAGAATCCAGAAATGAGGGGGGGGGTCACAGTTTAAAAATAAGGGGTTGCCTATTTAAGACAGAGATAAGGAAACTGTTCTTCTTTCAGAGGGTTGTTTCGTTTTGGAATTTCTTTCCACATAATGCAGTGGTTGCAGAGATCTCAAACATTTTTAAGGCAGAGGTATTTACATTCTTGCTTACCAAAGGGATGAAAGATTATCAAGGATACGTAGGAATTGAGAGTTGAGATCAAAATCAGATCAGCCATGATCTTAGCGAATGGCAAAGCAGACTTGAAAGGCCGACTGCACTACTCTTGTTCCTGGTTTGCACTATCCCACCAAGTTGTCAATCAACCTGTTGTGATGTAGTAGGAGTTCAGAACTAAAGGAAGTTCAGATAGCATGTGTGCACATGAACATTGGTTTAGGGAGAACCACTAGGACCCCTGAAAAATGAGGTGACATTTTTCCCACAGGCCTGTGCAACATCCCTTTAAAAACAGTTAATCCAATTCCCCTGTTAAAATTATAAATGAATCTGCTTCCATCCACTGCCAGGCAGTGCATTGGAGATCACAGCTCAGTTCCAAAGAACTCCAAATCACCTGCTGCCCCACCTGAAATCCCAAGAGGGCTTTCACTCAGCTGACATCAGGTTTGGAGGGACTGTCTTATGGAGAAAGGTTGAATAGATAGGGGCTGAAAAAATCCACCTTATTGAAGAGACAAACAAAATTCTTAGGGAAATACAGGGTCGATGTGGAGAGGTTGTTTCACTTGCGGGAGTCTAGGACCAGAGGATATAATCTCAAAATAAAGGGTTGCACATTTTAAGACAGAGATGAGGAGGAATTTCTTCTCTTAGGAGGTTGTGAATCTGTGGAATTATTTACAGAGGGTTGTTAAGGTGGGTTATTAAGTATGTTCAAGGCTGAGATAGATTTTTAGTCAGTAAGGGAATGGAGAGTTGTTGGGGGCAAAGCAGGAAAGTGGAGGTGAGAATTATCAAATCAGCCATGATCTCACCGAATTACGGAGCAGACTCTATGGGCTGAAAATCCTCCTTCTGCTCCTATGTCTTATGCTCTTTTGGTTACTTTTCAACTCCTCTAGTATTGAACAAGAATGAAGAACGTCAGGAAATATTCCACCCATTGATAATGCCTTTGACTCTCAATTATCAAGTAATATCAAGCCGAGAACTGCATGGCAGTAAACTGCTTTCTTCTGGATGAAAACCCAACACCAGATGGCTCCTCCAAATGGGGAAATGTCAAGGGTCACTAAGCAGTGAATGTTTATTGTGCAATACCAGATTTCAATTAAAACATCTTTGTTCCAGATATAAGATTTGTGACTGCCAATGCTTTCTTGACACTTGCCTCAGAAAGGGGCCAGAAAAGACCACTCCCTCCGTGACTCTCTCGTCAGGTCCATACCCCCCCACCAACCCAACCTCTACTCCCGGCACCTTCCCCTGCAACCGCAAGAAATGCAAAACTTGCGCCCACACCTCCCCCCTTACTTCCCTCCAAGGCCCCAAGGGATCCTTCCATATCCGCCACAAATTCACCTGCATCTCCACACACATCAGTTATTGCATCCGCTGCAGCCGATGTGGCCTCCTCTATATTGGAGAGACAGGCCGCCTACTTGCGGAATGGTTCAGAGAACACCTCTGGGACACCCGGACCAACCAACCCAACCACCCCGTGGCTCAACACTTCAACTCCCCCTCCCACTCCACCAAGGACATGCAGGTCCTTGGACTCCTCCATCGCCAGACCATAGCAACACGACGGTTGGAGGAACAGTGCCTCATCTTCCGCCTAGGAACCCTCCAACCACAAGGGATGAACTCAGATTTCTCCAGTTTCCTCATTTCCCCTCCCCCCACCTTGTCTCAGTCCCAACCTTCGAACTCAGCACCACCTTCCTAACCTGCAATCTTCTTCCTGACCTCTCTGACCCCACCCCCGCTCCGGCCTATCACCCTCACCTTAACCTCCTTCCACCTATTGCATTTCCAACGCCCCTCCCCCAAGTCCCTCCTCCCTACCTTTTATCTTAGCCCGCTTGGCACACTTTCCTCATTCCTGAAGAAGGGCTCATGCCTGAAACATCAATTCACCTGCTCCTTGGACGCTGCCTGACCTGCTGCGCTTTTCCAGCAACATATTTTCAGCTCAGTAAGGGGCCAGATGACATCAGTAAGATTGCAGGATACAGTATCTTTCAGGAACAAGTCGTACCACCGCAAGGAGAAAGTGAGGACTGCAAATGCTGGAGATAAGAGCTGAAAATGTGTTGCTGGAAAAGCGCAGCAGGTCAGGCAGCATCCAAGGAACAGGAGAATCGACGTTTCAGGCATCAGCCCTTCTTCAGGAATGAGGAAAGATTTCCTCATTCCTGAAGAAGGGCTGATGCCCGAAACGTCGATTCTCCTGTTCCTTGGATGCTGCCTGACCTGCTGCGCTTGTACCACCGCAAGACAGCATCACCTCTTATGACCATACATGTCTGAAAATGCCTGATCTCAGAAGCTAAGCAGACTCAGACCTGGTTAGTACTTGGATGAGAGTCTGCCTGGGAACACCAGCAGCAGTAGGCTTTTTGGACCCTCTTGCAGCACAGTGGTAGTGTCCCTATCCCTGGACCCAGAGTGCCAGGCCCAGATGTGTGTAATGACATCTCTGAACAGATTAATTAGAAAAATAGGTTAATTTTTTTTTAAATTCACCTCTTAAAATTTACCTGATGCAGTTCATTGGAATAACCATATGGCTACTTTCAAAGATGCCAAGATGAAAGGAAAATGGGTCAATAATATTCTGTACACATAGATTGGCTAACTGTGCAGCTGTTGAGTACGTTCAGAACAGAGATCCATAAATTTCTAGACATTTAAAGACATCAAGGGATACAGGATCGTGCAAGAAAGTTGCACGGAGGTAAAAAAACCAGCCATGATCTAGCTGAATGACACAGTAGCCCTGAGGAGCCAAATGGCCTACTCCTGTTCCTATTTCCTATGATCCTAGACCCAAAAGATTTTCCTCATTCTAGCTCAAAATGGTGCCCTTGCAAATTCCACATCTGAACGAAAATCCAGTGTTGATATGGAATCAATAATCTGTCTCACGCAGTGACCACCAATCTCTCTCCTCCTATCAAGCTCTTGACAGTTCTGGGCTGTGGAACCATAGAACCTCCTCTGGGAAGGATTCTATACCACCAAGTTTATGGATAAAGGCCTGAGGTTCTTGTATAATCCACCTCAAAAATTCCAGCATTGGCATCAAAACAGCTAGCATAGAGAATGGCATCCTCCCTCTGGTGGAATTTCGCAATCTTGGCCTCTAGGCTCTTGTGCAGATTCTAGGGAAAAAAAAGAAGAAAAAATTTGAGGTTAGATCGGCAATACTGCTCACATCAACCAAACTAATCCTGTCAGGAAATCACAAGATACTTTCCCAATCAGTAAACAGGGAGCCTTTCCATTCATGGGAGGATTGTTGCTGAGTTCTGTTGTGATTCAAAAGTCATATCAATTAGTGCTCCCAGCAGCAGTGAAAGAATTTGGGACTTTTGTAAGAAAATGGCAGGATGAGAACAGGGGACTTGTAGAACGAGGTGGTTTGATGAAACAAGAAAATGTAGCTTATGACTTTGCATTGGGAGCAGTTCCGAAAGGTTCACTCAACTGTTAAGCAAATTTGGGTTTAGAGGAGAGAGAGGTGATTTTATTAAAACATGGGTGCATGCTGGGAGAATGCTTCCTTTCACTGGGGAATCCAGAAATCATGGGGCACAGCTCTAAGATGAGGGGTCTCTGAATTAAGGTGGAGATGAAGAGGATTTCCTTCTCTCAGAGGGTTTTTAGTGTTTGAAGTTGTCATCCTCGGTAAGCAGTTGGTTCCCACTTCTCTGCTTGGTGTTAAGGGATAAACAGAAAGAGGACGCTGCATTAGGCCAATTGTGAAAATAGAAGAAAGCAGTTGGGTCCAACCACCTTTGTCTGGTCTAAGAAACCCTGGTGAACTGACCTGGGTGCCGCAAATGAAACGGACAGAGCTGAGTCCTGCTCCATACTGATTCAGAGCGTCGATTCCTGACTGTATCACTGTGGGGTCACTTGAGAGGCCCAGGTAGTTGTTTGCGCAGAAATTCACAATGGCTGAATGGAGAACAGGGAGGGAGAGAAAGTATATGAGAGAGAATGGACACCAGTAAATTGTTCCCTGGATATTCAACTACCCAGCTAACAGCAAACACATTGGAATAATTCAAAACAAAGTATAATGCAAAGGGACAAGATAGAGATCCCCTGCCATCTCAATGAGTAGTAGTATCATGCAAACACTGGAAGCTTTACTGACAACACAAGCAGGTCACTAGCTAAAGTTACTGACCAGTCCCGAAACCTCCCACCCAGCCGATGACCGTTGTTACTAACGGTTCCCATCTGGCTGGTGTTCTGCATGCTACGATATCTGAATTTCACAATATCCTGGCCCACAGCAGAGCTTTAGGCAATTACAAAATATTAATCTAAGACAGTGAAGAAAAAAGCAACTAAAACAAGTTCATTGCTATGATCAAACTAAACAAGCCTCCAAAAGTGAGCAAAGAAAGTAAATACTGCAGCACGAAGTGCACACTGAAATGAAACCCCCTGACTGAGGGGGACTGGAAAATGTTGTTCTCATGACAGTGCAACCACTGTTGTACTTGGTAAGGGTAGGGGATTAGGAATGTCATTGGTGAATAAGTGAGTCCCAAGGCATCCCTACCCTCAGCTCAGTGGTCTGATGCAGCCCCACCCTACATACGGTTTACAGAATACAGTTGGAACCAGTGTCCACAGAATCTACGACACCTGAGTACTTTCAGAGCACTCCACATTTATTACAGTTGGAATCAGTATTAGGAATGGAAAACGGATCAAGAAGCAGGATTAAATCTCCTGATCACCCTGTTTGGACGGGGAGGTTAAAGCTGTGATGCCCAACACAGTTAAAACATTTGCTGACAATATCGACTTTGTACAAGTTTGGTCACTTTCACGGGGAACCACAACGTTGCCACCTGTGGGACATGGTTGGAACAACAGCACCTTCAGGAACGAATACAGCTGAGGATTTCATGAACCCAAATGTCTCAGCAAAATGGTTTTGACCATGAGAAGTGACAGGAATAAACTATTGTAAACTGGTCAGTCAGACAATGAGCGACATGAAGGGAGACTCAGTACTGAACCATCAGTGTGTAGGCTAGGGCTCCACATGAACATAATGGTGGTACAGTCTGAGAACCTGCATTGATCATCCTAAAGTGGCTGAGGTTTGATGAATACTTTGAATCAATGTCACTTGATGTGTAAACATGACCAACTCTATTCAGGTTTCTCTCAGCTCAGGGTCTCATAAACCGAATAGCAGGATAGGCTTCAAGATTAATTCAAGAAATATTCAGGATCTTGCATGGTGTAACAAGAGACAGTGTATCGGGGCAAAGAAAATATAAAGAACTTCAATAAAACACTGGTTTCAGCTACAATTGGAGTATTGTGTCCAATTCAGAATATTACACTTCAGAATGAAGGTAAAGGCTTAGGGAGAATACAGAAACAATTTATGAGAATAGCTCCAGGGACAAGAAACTTCAGTTGAATTGATTGGAGTAGATGAGGTATTTCATCTTTGGAAAGAGAAAGTCAAGAAGAGATTTGATACAGGGATTCAAAATCATGAAGGATCATTATAAGGTGGACAGGGGAAAAACCTGGAGGAATGGGAACCAGAAGGAACAGATTAACGTGACTGGAAAAGGAAGCAAAAGTTCCTTCGAAAATCTTATTATGCAGCAAGAGGTCAAGATTTGGAATGCACTGCCCAAGTGTGTGATGGGACAAATCCAGGTGTAAAATTCAAAAGGGAATTGGAAAAGGCATCTGGAGAGACAGATTTGTCGAGTTACCCAAACTAACGTTGCAAAGACACAATGGTCTTCTTCAGAGCTGTAAAATATTTTGTGCTTCTGACATAGCTCGTGCGGAGCTTACCCCTTTACCATATTTCCTGAGAGAGAGAGGGCCTTTATTAGGAGGATTGTGGTATGGAAATTGGCTGATGCAACAGCTGAACCAGTCAGATGTCTTTCAGTGGGCAGTTAAACTAAGAGAAAGGAGAGTTCTGGTCAGTGTACACACTGGCTGTTTATCTGAGCAACCAGAGAACCAGCCTGACTCTGGAGTTCACGGTCAGATATTCAGTCTGCCAGCTCGCCATTCCATACAGCAAGTGTGAATCCAGTGCAGGCAATCAGAAAATCTCAAATTGTCAAATACCATATCAGTTAGCTGCTGAATATATGCCACAACCCAATTACAGTAACATATAGACCACTGTATATCAATTAGCTAATAAAGTCCTTTCACAATTTGTAAATATTTGAACAAAAGTACACAAAGGATGTGCTTCCACCAGTAGGGGAGAGAAAGATTATAATCCATGTGTACAACAGGCAACAAGAATTTGAACATATGAACAAGGAACAAGAATAGGCTACTCAACCCTTCAAGTCTGATCCCCCATTCAATAAGATTATGGCTGACCTGATTTTAATCTCAATTTTACATTCCTGCATATTTCTGGTAATCTTTCATCTGCTATGTCATCAAGAATCTAACTTGACATTGAAAATATTTAAAGCTGCTACATTCACTTCCTTTTCAGGAAAAAAATGTTTCCTCAAAAAACATTGGTTGGCACGGTGGCTCAGTGATTAGCACTGCTGCCTCATAGCGCCAGGGACCCAGGTTTGATTCCCACCTTGGGCAACTGTCCGTGTGGAGTTTGCACGTTCTCCCAGTATCTGCGTGGGTTTCCTGCGGTGCTCTGGTTTCCTTTCACAATCCAAAGATGTGCAGGTTAGGGTGGATTGGCCATGCTAAACTGCCCATAGTGTTAGGTACAGTCATCAGGGGTAAATATAGGGTAGGGGAATGGGTCTGGGTGGGTTACTCTTCGGAGAGTCGGTGTGGACATGTTGGGCCGAAGGGCCTGTTTCCACACTGTAGAGAATCTAATCTCAGTTTAAACCTAAGGGGGCACCCATTTAAAATAATTTAAATTTGGGAACTTAGAGGAAAATTCCTAACTTTCAGACTACTTTCCCTCCGATTTGTCCAGCTGCTGTGCAGACCTCCAAGGTCTACATAAAGGGAACACTGGTGGTGAGAACATGGAACCCTTTCCCACAGGAGTGATTGAAGGGAATTACATCAGTAGATCTAAGCAGAAGCTGTATAAAGGAGGTAGAAGCAAATCTCCTGGCTTTTGCTGATAGACCACGAGTTAAAATGATTGGTAAACATAGAAGTTGAGGGAGGAGCAGCAGACCATTTGGTCCATTGAATTGCTCTGCCATTCAGCACTATCATGGGCGATCCCATCTCCACACCATACTCCCACTCTGTCCCTCGACATCTAGAAATCTTCTACCTTCTGAAATATATTAGTGTCTCAACGGCCTTATTTGGTAGAAAATTCCACACGTTCACCACCCTCAAAATTAAGAAATTCCTCATCCTTAGGCAAGCTATTCAGTCAAACGTTTACATCTCGTCATTCTTCAGTTACATCGGACTCTGTAACCTCACACTCCCTCACAGAACCTGCTGCTGAAAGTCAGAACTGGGCTTTCGTTAGCCCACCCCCTCCCCAAGACTCAATTGTCCAATTCTCTCCTGGTCAGCTTCCCATGCTCTACCTTTGAGCCTGTCCAAAATTGTGCAGCCATATCCAACAGAAAACCATGTACAAATCTCTCTACTGCCTTTTCCCTCTATTTCACTGTAATCGTAAACCTGATAAGTCTCAGATCTCTTGAGTTCCTAATGGGTGTGTGGAATTCTCTTCCCCAGAAAGTGAACACAGGATCATTAAATATCCTTACAGCTGAGTTAGATACATTCTTGATTAACAAGGAAGTCAAAGTCAGGGGTTAGTATGAAAGCGAGACTAAGACGCCTATGTCCTAAACTCTGGAATTCCCTCCACAAATCTTCATATCTCTGTTCCCAGATACCAAGGTTTTGATCATTTACCGTAATAGTTCCACATCATCACTTCTGTCTCCTATGAAAAGGCTTGAAATGTTTTGCAATGTTAAAGGCTCTATTATGGCAGGAATTCTACATAACTAGCATATTTGGACTATTCATGATAGCACATCATCATAAGTTTTAAAACAGGGGTTATGTGACATTGGACTGCTCACCAATATATTACTCCTACAACAAGAACGCTACATAGAAGCACAAAAAATAAGTAGGCCATTAGGCCCTTCAAGCCTGCCTAGCATTCAATACGATCATGGCAGATCCTCCAACTTTGTGGTCACCATCTCTCCATACTCTATGATCCCCTTAGACCCAAGAACTATACCTAGTTTGTTCTTAAAAACATTCAATGTTTTGTTGTGGTTCTGTTCGCCGAGCTGGGAATTTGTGTGGCAGACATTTCGTCCCCTGTCTAGGTGACATCCTCAGTGCTTGGGAGCCTCCTGTGAAGTGCTTCTGTGATGTTTCAGAAGCGCTTCACAGGAGGCTCCCAAGCACTGAGGATGTCACCTAGACAGGGGACGAAATGTCTGCCACACAAATTCCCAGCTCGGTGAACAGAACCACAACAATGAACACCCGAGCTACAAATCTTCTCACAAACTTTGAATTCAATGTTTTAGCCTCAACCACTTTGTGTGGCAGAGAATTCCAGAGGATCACCACATTCAGGGCGAAGAAACTTCATTCCCATTAGAGGTCACAGAGATAGGGAGGGGACAGATATGGAGGGATTGTTCTTTAGGTGACTCAGGCATGGAGTGAACTCACATTGCAACTGAGGTTGGGGCTGGGATCAGTTCACCTTTTTGTTTAATTGCGAAATGAACGCGACAGCTACTCCTGACAACATCAAGATTAAAAATAAAATAATGTCAACTGTGGAGATAATGCAGGATTTTCACCAAATGAGTCCTCCCGGAGTCTGGCAGAAGAGATAACTCTCCCCAAAAAAAAAGTCAATAAAGAAGAACACCCAAGGATTTCGGAAAGTGCAGACCCCACACCGTGAGGAGAAGGATCTGAACCCCAGCCCCAGAACCAGCCTGGCAATGTCAGGGGCCAATGGGGAGCACATGGGCAAAGAAACAGACTTTTCCAGCTAAAGATAATGGCGCAGATGAAGCTCAGGACTTCTCCATGTGCTAGTCCCTAACAGGGGCTGTTGTCTCCATTGAGGCAGTAACTCACAGCCGCCTGTAGTCCCCATGTGGGATATCAACAAGGCCACTCGGCCTCTCAGTGCGGGGCGATCCCCTCCCCCCCCTGAACACAATCCAAGATCCTACCTCCGGAGCTGCCCTCCACTCTGATGTGTGGCCCCTGCTTGGAGGTGATGATCCGCTCGTTTTTCCAGGTGCCAGCCCCCCGGATGCCCTCCAGCTCGGCCGCCACTACCGTGTTGAGCTGGGCCAGGGCGCTCCGAGCCCGAGAAATACCCCGACTCCAAGCGGGACATTGCACCACAGCAAACAGCCCGGTGTGGAACATGGCGACGGTACGGCACCGCGGCGGGGGGGGGGGGGGGGGTCAGCGGCGTTACGTCACCGGGACGGGCAGGGTTATCGTCGGCACGTCGCCGGGAGGTGGGCGGGGAATTACGTCACTGAGGCGGGCGGGACGGTCATCCGTGTTATTGCGTCATATCATGGGCGGGGCCTGTAGTGTGGGCAGGTCCCTCCAGTGTGCGGGGGCGGGGTAAAAGCGGTAAAATGAAGGGTGGAGCCAGTGATGTAAGGTGAAGGGCGGGGCCTGTGACAGTGGATAGGGCGGGGGCAAATTACATTTTGCGGAGGTGTGACCCAATCACATAACCTACGACCCCCCACAACAACAACTTGGAATTATGTAGCACCTTGAGTATACGAATAATCTCACAGGGGTGTTATAGACCAACATATCACACTGAGTACATAAAGAGATGTTACATTGGGTGGAGAAAGGTTTGCTCAAAAAAGGAGGTTTAAAGGTGCGTCTTCCAGGACGAGAAAGTAGCAGAGAGGTTAATGGGGGAATTTCAGCACCTATGGCTCAGGCAACGAAAGCAATGTTGAGGTCCTCTAGCCTTGTGTAGCTCCATAGCTGAAAAATATCAGGCACTGGCTTCTCAAAAGAACTCCAAAACAGTGAAGAAGATTGTGGTGTTGGAACAGCACAGCCGATCAGGCAGGATCTGAGGAGCAGGAGAGTCGACGTTTCAGACATAAGCCCTTCATCAGGAATGAGGCTTATGGCCCAAGGAGGCTGAGAGATAAATGGGATGTGGGTGGTGCTGGGGGAAGGTAGCTGGGAATGTGATAAGTAGATGAAGGTGGGGGGGTTAAAGTGATAGATCAGAGAGGAGGGTGAAGCAGTTAGGTGGGAAGGAAGATGGGCTATTCAAGAGGGCAGTGCAGAGTTGGAAGGTTGGAATGGGGATAAGGTGGGGGAGAGAAAATGAGGAACCTGGTGAAGTCCACATTCATCTCATGTGGTTGGACGGTCCCAAGGGAAGATCAGGCGTTCTTACTCCAGGTGTTGGGTCGTTAGGGTTTGGTGATGCAGGGGGCCCAGGATCTGTATGTTCCTTGGGGAAGGGGGAGGGGGAGTCTGGAATACATTTGGAAACATAAAGGTAAGTTATAACAAAATGACCTTTCTGGCATACTCACTGTAAATTAATCTTGTGACGATGCTGTCACTTTAACAAGATTACTTTGTCCTTGGGTTTTTTTTAAGAGAGGTTGTAAAGATAGAGGCACCAAAATGTCTCAGAAAGAGCCTATTTTAACAATGGCAGGGGAGTAGCCAGTTATTCCAGTTCAGGTTTCTTGTAATTTGGTTTAGTTGTAGTAGAGGAACTGCTGGTAGCAGACTGTTAAAAACTGCATAGGAGAAAAGGTTCCATGCTTCAGCATGTGGGATATCAGTAGGATTAGTGTTACTTCTGCAATTCCATTTTACAAAGGAGGTGAACTCACACCAGTGGGTAATTGTTTTAGTCAAGAGCTGAGTCAACAAGAATGGAAACGATGTAGAGGAAATGTAGAATTGTTTTTGTATTAGCTAAAATTGTATGTCAGAATGAAATGTGCCAATGAACAATAGTAGGTACGGTGGGCAAATAGATAAGATGTTGTGAGAGGATGAAGTTAAGCTAGATACGCCTGTACAAACAGTAGGTATAAACATCTGCTTCCCACTTTTATGAAAACACAGGAACAAACCCCAATTAAAGGGGTCATAGGGATCAGAACGGCCTCGGGAAAGGCACAGATGAAGGGGGTAGATAATGATGAAGAAGGGATATGCCTAACAATGACCTATAACAGGGTAAGGTCAAACAGCCTTGTGAGACCAGAAATAAGCATTTTATCACAGACAAGGCCGGATAAGGCAAGAGGCAAACAGGGGTAGTGGAGGCCGGTCTTAGGGAAGTGGATGATGTAAGTAGGGGAGGGAGCAATGTAAAACAATGGACATTAAATCATATAAATATTATGTATGAATTGAACCTAGTGTGTGTATGTCTTTTGCCTCTTAGACACGGGACATCACACCCACTTGCAAGTGTAAAATAAATGACACTATTGATTCAGATCTTGTCTCGGACTGAAATTATTGAAGTGTGTGAGCTTTGTTTCTCACAATTGGGGGCTCGTCCGGGATTTTCTTCCATCACCGGGGGGAGTGGCTGGCCTTGGACACTGGAATAGACGCGTCCCGTTCCCCATTGAGGAGCGGTCTCGTGTCCTGGTTTGGTCTGCTCCCTTGGGCGACTGGTACGAATCCCACAAGAGAGACATCTGAATCAGACAGTGATAGGAGCTCGATAGACAATACGGCACAAAGGGGCCAGGCAACTCTGTGCACAGACCAAGGTAAGAAACCTGACTTTTAAGTATTGCCTTGGTGGCCGGGATTGAGTTTTAGTAGTTAATAAGGGACTAACGAAGGAACTCAATATGGGTTGTGCCGTGGGTAAGGAAAAAGCCTCCGGGAAAAACAAAAGAAGGAAAAAGCAATGGAATTGGAGGCGGGGTCCATTACAACATACCTCCAGAAAGTTCTTTGGGGAGGATGTTGTGGAATTGGCAAAATAATACTTGTACAGGGGAAAAAGATGATTAAATATTGTTGCTTCATATGGACTAAGGAATCCATTCTTCGTCCCACCTCTTTTGGCCAAAATTCAGGTCGGACAAAGACTGGGTTTGTAAATATCTGAATTTATTTGTCAATGAGTGAGAGAGAGAGAGAGAATGAAGAGAGCTGTACAGCTGGTCGAAAGTTTAACCCTTTGTGATTTGGTTTGAATGCACATTTGTTTGTTGGTGATTGAATGTTTGCGTTTTATTCCCTGGAGCTTGAGTTCCAGGACTGTTTTGAATCTGATTCTTATTATGGAAACTTAACATGATTTCTTTAAAGGTTAAGGATTCTATAGAGATTATGAAAAAAAAAAGAATGATAACTCCTGTTCTTCTTACAGGTCACGACTGCCTTACTATCAGTTTCTAACTAATCTCTTTTATCTTTGCATGAAAGCGATTTATGGAGGACAGTTGAAGTTTCAGTTCAACATTAGATTGTAGTAAAAACAAGATCCTATGGTTAATATCTGTGACCTTGGATTCGGCCATTGTTCATGCATTAGAAGTTTTTTCTTTAAACTTGAATAGACAAATAATTTTAAGGCAGCTCTGATTATTTCAAGACCTATAGTATTGTAATTGAGCAATGATTGGTCAGTACTACTTAAGAAAACTAATTTTGGATTTAAATTAAGGGACTAAAACTGGGTGATTACAGTGGATTTCAAAATTGAGAACTGTATGCATTTTACATTTTGAATATTAAATACTGAATAAATGAACGTAAATATATAAATATATTTACAAATTTGGAACAGGCTTTAAAGTTAGTCAAGCATGAATTGATGAATTGGTGTTTGAAGTTATGGGGAGCTAGAAATATTGCAATATTTCATTAAAAAAAAAAGAAAGAGGGGAAGAATGTAATGACTTATCCCCTTCGGGAGGTACCAATAGGGGATAAAGAGATTGGGTTTGTAAGTGCCCCCCTCAGCAGTGGGGAGGTCAGGACATTTAAAAAAAAAGAAATGAAGGTCCTGGTTGAGGATCTGGTAGGGTTGTCTGAACAAACTGATCAATTTTTGGGGCCCAGTCTGTATACGTGGGCTGAGTTAATGTCTATTTTGAATATATTATTTACTGGGGAAGAAAGGGGACTTATATGGGGAGCAGCCATTAAAATATGGGACAGGGAACATCCGATTGGAGATGGGGATACTGGACAGGGAGAGGTGAAGTTTCCCCTCAGAGACCCCCAGTGGGAAAATCAAAATCCGGAGCATAGAGAAGAAATGAGGGAATTGAAAGACCTGATTCTAAAAGGAATAAAAGAGGCAGTTCCGAAGTCACAGAATTTGACTAAAGTCTTTGAAGTTAGACAGGAGAAAGATGAGACTCCTTCAGCTTTTTTTTTGCAGAGATTAAGAGACTCAATGTGGAAATATTCTGGAATGAACCCTGAGAACCCAGTGGCACAGGGTCTTTTGAAAGTACATTTTTGTGACAAAGGAATGGCCAGACATACAGAGAAAGATACAGCAAATAGAAGGGTGGAGTGAAAAGCCATTAGATGAATTGTTAAGAGAGGCACAGAAAGTGTTTGTAAAGAGAGAGGATGAGAGACAGAAACAGAAGGTGAAAATGATGGTAGCTGCGGTTGATGAGGTAGTTAAAGAAAAGAGTGGAACCAATATTGAGCAACTGGAGCGGTGGGTGGCAGCATGTAGGACAGAGAGGAAGGGGGAAAGGGAGAGAGAGAGAGAGAGGACAAGGGGGAGTATTTGATAGAGGGTTCGAGCGACAGGGGCAGAGCTGGAGGTCTCCACAGGCAGGATGCTATTATTGCGGAAAGATAGGGCACTTTAAGCGGGAATGTCCGGCTCTGAAAAGGGAAGAGAGGGCAATTCCGCTTATGAATTTTGATGAAGAATAGGGGTGTCAGGGGTTCCTGCCCTCGGGGGCCCACCTGGAACCCTTGATAAACTTGAAGGTGGGACCCTATAAGGAAGAGGTAGTCTTCCTAGTAGATACGGGGGCAGCACGGTCATCACTGAATTTTAAACCAAAGAAAGTAGAAATGTCGACACGGTCAATTACTGTTTCAGGGGTTAAAGGGGAGGGATTTACTGTTCCAGTATTTGAACCTATGATGATAGAAGGTCCTAAGGATAGGGTCAAAGGGGAATTGTTGTATATCCCTGATATAGGAAGTAACTTACTAGGGAGAGATTTAATTATCCTCTTAGGACTGGAGATTGGAATTCAGGAAAAAGAATTAGTTGTCCAAATGGCAATGTTGACAGAGGATCTGGAGAGAGAGATAGACCCTATTGTATGGGCTAGAGAAGGGAATCGTGGAAAATTACAGATCCCCCCCCCTTGAAATAAATTTAAAAAGGAAAGGGGACGTTGTCTGTGAGCGACAATATCCCATTTCCATAGAAGGTAAACGAGGACTGCAGCCAGTAATTGAAGGATTGATTAGAGATGGATTGTTGGAGCCATGTATGTCTCCTTATAATACCTCAATACTACCAGTGCGGAAATCCGATGGAACTTACCGATTGGTGCAGGATTTGAGAACATTAAATCAAATAGTACTGATCAGGCACCCAGTGGTGCCAAACCCCTATACCTTATTAAGTAAGATCCCTCATGACCACAAATGGTTTAGTGTGATAGATTTAAAGGATGCCTTTTGGGCCTGTCCCTTGGCAGAGGAAAGTAGGAATTTGTTTGCCTTTGAGTGGGAAGACCCTAAGACAGGACGAAAACAGCAATACCGATGGACTGTGCTTCCCCAGGGGTTTACGGAATCCCCGAATTTATTTGGACAGATGTTAGAACAAGTATTGGAGAAATTTAGCAGCCCCAAGGGGACTACCCTGTTGCAGTATGTAGACGACCTCTTAGTAACAGGAAAAAGAAGAGAAAGAGTAGTAGAAGCCACTAACAAATTATTGAATTTCCTGGGTCAGCAGGGACTGCGGGTATCTAAAAACAAACTACAATATGTGGAGCAAGAAGTGAAATACTTGGGACATTTAGTTAGTGAGGGAAAGCGAAAGATAAGCCCGGAACGGATAGAGGGAATAGTGGGAATGCCACTGCCCAGCACTAAAAGGGAGTTACGCAAATTTTTAGGTCTAACGGGTTATTGCAGATTGTGGATTGATTCCTATGCACTGAAGACTAAGAAATTATATCTCAAACTATTAGAGGGGGAACCCAAATGTCTAAGTTGGGATGATGAGGAAAAAGAACTAGTTGAGAAACTCAAAAGAGATTTGATCCATGCCCCCGTGTTAGCCTTACCTTCTCTAGATAAACCTTTCCACCTCTTTGTTACCGTGGATAAGGGAGCGGCTTTGGGAGTATTGACCCAGAGGTGGGGAGGAATGAGACAACCAGTAGCATATCTTTCGAAGCTGCTGGATCCAGTATCCCGGGGGTGGCCTGAGTGTGTGCAGGCTGTGGCTGCCACTGCACTGTTGGTGGAGGAAAGCAGAAAGCTTACATTTGGGGGAGCCCTAATAGTAAGCACTCCACACCAAGTGAGAACAATCCTAAACCAAAAAGCTGGGCGATGGTTGACAGACTCGCGGATTCTGAAATATGAGGCAATATTAATAGAAAAGGATGATCTAGTGTTGGTCACTGACAATTGTTTAAATCCAGCTGCCTTTCTTTGGAAAGGGGAAGGAGACTCTCCTCAGAATCCAGGGCACGATTGCCTTGACATTATAGAATACCAAACTAAGGTCCGCATGGACCTCAGAGATGTTCCATTTCATGCAGGGGTTAGACTTTTTATAGACGGATCATCCCGGGTGATTGAAGGGAAAAGATATAATGGGTATGCAGTCGTAGACGGGACAAACAGTAGTGTGGTGGAGGCAGGACGGTTGCCAAATGGGTGGTCAGCTCAGACTTGTGAACTCTATGCATTGGAAAGAGCCCTTAGAGCATTAGAGAATAAAGAGGGAACAGTATACACTGACTCTAAATATGCATTTGGTGTTGTGCACACTTTCGGCAAGATATGGCAGGAACGAGGGCTGATCAACAGCCGAGGGAAAGAATTAGTACATGAAGAATTGATTAAACGGGTCTTGGAGTCCCTATTACTTCCCCGAGAAATAGCAGTAGTGCATGTAAATGGTCATCAGAAAGGAAATGAACTAGAAGTTAGGGGGAATAGATTAGCCGATGAGGTGGCTAAGGAAGCAGCCCTGAACCCACAAGAAGTGGTGATTCATTCCCTAATACCTACTGTTCCAGGTCCTCGGGAAGCTCCTATATTTACTGAAAGTGAAGAAAATGAATTGAGAGATTTAGGAGCTGTAAAAACAGCAGACGGGCATTGGAGGTTACCTGATGGAAGGGAAATGTTAAACAAAATGATGATGCGAGAGATTATGGCCGTCCTACACCAAGGCAGCCATTGGGGAGTACAAGCAATGTGTGATTTAGTTCTTAGGGAATATGGATGTAAAGGAATATATACAATTGCTAAACAAATATGTGAGGGATGTATCATATGCAAAAAGGTAAATAAGAAAGTCTTGAGAAAACAGACCCCGGGAGGAAGAGACCCAGGACTCAGACCTTTCCAGAGTATACAAGTAGATTATACTGAACTCCCCAGGGTAGGCAGACTAAAATATATGTTGGTCATAGTAGATCATTTATCTGGTTGGGTTGAGGCATACCCCCTAGCTACCGCCACTGCAAGTGGAGTGTCTAAAACAATATTGGAGCACATAATTCCCCGATATGGGCTCGTGAACCATATTGATTCCGATCAAGGAACACACTTTACTTCTAAAGTGTTACAGGGGGTAATGAAAGGGTTGGGAATTTCCTGGGAGTTCCATACTCCGTGGCACCCGCCATCATCGGGAAGGGTTGAGAGAATGAACCAAACACTCAAACGACAGCTCTCTAAATTGATAATAGAAACCAGACTCCCTTGGACCAAATGTTTACCTATAGCTCTCTTGCGAGTACGAACAGCCCCAAGGAAAGATTTGGGACTATCCCCCTATGAAATCTTATTTGGATTACCTTACTTGGGAACGAATGGAGAATTGCCAATTCCCGAAACTAAAGATTTGTTTTTAAAGAAGTACATACTGGGTTTGTCCTCCTCTTTGTCTTTCCTAAGGAAACAGGGTTTATTGGCACAGACTCCACCCCTTGAATTCACCGTTCATCCCATCCAGCCGGGCGATTGGATCTTAGTAAAATCATGGACAGAGACTAAATTACAGCCGGACTGGGAAGGGCCGTACCAGGCTCTTTTGACTACCGAAACGGCAATAAGGACAGCGGAGAAAGGCTGGACTCACTACACTCGGATCAAAGGGCCAGTGGACCCTCCCGTGGAGAAAGAAGTCTGGACAGCCGAATCAACGCAAGATCCGCTGAAACTCAGACTAAAGAGACTTTGAGTAACTAATTATACAGTGGCGACGCGAGCGCGGGATTATTTCTGTAAGATTGTATATTAAGTCTTTTTGTGCTTCAGCATGATGTTTAGAATACTGTGAATGCTTAGAGTTATGATGCTAGCTCTCTTAGTATTGGCATTTCATCAAATATCATTTTCATATGTATTATTAACGGTTCCTGAATCTGATAACCCACAAGTAATAGACGCTGATGTATGTAGCTTAGTAAATTGTGGGGACGTAGATAATCAGAGACAGTATCGCAGCTCTGAGATACATCTTAAGTCCTATGGGGATGGCCTTGGGGACGGTACTTGGTATAACAGTCTTGTCACAGTACACCGGGCCCCCTTCCGACCAGCTCGCGATTGCCCTGATAAAAAGTGTAACCCAATATACCTAACAATAAGGAAAACCACATGGCACGAAACAATCCTGGGTGGGGCACCTATGAGATACAATGAAATGAAATGTTTGGGATAGAAATGAAAGCAAATGGGAAGGATTTCTTGGGCTATTGTTTTTGAATTAGTGTAGGACAGGGAAAACGGGTAGATCTACTGGGTAATAAGATACAATCTTTCACCCCTCCCGATGATCCTAAAGTAGTAAAATTTATAGAGGTAAAGGACTTGAAACAGACCATTGAAATAGAAACTGGGTACGGGGATGCAAATGCCTGGGTTGAATGGGTAAAGTATCCTGTAAAAAGTCTGAACAAGACCAATTGTTATGCATGTGCCTCCAGTCGGCCAGTGGCCCAGGTGGTTTCCTTTCCGCTCGTGTGGAAGTGAGACAGGAAGGGCATGAAATGTATGATAGCCCTGTATCAGGATGAGACTGCGTGGAATGATAGGAATTGTACCTCCCTATCTCTGATGTTCCCTCCCTTGGAGAAGAAAGATGTAAAAGTTCCCCCCCTGTTTTCTGCCGCAGTTGGAAATCACACATCGTGTGTGTAGACGAGGTACAAGTCAGTCGAAAGATTTGGGGGAGCTGAAACTATGTACAGAGATTAAGAATGTCACCGAAACGGAGAAGGGAGGAAACTACTCAGCATTAAAGGTTCCCCGAGCGGATCTGTGGTGGTACTGTGGAGGCAAAATATTGAGACCCACCCTACCTCCGGATTGGAGAGGGATATGTGCAATTGTACAATTGGCAATTCCATTTACCCTGGCATTTGAGAAGGAAAACAAAGGAGGGAAAAAGGGAAGGGGTAAGAGATTACTGTTAGACACTTCTTTCGATGACAGGATTTATCTTGATTCGGTAGGAGTCCCTAGGGGAGTACCGGATGAATTTAAGGCTCGTAACCAGATTGCAGCAGGCTTTGAGTCAGCTCTCTTTTGGTGGGTAACAATTAATAAAAATGTAGATTGGATAAATTACATTTTCTATAATCAACAGCGATTTATAAATTATACAAGAGATGCGATTAAAGGAATATCAGAACAGCTTGATGCGACAAGTAGGATGGCATGGGAAAATAGAATAGCCCTTGATATGATTTTAGCAGAAAAAGGGGGTGTGTGTGTGATGTTAGGAGGAAGCTGTTGTACCTTTATTCCTAATAACACTGCACCTGATGGTTCAATTACTCGGGCCTTAAGGGGATTGACTACCTTAACAGAGGAACTGGCTGAGAATTCAGGAGTAGATACATCTCTCACAGGATGGCTGGAATCATGGTTTGGGAAATGGAAGGGGGTGGTGGTTTCTATCCTTACTTCCCTGATAGTAGTAGTCGGGGTATTAGTAGCCATTGGCTGCTGTATCATACCCTGTATACGAGGACTCACCCAAAGGTTGATTGAAACAGCCTTAATGAAACAGATGCCCCTAAAAGGGAATCAGGCTGAAGGACTTTATCGACTAAATAATGAGCAGATGAGTGAGACCAAGATGGATGAAATCTCCGGGATGATGCTTGCAAATTTCGGGAGCGATGCTTAAAAATAAAATATTTGCAGAAGATAACAAATGGTAATTAAAAGAAAGAGGGGGAATTGTGGGATATCAGTAGGATTAGTGTTACTTCTGCAATTCCATTTTACAAAGGAGGTGAACTCACACCAGTGGGTAATTGTTTTAGTCAAGAGCTGAGTCAACAAGAATGGAAACGATGTAGAGGAAATGTAGAATTGTTTTTGTATTAGCTAAAATTGTATGTCAGAATGAAATGTGCCAATGAACAATAGTAGGTACGGTGGGCAAATAGATAAGATGTTGTGAGAGGATGAAGTTAAGCTAGATACGCCTGTACAAACAGTAGGTATAAACATCTGCTTCCCACTTTTATGAAAACACAGGAACAAACCCCAATTAAAGGGGTCATAGGGATCAGAACGGCCTCGGGAAAGGCACAGATGAAGGGGGTAGATAATGATGAAGAAGGGATATGCCTAACAATGACCTATAACAGGGTAAGGTCAAACAGCCTTGTGAGACCAGAAATAAGCATTTTATCACAGACAAGGCCGGATAAGGCAAGAGGCAAACAGGGGTAGTGGAGGCCGGTCTTAGGGAAGTGGATGATGTAAGTAGGGGAGGGAGCAATGTAAAACAATGGACATTAAATCATATAAATATTATGTATGAATTGAACCTAGTATGTGTATGTCTTTTGCCTCTTAGACACGGGACATCACACCCACTTGCAAGTGTAAAATAAATGACACTATTGATTCAGATCTTGTCTCGGACTGAAATTATTGAAGTGTGTGAGCTTTGTTTCTCACAAGCAGATGATCCCTGCCTGATTTTTCTCCCTGAAATCTCTCCTGCCTGTAAGAACCTGTGTTTGAATTTGCCTTTAGCTAAGGGATTTTTATGGAATGTTGCAGGAATTGGAACAACTCCTTAGTTAATTTGCTATAAGGAGTCGGTTGGGTTTTCAAATAGTTAAGTTATTCTAAATTCTGTTTTCCTTTGTTGCTGTTTCAACTGTAGTGTTTAAATAAATTCTGTTTCGCTTAAAGCCAAATAGTTTTACCAGCTGCATCACACCTGGAATACTCACTCCACATCTGCCATTAAAATAAAAAAAAATTAGGGTCTAGGCTACCTTAAAATATTTCAGTGTAGGTCTAGCCTGATCCATAACAGATTAGGGCTCTTGTTGGGATTGATTCGATCATTCCAGTTTGGGTTTAGAGTTGCTGGACTCAAAGGTAGTGAGTGGTAGATGTTAGTGTCTTTTTCTGTCGGGTGTTGAATTTGGTTGGTTTAAACAGTGTTTGGTGTAGTAATGGCTCTTTCAGTCACTCAGAGTTTTCTAGGGGTGGAAGAAGTGACTTTGGGGGCTTTACAAAAGGTGACCAAGGCAAAGCTGGTGGAATTGGCAGACAAGCTGGAAGTGGAGTTGACTTCATCTGTGAGAAAAGGAGCGATAACTACAGCCACAGCTTGGCATTTAAATTTTCTGGAAAGGCTATTAGATTCTTTGGAAGTAGCTAAAATTCAATTGAAAATGAAGCAGCCTGAGTTAGAGCCAAGAGAAAAAAGAGAGAATCCCTACAGTGTGGAAACAGGCCTTTCAGCCCAACAAGTAATAAAGAGGATTGATGAGGGCACAGCAGTAGATCTGATCTATATGGACTTCAGTAAGGCGTTCGACAAGGTTCCCCATGGGGGACTAATTAGCAAGGTTAGATCTCATTGAATACAGGGAGAACTAGCCATTTGGATACAGAACTGGCTCAAAGGGAGAAGACAGGATGGTGGTGGAGGGTTGTTTTTTAGACTGGAGGCCTGTGACCAGTGGAGTGCCACAAGGATCGGTGCTGGGTCCTCTACTTTTTGTCATTTACATAAATAATTTGGATGTGAGCATAAGAGGTACAGGTAGTAAGTTTGCAGATGACACCAAAATTGGAGGTGTAGTGGACAACGAAGAAGGTTACCTCAGATTAAAACAGGATCTTGATCAGAAGGGCCATGGGCCGAGAAGTGGCTGATGGAGTTTAATTCAAATAAATGCGAGGTGCTGCATTTTGGGAAGGCAAATCTTAGCAGGACTTATACACTTAATGATAAGGTCCCAGGGAGTGTTGCTGAACAAAGAGACCTTGGAGTGCAGGTTCATAGCCCCTTGAATGTGGAGTCGCAGGTAGATACAATGGTGAAGAAGGCACTTGGTATGCTTTTTTTTATTGGTCAGAGTATTGAGTACAGGAGTTGGGAGGTCATGTTGCGGCTGTACAGGACATTGGTAAGGCCACTGTTGGAATATTGCATGCAATTCTGGTCTCCTTCCTATTGGAAAGATATTGTGAAACTTGAAAGGGTTCAGAAAAGATTTAAAAGGATGTTGCCAGGGTTGGAGGATTTGAGCTTTAGGGAGAGGCTGAACAGGCTGGGCTGTTTTCCCTGGAGCTTCAGAGGCTGAGGGGTGACCTTATAGAGGTTTACAAAATTATGTGGGATTACATTGGGTTAGGATATCTGGTCAGCATGGACGGGTTGGAATGAAGGGTCTGTTTCCATGCTGTACATCTCTATGACTCTATGATTCTTAAGACCACACCAGCCCTTCAAAGAGTAACCTACTGAGACCCATTCCCCTACATTTAACCCCTGACTAATACATCTCTGAACACTGTGGACAATTTAGCACAGCCAATTCACCTAAACTGCACATCTTTGGATTGTGGGGGGAATCCAGAGCACCTGGACGAAACCCACACTGACATGGGGAGAATGTGCACACTCCATACAGACAGTCACCCGAGGCTGGAATTGAACCCTGATCACATGAGGCAGCTGTGCTAACCACTGAGCCACCGTGCCACCCTGAGAGAAAAGGAAATGAAACAGTTTGAATTATAGTTAAAAGCAGAGGAAAGAGAAAAATAACAAATCAGTTTAGCAGTACAAAAATAGAAAGAGAAAAAGTTTGAATTTCATAAATTGGCACTGAGACAGAGAAGCCAGCTTAAAAGGATGGAAATGAAAGTAGAAGGTAGGCTTAGTGAGGAAGATAGTGAGGATGAACAAACCCAAGGTAACTAAAGGCTTGGTGAGGATCTGTTTAAATATATCCAAGCATTGCCTAAATTTGAGAAAGATGTAGAAGCCTTTTTCATTTCATTTGGGAAGGTGGCTAATCAAATGAATTGGTCAGTGACTATGTGAGTTTTGTTGATCCAAACAGAACTGGTAGGTAGAGTAAGTGACGTATTTGCATCACTTTCAGAAGATGTAACTGAGGAGTATGGGGAGATGAAGAAAGCCATCTTAAGTGTACACGAACTTCTGCCAGAAGCCTATAGACAACGTTTCAGGAATCGAAGGAGGGACCTTGGTCAAAAATACATTGAGTTTGAAAGGAGCAAACAAAGTAATTTTGATAGGTGGATAAGGGTATTAAAACATAGATCAAACATATGACACTCTAAGGGAGACGATTGCTTTTGGAGGAGTTCAAGAATTCACTTCCTGAAGTAGTCATAGTCATAGAGTCATAGAGATGTACAGCATGGAAACAGACCCTTCAGAACAACCCATCCATGCTGACCAGATATCCCAACCCAATCTAGTCCCACCTGCCAGCACCCAGCCCATATCCCTCCAAACCCTTCCTATTCATATACCCATCCAAATGCCTCTTAAATGTTTCAATTGTACCAGCATCCACCACTTCCTCTGGCAGCTCATTCTATATCCGTACCACCCTCTCTCTGAAAACGTTGCCCCAAAGGTCTCTTTTATATCTTTCCCTTTTCACCCTAAACCCTATGCCCACTAAGTCTGGACTCCCTGACCCCAGGGAAAAGACTTTGTCTATTTATCCTATCTATGCCCCTCATAATTTTATAACCCTCTATAAGGTCACCCCTCAGCCTCCGAATCTCCAGGGAAAACAGCCCCAGCCTGTTCAGCCTCTCCCTTTAGCTCAAATCCTCCAACCATGGCAGCTTCCTTGTAAATCTTTTCTGAACCCTTTCAAGTTTCACAACTTCTTACTGATAGGAAGGAGACCAGAATTGCACGCAATATTCCAACAGTGGCCGAACCAATGTCCTGTACGGCCGCATCATGACCTCCCAACTCCTGTACTCAATACTCTGACCAATAGAGGAAAGCATACCAAGTGCCTTCTTCAATACCCTATCTACCTGCGACTCCACTTTCAAGGAACTATGAACCTGCACTCCAAGGTCTCTTTGTTCAGCAACACTCCCTGGGACCTTATCATTAAGTGTATAAGTCCTGCTAAGATTTGCTTTCCCAAAACGCAGCACCTCGCATTTATTTGAATTAAACTCCATCAGCCACTTCTCAGCCCATTGGTCCATCTGATCAAGAACCCATTGTAATCTGAGGTAACCTTCTTCGCTGTCTACTATACCTCCAATTTTGGTGTCATCTGCAAACTTACTAACTGTACCTCTTATGCTCGCATCCAAATCATTTATGTAAATGACAAAAAGTAGAGTACCCAGCACCGATCCTTGTGGCACTCCACTGGTCACAGGCCTCCAGTCTAAAAAACAACCCTCCACCTCCACCATCTGTCTTCTACCTTTGAGCCAGATCTATATCCAAATGGCTAGTTCACCCTGTATTCAATGAGATCTAACTTTGCTAATCAGTCTCCCATGGGAAACCTTGTCGAACGCCTTACTGAAGTCCATATTGGTCACGATCACCGCTCTTTCCTCATCAATCCTTTTTGTTATTGCTTCAAAAAATTCAATCAAGTTTGTGAGACATGATTTCCCATGCACAAAGCCATGTTGACTATCCCTAATCAGTCCTTGCCTTTCCAAATACATGTACACCTTGTCCCTCAGGATTCCCCCCAGCAACCTGCACACCACCAACCTCAGGGTCACTGGTTTATAGTTCCTTGGCTTGTCCTTACCACCCTTCTTAAACAGTGGCACCACGTTTGCCAACCTCCAGTTTTCTGGCATCTCACCTGTCACTAACGGTGATACAAATATCTCAGCAAGAGGCCCAGCAATCACTTCTATAGCTTCCCACAGAGTTCTAGGGTGCACCGATCAGGTCCTGGGGATTTATCCATGTGTTTCAGGACATCCAGCACTTCCTCCTCTGTAATATGGACATTTTTCAAGATGTCACCATCTATTTCCCCACATTCTATAACTTCCATGTCCTTTTCCACAGTAAACACTGATGCAAAATACTCGTTTACTACCTCTCCCATCTCCTGCGGTCCACACAAAAGCCTCCTCACTGATATTTGAGGGGCCATATTCTGTCCCTAGTTAGCCTTTTGTCCTTAATGTATTTGTAAAAACCCTTTGGATTCTCCTTAACCCTATTTGCCAAAGCTATCGCATGTCCCCTTTTTGCCCTCCTGATCTCCCCCTTGCGTATGCTCCTGCTGTCTTTAAAACCATCTAAGGATTAGTGAGAACTCATGTGGAAGAGCAAAATTAAAATAGCAAGATTAGCAGCTGAAGTGGCTGATGGTTATGAGTTGCTTCATAATTCAAAGTTTGGTTTCCAAAATCAATTTCAATCCATGAGGGATAGAAATTGGTGAGAAGAGAAATCTTCACGTGGAAAGGGAAAAGTAGATCATGATGAAGATTACAAAGGTAACTTACCACAGGGTAAAAAGGAAACCTATGAAGTGGAAACAGAAGTTAAAAAGCTCTGATGTTTTCACTGCAACAAAGTAGGCCATGTGAAATCACAGTGTTGGTGGGTTAGAAAAAGCACTGGGAAGATGGATGCAAGAAAACAAGATAAGCCAGTGAATTTTGTTGAAGTGGTAAAAGAAAGCACAGTGGAGGGTAAAAAGCCGCACGAGAATGTGCACCTGGTTGAAGGTTGGTTAAGGAGGAAGTGCCAGATCTTCTTAAAACATCTACTTGCAAAGGTAAGGTTTACTCGCATAGGCTAGGAGCAGCAGGTAAACAAGTTCCAGTACTGGGAGATACGGGGTCATGTCAGTCTTGGATGTTGAGAAATGTCAGAAGGACGACTACCAGGAAATGTGTTATTATGTGGAATTCATGGTGAGACAAGAAGTGCTCCATTTTGTAAAGGGAGATTAGACTGTCCAGTGAAAAGTGGAAAAGGGATGGTAGCTGTAATGGAAGAACTCTCAACTTGAGGAATACAATTTATCCTTACCAACGATATAGATGGGTCACAGGTAGGAGACCCATCTACTTTGCTTTGGTTGAAAAACCAGTAGAAAATCAGGCAACTGAGGTAGTACAGGAAGCATATCCGGAATTTTTCCTGACTGTGCGTCATCAAGGTCACAAAGTCACCGGTTGAAACAGGAAGAGAAATCAAAGACTACAGATAAGAAAGTTGACGTAGAATTATCAGAGACCATGTTTGATTAAATGGCTGAGACAAAACCCGTGCAGGTGGAGGACAACATGAATATCCTTAGCTCAGAGAAATTAACTGAGTTACAACAGAAAGATGAAAAACTGAAGAAATTGTATCAAAAAGCGTACATGGAAGAAGACTCTGTGTGTATACCTGAACGCTTGTATCTTAAAAATGATGTCTTGATGAGGAAATGAAGACAATCATTGGATTATAGAAAGGAGGTGTTGTAGGTGGTGCATGAACTACCAGTAGGAGGTCATTTAGGGGTAAGAAAAATTCAAGGTAAAATACAGAAACATTTTTACTGGCCTGGAGTGCATAAGGATGTAGTTGAATTTTGCCAGATATGTCATACATGTCAGGTAATTGAAAAACTGCAGGCAGTAATAAAACTTGTACCTTGAATACCCATTCCTGCATTTGAGGAACCTTTTACAAGGGTCTTAATTGATTGTGTAGGACTCTACCTAAAACAAAAGTGGGGATTGGTATTTGATAACAATGATGGACTAGATTTCCAGAGGCCATTCCATTATAGAATATCACAGCTAAAAGGATTATAGAAGAGTAACTCAAATATTTCACTTGATACGGATTACCCACTGAGATACAATCAGATCAAGGGTCAAATTTTACATCAAAATGATTCAAGGAGGTTATAGACAATTTAGGAATAACAATTCAAATCCACTACATACCATCCAGAATTGCGGGGATCACTAGAAAGGTGGCATCAGATATTAAAGACCACGTTAAGGACTTACAGTGAAGATTATCTAGATGATTGGAATAAAGGAATTACATTTGTACTGTTTGCCATTTGAGATGCACCAAATGAATTGACCAAACTCAGTGCCAATTGAATTAGTGTTTGGGCATGAAGTGAGCAGACTACTAAAATTGATTAAGGAGAAATTGGTAAGACAGAATTCAGAGACCACATGTTTGCACAATGTGTCAAATTTCAGGGAAAGGTTAAGTGGAGTGGGGGAGTTGTCTAGACAGCATTTAAAATATCACAGTACAGGGGAACCTCGATTATCCGAATGAGATGTACGGATAATCAATTATTCGGTTAATCAATTGAATGCCTTTCCTCTGGGGCTCGGAGATTTTAAAGTCTGCTCCCCATTCAGGAGACTGCAACAGCACACAGTGCATGAGACCCCGTCCCTCCAACCCTGCCCTCCCCAAACCCTTTCCAACCTGCCCCCCAACCCAGTCCAACACTGCCCCCCCACCCCCAAGCACAAATGGCGCGAGCCTCTGCCCCCAATACCACCCCCGTCCCCCCCAACCCCGCCCCCCAATTTGCCCAACACCGTGCCCCCATACTGCCCAAAACCACCCCCAATTCCATCCAACACGGTCACCCGCCCCCCAACCCCTCCCAGCACTGGAGATTGAGTGAGGTGAACGTAGAACATAGAACATTACAGCGCAGTACAGGCCCTTCGGCCGTCAAGTTGCGCCGCCTTGTCATACTAATCTGAAGCCCATCCCACCTACACTATTCCATGTATGTCATTTGCCTGTCCAATGATGACTTAAATGCACTTAAACTTGGCGAATCTACTACCGATGCAGGCAAAGCATTCCATACTACTCTCTGAGTAAAGAAACTACCTCTGACATCTGTCTTATACCTATCTCCCCTCAGGTGAACTGATTGACAAGGACTCCAAACAGAAATAAATATCAGAGTATCATGTGAACATACTCAAAGGGTATTTTGATAGGGAAGGAAAGTAAAAGCAGACTGTTACTGGTTACAACATAGGGTGAAGAACCAAGTTCAGAGGATTCTGAACTGGACATTCTTCAAATTAAATTGGACAATGAGCAAGTTGTAAAAAATTGGGATAAATTATTGAGTTACTTTCCAGAGGAAAATCAAAATGACCTGAAAGAGTTATTGCTATCACATAGGGAGTTATGTGGAAATAAGCTGGGAAGTAGTAATCTAATTATACGTGATGTAGATATAGGAAATGCTGTTCCAATTAAGCAATATCCTTATAGACTTAATACTCTAAAATTCGCACAGGTTCAAATGAGATTAAACACATTCTTCATGACAACATACTCGCAGTGAGTTGCAGTGACTGGAGCTCATTCATGGTAATGGTGCCAAAACCAGATGGTACCCAACATTTATGTGTAGACTAGCGCAAAGCCAATGCAGTTACTAAGTCTGATTTATATCTGATTCCGTGGTTGGAAGATTGTATTGAGAAAATGGGACAAGCAAAGTATATTTCTGAGTTGGCCTCCCACCTTAAGGATACTGGCAGGTTCCATTATCTGAAAGAGCAAAGACAATTTTGGCTTTCATAACACCAAACGGACTGTATCAATTTAAAATCCTGCCATTTGGTATGACAAATGCACCAGCCACATTTCAAAGACTAACAACTAAAGTAATTTCTGGATTACCTAATTGTGTGGTATACATCAGCGACCTGGTGATTTTTAGTCACACGTGGAAGGAACATTTGCTGCATTTATCAGACTTATTCGATCGACTTGCCCCTGTTGGAATATTGTGTGCAATTCTGGTCTCCTTCCTATTGGAAAGATGTTGTGAAACTTGAAAGGGTTCAGAAAAGATTTAAAAGGATGTTGCCAGGATTGGAGGATTTGAGCTACAGGGAGAGGCTGAACAGGCTGGGGCTGTTTTCCCTGGAGCACCAGAGGCTGAGGGGTGACCTTATAGAGGTTCACAAAGTTATGAGGGGCATGGATAGGTTGAATAGGCAAAGTCTTTTCCCTGGAGTCAGGGAATCCAGAACTAGAGGGCATAGGTTTAGGGTGAGGGGGAAAGATATAAAAGAGACCTAAGGGGCAATGTTTTCACAGAGAGGGTGGTACGGGTATGGAATGAGCTGCCAGAGGAAGTGGTGGAGGCTGATACAATTGCAACATTTAAGAGGCATTTGGATGGGTATATGAATAGGAAAGGTTTGAAGGGATATGGGCCGGATGTGGCAGGTGGGACTAGATTGGGTTGGGATATCTGGTTGGCATGGAGGGGTTGGACCGAAGGGTCTGTTTCCATGCTGTACGTCTCTATGACTCTATGACTTCATGAGATGATAAATCTGGCAAAGAGTGAATTCGTTAAAGTCCGAGTCACGTTTCTGGGCCATGTTATCAGACATGGACAGATGGTCCCACATAATGTGAAAACAAAGGTTACTGGGGAGTTTCCCATACCATCAACGAAGACAGCAGTACTACGATTCCTGAGATTGAATGGGTTTTATCAGAAATTCGTACTGAATTTTAGAAGTGTGACTATTTCTCTCACTGAATTACTGAAGAAGTGCAGGAAATTTCAATGGACGGCAGACTGTCTGAAGGCATTTGACAGCCTGAAAGCTGTGTTAATCACTGCCCCAGTATTAGCCACACCTAGTCACACAAAGCCATTCAAGATGGCTATCGATGTGAGTGATGTGGGTGTTAGTGCTGTCCTCTTGCAAGAAGACAATGAGAAGATAAAAAGACCTATTGGATATTTCTCTAGGAAATTAAGCATTCATCAACAGAAATATTTGACAATTCAGAAGGAGACTGTGAGCTTGGTTTTGGCGTTATAACATTTCAACATTTATGTTTCCAGTAATGTGTCTGAGATAATGCTATGTACTAATTATAACCTGTTAAAGCTTTTGGACAAATTTAAGGACAAAAATTTCAGACTATTGAGATAGAGCTTATTATTACAGCCATTCAACTTGAAACTTATACATTTGGCAGGACGAGAAAACATAATTACTGACGCTTTGTCAAGACTTGGATGAAAAATGGAGATGTTTGGTGGGAGGAGTAAATGGACTGAAGTAGAATGTGGTAGTGCATGTTTGCATGGTTATAATCAATGTAGTGTATATGTATTGTAGTGTATTAACAAAATAAGACTAAGGGGTTTTAAAATGTAGCCATCTTTGTATTTTGTTGATTACTTACAGTGTGGAAACAGGCCCTTCGGCCCAACAAGTCCACACCGCCCCGCCGAAGCGCAACCCACCCATACCCCTACATTTACCCCTTACCTAACACTATGGACCATTTAGCGTGGCCAATTCACCTGACCTGCACATCTTTGGACTGTGGGAGGAAACCGGAGCACCCGGAGGAAACCCACACAGACACGGGGAGAACGTGCAAACTCCACACAGTCAGTCGCCTGAGTTGGGAATTGAACCCGGGTCTCTGTGGCGCTGTGAAGCAGCAGTGCTAACCACTGTGCCACCATGCCGCCCATGGTTCCTTTTTTGGGGGGGAGGGGTGAAGGTGTGACAATGCAGTCGCTTTAACCAGGTTATTTTGTCTTTTCATATATTTTTTAGAGAGAGGTTGTAAAGGTAGAGGTACCAAAATGTCTCAGAAAGAGCCCAGTTTAACAATAGCAGGGGAATAGCCAGTTCTTACAGTTCAGGTTTTTTCTAGTTTAGTTTATTTGTTACAGAGAAACTGCTGGTAGCTGACAGTCAGAAGCTGCAGTGGAGAAAGGGTCCCATGCTTCAGCAGATGGTCCCTACCTGCAATCTCTCCAGCCTATAAGAACCTGTGTTTGAATTTACATTTTGCTAAGGGGGATGTTGCAGGAATTGGAACAGATCCTTAGTTAAGTTGCTATATTGAGTCAGTGGGTTTTCAAATAGTTAAGTTATTCTAAATTCTGTTTCTTTTGCTCGTGTTTCAACTGTAGTGCTTAAATAAATTCTGTTTTGCTTAAAGCCAAGTGGTTTGACCAGCTGCATCGCTACTAGAATATTCACTTCACAACTGCCTTTAAAATAAGAAAATGTTAGGGCCTAGGCTCCCTTCTTAAAATATTTTGAGAGGGTCTGGCCTGGTCCATAACAATCTGAAAGGGCTAATACTGAGGAGCCATAAGCAACACCTACTATGATGATATCATATGGACTTGTGGGTGTGGGTGAGATGTTCTTTGGAGGGTCAGTGTGGACTACTTCCATACTGTAGGGATTGTATGATCATAGGAGAGTCCTTCATGGTAACCTCAGTTAATGGGAATTCAATCCAAGATAATAGCATCACAGTGCTTCACAAACCAACAGTCATCATATGGATGAGTGTTGCAGTATAGCTAGGAATGAAAACTAATATTTGATTCTCCTCAAGGTGTCAATAACAATATCCATCAGACCAATGTTAAGTAATTTGCTATAACAGTCCCCAAGTCCACATTTTTTGGATTTTACCAACACTTTAACATGCCTCTGGTCTTCATTTTCTATGTTTAGTGACTGTTTTAAAATACATAGAATAGCCCACGAGAATGGTTGTTATTGAATACAGAATGGGCAAGTTGGCTGCTTCTCAAAACTTCTAGGAATTACCATGACAAAACATAACTCCTCATCACTCCAGAATGTCACACTTCCCATATGAATGAACTTTGCAGTCAAGCCAATGGAAAAGAATGTTAAATGAAATGTCTGCCTCAGCCTGTTCTGAACAAAAGAAACTATTGAAACATGTTATGCATGAGATGGTACCAATGACTCGATAATTATCTGCTACAGAACACAACAGGTTTTGAACAGGACATTAAAACCTACCTCAAACAATGTGGCTAAGTGTTCCTGAAGTTTTGACCTCACTCAAAAGTCTGATTTCTGGATAGATTCCTATATTTCACCTGGAAAGTGAACCAATCCCCAGTTTACAACTGCTGCACCTTTAACTGCATTTCAACTACATTTGAACTCATGCAAAAGGGACTTCCATGCACAGACAACAGAAAGGACCACAAATGGACATGGACTTTAATTCACATAGAGTAATAGAGATGTACAGCACGGAAACAGACCCTTCCATCCAACTTGTCCATGTCAACCAGATATCCCAACCCAATCTAGTCCCACTTGCCAGCACCCGGCCCATATCCTTCCTACTCATATTCCTATCCAGATGCCTTTTAAATGTTTCAATTGTACTATCCTCCACCACTTCCTCTGGCAACTCATTCTAACCACATACCACCTCTGCATAAAAAAAGTTGCCCCTTAGGTCTCATTTATACCTTTCCCCTCTCACTCTAAATCTATGACCTCTACTTCTGGACTCCCCCCCACCCCACCCCAGATAACAGACCTTGTCTATTTATCTCATCCATATGAATTAATACTAATTTTTTTATTGATTGCATAATTTGTAATTTATCATTTTTTCCCTCTTTCTCTTCATTGTATTCCAGTGTATGTTGTTAAATTATCCCCCTCACTCCACCAGAGTTGAATGCTTGAATAAACCATCTGTTGTATTGTAAAGCTAAAGAGAGTTTGTTGCAAGTCATTCAGAAATTGGCCTTCATGGATAGTATTTGAGGAAACATTTGCCCTTAGTTTTAAAAAGGAAAAGAAATTTATGAAAAGAACATAAGCTCATCTAGCCTTTCTTCATAGCTACTATGCTCTATCTCAGGCAAAGTCTTGGTGAATCTCCTCTGCACCCCCTCAGTGCAGTCACAACTTCTGCAGAGATCAGAACTGCATGCAGTACCCCAGCTGAGGCTGAAACAAAAATCTGTATAGCTCCAATGTTATCCCTGCTCTTACTATCTGGCCTGGACTATATATGACTCTGGACCCACAGAAATATGGTTGACTCTTAACTGCGCTCTGGGATGGGCAGTATTTTAACCCTACTGTGAATCCTCTTGCAAGGATGCCTGCCTTGAAGAAGTTTTCCTCCTCTCTCTACAAGAATCTCAGGGAGTCCCTCTCCCACTGCAACTCCCAGGTCATTTCCTCTGTTCTGAAGCTCTTCAACCATGTTGTGAAACAAACTCGGTACCACAGCCACATTTGCTTCCTCAGTGCATGCCTCCGTAACCAACTCATCCCACACGGACTCCTCATTTCCCCTTCCCCCACCTCATCCTAGTTTCAAACTTCCAGCTCAGTTACTGTTTCCTTGACTTGTCCGACCTGCCTATCTTCTTTTCCACCTATCCACTCCACCCTCTCCTCCTTGACCTATCACCTTCATCTCCTCCCCCACTCACCCATTGTACTCTATGCTACTCTCTCCCCACCCCCACCCTCCTCTAGCTTATCTCTCCATGCTTCAGGCTCACTGCCTTTATTCCTGATGAAGAGCTTTTGCCCGAAACGTTGATTTCGCTGCTCGTTGGATGCTGCCTGAACTGCTATGCCCTTCCAGCACCACTAATCCAGTAAATGCTGGCCTAGTCTGTGACTCCATCATTCCATGAATGAATTTTTAAAAAAACTATAGACAAAACAAACAAATAGAAAAAAAGTTACTTCTTCCTTTTGTCTGTAACAAAGCCAAACAATGAAACATTTGGGCTTTTTTCAGAAAAAAACAAAGTTGAAATAACTCCACAAAGACTAGTACCCTGTCATCAAAACACCCTTCATTTATATGCAGAAAGCCCTTGATACTGACTTAGTTTCCTCAAAGCCAGCTCCTCGAGTGAACGGGAAATCTGACACTCACATTTATATCTGTCAGCCAGGGCTCCCTATTGGACAAAATTGACAGCCCCAAACAGGGAACTATGAGGTCCATCTGGTTGACCTCATGACAATCACTTCAGAGGTTAGAAGTCATTTGGAACAGTGAACTAAAGGCATAATTTCAAAGGAGGCATGTGATCCAGTCAAGTGCCTAGTAGGATACCTGTGAGATTAATGGATGAAATGTCTACTCTGCTGAGTTTACAGCACACAGAGAGAAAAACAAATAGATTAGTGATCATGAGGTCAGTTTTTACTTCAGTTCAAAAGAATGACGTTTTCGGTTCAGAAGGAAATTTCACTCTAGTAGAAGGGATTTGGTTCAGGAAGCTTGCAAGCTATGTCAGGTTTTCATGTTGTCGGAATTAAATGGAGGTTCAGATCAGTGGAGCCCACCAGAGGGGTCTACAAAGCTTCTCAACTTTTTATTGGGCTCATTCCTGGACATTTCATCATATGTACTCCAATCAGCCCACCTGGTCAAGCAGCCGCAGTTTCTCTGCATTTCCAATATTTTTTATCAACAGGACATCAAAGGTAATGAAATGATTTTTCTCAGGGGATGTGGGTGTGTACCTACATTTGAGACAGAAGCCCTGGGTTCAGGTCCGGTCCCAGGGCTTGCCAGCTGAGGAAGGTATTTCCATAACACAGTCTTAACTGCATCCAAGGTTTTTAAAGGATGCAACTGCAGAGATAGTGAAGGCATTGGTCAAAATATTCCAGAACTCACAGAGGAGTTCCCGTGAACTGGAAAATTGCTAATGTAACCCCTCTGTTCAAGAAGGGAGGCAGATAAAAACCAGGAAACTGTATGACAGTTAGTGTAACCTCTGTCACTGGAAAATTATTAGAGTCCGTCACTGAGGGAGAAATAGCAGGACTGAAATAACCCCACAGCAGCCAGTATCCCATCACCAGATCACCATTTATTTACATGGGCCCAGTACATTAACTCTGACTAGCCAGGTCAAGCAGCATCCGAGGAGCAGGAGAATCGACGTTCCGGGTAAAAGTCCTTCATCAGGAATGGAGGCAAGGACCCTCCAGGGTGGAGAGATAAATGGAGGGGGGAGGGGGGGTTGGGGAGAAAGTAGCATAGAGTACAATAGGTGAATGGGGGGGGGGGGAATGGAGGTGATAGCTCAGAGAGGAGGGTGGAGCAGATAGGTAGGAAGGAAGATTGGCAGGTAGGACAGGTCATGAGGATGGTGCTAAGTTGGAAGTTTGGAACTGGAGTAAGGTGGGGGGAGGGGAAATGAGAAAACTGGTGAAGTCCACATCAATGCCCTGGGGTTGAAGTGTTCCAAGGCGGAAGATGAGGCGTTCTTCCTCCAGGTGTCAGGTGATGAGGGAGTGGCGGTGGAGGAGGCCCAGGACCTGCATGTCCTCGGCAATCCCAACCTCACCATCAAGCCAGGGGATAAAGGGGGTGCAGTGGTAGTTTGGCGCACTGACCTCTACACCACTGAAGCTAGACGCCAACTCAAAGACACTGCCTCCTACCGCCCCCTCGACCATGACACCACCCCTCATCACCAAACCATCATCTCCCAGACCAAAAAGAAACTCATCACCTCAGGAGATCTGCCACCCACAGCTTCCAACCTCATAGTTTGGGAATTCTGCACTGCCCGATTCTATCTCCTTCCCAAGATCCACAAGCCTGACCACCCTGGCCGACCCATTGTCTCAACATGTTCCTGCCCCACTGAACTCATCTCCACCTACCTTGATACTGTCCTATTCCCCCCTCGTCCAGGAACTCCCCACATATATTCGAGACACCACCCACGCCCTCCACCTCCTCCAAGACTTCCGTTTCCCCCAACACCTCTTCTTCACCATGGACATCCAATCCCTCTACATCTCCATCCACCATGACCAGGGCCTCCAAGCCCTCCATTTCTACCTCTCCTGACGTCCCCACCAGTACCCTTCCACTGACACTCTCATTTGCTTGGCTGAACTGGTTGTCACCCTTAACAATTTCTCCTTTGAATCCTCCCACTTCCTCCAGACCAAAGGGGTAGCCATGGGCACCTGTATGGGCCCCAGCTATGCCTGTCTCTTTGTTGGCTACATAGAACAGTCGATCTTCCGTAATTACACTGGCACCACTCCCCACCTCTTCCTCCGCTACATTGATGACTGCATCGGCGCCACCTCGTGCTCCCACGAGGAGGTTAAGCAGTTCATCAACTTCACCAACACATTCCACCCCGACCTTAAATTTACCTGGACCATCTCTGACACCTCCCTCCCCTTCCTGAACCTCTCCATCTCCATTAATGACGACCGTCTTGACACTGACATTTTTTACAAACCCACCGACTCCCACAGCTACCTGGATTACACTTCTTCCCACCCTACCTCCTGCAAAAATGCCATCCCCTATTCCGAATTCCTCTGCCTCCACCATATCTGCTCCCAGGAGGACCAGTTCCACCACAGAACATACCAAGTGGCCTCCTTCTTTAGAGACGGCAACTTCCCTTCCCACGTGGTTGAAGATGCCCTCCAGTGCATCTCATCCACATCTGGCATCTCTGCCCTCAAACCCCATCCCTCCAACTGTAACAAGGACAGAACACCCCTGGTGCTCATCTTCCACCCTACCAACCTTCGCATAAACTGCATCATCCGCCGACATTTCCGCCACCTCCAAACAGACCCCACCACCAGAGATATATTTCCCACCCCACCCCTTTCCGCTTTCCGCAAAGACCGTTCCCTCCGTGACTACCTGGTCAGGTCCATGTCCCCCAACAACCCACCCTCCCCTCCAGGCACCCTCCCCTGCCACCGCAGGAATTGCAAAACCTGCGCCCACACCTCCCCCCTCATCTCCATCCAAGGTCCCAAAAGAGCCTTCCACATCCATCAAAGTTTTACCTGTACATCCACCCTGTTGCTCTCCATGCGGTCTCCTCCACATTGGGGAGACTGGATGCCTCCTCGCAGAGCGCTTTAGGGAACATTCCAGGATACCCGCACCAATCAACCACACCGCTCTGTGGCCCAACATTTCAACTCCCCCTTCCACTCTGCCGTGGACATGCAGGTCCTGGGCCTCCTCCACTGCCACTCCCTCACTACCCAATGCCTGGAGGAAGACCGCCTCATCTTCCACCTTGGAACACTTCAACCCCAGGGCATCAACGTGGACTTCAGCAATTTCCTAATTTCCCCTACCCCCACCTTACCTCAGTTCCAAACTTCCAGTTCAGCACCATCCTCATGACCTGTCCTACCTGCCAATCTTCCTTCCCACCTATCCACTCCACCCTCCTCTCTGAACTATCACCTTCATCCCAACACCAATCAACCCATTGTACTCTTTGTTACCTTCTCCCCAGCCCCACCCACCCTCACTTATCTCTCCACCCTGGAGGCTCCCTAACTCCATTCCTGATGAAGGGCTTTTGCTCGAAACATCGATTTTCCTGCTCCTCGGATGCTACCTCACCTACTGTGCTTTTCCAGCATCTCTCTAATCTAGACTTTGGTTTCCAGCATCTGCAGTCCTCACTTTTATCTAGCCAGTTCAGAGCCAGTCTCTAGAGTGAGGAGAATCCCTGAGACTCCTGTTTATATCTGTCAGCCAGGACTCCCCAGATTTGCCCAGGTTAACAGCCTAGTAAATGGAACTCATACTCAATGAGATCGACCTGGAGAACCTCATTCTAATCACTATAAGGACGTTTAGATAAATCTAACACAATCAAACAGCATTGTTTTTTTGAAAGGCAACTCATGTTTGACAAATTTGCAAGAGTTCTTCGAAGATAGTCACAGGTGAGGTGCCGGAAGACTAGAGGTTGGATAACGTGGTGCCGCTGTTTAAGAAGGGTGGTAAGGACAAGCCAGGGAACTATAGACCATGAGTGTGACGCCAGTGGTGGGCAGGTTGTTGAAGGGAGTCCTGAGGGACAGGATGTATATGTGTTTGGAAAGGCAAGGACTGATTAAGGATAGTCAAACATGGTTTTGTGCATGGGAACTCATGTCTCACAAACTTGATTGAGTTTTTTGAAGAAGTAGCAAAGAGGATTGATGAGGGCAGAGTGGTAGATGTGATCTATATGGACTTCAGTAAGGCGTTCGGCAAGGTTCCCCATGGGAGACTGGTTAGCAAGGTTCGATCTCATGGAATAAAGGGAGAACTAGCCATTTGGGTACAAACTGGCTCAAAGGTAGAAGACAGAGGGTGGTGGTGGAGGGTTGTTTTTCAGACTGGAGGCCTGTGACCAGTGGAGTGCCACAAGGATCAGTGCTGGGTCCTCTACTTTTTGACATTTACATAAATGATTTGGATGCGAGCATAAGAGTTACACTTAGTAAGTTTGCAGATGACACCAAAATTGGAGGTATAGTGCACAGCGAAGAGGGTTACCTCAGATTACAACGGGATCTTGACCAGATGAGCCAATGGCCTGAGAAGTGGCAGATGGGGTTTAATGCAGATAAATGTGAGGTGCTGCATTTTGGGAGAGCAAATCTTAGCAGGACTTATACACTTAATGGTAAGATCCTAGGGAGTGTTGCTGAACAAAGACACCTTGGAGTGCAGGTTCATAGCTCCTTGAAAATGGAGTTGCAGGTAGGTAGGATAGTGAAGAAGGCGTTTGGTATGCTTTCTTTTATTGGTCAGAGTATTGAGTACAGGAGTTGGGTGGTCATGTTACAGCTGTACAGGACATTGGTTAGACCACTGTTGGAATATTCCATGCAATTCTGGTCTCCTTCCTATCAGAAAGATGTTGTGAAACTTGAAAGGGCTCAGAAAAGATTTACAAGGATTTTGCCAGGGTTGGAGGATTTGAGCTATATGGAGAGGTTGAACAGGGTGGGGCTGTTTTCTCTGGAGCTTCGGAGGCTGAGGGGTGACTTTATAGAGGTTTATAAAATTATGAGGGGCATGGATAGGGTAAATAGGCAAAGTCTTTTCCCCTGGGTCAGGGAGTCCAAAGCTAGAGGGCATAGGTATAGGGTGAGAGGGGAAAGATATAAAAGAGACCTAAGGGGCAACTTTTTCATGTAGAGGGTGGTACTTGAATGGAATGAACTGCCAGACGAAGTGGTGGAGGCTGATACAATTGCAACATTTAAGAGACATTTGGATGGGTATATGAATAGGAAGGGTTTGGAGGGATATGGGCCGGGTACTGGCAGGTGGGACTAAATTGGGTTGGCATATCTAGTCAGCATGGACGGGTTGGATCGAAGGGTCTGTTTCCATGCTGTACATTTCTATGACTCTTTGACTCTATATCTTGAGCTGGGTTGATAAGGGGAAACCAAAAAATGTGGTGTATTTGAATTTCTAAAAGGCCTTCAGGAAGGTGCCAAGTAGAAGGGTATTGCACAAGATAAGAGTTCATGGTGTTTGGCTAATGTATTGGCATAGATTGAGCAATGAAAAACCCTAAGAACTGTGGATGCTGGAAATCAGAAACAAAATCTGAAATGGCTGGAAAAATTCAGCAGGTCTGGCAGCATCTGTGGAGAGAAAGCAGAGTTAATGTTTCAGGTCCTATGGTCCTTTCTCAGAATGTATAGATTGATGATTAGTTAACACACGGAAAACAGCAAGTTACAATTAATGGATCTTTATCAAAATGGAAAGATGTGACCTGTGGATCAATCCTCGGGCCTCAATTGTCTATACTGATTATTTGAAGGAGGTGAGTGTGTAATGTATCAAAGTTTTCTGATGATACAAAATTAGTGGGAGAGCTTGTTGTGATGGGTCATAAGGAGTCTATAAGGGTTATAGGTTAGGTGAGTGTGCAATAACTTGGCAGCTGGAGTTTAATGCAGAAAAGTATGAAGTCATGCACTTTGCTAAGAAGAATCAAAAAGCAGACTATTAGTTAAATAGGGAGAGGCTCCAAAGTGATAGAGCACATAAGGATTTGGGTGTTCCTGCGAGTGAAACACAGAAAGTAAGCATGCAGGTACAACAAGTACTTTAAAAAAAATGAAATTTTGACCTTCATCAGTAGAGGGTTGGAATTTAAAAACAGAAAAACCTTGTTACAGTTGTACAGAGTGTTCGTGAGGCCACATCTTTAGTCTTGTGTTACTGTTTTGGCATTTACAAAAGAATATACTAGTATTGGAGGCTATGCAAAAGAGATTCACTGTGCTGAGTTCCTAGAATGAAAAGGTATATTTATCATGAATGGCTAAACTGGTTCTGCCTTCATTCATTACAGTTTAGAAGAATGTGGGGTGATCTCATTGAAACATACAGGATTCTGAAAGGCTTGATAGGGTAGATATTCTTATGCTTTATCCTCCCACAAATCTTTGATTTTACTCAATACCAGAATTGTTGGGGGGTGGTGCAATGTAGCAGCATCACACAAAGTCTTCTCCTAGTGATGTAATAATAAAAATGCATCATCAATATGCAACCGTCTTCGTCCAACTGTTAATAATTGATACCTTATCGGACTAAATTTGTTTTTAAAAGAATAAAATCTGGACTAAAATGGCTGCTGTGACCACTTGACCAGGTTGAGTCAAGCTCATGAAACCATCAGTAAAAAGTAATTGGACTAAGCCTAATCAAGCAAAGTTATAAAAGAATACTAAAATACAGAGCTAAATCTTCTACAAAGTTACATATTAGGATAAAAGTCACCTCCAGATCATCTAGTTTGAAGAAAAGCAATGGAATCAGACACAGGAATACACACTGAGCTATATTTCACTGCTGCATCTGAGTAACAAGGCAAAGACAAGGAAAAATGGATATGCAAATGGGAATTGGAAGACACTCTCTTTCTCTCTGCTTATCTCTCTCAACCTTTAAAGCCTAGTGAAAAATCACCATTTTCCAAAAATTCAAGATTTACAAACTTCACCACTGTTCCAAAATAAAAGTCAACAATTAAACAATTGGTCACAGGCTTAAAAACAAACTCTTCAAGGACCTCAAAAACTTTAAACTGCAACTGTCGATATCTTCCTGTCCTTAGAGATACCCTCCTCCACCTTTTCAAATGAAATACCTCAAAATTTACAGATGACACAAAGCTGGGTGGAAGGTGAGCTGTCAGGATACTGCAGAGACGCTGCAGTGTGATTTGGACAGGCTAAATGGGCAAATATATGGCAGATCCAGTATCATGTGGATAAATGTGAGGTTATCCACTTTGGTCACAAAAATAGGAAGGCAGATTATTATCTAAATGGCTGTAAATTGAGAGAAGGTAGTGTTCAATGGGACCTGCGTGTTCTCAGACACCAGCTGCTGAAAGTCAGCAGACAGTAAAGAAGGTAAACTGCATATTGGCCTTCATAGCGAGAGGATTCAAGCAAAGGAACAAAGATGCGAATATACAGGGCATTGGTGAGGCCACACCTGGAATGTTAAGTGCAGTTTTGGTCTCCTTATCTGAGAAAGGATGCTCTTACTATAGAGAGAGTGTGCCAAATATTTACTAAATTGATTCCTGGGATTCCAGGATTAACATTTGGGGAGAGATTGAGTGGGTTAGGATTGTATTCACTGGAGTTTAGTAGAATCAGGAAGGGAGGACACCTCATAGAAAGCTATCAAATTAGAACAGGACTAGACAGACTAGATGCAGCAAGAATGTTCTGATGGTAGGGGAGTCCAGAATCAGAGGTAATAGTTTTAGGATAAAGGATAAATCTTTTAGGACTGCGGCAAAGAGAAATATCTTCACCAAGAGAAGGATGAGTCTGTGGAAGCCACTCCCACAGAAAGTGGTTGAGGCCAAAACATATGTTTTCAAGAGGAGGTACGTATAGATCTTGTGGCTACAGGGATCAAGGGATATGGGGGGAGGGTGGGATTTAGGGTATTGAGCCCTGATAATTTTGAATGGCAGACTAGGGTCGAAGGGTTGTGTGGCCTACTCCTGCTCCTACCCGCTGTAATTCAACGTTTCAACGTTTAAGCTTATTACCCATGAATGTGTGTGTGTACCATGTTGCAGTTTTATTCTTTTCTCGGTATTAGTAGATCACAGAAATCCACTTTCTTTCATTCAGGAAACCTTGCAATTTGGTTCCTTCATTTTTATCCAGTTAATTATACTTGAGCTGAACTGTTATCACAACATGGGAAAGAAAATTGTTACAACTGACTGAGACGGTTTTAAAAAGAGGTGGGCCGATTGCCCTTCTTCATCTGGTCACTACATATTTAAAAGATAATGTTCAATGAAAGAAATGTGTTACTAATAACCTGGACTCTGACAGGTTCGATCAACCCGGATCCTGAATAGAATGAAATGACAGTCATAGATGGTGTTCACAGAATGGACACAGAGACTGAGCAATTCAGACTGACTGACTCTATGCACACAGACACTGCTCAGGAGGCCAGGATAAATGCTCCCAAGGAGCCAAGTGGAAGCAACGCTGATTCGGCAGTTCCAGAGGGATCGGTTTCATCTTTGGGAGGGAATCAATATCCTGGTCAGATTCTGTGTCACTGAAGGAAACAGGGTCAGTGCAACCATTAATTATTGAAAGGTATTGATAGAGTTACACAAACTCCTATCATTCAGTGTTGTTTGTAATTAATATTTGCCTTTTTAACATGTTTGCAGTTTGTCAACTAAACCACAGGCTGCCAGGTGTTCAGTTTTACTGCTTTCTCTGTCAGAGCTTTTACAGCCTGGAAGGAGACCCTTTGGGCCATCCTTTCTGCACTGGTTAGTCAAGGGCTCATTATATCTAGAAGTAATTGCAGCAACAAGTGGTACTGATCAACAATAGCTTGCATTTATGTACTGTTTTTAACACAATGAAACATCTCAAGGCTTCATAGGCATGGTCATCAGGCAGAATTTGATACTGGTATCCCCAAAAGGAGGCATTAGGACAGATAAAACTAAAACAAAAATAGCTGGAGAAACTCAAGCAAGTCTGGTAGCACCTGTGCAGAGAGAAATGGAGTTAATGCTTCGAGTCTAGTCATCATTTATCATAACTGAAGTCTTAGTTCTGAAGAAAGGTGATTGGACTAGCAACATTAACTCTGCTTCTTTTTCCACAGATGCTGCCAGACCTGCTGAGTTTCTCCAACATTTTCTGTTTTGGTTTCAGATTTCCAGCATTGCAGTTCTTTGTTTTATACAGGGACAGATGAACCTGTTTAAAGAAGGAAGTTCTAAGAAGCATTTTATAAAAGGAGAGAGCGTGGCAGAGTGTTTTATTGAAGGGGAACACCAGAATTTAGGGCCTAGACCGCTGATAGCAGCACTACCATTGGTGTAGCAATTATAATTTTGAGAGGTTCAAAGTTTCAGAATTGAAGATTTGCAGGGCTGAAGGAGTTCACTGGGATTGTGAACAGATCTTGGAGATGTTTCCAAGACCTTGGAGAGATTAGAACATGGATGCAAACGAACTGGTCCTGATTCTGATGATCATTTGTTAGCATTAATAAACTGGTATTGTGCAGATTTAAGATAAGACATCCCCCTGAAGAATAACTGGGAATATTTTGATTTCTGTTGCATTGAGTCTAACAGGGAAGCACTTTGCTTTATTTAAAGTGACTTATCCAGCCCATTCACCGCTCCATATCCACATCAAACTCTGCTCTATCAATCAGGCTGCTCCCAGCTTTGTTCTTCCTCTCTGTTGAACCAACTAATCCCATCCAGGATAGGAATCAGGATTCTAAAGTTGGCTTCATCGACCCCAAGGATCAGGTTCTCAAAGTGACAACCAACTCCTGAGAGCTAGACTGTGACCTGTTTGAATGTACACTGCAGATGAGGGCAAGAGTCAGGCCTGTCTGCCTCGAGAATCCTTATTCAAGAAGGGTCACTGGAGAGTTGCTTGGACTGAAAAGGATGTGATGACCACAAGTTAAATAAAGATGCAGCATAGAACGAGACCATTCAGCCCGATCTGTCTCTACGAAGAATCTGAAAGAGCTAACCAGTTAGCCTCACTCCTCTGTCCCCCTCTATAAGATTTCCTTTATCAAGTTAATTTTTGGAAGCTTTTTAGATCTATTTTCATCGCCCTTTCACACAGTATAATTTTGAATGCAACTGGCTAGATAAAAAGTGTTGAGTCATAGAATCATACAGCACGGGAACAGACCCTTCAACACAACATGTCCATGCTGACCAGATTTCCTGAAATGAACTAGTCCTATTTGCCTACATTTGGTGCACATCCCTCGAAACATTTTCTATCCATGTACCTGTCCAAATCTCTTTTAAATGATGTAATTGCAATTCACTTTCTCCTGCAGCTTGTTCCTCATCTCTGTCTTGGTTACTGACCCCCCTGCAGCTGGGAACAGTTTCTTCATCTTTACTCGAGCAAAATCTCTCATCAGTTTTAACTCCTCTCTCCTAAAATCTTGAAAACTCTTCAAAACATTCTCAACGATAGGGAGAACCACCTAGTTTCTGTGATTCTGAACTCCCTCAGCTCTAATTCCATTAACTCCCTCTGCACTACCTTTCAGAGCTGTAGGAGATGATAGCATTGTGGTAGTGTTATTCTGTTAGTAACTCAGAAGATTAAAGCACACAGCTGGGAGTGATGGGTTCAAATCCCAGCATAACCAAACAGTTGTTGGCATTTAAATTCAGTTTTTAAAAACAATGTGGATTATTTTTCCCATTGAATATCAAGTTTCAGCAATGATAACTATGAAACAATCAATTATTGCTTGTTTTGAGTCCAACTGGTTCACTGATGCCCCTTTAGGGAATCAAAGTGCTAGGGACCTGGGTTTGATTCCACCCTCAACCGACTATCTGTGTGGACTTTGCACGTTCTCCCCGTGTCTGCATAGTTTCCACCCAGTGCTCCAGTTTCCTCCCACAGCCCAAAGATGTGCAGGTCAGGTGGATAGCCATGGGAAATGCAGGGTTACAGGGAAAGGATTAGGGGCTTGTCTGAATGGGATGATCTATGGAGGGTTGGTGTGGGCTCAATGGGCCAAATGGCCTGCTTCACACTGTAGGGGATTCTATGATTCCAAGCCTCCCTTCTTATTTGGTCTGCTCTATGTGTGACTCCAGGCCTACAGCAATGTGGTTGACTCTTAACTGCCCTCTGAAATAGTCACTACAGCACTTCTCTTGCTTTTCTCTAACTCGGCTCAGTTATTGATGGCTTACATGGTGGGTGTGTTTCAACATCTCTTTGTCATTCTCCTAGGGGATATTGACTTTTGTTTCGTATAAGGTGCCATCGTGGGCTATTATCTCTGTGTGCCAAATACTCTCTTTTGGCAATAAGTGTGTCACAGAATCACAGAATTCTTACAGTGCAGAAGGAGGACCTTCAGCCCATCATTTCTGCACCTACTCTCTGAATGAGCATTATGACTTAGTGCCCATCCCACTCATATGTATCCCGAGTCTGTCTCCTCAGGTGGTCATTATGGTTTCTCATTGTGGCAAGTTGGAATGGGTGATTGATGAGTTGGGCATCATACCCTGTTCTTATGAGGGTGTCCTTCAGCATCTTCAGGTGTCTGTCGTGTTCCTCCTCATCTAAACAGATCCTTTGTATGGGTAAGGCTTGTCTGTAGGGGATGGCTGTTTTAATATGTTTAGGGTGGAAGCTAGAGAAGTGCAGCATTGTGGGGTTATCCATGAGCTTGGGGTAGTGAGGTATTGAGGTGCCTGTCCTTAATGGAGATGTGTGTGTCCAAGGATGAGACTGATTCTAAAGAGTAGTCCATTGTAGGTCAGATGTTGGGATGAAACATGTTGATATCACTGTGTAATTGTTTCAGTGACTCCTCGCCATGGGTCCAGCGGAAGAAAATGTTGCCAACATATCTGGTGTATAGTGTTGGTTGGAGGTCCTGTGCAACAAAGAAGTCTTGTTTGAACTTGTATATTGGGGTGCAAATTTGGTCCCCATGGTTGTTCTGTGTGTCCGGATGAAGAACTGATTGTCAAAGGTGAAGACGTAGTGGTCGAGGAGTGGAGGCTGGATTTTGGCAATTATTGGAGTTGAGTACTGAGGCTGTTGCAGTGATGTTGTCATCATGGGGAATGTTGGGGTAGAGTGCCAAAATGTCCATGGTGATGAGGAATGTTCCTGGTTCGACTGGTCTTTGGGTACTGGGTTTCTGTAAGAAATCTGTAGTGTTGCGACAGACACTTGGGGTCCCCTGTATAGTGGGTTTCAAGATGCTCTCAACCTTACCAGAGAGGTTCTCACACAGGGTCCCATTACCTGATACAATGAGACGTCAAGAGTGTTGGCTATGTGTATCTTTGGAAGGCAGTAGAAGTTCCCAGCACAAGAAGTACACAGGATGAGAGTGTCTAGGATACTCTGAAGGGCTGGATCAAAAGTTTTGATCAATCTGTTTTGTTCACGGGTGTTCTTTGGTCCATCCGGCTGGTAGTTACCTGTAGTGATCTTGGTTGTTCAGTTGTCGGTACACTTTCTTGAAGTAGTCCGTTCTATTCTATATGATGATGGCTCCTCCTTTGTCTGCTGGTTTGAAGACAATGTTGCAATTGGTCTTGAGAGCATGGATGGTGTTGGGTTGTGATCAGGTGACATATTGCTCTACATTGTGAGTGTGGCTAATGAATCTGGCATTCACACATTTCCTAACAGTTGAGCATACATCTCAATCCCAGGGCAATGGCCCTCTGGAAGGGTCCAAATCAACTCCTTTGGCTGCCCCACCATGGATCTCTCTGCCCACTGTTCCGGTCATCAATTGTCTCATTGGGCTCGCTGCTGACGTCTTGGAAGAATTCCCGGAGTCTCATTCATCTGATGAATTCCTCTGTGTCTGTCGCAAGACCAGTGGGGTTAATTTTGGTGATGAGGCAAAAATTGAGCCCTCGGCTGAGAGCTTCAATCTTGTCTGGTTTATGTGTATGGTCAGACAGGTTGACAATCGATTTCCCCATGGTGGTGCCGTTTTCAACTGTGATGCCAGGGAAGGCTCGGCTGCTGCTGGTAGTGAGTGCCAAGTTTCTCCAGTTTCTTGTTCTTGGTCTGCATGTAGGTGGTGTAGTTTCGTCACTTTGCCTGCTTGGCAGTGTCTCGTAACTGTCCTCACTTTCTACTAGTGTCTTGCAACTGTACTGCCATATCTTGAGCCCAAGCTGACAATATGGACTCTTTCTTGCTTTTAAGGTTATGACACCTGCTGGTGTACGAGGTAATTGAGGAGTTTGTGAGATGTGTGACAACGAAGTCTCTCACCATAGTCTGTGTTGTACGTTGACTTGAATGGGTTTGTGATCCATAGTCCTTTTAGGATCTTTCCTGCTTTCTTAAGTTGTCTCGAGGCTGTGACTTGAAAGAAATTCTGGGATTTGCATATTAATTAATCAAAACCTGCATCCCCATTCTAAGTGATTAAAGACTTATCAGCAATCTAGGTTTGTCTAATACACTGCATAAGTTGTATCACACTTTGATCTTCTACTTATAAATTCCTGTCCTATGTAACTGTTCCACTAGCTACCTGATGAAGGAACAGTGTTCTGATAGCTAGTCCTTTTGAGGATATTGTCTTTTGTATTGTCTCTTCATATTCTTTCTGTCAAAATTAATCACTTCACATTTCTCCACATTAAACGGGATCTTCTACCTATCTGCCCATTTCGCCAACTTTTTAATGTCCTTTTGAGTTCTATACTCTCCTCTTCACAGCTTCCAATACTTCTAAGTTTCGTATCATCCACAAACTTTGAAGTTGTCCTCTGCACACAAAGATCTAGATCATTAATATATGTCAGAAAAAGCAAGAGTCTCAAGACCGACCTACAACTTTTCTCCAACCTGAAAAATATCAATGAATTATTACTCTCTGTTTCCTGTTATGCAACTAAATTTATATCCATATTGTTCATTGCATTCCATGAGTTGTAACTTTGTCCAAAGGTTTGTTTTATGGTACTTATTGAAGATTTTTTTGGAAGTCTACTTATGCAATATCATTGCATTACCCTCATCAATTCTCCACTTTACCTCCTCAATGTCCTGGATGTCTGCGGCCATCTTTTCATCGCTGCTTCCTGCAGCACTTGGAGAGTTGCATCCTGTTGCATTGCTTGCTTGATTTGAACAAGACTTTCAGATTCAAAGAGACTGCTGTCTTGATATCTCCCAGTGCATTTTGAGCTGTTGCTGCTGCTTCTTATTGAACTTGGAAGATTTCACATTCTGTCTTAGCCTCAACTGTTGTTATAGGGAGTGCTGCTCTCAATGGCATGTAGGTAATGTGCATTTTTTTTCATCTTTTTTCCTTGCCTGTATGTCCATTCAGATATAGCTGTGCAAATTAAGTAAGATACTTTGAAGTGGCTTCACTATCACTTTGTTTTCCCAAAACAGTGTATGGGATTACATATTTTCTTTTTTGGGTAAATAAAACTGAAGTGGAAGTTGGACAACTTTAACTGAAATATCATGAGAGATTAGCAATTTAAAAATCAAGTACTGATGTGCCTCAATGGCTCAGTGGTTAGCACAGCTGCCTCACAGTGTTAGAGACCCAGGTTTGATTCCACCCTCGGGCAACTGTCCATGTGGAGATTATACTTTCTCCCCCTGTCCGTGTCTGTATCTTACACAGTCCAAAGATGTGCAAGTTAGGTGGATTGACCATGCTAAATTGCTCATAATTCCCACAGGCTAGATGAATTACTCTTGGGAAATGCAGAGATAGGATAGGGTAGTGGGTCTGGGTGAAATGCTCTTCAGAGGGTCTTTGTGGATTTGATGGGCTGAATGGCCTACTTCCACACTGTAGGCATTCTAGGGTACTGAATATTTTTTGAGATGATGAAAGGGAACCTGACAGAGTATAGGGGCATGGATAGCATGGATAGAAAGGCACTTATTTCCATTACAAGGGTCGCAAGGTTAATAGGAGAGTTAAAGAAAAGGTCTTTCACTCAGAGATTTGTGGGGGTCTGGCACACACTGCCTGAAAGGATGGTTGAGTTAGAAACTCTTGTAAAATTTAATCAGTATTTAGATTTTCACTTGTATTGCCAGCCTCCAAAATTCGGAAAATGGAATTTGTGTAGTTAGATCTACACAGATAGAGACAAAAAAACCTGCAAATACTTGAACCTAAAGTATACAAGCAGGAGGCTGGAACAACACAGCAAGCCAGACAGCACCAGGAGATGGAGAAGTCAACGTTTACGGTATAACACTTCTTCAGAACTGGAGGTGGGTGTAGGGGGAGTTGCAGATAAGAGAGGGGAGGGGGGCGGATTATGGGTGGGGAGAGGGGCAGGGTAGGAATAGGTGAACACAGGTAGTGGGCATGACCTCGTTGGTCAATGGGAGGAATGAATCCGATTGGTAGTTTGAAGATAGAGTGGGTCAGTGTAATAGAAGGGAGGGGAAGGGGATGGAAAGGAAGGTTATTTGAAATTGGATAACTCAATGTTGAATCCTCCAAGCTGTAGGCTGTCTAGGCAGAGGATGAGGTGTTGTTCCTCCAATTTGTAGTCTGATTCGCTGTGGCAATGGAGGAGGCCAAGGATGGTCATGTCGGAGAGGGAATGGGAAGAAGAATTAAAATGGGCAGTGACTGGGAGGTCAGGTTGGCCCTTGTGGGCCTGACTGAGATGCTCAGTGAAGCGTGCCCTGAGTTTAAGTTTGGTCTCGCTGATATAGGGAAGACCACATCGGGAGCACTAGGATGCAGTAAACTAGGTTGGAGGAGAGGCTGGTGAACCTCTGTCTCACCTGGAAGGTCTGTTTGGGACTCTGGATGAAGGTGACGGGGTGGTATGCTGACAGGTTTTGCATCTTTTATGGTTGCAGGGGAAAGTACCTGGGGGTTTCGGGGGGGGCGGGGTTGGTGGGGAGACTGGTGCAAAACAAGGACTGGTGAAGGGAATAGTCCTTGTGGAAGGCAGAGGGAGTGGGGTTTACAGCAGTGGAACGGGGAATGGAGGAGGTGTGGTGGAGGGCTATCTGCAGACAGAGAGGAGGAAAGCACGTTGATGGGTCAAATAGCACCCTTCTGTGCTGTAAACGTCTATGAGTCTTTAAGAGACTGCAGACAGAAAACACCATGTTGGAAAGATACAGAAACATTTTAAAAACTTAAAGTAAGTAATTCTAAACCAAGAAAAGATGTGGGTCCACTGAATTGAAGAATAGCCATCGATGTTGTCATTGCTAAAATCATAAAGATGTGAGAAAGTAACCTTCCCCCTTGTAGCCTGGGCTTTTGTGCTTTGGAAATTTATTTATCCCTGAAGAAGGGATTATGCCTGAAACGTCGATTCTCCTGCTCCTCGGATGCTGCCTGGCCTGCTGTGTTTTTCCAGCACCACATTTTTCAACTCTGGTATTCCAGCATCTGCAGTCCTCACTTTCTCCAAATTTATTTAACCTGTCTATAACATTCTTCCGATCATGATTGTGTGTGGAGTTTGGGGTTTTGGAGGGGAATAGTTCATGTTTCATCGTTGTGGAATAGAAATCCTTTCTTTTTACAGCTCCTATTAAAATTAAGAGTGTTACCATAAATAGGATTATGAATTGCTTTTGTCTGGAGTAATGGCCAATCAAGCAAGTTGGTCGTTTTCGCGGTCTCGTTTGGATTTCACACATTTGATGGCAGCTTGTGGAGAAGTAGGGTATAATTATTGGGCATGCTGTTCCCAGTTACATCATGACAACAGGAATTGATTAAAATACTTACAAAGCAAAGAGTGCCAGGCACTCTTTCTCAATGTGAGCACATTGTCATTCAATTTGTTCTTATACCTGGTTGTCCCTCTCTGTATATGGGTTTTTCCAAGTCCTCTCTCAGAGGAATCACATTGCAAAGTGACTTCATTATTAGTATCTAGTTGAGTAATATCTTTACGTGATCAGGTCTACATATGACTCCAGAGCTGATTGACCCTTAATTGTCCTCCGTGTATTTAAAGATGGGCAATAAATGGTGTCCACATCCAGCAAATCTGTAAAGAAAAGAAATGTTTGTTCTTTCCACTGCATTTAGCTCTCAGCTTAATTTATCCTCTTGCGTCATCTATTGTTCCATCGTGTAGCTTCAACACTCCTTCAGAGGGCATCATTTTCAGGTCACCCTGTTGAACTGCTTTGCATTGGTGTTGTAATCAATAACAGTTTGATTCTAGTGAAAGCTGTTTCTTATTCTCTTCCCAAATACCATCCTTACCAGTGAGCTTGTGTAGACATTCACACTCTGATGGAAAATTAGGCCAATAAATTATTGTAATGCTATTACATCTGTTAGTCCCTGTGTCTCTGTTGCATCTCTCACCTTGACAGGGTCTTTTACTCTCAGTGTTGGATCGATGTACTTGACTTTCAGGCATCTTCAATTGCATCTTTTATTCCTGTTCTACTTTAGGTTCAGCTGGTATGCTCTGTAGATGTTGAACCAGATTCCGTTTGTGGTCTGTGATGGCTCCTTCCATTGTGTCTCCACATTCATAGACCAGAAGGTTGTCCGTAATAACTTGCACTCTGGGAAGATCACTATTGCATGCTATCTACGTTGATATTCTTCTGTAGCAGGGGCTATAGAAAACAGCATGCACAACCATCTGTATCTCTGACATTTATGTCAGAATATAGTTTAAAACAACTGTTACCTTCCATCCAGCTTCACTTGCCAGTAACCATCATTTACATCAAGGATATTAAAGACCTTTACCTTGGCAAGTTGTGGCAAAATTTCTTACATATTTGGCACAGGACAGTGAGATCTCTTCAAAGCTCTTTTGAGCTTTTTGGATTCATGTACACTTTTCAGTTTTCCAGGTTTTTCACGGCTGCCGTGCAGCTAATCCAATCTTTTGAGGATTCTCTTCTTTTCCAGCTTTTCTATGTAGTCTTTCAAGTTAGACTTTAGGGCATCTGGATCTCATTTTGGCAGATGCTGTGCTCCTCTCTCCCTCATCAACTTCAAGATGATATTCACTGGGAAAATATCCAGGACTGGTAAAAACATCTTTGTAATCGCCCAGGATTTGTTCAGCACTTATGGTTTATTGACTGCAACATGCTGTAGGCCTCTTCTGGCCTGTTTCGGGTTATTTCTCCAAACGTTAGACTTGCTTCAGCTGAAATAACTGGATGTTCCTCAATATCTATTATCTGGAACTCCAGATAATGTAACTGAACTAGTAATCCTGACCCTAGATTAACATTTTGTAGGCGCGGGTTCAAATCCCACCATAGCAAATGGTAACATGTTAATTCACTAAATATCTGTAATGAAAATGTTGCCTAATGGTGATGATGTAACCACTGTTAATTATCATAAAAACCCATCTGGCTCAGTAATATCTTTATCTAGTTTGGTCTACATATGATTCCAGACCCACAGCAACCCTTAACTATCCTCTGGGCGATAAATACTTCCTTTGATGACCACATTCAATGAATGCATAAAGGAAAGAAAATGTTAATTTTCACTGCATTGGGTTCTCAGCTTAACTTGGTCCTCTTGTCATACGTATCATTCCATTGCATCACTTCAGTGCTCCTTCAGAGGACCTCCTGTTTGTGTTATTATCACGAGCCATTTTGCACAGGTTGGTGAAATTCATAACGTGGCAAAAAGCACCAGTTCCTTACTTGGCACTTCATGTTCAGTTGACGGTCTCCTTCTGCAGTCATCATTTTAACATTTTGGGCGGCACGGTGGCACAGTGGTTAGCACTGCTGTCTCACAGCGCCAGAGACCTGGGTTCAATTCCTGCCTCAGGCGACTGTCTGTGTGGAGTTTGCACATTCTCCCAGTGTCTGCTCCGGTTTCCTCCCACAGTCCAAAGGTGTGCAGGTCAGGTGGATTGGCCATGCTAAATTGCCCGTAGTGTTAGGTAAAGGGGTAAATGTAGGGGAATGGGTGGGTTGCGCTTCGGTGGGTCGGTGTGAACCTGTTGGGCCAAAGGGTCTGTTCCCATACTGTAAGTAATCTAATCTAATCTAAGTACAGTCTATCTCTAAACTTTCGACTCAATAGTGTGGTGTCAGCACTGATGAGAAGAGTACAATGGAAATCAAGCCACACCAATCCTCAAATTGTCACAAACATATAACTTATCAATTTAATCATGGCAATTAATTTGCCTGACTTTGACCACTACCTAAGATAAATAAAAGAGACTCGCACCAAGTTTAATTAATAAACAAGGAAACAAAAACTGTTTTTGTCATAGAAAACTCATCCTTGACAAGAGGAGTGGCAGTTGGAGTTTAATTTAGATAAATGCGAGGTGCTACATTTTGGAAAAGCAAATCAGGTAAGGTCCAAGGGAGTTTTGCTGAACAAAGAGACCTTGGAGTGCAGATTCATTGTTCCTTGAAAGTGGAGTCGCAGATAGATAGGATAGTGAAGAAGGCATTTGGTATGCTTGCCTTTATTGGTCAGTGAATTGAGTATAGGAGTTAGGAAGGAGAAAGTGAGAACTGCAAATGCTGGAGATCAGAGTCAAGAGTGTGGTGCTGGAAAAGCACAGCAGGTCAGGCAGCATCCGAGGAGCAGGACAGTCAGTGTTTCGGGCATTAGCTCTTCAACGATCTGCAAGAAGGCATCCTGTCTCCCTTCTACATCATTTCAGAGAACATCTCTGGGAGGTCCGCACCCACCGCCCCGTAGCTGAACACTTCAACTCCCCCTCCCACTCCATCCACATGTAGGTCCTGGGCCTCCTCCACTGTTACCATCTGGCACCTGGAGGAGGAACATCTCTTTTTCCGCCTTGGACGCTGCAACCACACGGGATAAATGTAGATTTTTAACAGTTTCCTCATTTCCCATCCCCACATTATCCCAGTTCCAAGCCTCCAACTTGGCACCACTCTCTGTACCCATCCATCACTGCCCCCTCTGACCTATCACCTTCTTCCTCACCTTCATCCACCTATCGCTTTCCCAGCTACCTCTCCCCAACCCTACCCCCCCCCCCCCTCCCATTTATCTCTCATCCCTGACCGACAAGCCTCATTTCTGATGAAGGGCTTATGCCTAAAACATCAATTCTCCTGCTTCTCGGATGCTGCTTGACTGGCTGTGCTTTTCCTACACCACACTCTCGACTATAGGAGTTGGGAACTCATGTTGTGGCTGTACAGGACATTTGTTAGGCTACTACTGGAATACTGCGTTCACGTCTGGTCTCCCTGCTATAGAAAGGATGTTGTGAAACTTGAAAAGGTTCAGAAAAGATTAACAAGGATGTTGCCAGGGTTGGAGGGTTTGTGGTATAGGGAGAGGCTGAATAGGCTGGGGCTATTTTCCTTGGAATGTCGGAGTCTGAGGGCTGACCTTATATAGGTTTATAAAATCATGAGGAGCATGGATAGGGTGAATATCCACTGTTATTTCCCCAGGCTAGAGGAGTCCAAAACTAGAGGGCACAGGTTTAGGGTGAGAGGAGAAAGATATTAAAAGGACCTAAGGAGCAACTTTTTCACATAAAGGGTGGTGCGTGTATGGAATGAGCTGCCAGAGGATGTGGTGGAGGTTGGTACAACTGCAGTATTTAAAATGCATCTGGATGTATCTATGGATAGAAGGAGTTGGAGGGATGTGGGCCAAATGCTGGCAAATGGGACTAGATGAATTTAGGATATGTGGTAGGCATGGATGAGTTGGACTGAAGGGTCTGTTTCTGTGCTGTACAGCTCTATGACCGCATGACTATAAATAGCAAATTAGATTATTATTATTAAGCAAATTTAAACTGTATACTTTTAAATTCCAAACACTCTCACGTTCATTCACAAATAGGATTGACAGGACACACAAGGAATATAAAAGGTGGGAAACATAAATAAAAGAGACCAATAGTTCAAACCAGAAGTGTGGAAATGATATGCTTTGTCACAGCTCCTTTGGGTTTTGGTGATGATATCAAGTTCTTGTTGATTGCAGAAATCCTTAATTCGATCGCCAGTTCGATGAGCCTAGGCTCTTGCTTGAGTTAGAAGTCCTTTTTTTTTATCAGGATCCTTTAGTGCTGGATCTCTTCCACTGATAGACTTGCGGGGGGAAGACAGAGACCTGTCTTCTTGCAGACTTTTGGATTTCTGAGTGCAGTGCTCTTTTCTCAGTTCTGTGACATAAATGCAGCATAACACAAATCCAAATGCTGTTGCTGGACAGTTGTTTTTAAATGCAAAGACCCCTGGTGCCAGTACGTTTCACAAAAGTATCTCCTTTCTCAGCAGACATGCTCTTACAGCAGGATGCCTTATGTCTAAGACAATCACGTTGCTGATTAAATTATCTGTCAGTCGTTGAAACTCAGAGGATTCACTTAGATGTATCAGCACGGTCACATACTGATCAATGACCTCCCTTTGAACTTTAATGTTGGATAAATAATGTTCATATGTAACATTAATATGGAGTTCAAAGAGTATCTTCAAAGTTGACGAATCATGGCAGTATGTTTTTTTCTGTCTCCTTAATGAAATGTAGGCTGCAATACAATTTGTGACATTCTTTTCCAGTATTGACAGCACTGCTGCAGCATTTATATGCTCAGATTTTTAATTAATTCTGCAGCTATTTCATACTTCTGTCACTGAGAGAGAAAAGAAATCGTATTCAATTCATATCTCACTTCATTTCTATAGCAATAGGGAGTGGAAAATGCACAGCCATTTCAACTCTTTTAGTAATTCAAAGTTACAGACTTCTTAAAAAGTCTTCCATGCTGTTTCTTTCAGTGGCTGTATATATTACAAATTCACACATTTTCAGCTGTACCATCTCTGACACCATGTGATATGTATTTAATGACCCTACAAATTGTACATAAATAAAGGCACTTACAGCAAAGGTAGACATCATATAACTGCAATACAACCAGTACACTAAATGGCATTTCTCAAAGTTAATTAGCATCAGATTTGTTGCAAGCACTGATTGTAAGCTATGGGGCCTTACAAGTCATTGCAATGTCTGAGGCAGATTACCCACTGTGAGAACAAGGGAATGATCTACCTGTTAGATATGTTATCCTTGTGATGTCTTTTAAGAATGAGGGTTCAGAAGCAATTCACTCAGGGCTGTGTTGGAAACTGAAACATTCTCCTGGAATCTTTGATCAAAATTACTGTTGAGTATCTTTGAAAGAGAAATGGCACCATATCAGACAAATACACATTGCTGTTGATGTGTCAATGTTACAAGACAGATATTCCAGTATTTGTTCTGTAATTGATGTTCTAATTTGCCATGTTTGCTCAGCAAATATGCACATTGTAAATATTGATTTCGGTTAGTGCTCAATAAAACTGCACTGAATATTTTCAGTCATTCTTTCACAGGATGTGGACATTGCTGGCACTACCAGCATTTGTTGCCTATTCCAGTTGCCCTTGATGAAGTAATAGTGAGCTCTCCATGAAGAGTAGGTACAGCCATAATACTATGAGGAACGGTTTTGAGAGATCTTGACCCACTGAAACTAGTTTGCAGTCAGGGTAGTGTGTGACTTGGAGGATAGTTTGCAGGAGGTAGAAGTTTGGGGTTTGAAAATTGTTGTTGCAAGAGCCAATGTGAGTTGCTGATAAAACTCAATTTCTGGCCTATCCCAAGCTCCACAGGCACTCTAGAGCCTCAGGCCCTGGTTACAAGGATAGACAGGATCTAAAAGTTGAAGTTCTAAATTGGAGAAAGGCCAATTTTGACGGTATTAGGCAAGAACTTTCGAAAGCTGATTAGGGGCAGATGCTCGCAGGTAAAGGGACGGCTGGAAAATGGGAAGCCTTCAGAAATGAAATAATGAGAATCCAGAGAAGGTATATTCCTGTCAGGGTGAAAGGAAAGGCTGGTAGGTATAGGGAATGCTGGATGACTAAAGAAATTGAGTGTTTGCTTAAGAAAAAGAAAGAAGCATATGTAAGAAGCACAGGATAGATCGAGTGAATCCTTAAAGTATAAAGGCAGTAGAAATATACTTAAGAGGGAAATCAGGAGGGCAAAAAGGGGACATGAGATAGCTTTGGCAAATAGAATTAAGGAAAATCTAAAAGGTTTTTACAAATACATTAAGGACAAAAGGATAACTAGGGAGAGAATAGGGCCCCTCAAAGATCAGCAAGGAGGCCTTTGTGTGAAGCCGCAGAAAATGGGGGAGATACGAAATGAGTATTTTGCATCAGTATTTACTATGGAAAAGGATATGGAAGATATAGACTGTAGGGAAATAGATTGTGACATCTTGAAAAATGTCCAGATTACAGAGGAGGAAATGCTGGATGTCTTGAAATGAGTAAAGGTGGATAAGTCCCCAGGACCTGATCAGGTGTACCCGAGAACTCTGTGGGAAGCTAGAGAAGTGATTGCTGGGCCTCTTGCTGAGATATTTGTATCAACGATAGGCACAGGTGAGGTGCCGGAAGACTGGAGGTTGGCAAACGTGGAGCAACTGTTTAAGAAGGGTGGTAGGGACAAGCCAAGGAACTATAGACCAATGAGCCTGACCTCGGTGGTGGGCAAGTTGTTGGAGGGAATCCTGAGGGACAGATGTACATATATTTGGAAAGGCAAGGACTGATTAGGGATAGTCAACATGGCTTTGTGCATGGGAAATCATGTCTCACAAACTAGATTGAGTTTTTTGAAGAAGTAACAAAGGATTGATGAGGGCAGAGTGGTAGATGTGATCTATATGGACTTCAGTAAGGCATTCGACAAGGTTCCCCATGGGAGACTGATTATCAAGGTTAGATCTCATGGAATGCAGGGAGAACTAGCCATTTGGATACAGAACTGGCTCAAAGGTAGAAGTCAGTGGTGGTGGAGGGTTGTTTTTCAGACTGGAGGCCTGTGATCAGTGGAGTGTCATAAGGATCAGTGCTGGGTCCTCCACTTTTTGTCATTTACATAAATGATTTGGATGCGAGCATAAGAGGTACAGTTAGTAAGTTTGCAGATGACACCAAAATTGGAGTGGACAGTAAAGAGGGTTACCTCAGATTACAACAGGATCTGGACCAAATGGGCCAATGGGCTGAGAAGTGGCAGATGGAGTTTAATTCAGATAAATGCAAGGTGCTGCATTTTGGGAAAGCAAATCTTAGCAGGACTTACACACTTAATGGTAAAGTCCAAGGGAGTGTTGCTGAACAAAGAGACCTTGGAGTGCAGGTTCATAGCTCCTTGAAAGTGGAATAGCAGATGGATAGATAGTGAAGAAGGCGTTTGGTATGCTTTCCATTATTGGTCAGAGTATTGAGTACAGGAGTTGGGAGGTCATGTTGCGGCTGTACAGGACATTGGTTAGGCCATTGTTGGAATATTGCATGCAATTCTGGTCTCCTTCCTATCAGAAAAATGTTGTGAAACTTGCAAGGGCTCAGAAAAGATTTACAAGGATGTTGCCAGGGTTGGAGGATTTGAGCTATATAGAGAGGCTGAACAGGCTGGGGCTGTTTTCACTGGAGCATCGGAGGCTGAGGGGTGACCTTTTTGAGGTTTACAAAATTATGAAGGGCATGGATAGGGGGTAAATAGGCAGTCTTTTCCATGGGGTGGGGGAGTCCAGAACTAGAGGGCATAGGTTTAGGGTGAGAAGGGAAAGATATAAAAGAGACCTAAGGGGCAATTTTTTCACACAGAGGGTGGTGTGTGTGTGGAATGAGCTGCCAGAGGAAGTGGTGGAGGCTGGTACAATTGCAACATTTAAGAGGCATTTGGATAGGTATATGAATAGGAAAGGTTTGGAGGGATATGGGCCGGATGCTGACAGGTGGAACTAGATTGGGTTGGGATATCTGGTTAGCATGGACGGGTTGGACCGAAGGGTCTGTTTCCATGCTGTACATCTCTATGACTCTATGACTCTACTGGTCCCTGATGTAGCCCAATGTCCTGGGCCTTGGTAACTGGCATAAATGGAATAGACCAGATGACTATGAAGGAAATGAAGCACATTTGGAATGCTATCTTCTACCCTTTTCTGAATCCATTGTGCTGTGTCTATGGCCTTGAAACACCACACACACAACTAAAGTGAGAGATCATATGATGAACCATTTGAACACAGACATCACTCCAGTTGTTTTAACCAGATTATTGTCTCCATTAAAACACATGACCAAAAAGTGATAATGAGCCACATTCTTGAACTAATGCAGCCCTTGGGGTATAGGAACACCCACAGTCCTGTTAGGAAAGGAATTCTAGGATTTTAAGCCAGTGACACTGAAGGAACAGCAATATAGTTCCATGTGAGAATGGCATGTGGCTTGGAGGGGAATTTGCAGATGGTGGTGTTCCCACATATCTGCTCCTCTCCTTCTAAATGGTATGTGACGATGCTGTCACTTTAACAAGGTTATTTTGTCCTTGGGTATTTTTTTAAGAGAGATCGTGAAGGTAGAGGTACTGAAATGTCTTGGAAAGTACCTAGTTTAACAAATAGCAGAGGAGTGGCCAGTTCTCCCAGTTGAAGTTCTCTTCTAGTTTGGTTTAGTTTTAGCAGAGAAACTGCTGGTAGAAGGTAGTCAGAAGCTGCTGCAGAGAAAAGGTTCCATGCTTCAACAGATGATCTCTGGCTGACTTTTCTTTCTGAAACCTCTCCTGCCTGTAAGAACCTGTGTGTGAATTTACCTTTTGTTTAGGGATGTGTTTATGGGATGTTATGGGAATTGGAGCAGTTCCTTAGTTAAGTTGTGGCATTGAGTCGGTTGGGTTTTCAAATCATTAAGTTGTTCTAAATTTGGTTTTCTTTTGTTCATTTTTCAACTGTAATATTTAAATAAATTCTGTTTTGCTTGAAGCTGAGTGGTTAAATTACCTACATCACACCTGGAATATCCATCAACTTCACATCTGCCTTAAAATAAAGAAAAAGTTAGAGTCTACGCATATTCTTGAAATATTTTGATACGTTTGGCCTGGTCCATAGCAGATTGGGGGCTCATCTGGGATCTATTCTGCCATTCCAATTTGGGTTTAGGGTTGTTAGACTCAAAGGTGGTGAGTGGTAGGTGTTAGTGTCTTTTGTTCCAGGTATTGAATTCGGTTGGTTTAAACAGTGCTTGGAGTAGTAATGGCTGCTTCAGTCACTAAAAGTTTTCTGGGGATGGAATAATTGACTTTGGGGGCTTTACAAAAAATGAGCATTCATGAGAAAAGGAGAGATGATTTTATCCACAGCTCGGCATTTAAATTTGCTGGAAAGGCCATTAGAATCTTTGGAAGTGGCTAAAATTCAATTGAAAATGAAGCGGCCTGAGTCAGAGGCAAGAGAAAAAGATATGAAACAGTTTGAATTATGGTTAAAAGCAGAGGAAAGAGAAAAAAAAACTAATTGCTTTAGCAGCACAAAAAAAGTGAAAGCATGAACTTCATAAATTGGCACTTAGACAGAAAAGCCAGCTTAAAAGGATGGAGATGAAGGTAGAAGGTAGTGAGGAAATGAGTGAAGGTGAGCAAACCCATTGTAGCCAAAGGCCTGGTCGGGATCTGTTTAAATATATCCAAGTAAATTTGATGAGAAAGATGTAGAAACCTTTTTCTTTTCCTTTGAGAAGGTGGCTAAACAAATGAAGTAAGAGACAAAAAAAACCCTGCAGATGCTGGAATCTAGGGTAGTCAGGCAGGAGGCTGGAAGAAAAGACAAGCCAAGCAGAATCAGGAGGTAGAGAAGTCAGCGTTTCAGGTGTAACTCTTCTTCAGGACTGGGGGTAGGGGAGGGTTTTGGAAAGGGAGAAGAGCTGAGTGGTGAGGTAGTGATAGGTGAACACAGGTAAGGGTATGGCCTAGTTGGTCAATGGGAGGAATGAATCCAGTTGGTACCAGGAAGGAAGGGTTGGTCATGGGTACTCAGATGGACGCCAGCTATGTCCGCCTCTGTCGGCTATGTTGAACAGTGCCTCTTCACTACCCACACAGGCACTGTGCCCTAACTCTTCCACCGTTATATCGATGACTGCATTGGTGCAGCATCCTACACCCAGGCTGAACTGGAGCAATTCATCAACTTTATCCACAACTTCCAACCCACCCTCAAATTCACTTGGTCTATATTGGACACCTCTCTCCTCTTTTATGACCTCTTCATTTCCATCTCAGGTGACAGTCTACAGACAGACATTTACTATAACCCCACAGACTCTCATAACTACCTGGACTATACCTCCTCCCATCCAGTATCCTGCAAGAACACCATCCTGTTTTCCCAATTTCACCACCTTCATCTGCTGGATGAGGAGATGTTCCACTCCCAAGCATCCCAGATGTACACCTATTTTGAACAACGCATTTTTCCCTCCTCTGTCATCCAGACAGCCCTCCACTGCACCTCCTCCATTTCCCGCTCCACTGCTGTAAACCTCCCCCAGTCACAAACGCAATAAAGACAGGGTCCCCCTTGTTCTCACCTACCATGCCACTAGTGGGCGGCACGGTGGTTCAGTGGGCGGCACGGTGGTTCAGTGGTTAGCACTGCTTCCTCACAGCGCCAGAGACCCGGGTTCAATTCCCGCCTCAGGCGACTGACTGTGTGGAGTTTGCACATTCTCCCCGTGTCTGCGTGGGTTTCCTCCGGGTGCTCCGGTTTCCTCCCACAGTCACAAAGATGTGCATGGCAGATGAATTGGCCATGCTAAATTGCCCGTAGTCTTAGGTAAGGGCTAGATGTAGATGTAGGGGTATGGGTGGGTTACGCTTCGGCGGGGCGGTGTGGACTTGTTGGGCCGAAGGGCGTGTTTCCACACTGTAAGGAATCTAATCTAATCTATCTAATCTAATCTAGTCTCCGCAACCAAAGTATCATCTCAAATACTTCCGTCAACTCCAATTAGATCCCCACCAAAAACATCCTCCCCTCCCACAGCTCCTCTGCGTTCCACAAGGATGTTCCCTTCATCACTCCTTGGTTCGCGCTACTCTCCCCAAAATCACTCCCCCTGCCCCGAACCTTCTGGTACCTATCCCTGTAAAACCTGCTGGCACACCAACCACCTCATCTCCATCCAGGGCCCCAAACAGTCCTTGCAGGTGGGACAGAGGTTCACCTGACTCTCCCTCCAGTCTAGTTTACTGTATCTGGTGCTCTTGATGTGGTTTTCTCCACATCGGGGAGACAAGTTATAAACTCAGGGCACATTTTGCCAAGCATCTCAGCCAGGCCTACGGGGCCAACCTGACCTCCCAGTCATTACCCATTTTAAGTCCCCTTCCCATTGTCTCTCCAACATGACCATCCTTTGCCTCCTCTACTGCCACAGCGAATCAGACCGCAAATTAGAGGAACAACACCTCAAGTTTCGCCTAAGCAGCCTACAGCCTGGAGGACTCAACATTGAGTTCTCCAATTTCAAATAACCTCCCTTCCTATCTCCCAACTCCCTTTCCAGCCCTTCCTCCTCCCTTCCATTCCTCTGACTGACTTTTCCGCCCCTAGGGATGGATTATTTAGTTATCTTCCAGAGCAAAATTGAAATGACCTAAAAGAGTTATTGCTAATGCATGAGGAAATCTTTGGGAATAAGCTTGAAAGTAGAAATCTAATTATGCATGATGTAGATATAGGAAATGCTATTCCAATTAAGCAATATCCTGATAGACTTAACCCTCTAAAGCTGGCACAGGTTCAAAAAGAGATTGAATGCATGCTCCCAGACAACATAATCAAAGTGAGTTGCAGTGACTGGACCTCACCCATAGTAATAGTGTCAAAACCAAATGGTACCCAATGGTTATGTGTGGACTATCACAAAGTCAATGCAGTTACAAAGACTGATGCATTTCCAATTCCACATTTGGAAGACTTTGGTGAAATGGTGGGACAAACAATGTATATTTCTAAGTTGGACCTACTCCGAGGATACTGGCAGGTATCTTTATCTAAAAGAACAAAGACAATTTTGTTTTTTGTAACACTAAATGAACTGTATCAATTTAAAGTCATGCCATTTCCTGTGAAAAGTGTGCTAGCCATATTTCAAAGACTAGGAGAAAGTGAGGACTGCAGACGCTGGAGATCAGAGCTGAAAATGTGTTGCTGGAAAAGCGCAGCAGGTCAGGCAGCATCCAAGGAGCAGGAGAATCGACGTTTCGGGCATGAGCCCTTCTTCAGGAATGAGGAAAGCGTGCCAAGCAGGCCAAGATAAAAGGTAGGGAGGAGGGACTTGGGGGGTGGGGGGTTGCTGGAAATACAATAGGTGGAAGGAGGTTAAGGTGAGGGTGATAGGCCGGAGTGGGGGTGGGGCGGAGAGGTCAGTAAGAAGATTGCAGGTTAGGAAGGTGGTGCTGAGTTCGAGGGTTGGGACTGAGACAAGGTGGAGGGAGGGGAAACGAGGAAACTGGAGAAATCTGAGTCCATCCCTTGTGGTTGGAGGGTTCCTAGGCAGAAGATGAGGCGCTCTTCCTCCAGCCATCGTGTTGCTATGGTCTGGCGATGGAGGAGTCCAAGGACCTGCATGTCCTTGGTGGAGTCCCCTGCAACCGCAAGAAATGCAAAACTTGCGCCCACACCTCCATCCTTACTTCCTTCCAAGGCCCCAAGGGATCCTTCCATATCCGCCACAAATTCACCTGCACCTCCACACACATCATTTACTGCATCCGCTGCATCCGATGTGGCCTCCTCTATATTGGGGAGACAGGCCGCCTACTTGCGGAACGTTTCAGAGAACACCTCTGGGACACCCGGACCAACCAACCCAACCACCCCGTGGCTCAACACTTCAACTCCCCCTCCCACTCCACCAAGGACATGCAGGCCCTTGGACTCCTCCATCGCCAGACCATAGCAACACGACGGCTGGAGGAAGAGCGCCTCATCTTCTGCCTAGGAACCCTCCAACCTCAAGGGATGAACTCAGATTTCTCCAGTCTCATTTCCCCTCCCCCCACCTTGTCTCAGTCCCAACCCTTGAACTCAGCACCACCTTCCTAACCTGCAATCTTCTTTCTGACCTCTCCGACCCCACTCCCACTTCGGCCTATCACCCTCACCTTAACCTCCTTCCACCTATCCCATATTTCAAAGACTAACCAATAAATTAATTTCTGGATTACCCAATTGTGTGGTATATATCAACAACCTGGCAATTTTTAGTCACACATTGAAGGAACATTTGCAGCATTTACCAGAATTATTCGATTGACTTCAGGAGGCAGGCTTGCTGATAAATCCTGGCTAAGAATAAATTCGCCAAAGCCCAAGTCACTTTCTTGAGCTGTGTTATCACACATGAACAGATGGCCCCATGGAATGTGAAAACAAAGATTATTGGGGAATTTCTCATACCATTGACAAAAAGAGCAATAATACCATTCCTGGGATTGAGTGTGTTTTATCGGAAATTCGTACCAAATTTTAGTAGTGTGGCTGCTCCACTCACTGAATTACTGAAGAAATGCAGGAAATTTCAGTGGATGGCAGACTGTGACTACCCCAACTATTAGCCACACCTAATTACACAAAACCATTCAAGGTGACTATCAATGCAAGTGATGTTGGTGTTGGTGCTGTACCCTTACAGGAAGACGACAAGATGATAGAAAGGCCTAAAGGATATTTTGAGGGGGTCTGGCCTGGTTCATAACAGGTAGAATTTTTTGATTTACAATGTGCTGCCTAAGGAGCCTTGGTCAGTTTTTGCAGTGTGTTTTATAAATGGTGCACACTATTGCTACTGATCATCAGTGTGGGAGGAAATGAATATTTGTGGATGTGGTGTGAACTATCAACTTGCTTTATCCTCAATGGTATCAATCTATTGAAGCTACACTCATCCAGGAGTACTCCGTTACACTCCTGACCTGTGCCTTGTCGATAATGGACATGGTTTGGGCATTCAGAAGTTAAGTTATGCACTACCAAAGTATTAGGTATTAAAGGCATTATCATCACAGATAACCTGTCACTTCTTTCCATGTAGGGGATTTATCCCTGGCATCCTGGCCAATATTTAGCCTTTCATTAACATAATAAAAAATGTCACACAAGGCTCCCAAGAATCTTTTAACTCAGAAACATAAGTTTATTACAGAAAAGAAAAAAAACACAAATATATATTGATTATGTTCGTCAATTTGAAAATATCTTAACATAAACTTCAAAAACATTGATTCCATCTTTTTACCTCAATACCCTTTTCAGATATTCAATCGCAGAAAGAGATCACTTCTAACGCAGAAGTGGAAGTAGACCATTCGGCCCATCGGGTCCTCACCAACTCTCCAAACAGCATCCCGCTCAGACACACCTCCCTACCCTATCCCTGTCACCCTGCGTATCCCATGGCTAATTCACCTCACCTACACATCCCTGGACACTATGAATGACTTAGCATGGCTAATCCACCTAACCTGCACATCTTTGAACTTAACACTTTAATTTCTTATTTAACTGACTCCAATTTTTCTTCTTGAAGTATTGTGATAGTTTTAAGATTTACTTCCAGTTCTGATCGCTTAAATGTCTTTCAGTTCTCAAAATTTAAAAACTGTTGTACAAAAACCCACAGATTGGAGATTTCACAAATGAACCTGTCCTTCTGCTGGAGTGAAACTATTCTCTTGATCTGAACACCTTGTTCTTCTGCTAAGATGAAACTGAAACCTGAAAACTGAAACTGAACTCAAACTCAAACTTGCCAATGGCCTTGACCACTTGTTTTTCTCAATGTCACAAACTCAGCAGTATAAATACTTCATCAATTAACACCACAGGTAATTGGCGAGATATTTACTAAGTCACATACTTGGAAATGATGTGTTTAGGTAATGTTTTTTCCCCTAAATTACTTTCTGACCTCTTAAAAACAATGGTACAGACTAATAAGATATTGGACTTGACCTCAAATCAGCTAGAATGTAAAGTTTTGATACCATTCTATCAAGATCTAGACACCAGTTAAAATACTGGATACTGCACATCAATTGTCCATGGCTTTGTTAACCTATTAACCTACCATCCACAGGAAATTCAATTGACTCTCCCAGCCTCAACAGATTACAGATTACCGCAACCCACTGTGTAAATACATGTCGTCCCCAACCAGTTTGGTTCTGATTTTAGGGAACTGCCATCTTGTTTTGACCTCCCCACTATTCGTCTCCTTCCCCTCAATCAGAGGAAGTAATTTCTGTCCTCCATAGAAATGTTACAGACAGCACTCAACCCATCATGTTTGTGTTGGGCAAATAAAACAGCTGCTATTTTAAGTCCACTGATCAAAACCTGGTCTATAGCCTTCCAGGCCATCGCAATTCAGGTGCAGATCCAAATTCCTTTTAATTGAGTTGCAGGTTAGCTAGCCGGTAACATAAAAATAGACAGTAAGAGTTTCGACAATCACCTAAAGGAAAAGGCTATCTGAAGTTTGTGTTATTCCCCTACAGAGTGAGTCAGAGGAACAGATAATGAAAAAATGAGGAAATGGAGACGGCTTTGAACAAGTATTTTGTTTTTTCGCCAATCAGTGTAAATCTTCACTTCCTAAAGATACTTGAAAAGAGGTTTGAGGGAGAGAGAAACTCGAAACAATTGCCATCAAATGGGAACCATTTCTAGAATGTTAATTAGGGCTAAAGACAGACAAGCCACCAGGACCAGTTTGCGTGCAACCTAGGGTCTTAAAAGAAGTGGCTGCAGATACAATGGCTATAATTTTTCAAAATTCCTTCAATACTATAAAGGTTCCAAAAGGATGGAAAACCTATAGCCAAAAAATGAAGCAGACAGAAAGTGGAAAACTATAGATTAGTTAGCCCAACATCTGTCATTGGAAAACTGCTAGAATCTATTATTATGAAGGTTATAGCAGAAAGCTTAGAAAATCATAATGTCATCAGGCAGAATCTTTGTACAAGTCAAATTTTGGTCAACTTATTTATTGGAGTTTATTGAGGAAGTAACAAGCAAGATGGATGAAGGGAAATCTGTATATTTAGTTTAGTTAGGTTTCCAAATAGTATTTGATAAGGTGCCATATTGAAGATTGAGAAGAATGCACGGTGTGTGGAAAGCATGTTAGCAGAGGCAAAGGATTGGTTAACTAACAGAAAGTAGAGAATGAGCCTTTTTTGAGTTGCAAACTGAAATTAGGTATGTGGAGTGCCATAGGGATCTGTGCTAGTTGATGTGGATTGAGAGACCAAATGTATGACAACTAAATTTGCTAATGATGTCGAGATATTTGGGAAATTAAGCTGCCAAAAAGAGGTAGAAATCTACAAAGAGGTATAGACAGACTTTGAGATTGTGGAAAGAATTGGCAGATGTAATATGATATGGGAAAACTTTGGTAGGAAAATTAGAAAAGCAGGAAACTATTTAAATTAAAATTGCAGACCCCTGCAGTACAGAGAAATCCGATTGTCCTGGTATGTGAATCACAAAAGAAAATGAGGCAAATAGCAAGTGATTAGGAAGGCAAATAGACTAAGATTTATTGAAAGGGGAATAGAATATACAAGTAGAACATTTTATCTGTACAGGGCCTTAATGAGGCCACATTTGGAATACTGTTTGATAGTTTTGGTCTCATTTGTCAAAAATAAATGTTAGAAGCAATGAAAAGAAGGTTCACTTGTCTCATTCTTGTCATGAAAGACTTAATTTATGAAGAAAGTTTGAATAGGTTAGGCCTATACATGATGGAGTTTAGAAGAATAAGAGATGATCTTAAGGAAACATATAAGATCCTGGGGGGACTGGATAAGGTGAATGCTGAGAGGATGTTCCAACTTGTGGAAGAGACTAAAATCAGAGACACATTTACACAATAACAGATCTCACTTTTCGTACAGAATTTTTTTCTTCCTAGAGGTTTGTTACTTTGTGAAATTCTCTTCCCTATAAAGTAGTGGAGTCTTTGACCATTGAATTTATTCAAGGTAGAGTTAGATATATTTTTGATCAGGGAGTTAAGGGTTATGAGGAGCAGCCACGAAAATAGAGTTGAGATCAGTCATGATATACATTTACCTGTGAGTTGTAGCTTGTGGCTATGGATATTGATGGTAGTGGCTCCAATGTTTCCATCCCATAGCTGATCAGGAATCTCTCCACTCTTAATATCTGCTGTTGGCATGTGAAGAAATTTGCAATCTATGCTCAAAGTTATGAATACACCTTTCCTGGCATCAGATCCTGAATGAGATTAAAACCTAAGGCAGGGATACTGGCCATTGCACAACATGATTTCTACCTTTCATTTAGAATCCAAAGCAAAAGGCCACACTCCCAACAGTGCAACTCTCTCAGTATTGCACTGGAGTGTCAGTCTAATGTGGTTTCTCTTCAAGCCCTGTAGCAGGAGCTGAACCCACAGCTTTACAAGTCTGAGGTCAGAGTGCTACCCACTGAGCCATTGCTGACAGTTCATGACTTGCCTGCAAGAGTGAATACTGTTTCATATCCCTCCACATTCCCACGTAAAAGTGTAGGGCACAGATTAAAAGATGGCAGATGACACAACCTGGAAGCATTGTGGACTGCTAAGAACAGCGACAGATTTCAAGAGGACACAGGTAGACTGAAGAAATTAGTTTAGTAATGCATAGAAGTGTGAAGTAATTTACTTTGGCAAAATGAGATGAAATAATATAGAGGATAATTTTCCAAAAGGGGGCAGAGCTGAAGAAGCTGGTGTCTATTGAAGGTAGCAGGGCCGTTTGAGAAAGTGGAGAAGCAATATATAATGGTTTTGTCACCGAAGTAGTAATCTAAAACTCATCTTCTACATGACTTCAAATGGCAGATGGTGAAATTTAGATTCAACAAAAAGCGGGTGTAATGATTATAATAAAAATCTAGCTGGTTCACTAGTGCACTTTTGGGGAAGGAAGACTACCATCCTTACTTGGTCTGACCTGTACTTGATGAAGATCTTATGCTCGAAACATTGACTCTCCTCTTCCTTGTATGCTGCCTGACCAGCTGTGCTTTTCCAGTGCCACACACTTTTTAACTCTGATCTCCAGCACCTGCAGTCTTCATTTTCTCCTGACCTTTATGTGAAGCCAGACCCATTTCAATGACATTCATTCTTAAGAACCCTGGGCAGTTAGGAATTGGCAATAAATGCTGGTCTAGCCAGCATTGCCCACATCCCATGAATGAATTTTACAAAGTGGCTAAAAAAGCATTATGAACCTGGATTTTATAGAGACAGGCACAGAGGACAAGAGGAAAAAAATGATGACGAACATTTAAGAAACGCTGGTTCAAGCTGGAGTATTGTGTTCAGCTTGCTTTAAGAAGGATGTAAAGACTTTATGAAGATGCAGAAATAGATTTATGGAATGATTCCAAAGATGAAAGACTTCAATAGAGTATATGGATTGGAGAGACTGCACTCTTCAGAGAAAGTTGAGAGGAGATTTGATGGAAGTAGATAGAGAAACTGTTCCTGTTGCTGGTAGGCCGAGAACCAGAAGAAACTCATTTAAGATGAAAACCAAAAGAACCATTGACAACATAAGGAAAAACGTTTTCACAGAGCAAACTTTTAGGTTCTGGATGGATATTGGACAGTTGGGCAGATATAGTTGGGTATTTTGTAATGAATAGTACCTATTCAGGTCTATTGGTACAGGGTAGGCAAATAGCACTGGGTAAATTGTTGTTGGAGCGAGCCATCATGCATATGACAAACCAAATAACCTCCTTCTGGACTATCCCATTCCATGGTTCTGTGAGAGCTCCAACATTGCCGTATGGAGAAGAATAATAGAACTTTGTCGTGGATCAGAGCACCACCAGTGGTAGGAGGCCTGCAACTACAAGGATTAAAAAACTCGGAAGTTTCATGTAGCTTGGAGGTGCCGGTTTTGGACTGGGGTGGACAATATTAAAAATCACACAACGCCAGGTTAGTCCAAAAGGTTTATTTGGAAGCACTAGCTTTCGGAGCGCCGCTCCTTCACCAGGTGGTTGTGGAGGTTAAGATCAGGCTCAGAATTTACGTCAGTCTGACATGGCATTGGGACAAACTTCATACCTATTATTTAAAAAGCTGAGCTATCTTGAGAATGTAATTTAAAAGAAGTTCTGGGATTTACATTTCAAAGAACAAAAACCAGCATATCCCATCATAAAAGATGAAGGTTTTAATCCAAGATTGTTTACTATATCACATCTCCATGACATCCTCCTTTGGCTATAAATTCTGTGAGCATGATCTTAACCTCCACAACTACCTGATGAAGAAGCGTCGCTCCGAAATCTAGTTCTTCCAAATAAACCTTTTGGACTATAACCTGATTTTTAACCGAGTTTCATGTCGGAGTACCTTCCTGTGTCAGTGTGTGATAGAACAGCAACATCTACAGGTAAAGTCGAGAATTACAGAAACTATGACTACGGTAAAACTGTTAAGTAAACCTGCATTGCTTTTTCAGAGTAACGTGTTTCTAAAGGTCTTAAATGCAATTTACTGGATTAACTCAGGGTTTCATTCGATAAATTCTGTAATCTGACGTGGTAGTTTTTACAATCAGCCGCAGAACTGTTTCGAAAAGAGCACCAGCATGTAAAATGCCTGACAAGAGATCTGCAAGATTGTCAGATACTTTATAGGGAAGACTAGCTTGGGGGGGGGGTGGTAGATTGGAGGGGGGTGGGGGATGGAAACAGGGACAATATTAGAGGCCATAAATATAAGATAGTAACTAAAAAAATCTGACAAGGAATTCACGACAAACACATTTCTCCAGCGCGTGATACGACTGTGGGAAGTTGCTACCACGGGAGCGGTTGAGGCTAATAGCATCGGTGCATTATACGGACAACCAGATACACCCAAGACAGAGAAAGAAATCGGCGAGAGGTTCCTGTGGAGCATAAACGCCAGCATAGTCTGGTTGGGCCGAAAGGCCTGTATCTGGGTTATTACATTTTATTCACACAGCAAGAGCGGGTAAATTACAGCTATTTTGAGAAATATTCTGGAGGCAATTTTTTCTCTCTCGTTCTCTCTATCCCCCACCAAAAAAATTGTTTGCCGCGGATAGGTAAACAGGCAGGACAGCTTACATGAGTAAATGTAGTGTGTGCAAACGAAAGAAACTCAGACCCATTATACCAATTTCTCCTGGTGGTTGAGGTGGGGGGGGGGGGGGGGAGCTGGAAATGGAGAGAGGAGCTCCGACGTTTTAACTATCTTTCGCAGGATTTGCTGTCCTCCCCCGGGAGATCGGTCCGTTGAGGCAAATCCTGACCAAATGGGTGACTTTAAGTCATTTGCAACTTTTCCTTTAAACTGAGCAAAAATCTGACCCCGCCGTATACAAAGTCAGCACCGAACAGATGTACGCCTACTCGTCACATTCAAATCTCCCTGCCTTCAGAGTGGAGAGAGCTGAGCAATGTGGCATTTCTAGTCTATGAGCAGCGCGCTGTTCTCGTCTCAGTGTGCAGACCGATCAGGATTTAACTATGTACCCATTTCAAACTGGAGACTGTACATAATATTCGTGCAATTGAGAACGTATTCGATGCTCAAATGTCCCCATTTCAGGCACTTGTCAGCAAGTTAAACCGACACTTTACGGCCTGCAGCACCCAGTCTCGCTGGGTTATCCAGTAGCTTCTCTCAACAAAACTCTCGGAAACAGAAATCCAAATGCCCCAATTATTCTGAATCTTTTCAGTTACATTTACCCGCGCGTGTGGAGTCGACAGACATTAGATCTTTATTTAATTTCAATGCCACACTCAAATGACAACGCACTAAAGACTGTATCCACCTCTTGCAATTTATAAAGAAAGGAATAGGCCCACAATATAATGCACTGGACGTCACTCTCCAATCAGACTGAGGGAATATTGATGTTGCGTGATTTACAGCGGCAAGTGCTGACAACTCAATAAAAAGACCAAGATCAGGCCCGTTCTGAAGATGGGTCATGAACCTGAAACGATAACTCTGTTTTCTCTCCATAGATGCTGCCAGACCTGTGGAGTTTTCCAGTAATTTCTGCTTTTGTTTCGAATTTTATTTTTGTTTAAAGGTTGAGTCAATAGGTGTAAAACTGGAAAAGCACGGCAGGTCAGAGCACAAAAGTCAACGTTTCCGGCCGAAACCCTTCCTTTAAAGGTTTTTTGTAGTGGTTCTTGAGCAGGATCCCTGATAGTAACCAGCGTTCTGAACCTTCTATTTCTAGGCAAAAAGACAAAGAACTGCGATCCCTGGAAATCTGAAACAAAAACAGACATTGTTTTTAAAAACTCTCAACATGTCTGTAGAGTGAAAGCAGAGTCAACGGATTCTTGAGTTCTGAAGAATGGTCACTACCGTTCTTCTCATTACAGATACTGCCAGATCTGCTGGGTTTTCCTAGCAATTGCTGTTTTTGTTTCGGATTTCCAGCATCCGCAGTGCTTTGATTGTTTAAAATTGAAAAATGGTAACTGAGAAAGTGTAAACTCAGTTTCTCTCTCCAAAGATACTGCCAGACCTGTTGAGTTTCTCCAGCAATTTGTTTTTCCTTCTATTTTTGGCATGCTCCGAAAACAGTTCAGATTTGTGCCTCTATCCATTAAAGAAGACATTTTAAAATAAGAGTAATTACGTTGGTTACGTTGTAAACAGTTAACCCCTTTTCCGTCGTAAAGGTGCAGTCCGCTTTAACTCAGAAGTAAACTTTACACAACGCCTTTCTTTTAATAGGCATCACGGAAAGCTGGATAGGCATGTGTTTGCGTATATGTGTGTGTGTGGGGGGGGGGGGGGGTGTAGATATCAAGGCAGTGTTACTGATAGTGAGATTAAATATGATGGAGGAGCTGGTGTTACCACTAACCTCGACTGTTCATCACACTCCTGACTAGTTTCTCACATTCCAACCTTAGGCCATCGCAAAACTTCGCTGCCCCGTCAGAACTTGGTCCAGTTTCTCCTATCAATCCCTCTGCTCGCTGACCTAACCGGTGATCTTAAAATTCTCATCCTTGTTTCAAATCCCCCTCGATTTGTTATCTCCTTCACAACCCTCCAATTCTGGCATCCAGTGCATTCCCAGTTTAGATCCTCCCACCCCTGGTGGCCACGCCTCAGGCCCGCTGAGCCCCTATTCCCCCATCCCCACCCACTCCATCACCTCAATGCCTCTCATTCCTCCTTGAAACCTACCTCTGCGGCCAGACCTTTTAGTCATCTGATTTAATGTCTTCCTTATGAGTCACGGTGTCACATTTTGCTTTGTCACTCTGCGGTGGAGCGTCCTTGAGTCGTTTATGACGTTGAAGGCGTTGCAGGAATGTAAGTTGTTGTTGCCGGCTGTTTGTTAGACGGTGGGTCTAACCCAGTCCGTCTCACCAGTTTATCGTCGATAGGGGGAGCTCCGCGTTGCCTGATTGAGCCCATTGAGTTGAGCCACCAGGCTTGCAGTTTGAACACCTAGATTGAATAACTCCTCAGAGGCAGTCATTGTTCCTGGGTCGAAGAAGCCTTTATATCTCTCTTCCTTTCCCAACCCCTTCCTTCACACCCTTCTTATGGGACAGATAAAATCCGGTCGCTCAGAATTTAAACAGGATTCACCCACCCCCCCCTTCCCAACTCCAAACAAAACAGACAGCCTGTTCCAAGACGGGAACCGCAAAAGAGCCAACTCCGATGACCCATTGAATAATCTGTGATCTAGGAGAAGAAATTTTAAAATGTGCTTCATTTCATAATAGGAGAGAAATTCCTGCAATGCCGAATCAAAAAAAAGTCAAGCGTGCACACATACGCGAAATAAAAGTTCGCTTAAAAGTATTAACAGGCTGGAGTCAAAAGAAACAGACGTTGACGGTTCTTTTTCCGTGTGTGTGTTTGTGTGCCTCTCTCCCTCAGCCCTGGAAATGTCTGAAGAGCGGGTTTCTCTCTCGATTAACAGGGTGTTTGTTAATCCTAGATCCCTCATGTCTGAGTCAGTGGACAAAGAGACTGACTACAAACTCAAACCCGGTATTTACCCCCTTTTTAGCCTCCCTCACACTGAGTTTTCTGACAACATATTCCGGGAGTTATATAGTCTGAGACCATCCAAGATGGCGAACGGCAAGTTATCATTAATACTCACTCACTCAAATATTTGGAGTGACTGCTACAACAACAACAAAAAAGCCTGGATGTCTTTTTAAAAAAGTCTTTCATTAACATTAAAAATATAAAAAGAAGCGCGGCACATCAAACTTTCCAACGTTTTCTCCCCTAACATTTCCAGCTGCTGTGTTTCAGATTGCTAACAGGTTCTCTCCCGAGCAGTTTCTTCGGGAGGAAACAATCTTTCATTTTTTTGTCCCCCTTAAGATAGTCCGATTGCGAATCAAATTTTTCAAATCTGCCCTTGAGTTTCCTTATGTGTCTAAGAAAACAAGTGAAGGCAGAGTTTCGTGTCTTTTTATATGTACATACACAGAGATTTTAAAAATGCATTTATCCAAATTCTGTAAAAGTGCAAATTCTTCATAAGAATGTTATTAATAGCTACCTATTTTGAATGATCAGAAGGGGGCTGGAGGAGAAGCGATTAGTGAACTGAGTGAAGAGAGGGCTATGCTATATATAGTTTCAAATTGAAAACTGTGTTCTATCCCGAATGCTTTTAGGCACTAGGGCTTTGTGGAGAGTCCCAGGAATAGAGGTCTTCCCCCCACCTCACTAATAAATACAAACCACATCATATACCCCTTAGTCCCAGCGCCAAGTGCTGCCCGAGCCCCGGGATGTGCCCCTTCACCCGGTAAACCGGATCCTTAAACCCCACACCCCCCTCCCTTGGCTACCTCAAGGCGTCTCTCAGCAGGAGCTGTCCCGTGTGTTAGTTGCCCCACATTCCGGCCCGATTCCCGACCCTGTCCGAGTGCGGAGGGGACCAGCCGCAGTTGCCGACGGTGGCCCGGGCCCCGCTCTTCCAGGAGAGGCCGGTCTCGGGCCGGTGGCCTTCCGCGCTCGCCGCCTGTCGCCGCCGAAAGGGCGATTTCACCCGCCGCAGCCCGCCACCCGACCGGCTTTCCGCCCGAACCCGGCGCCGGAGACCGTCTCCGACCGGCTCTGGGCGGCCGGGAACCGAGAGCGAGGATCGGGGAGGCCGGGCGAGAGGGTGCCGGGTCCCGGGAGCGACGGCAAGGGCCCCAGCTGGTCGGTTTTGGCGGTGGAAGAAACACAGATGCGAGAAGAGTTGGCCATCTCTGCCTCCCCCATTTGCTGCCAAGAGTTGTTGTTCTCAATCAGGTCCGCGCCGAGCCTACAAATTCCTAGCGTCAGCGAGAGCTGCAGATCCAGAAGGGACTGGAGAGCATCCAGTGTGTGCTAGCCAGGGATCCACAAATACAGGCCTGTACCCAACCCCTCCCTGCCCCCACCCATTTCTCTGTCTCCCTGGAGAAAGAAAGCACCAAGACCATGACTGAGAGCTCAGCTACCACAGCTACTAAGCCCAAGCGCAGCAAGTCGCCTAAGAAGCCTGCCAACCACCCCAAGTACTCCGAGATGATCATCTCTGTCATCACGGGGTCCAGCAGCCGCACCGGACTGTCCAGGCAAGCCATCCAGAAGCAGGTCAAGAGCCAGTACAAGCTGGCGGAGAATGCCGACAGCCAGATCAAGCTGTGGCTTGTCAAATTGGTGACCAACGGTGTGCTGGAGAAGACCAAGGGGGTCGGGGCCTCAGGCTCCTTCAAACTGTCAAAGGGTGAGGAGCCGAGAAAGTCAGTGGCAGCTGTGAAGAAGGCCAAGAAGCCGGTCAAGAAGAGTGCTCCGCCTAAGAAGGTGGTCAAGCCCAAGAAAGTGGCCAAGCCCTTGGCCAAATCCAAGAAGGTCAAGGTAAAGAAGCCAGTGAAGAAGCAAGTGAAGAAACCAGTGCAGTCCAAAGGCTTAAAGAAAGCAAAATCGGCAAAGGCAAAACCTGTGAAAGCGAAACCGGTGAAGAGGAAGATGAAGCAGGCGAAAACTAGCAAACAGACAGCGAAAAGCAATGCAAAGAAATCAGCATCCAAAAAGAAGTGACAGATTCCATTAAACTGTAGTCACACAGACTTTTAGCCATTTCTGTAAATAGTTGTTTTAATTTTTTTTCTATGAAACTTTGGTTGACCTTACTGCTAGGAGTTAGCGAAAAAAAAATAGAGCTTTTCTCATCATGAATGTGGTAATACTAACATGGCTGAAACTTGCTGTACTTTGTAGTAATTTTCAAGCTGATTTCATGTTTTTTATGTACAAACATCTGTCAGTTGAGTTGAATCCATGCATATGAAAAGAATTTTCTTATGAATCCAATTGCCGTCCTTGAGTTTCAAATAAAAAAAATTAACTTGGATGATATTGTCTGATGTCTGATTAATTCAGCAGTTAACATCCTTTTATAGATTTGCAGTTTCCTTTCTGTTCCAACTTCCATCCAGCATTAACTTGCTGTGGGATGGTTGATTGAACTGGAACTCAATGCTATTTACTCTCCCTTCTTAGTCTTCCAGGCATAGCAAAGAAGGAGGGGTCGCCTCAAGATGGAGCATTTATTCAGTGAGGGGAAGAGGTATTTAAATCAGATGCAAAGGTGGTGGCAGCAGGGTAGGAAGCTGGTCTGTTTGCTTCTTATCACTTGGCCTACCACATACCTTTTTTTTCTAACATTCAAGTTCATCTTACCTTCTTTCGGTGGCTTCAGGTGAGGAAGGAGGGTGCAAGAAGCTGCTGCAATGGAGAATGCAGTGTGGATCTAGTCATTTATCATGGCTGCTTCAGCGTTGGCTGAAGATAAGGTGGGTCCAGGCCTGGGATTCCAATGATCCAGGTTTCCTTGAGGCTTCTGCAGTGTCTTCACGGCAGCATGGTTGGTCCAGCCAGGCCTGGGACTCCTTTTGATGGCTTCGGTGGCCGTTTTCGTTGGCATCAGTCTGTATCTATTTATGGTGGCTTCAGTCAGTCTGTGACTCCATGTAGTATTTTCTTCTGCATTGTGATGGGTTCAGCCCAATTGCAATGTGGTTGTGGGGGGGGGGGGGGGGGGGGGGGAGCGGAGGGGCGGTTCTTGAGCCCAGAGTCATGGAATTGACTAATTGGACTTCGTCTTCATTAAAGTTTTTTCAGGAGTTTTTTCTTTTCATGCTATCCAAACTTTTTATTTTGCTATTTATTTATTTTTCTAATGTATTCCAATGCTGCCTGACCTGCTGTGTATTTCCAGCTCTATATTTTATCAACTCTTACCTTCAATGCAGCCGGATCTCCATAATGGAATAAGTGTCCTGGAATTCCTTGTTTCTTGTTCTGTTCTGGACAGTAAAGCATTAGGTGGAGGAGTGGGCCTTCAACATATTACTGGGGAGAAATCAGTTTAGGGCCACCTAAAATGTGGACAGGGTCAATTGAAGCTTTCATTATTGTGGTTGATAGGGGAAGCTATTAAGGGAGATAGACGAAAGATGGGTAAATGGAGGTGTGATATAGACGAGTCATAATCTCATAGAATGGTCTCTTGCTCCTTTGTTTCAATTTATGGGCTAACCATTATGGTAGTGGATGCCAATCCCACCAAAATCTTCCACAGATTCATTATTCAAGCATTTTTTTCAAGAAAAAGTTCACAGGATATGGCTGTTACTTCGTCCAGAGGCTCACTGAAGATGTTACCTCATATGGTGATGAAACATCTGAAAACGAACCTTTTAGCTCAGCAAGCAAACCTACATTTGGAATGGCTGTTACTGGCTAAGCCAGCATTTGGTACATGTACATAATTGCCCTGATGAAGCTGGTGTTGAGCTGCCTTTTTGAACCAGTGCAGTCCATTGAGATAGGTACAACTACAGTGTGCAAGAAAGGGATTTCAAGAGTTTTGACCCAACTGCAGTGAAGGAATGGTGATATATTTTAAAGTCAGAATGCTGAGTGTCTTAAAGGAGAACTTGCAGGTGATGATGTTTCCATTTATCTGCTGCTCTCATCCTTCTAGATGGTAGAGCTTGTACATTTGGAAGGTACTGTCAAAGGAGGCTAAACTGAGCTGCTGCAGTACATTTTGTGGATATTCAGGAGGGATTAAAAGTTGAAGGTGATGGATATGGTGTCAATCAAGTGGGCTGCTTTGTCTTGGATGGTGTCAAGTCTCTTGAATGTTGGAGGTACACTCAACCAGACAAGTGAAATATGTCACACCAAACTTCCAACTTATACCTTGTAGATGGTGAGCAGTCTTTGGGGAGACAGGAGTTGAGCTACTCATCACAGAATTCTCATACTCTGACCAGCTGTTGTAAAGATGAGTATTTAAATAGCTGGTCCTGTTCAGTCTTAGATACATTCACGGAATTGAGAAAATGAGAGGACATGGCAAAATTCTCCTGTCTCATGTATAGACTGAGTGGTCAGCAATATCTTCACAATCTCTACCAGCTCTTGATTAACTTTGAAAATTCAGTGGAACTGGCAGCAGAATAAACTGGAATGGTAGTTAACTTTACAAATAACATTCAAAACAAACCCAACTAGAAGGATCAAAGCCTCCTTTAAGGCTGTCTGGCTTCCATATTAGATCACTGGTACAATTTTGACTCAGTTCTGAATGGACAAGGGTGACCCTCTCTGCTATGTTCCATTAGGTATGGGAGATTATCGAGTTGAGGTGTGTAAGATGATCAAAAAAAATATCAATTAGAACTGTTTCCTCAGATGGGATGGAAGGGTAGAAAGTTGGGGTAGTGATTGGGAGTGGGGGGAGGTGGGAGCAGATGGTGGAGTCAAGAACACTAAAGCAGAACTTCAAACTTCATATCAAATTGTTGAGGGATGGTGTCAGGAAGCACTTCTTTACACAAAGGGGAATGAAAATCTGGAACTCTTTGCCCCAAAAAGAACTTAATGAAAAGGAGCAAGTGAAGCTGTTTGACCATTGAAACTCATATCACTTAATTTCTTTCGTTCCTATAAATCCAGTCTTCGACTTGTCTGAAGCTTGAGCAGCTGATGCTAAATGGGGGGTACAGAATTCCAAAGATTCACAAATTTTTTGGTGAAATCATTTTCCTCCCCTCAGTCCTGAATACCTGATCCCTTGTTGTGGGATTGTTTCTGAAAGTGGAGCTCATTGAGAAACTGAAATTGACAGTGGTTTGCTCGGACAAAGTGAGGACTGCAGATACTAGGGAATCAGAGTCAGAAGGTATGGTGCTGGAACAGCACAGTAAGTCAGACAGTATCCAAGGAGCAGGAGAGTCAATGTTTCAGGTATAATATGAAGACCTTATGCCCAAAACATTGATTCTCCTGCTCCTTGAATGCTGCCTGACCTGCTGTGCTTTTCCAGCACCACACCTTTTGACTCAGAGTTTTGCTAGGGTAAGGATGTTAAGCCATGACCGGATTCTACAGAGGAACACACTCAAGTAGCTGAATGGCCTCCTTTAACAAAAGTTAATTGTTAATCTCAAAGAAAGAAGCCAAAAGATAACTAGGAAGGTAAAAGCATATCAGACTAATAAATGAGGGCCACGTTTTAGACACAGGGATTGAGGCAGATCATCAGGACAGAGTAAAGGGAACTACACACTGCATTTAGCTGAACTATACCCAGGAATGCTTGATGCTGAAACTGAAGATAATAGTTATTGAAGGAAGTGAGAGTGGTGAGTTAATGAGAGTCCCAGGTCACATTGAATTGTGGAGCAGACTTGATAAGCTGAATGGTCTACTTCGGTTCTCTGTCTTATGGTCTTGTATATTCCATAGTTCCATTTGGTCTCAGACACCTCTGCGAGACCTTACTAGATTTTAAGGCCAGTGGCTAGAAACAGGCCTTCTCTAGAATCAAGGACCACAGAACTGGTTTACCCCAACCCTCACAAGAACTGCCCCCAAGTCAGAAGCTTACATCACTTCACTGCATCCAGTGCCGGTGGCAATGATGGCAGCTGCTGTTGACAAATCCACTGGGTTATAGGACTGACAAGGATTCCACACCTCAGATGAGTGAAGGCAAGACAGGTTGTGTGGTGCCAGGGTTACAGGAGATTGGGATAAGATTACTAACAGCATATTACAGGAGGAATTCTGTCAGTGGGACACCCTCATTCTTCCTGATACACATCTCTTTGATCAGACGTTGAGTGCCTGCAAACAAGCCACAACCCCACCTGAGATGATAGGGCTTTGCCTTTCAGGCTTTCTGCATGGTAAGCCCCTCACCTGCTGCTGGTATTCAACCAGCAATAACAGAATGAGGACTTTAAGTGCGCACTTAATTGCCCAACCAAGGGTCTAAACTGATGTTGGAGTGGGAAGGCTTGTTCCCACCAGAGGATAATACCAGAGTTTAAATGTTGGTCAGATGGAGACCAGGCATACACTTTTCTAGTTCAGAGTTTTATTCCAATTTACAAATCATAAAACTCTACGGGGCTGATTATTTGTTTCTTCTATATACTCAGTTCTCACCCACGTATCCCTTAATTAACAAATAATCATCATGTTAACATATAACTATCACCCAGTTAAGACAGAGATGAAGAGGATTTTTTTCTCAGAAGGTCATGAATCTGTGGAAATCTTTACTGTTGAGGGCTGTTGAGGCTGGCTTGTTAAGCATATTTAAAGTTGAGATAGGCAGCTTTTTATTCAGTGAGTGAATTAAGGGTGTTAGGACAAGGCAAGAAAATGGAGTTGAGACTTATCAGATCAGCCGTGATCTAGTTAACTGAAAGGCTGAATGGTCTACTTTTGTCCTATGTCTTATGGACATATGTTCCATAGTTCTATTTGGTCTCGGGCACCCCTGTCAAACCCTACTAAATTATATCAAGGCTATCTAAGTATCTAAAGTAAAACAAAGAATTGCTGGCTGCTGGAACTCTGAAACAAAAACAAATTGTTGGAGAAACTCAGCAGAAAGAATTCTGATGAAGAATCATTGGACTTAAAATATTAGCACTGCTTTCCTCCCACAGATGCTGAATTTCTCCAGCAATTTCTATCCAAGTGTCTTCCCATCAGAGATGTAAATGTAGTAAATGGTGGCAGGCATTATGATGGTATGGTTTCCACCCTTCTACCTAAGTAAATGCACCCCCAAGTCCAAATCAATTTCAATACCAGATATTAAATTCCAACTTGGGTATCTCAACTGGAAAAGCATTCCAATTCCCACTGTTAACATCATTTGCCTCAAGGAGTCCAAATTTTCACAACTAAAACAACAACTGGAATAGAAATTTACAGCATTGCATCATTTACTGTCTGGCTTCCACTGTCAGTTGCCAGATTAATCTGGCAATCGTTCTAGATTAAATTTTTCAAGAATGTTACCTACTTACAAACTTTCAAGTAAGTTAGTCACTAAAGGTTAGCAAGTTACAGGGAACAAGGTAGGCCATTCAGTCCATTAAGCCTGCTGTGCCATTCCATTATATTGTGGTCAATCATCACCTCAGTACCAAATTCCTACAATATTATCATGTCTTGATGTCATTAGTCTCCAGAAAACTACGAATTTATGTCTTGAACCTGCTCAATGATTGAGCTTCCACAGCCTTCTGAGACAGATAATTCCAAAGATTCACCACCCTCTGAGTGAAGAAATTTCTCTTCATCTCGGTCTGAGAAGGCCTTTCCTTTATGTTGAGATAACACCTGGTTTTAGACTCACCAGCCTGGGGATAAAATTCTGTGTCTCATGATCTTGTACTCCACAACCACCTGATGAAGGAGCAGCACTCAGAAATCTTGTGCTTTCAAATAAACCTGTTGGACTATAATCTGGTGTTGTCTGATTTTTAACTTTGTCAACCCAAGTCCAACACTGGCTCTTCCACACCCTGTCTGAAAGAGTAACAGAAGTAGTTTCAACAGTAATTGGACAAATAGTTGAAGGGAAAATATGTGCACGACATTGGGGAAAGATCAGGTGGAGCAGTGTAATTGGATGTTTTTTTTCAAAAAGCCAGCACAGGCATGATGTATGAATGGCCTTCTTGTGCACTTTGCTTCTCAGAAATTTGGTGTTATGTTAAGATGTTAAGCTGTTAAGGGCTATATATGAGAAAAATACTGACCACCTGCCTGGTGATGTAGGAAGATCAGATTGAGTGGACTGAAAACCTTCAAGACCAGAGGAGAATGAAGAAAATTTAAAAGAAAATATGGATCAAGTGGTTGCCATACTGTAGAACCAATATCCGGTTACAAGATCTTTATAATGCCTGGAATTTGTGGCATTTTAAGTTTGCAGACCATTTACAGCATAGAAGCACTTCACAAGATGCACTGCAAGAACCCACCAAACCTCTTTCAACAAGCCATTCCAAATCTGTGACCTCCATCACCCAGAAAGACAAGATACAAATAATAGATGGGAACCACAAGCTGTAAGTACCCCTCCAAATCACCATCATCCTGAATCGCAACAGTTCCTTCACTGTCATTGGGTCAAAATGTTAGAATTCACTCCCTAGTGGCTTTGTGAGTGTACCTACCCCACATGGTTTGCAGCAGTTCAAGAAGGCAGCTCACCACCACTTTCTCCATAGCCATTAGTGATGAGCAATAAATGCTGGCCCAGCCAGCGACATGTATATCCCATGAACATTTGAAAAGATATAGGCAAATTAACCCAATTGAACTGTGCTCCAAAAATGTCTGACACAGAAGAAAACCTCATTTTGTGCAATGATTTTGATAAATTGCCTGGCACACAGAAAGCCACCTGCTAAATGTGCATGTGCAAAAAATTAGGCTTCACTAGATAAAAACAGTTCAAGGGTAGTCACAAGGGACCAGTTTGCAGCTTAGCCTTGCACATGTTTTTCTGCCTTTTGTAATGGGAATCAATTTTGTAGCATCTAGGTTGGTATTTGATGGCAAGCAACTTTTCATTGTTTTTATTCATTCATATTATGTGATATTGCTGTTTATGCCATCATTTATTGTTTGTCCTATTACCCTTGACAAGAAGGTCAGGAGCTACCTTCTTGAACTGCTGCAATCTGTCTGGGACAGGTAGATCACAATGTGGTTAAGGAGGCAGCTCCAGAACTTTGATCCAGTGGTACTGAAGGAACAGCAATATATTTCCAAGACAGAACAGTGAGTGGCTTGGAGGTGAACATGCAGCCACATGGAGGTCCACAAATATCAATCAGCATGTGGATGCATTGACATCTACATTTGGAAGCTGCTGCTACATATAGACTTAGGAAGTCCATGCAGCACAATAAAATTATAGGGATGTAGATTGCAGGAGGTAGTGTCTCATGTGTCTGTATCCTTATCCTTCTGGTTGGAAGTGGTCATGGGCTTGGAAGGTGCTGAGGAGTCTTGATAACTTTCTGCAGTGCATCTTGCAGATGGTACACTCTACTGCCAATGAGTGTCAGTGGTAGAAAGACTGGATGTTTGTGGAAGTGTTACCAATCAAGTGGGCCTCTTTGTCCAGGATGGTGTCAAGCTTCATAGGTGTGGTTAGAGTTGCCTACATCCATCATATGGAGTATTCCATCACATTCCTCATTTTGCCTTGTAGATTGTGGACAGGCTTTGGAGAATTAGTTGAGTTACTCACTTCATTATTCCTAGTGTTTGACCTGCTCTTGTAGTCACAAAATTCATGTGACTAGTCTACTTCAGTTTCTGGTCAATGTTAATCCACAGTATGTTTATTGTGGAAGATTTGGTGATGATAATATCATTGAAAGTCAAGGGGCGATAGGTGAATTCTGTCCTGTTGGAGATGGTCATTGCCTGATGCTTATGTGGCATGAATAATATTGCCACTTCTCAGCCCAAACTTGGATATTGTTCAGGTCATCCTGCATTTGGTCATGGACTGTTTCTGTATCTGAGGAGTTGTGAATGGTGCTGTAGATTGTGCAATCATTGGTGAACATCCCCACTTCTGTTCATGTGACAGAAGAAAATTCATTAAGAGGCCGATGATGGTTGGACCTGGGACACTACCCTGAGATGTTCTAGAGCTGAGATGACTGACCTCCAACAATCACAGCCATCTTCCTTTGTGCTAGGTAAGACTCCAACTAGATCAGACGTGGGACAGTAATTGGTATGTTGGATTTGTCCTGCTTTTTTCATACATGACATAGCTGGGTAATTTATCACATTGTCAGGTAAATATCGATGGTGTAACACTACTGAAACAGCTTGGCGTGGCAAAGGCTGGAATGATTGCTGGAATGTTGTCAGAGCAGTATCCAGTGCCTGCAGCCTTTTCTTGATAGCACATGGAGTGAATCGAATTTGCTGAAGACTAGCATCTGTGATTCTGGGCACTTCTGCAAAAGACCAAGATTAATCATCCAGTCAGCACTTCTGGTTGAAGATTGCTTCTGTTTTATCCTCTGCACTGATGTGCTGAAATCATCCAATATTGAGGGTAGAGATATTTGTGGAGCATTCTCCTCCAGTGAATTGTTTAATTGTCCAACACCATTCGCAACAGCATAATGTAGACTGCATGCACATAGTCCTGTATTGCAGCCTCACCAGGTTGACATCTCATTTTTAGGTATGCCTGGTGCTGATCCGAGCATACCTCCTGCACTCGGCATTGAACTAGGGTTGTTCCTTGGCTTGATGGTAATTGTGGACCGGGGAGCATGTCAGACCACTAGGCTGAAAGTTATGTTGGAAACAATTTTTTAGCTGCTGATGGTACAAGGTCTCAAGTACGCCCAGTCTTAAGTTGCTAGATCTGTTTGAAGTCTATCCCATTTAGCATGGTGATAGTGCGACACAACATGACGAAGTGTATCCTCGTTGTGAAGACAGGACTAGGTCTCTATAAGGGCGAAAGTGAGTACTGCAGATGCTGGAGATTAGAGTTCAAGAGTGTGGTGCTGAAAAAGCACAGCAGGTCAGGCAGCATCCAAGGAGCAGGAAAATCGACATTTCCTGTCTGATGAAGAGCTTTTACCCAAAACGTTGATTTTCCTGCCCCTCGGGTTCTGCCTGACCTGCTGTGCTTTTCCAGCACCATACCCTTGACTCTTGGTCTCCACAAGGACAGTGCAGTGGTCATTCTTACTGATATTGTTGCAGACAGATTCATCTGCAGCAAGCAGATTGATAAGGATGAAGGCAATTTTTCCCTTCTCCATCATCACCTAAGATAGATCCAGTCTAGCAGCAGTATCCTTTAGGATTTGTTCAGCTTGGCCTGCAGAGGTGCTGCCAGGCCACTCTTAGTGGTGGATGTTAAAATCACTCATTTAGGGGAGACAATGGCCTAGTGCTATTACTGCTAAATGATTAATCCAGAAACCCATGCAATGTCTTGGGCATCTGAGTTTGAATCACGCCTTGGCAGATGGTGTCATTTGAATTCAATAAAAATCTGGAATTAAGAATCTAGAAATGGTCAAGAAGCCATTGTTGATTGTGGGAACAACCCACGTGGTTCATTAATGTCCTTTAGGGAAGAAAACTGCTATCCTTATCTGATCTGGGCCTACATGTGACTCCAAATCCACGGCAATGTGGTTGGCTCTTAACTGCCCTCTGGACAGTAGGGGATGGCTAATGAATGTTGACCTAGCTAGCGACAGCCACATCCCATGAACAAATTTTTTAAAGTCCAGAGTGTGTTCTGTGTCCTTCTCATCATGTCATGTTTAACATCGTGGAGAATGGATTAATCAGCCAATTTGGGGATGGGTGATGTGTGGTGATCATTAGGAGGTTTCCTTGCCTATGTTTAACATGAGTTCAATAAAAATAAACATTCTTTACACCATCCTGGTAGCAACATGTGTACGCCATTCAGCTTAAACCTGCTTCACCACTGTGTTCACATTCACAGTGGCTAATCATCCATGTCAATAGTATTTTGTTGCATTATTCCTATTTCCCTTAATTTTATTAGTATCCATAAATCTATCAATTTCTGACTTGAACATACAAAATTATTGAACCTCCATTCTTTTGGAAAGAGGATTTCGAAGATTCACTGACCCTTGAGCGAAGAAATTCTTCATCTCAGTCCTAAATGGCATGTTCCTTATTCTGAGACTGTGTCTGCAGATTTTACATGCTCCCAGGACATGGTAAACATTCTTCCTGCATCCATCCTGTTGAGTCATTCAGTGTTTAGTTTTACACAGTCTCCTTTCACCTGCTGTATGAAAAATATTAAACTTGAAAGGGGCTGGAGGGATTAAGCTACAGGGAGAAGCTGAACAGGCTGGGACTTTTTCCCCTGGAATATTGGAGGCTGAGGGGTGACCTTATAGAGGTTTATAAAATCATGAGGAGCATGGATAGGAAGAACAGCGGACTCCCACGGTAGGGGAGACCAAAACTTGAGGACATGGGTTCAAGGTCAGTCGGGAAAGATTTAAAGGGACCTGAGGGGCAACTTTTTCATGCAGAGGCTGGTACGTGCAAGGAAAAAGCTGCCAGAGGAAGTCGTGTTTGAGGGTGTAATTACAACATTTAAAAGGCATATGGGTGGGTATATGAATAGGAAGGGTTTTGACAGATATGGGCCAAATGCTGGCAAACGGGACTAGATCAGTTTAGGATGTCTGTTCGACATGGATGAATAGGACTGAAGGGTCTGTTTCTGTGCTGTATATCTCTATGACTATGTATTCATCTCCCCCATCCCTCATTTACACTTACTCCTTTCTTCCTCTTGCAGTTTTATTTTAGCTACTTAAAAACACTGACAATATTCACCTCAACCTCTCCCTCTGATAGCAGTTTCCAGATTCTCACCATTGTCTGGGTGAACAAGTTTCTTGACAACCTTCTATTGAACTTGTGATGATACTATGGCTTTAAGAGGCATATTTTATCCTGTTCTTTTTAATGAAGAAAAATGAGACAGAGGTGGTGAGCAGCATTCTGAAAGCTGATAAAGTAAACTACTTCAGGTTTTTTTTGAAGTTGGTACATTAGAAGCAGCCTGAATGGATGGGTCAAGCTCCCACAAAACCAGGATTTATAGTTTTAGTTTTCTGGATGTGTAAGCCCTTATTTCTCTTTCTGTTACAGCTAAAAGCTGAGATTCTCTTCCTGCCACTAGAATTGCATTTGAGACAATCTATTTTAATGACTTTGCCTTTGCCAAGGATGTGTTTATGGGAAGTTACTATATTGGAGCAGGTAATTAGAGTAGTTAATGTATATTATTTTGTTAAGTATTTCAATAGTTATGGTTAAGCCAATTCTTTTTATTTATTTTGTCTGTATTTTAACTGTAGTGTAAAAATAAAGTGTGTTTTGATTAAAGTTGAGTATTTGGACCAATTGAATTGCATCTGGAATTGCATTTACCTTTAAAATAAGAAAAAGTTAGGGTCTAGGCTATCTTCATAATATATTTTGAGCGGGCTTGGTTTGGTTCATAACAAATTGATTACTGACTATCTTGTATTTTGGTCATTGTTCTGCACAGAAAGTGGAAACACCTTTTCTGTGACAATCCAATAAAATCTCTTTGAAAATTTTAAAGACCTCTGTCAGTTCAGCTTTCAGTCTTCACTGTTCCAGAGATGAAAGCCTAGATACTTTTATCCTTCCCAGTTGGTTATGATCCTGCAGTTTGATATCCTTCCTGTCAACTTTAATTGTGTCTCACCTAATGCCTTTATATCCATTTTTAATATGGATACCTGAACAGTAGTTCACATGCCGTCCAGCCAATTGTCTATGTAATTTTATCATTTTTCTTTCTTTGTTTTTCAATTCTAACAGACCAGATATGAGTCCCATCATTTTGTGATTTTTAAATTTTTCACAATGACCACCTGGCATCCTATATTGCTGTTTTAGCCATTTGTCAATACCATTAGATCGTTTTGTTCCTTCTATCTGTTTAGACCTTCATTTTCCATACAGCAGTTTGGAGTCAATATCTATGGTGTTTACTTGATTTATTTCTCCTGTGGGACTGATGCAGCCATGTGTGTTTCTAATGTTTGCATTTACCTTTTTAAATTGCATTTGCAGATGTTCTGGTGATAGGTCGCACTAGTCAAGGTGATAAATGCAGGTAGTGGTGTTCTGTTTACAATTTTCCTGGAAACGTATCAAGTGACAAACAGGAAATCAGCAATTCCCAATTTTCCTCTAAATTTCTTATCAGAGCTGACCCTTCCTCAGGCCAACATCTTCCACTAAGTAATCCCACACATGATCCATGACATGTAATCCCAGCACATGATCCAGGCATGTAATTCTGGTGTATGATCCCAGTGTGTAATTCCATTGTGTCATTCGGGTATGTGATCTGGGTGTATGAACCCAGTGTATGGTCTGTGTGTGTGATCCCAAAGTGTGGTCCAGCTGTGTAATTTTGGCATCTCATCCTGATGTGTGATGATGTTGTATGGTCCATGTCTGTGATCTGGAAGTGATAATGTTATGTACTAGTAATGGAGAGACTGGGACTAATCTTCTGAGAACATAAACCTAATTCTCATCAAATGGCAGCGACAGAATGTAAATATAGTTAATAAACCTGAAATAAAATGCTAATTTCAGTAACACTGATAATGAGACTGTCAAAAGCTAACTCCCTTCAGGTGAGGAAATCTGCCACCCTTACCTGGTCTGACTTGCATGGGACTCCAGTTGACTCTCACTTCCCCCTGAAGGGACACAGCAAATTACTCAATTGTATCAAACCTGTACAGCAGCAAAAATACAACACTGAGTGTACCTTTACTGTGTAAACTTCCACATTTCAAGAAGGCAGGTCACCACTAAGGGCAATTTAGGATGAGAAATAAAATGCTGACATATCTGCGGAGAGGGTAGATACTGCAAACTACAATTTTTAAACTAAGATGAAAATAATTTAAGAGGATTTTAGAACAGGCAAAGAAGGAATGCTGTTAAAAACATATGTGATTGTTGGTTTTATTCATAGAGGAATAGATAACGAAAGCAAGGAAATCATGCCAAACATTTATAAATCATCAGCTAAGCTCCAGCAGGAGAATTCTGCACACTACACTTTAGGCCTTCAAAAAACTAGAAAAGATTTACTGGAATGGTGGCAGGATAAAGCATGTGAAGAGACTGGAGAAGCTAGGATTGTTCTCCTTAGGGCTGATAAGGCTTAGGTGAAATTTAAAGGAGTTGCTCAATATTCCTGATGAAGGACTAATGTCCGAAACTTCAATTCTCTTGCTTCTCGGATGCTGCCTGACCTGCTGTGCTTTTCCAGCACCACACTCTCGACTCTTGCTCAATATCATGTTCTAATGAAGGAAATAAGCAGCTGTCTCTAGTGACAGAAGGGTCAATAATTAGGGAATACTGAGCGATTGGCAAAATAACCTGAAGAGATAGAGAAACCACGATTACACTGGAATGCACTGCATGAAAGAGTGATGGGAGCATATTACACAGAATTGGACAAATACTAGAAGGGTAAATGTTTTTGGGGCTACAGCAATGGAATATGCAAATGGAATTGATTGATTGCTTATTCAAAAACTCTGCACAATCCTGAAGAACTGAATGGCTTCCACCTGTGCTGATAGTCTGATTTTACAGTAATGTGGGCAGTCACCTGACTGCTCAAGCACAATGCATAATTGCACTATCTGGGCCTTCAGATGTAGCCAATGATCTCTCACTCTCTCTGAGATCTAACTGACTAGAGATCTTAATGACAGAATCCCTACCGTGCAGAAACAGCCCATTTGGCCCATCGAGTCCACACCGATCTTTTGAAGAGCATCCCCAAGCAGACCCATTGACAGTGCTAACAAGCAACACCTGCTCAGCAATAATTTGCTCAGTTTGGGTTCCACCAGGGCCGCTCAGCGCCTGACCTCATTACAGCCTTGGTTCAAACTTGGATGAATGAGCTGAATTCCAGAGATAAGATGGGAGTGACTGCCCTTGAAATCAAGGCCACGGTTGACCAAATGTGGGTTAAAGGAACTCTAATAAAACTAGAGTCAATGGGAATGGGGATGGGCAGAATCTTACAGTGGTTGGAGTCATACCTGGCACATAGAAAGATAATTGTGGCTCTTGGTGGTCAGTCATCTCAGCTCCAGGACATCTCTGCAGGAATTCCTCAGGGTAGTGTACTAAGCCCAACCATCTTCAGCTACTTCATCAGTGATTTTCCCTCCATCATAAGGTCAGAAGAGGGGATGTTTGCCAAATATTTCACAATGTTCAGCATAATTCACATCTCATCAAATATTGAAGCAATCTGTTTTTAAATGCAACAAGACCTGGACAAATGTAATAACCAAGTTTGGGCTGAAAAGTGGAAAGCAACATTTATGCCATACAAATGCCAGGGAATGACCATTTCCAACAAAAGTTAATCTAGCCATCACCCTTTGATTATTGATAGTGTTATCATCACTGAATCCTCCATTATCAATATCCTGGGTGTTACCACTGATCAGAATCTGAACTGGACTCGCCAAATCAATATAGTCACTATAAAAGCAGGTCAGATGCTTTAGGAATGCCGCAGTAAATAACTCACCTGCTGACTCCCCAAAGCCTGCTAATCATCTACAAGGCACAAGTCAGGAGCATGATGGAATAATGCTCACTTGCCTGGATGAGTGCATCTCCAATATCATTAAGGAAGCTTGATACCATCTAGAACAAAGTACTCCACTTAATTGTCAGCATATCCACAAGCACCCATTCCCTCCACTATCAACACTCAACAGGCAGCAGAATGTACTATCTACAAGATGCACTGCAGAAATTCACCAAAGATCCTTGGGCAGTACCTTTCAAACCCACAATCACTTCTATCTTAAAGGACAAGGGCACCAGGCACAAGAACACCACTACCTACAATTCCCCCTTCAAACCCATTCACCATTCTGACCTGGAAATATGTTGTCATTTCTTCACTATAGGTGGGTCAAAATCCTGGAATTCGCTCCCTGTTGGAATTGTGGATCTACTTATACCACATGGAGTGCAGCAATTCAAACAGGCAGCTCACTACTCCCTTCTCAAGGGCAACAAGGGGGTATGCAATAAATGCTGGCCCAGGCAACGATACCCACATGCCATGAGTGAATTTAAAGAATACCTGAGAAGACAATATATTAAACAGGCAGTTGGGAGATCAAACAATTTCCTGTGAGAGTGTGTTTCATTTTGACCACATCAAGTTCCTTCACCATTTTAAAGATCTCTGTCAGGTTATACCTTGGTCCTCTCTTTTGCTGAAAAAACAGCCTAAGTCTGTGCAGACTTCCCTGATGGCCAAAACCTCTCAGTTCTACAATTGTCATTCGTACTTTTTAGCACCTTGTCCAAAACCTCTCTATTGTTTTAATAACATGAAGAGCAGAAATGTGCTCTGTACTCCATGTCTGGTCTAACCAAAGCTGATAAACAAGGGAGTTGAAAGATTATTGGAGTTGGCAGGAATGTGAAGTAATCAGACCATCCATGATCTAAAGAATGGTAGAGCAGCCCTGGGATCCAAGTGGCCTATATCTGCTCCTAATGCATACATTTGTATGATACAAGTTTAACTGAACTGATTTACTTTTAATTGTAACCGTTTAAGACATCAATGCTTTCTTTGCCTTATTTGATGCCTTTTTGTTAACCTATTTGCCCTTGTTGAAGAGATTTGAGGGTGGTTCAATATTCTGGGATTGTGGGATAGTAATTTCTCGTAGGGTATTAAAAAGCTGAAATAGAGATATCATCATAAGCAGGATTGTACATGTAGGTGAGCTGAATGAACTCTCTTCTTGATACCTGCTCCTTTAATGTGATCCATCCTGATATGTAGGAAGTGAATAGTTAACATCACAATTAGGTACAATATAAACAAAAATAATCTCAGGAGTGGGAATATTGGCTTGATTTTCCTCTCCTCATCCTTAGGGAACAGTTACATTAATTTAAGCATGGCACTATAGTCCTGACACAATAATAACAACAATTAGCATTTACATAGCACCTTTAATACAATAAATGTGCCAAAGAACTCCACAAAAATAAAGACACTGAACCATTTTAAGAGATGGATGGTCAAAACCGTTAAAACAGGAGAGATGTGGAGAGGTGGGGGGATTTTGGGAGCGATTCCAGATTTGAGTGCCAAGGCATGGCAAATGATGGTTCAGTAGTTAACACTGAGGATGCAGAAGAGCTGTGTTAGAGGAAAGCAGAGATGTCTTCTACAAGGTAAAATGGCAAGCAGTAGAGGGCTCAACCTCACTGTAGTTGGTAGGTGGATGCCACAGAGCTGTTGAATATGGACTACAGCAGGTGTGTTAGGATAGCACAAGACAGAGAAGCACGATGTACCACAAAAGCTGATCTTTTGGCAGGAAGAGCTACAGACAACAGCAGTAGCAGCAGGTTGCCCAGAATTAGATGGCTGGAGGACATTACAGATGTACAGAAGAGGCCAGGTTGTAAAGGAATTCAAAATGTTAAGGAAATTGAGGGCATGGGCAGCAGAAACTTGAACAAGCTTCAGATTGCAGGTGTTGAAATCATTGAGTTTAAAGGAAACAAAGGTAGGGTTGAGGTTTTCAGCGGCAAAATTACATAGAACTTAAAGCACAGAAACTGACTATAAGCCAAAACTGGCTGAAAGTACTATTTGTGTTCCAAACATGCTATTGAGCACCCTACTTCATCTTACCTGACCAGCTTATCCTGATCTCCCTAATGTAGTTAGCCAGTTACCACTCAAATCATCTTGGTGACAACTCAAAGTGATTTCCATATTCTAACTGCCCTCTGGGTGGTGAGGCATGAAATGCTCAAGTTGGTTGACTTGCTTTGGAGCAAGTTTGCATCCAGTCCAGGTGCTTGGCGAGCAGCCTGGGCTGACCTGTACACTCGCTCAAAGGAGCTCCAGCGGCTCTTTCACGGCGACTGTGAGTTTCCTCGACAAATTCCCGGAGTTCCTCGAGAGGGATGAGGGTGGGCACCTGGGACTCAAACATCTCACTGGAGACAGACTCTGCGTCGTCCCCAGTGCCCACCATCGAACCCGAACCCTCTTCCGGGAAGTCACCCTCAGCCACCGGCTCCTCCTCCACCGTGAGAGTGGGGGCTGGTTCAGCACCACCAACTGGCCTCAAATACAGGCAACATATTTTTAAAAAACACCTGGACAGGACTTCACTCTTTGTAACTTGGGATCATTAGTCAACTTCTGGTTATCAGCCCCATATGCTTCTGGAGGTGTTAAAGACCAGACAAGAAGCAGCACCACACTTTAGCATTTTGCCTCCCAAGCATTCTCCTTAAGGCTGCCCAGAAGAGAAGGGAGTTTTTTTCTCTTGGGATGGCAACGAGGCCATCCTGGCTGCTGAAGGTATCTAGGACAGAGATGACTGCAGAAGTCTTTGCTGTTGGGTGGCTGAAGAAAACGTGGCTCCAGTTCAGCAAGAAGCTGAATGAGCCACTGGCTCCATAAGAGTGTATATCACTCTCCTGGGTGTGAGTTAGCGTTGTAAGGTTGTCACTGTAGAGGACTGTTGCACAGGAAATTAACTACCTGACATCTGCATTGAATATCTCATGTATAATTAATGTCTGTCACTTCACTGCAGTTATCACTGCAGCACTACTGGCACCAGATGGTCCAGTTTCTCGCACATCTGCCAGGGTTTACACTTAAGTCATGAAAGGAGCTATAGCACCCAGCTTGTGCACCATTAGCTCTCTGACCTTTCATCACATCTTGGATGGCTCTTTGTCAAAGGCTTGCATGAGACAGTGACACAATCACAAAAGATGGCCTTTAAGCTCAGTCCTTTTTTCAGTTCTGTCCCATTTGATTGCTTTGGTCAGGTTTTCTGACATCAGCCCACGTTGTTGTCTTGCTTGGGCAGATTTATCGGTCTGACCAGGCTTCACCCCAACATTGTAAACTTTAACAAGAAATTAGACTGCATTAGAGTGAGAGGTTGCATGAATGATTAACCTATACAGCCTTCAGCCATTACACTGTCAGTGTTTGTGTAAATAAATGTCTTGGTTATGAAGCAGTCAACAGGATCTGGACCAGATGAGCCAATGGGCTGAGAAGTGGCAGATGGAGTTTAATTCAGATAAATGCAAGGTGCTGCATTTTGGGAAAGCAAATCTTAGCAGGACTTATACACTTAATGGTAAGGTCCTAGGGAATGTTGCTGAACAAAGAGACCTTGGAGTGCAGGTTCATAGCACCTTGAAAGTGGAGTCGCAGGTAGATAGGATAGTGAAGAAGACGTTTAGTATGCTTTCCTTTATTGGTCAGAGTATTGAGTACAGGAGTTGGGAGGTCATGTTACGGATGTACGGGACATTGGTTAGGCCACTGTTGGAATATTGCGTGCAATTCTGGTCTCCTTCCTATCAGAAAGATGTTGTGAAACTTGAAAGGGCTCAGAAAAGATTTACAAGGATTTTGCCAGGGTTGGAGGATCTGAGCTATGGGAGAGGCTGGCTGGGCCTGTTTTCCCTGGAGCGTCGCAGGCTGAGGGGTGACTTTATAGAGGTTTACAAAATTATGAGGGGCATAGATAGGATAAATAGACAAAGTCTTTTCCCTGGGGTCGGGGAGTCCAGAACTAGAGGGCATAGGTTTAGGGTGAGAGGGGCAAGATATAAAAGAGACCTAAGGGGCAACGTTTTCACACAGAGGGTGGTACGTATATGGAATGATCTACCAGAGGATGTGGTGGAGGCTGGTACAATTCCACACTTAATAGGCATTTGGATGGGTATATGAATAGAAAGGGTTTGGAGGGATATGGGCCGGGTGCTAGCAGGTGGGACTAGATTCGGTTCGGATATCTGGTCAGCATGGATGGGTTGGACCGAAGGGTCTGTTTCCATGCTGTACATCTCTATGACTCTAAGTGACTGAAGATGTTTGTAGTCACCAAAGCTTGAAATTGGCAGTACTTTGGCCAGAGTAAATTTGTCAACAGATCAACCCTTATTCTTTCTATAAATTATTGTGCATGTTTCAAATTTGACATTCTTGCATTTGTCCAGAGTGAAAGACAAAAAGCTTTAAAAACAGGTATCTCTCCTCAACCCTGTTAAAGTTCTGTGTCATAAAAACATTTCTCTGATGCTCTCCTCTTTCGTTGTGTGACTTCTACTTGTCACCTTCCCTGTGGCATAGCAGTGATCAGAAACCCAGAATATAGAAAAGTCACTGATGCTGTTTGAATGGAATAGTTATCCATATGCTAAAACAGCCCTCACATATGTATGGTTGCAGCCCATCATGTCAACTGATCATCACAGACTGCAGGAGGAGTACGTATATACTGCCAACACAACTCGATTGGGGATGAGTGGGGCAGAGAAACAGAGTCTGGAATAAAAATATAAAGTGCTAGAGATGCTCAGGTCTGGCAGCATCTGGGGTGATGGCCAAAGTCAGCATGGATTTGTGAATGGGAAATCATGTTTGACAAACTTATTGGAGTTTTCTGAAGGTGTTACTAACAACATTGATAAAAAAAAGTGCTGAAGAACATTGCACACTTCGATTTTCAAGTCCCTCACAGGAGGCTGATTAGAAAGATTAAAGCACATGGGATAGGGAGTAATGTACCAGCATGGTAAAAAGAACTAAAGTCACCCATGATTCCACAAGACCATAGGGTGCTCTGTCATAGAGAGAAACAATTGGTGCTGGGTTTAATTTGAAGGTCTCCAAGCCTCAGATGATGAGTGAGATTCAGAAGATGGGGCCTTCATAGTAACCTCAGTCAGTGTGGGAATTGAATCCGTACTTTTGGCATCACTCCGTATCACAAACAACCTGTCCAACTGAAATGATAAATGCTTGGCTAGACAGAAAAAAAGAGTATGAATAAACAAGTCTATCTCACAATGGCAGGCTGTGACTAGGGGGGTAACACAAGGATTAGTATTTGGAAAAACACAAAGAACTGAAACAAAAACAGTAAGAATTGGAGAAACTCAGTTGGTCTGTCAGGCATCTGCACAGAGAGAAACACAGTTGATATTTAGGATCCAGTGCCCCTTCTTCAGAATGCAGAAGGGTCTGAAACATTTGACTCTATTTTCTCTGCACAGATGCTGCCAGACTTGCTGAGTTTCTCCAGCAATTTCTGTTCATGGATCAGTCATATTTCCAAAAGGTGCGGATGATACAATGCTAGGTGGGAATGTTTGTTGTGAGGAAGATGCAAACTGGCTTCAGGAGGATTAGGACATGTTTAGTGAAATGGCAACAACATGTCAGATGAAATTAAATGGGAGGTTATCCACTTTGGTAACAGAAACTGTTGTACAGAGTATTTCTTAATCTACAACCAGGGGTACAATTTATAAATAAGATCCATTGGAGATATGGATAAATGATTTACTCAGAAGGTTGTGAATCTTCAGAATTCTCCACTAGTCAGGGCTCAGTCTTTTAGTACGTTGAGATTAACAGATTTCTGATTATCAGTAACATATAGAGTTATGGAGAAGGGGTGAGTAAAAGGCAAAAGTGTTTGATCAGTCATGATCATAATAAGTGGGCAGATAGGCTCAATAAGTTGAATGGCCTCTCTCTGTTCCAATTTAAAATTCCCAAGTTGTCATATCAGACTCAAACTCTGCTTCTCTCTCTTCAGACGCTGCCAGACCTTCTGAATTTCTTTAATACTTTCAACATCTTAACTATTTTGCTTTTTTTATTAGGGGTGGAGGCCAGGGATGAGGGAAGTAGATGGAGGTGAAGGTGGAGGCTGGGCGTGAAACTGGCAGATGGAGATGGAAGCTAAAATAAGAATAGAAATTGCTGGAGAAACTCAGCAGGTTTGGCAACATCTATGGAGAGCAAAACAGAGTTAATGTTTTGAGTCCAATGGCTCTTCTTCAGAACAATAACTTCCTGGAAGGAGTAAGGGAATAGCAGGATCAGTTGTTGTGCCTTTTGCCCCGTGCCCCATGCTGCTCCTTCTCCCCTACACACCCCACTCTTCAGCTGCTGCTCCTGCTACCCCTCAACCCCCTTCCCTAAACCCCACCTGCTCCCCTCCCTAATCCCCACCAGATCCCCCGTCCTCCCCATCCTTTCCCTCCCCTAATCCCCATCAGATCCTAGTCCTCCCCCCATTCCCTGCCAAATTACCCTGTTTTCCCCCCATCTAATTTCCACCAGCTCTCCTTGTCCTTTCCCTACCCTACACTGCACCAGCTCCATCTCCCCCCAATTCCCACCAGCTCCCCCTGACCTCCTCCAAACCCCACCAGTTACCCCTCCCCAATTCCAACTAGCTATCCCCACCAAGTTCCCGTCCCCCTTCCCCTAAACTCCACCAGCTCCCTCGTCCTCCCCGATCCCAATTAGCTCTCCCCCCCGCCTCCCAAATCTCCCCCTACCCGCAATCCCCACCAAATTCGCTTGTCATCCCCCTTGCTGTCGCTGCCGATGAAGAAGTGAAACACCTCCAGGTTTGTGTCGCTAATCCGTGGACCATTATAATGAACATTCCCCACACAACGTGATTCCCGCACTCACACACGATGCGGGGGTTTGATTTCTTCCAATGGAGTAGGTGCCTCATTTTCCGGTGATCCAGCCACGTTTCTGCAGCGCCATCTTGTCGAGTGGCTGCTGCTCGCGGAATGACCGTTAGGGTTTCTGTCCGCGAGCCCTCGGCAGCCCTTTTTGAAAAACAACGGTTGGTTTTGAGGTTTAAATTCAATGGATCTGCCATTCTTCTGTGTGTTGTCATGAACCACAAGGGAGCTACAGTCGAAGCTGACAGGGTAAATCATCTTGAAGACACTGCTTCAAAACTTGGAGATGTTTACAAAATTTAGTGAGGGAGACTCACTTTTTAAAAATTTCCTTTTGACTTCTTCCCTTCTGAAACTCATGGATTTCGACCTCCTTTAACTTTTAATATTCCCTGAACCCAGCTATTCCCATCCCCATTGTAAATCTCTTCTACGTAATGAATATTATCAAGTTTAATCCTGTTTCCTAACTCTGGAACTACCTTTATTGAGGCCCTCCATCTCATTCTGCACTTCCACCTAGCCCTATTATTAAAGACGCCATTTAATATGATGAATCTTTTCAACAGAGCCTTCATTGTAATAGGGATAAATTGCAATTCAAGATTAAGATGGGTTATTTTTCTGCTCATCTTTTTCAAGCTCTGTTCATATAATTCTGCCATCACAGTTGCTATAAAATGGAATCTCTAGTAAACAAAAGGCCTGTTCTCTAGGAAGGCATTCTATGGATACCAGTGAGGAATGTTCACATTTTTCAACCATTTTTGGCCACTACTATTAAAAACAAATAGCAACATCTTGCATTAATATCGCACTGCTTTTCCCAGAATGAAATGTCCCAAGATTGCAGTTGTTGTGAGTATGTTTGCTGAGTGGGAAGTTGATTTGCAGACGTTTAATCCCCTTTCTAGGTGACATCCTCAATGCTGTAGAGCCTCCTGTAAAGCACTGCTATACTGTGTCAGTTGGAATTTATTTGGTTTAGTTCCCACTGCTTCCAGTTACTGATTCCATTTGTTCGTTGGGGTGGTCAGTATATTGGGTCTACGACAATGTGTTCATTGATGAAAGTGCATTAGCTCCTGTTCAAAAGGGCTACAGCACACTGCAGCACTCCTAATCTGCGAAGAGAGGAAGAACACCTCTACAAAATCTTTGCCAAGAACGGATATCCCCACAACTTCATCTGCAGATACCTGGCAGACAAACATTGCTTTGAGGACATGCACACTAGCCACTCTACCTTATATAAAAAAATCTCAGAACTGACAGCCAGACTTCTCTGACCGCTGGGATTCATGACAGCACATAAACCAATAGCCACGCTCAAGACAACTCACTAGAACAAAAGACCCAATACCCATAATGTGCAGGACAAATGTGGTGTACAAGATTCCATGCAGGGACTGCACGAAAAACAGTATAGGACAAACAGGCAGACAACTAGCAATCCACATTCATGAAATTAAAAATCACAGGACACCAGGTTATAGTCCAACAGGCTTAATTGGGAGCACTGATCCTTAATCAGGTGGAGCAGCACTCTGAAAGCTAGTGCTTCCAATTAAACCTGTTGGACTATAACCTGGTGTCCTGTGATTTTTAACTTTATAAACCACAGTCTAACACCAGCATCTCCACATCATCACATTCATGAACATCAACTAGCCATTATATGCCATGACTAGCTGTCCCTCGTAGCTCTATACACAGATGACCAGGACCACAAATTCAACTGGGATAACACAACGATAATAGGACAAACAAACAGAGGACAGTCAGAGAATTTCTAGAAGCATGGCACTCATCCATGGACTCCATAAATAAACACATTGACTTAGACCCAATATACTGACCATTATAACAAACAACTGGAAGCAGCAGGAGCTAAACCAAATAAATTCCAACTGACACAGTACAACAGCACTTTACAGGAGGCTCCAGCACTGAGGATGTCACCTAGAAAGGGGATGAAACGTCTACAAATCAACTCTGTGAACATACCCACAATAACTGCAACTGGCACCCAAGCTACAAATCTTTACACAAACCTTAATGTCCTAAGGTATTTTACAGGAGTAAGTATTTATCAATGAGGCAAGTTTTAAGGAGATCATCAAAAAAAGTAGAGATAAGCACTGAGATTTAGTGGTATTTATTCCAGAAATTGGGACCTGGACAATAAGCAAAGCCATCATAGTGGAGCAGAGGGCAGAATTGGAGGAATGCAGATACCTCAGATGGTTGTAGAACAGGAGGAAGAGAACCGAGATAGGGAGGAGTGAGGTGATGACGGAATTTGAACATGAGGTTACCTCCCCCACCCCTGTTGCCCAGATCCATCCAGCTGTCCCGCTCCAACCAGATTACAGAGACTCTGAATGTCATAAATAAAAATTAAAAATCACACAACACCAGGTTATAGACCAGCAAGTTTATGTGGAAGCACAAACTTTTGGAGTGCTGCTTCTTCATCAGGTAGCTGTCTGATGAAGGAGCAGCACTCTGAAAGCTCGTGCTTTCCACATAAACCTGCTGGTCTACAACCTGGTGTTGTGTGATTTTTAACCTTGTCCACCCCAGTCCAACACCGGCATCTCCATATTATCACATTCATGAACACCTCCATAACACAAAAAGGAATGGGGGCATGCACTCTAATGTCCCAGGCAATATTTATCCTTCAATCACAATCACCAACATAGATCTTGTCATTATCAAGTTAGTATTTTACATGGCTAGGAGCAGTGGGAGATGGAGCGGATGTGCAGTTGGAGCCAAGGAGGTTGTCGGGAAGGTAAGAGAACAGTATAAGTTACCTTTGAAGACTGCGGTCTTTTTCCTGGCTGGGAGCAGCGGGAGACGGAGCAGAGGTGACGTTGGAGACACGAATGTTCCAGGAAGGAAAGAGGAAAGTATAAATTTTTACCTTCAAAGCCCACAGCCTTTGTCCTGGCCGAGAGCAACGGGAGACAGAGCGGAGGTGACATTGGAGACAAAGAGATTGTTGGGAACGTAAGGACTTAGTATAAATTTGGGTAGAGGCTAAGCCCGAGATACTACACGTGTCGTGTCTACCTCCCACCCACCCTCCTCTAACCAGAAGTAAAAGGACTTTGTTAGGTAAGATTTTTTTTCTTTCTTTCATATATTTAAGTGCATTGCTTCGTTTTAGTTTGTTAATATATAGCCAAGGCTTACAATAGCAGGGGACCTCAGACCTGTGGCACATGCCTCTTGCCTGATATGGGAACTCAGGGAAGTAGCTGACATCCCTGACTCTTACACTTGCAAGACGTGTATCCAGCTGCAGCTCTTGTTAGACCGCACAACAGCTCTGGGGGTGTGGACGGACTCACACGATGCTGAGGAGGTCGTGGATAGCATGTTTAGTAAATTGGTCACACCACAGATTAGAATTGCTGAGGGAGACAGTGAATGGGTGACCAAAAGGCAGAGAAAGAATAGGAAGGCAGTGCAGATGTCCTCTGCGGTCATCTCCCTCCAAAATAGGGATACCGTTTTGGATACTGTTGGCCAAGATGGCTCACCAGGGGAGGGCAGCAGTTGCCAGGATCATGGCACCATAGCAAGCACTGCTGTACAGAAGGGCAGGAAAAAGACTATAGTCATAGGGGATTCTATTGTAAGGTGAGTAGATAGGTGGTTCTGTGACTGAAAACGAGACTCCCAGATGGTATGTGTTGCCTGCCAGGCGCTCAGGTCAGGGATGTCACCGATCAGCTGCAGAGCATTCTGAAAGGGGAAGGTGAACAGCCAGTTGTCGTGGTGCACATTGGCACCAATGATACAAGTAAAAAAACGATGCGTGGTTCTGAAAACAGAATTCAGGGAGCTAGGAGAGAGGTTAAAGAGAAGAACCTCAAAGGTAGTGATCTCGGGACTGCTACCAGTGCCACGTGCTAGCCAGGGTAGAAATGAAAGAATAGGCGGGATGAACACGAGTCTTGAGGGATAGTGTAGGTGGGAGGGCTTCAGATTTGTGGGATATTGGGACTGGTTCTGGGGAAGGTGGGACTATTACAAGTTGGACGGTCTACACCTAAACCAGGGGAGGTTTTAAATTATTGTGGCAGGGGGCTGGGAACCAGACGAGAAGACTACTAGACCACGAGGTGGAAACTGGAGAGTGTAGGGGTCACAAAATTAGCATTACCAAGGGGAAGAGTAGGCAGAGAGTAGATAAGCGCAAAAGAACTGGCAGCCTGAAGTGCATATACTTTAATGCAAGCAATACAGTGGATAAGGCAGATGAACTGGGATTGGCGCCTGAGACTATGAGATTATTGTGATCACACAGACTTGGTTGAAGGAAGAGCATGATTGGCAACTAAATGTTCCAGGATATAGATGTTTCAGACAGGACAGGAAGGGAAGTAAAAGCGGGGGAAGTGTTGCATTGCTGGTTAGAGATGATATCATGGCTGTGCTAAAGGAGGGCACTATGGAGGGCTTGAGCAGTGAGGCGTTATGGGTGGAGGTGAGAAATAAGAAGGGTGCAGTTACATTAGTGGGCTGTATTACAGGCCTCCCAACAGTGAGCATGAGGTAGAAGAACAAATAAGTAAACAGATTATGGACAGATGTGGAGAAAACAGAGTGGTGATGATGGGGGATTTTAATTTTCCCAACATTGTTTGGGCTATTCTTAGTGTCAGAGGTCTGGATGGGGCAGAATTTTAAGGAACTTCCAGGAAAGTTTTCTAGAGCAGTATGTCAATTGTCTGACAAGGGAAGGGGCCATATTGGACCTGGTGTTGGGGAATGAGCTAGGCCAGGTAGTAGAAGTTGCAGTGGGGGATTTCTTTGGGAACAGTGACCACAATTCTCGAAGTTTTAGAATACTCGTAGACAAAGATGAGAGTAGTCCTAAGGGACGAGTACTAAACTGGGCCAAGGCCAATTATACCAAAATTAGGCAAGAGCTGGGAAATGTGGACTGGACACAGCTTTTGAAAGAAAGTCCACATTTGATATGTGGGAGGTTTTTGAAGATAGTGCAGGATAGGCATGTCCCTTTAAAACCAAGGGAGGGAAAGGCAAGATTCATGAACCGTGGATGACAGGAAAAACAGTGTGACTAGCCAAGGGGAAAAGGGAAACGTACATAAGGTCCGGGCAGCTAAGAACAGAACAGGCCTTGAAGGAATATTGAGAGAGTAGGACAATCTTAAATGAGGAATCAAGCGGGCTAAAAGGGGTCATGAAATAACTTTAGCAAGCAGAATTAAGGAGAATTCCAAGGCTTTTTATTCTTATATAAGAAGCAAGAGGGTAACCAGAGAAAGGGTTGTTCCACTAAAAGATAAGGAAGGAAGATTGTGTGTCGAACCTGAGAGAATGGGTGAGATTCTGAATGATTACTTTGTATCAGTGTTCACTGAGGAGGGAGGTGATGAGTGCTGAAATTAGAGATAGAAATTTTCTTTACTCTGGATCATGTTGACATAAGGAGGGAAGATGTGTTGGGCAGGTTAAAGGATATTAAAGTGGACAAATTCTCAGGACCGATGGGATCAATCCCAAGTTGCTGAATGAGGCGAGAAAGGAAATAGCTGGAGCCCTGACAGATATACTTAAATACAGGTGAGGTACTGGAGGGCTGCTCATGTTGTCCCCTTGCACAAGAAGGGTAAGTAGGGATATTCCAGGAAACGCTGAAAAATGTGTTGCTAGAAAAGCACAGCAGGTCAGGCAGCATCAAAGGAGCAGGAGAATTGATGTTTCAGGCATAAGCCCTTCTTCAAGAAGCCCAAAGAATACAGGACAATATAGATAGACTGGAGAGTTGGACGGAGAAGTGGCAGATGGAGTTCAATCCAGGCAAATGTGAGGTGATGCATTTTGGGAAGTCTAATTCTAGAGCAAACTCTACTGTAATGGAAGAGCCTTGGGAAAAGTTGATGAGCCGAGAGACCTGGAAGTTCAGTTCCAATGTACCCTGAAAGTGGCTGCACAGGTGGATAGAGTGGTCAAGAAGGCATATGATATGCTTGCCTTCATTGGACGGGGTATTGAGTATAAGAGCTGGCAGATCAAGTTAAAATTGTACAAGACTTTGGTTTGGCCGCATTTAGAATACTGTGTACAGCTCTGGTCACCACATTACCAAAAAGATGTGGATGCTTTGGAGAGGGTGCAGAGAAGGTTTACGAGGCTGTTGCCTGGTATGGAAGGTGCTAGCTATTAAGAGAGGTTGAATAGGTTAGGATTGTTTTCATTAGAAAAAAGGAGATTGAGGGAGGACCTTATTGGGGTCTACAAAATCATGAAGGGTATAGACAGGGTAGATAGAGATAAGCTTTTTCCAAAGGTGAGGGATTCAATAAGGAGAGGTCACACGTTCAGTGTGAGAGGTGAAGAGTTTAAGGGGGATATATGTGGGGGATATATGTGATAGGCGCCTGGAACGCATTGCTAGCAGAGGTGGTAGAGGCAGGCACAGTTGATTCATTCAAGGTGTGTTTGGACAGATGCATGAGTGGGTAGGAAGCAGAGAGATACAGATGCTTAGGAATTGGGCGATAGGTTTAGATAGTGGATTTGGATCGGCTCAGGCTTGGAGGGCCGAAGGACCTGTTCTTGGGCTGTAAATTTTCTTTATTCTTTGTTCTTTGTTCTTGTCCTAGTCTTTGTCAAAAATGTGTTTGGTTCACCTGATGTAGGCATTGCTGATTAGATCAACATTTACTGCCTATCCCTATTTGCCCTAGAAATGATGAGCTGCCTTCTTTTCTGCTGTGGCCTACATAGACCAACAGTGCCATTTGGGAAGGATATCTAGGATTTTGACCCAATAACACAGGAGAAATAGTGATATATTTCCAAATCAGGATGGTGAGTGGTTTGGAAGGGAACTTCCCCTGTATAACTGCTTCCTTTAACCATTGAGGTGCTGAGGCTGTGGGTTTGGAACGTTCATTGTTGTCTGTAATTTGGTTGCTGGGGTTCTTATATTCCATAGTGATTGCATTTTGAAAAGGACTTCATTTGGATCAAACTGTGGTGGTGAAGCGGGCTATAAAAAATGCACTATTTCCTCTTTGACATTCTATTGCAGTTGGTGGAGTCCAGGTTAGATCTAGTGATGGAGAACGAAAGCCAAGTTTGTAGTAGGTGCATTCAGGTAACAGACTTGAAAGAGTGAAGGAAGGGCCTGCATGTAGGAAACAAGAGGAACATAATAAATGAAGGTTTTACTGAGGTCAATTCATTAAAAGTATTGCTGATGGAATGGTTGAGTAAAGTGACTACTTTTGAAATGGAAGAGGCTGGAGCTTTGAAAATTTAAGGTGAGCTTTTCTCAAAAAGAACTGCTCTGTGGAAGTGTAAAATGGCTTACTTCAATACTTTATCTTTTAATGTTTTAGGCTTTCAACTTTTTAAAAACTAAAGCTGAATCTAGTAATGTGTAAGAGACTCTTGGACTGAAATTTGTGGTGCCAGTGTTGTATCAATGAAGGTGCAATGGCAAAACAAAATGGCCATCAGCAGCCCAGGTGCAAGTCACTCCCCTATCACGCCAGTGGGCATTTTACAAGCAGACTGCCACCTGCCTATAACAAAAGGCCACGGTGAGACCTTGCAGGGTACACACACCCAGGCAGGTTGACTTTCAAAGTCCTCCACAAATCTGTCAAGCAAGAGGTGGGGACAGTCATGGTGGTGGCGTACATGGCCAGAAACTAGATTTGTCGGTATTTAACATTGGAAAATTAGTTTTGAGGAATGTCAAAAAAGGATTGGTTAGAAAGAGGCAAGGAGAAACAGTGTCAATGTTTATGCATGTATTGAGGCCCTGGAGATTCATTCCTGATTTTTTCAAGTGCTGGTAACTAAGGCTCAAAATGTTGTTAACACGCAAAAAGGATGGTTGGAACTGTTAATGAAATGGAGGCTGAGGTAGGCTCTTCAGCAGGCCACTCTGGGGTCAGCTCATTTTGGCTCCTACCTGAGATGTAAAGATGGAGATAGCATCTAGATCTACCTCTGGCAAAACATAGCGATTTCACCAAGAAAGAAGTTTTCTGGCATCTAGGTGATAGAGGTGGATTCTTGATGGCAGTTACTTGTGTTATATTATATATTAATCATTAAGAACCAGTACCTGTATGAAAATCCAAAGTGCCACATTTACTGCTACACTGCAATTGTTGATGAGCAACAATGCGAACAATAAGAAATACACTGAATGAAATGCTAGCATTTTGAAATGTGTTTTTTAAAAAGTTTTGGAAATCTATAGATATTGTTAGAGGGAATTGTGAAAAATCCAAACACTTTAAGCAAATTTATCTCTGAAATTGGATGGGAAAATTTAATCCAAACAAGAGGCAGACGGAAAAGAAAATGGCCACCACCTCAGTAATGAATGCACAATTCTAGCCCATAATGGTTTGGAAGGCTGATAATATTGTGGAGGCACTTAAGAAGTTTAGGCAATTTGCAGTGATGCTCATTAGGGGCCAGTGAAGAGGAAAAGGATTAGCTACATCTCTTTGACAGGAGATTAAAGGGTTAAATGTGTTTACTAGCTGAGAAATAAGTGAAGTTTTTTTATTTGTTCATGGGACGTGGGCATCCTTGGATATATAAACATTTTTTGCCTGTTCTTAAAGCGGCACGGTGGCACAGTGGTTAGCACTGCTGCCTCACAGCGCCAGAGACCCGGGTTCAATTCCCGCCTCAGGCGACTGACTGTGTGGAGTTTGCACGTTCTCCCCGTGTCTGCGTGGGTTTCCTCCGGGTGCTCCGGTTTCCTCCCACACTCCAAAGATGTGCAGGCCAGGTGAATTGGCCATGCTAAATTGCCCGTAGTGTTAGGTAAGGGGTAGATGTAGATGTAGGGGTATGGGTGGGTTACGCTTCGGCGGGGCGGTGTGGACTTGTTGGGCCGAAGGGCCTGTTTCCACACTGTAAGTAATCTAATCTAATCTTTTGAGAAAGTGGTGATGGGTTGCTGCCTTGAATTGCCCAGTTCATGTATAGGTAGACGCACAGTGCTGCTAGGGCGTGAGTTCCAGAATTTTGATTAAGCAAAAACTTTGAAATGGTGATTGTAGTTCCAAATTAAGATGGTGAGTAGCATGGAGGAGAACCTGCAGGTGGTGGTACTCCCACATATCTGCCCTTGTCCTCTAGGTGGTAGCAGTTATGAGTTTGGAAGGTGCTGTTGAAGGGGCCTTGGTGAGTTGCTGGTGTGCATCTTACAGATGATATACAGTGCTGCCACTGTGTCGGTGGTGAAAATAGTGTTGAAGGTGGAAAGGGTGCCAGTCAAGTGTGCTGCTTTGTTGTGAATGGTGTCAAGCTTTGAGTGTTATTGGAGCTGCATTCATCCATGCAAGTGGGGAGTATTCCATCACACTCCTTATTTGTGCCTTGTGGAAGACAACATATGGGGGAGACATGATGTGGAAGAGCTGATGTGGAATTGGGGTGGACAAAGTTAAAAATCACACAACACCAGGTTATAGTCCAACAGTTGGACTATAACCTGGTGTTGTGTGATTTTTAACCATGGGGAGATAGTGTGTGAATTATTTGCTGCAGGATTCCTAGCCTCTGACTTGCTTTTGTAGTTCAGTTTCTGGTCAGTGGGTAAACTCTAAGATGTTGAAAGTGTGATGATTCAGCAATGGTCCTGCTATCTTTAAAAAACTCAGCACACATCACTAGCTAAGCCAATTAATTGGATCCATGAATATGAATTTCAAAACTCAGGCAGAAACCAGGTGAGCCTGCTGATAATTTCATAATGAGATTATATATTCAAAGCAAAAAGATGTAAATTCAAGGCAACAAATTGAACAGCTGAAAAAGCAGCTCATCTAGGGATCTGTGCACCCTGAAGTGTAAAGAGATTTGATTGGAAAGAACAAGTTGACATTATTGCAGGCTTGAGACTGCTGGAGCATATGACATCACAATTGGATAGACTGACCGATCAAATGGCAAGCTGTCTGTTCAGACAAGGGAAAGGCACATCAAGGTTAATGTTCTGAAACATCAATTTAAAAAAAAATGCACAGCAGGTATAAAGAAAGATATGCAGAAACTCGGGACACCATAGGGGTTCCGGTACATAATTCTTTGAAGTTTACACCACATATAGAAAAGGTGGTTAAAAAGGCATTTAGCGCACTTGCTTTCATTGCTCAGATCTTTGAGTATAGGAGTTGGAAAGTCATGTTGAGGATGTACAGGACATTGGCGAGGCCTCATCTGGCGTACTGTGTCTAGTTCTGATTGCCCTGTTACAGGAAGACTGTTGTTAAGCTAGGAAAGATTCAGAAGAGACTTACCAGGATGTTGCCAGGTATGAAAGGTTTGAATTATAGAGAAAGGCTAATAGACTGGAACTTATTTCACTGGAGCCTAGAGATTGAGAGGTGACATAATTGAGGTTTATAAAATCATGAGGTGGTTAATGGTAGTTGTCTTTTCCCTAGGATGGAGAATTTCAAGACTAGGGGGCATATTTCTCAGGTGAGAAAGACATGAGGGGCAAATTTCTTACTGAGGGTGGTTTGCATATGGAATGAACCTTCCTGAGGTAGTGGTGAATGTTACCACCTTTAAAAGACACTTAAGTAAGTACATGAATAGGAAAGGTTTGGATGGATGTGGGCCTGGAGCAGACAGATTGAACGAGTTCAGTTTGGGATTATGTTCGGCATGGACTAGTTGGACCAAAGGGTGTGTTTCCATGCTGTATAATTCTGTAACTAGATAAGGTCACAGAAAAAAAAACCCAGACATATATAATGTAGTTGGAAAAGATCATGGCTAACATATGCATGAGGCCATTGAGAGAACCAGGAAAGCTGTGATCAAGTGAAATGCACACAAGAGCATGACAGTAATCAGTTCTTCAGGAAAGTGTATGCACCTAACAAAATCAAGCTGAGTCCTGAGAAAATCACAGCTCCTTCAGAGCTGGAAAATCATACAATCATAACAGTGCAGCAAGATGCCATTGGGCCCATTGAGTTCTGCACCGAACTTCTGAACAGCATTCGACTCACCACCCCATTCCTGTAACCCCGCATGGGGTTTTACCATGGCTGATCCACTTGATCTGCATATTCCTGGACACTATGGGGCAACTTTTAGCATGGCCAATCCATCTAACTCCAATCCAATCTGATGGAGAAAACACAAAGCACCCAGAGGAAACACACAGACACAGGGAGAGTATGCAAACTCCACACACAGTGTCATCCAAGGCTGGAATAGGAACCCGGGTTCCTGGCACTGAGAGGCATCAGTGCTAACCACTTTGCAACCATGCTTCCCAAACTCAGAGATAAGTCTAAGTTGAGCGGTTTTTTTTTGGTCCAGTATAGGAGTTGTTGTGAATTTATGTAAACATGGTGGACTGTCCCCTTAAAAGTCCAATCACATTATGTAACGATTATATTATTGGCCATTTTGGGCAGAAACAGATCAGTCTTAACTTTGCTGCCTGTAGAGTAAATGTCTCCATAGTAAAGCTCCTGCTGCTGTAACACTTTGGCCTCAAGGTCCTTCTTGGAATGTAACAAGTTTTTTTTATACCTCATGTCAGAACATAACAGCAAACTTACAATTGCTGATGAAAGGCAATGTTGTGTGCCAATGGTCAGGGTCACTTCAGAGGAGGTTTAATAACTGCAAAGAAGTCGTGTGCAAGGAGAACAGTCTGTCATCTTGCAACAGGTATAAACTGGTTGTTCCACAGGCAACTGTTTCCATAAAACAAATGAGAGTATCCATGGGGTAAGAAGGATTACTGTTAAAATGTGGGTCCAGGTCTCTAACCTTGGTTGAGACCAGATATTCCAACATAGAAAGAATTCTTGGCTGCTTTCCTCCTGGAATGAAAAAGTGATGGGGATTACGGGAGATGAAAGCAAGTGTGACAGTTATTACTGTTGAGGAAGCAGGGCGATACCCTGAGCGAGTGTGTAGGAAGGATGGAGAGCATAATATGGTTAGTTGTGTTGATGTTTGTGGGTCAGAATGAGAGGAAATGATGTTGTAGGCAATAATGAGAGCAGTCAATCATGAGCCTTGGTGGAAGGTGGGCACAGTAGCAGAGACAGAGTGAGAGGTGTCAGAAGGAAGGTAGTGGCACATATCTGGTTATATGCTGCGTTTGGCAGAGGACATTGACCTTCTTCCTACTGTGTTGGGCATTTCTCCAGATCGCTGAGACTGCTTTTACCTGGGTGGGAATCTCAGACAGGGTTGGCCTGGTCTGGTGTTGTCGTCTCCACTGCTAGTTCTGGAGAGGAAAATATTCTGTATTAGCATCAGCTTATCCATCAGGCACTCTACGACATTGTCTGCAAAATAGGGCACCAGCTTCTCCCTGTTTGCCATGTTGCAGAATATCTGATGAGTGGGAAATTGTTCTGGGGACTACGTGAGATAAGATGAGTCAGAAATTGGACATAAGTAATGCAATAGGGGCATGGTAGGCAATTAATGAGGTGCGTTTTGTGAGATACAATGAGTAAACTTACTAGGCCTTGCAGCAAAAAACCCTCCTAAAAAAATTGTAGAACTCTGATTTAGTGAAAAAAAAAGTAAGATTCAGCCTGAAGAGTTACAGATGTTTTCTCACCAAGTGATATGAAGGTGTAGGTGTGTCCTTGCTTGCTTCCTCTCTGTCTTAAAGGTACAGTACATACCTACACCTTCATAACACCAAGTGATAGAAGGATGTCTTGATACAAGCCAGCAGTACAGCAGTACAAGTACATGCAGGATAGTATTCTGCAACCAGATCCAACATCACATGCACAAACCTTAATGCACACCCAAAGCAACACCAAGAAGAACTTTTCCTGATGTTACATGAATGCCCGATGGGAATGGAGTGGTGTGCTGGTTAGATGTCTACAAAAACATTGAAAGAATGATGCCACAAATACCCAAATGCAAAGCAAAAAGAAGGATGGCTGCTGTTACCACCTTGAGTATAGCAGAGTGCAGGAGCTGATCTGTGATTTATCTTCACACAGTCAAGGATGGTGTTTCATAGTCACAGGCTTCTATTTGAAGCTATCTTTTATTTGAAAGATGAAAGATTTGAGAGCTACAGTAATCCTTGTAGGAATGTGAATTCAAAGAAACATAGAAAATGGGAGTATTCCATTTGTCCCTTTGAGCATGCTAGGCCGTTCATTATGATTATCCAACACAGGATTCCTGAAAGAGGATTCCACGACAATCGAACTCCATTCACTTTCTAAGAATTTGCAAACTTCTGAGTGACCTAGTATCAACATCAACACTGTTCACCAAGATCTCCAGTAAGACACAAGTTTATGGTGAGGTATCTGCAGACAGGAGACCCAAAATGCTGAGAGACAGTGGAGGACCAAAAAATATGCCAACTTGTATCTCTGATCATCTGCAAGGCTGTTTAATGGAAGAAGGTATAAGACAATTCTGTCAAGCAAGAGACTTCCTCAGAATATATTGCCTGAACTGGGATCCACTGGGGGCACATTGTGCTCAGGTTGGGGATGTGGTTGCTATGCTCATATCTGGGCGGTACTGCTCTGCTTGGTTTGAGAGGTGGAGCCAATGTCTGTCTGGGTTCAGGTTGGGCTGGGACTGCTATGCCTGTGTTTGAGGGGTTTGTGGTTGCATTGGGGATGCGGGACAGCCAATATGCCTGTGTTGAGATGGTCGCTGTGTCCGGGTTGGGAGTGGATTGCATTTCCCATGTTGGTGGGGCCAATGGTGGCTGGAGTTGTTATGCTCGAATTGGTGGTGGGATCATTGTGCTTGGGTTAGGGTGTCACTGCTGTGTTTGGGTTGGGAGTGGGGTCACAGCTCGGATTGTGCCAAGGTCACTCTACTAGTGCAGCACTCTGACCATGACATTGTCTGAGTGATCAGGAGGAAATAAGATAATGACTCATTGATGCATTTATGAGGGGATCACAACACTTCAACGAGCATTTATCCCTGCCTGAAGCATTGAAAGCATAAGCTGTCAACATATAGGATCCAGTAATGAAAACCTGGAACGTAGCAAAAGTCTTGAGTGATTCTGGGACCCTAAAGTCACTCCTGGTACAAGAAAGGTCGGATGTATTGAACATATATCCATTGGGGTTTAGAAGAAGAAATGATCTAGTTGAAACATATAAGAGGGGAATGGGTAGGGTGGATGTCAGCAGAATGTTTCCTCTCATGCAGGTGACTGGAACTAAACTTAAAAGATCACCCTTTTGATACTGAGAAGAAAAGAATATTCTTTTCTCTCATTATTGGTCTGTGGAATTTGCTTTCCCAGTAAAGGCTGAATCATTGAATTTACTTAAGGTTGAATTAGATTTTTGACAAGGGAGTTAGGATTTTTGGCAGTGAGATAAGAAAGTGTTGGAGAAACCACAATGATAGATCAGACGTGATCTTATTGAAGTCGGGGAGGGGAATGGCCCCAAAATGCTGAATGAACAAGTCCTGCTCCGAACTTTTCATTAATGCACATACATTAATGAAAAAGACAGTTTGTATTCAACTTGTATTGCATCTTAGTCTAAAGAGCAGAAAACATGACGAGTACCAACAACATCACACCAGCAAGACATCTACAGATTCACTCAAAAGCAATGAAAATTCGAGAGTCATCAACAAGTAACACAACATTAGCCTAATCAAGCATGACTTCCATGACTCCAGGAGCACCGAGGAAAACATCACCTGAGTAGTGTGTCAACTCACCCCTGAGTGAATGGCTAATCCACAAGATGGTGGTGCTGGGAAAGCACAACTGATCAGGGAGCATTTGGGGAGCAGGAGAATCGATATTTTAGTCATAAGCCTTTCATTATGCGTGAACCGTCAACTCTCCTGCTCAGATGCTGTCTGACCAATTGTGCTTTCCCAGCACCTCACTCTTTGACTCAGATCTCCAGCATCTACAGTCTTCACTTCTCCTAATCCACAAGATAGAGGCACAACCTCTTAACACCTAGGTGATACTGTGAAGACTATTTTGGGTGGAGGTTTTATGGTGGGTGGATACTGTCCCTCCCTTTGAAGCCAGAAGCTCTAGGTTCTAGACCCATTCCAGAACTTGATGGTTGTGGAAGATGTATTTGTGAAGTGGCCAAATTTATGCAAAAATGAATGTGGCAAACAGGAGAATTCCCTAGTCAGAGAGAAACCACAGTACAACAATCTCCCCATGTCAGAAGACTCCACGTGCAGGCAATTTCGATGGCCTGTACGGTGACTGGCAACCTCCTCAAAAGAGACAGACAGAAGAAAAATATTTTGAGGCAATGCAACAAACTAAAACATTTTCAAGGTGTTCAGTTAAATCAAAAAAGTCAATTGCTGATCTTTTGACTATACAAAAAATTAATGATTGGAACCATTAAATTGATAACCTTTATACTGTTATTAATCATAAATCATTAATCATGATCTGAGGTGCATCCATGGTGCTACAGTTACTGCTGTACTTCAGTCAGATGCTGTGTGACAATGTCTGTCAGCCACAAGGAGAATTGTAGGAAATACACCTGATGTAGTTGCTGCATTTTGAGTCCAATAAAGAGATTGTTACATCACCTTGTTCCCAGTAACTGGAAACAAGTTTTACCTCCCAATTCTTGCCCTTAAAAGTTCAAACGTGATGTTGAGAGGCAGGTGGTACATTTTCTTGAAGAAGTGAGTAGGCACAAACTGAGTGTTGGATTTTACAGGGAGTTGTTAAGTAAAGAGTACTGTACAAATCTTCTGGTAAACAGCAGGCAACACAACTTTTAAACAACTTTTAAGTTAACCTGTTAGAAAGCACATCTGTAGCACGTGGTACATGAAACTAAACCTTCTAGCCTAGATATAGGGACACGACCACTGTGCCACCAGAGCAAATGGTTAATCTGACAGTTTTGGAACAACAATTGGGTGCCTGTTGGAATGACAGCTGAGTTTAACTGAGCTGATTGAATTATCAGCTGTGGCTCTGAATAATGGGGTTCCTGAAAGTGCAAGGGTTTAGTGGCAGCTGTTAATCCTTGAGACGCTAAATTTTGTGATTGACAGGTGGTTTAGGTTCATTCCCGCACTCTATATGCCTCTGTTTGGTGGAAGCTGCTTGGGGATGAACGCATGAACATTTAAAGACAAATGATCAGGAAGTGTTTAAGACATAGACTTCAGGAATAGTGAGTGGTGCTGCTTTAGGGACAAACACAGCTAAGGAGTCTTCACAGGGTGGTATTCAAGGGATTCACATAATGTTTGAGAGAAAACTAGATTAGTAATCATGAGTCTCAGGCTAATGCTCTGGGGTCCCAGGTTCAAATCACACCATGGCAGATATTGGAATTTAAACTAAGTAATGAAATGGTGATTTGAAAGCTAGGTTCGGTAATGGTGACCATGGGCAGAATCTTATGGGGGTTGAATTGACATGTGTGTGACAAGATTTGTGCAGAGTCAGACAAGATTTCCAGCATGCCCATGTCAACATTGGGAGGATCTCATGCCATCTTTTATGCTTTGACAAGTGGTGTGGCGAGTTTCCAATTTAAGTGAATTTGGGCTTCTTAAATGCCATGTTGATGACCCAATTCATCTCAATAATATTATTCCTATCTTACCAACCTCACCAAACAAGCAAGCCGTCAAGAAGACTTGATGTGGAAGTAAAAATGGTAGCTGGTGAATTTATACTGGATTAGTGGTGCTAGAAGAGCACAGCAGTTCAGGCAGCATCAATCGAGCAGCGAAATCGACGTTTCGGGCAAAAGCCCTTCATCCTGATGAAGGGCTTTTGCCCGAAACGTCGATTTCGCTGCTCGTTGGATGCTGCCTGAACTGTTGTGCTCTTCCAGCACCACTAATCCAGTATTTGGTTTTCAGCATCTGCAGTCATTGTTTTTACCTAGCTGGTGAATTTAGTTTGCTCCTTGTGTTATGACATGGCAGTGAACTCTTCTGTTAATTAAACCAAACCCAGAAAAGCTCACCTCACCTCACCTCGTAATCTATTGAAATATGAGTAACAGAGAACTCCCAAGTTCCACTACTTAAAGAAAATAATATTGTTACGATATGGCAGTGAACCTCTCTGTTAATTAAACTAAACACCCAGAAAAGCTCACCTCGCCTTGTAATCTCTTAAAATATGAGTGATGGAGAACTCCCAAATTTCACTACTTAAAGAAAATAATATTAGTTTATTCTTTAACTCTAAAAGTGAACATTAAACAATAACTATCCACAACTCTAAATTCCCCCTTTCTCTTAACTGCTTATTACCTGCCTTCAACTCTAACAATATGCTGTTCCAATAAGATACTTATTGAAATTACAAAACCACACAGTGGCTGTTGTCTTTGGCGTTTGTCGTTTTCCAGTTGAAGATCTCCCTGAGTCATCGTCTTTCTTTTTACTGCGAATATGTTTCATCTCAAAAGTTACTTTTGATAGAGTGTTTCCTAATTTATTGGATCTGTGTTGATGGCAGTTGCTCTGTCCTATTTTCAAAATGCCTGCATTTTTATGTCCCCAACATTGGATCATCCCATTGGTTTGATGTAGGCAAAACAATAAATTCAAACTCGATTGGGTTTAGTATCCTGGGACATAATTTAAATTGATTGTTTAAATGTGAATTGTTGTGAAACCAGCAACCAACTCATTTATTCAATTCACAGCCAAATGTTACAAATTGCCAATTTTCCAGTTGACTCTGAGACTGCCATCTAGTCATATCACACCAGTGCTTGTAAGCTCTCAGTTCCAAACAGCATTCTACTGCCTCTTAAAGGTAGAGTACATGTTTTCAACTTCATAACACTTCCTCCACCTTAAGAAAAAAATGAACCATCATAATGAAAAAATGGCTTCATTTTTTTCCTAATTCTTAACCTCATTATAATGAAATTCATAGGTCATTAATCTAAGTTCAGATTAATTTCTGCACACATCTGTCTAATCTTGTCATGCTTTTCCTTTAAATTCGTGATAATGCATTTGCTATTACATTTATACAACATTCATCACTATCACATTTACATAATTTGTCAACTAAAAATCTGTAACATAAGACTCCAACGAAATAGTCTCATTTTTGTCTTTAAATCATTCCAAGAATATAAGAGAATGTAATCTGTGAGCACAACTATCTCCAACACATTGTTGTAAGGCCAGTACCAAACTCAATAATTCTTTTTTGATGGTAGAGCGTTTTCACTGGTGTGTGTTGAGTTTCTTTGAAAAGTAGCCAATTAGCCGTTCAATTTCATCATCATCTTCCTGTAACAGTATAGCTCCAACTCCTATATCGCTAGCATTGATTGCAATTTTGAAGGGTTTCAAAACATTTGTTATAGCTAAAACTGGTGCTGTAGCTAATACTGCTTTTAAATTCTCAAATGCTGCCTGGCATTTTTCTGTCCACGAAACTTTCATGTTCTTTAGTAAATCTGTTAGCAGTGCCTCAAGACTGCTGAAGGTTGGAATAAACCTCCGGTGGAATTCACTTAGTCCCAAAATTGAAGCACCTCTTTCTTTGAGGATGGTCATGGAAATTCCTCGATGGCCTTCGTCTTCGCATTCCTTGGGGTCAGTTTTCCATGACTAATGTTATGTCCCAAGAACATCACCGCTGCCTTTGTGAATTCTGTTTCTTTTAAGTTTATTACCAGTTTTGCTTCTCATAATCGTTCAAAGAGCTCTGCCAATTGTACCATGTGATCTTTCCATGACACGCTAAAGATCACCACATCATCCAGACAAACTGCACAATTTGTTAATCCAGACACAACTCAATTCACGAGTCTTTGGAATGTGGCTGGTGTGTTCTTCATTCCAAAAGACATCACTTTGAATTGATTATAGCCCATTTGGGGTTATAATTGCAGAAACTTCTTTTGCTTTCCCTGATTAAAGATACCTGCCAATAGCCACACAGTAAGTCCAAATTTATGATATAAGTGGCTTGTTCAACTTTCTCTATACAGTCCCCCAATCTTGGTGTTGGGTATGAGTCTGATTTTGTTATGGCATTGACCTTCCAATAGTTTACACAAAATCATTGAATCCCATCAAGTTTGGGAACTAACACGATCAGTGAATTTCATCCACTCTGACTCGGTTCAATGGTATCTTCATTGAGCATTGCATCCACTTCCTTCTGGACCTGTGTAGCTTTGAGAGGATTAAGTCTGTAGTGGTGTTGATTTATCAGAACAATAATCCCTACTTCCACCTCATACATAATAATATTACTCCTCCCCATCTTATATCTGCACATGTCCTCATAATGCTGAAACAAACCTTTCAACTGGGTTCTTTGCTCTTGAGACAGATAGTTCACCAACCTATCCCACTCCTCAAGGACTTCCTCATTGTTTAACATATCTTGAGGTCCATCAAACTCCATGACATCTGGATTTGAACATCTGTTTCCCTATCTCTATTATAGCAATGTTTCATCATATTCACATATCCGATAACGTTTTTTTTCTATCCAGCATCTTTACCAGATGGTTTACCTGACTTATGTTTTTTCTCAATTTGATGGGGACCAGTATAACCTGGCTTTGAAGGGATCTCCTACGACTAATTAATCATTCCCACATGAAAACGTTTGAATGTTAGAATTTTTATTTGCCACTTGCTTCATTCTATGCTGTTCCCTTTTCAGATGCTGTTTAGCTAACTCACCTACCCAATTTAATCTCTCCCTCACCTCAGATACTTAATCCAAGTATGAGATCTCTGACTTGTCCTGTCAATTTTTCTTTAATTTCAAAGACCCTCTTACAGTTGGAATATTGCATGAACTTCTGGTCTACTTCCTATCGGAAAGATGTTGTGAAACTTGAAAGGGTTCAGAAAAGATTTACAAGAATGTTGCCAAGGTTGGAGGATGTGAGCTATAGGGAGAGGCTGAACAGGCTGGAGCTGTTTTTCCTGGAGCATCGGAGGCTGAGGGGTGACCTTATAGAGGTTTACAAAATTATGATGAGCATGGATAGGGTAAATAGACAAAGTCTTTTCCCTGGGAACGGGGATTCTAGAACTAGAGGGCATAGGTTTAGGGTGGGAGGGTAAAGATATAAAAGAGACCTATGGGGCAACTTTTTCACGCAGAGGGTGGTACGTGTATGGAATGAGCTGCCAGAGGAAGTGATGGAGGCTTGTACAATTGTAACATTGAAGAGGCATTTGGATGGGCATATGAATAGGAAGGGTTTGGAGGGATATGGGCCAGATGCTGGCAGGTGGGACTAGATTGGATTGGGATATCTAGTCAGCATGGATGGGTTGGACCGAAGAGTCTGTTTCCGTGCTGTACATCTCTATGACTCTATGACTCTACTTCATGTCCAAATATTACCTCAAAGGGAATAAACTGAGTAGATTCATTGAGGCATCTCTAATGGCAAACTATATGAATCAGATACCTTTATCCTAATCATTTGGGTAATCCTGACGGTATGCTCTTAACATGGTTTTAAGGGTCTGATGCCACCTTTCCAAAACTCCCTGCGATTCAGGATGGTATTTGATTTAAAGTGCTGTATGCCTAAGCTATCCATGACTTCCTTAAACAGCCTGACAGTGAAATTAGACCCTTGGTCTGGCTGAATCTCTCTGGGTAGCGCATACCACGTAAAAAAAGCTACAAACTCCTCCACCATCCTTTTTGCCTTAATACTCCATAATGGAATTGCTTCCAGAAATCTGGTAGACACATCACGATGGTTAGCAAGTACTGGTTCCCACTTTTAGTTTTTGGGAGGGGACCGACACAATCAATCATAACCCACGTGAAAGGTTCTTCAAATGTGGGAATTGGTAACAATGGTGTTCGTTTTATTACTGCTTGTGGTTTACCTACCATTTGGCATGTATGACATGTACGGAAAAATTTAACCACATCCTTATGCAGTCCAGGCCAATAAAGTGCTTTTGTGCCTTAGTTGAGTCTTCCTCACACCTAGGTGACCTTGTACTGGTAATTCGTGTGCTACCTGTAACTCTTCCTGTCGGTATGCTTCTGACAACACAATCTGGTGCACTTCTGTCCAATTCTCCTCTGCACTAACTTCCATGGTCTCGATTTTCATCTTAAGATATCTTTAAGTTGATAACCCTCAGGAATACATTCTGATTTCTTTTCTGAATATGCATATATATTATATATATCTTTTATTGTCTCATCTTGCTCTTGTACATCCATTAGCCTTTCAGGACTAAACGCTTCTGCCTGTTCAGGATTTTCCTGCACCATTACATCAAGCAGGGTATCCGCTAACTGAACCTCAACTCCTTCATCTTTCTCTTTAGTTTTTTCTTCATGCTGTGACTTATGATAGTGGAGTCTTGTTACAACACAGCTGTGAAAAATTCCAGGGTATTTTTCTTTTAACTCCTCAGTTCCCTGGCTTCTCACAACAAGGGGTGTCACTCTCACCTTGGATCCTGCTAAACCTTTCCCTATAATAAACTGTCTTCCTGGAACTGACACTGTCAATCACTCCCACTATTAGTTCCCCAGTCTTGATTTGGCAGTCCAACCTGATCTTACATAGGGGAATGCTAAATTTACTGTCCATGTATTCCACAAATTACCACTCTGTCGGGTAACATGTCAGAAAGAGTGCAAATATGTTCATCTCTTACAACTAGGGACTGATTAGATCACTTATCTCTCAAAATGATAACTTCTTTCCCTTCTCCCCCTGTTTTTTCTGTATAAACTTTACTCACAGTGGCAAAGTCTTTATAGGGATTGGGCACTAACTCAATACCCATCCCCTGCTTGGGCTGTGCACCCTCCTGCAGTTCCTTGACTTTTCTTGGGGTTTCCTTCACTACTTTCACTAATGTCACTGACTTAGCCTCTTCTACCACATCTTTTAACACAGTGCCTTTCTTCAAAGACCAGCAGTGTGACTTTACATATCCCATCTTCTGGCAGTGAAAACACCTTTTCCTAGTGCCTTTCTTAAACCATTGGCATTGTAATTTTCTGTGTTCCACTCCATTACAGTGAAAACACCTGAGGCCTTTTAACTCCTTTTCACCCTCTTGGGCTTCTTTTTTCACCTGTGGTAAACTATTACCAATGTGCTCTACTCATTGTGTTGTAGTGAATGATACACCTTCTCCCAATTTCTGTCCCTCTTAGGATGAAATTCTTGCTGGAAGCTAAATTTTGCCTTATCCACCAATGCATGTTCATTTGCCATCCCTGCAGCTCTTCTCACTTCTTGAACTTTCTGTTCATTCACATGAATTCTTATCCCTGGAAGTGAGTTTTTAAACTCCATCAGAATAATCTCTCTTAGAGCCTCATAGGTCTTATCTATTTTTAAGGCCCACAGCTATCTATCAAAATTACTATGTTTAATTCGTTTAAACCCAACATAAGTTTGACCTGGTTTCTTCTTTATGTTTCTGCGCACCGCTATCTGTATGTTTCTGATACCAATTCATAAGCACTAAAAGTAGTCTGTTTGACATCTGCACAATCTCTTGACCTCTCGGCATGGTGGCACAGTGGTTAGCACTGCTGCCTCACAGCGCTAGAGACCCGGCTTCAATTCCTGCCTCAGGCAACTGTCTGTGTGGAGGTTGTACATTCTCCCCGTGTCTGCGTGGGTTTCCTCCGGGTGCTCCAGTTTCCTCCTACAGTCCAAAAATGTGCAGGTTAGGTGAATTGGCCATGCTAAATTGCCCATAGTGTTAGGTGAAGGGTTAAATGTAGGGGAATGAATCTGGGTGGGTTGCTGTTTGGAGGGTCGGTGTGGACTTGTTTGGCCGAAGGGCCTGTTTCCACACTGTAAGTAATCTAATCTAATCATCAGACAGTAGTGCAAATACCTCACTAGCTCTGCCCAGCTGCCTAGTCTGAACTAGCATTGCGCACATGTTCTCTGACCACTCCATCTGCCTAGCCAATTTTTCAAATGAAATAACAAAGGCTTTGGCATCTTTCTCATCGAAATGTGGCAATATTTTAACATCACTACCTTCTCTCTTCATCACCATCCTGTTAACTTGACTTTCCTGACTAATTCACAACTTCTGAAGTTTGCATTCTCTCTCCCTTTCTTTTTCTTTTCTCTCTCTTTGCTCAGCTAAGAACCTTCTCTCCCTTTCTTTTACCTCTCTGTCTCTGTATCTGTCTCTTTGTGTATCTCTCTCTGTCTCTCTCTCTCTATCTCTCTCTCTTTTTCCTCTCTCTCTTCTCTCTTTCTCTCTCTCATGGCTCTTCTTTCCTTTCCTTTATCTTCAAACTCTATTTTCCTCAATTGCAATTTAAGTTTTTCTAACTGTACTGCACTTTTCTGTTTCACAGAAACACCTAAGTGCTTGAGCAACTCCATTACAAGTTCAGCTTTCCTTTTGTCCCTGGTTAAACCCAATTCTAAGCTATTTGCTAATTCTTAAAGTATGTCCTTCCTCTGTCTTTCTAAACTTTCTTGGCAAATTTGGGAAGCATCTTTAAGTCACAGAACCTCTCTAGCAACGTTAACAGCCATTTTCGTCACTTTTAATTTAACCAACCACAAGTAACCAAAATTAAACAAATTGTCTCTCTTACATTTTATTTAAAGATCTAGGACACTAATCAACAAGTCTTTAAATCTGCTTTGGATCTTTCGTACCCCAAATCTGTTTAAAATCTGTCTAAATCTCAGACTGGATCTACTTAAACCTGTCCAAATCTCGGATCGGAGCCACCAATCTGTTACAACATGGCAAGTATCAATTTTTTCTTTAACTCTAAAAGAATGTTAAACAACAACTATTCACAACTCTAAGCCCCTCTTTTCTCTTAACTGTTTATTACCTGCCTCCATCTCTATAACAATATGCTGTTCCAATAAGACACCTATTGAATTCCTGAAGAAGGGCTTATGCCCGAAACGTCGATTCTCCTGTTCCTTGGATGCTGCCTGACCTGCTGCGCTTTTCCAGCAACACATTTTCAGCATCTATTGAAATTACATCAACTTAATTTCATAACCACATAGTGGCTGTTGTCTTCGGTGTCTGTCTTCTTCCAGCTGAAGATCTCCCTGAGTCATCGTCTTTTTTCTTACTGCAAATATGTTTCATCTCGAAAGTTACTTTTCATAGAGAGTATTCCTAATTTTTTGAATCTGTGTTGATGGCAGTTGCTCTGTCCAATTTTCAAAATGCCTGCATTTTTATGTCCCCAATGTTGGATCATCCCATTGGTTCAACGTATGCAAAACAATAAATTCAAACTTGATTGGGTTTTAGTATCCTGAGACATAATTTAAATTGATTGTTTAAATGTGAATTATTGTCAAACCAGCAACCAACTCATTTATTAATTTCACAGCCAAATGTTACATATTTTCAATTTTCCAGTACATTCCGAGACTGCCAACTAGTCATATCACACAGTTCCGAACAGCATGCACTCTTTCTTAAAGATACAGCACACATCTTTAATTTCATGACACTTCCTTCAGACTTCCGTGTTGGACACCAGGCACAAACATCTCAGATGTGCACCTTGGGTACTGGCCACACAAATCACATGTGATGGATTTTGACATGTGATATGTAAAAAAATGTGGTGCTGGAAAAACACAGCAGCACCACATTTTTCCAGCACCACATTTTTCAACTCTGGCCTCCAGCATCTGTAGTCCTCACTTTCTCCTTCTGGCATGTGATATGTGCCAACCTGTAAGAATACACTCATGACACATCTGATTCACTTACAGGATGCTTCTGGATTTCAATGCTGCACCTTGGGCTATAACAACAACTATCATTGTGTTGCTGCTGCAAGGACACTGCGTGCAGGGACAAATAGCAGCTGATGAATTGGACCAGGCTGCATTTCCAGACACCTTGTTCACTGTCATAGTGTTCACTCGCCTATCTGGATGCTCACATTATGCCTGCTTTGTCTTTTGAAATTTGCTCCCTTAGTCAGAGATTCCACATTCATGTTGCTTGTTTAGCCTTGCTGTTTAGTGCAGACTTAAAACCATAATTGTTAGCAGGCCTCAGTCCATTCAAGGGAATAAGCTTTGCTGACAGGACACCAACATCTCAAGAAATGCCTCCAATTTTCGTCCAATGGCATGGAATTGGTCAGCGTGCCCATTGGAAACAATCAGGTCAAGATACTTTCAACATAAGGGGTGAGGAGCTGAAAGTTGTGCAGCCCACCATCTGTCTTGACTCTTATTGCCCTATGGGGGCGCCAATTGCCTCCTTTGCCTCCTTCGTTGCTCCAATGAGAAAAGCTCTGTTCCCTCAACCTTTCTTCATAAGACATGCCCTCTAGTCCAGGCAGCATCCTGGTAAATCTCTTCTGCACCCTCTCTAAAGCTTCCACATCTTTCCTGTAATGAGGCAACCAGAAATGAACACAATATTCCAAGTGTGGTCTAACCGGGACTGTATAGAGCTGCAGCATAACCTTGCGACTCTTAAATTCAATCCCACTGCTAATGAAAACCAACACACCATATGCCCTTCTTAACAACCCTATCAACCTGGGTGGCAACTTTGAGACATCTATGGACATGGACCCCAAGTCCATGTTCCTCCACACTGCCAAGAACCCTACATTCTGCATTCAAATTCAACCTGGAAAAGTGAATGACTTCACACTTTTCCAGGTTGAACTCCATCTACCACTTATCAGCACAGTTCTGCATCCTGTCAATGTCATTTGCAACCTACAATGTCATATCCAGACTATCCACAACTTTATGTCATCAGCCAACTTACTAACCCACCCTTCTACTTCCTCATCCTCATAAAAATCACAAAGAGCAGAGGTCATAGAACAAATCCCTGTGGAACATCACTGATCACCAAGCTCCAGGCTGTATACTTTCCATCTACCATCTTCTGGATCAAAGCTAGAGACATTACCCACTACGTCATAAGACCACCACAATAAATAGATATAATCACAAATAAGTCCAATAGTGAAGTCGGGTAGGGAATAAAGAAACTCCTTTACCCAGACAGTGTCGAGAATGTGTTACTTGCTATCACAAGGAGTGCTTGAGGTGAATGGTATACATGAGCTTATCAGGGATGTAAGATAAATATAAGGGGAAATGGATTAATAGGAGACTCTAATAGGCTAGAGGCTCATGTGCTCCATAAACACTGGTTAAACAACGGGCTAACTAGCCATTTTTTGTGCTAGTAATTCTGTTGTTTTATATTTGAGACTGAGAGTTGACCTGTATCCTATTTGAGTCCACTACTATTGGCTAAACCAGTTTTCGCACTCACTTCCTCAGGCACTGGGTGTCCCCAGAAGGGAATACTTGCTTTCAGTGCATTAACAGTTAGAAAATGTTCTTTGAGTTAATGGAACAGCTGCAGGATTCTGTACTCGAAATAATCTCCAGATATTGGAGCTCTGTCTACAGTCAGCAATGTCTTAAACAGTCTTTTTCCTGAAATATTGCACAAAATCAGAGCTGGATCCTTGGCATGATAGGATGTGTCATATGTAGTTGGAATTGTAGAGGCTTCTTGTGTTTAATTACAGTCTAATTTAACTTCTGTCATTATAATTTGTTGCTCTGGATGATGGGGATGTAAAGCACATTTCCAAGATTATCTCAGCTACTGCGTAGCCACTGGCATTTCACTTACCTGGTAAGATAATTAAACCATTGAATTAAAGCCATTGAATTCCAGTATGTGATGGTTAGTGGTGGATCAGTGGCTGAGTCAGAAGTTTGTGGATTCAAGTTTAATTCTTGGGCTTTGAGCTCAAAATTGAGGCTGACAATCCTGTACAGTACTGATGCAGTGTTGATGGAATGCTGTGCTGCTGGATAAGCTTTTTCAGGTGTGACATTAAACTGAGGCCCCATCTGGGTGGATATGACAGATTCCGGGGAGCATTTTGAAAAAGAGCTAGAGTTCTCACTGGTGTCCTGGCTAATATTTATGCCTTGACCACTGTCACTAAAACATATTATCTTGTCATTATCACATTGTTTTGTGGGAGCTTGATGTATGTGAATTAAGTACTGTGATCCCAGGAGAAAACACTGCGTTTCAAAATGTAGCTGCAAAGAACTTTGGATGTTCTAAACTTGTGAAAGAAATTACATAAATGCTTTATTATTTTTATCTTATTATTTTTATCTTACAATATTATGCCCAGGATTTTGCACATTTTAAAATAATTAATTCTTACAAATAAAATATCAAATTGTTTTCAACACTTCATCCTTGATTGGATTTTCTTCATGCCTTATAATTTTAAATGCTAGTTGCAAAATTTCACTTTCAGACAAGAGAAATTAATTTAGTTCCAGTTATTCTAGAACAAATTTTGGCATGGTGGCTCAGTGGTTAGCACTGCTGCCTCATAGCACCAGGCACCTGGGTTCAATTCCAGCCTCGGGCGACTGTTTGCACATTCTCCCCGTGTCTGCGTGGGTTTCCTCCGGTTACCCTGGTTTCCTTCCACAGTCCTAAGATGTGCAGGTTAGGTAAATTGGCCATGCTAAATTACCCATAGTGTTCAGGGATATGTAGGTTAGGTGCATTAGTCAGGAGTAAATATAGAATAACAGGGGAGGAGAATGGGCTTGGTATACTCTTTGGAGGGTCAGTGTTGACTTGTTGGCCCGAAGGGCCTGTTTCCACACTGTAGGGATTCTATTCTATTCTAAAATTACTGGTAAAAAGATGAATTACAATAAGTTTTTTAAAAAGCTTAAGAGAATAGAGACTGCTCAAAGGAATTACCTAGAGCAAGTACTACAGAAGTAGGTTGATAATTTGGCTCAGTCATATGAAAAATAGGATTGTAGTTTTTTTTAAGTTGTTGTTTACTCCCTGTTAATAGATATTCATTTGGTATTTAATAATATTCATGTAATGGGCATTAACAAGGAATTCATTTGTGTGCCAGTATATACAAGGGTACTTGAACTGTAATTGTTAGATTTGGAGATGCAAGCTTTAACTGTGAGCCTCCATATAAAACTTCCTTTAAGTGGCAACAATTAAGATCTGGTTCTACTCTTTTTCATTTTACCACCTAAATTGTAAAGATGGTAACAGAGGATGGTTGTCTAAAATTGAAAGTTGGAAACTACAATTTCTTTTAATATCCAAAAATAAAGTCCTTGTGGAAAGTGGCACAAAGTGTAAACTACATTATAAGGGTGTGATCACCATCTAATGGTTACAGTTGTGATGACCAATTATCTCAGTCCTAGATCATCACTGCAATATTTCCTATGAGTAATCAACCTGTCCAGAGATGTTATTAATCACCTTTTGAATGCAAGAATCTGACCTAGAAGTAGGAACACTATCACTGCAACCATCAGTGGGAGGCTTCAACCATCTTCTTTTGTTGATGATTGCATATTCAGCACCATCAAGACTTCTCTGATTCTGAAACAACCATAAGCAGTGGGATCTGGCTCAAGCTGATATGTACCATGTGCATTTGTACTACACAAGTGCCAGGCAATGGCCATCTCCAACAAGAGAGAATCTAATTACCTTCCCTTAACATTCAACAGTATTGCTATCACTGGGTCCCTCACTATCCTCGGGGACCATGGACCAGCCATATACATATTGTGGTGACAAGAGCAGGTGAAAGGCTGGGAATTCTGTGGCAAGTAACTTATTTTCTGACTTCCCAAAACTTGTTCACCAACTGCAAGATGCAAGTCATGAGTGAGTTGGAATACTTTCTACTTAAGGGTTACTGTGTGATATGCAAATCAGAAACAATATTTTTCATTTCAAAAATGCACTTACAAATAAGTCGTTTATATGTTTAAAAAAAACAACAAACTTTGTTTTAACTGGCACCTTGATAAACTGACAGAAATTATATACCCCAGATACTGCAAAATTTCTTCTGTCCAGTTATTATAATTTTTTAATTTATTTACATCAATGTAAATATACTTGTTCAATCAAATGTACACATGAAATATAAACAATTGATTCAATTTCAAGGCAATTTCTCCTCCAGTACCGCAATTTAATACAATGTCAGAGTAGTCAGTTGAGGATGTGAGTGAATAGGCTCTGCTGATGTTTTATTTAAGGTAAAGTTGCATTATTATTTTAGACGTTTATGCTGTAAATGAAATATAACAGAGATTTGTACACCCCCTGCATTATATTTGTATTACTTAATATGTGTTTTTACATTGATTATGTGGACCACTTGATAATCCAGAATATTTGAACTAACAGTACACTTCGTGATCCCATAGAGGCCGAATAACAAAAAGCTTGCTGTACAACATGGATCGTTCAGACTTTAAAGAATATACAGTGTAAGTTTGACATTCCTCATTACAGCTTCAATGCAATTGCAACAGTGAGTATTTTCTAATTATGAAAGGAAACTATTTATATTTCTATTAAGGCTACAATGGTATCTCAAAACTTAATAGTTCCTCTTTATATTTTGGCAGAAAGACCTTAGACTGTGGTCTTTCCCTAAAGCGCGTAGGGGGCTGCTACTGCAAACTCTAATGCATACCTACATGTAGAGCATGCTATCCAAGATGGGCTTTGGGGAGAGTATCTGCTATTGGATCCAAGTGCTCCAAACAAACTTGTGCATCTTCCCTCAACAAGTTGTCCTTGACCGTAGAATGTGCCAAGCTACACTCCTGGTTGAGGTCAACTTTTGGACCTGGAAGACCAACAAGTTTCGGGCAGACCAAACAACACTTTCTTATGAGTTGATAGTCCTTCAAGTGTGTCAATGTTTATCTCTATTCATGTCCCGGACAACGGCCCATAGAGCAGAGAGTCCTGCGTCACCTCAACAAGAACCACTGTAGCTCTCTCTAGATCTTCTTTGCAAAGGGACATTCCAGAAGGAAATATGTGACAGTCTCTTTACCGGCGTAATCACTTTGTAGGCAGCCTGCACAGTGGTGCACAGAGACTGGGCATGCATGAAGGATCTGACGGATAGTGCCCTTCTCACCACCAGCCAAGCTATGTCTAGTTTGAAAGTTTTAGCGATGAAGCATCCTGTCAAATGACTTTGAACCATCTGACAGGATCAATCTCTTTCCACAGGATCTCGAGGGTCTCCAACACCTCCTGATGGACTTGTGGTCAAAGGTGTTTTCCTTTGCAAATTTTTCCGCAGAGGTGCATTCTGCAGCAATGACACCAGGCCCATCCTTTGCAACAGTGGGAACACACAGAACCTCAGTATGTAGTGACACTTGGTGTTTGCATAAGGCAGGTCTACTCACAACTTGATGAAATCATACACAAAGATGGACATCAGGATGAGGGCGGCATTGGGTACATCCTCTTTCCCGCACCTCCCCATCCAGAGCTTTGCACATGGTATCCCTGCAGACATGGTCCACCTTTGATCTCCAAATGAAGTGGAAGATAGCTCTGGGTTTTGCTGAGGGAATGAGCCAGACCAGTGCCACATGCAGTAACATCAGGAGTATCTCACACTTGATGATCAGGTTTTTACAGGAGTGGTGCTCCCATTAGCTCAGTTTCTGCCTCACCTTGGCGATACACTTCTCCCAGGGTTTGAGCTGTCTTCCCAGCATCTTCAGGTAATCTGGCCTGATGGTGAAGGGAATAAAGGATTGGTCAGCCCAGTTCCCAAAGAACCTGGCCTATCTCTTACCTTGGAGAAAGTGAGGACTGCAGATGCTGGAGATCAGAGCTTAAAAATGTGTTGCTGGAAAAGTGCAGCAGGTAAGGCAGCATCTAAGGAACAGGAGAATCGACGTTTTGGGCATAAGCTGAAGAAGGGCTTATGCCCGAAACGTCGATTCTCCTATCTCTTACCTTGATTTGGTTCCCAAGGCTACCTTGGACTGGTCACAGTTGCTTGAGTCTGCTTGCTGACAGCAGATTGGAGCAGAAAGCAGTGGCATCATCCATTTACAGGAAGGTTTTGACTTGCATGCCTCTGCTGCTGGGGTAGTCACGCCTCTTAGGCTTACATCCTTCCTGAATGACTTTGCAAAGGGTTCTATGCCAACAAGACAGGAGAAGGTGAGCAGCCCTCCTGATTCCAGATCTGATCAGGCAACTTTCTGATCACCGCCTATTGTTTGAGACTGCAGTACTGATATTTGTTTGGAACACTTGGATCCAATTGCAGATTCTCTTCCCAAAGCCTATCTTGGACAGCATGGTCCACATGTAATTATTCAATATCCTGCCAAAGGCCTTCTCCTAGTCTAAGCTGATAAGGCGTGTGACCACCCCCTTGTCCCTCATGTAGACGATCATGTTCCTGAGGAGTGCAAGGCTGCCCAGTACAGCAGAGTCCTTGAAAGTGGTGTCACAGTAGAAAGATAATGAAGGTGTTTAGCACACTTGCCTTCATTGCTCAGAGTATTGAGTATAAGAGTTAGGATGTCATGTTGCAGCTTTACAGGACAATGGTGAGACCTCTTTTGGAATACTGCGTGTAATTCTGGTTGCTGTGATATATGAAAGATATAATTAAATTTCAAAGGTTGCAGAAAAGATTTACCAGGATATTACCAGGACTAGAGAGTTTGAGTTTGAGTTTTCAGTAAAGACTTTTTTTTCCTTGGAGGATAGGGGGTTGTGGGGTGACCTTACAGAGTTTGATAAAAATCATGAGAGGCATGGATAAAGTTCATTGCAAGGTCTTTTCCATATGGTAGGGGAGTCCAAAACTAGACGGTATAGGTTTAAGGTGAGAGGGGAATGATTTAAAAGGGACCTGAGGGATAACTTTTTCACACAGAGGGTGATGCGTGTATGGAATGAGCTACCAGAGGAAGTGGTGGATGCTGATACAATTACAACATTTAAAAGGCATCTGGATGGGTATATGGATAGGAATGGTTTCGAGAGATGTGAACCAAATGCTGGCAAATGGAAAAGTTTAGTTTGGGAAACCTAATCGGTGTGGATGAGTTGGACCGAAAGGTCTGTTTCAATGTTGTATAATTCTATGACTCTCATGGGGACCATTAATGCCTGACAATGGTTTTTTTGTGGTAACAAAGCCTGGTGTGTGGGAGTTGTGTTAAGGACATGGGAAAAAGTGCTCAAGTCCTAAAATGATTACACTTTATATTGAGTTCAGAGGCTGCAGGGTTCCCAGACAGAAAAAAGAGGTGCTGTTCTTTCAGTTTCTGCTGAGCTTTGCTGTAGCACTGCAGCAAGCCAAAGGTAGAGATATTGACCAGAGAACATAATCGTGTGTTGAAGTAGCAGGCATCTGGAAGCTCTGGGTCATTTCTGTGGACAGAAGGTTGGTGTTTTGCGAAGTGGTTGCCCAGTCAGTGTTTTATCTCCCTAATGTATAGGACACCATATTGTGAGCAGTGAATACAGTAGATTAGATTCGGTGAAGTGAAGGTAAGTTTCTGTTTCACCTGGAAGGTGTGCCTGGGTCCTTGGCTGGTAAGGAGGGAGGAGGTAATTAATGTTGCATCTGCTGTGATTGCAAGGAAAGAGGGTATGGGCCATGTTGGGAATGGAGGAGGGGTAGACCAAGATATCCCAGAAGGAAGGGTCCCTGTTGAATGCTGACAAGGGAGGGAAGTGAATATATGTCTGGTAGTAGCATCCCACTAGACGTGGCAGAAATAGCAGCTAATAATCCTTTGGATGTGGATGCTGGAGGAATGGGGGACTTTATTGCTGTTGTATGCGGGAAGAGTGAAGGGTGAGGGCCAAAGTGCGGGTGATTGGTTGGACACAGTGGTGGAGAATTGTCAGTTGAGGAAAAAGGTAAACATTTTGGAGGCCCCCTTTTTGAAGTTGGCATCAGCAGAACAGATGCAACAGAGACAGCGGTAACTGCAAGAATGGAATGGAGTCATTGCAGGAAGCAGGGTGTGAGGATGTATATAGTCAAGGCAGCTGTGGGAGTTGGTGAATTTGTAGTGGATATTGGTGGCCAGCATATCCTGAGAAATGGAAATGTTGAAGAAGGGAAGGGAGGAGTCAGAGATTGACCAGGTGAAGCTGAGAGTGTGGTGGAAATTGGAAGCAAAACAAATAAACTTTTCCTATTCTGGACAAGAGAGGGAAGCAGCACTGATGATGTCATCGATGTACCAGAGAGAGAGTTGTGGGTGGGGCCTGGAGTGGGATTGCATCAAGGAATGTCCTAGACAAAGACACAGGCATAACTGAGGCCCATACATCTCTATGACTCTATGTAGGTACCCATGGCCACTCCTTTGACCTGAAAAAAGTGGAAGGAGTTAAAGGAGAAGTTGTTCATAGAATTCCTACAGTGTGGAAGCAAGCCATATGGCCCATCGAGTCCACACTGACTCTCCGAACAGCATTCCACCCAAAACTCATCCCATCCCCCTAGCCCTGAATTCTTCATGGCTAATCCACTTATCTTACACATCCCTGGACACTATGTACAATTTAGCATTGCTGATCCACCTAGCCTGCACATCGTTGGCCTTTGGGAGGAAGCCGGAGCTCCCGGAAGAGAACTCACGCTGACACAGGGAGAATATGCAAACTCCACACAGACAGTCACCGAAGGCTGGAATCGAACCCAAGTCCCTGGCGCTGTGAGACTACAGTACTAGCCATACAGTCACCGTGCTGCCCCTTCAAAATTCAAAGTGAGGATGAGTTCAGCTAGCTGGTGGAGGGTGGTGGTGGATGGGAATGGTTTTTTTCCAGGAAGAAGTGGAGAGCCCTGAGACCATCCTGATGGGTATGGACATGTGAAGAGTTGCCTGGAACCCATGTACTGCAAATTATGAAACTGGAGCAAAGTGTCAGAAGAATCATGGATGTAGGTGGGAAGGAACTCGACAAGGGGAGAATAAAAAAGCAGAGTTGAGGTAGGAGGAGATGAATTCTGTGGAGCAGGAGCAGGCAGAAACAATGGGTCTGCCTGGCCAGTGCTCTTTGTTGATTTTGAGAAGGCAGTAGAAACTAATTGTGTGGGGTTCTGGGAATACAGACATGAGAATATGTATGATAGTCTCAGTAATGGTGACCATTGAACTACTATTGATTGTTGGTTAAAAAAAAATTTGGTTCACTAAATGCCTTTTTCGAGAAGAAAATCTGCATGGTTGCCAAATTGCCTGGTGTGGCTGACGCATGACTTTAGATCCACTGGTTGACTTTAACTGCCCTCTGCAGTGGCCTAGTAAACCACTTAGCTCCAGGGCAATTAGGGTTGGATGACAAACTGCAGTGATGCTGAAGTGTGTGAAAGAATAAAAAACATATTTGTAGATGTCTACAGGATAGGAGTGAATATGGAGATAAGTCAAAAAACAATTAGGGAGGCAGTGACTATGAAGTCAATTTATCAAGGAAGATAAAACAGAACAGCAAAATATTTTACAGGTACGGCAGTAAACAGAAGATTGTAATGAGAAAAAGGCCATAAAGTCATGAAAGGGAGATGTCAAAAGTATGAAACAACATTCCAATGAATATAAAGGAGTTAGAACAAGCAGATATTGAATGATGGGGTGAGTAACGAGTTGATTGCATTTAGAATTTAAAAAAAGGCATGCATTGAACATGAATCAAGAGAAAGCCAGTTCAACCCCACTCTATACCATCACTCCAGTAGGGCTTAAACTCCAATCCCTGGCATATGGGATCAGTGCTTTACCCATTAAGCCACTGAATATATAAGCTCTAAGAAGATAATATCCGTGTTTCTAACAGACTGCGTCTAGGTGTTTTACAATAATCTCAGAAATTATAGCAGAGACATATTAGTAGTTCATTAAAGAAGCCTGTTATGACAGGGAACTGGTTAATAGCTAAACTAATTCCAATATGTAAGAAATGGGACATATAATTACACACACATGATTCACAGTCACCTCAGTTTAAGAATAATCTGATTGTGAATCATTTCTCTTTGATATGGAGTTGATTATTTTCGCTAGTATTTAATACAATCCTTTGATCACCAGTGTTTAATATGAATCTGATCATTAATCATTTGTGATTATTTAAATTTGGTTGTTATTCACTGGGATTTAAAATGAATCTGATTGTTTATCATAAATTTAATATTGATATGAATATGGAGATGAATATTAATCACTTGTGTTTAATTTGTGTCTGCCCATTATTCCAGTCCATGGACCAGCATCTTGACATGTTGAATGTTTCTGTACTCTGGTGAGCACTTGATTTATTTCATCACTAAAATCTAATCAACATTTGCCAAGATCATGTGGATACTAATGGGTCCCCTGGACATTTAACAAAGTCTGCGCATGTTTCTGACAGGGTGTGGTTGTTAAGTCCTGTGGTGATGTCTAATTGACAACCGGGACTGGGCTGTGAACTTGGGATTCCTTAGTTTATAACTGCATGAAGGTCACTGGCCACTTTTTAAGACAGAGGTGGATTTGGACAGTGGCATGTATGACTGAGCAGTCTCCTTCAGAGTACCCTCTTCTCACTCCACATGGATAGGGGCCTAGAGAAAGTGCCATAAAAATAGAATGTCCCATTTTCTCTTGGCTGGGGAATCTCAGCTACATGGTTAAAGAAAGAAAACTTCACAACTTGGGATATTAGAACATTCATAGCTAATCTCATCCTGAAAGAATTGTGTTACAAGCTTTCATGGTTCCAAACACATTGTGGCCTTCATTGAGGCCTATCTACCTGGGGAAGGCAGCTGAAAGAACTAACATCACCTTCTGAACCACTTGTACACACAGTTGTGTTTTTTATTTGTTCGCAGGGTGAGGATGTCATTTGCTGTACCAGCATCTAGTGTCCATCCCTAATTGCCCAAGAATCAACCACATTTCTTTGGGTCTGGTGTCATATGAAGGTAAGGCCAGTAAGGACTCCAATTTCCTTTCCTAAAGGACATTAATGTTCAAGTGGGTTTTTACGATAATCGTTAAAGTTTCATGGTCACTATTACTGATTGCGGTTACATCGTCGTCATGAGGGAAGTATATTCCAGATTTTTGTTGAATTCCAATTTCACCATCAGCTATTGTGAGATTAGACATGTCTCCAGAACATTAAACTGGGACTCTGGGTTAATAGTCCACTGACATCTGGAATAGTGTTTTGGATGCATCGCTAGAACTCCCCAGCTGCATACAAGGAAGACTCATGATACTGCATTCAAAGCTCGACCATCATTAATATTCCCAGCTCATCAGCATCCATATCATGCCCTTGACACCAATGCAGACTTTAAGTAAAAGTTAAATTCTGACCTTGATGAAGTCTTTACTCCAACCCCAAGGGAGCAAAATATCATTGTTTCGAGGAGCTTTAAATGATGGGGTTGACTGTGACTCTGGAGAGAGCCACTGAGAAAAATGGGGTGGGAAAAGGCAATGCAAGCAGTACCCTTCTGCTGATAAGAGTGTGCTCAGCACTGCCTAATTATAACAAATACCCTCATCTGCCAAAGAGACAAACCCACATGAAAGCATTTTCGATCAGAGCTTTGGCACCTCCAAGACTATGTCATTATTCATGTCAAAATTCATAAGGTATCACTGTATCCAAAGAGATTATCTCTGAACAAATCACCAGCAAGTTTGAATGGAGATGTATATCCACCTAACACCATGGCATCCCAAAATTCAAGAGGAAGAAGATTAATGTCTAAACAAGGCAGATCAGGAGAAATTGTTCTCACAAATAAAAGGATCAGGAATGAAATGGCACAGAAGTGAATATGATATGAGGAATGTTTTTAGTGTGCAGTCTATGGTTCAGGTCTGCAATGCAAGTGTGGCAGAGCAGGTTCAATCGAGTCATTCAAGAGGGCAGTAGATAATTGGTCTTATTTATTATGAGTGCCAAGTGTCCATGCATGTGCAGGCATATAGATTTGCGGTGTCCTATCACTCAAGATGACAACACAGCAGCATCCGTGTTTTCTATGTGAAATTATTTTCTGGGATGTGTGGCTTAAACAACATTTTTATGTAGACCGGTCTAGCTGCTCCCTCTGCTTGGCTATAAATTCGCCTGTTGGGAATCTAACAAACAAGCAACTATTCACCATTAGCATTTGCACTGTACTGTACACTGCACTGCAAAAAATGGTAGCAAGGCAGCAGAGAGGAGGGAAGATCTGTCTCCGTCCAAGTCCCTTCACTCCTAGTCTCCCTGGCCCCTCACTCTTAGACTGTTCCCCAACCCGCCCTCCTTCAGTAGTCTTGAGTTGCTAAATCTATTTGAAGTCTATCATATTCATCACAGTGATAGTGGCATACAGTATGATGGAGGTTATTCTCAATGTGAAGGTGGGACTTCAACTCCACAAGAACTGTGCAGTGGTCACTCTTCCTGATGCTGTCATCAACAGACACACTGTAGCTGCAGTTGGTAAGGATGAGGTCAAGTTGTTTTCCCTGACTTGCTGCTGCATACCCAGTCTAACAGCCATGTCTTTTAAGACCTGACCAGCTCGATCAGTAGTACTGCTGCTGAGCCACTCTTGGTGGTGGATATTCAAATCCCCCAACAGAGTACATTCTATGTACTTTCCACCCTCAATGCCTCCTCCAAATGTTGCTCAACATGGAGGAATACAGATTCATCAACCAAGGGATGACGGTAGATGGTAGTCAGCAGGAGTCATAGAATATGGAAACAGACCCTTTGGTCCATGCCAACCAAGTTGCCCAAGCTAAATTAGTCCCACTTGCCTGTGTTTGGCCCATATCCCTCTAATCCTTTTCTATTCATGTACCTGTCTAAATGTCTTTTAAATGTTGTAACTGTACTTGCATCTACCTTTTCCTCTGGCGGTTCATTCCACATACGAACCACCCTCTGTGTACAAAAAGTTGCCCCTGAGGTCTCTTTAAAACCTTTCTGTAATATTAAAAATATGCCACCTGATTTTGAATTACCCTACCCTAGGAAAAAGACCATTGCCATTCAGCTTATCTATGTCCCTGTTTAACCTGAAGCCATGGGACTTCAGAGGATTTGGAGTCAACGTTAAGAACTACCCAGGGCAATTCCTTGAATGTATATCCACCTGTGCTTAGTCTGGCCTGCCAATGGGACAGTACATATCCAGGGATGATGATTATGGTGTGTGGGATATTATCTGTAAGGAATGATTCCATGCATATGACTATGTGAGGCTTTTGCTTGACTAGTCTTTGAGAAGCTCTCTTAATTTGGCACTGTCCCCCAGCTGTTAGTAAGGAGACTTTGAGGGTTGACAGAATTTTATTTAACTGTTGTCTTTTCCAGTGCCTAGGCCAATGCAAGATGGTCTGACCTTTGTCACTTAGTGGTTGAGACTTTGAAGTGATTCATACAACTAGAACTAGATTGACATTCTTTACACACACACACACACACACACACACACACACACACACACACACACACACACACACACACACACACACACACACACACACACACACACACACACCTGCAACAGGGAGTACCAAACAGTTTGGCTGCTGTCTTCATGATTGGGCAGCCTACTTTAGGATCCACTCTGCTCACCCTGCACAGTGAAGTGGCTTGAAAAACTGCTCTAAAACTACTCTTCTCTGTCACCAACCTGGAAAACTGTGTCGACTGGGCTCCTCTAACTGCAGTCTGAAAAACAAACTCAAACTCAATCTCAGAACCTGGAATATATGAACTCTTGGGGATAATGAGCAAAACAATCTTACCAAATGAAGAATTGGCTTGTCGCCTTATATCAACATTGATATTGCTGCTGTGCAGGACACTCAGAGCAGGCGAAGGCCAGCTGAGAGAAGTGTGTGGTGGTTATGCCTTCTTCTGGAAAGGAAAGTCCAAGGATCAACCCAGGCCATATGGAATTGGATTTGCTATCAAGGATAAACTTGTCAACCAACTCAGGGCTTCCTATTGGCATGAATGATTGCCACAAACCAGCATGCAATAGTTGTGAGTGCCTGTAACTCCCATCCTTGATACCATAGATGAATCCAAGGAAAGCTTTTACTCCACCCTGGACACAACATACACCTCCCTCAGGAGAATAAAATTAACATCGTTTGGGGATTTCAACACCAGGGATGGAAATGATGCCCAACTCTGGAAATGAACTATCAGAAAGGAAGGAGTTCGGAATTGCAACTCCAATGGGATTTTCTTGCTCACTAAATATGCAAAGCACCAGCTGGTTATTACCAACACACTCTTCTACCAAAAAGACAAGCTCTAGCTTAAAACTTGACAGATGATCAATGTCATTGTTCAAATGTGAGACCAAAAGAATGCCCTCATTACAAAAGTGATGGCTTGTGCAGTTAATTGTTGGACAGGCCACCAGCTCATCGCTCCTCAGTATCCATTGAAGAATGCTGCAGTTGAAGTTGAAGAAATAGTTCAGAAAAAAGCCCAAGTTGAGCAGCTTCGAGATCCGAGCAGACTAGTGAATGAACAACAATGTCTTCACCAAAATCTCAGAAGAATTCATATTATTGGAGTGGAGGAAATCTGGAAAGAGCTGAAGACCGCCATCATCTCATGCAAACCATACAAGGCCAGGAAACATTACTCCAATTGCTTTTAAATAAAACAATGAAGTGTGACTGCTGAAGATCTGAAACAAAAACAGAAATTGCTGGAGAAACTCAGCACGTCCGGCAGCATCTCAGGAGAGAAAGCAAAGTTAATATTTCAGGTCCAGTGATCCTTTTTCAGAACTACTTCATTTTGTTTATGGATGTTGATGATGGTGGCAGGGTTGGGGGGGTGGGGAGGTGTGGGGTTGGTGCAGTAGTGAGCTTTTAGGTGGAGATGGAGCCCAGAAATTAAGATTAGAAGTTGTTTATCTTTCCTTGCCTGATTTGAATTGAATTCACTCACTCTGATTAATTCTTCTTCTCAGTCTATTCTTTTATATTTTTTTCTTTGAATGTGAAGTTATCTGCTTTGGTAGAGAAAACAAAGAAAAAGTCAAATATAATTTTTAATACATAAATGTATTCTGTACGTGATTCGTAGAAATTTAACATGGATGTGTAGCAAGCAATAATACGTTAGTATGTGGTAAACGATTGGAGTATATTCAATGAGTAAAAAAGTCTTAGCAGAACTATAGAGTGCACCGGTGAAGTCACACATAAAATATTGTTCAGAGTTCTGCTCTCCTTACTTAAAGAAGGACATATTTGCCCTGGACAGAGTGCAACAAAGGTTTACTAGGCTATGTTAATTTTATATTAATCTGTTTAGTTATAGGCAGATGGTGGACATTAGCTGGACAATCACTTGTTCTTCTGTAAATAGGAACAGACTGAAAAGTGATTGCTGGATCAGGAGGGACTCACTTGTAACCTGTAACTATGTAAATAAATGCTGATAAGAGTGTGTAAAGGTTAGCTCTAGTTATATCCTTCATGGTTGGGCTCTATAGACTAAGACACAGTATTGAGAATGGTTGTCTAAAGGTGAAGATTAGAAACTGTGAAGAAGCAAAGATAGGAATTGACAATTCCGGTGGCCATTGTGGAAATGGTAAAAGACAAGCACAAATTGCCAGGGGCAAGTTTTCTCTCCATTGAACTATAGGAGAATAAAGTGGACACGTAGATGCAGATCACATACCCATTAAAGAGGAAACAGTGTCAGCCATTATCATTTTTGTTCTTAGCATTAAAATCAGATGTAAATTATTTTGGAAGCTTACACTTATTGGTAAAGAAGTTTTAGGTTGTCTATTAAAATTTGTATGAAACTTACACAAAAGATGATTTATTAACTATTTTTGAAGTACGGTCAGATTTTGATTCCAGAATCTATGTAGAAATATCTTGGATTTTAATAGAAGATATAAAGGGTTGACAAAATTCAATTTGGAAATCCCTAGATCAGTACTGGTGTATAAATTGCTGGAACTCTCATGAAGTTTGATTTGATTTATGATTTAATTTAATTTATTATTGTCAGATGTACCGAGATACAGCGAGAAGTATTGTTTTGTGTGCTAACCAGACAAATCATACCTTACATAAGTACATCAAGGTAATAAACCAGAATGCAGAACATAGTGTTACAGCTGCAGAGATGTTGCAGAGAAAGATCCAATCTAATATATGAGAAGTACATTCATAAGTCTGATAACCATGGGAAAGAAGCTGTTTTCAAATCTGTGGGCATGTGTTTTCAAACTTTTATATCTCCTGCTTGATAGAACAAGGTTGAAGAGAGTATAACTGGGGTAGGGGCCATCCTTGATTATGTTGGTTGCTTTCCTGATACAGCGGGATGTTTAGATGGAGTCGATGGAAGGGCAATGCTCACACCCTGCTTCCTGTAAAGACTCTATTCCATTCTCCCAGTTCTTCTGTCTTCAGTTGCATCTGTTCTGATATTGCCAACTTCAACAAGGGGGCCTTCTAAATCTTCAGCACCTTCCCCAACTAGGTATTCCCCAGCACCGTTGTTGACAGGGCCCTCTGCCCCTCTCCTGCATTTTGGTTCCAATCCCTCTCCTGCATTTCGGCCCTCATCCCCTCTCTTCCTTTTCAAATCAGCGATAGTGTTCCCCCTTGTCCTCACCCACCATCCCACCAGCATCCACCAGCATTAGTCGCCATTTCCACCACCTCCCATGGGATACCACCACTAGATGCATACTCCCCTCCCCTCTCTTGTCAGCCTTCTGCAGGGACCGTTCCCACTGGGGCACCCCGGTCTACTCGTCTTTCGCACCCTACAGCAACCATAGCCTCCTGATATCTTCCACTGCAACCGCACAATGTGTAAAGGCTGTCAGTTTACTTTCACTCTCCTCAGTATCCAAGAGCCCAAACACACCTTCCAGGTAAAGCAGCGCCTGCACTTCACTCAATCTAGACTTGAGCTTCTCCTATGTCTTTACTCCAAACACGAGGCCTTGTTATCACATAGCCTGCTATTACACACAACCCATTGTTAGCCATTGACAATCCACAGTAATAGCTATTCATCCTCCTGTTTTAATAATTAACCACTCATTTGTCTGTCCAACTGTCCTTCTCTCTCTTTGGGCTCTATCTCCATTTATTGCTGACTCCTTAACTCCACCCTATCTTCTGCATAAAAATCAACATTTTCCCAGCCACTGTCAGTTCTGAGAAAGGGCCACTGAGGGGACCTGAAGTATTAACTTTGATTTCTCTGCACAGATGCTGCCAAACCTGCTGAGCTTTTCCAGCAATTTCTGTTTTTGTTTGTCAATGGAAGGAAGACTGGTTTTTGTGATGGATAGGGCTGTGTCCATAACTCTCTGTAATTTCTTATGATCTTGTGCAGAAGTTGCTATACCCAAGCTGTGACGCATCCGGATTGGATGCTTTCTATAATACGTCTATAAAAATTGGTAAGCATCATGTGGACATGTCGAATTTCCTTTAGCCTTCTGAAGAAGTAAAGGTATTGGTATGCTTTCCTGACTGTAGCGTTGATGTGGATGGATCAGGTTAGATCATTGGTAACAAAGCCTGAAATGTTAAACTCTTCTTTGTCCATAGATTTTACCTGACCTGCTGAGCATTTTCAGCTGTTACTTGGATTATGTTGAGAGGGATTTGGAGTCAGATGTATCAGACCCTGGGCAGAAGGGAAATGTTGGTGAGTGTTTATAGATAACTTTCCAGTAGGTGGGGTGTCTGTTTACCATTTGGGGACCCTGTAGCCTTCAGGACTCGAGTCAAGTTCACTAATTTTAGAACCTGAACATCTCCTTCCATGTCCTTTACCCAACCCCACTCCCCAGGCCCTGAAATACGCAGAATAAAAATTAAAAGAACTGCGGATGGTGTAAATCAGAAACAAAAACACAAGTTGCAGCATTTATGCGTTATTAGCATCTATGAATCAAAGTTAACATTTTGGGTCCAGTGACCCTTCCTCAGAACTGAGCTTTTCCAGCAACCTCTGTTTTTATTCCTGTCATGACACAGGCTGCTCCCTGATGAAGGATTTTTGCCCGAAGCGTCGATATTTCTGCTCCACGGATGCTGCCTGACCTGCTATATTTTTCCAGCATACCTCTAATCTTGATTCTGATGTCCAGCATCACTTTTGCCAGGCTGCTTTCAGCACAGCCAAGCTATTTTCATCTATTAATGGTCATTCTCAGTGGCATGCTCTCATCCATCCTCCTTCTGTTTGTCATCCTCTCTATCTCTGCCTATCTGTTCACTCCTTTCCTCCCAACCCTTTGCCTTCAGTATATATATCATCTTTTCCTAGCTCTTAGCAGTTCTGAAGAAGGGCCTTTGGACTTGAAACATTAAGCGTGCTCTCTGTTCACCAGATGCGGCCAGACCTGCTGAGTTCCTCCAGCAATTTCTGTTTTTATTTCAGATTTCCAGTATCTGCAATTCTTTGCTTTATTTGATGATGGAATCATGTTGGTTCAGGGGCAGGGATAGGGTGGTTGTCAGTAGTCTGAGGGATGTAAAGAGTCAGGGGAATTGCATTTGTGAGGGGTGCGTGGTGAGTTGGGGTTTCGTTTTATAATTATGCAGGGGTAGATTTTTAATTCTCTGATGTTTTCTTTGTAACTTTTAAGTTACTTGTAGTGGAGCCCTCCAAATTCTTTGATTTCTTAGTTTGGCGGATTCCAGATGCAGGGGAATTGACCATCAGAAACTTCCATTTCCTGGACAATTCCCATTGAGCCTCCTGTGTCTGGAATTCTGCAGGATTCCAACATAACTCCAGTCTATGCTGCTCCAGTGAATTGTTCCTATACCCGGGCCATTGTGATGAATAATACGCCCTCAATTCATGAGTGAAGAATTCAGCTATTTCATAAAGAATTGGGGAATTCAACATTCTACACTATCTCCACACTGTCCCCAGTCAAACAGAAAGACTGAGTCAGCAGAGAAAATCACCACAGGGATCATAAAGATATTGAGCAAATCCAACACAGGCTTTTACGAGGCAAGTGTTGACTAGAGAACTATATCTACTAAAGATATGAAAAATAAGTCCTGTGCCAAGAATAATACATATTTTATCAAACTACACTTCCAATGGTGAGAAAACCTGCAGAATCCTGAAGTTGTGATGGGCGTGAGTGACAAAATCGATATGAAACAATACAAAGAAATTTCGATATGAAACAACACCAGAACTGAGGGTTGGAGAGCCAGTGAGAGTGCAAATATTCAAAGAGTCGACCCATGTGACAACTTGGGACCTGCAGTTGCCACTTTGATCATGTGCAGTGAACATGAATGATCACAAATATCGTTGTAACTGCAGCCATCTATATACAACTAGAGGAGCTTTGACTTTACCGCAGGCAGCTGTTCAGGAAGATGCGATCTCTCGACTTGAACAGACTACACAATGACCATTAGTCCCAGAGTCCTACCATTTCCTAACAACAGAGATAGATTAGCAGCAACAGTTGCTTTTGCAACAGCATTCACCATAGGAGTACAGTTCCATCCCAAAAATGAGCAGTGGTGGAGGTTGGTACAGTTGCAACATTTAAGAGGCATTTGGATGGATATATGAATAGGAAGGGTTTAGAGAGATATGGGTTGGATGCTGGCAGGTGGGACTAGATTGGATTGGGATATCTAGTCAGCATGGACAGGTTGGACCAAAGGGTCTGTTTCCATGCTGTACATCTCTATGACTCTGTGACAATGCACACATATGGTTTAGATGATATTCATGATTAAAAGATTATTGGTGGTATCTTATAGGTGCCCAAATAATGTGAGTTATTGTGAGTCATGCTGTGAGATGTCTGGCGAGGCCCATGGCAACATCAGGAACAACTTGCTGTAATGTTCTGGATGTCAATACAAGACAGTTGCTTATAAAGAGAGATTATTGCTTGGAAGAGCCTAAATATCTACATATCTCTCCTCATTAATATGCAGCTTACAATACGGACTAGATACCAAGATGGCATCTCAGTATGGAAGTCAGAGCGGGTACTAGGCAATTTCAACTCGTCATTTACTCTGAAGGACATCCAAGTGGATACTGGGGGCCAATATGTAAGGGCACATTCCATGCACACCAGCTGCATTCATCCCATGTATATGAACATTGGCATTTGACATGTGTCAGTCTTTAAATCCTCATAGCTCATCTCTGATCCACATACTGTATGCTTTTACACTTCAATGCTCGAGGCACAATGTCAACTAGCATTGTAAGGCTGCAGCAACGAAACTTTGCACTCCGGGACATGAACCCAGTACAAGGACTGGACTAGACTGCATCTCCAGACTGTCTGCTTGTTCTCATTGCACACTCACTTTGAGCCTATTCTTGATGCTTACAACATCTCCGCATTGCGTTTCCTTGCCTCGTCTTATTGTACCTTGCCTTCCAGCCAGAGATATCAGGCTCACAGTATAGCTGTCTTGCCTTGCCATTTAGCGTAGACACAGAAAGCTTGTCATGGTTGTCAGCAGGCCGCAGTCAAGTCAAGGAAGATAGCTTTTGGTCAGGGTATCCAAGCACAGTCAGTCAAGGGCAGCCTCTGATACCAGTTCAAGGGTCTGGACTTATTGAGACAGCTGCTCATGGAATTTAGGGTCAGGATCACTCTCATAAGGAGTGAGGAATCAAATGTCAAGCAACTGTCTACCAGTTTTGACTCTTTCTGATCTATTATAAGCTCGTTTCCAACTGAAATGACTGAAAGGTAAGTACTAGGGAAAATGAAAGTGGCTGGCGCAGCTGTTAGTGCTAGTGCAGCTGGGGAGGAGTGCTGAATGGGTGAATAGGCAGTGTGGAAATCACACTGAGTTTGTGGTGTCAGAGTTTGGGGTGGGTGAGGGCAACTGAGGGAGGATGTTTCAAGCATTAGTGTGAATGGCAGAGCATGAGCATCAGTGAGAAGTAGTTATAGGAGCAGACAGAGTATAAGGCATCAGAAAAAAGATGGTAGCACACGCACACTGATGGTGTGGGAAAGGTCATTGACCTTCTTCCTACATAGCAGTGCATTGCTCCAGACTGCTGAGACAACACTGATCCAGGGTATGAAACTTGTCCTGGGATGGCATGGTGTAGTGTCAAGTCTTGTTCTGCTGTCCTGGGGAAGAGAACATCCTGTATCTCCAACAACCTGACAAGCAAAGCCTTCAAGTCTTTATCTCTGCCATGTCCAGGGCAAGCGTCAGGAACCGTGTAGGAGAATTCCAAACTGACAGTGCTTGTCTGGATGCAAAATGGCCTTTTTAAAGTTGGAGCTGGCACCAGGGATGCCAGCCAATCCAGGCATGGCGAGTTGTTCTGGGAATAAGGAGTGGATAGAATTGGACAAGAGAGTGAATAGGTATTTACTGAGATGAAATTTGTAAGAAACTGTGAAAGGTCTTCCTGTGGCTCATGGCACAAAAGGTCCAAATAAGCTTAATAAAACTGACACTTAGCCAAAAGCAAATAAGATTCAACACTATTTATATAATGCATGTGCAGACATTGACAAAAATGGAACTAACTAGAGTTAATGCATAGTTTTGCTGATTATTGAACAATATTTTGGGACTATGTTTATGAGTAAATTGAATAATTTTTAACTGCAAATGATAGTGTGTACAATTTGTTTTCTTGTGGAAAGGGGGATGTTTGGATAAATGCAACTGTATTAAGTCTAATGGCCTACCATAGGCACACGACCCTCTGAAAGTGTCTTTGGGTACAGACTATGGCAGCCAATAAACGCATATCATTTGAAACATACACAAAGGAGGATGGCTGTGGTTGTTGAAGACCAATCTTCTCAGCACCAGGACAATGTAGGAGTCCCTCAGGGCAGTGACCTAGGGCTAATCATCTTTATCTGCTTCATCAATTCCCTTCTCTCCATTGTGTGGTCAGAAGTGGGATGTTCATAGTGATTGTGGCATTCAGGACCATTGCAAATCTTCAGATACTGAAGCAGTCCAGAGCCTAATGCAGCACGTGGACAACATTGAGGCTTTGACTGAAAAATTTCAAGTGACATTTGCACCAAATTTGTACTGCAGCAGTTTAAGAAAGCAGCTCATCAACACCTTTTCAATTAGGGATGGGCAATAAATCCTAGGTGGATTAGTGGTGCTGGAAGAGCACAGCAGTTCAGGCAGCATCCAACGAGCAGCGAAATCGACGTTTCGGGCAAAAGCCCAATAAATCCTAGGTGGCCATTTCCAATGAGAAGGTATTTAAATCTCCTTGCCCTTTGACATCCTGTAGATTACAATTGATCAGAAACTAAACTGGATCAGCCATACAATTTAAAGGTAACTTTGCATTCTCCCAGAGGATTGACTCTCATTAGAGAGAGATGACTGGTGATTGAGTTTTATCTGAGGGTTTCCATGCTCTTTGTCAAGGGATAAGGTTGAGAAGGTAGGACCTTTATGGTTATGTCAGCTGGTGTGGGAATTGAACCTGTGCTGTTGGTATTAACTCTGCATCGCACATCACCTGTCTAGCTACCTGATCTAACTGACCTATATCCAATATAGTTACTGTGGAGGGTTGGAATTCTGTTGGAGTTAACTATCTTCCTGATTCATAAAGCCTGTCTATGTCTACAAGGCCCAAGTCAGAAGTATAGTGGAGTACTACCTGCTTGCTTGGACAAGCTGGTTGGACTCATACCTGTCACAATGAAAGATGGTTGTGGTTGTGGTTGTTTGCATCTCAACTGCAAATCATGTCTGCAGGAGTTCCTGAAAGTAACGTCCTTGGCTGAACCATTTTCAGCTGCCTCATCAAAGACCTTCCTTCCATCATAAAGTGAGAAGTTGGGTTGATTGGAAGATACGCCCTACAGTCCGAAGGACTCAACATTGAGTTCTTCAATTTCAAATAACCTCCCTCCACATCCCCCGACTCCCTTCCCAGTCCCTCCCGCTCCCTGCCACCATTCGGATTCAATTCTCCCATTGACCAACCGGTCATACCCTCTACCTGTCTTCACCAATCCCCACTTCACTATCCTGCCCCCATCTCCCCCTTTATCTGCAGCTTTTCCACATCCACTCCTAGTCCTGAAGAAGAGTTACACCCAAAATGTTGACTTCTTCACCTCTTGATGCAGCCTGGCTTGCTGTGTTCTTCCAGCCTCCTGCCTGTCTACTTTGGATTCCAGTGTCTGCAGTTTTTTTGCATCCCCTGGGCACACCACATATAGCCAGGATATATGTACTCATGCCCAATTAGCATTTTTTCTGATTGCATTTTAGCAATCCAGCTGATGGTGTAGACCAACAGTTTGAATGTTGTCATTCTGGAGAGTGGAACAAAGTGGCATCCGTTATAATCCTTACATGATATCTGAACAAGTTTTGATACTTCTTCACCCCTCTCCAACTGTAGAGACTTTTCCCAAGTCTATTTAATCTTTGCCTTTGCTCAGCCAAGCTTGCTTTATTGATTTCTCCCTTTGTCAGTCAATTATGTGTGTGGTTAATCCAAATGGAGGTCTGGGAGTGGATTTAATTGGGTATGAGGGTGTGTCAATCCTCACAGGTCTGACATTTGTTAATCCAAAAAAGGTTTTTGGGTGGGGGGGTGGTCAGAAGCTGGTTGATGCATTGTCACCCGTACAGGTTTGCATCTTTAAAATGTAGATGAGATGAAAAATAAGCCAAAAGATGAAAATGATGATAGAAATCATCATACTGTTTGGTGCTGTACCCCTGTACAACCTGGATGGACTGGTAGATTCGGGCTACAGTGGTAGCAGAGGTTTATAACAATACTCTTCTATGACCAGGTGGATTAGTGGAGCACTAGGATTGATCTAATGGAATATGTGTATATATGAGTGTGTGTGAGAGAGAGAGACAGAACTCAGTCTCTGCCTAGGTGGATGGGATCTGATTGCCGGGCGCTTGCTCTTTTATAGACAATAGACAATAGACAATAGACAATAGATGCAGGAGTAGGCCATTCTGCCCTTCGAGCCTGCACCGCCATTCAATATGATCATGGCTGATCATTCCTAATCAGTATCCTGTTCCAGCCTTATCTCCATACCCCTTGACTCCACTATCTTTAAGAGCTCTATCCAATTCTTTCTTAAAAGAATCCAGAGACTGGGCCTCCACTGCCCTCTGGGGCAGAGCATTCCACACAGCCACCACTCTCTGGGTGAAGTAGTTTCTCCTCATCTCTGTCCTAAATGGTCTACCCCGTATTTTTAAGTTGTGTCCTCTGGTTCGGCACTCCCCCATCAACGGAAATATGTTCCCTCCTGCCAGAGTGTCCAGTCCTTTCATAAGCCTATACGTTTCAATCAGATCCCCTCTCAGTCTTCTAAACTCAAGGGTATACAAGCCCAGTCGCTTCAGTCTTTCCGTGTAAGGCAATCCTGCCATTCCAGGAATTGACCTCGTGAACCTACGCTGCACTCCCTCAATAGCCAGAATGTCTTTCCTCAAATTTGGAGACCAGAACTGTACACAGTACTCCAGGTGTGGTCTCACCAGGGCCCTGTACAGCTGCAGAAGCACCACTTTGCTTCTATACTCAATCCCTCTTGTTATGAAGGCCAGCATGCTATTAGCCTTCTTCACGACCTGCTGTACCTGCATGCTTACCTTCATTGACTGGTGGACAAGAACACCCAGATCTCTCTGAACAGCCCCTTTACCTAATTTGATACCATTGAGGTAGTAATCTGCCTTCCTGTTCTTGCCACCAAAGTGGATAACCAGACATTTATCCACATTAAACTGCATCTGCCATGCATCTGCCCACTCACCTAACTTGTCCAGGTCACCCTGTAATCCCCTAACATCCTCATCACATTTCACCCTACCACCTAGCTTTGTGTCATCAGCAAATTTGCTAATGTTATTGCTGATACCATCTTCTATATCATTTACATATATTGTAAAAAGCTGCGGTCCCAGCACGGATCCCTGCGGTACCCCACTGGTCACTGCCTGCCATTTTGAAATGGAGCCGTTAATCACTACCCTTTGTTTCCTATTAGCCAACCAATTCTCTATCCAATCTAGTACTTTGCCCCCAATCCCGTGCGCCCTAATTTTACTCACTAACCTCTTGTGTGGGACTTTATCAAAAGCTTTCTGAAAGTCCAGGTACAGTACATCCACTGGATCTCCCTCGTCCATCTTCCGAGTTACATCCTCAAAAAATTCAAGAAGATTAGTCAAGCATGATTTCCCCTTCATAAATCCATGCTGACTCTGTCCTATCCTGTTACTATTATCCAGATGTGCCGTAATTTCATCCTTTATAATAGACTCCAGCATCTTTCCCACCACTGAGGTCAGACTAACTGGTCTATAATTTCCTGCTTTCTCCCGCCCACCCTTCTTAAAAAGTGGCACAACATTAGCCGCCCTCCAATCCTCAGGAACCAACCCCGATTCTATTGAACTCTGGAAAATAATCACCAGCGCATCCACGATTTCCCGAGCCACCTCCTTCAGTACCCTGGGATGCAGGCCATCAGGTCCCGGAGACTTATCAACCTTCAGACCTAACAGTCTCTCCAACACCAAATCCTGGCAAATAGAAATTCCCTTAAGTTCAGGTCCTTCAGCCACTGTTACCTCAGGGAGATTGCTTGTGTCTTCCCCAGTGAACACAGATCTGAAGTACCCATTTAATTCCTCTGCCATTTCTTCGTTCCCAGTAATATATTCCCCTGCTTCTGTCTTCAAGGGCCCAATTTTTGTCCTAACCATTTTTTTGCCTTGGACATACCTAAAAAAGCTTTTACTATCCTCCTTTATATTCTTGGCCAGTTTACCTTCGTACCTCATTTTTTCTCTGCGTATTTCCTTCTTACTAATCCTCTGTTGTTCTTTAAAAGCTTCCCAGTCCTCCGTTTTCCCGCTTATCTTCGCTAAGTTATACTTTTTCTCTTTTAACCTTATATGTTTCTTTACTCCCCTTGTCAGCCACGGCCGCCCATGTCTCCTCCTGGGATCTTTCTTCCTTTTAGGAATGAACTGATCCTGCATCTTCTGCATTATACACAGAAATATCCGCCATTGTTCCTCCACGGTCTTCCCTGTTAAGGTATTAAACCATTGAACTTTGGCCAGTTGCTCCCTCATAGCTCCCTCATTATCATGTCTTGTTGGAAATGTCCGAATTACTGTCTTTGTAAAGGGGTTGTCCCTGTCCCTGAGCCACTGCCTTGCATAGGACATTTTCTTGAGCGGACTCTCTCTAACCATACGTTTTCTTCAGGGCTGCTACACACTGAAGTCTGTTTCTTTTGGTTGGTATTGGTGGAGCCAGCTGTGGTTCAGTTCCTGAGGTTGAGGCCTCAGTAGGTATAGTGTCCAGGGTTGGTCCAGATTGGTAACTGAGGCTGGTCCTGGATTGTGATCAGGAATTTGGATTATGTCTGGATCAGTGATTGCTCTGGAATCTGGATCAGGAGTCTGGTTAGGGTCTGCTTATCCCAGCTCTCCTAGAAACACGTGGAGTTGGTGGCCCTTGCTTTGACATCCATCGGCCTTGAACTGATAAACATGGTAACAGTCAGTTTTTCCTATGTCAAACAAAATTCTATATGTGGACAGGATGTCCTTGTCTGCCACTGAATATCTGGGACACAGGAATGTTCCTGGCTGGAAATTTCCTAACATCATCAGATACCCTACCCTGTACAGTACTCTACCAGGTTCACCTTGCCATCAGAGTATGCCTTGCTCTGCTTTTAGTCACCATTCTGATGGTTGCTGCTTTGCATGCAGCCTGCACATTTTCTAATAGTATTTTCAGTTTTAGTTAGAGAAGTGGAATGAACCTGGGGGCTTGTGGGGCTAGAGCAGATGACAGTGATGGGGTAGGGGCTGCAGAGTCATGGAAGAATCTGAAAATAAACTTGGGAATTTTAAAAGTGTAGTGTTTTAGCTGCATGAGTTAAGATAGGCAGGGGTGATAGTGAAGAAGACTTCACAAAATTGTTACAGTGCAGTAGGCTGTTTGGTCCATCGTACCTTACTTGATCTGAGTTAGGTCAAAGGCAACAGCATTTTGGATTAAATCAATTTCACAGCAGGTGATAGGCAGGACACTGGCCAGAAGAGCATCAGAATAAGTGACTTTGTGAATATAGTACAGGAAGCTGAGGATGAGACCAGGTTGTCCAAATATTCAAGCAGAATCACTGTGGTAATGCAGATCACAGTACAGTTGCTTCTATTCAGTTTCTTTTGATGTTGCTGTCTAGGACTGTGATTGAAATAGCAACAATTATCTACAATAAAAACAGAAAATGCTGGCACCATTCAGCATATTAGACATTGCCTGTGCAGAGAAACAGAGGCCTCTGTACATCGGTTTAAAGTAAATTTCATAATTCTATTTTTCTATTTGTTGACCAAGATAGTGCCATTCTTCCATTGCCTTTGGGCATTGAATGAAGGTCTGGTGTATCCCTCTCAATTAGGCATAGTACCATCCCATAGTACTATTCAAAAACAGTGCAGTTATCTCTAATGCCACATCCAATAACAGTCTACAACTAAAATACTGAGTGGTCATTAGCACAGCACTTGTGGCATTTTATTGTGTGCAAATTTGTTGCCCAGCTTTCTACCTTACAGCAGTACAAATTAGAGCTTCATTCAACATTGGCTGTAAAGTGCTAGGACATATTCTGAGCCCACGAAAGGTTCTTTGTATTTGCAAGTCTTTCCTCTTTTCTGCAGTTTTGGTCTCCATTTAATAAAGGTTATACTTGTAACTGAGGTGATGTCACAAGGTTGGTTCCTGAGACGAGAAGTCCTATGATGAGAGGCTATGTGATTTGGCCATATGCTCTAGAATACAATATAGAGTGTGAAGAGTTGAACCTGTTTGGTCTATTTTATGTCCCTGAAGTGATGAGATTCTGAATCCCTTGTTTGTTTTTTTCTCCTTTTTCTTTTAAATTAACCCCCATACTACCGCCTAATCGCAGTAGTGCTTATTTTTCCCCAGCACCCATTGGGGGGAGGGGGAGGTGGGGAGGTGGGGGTGTGTGTGTGTGTGTAGGTGTGAGACACAGTGAAAGACACAAAGTGCACAAATCTAATCCCTTGTTTATTTTTTTTTGTGAAAGACACAAAGTGCACGAATCTTTATTCAATTTGACACTCCTGTTTTATTTTTCCATTTTTTTGTTTTTTTTATATATTTTTTTAAAATTTAACCCCCACACTACCGCCTAACTGTGGTAGTGCTTATTTTTTCCCCAGCACCCATGGTGTGTGTGTGCAGGTGTGAGACACAGTGAAAGACACAAAGTGCACAAATCTAATCCCTTGTTTATATCTGTCAGCCAATGCTCTATAATCAGCCCAAGTTAACAATCCTGATCAAGGATCTCAGTTAAGAAGATCCACCTGGTGCCAATCACTACAGTGGCCATCACATTCTGAGGTGGGGCTTGATCTAGACATTTTGGCTCAAAAGCAGGGACAGTACTACTGTGTCAGAGAGCCCCTCACTCCCACTTTAGATGTTTTTAATCAACCTTTTTAGGCATGTTCTGACATGCTTCTAGAGCAGTATGGACTTTAACCCACTGTGTCACTAGAGCCCTCTCATTCCCACTTTATATTTACCCAGTCAACTAATTAATCAATAAAACCCATCCACTTGCTTAACCACTTTTAGATAAAAACATTTAAAGACTAACAACCCTTGAATAACCGAATGAAAATTAAAATTAAGCTTTTCGCATTCTATATCCTACCTTATAATATAATAATCAGTAACAAAAGTGACCCTCAATTTATTTTTCATTTTTTAATACTTCCTCATACCACCAGGCCTCCCTTTTTAAGGATCTGTAATAATGTCTTGCAATAAGCAACAGTGTTATGATAAACAGCCTGATAACAAATGACTTCCACCAACCCACTTTATTTTGGCAGTTTCTTTTCTGTCTAACATTTATGTTATGATAGCAAGGTTAACACTCAATATTTGTCAAATGTATATTGTCTCAAAGAGAATGCTTATCCAAATAACATTCTAGAGGACAAATATTGCCTTTTGAATAGCATTTAATTTAGAATATTGGCTAAGTACATCCTTATATCTCTAGTTTCTACTTATGCCAATGTTTCAACAGCTGGCTTACTTTTAACTACTCATCTTAATTTATTGCCTCATCAGGCCAATAGAACATTTATGATTCTTTCCTATGAAGAATATAATAATCTTTGCTGTATGTGACTAGTTGTTCAGAAGATTGGCATGTGATCAGTTAAAAAGGCATAGATGCATACTTCTAGCTGGAAAATCAAGTGTGCATTTTCTGAATTTTAATTTCTTTCATGTTTTCTTTGCTCCTGAGACCTTCTCAACAGTAGTATGATGAGCCATGTTACTCTGTTCATAACTGGCATTGGGTCTTGTCTGAGTGCATCATCAGGTTAACTTTCCAATCAAACTAGCCATGTCTTCTTGAAGGCAAAATCATCTTTCTGTGAGGACCTGGCCCGATTTATCAGGATGCAGTGAACACGCCCAAGAATGAATGACTGTTCCGAAGTTGCTCCTCTGGGACACCCGGACCAACCAACCCAACCACCCCGTAGCTCAACACTTCAACTCCCCCTCCCACTCCACCAAGGACATACAGGTCCTTGGACTCCTCCATCGCCAGACCATAGCAACACGACCGTTGGAGGAAGAGCGCCTCATTTTCTGCCTAGGAACCCTCCAACCACAAGGGATGAACTCAGATTTCTCCAGTTTCCTCATTTCCCCTCCCCCCACCTTGTATCAGTCAAATCCCTCGAACTCAGCACCGCCTTCCTAACCTGCAATCTTCTTCCTGACCTCTCCGCCCCCACCTCACTCCGGCCTATCACCCTCACCTTGACCTCCTTCCACCTATCGCATTTCCAACGCCCCTCCCCCAAGTCCCTCCTCCCTACCTTTTATCTTAGCCTGCTGGACACACTTTCCTCATTCCCGAAACGTCAATTCTCCTATTCCTTGGATGCTGCCTGACCTGCTGCGCTTTTCCAGCAACACATTTTCAGCTCTGATCTCCAGCATCTGCAGTCCTCACTTTCTCCTCCTGACTTATTCTGCTTACTATCTAACTCTGCTCATTGAACGTACCCAAAGTCTCACCTCAAATCTTAAATTTACTTTTTATTTCATCTTTCCCACAATGCTCAAATTCCATACAGCCTCCCCACATAAAATCATTGACATACGCATAAAGATGTCTTCTAGCTTCTCTTTGTGATACCAGTAGAACATTACTGGGTCTATTTTAAGCTGAATGCAGCCTACTTCCAAAAGGAATTTGAGGAATACCAAAAGCTTGCTGCATCATTCAACTCATAGAGTCATAGAGATGTACAGCATGGAAACATGGAAACAGACCCCTCGGTCCAACCTGTCCATGCCAACCAGATATCCCAACCCAATCTAATCCCACCTGCCTGCACCTGGCCCATATCCCTCCAAACCCTTCCTATTCATATATTCATCCAAATGCCTCTCAAATGTTGCAATTATACCAGCCTCCACCACATCCTCTGGCAGCTCATTCCATACATGTACCACCCTCTGTGTGAAAAAGTTGCCCCTTAGGTCTCTTTTATATCTTGCCCCTCTCACCCTAAACCTTACCTTCTAGTTCTAAACTCCCCCACCCCAGGTAAAAGACTTTGTCTATTTATCCTATCCATGCCCCTCATAATTTTGTAAACCTCTATAAGGTCACCTCTCAGCCTCCAATGCTCCAGGGAAAACAGCCCCAGCCAGCGTCTCCCATAGCTCAGATCCTCTAACCCTGGCAACATCCTTATAAATCTTTTCTGAACCCTTTCAAGTTTCACAACATCTTTCCGATAGGAAGGAGACCAGAATTGCATGCAATATTCCAACAGTGGCCTAACCAATGTCCTGTACAGCCGTAACATGACCTCCCAACTCCTGTACTCAATACTCTGACCAATAAAGGGAAGCATACTAAATGCCTTCTTCACTATCCTATCTACCTGTGATTCCACTTTCAAGGAGCTATGAGCCTGCACTTCAAGGTCCCTTTGTTCAGCAACACTCCCTAGGATCTTACCATTAAGTGTATAAGTCCTGCTAAGATTTGCTTTCCCAAAATGCAGCACCTCACATTTATCTGAATTAAACTAATGAATGCATTTGTATAATTTCCATAGCTTCTCATCCAAATCACTTTCTTTAGGTGGTTTCAAAAGCAAATTCTCTTGAAATTTTTCAGCTTGCAGCAATGCAAGATGGGGTGGCATGGTGATTAGCACTGCTGCCTTGCAGCAACAGGGTCCCAGGTTCGATTCCAGCCTCGGGTGACTGTCTGTGTGGAGTTTGCACATTCTGCCTGGCTTTGCTCCAGTTTCCTCCCAGTCCCAAGATGTGTAGGTTAGGTGAATTGGCCATGCTAAATTGCCCACTGCCAGAGGATGTGGTGGAGGCTAGTATAATTGCCCCTAATGTTAGATGCATTAGTCAGAAGGAAATGGATCTGTGTGGGTTACTCTTCAGAGGGTCAGTGTGGATTTGTTGGGCCAAAGTGGCCTGTTTCCACACTGTAGGGAATCTAATCTTATGTAGCTTTTAAAATGATGGACTTATCTTAGAATCATAGAATCCCTACAGTGTGGAAACAGGCTGTATGGCTCAACAAGTCCACACTGACCGTCCGAAGAGTAACCAACCCAGACCCAATCCCTATTACTCTACTTTACTTTTCCTTTTAAACCCCTGACTAATGCACCTAACCTACACATCCTTGAACACAATGGACATTTTAACATGGCCAATTCACCTACCTGCATAACCTTTGAATTGTGGGAGGAAACTGGAGCACCTGGTGGAAACCCACACGGACACGGGGAGAATGTGTAAACTCCACACAGACAATCATCTGAGTCTGAAATCAAACCCAGATCCCTGGCGCTGTGAGGTAGCAGTGCTAACCACTGAGCCACTGTGCTGCCCCACTGAGCCACTATGCCACCCTTTGGGAGTATGTTGTTAAAAGAGCTTAAAAAAAATCTTTTCCTGCAGTTGGAGAATCCACTCTGATATCTTGATCACCAAGTTTCACTTACAAACCCTGAGCTACTAATCTGGTTTTCGCTTTATATATCCCACCTGGAGAATATCCAGAACCCAGGATTATTGGTTCTGCTATGTTTGAGTTGGGAGCCACTCATGATCTGTACAGGATGCCTATACACCCCTATGTTCTTCCAACTTAGGAAATAGCAGTGGATCTAACTCTGTATTTTCCCATATCTGTTGTCAAAGTGAGCCACTGCAATAACATTAAGCACGACAAAGGACCAAATATCAATAAACACACTCCATTTTAACAAAGGCCCCATGTCGTTTCCAAGTAACAGCCAAGCTAATGTATTTGATAATCACTGATTATTGAGGGAGTCTGTATTTTTCCCACACTGTGATAACAGATCATGTTACTTTGCATGTAATATCTTGATGCAAACAATATGCAGTGGTAAAATGAATCCTTCCACTTCCTTAATTAACGAACCAATGAACTATTCTAGATCGATGAAGAAATTAGTGTGCTGCCCATTTCAAATAACCTGCTCCATTCAATGTCTGTATCATTGGTTCTAACTGACAAAATATGATCAATGTCCAACCAGCGCTCGCTCGTGCTCTGTCTCTCTCTCTCTCTCCCTTCCCTCCCCCACCCACCCCAACTCTGGCCATGTTCTCTTTATTATTCTTTCGATCAATAAGTGGGAACTTGTACTGCATGTCCATATTACAGCAGTGACTAAATTTCAGAAGCAATTCATTTTGAGAGATTTTATTTCATGACAAGTTGTTATACAATGACATAACAATAAAAGGAGGAGCCTACTCAGCTCTTCAAATATGTTCTGCTATTCAATTCGAGCATGGCAGATCTGATCTGAATTCCACCTGCCTTTGAATCCGTAATCCTTAATATCACTGCTTTCTGTTATAATTCTGAACAGTCCAGCTGTAACAAAAAAAGTTATGTCCCTGGATTCTCCCATGAGAGAGAATAATTCCTCTTCATTATATCCTTTCATCATCACTTTCTCATCTGCATTCAAGGTAGCACGAAGTATGCAGCCTGCCTTAATCATTTAACCCTTTTAACTTTGTTAACATTCTCGTGAATCTGAAGTAAACTCGCTCAAAGGCCAGTTTTACCCTCATGGTGATGTGGTGTCCAGAACTGAATTTGGTGTTCCAGGTGCAGATTAACTAGGGCTCTGTACAGTTATGACTTTAAATTCAAACCTTCTTGCACTAAAGGCCAACAATCTTTTTTAAGTGGTCCAGTATATTTGGGTGATTTGTGTATTGTTAGGAAAAGGCTAATTTTGTTGAAGCTTGTCATTTTGTATTCATCAGGACAATTTGCAAGAATATCACAGTGAAGGGAATAGTGAGATTTGGACAAGTTCAATGTGAAGGGTAAGTGCATGGCAGTTGAAATATAATGTGGATAAATGTGAGGTTATCCACTTTGGTAGCAAAACAGAAATGCAGACTATTATTACAATAGTACTAGATTAAGAAAGGGGGAGGCGCAACAAAACCAAGATGCCCTTGTACACCAGTTGCTGAAGGTATGCATACAGATGCAGCAGAAAGCAAAGAAGCCAACTGGTATGTAGTCCTTCACAATGAGAAAATTTGAGTGCAGGAGCGGGAATGTATCATTCCAATTGTAGAGGACCTTAGTGAGACCATATCTGGAGTATTGTGTCCATCCCACCTAAGGAAGGATGTTCTGGCTATGGAAGCAGTAATGAAGGCTGACCAAACTGATTCCTGGGATGATGCTGTCACAAAACTGGTCCTGTTTTTGTAAAAGCTGTCCTTTTCTCAAGGATACTGTGTCCTTTAGTTTTTTCAGAGGGGTCGTAAACCAGGTCAGGCTCTGATTAGGCTGGTTTAATACAGAGATTAAAGGGTATTGAGAGGCCTTTTTGTTTATATGTAAACAGATGAGACTTCAGGCCAAAGTGGTCATGTTTTAGAAGTGATCTGTATAATGAAAGGGGAGTGGTCAGCTCTCTAGCTGAGCAGTTCAGTTCCGTCCAGAACTAGTTGGGAGTTCAACAGTGAGCTGTGTGGAAACTCTCTCTCGGTCTCTCTCTCTGTCTTTTTGCCCTTCTATTTTCAACATGTAAGTATCTGCTCCATTTTTTAACTGTGTTTTAAGGGGCTTTGATAATTGGGACTGTTTTGTATATTCAGAACAGTATAATAAGTCTAGTTTGGATAGACTGAGTTTTGTAGGGGTTCTTTATTCTTTTTGTTGCATTGTTTGATTTTGTGAATAAATTTCTGTCTGTTTTAAAACCTAGTAGTCAACCTAGCTAGCTTACTCCGGGTAATTCTCACTGTACACTTACCAAAGCAAATTGCAAAGTTATGGTCTGGGTTGCCTGCTCAAGAGTGTTTTGAGTGGTCTGGCCTAGTCCATAATAGTTTGGGGGCTCTTTTGCGAGTGGAAGGTACTGGTGTCTTTATTTTGGGTGATGATTTGGTTGGATAGACAAAGCTTGGGATAGTAATGGCTCTTACAGTCACCAAAAGCTTTCTGGATATGGATGTGGTGACTTTGGAAGTTTTGCAAAAGGTAAATAGGACCAAGTTGCAGGAATTAGCATACAAGCTGGAATTGGAACTGCCTGCTTCAGTGAGGAAAGGAGAGGTAATTACAGCAGTAGCTCAGCATTCAAACTTGCTGGAGAAACCATCAGAACCTTTAGAGATGGCAAGAATTCAATTGCAAATGAAGCAGCTCAAGTTAGAGGCGAGAGGTTAGAGCAGCAGAAATTAAGCAGTTTGAGTTATGAATGAAAGCAGATGAGAGGGAAAAAGAGCAGAGAAAGAAAAAGAAAGAGCTTTTGAACTTTGACACTTAAAAAGGAAAGTCAGCTTTAAAACCTGAGAGTAGGCTTAGTGAGGAAGAGATTAAGGATGAGCATGCCCCTAGTAGTCAGAAGCCTAGTGAGAAACTGTTAAGTATGTTCAAGCATTGCCTAAATTTGATGAGAAGAATGTGGAAGCCTTTTTCATCTCATTTGAAAAGATGGTTAAACAAATGCAGTGGCCAGTGGCAACGTGGGTTTTGTTGATCCAAACGCAACAAGTAGGTAGGGCTAGAGAGATATTCGCATCCCTATCAGAGGAAGTATCTAGGGAGTATGAGGAGGTGAAAAAAGCCATTTAAAGTGCATATGAGCTTGTGCCAGAAGCCTATAGGCATCATTTCAGGAATCTAAGCAGGGACCCTGGTCAAACCTACGTTGAGTTTGAAAGGATCAAACAGAGTAATTTTGATAGATGGATATGAGCTTTGAAAACTGAGCAAACCTATGATGGCCTTAGAGAGTTAATTATTTTGGAGGAATTCAAAACTTCACTGACTGACGTAGTGCGAGCTCATGTAAACGAGCAGACAGTTAAAACAGCAAGGTTAACAACTGAAGTAGCTGATGATTATGAGCTGGTTCATAAAACTTGGTTTGGCTTCCAGAATCAATTTCAGTCCACAAGGGATAGAAATTGTGTAAAAGAGAAATCCTTAGTGGAAAGGGAAAGGTAGATCTCAGTGAAGCTCAGAAGGAGAACTTACCACAGGGTAAAAAAGAAAGCCTTGAGGGGGACAAAGGAGTTAAAAAGCTGCAGTGTTTTCATTGTAGTAAGGTTGGCCACATGAAATCACAGTGTTGGTGGGCTAGGAGAAAGCCAGATGTAGGAAAACCAGACAAGCCTGGGAGTTTTGTTGGACTAGTAACAAAAAGCACAAGGAAAGTTAGACAACTGCCTCAGTGTGCAAGATGATCAGACGTTGATTAAGGAGGAAGTGCCAGATCTGCTTAAATAAATATACATGCAAGGGTAAATGTTGCTCACATAGGCCAGGAGCAGTAGGTAAGAAAGTTACAATATTAAGGGACACTGGATCCTCTCAGTCTGTAATGCTAAAGGAGATATGTACTCCTGAGTGACTATTGCCAGAAAAGGGACTGTAACAGGAATTCATGGTGAGACAAAGTGTGGTCAATTATGTAAATTGAGGCTAGAGAGTCCAGAGAAGACTGGAGAATTTATGTTAGGAGTACTGGACAAACTCTCAGCTCTAGGAATACAACTTGTTCTTGCAAATGATATAGCTGATTCACCAGTAGGCATGCTGCCGACTCTAGTTGAAAAGCCAGTTGAAACGCAAGCAACTGAAGAAATAAAGGATCTTTATTCAGAGATTTTCACAGATTGTGTGGTCACAGAATCACAGAGGCACAAGTTGAAGCAAGGGAGATCAAAAGGCACAGGTAAGGAACCTGACATAGCTTTATCCAAGACTTTTTTTGATCAGATAGGTAGCATACAGCAGGAGCAAATAGGCAAACATGCAAGTATCTTTAGTTCTACTAACCTGATTGAGTTACAGCAGAAAGATGAGAACTTAAAACAGTTATATCAAAAGGCATGTACAGAGAAGGAGAGTGAATGCCTCCACATTCAAGCAGATGAGAAATGGGTAGAGATTCATCAGATTGTTTTGGCAGGAGGGTATAGAAAGGAGGTGCTGCGAGGGTCGCATGAGCTACCACTTGGAGGTCATTTAGGGGTAAGGAAAGCACAGGCTAAAATACAAATACATTTTTACTAGCCTGGACTACGTAAGGATGTAGTTTAATTTTGCCGGATGTGTCTTACATGTCAACTAATCGGAAAACGGCAGGCAGTAATAAAACCTACACCTTTAATACCTATTCCAGCACTTGAGGAACCTTTCAGATGAGTCTTGATTGTGTAGGATCCCTATCTCAAACAAAAACTGGGAATAAGAACTTATTAACAATAATGGATGTGCAGACTAGATTTCAAGAGGCAGTCCCATTACACAGCATCACAGCTAAAGGGGTTATAGAAGAATTACTTACATTTTTTACTAGATACAGACTATCAATAGGGAGATCAAGTCAGATCAAGGATCAAACTTCACATCCAACCTATTCAAGGAGGTTATGGATAACTTGGGAATAAAGCAATTCAAATGTACTGTGTACCATCCAGAATCGCAGGGAGTGCCAGAGAGATGGCATCAAACATTAAAGACCATGTTGCAGGCTTATGGTCAGGATTATCCAGATGATTGGGATAAGGGAGTTCCGTTTGTACTTTTTGCAATCAGAGATGCACCAAATGAATCGACCGAATTCAGTCCATTTGAATTAAACTTTGGGCATGAAGTAAGAGGACCATTAAAATTGATTAAGTAGAAATTAATAAGTCAGAATTCAAAGCCCACCCATTTGAACTATGTGTCAAGTTTTAGAGAATGATTAAATAGAGCTGGAGAGTTTGCTCGACAGCATTTAAAAGTATGACAGCATACAATGAAACAGGAAGCAGATAAGAAATCACAAATTTGCAATTTTAGAATTGGGGATAAGTTATTGTTATTACTTCCAGTTACAGGTGAGACTTTATAAGCAAGATTTAGTGGACCATATCAAATTGAGAGGAAATTGAGTGAGGTGACCTACGTGATGAGGACTCTAGACAGGAAGAAATCTCAGAGTGTGTCATGTGAATATGCTCAAAAGGCATTTTGGTAGGGAAGGAAAGCAAGAAGAGAAGGTGTTAACAATTACAGCACAGAAGGAGGAGCCAAGTTCAGAGGATTCTGAATTGGACATTCCTCAAATCAAATTGGACAATGAGCAAGTTGTCAAAAATTGGGATAAATTATTGAGTTACCTTCCACAAGAAAATCAAAATGACCTGGAAGAATAATTACTATCACATGGGGAGATATGCAGAAATAAACTGGGAAGTACTAACCTAATTGTGCATGATGTAGATATAGGAGATGCTGTTCCAATTAAGCGTAACGCTCTAAAATTGGCACAGATTCAGAAGGCAATAGAGTGCATGCTCCAAGATGGCATATTCGAAGTGAGTTGCAGTGAGTAGAGCTCACCCATAGTCATGGTGCCAAAGCCAGATGGTACCCAACAGTTATGTGTGGACTATCACAAAGTCAACACCATTGCAAAGACTGATGCATATCCAGTTCCACGGTTGGAGGGCTGTGTCACAAAGGTGGGACAACCAACTTACATTTCTAAGTTGGACTTGCTCAAAGGCTACTGGCAAGTAACTCTGTCAGAGAGAGCAAAGGCAATTTCGACTTTATTAACGCCAAAAGGACTATTTTAGTTTTTTCAGCTTTTTTCTAAAAGCTGTTCATTTTCTCAAGGATACTATGTCCTTGATTTTTTTTCGGAGGCGTCATCAACCAGGCTGGGCTGTGATCAGACTGGTTTGATACAGAGATTAAAGGGTATTGAGAGGCCTTTTTGTTTTTATGTAAACAGATGGGACTTCAGGCCAAAGTGGTCATGTTTTAGAAGTGACCTGTATAATGAAAGGGGAGTGAACAGCTCTCTAGCTGAGCAGTTTAGTTCCTTTCAAAACTAGTTGGGAGTTCAACAGTGAGCTGTATGGAAACTCTCTCTCCCTGTCTGCCACACCCCCCCCCCCCCACTCTTCTGTAAGAATCTGTTCCATTTTTTAACTGTATTTTAAGGGGGGGTTGCTTATTGGGATTGTTTTGTCTATTCAGAACAGCATAATTAAGTCTAGTTTGGATAGACTGAGTTCTGTAGGGGTTCTTTATTCTGTTCTTTGTGTTTCATTGTGTAATTTTGTGAATAAATTTCTGTATGTTTTAAAACCAGTAGTTAACCTAGCTAGCTTACTCTGGGTAATTCTCACTACACTTAACCAAAACAAATTGCAAAGTTATGGTCTGGAATGCCTACTCAAGAATGTTTTGAGTGATCTGGCCGAGTCCATAACAATGTATAAAAAGAGAACATTCACTGGAAGTTAGCAGCATGATGGGGATCTCATAGAAATTTACAAAATTCTAATAGAACCAGACAGGATAAACAGAGGAAGGACCCAGGGGTCCAAAACAGGGGTCCAGTTAAAGGATATGGGGTATGCCATTTAGGACTGAGATGAAGATAAATTTATTCACCAGGAAGTGGTGAGGCTGTGAAATTGTCTGCCACAGAAAGTCTTGAGGCCAAATCCTTGAATATTTTCATGAAGGTGTTAGATGTGGATCTTGGGTCTAAAGGGATCAAATGGTATTGGGAGAAAGCAGGAACAGGGTAATGAAGTGAATTATCAGCTACGGTCATATTGAATGGTAAATGGTATATCCTTTCACTGTGATATTCTTGCAAATTGTCCTGATGAGTACAAAATGACAAAGGTCAAATTGCCTACTCCTGCTGCTGTTTCTAAAACAACATTTCAGTGATTTTGTACTTGGCCTGCAAACTTTCTCTACTCCTCCACAATTCTAGCTTCTCACCTTTTAGAAAACGTCTGATTATTTTTGGATCATTTTTAAGATTCAAAATAGATGACCTTACAGTTCCTCACATGTAGCTCCAGTTTGCCCACTCATTGCAGCAGCCGTCATTGCAAAGAGGTTTTGTTTTCTTGGTGGCTTAGCTATGTGGCTTAATAGGAACATCAGATTTAGGCCATTCAACCCTTCAAACCTACTTCACCTTTCAATGAGATCATGACTGATCAGGTTGTGGTCCTGACTACCGTCATAACCCTGGGTTCCCTTGTCAATCAGAAATCAATTCAAGGGCAACTAGGGATGGGCGATGAATGCCTATTTATCATTGAATTTTGAAAACCTTCCCTTGCCCTGAAAGAATTCAATAACCCAGTCTCCATTGCTCTATGCGGGGGAGAATTCTACAGACTCAGATTGACAACAGATAAGCTGTATACTTTAGTACAAAATGCAGTATGTAGACTTTAATTTTAATTCTGTAAATTAAGGAGACCTGCATCATGCAAAATATTGAAGTAGTTGCAATCCTTTTATTATCTTAGTTTTTTATTTCAATGATTATCTGCAGTTTGTAAATTATGATTACTTGTTTATGTGTAACATTGGCACAATTGAGTCTTCATGACATTTTTTAGTAAACGTATCATTCATTTATAATGTCCATGGTGTACACTCTGACATCTCTCATGCTTCATCACACTCTACGTTTTCTTGGTGAGAAACAGTACACAAAGTAGGCACAGTACTGCTTCTACATTTACTAGGAGTTGTGAAACAGCAATTTACAAAATTGTTCTGGCACAACATATCCATTCAACCCATCAAGTCCATGCTAGCTCCCCGCATAACAATCCACCCCTCCACTAGATTCTTTTGATCACAAGCCCTTTATATCCCTCATGTTTCCACCCACTGTAGGAGACATTGATTTGTAACAGGCACTCTCTTCCAAATCAAGATGTAGCTTTATTTATTATAAACACACGAAGGTACAGGGCACCCTGTAAACAACACAATACAATATTGTCCGTGTGGCCAACCACTTTCACTGACAGGATGATAGTTTATGAATTACAGTCAGCCTTCAGATAGATTCAGCTAGAAAATAAACACCATGCCATCGAACAACTAGAAATGAAGTTATAATCATTTGTCAATTAAAACAATTGTGTATTTAAAAACTTAAAACAGAGTTTAACAAGAAACAGCATACAATAGTTCGAGAAGGAATGTCCTAATAAATAAACCATGTAACAAACAAGACATCACTAATGATAAATATGAATTGCTTGTATGGAGAGAATATCCTAATGATTAAATTACAGTGATTTTGTGAAAAGAACACATACAAATCTCATTGTTGGAGCCACATTATAAGTGAGTGCCTTTCAGTCAGAAATTCCCATTTTTCTTTGGCCAAGTTAAACTGAGTACTGTTTAGTTCTAATTTTCTCTAGTTTCTTTTTATCCTTCACTTTCATAATTGCATAAGTTTTGCAATTTCTAGCTCAAAATAAACACAAATACTACTCTACTTCAAAAATTCTCTATAAAACACCCAGATATCATTTCAGGCCAGCAAAGCTCAAAAAGATTTAAACACAGACAAGTATTTGGAAACAGTTACTGCGCTGGGACATCGGGACAGTCTGAAATTGTTTTGCCATTGCAAGCAGTCATTAAATGGGCTGCTATTGCATTTTGCTGAATGTTCCTCTTAAACCGTCTCTTCAAATATAAATGTGGTGAGTGGGTAGTTGTGCCCTGGTAACTGCATCTTGGAAGATCCCTTTTACCTACTCAAAGACTGGGTAACTACACCATTCAGATAGGGAATTTTGTTTTTGGGAAGGAAAGCTTTCAAAATATTGACTCTGCACTTTTTTCTGTAATATCATTCACGTTATTCAGAAACTAGCAGCATAGTTCCAGCCTGCTTAAAAGTTGAAAACAAATTCACTTGAGTAAAGTATTTGGAAAATAAATGCTGAACTATGCAATGGACGGCAATAATCAGCACATGAGATGTGCTGTCCATTAGTTGAGTCTGGCTTTGCTTAGCAGTTGTCTGTGAATTTACACCCTTCCTTTGGGAGTGGAAGCACTGTAAATACACACCCACCCTCATGCACGTCCTACCCACACTCACGCACGTCCTGCCTACACTCACTCTTCACCAGGGCAGTAACACAAGATGGAATAGGTCGAGAGCAAAGGTTAACCACGGCAATGTACAACATTACACTTCTTGTCCACAGTCCCAACGTTACTGTATTGAACAGATGATAACTGAGTCCATCTTTTTTAAAACATAAGACAGAAAGAGCTGCTAACAAAATAAAAAAGTCTCCTTATTAAATTTCAAAAAAATCTTTTCTTAAACTGTATGTACACAAAGTTTCCGAAGAATTAAACTGAAAACCAAAAGCAGTCCATGTTTACATTTAGTGATAAGAATCATTTCTTGGCTTTTTTCCCTTTTGCTTTTAGCCCACTTGCTTTCTTCACCTTGGTCTTGGCTTTGGCTTTTGCTGGTTTTGCCTTCTTGGGCTTTTTGGATGTGGTAGCCTTCTTCTTAGGTGTCTTGGCTTTCTTTTTATCCACTTTTGCTTTCTTCGCCTTGGCTGCTGGCTTGGCTGGCTTGCGGGCCGTTGATCCCTTGCGACCAGTGAGGCTCTTCTTTGGTGCCTTGGCCATTTTCTTTACTGACTTCTTCGGTTCCTCACTTTTAACTAACCGGAAGGAGCCCGAGGCGCCAAAGCCCGTGGTCTGCTTGACAACATTGCTATTCACCAGTTTCTTGAGTGCCAGCTTGATCTGTACTTTGGCGTTCTCACCCACCTTGAACTCATTGCAGATATACTTCTCAATGGCTTGGCGGGAGACATCAGAGCGGCTGTTCAGTGCTTGGATGGCAGTGATGATCATGTCCGTGTACTTGGGGTGGTCTATGCTCTTCTTGGTCGCCTTGGCACGCTTGGCCTTGGGGGGAGCCGGGGTGGAGTTCTCGGTCATGGTTGGTGAGCCTGGAAGTTTCCTCTTTCAGTCCTTGATGGGAACAGGAGGCAGCTGGCAGCCCCAGTCTGTGTAAATCTGTATGTATATGTGTGTGCAGTAGCTGTGCTCCTGACACACTCAGCTCCTTCCTTGTGTGTAGCAGCTCCTGTTCTGAGCTCCGGCTGGGTGTTTATAAGCTCGGCGCGGACCTGAGTGAGAACACCAGCTGCTGGCAGCTCCGGGCCGCGGAGAAATGGCGAACCCTGCCCGCCATCTGTGTTTCTTCAGCGGCACAAAACACCAGCCCGGGGCCCTGCCAGGCGCCCGCGGTTAGCCTGGACCGGCCCGGGGGGAGCTCGGTACCCCGGACTCGGTGGCAAGCCGGCGGGGAGAGCTCGGGAAAGCCGGACAGAGGAGCGAGAGCCCCAAGACGGCGACAGGAGGCGGCAGGTGCCGAGGAAAATCGCGAGTTGGGGCGGTATAGCGCCGGAGCCGGGCGCCGGAGGCACTCCGGGACCGGCCTCCTACCCGGGGGAGAGCCCGGACTAGGAACACGGCGGGGAGCTGGGAGGCTTTGGGCACCGGCTATGCCCGCAATCCAGCCCCATGTTCCGGCAACTAACACAAGAAAAGTGGCCGGCTTCGCCATTGACTCCGTGACGTTTCCTGACACTTTTCTTCCCCATTAATTTTCCGCGAGTTTCCAACTTGTGCAAAGTGCAAGGGGGGCCCGTGCCATCCCTCCTCCCCCCCGAATGGACACCCCCTTCTCTGTTTGGTTAGGATCTGGGCAACTTTGTAGCGGAGTTTAAGTAACTTTGCTCTGTCAAACTCTCTATGTCTACTCCAGGTAGCTCAGGCTACCTCACCTATTTACAATAGGAGCCACTTAAAGAACTCGAGTTGTCTCAGTTATATAGACTAGGGCTATGTTTGCATCTGTTTTTATTCACCTGCCCAATTTTTTTATACTAACTCTGAAAAAAGTTTTTTTTTAAATATATGACTATGTACGTTTGTAACTAATTAATGGCTCTTTCAACAACTCAACAAATATCAGACTTCAAGTTCTCATATATTGGGTATGTTGATGTTTGCATGTGTTAAATTCTCCTTCCAACCACCCCAAAAAAGACTTCTCTTCTTATATATTAAGAATGATTATGTTTGCATTTGTGTTTGATACTCCTTCCAGCAATCCAAAAGGGATCTCAAATCTTCACTTTTTTTCACATACATTTGATATTTACGTTTGCATGCGTTTAATACTCTACATTTCCAATGACCAAAAGAAAGATAATTAAAGCTTTTTGTAATATATCGGTGCTTTATGTTCCATCTCTGTTTAAAAACTACATCCCCCCCCAAAAAAAGCGCTCCGAGTTTTTATATATATGTTTTATATTTGTGTCGATGTTTAATTCCAGTTTTCCAAGAATTATTCCAGGACAAATATTTTATATTTTTATTTTAAAACTGCGTTGCACTTTGTGCTTTGATTATTGAAACTAGCTCTTCTCATGTAAAGTTATTTTTGTTGTAATCCAGTGCATCCGACCGTCTACTAATTGCACAGCAGACTCTAATGGGGTGGGAAGCAGCGCTCCAGGGGTCTGTTGTGCAAGTTGATGCACCGCAGGAGACGCGAATTTCAGGCTTTGGTCCCCACCTGGTGGCTACAAACCTTGCCCTTCCCAGTTACCACTTATTGCAGACAAAGAGTTGCATTTAGGATTTCAGAGGCAGTGCATGGACAGATGCAACTTTGTTTATGCGAATGTGGCAGGTTTGTGCACTAACAGTATAACCACCAGAATGAGCGTTTCCAAATCGAACAAGTTTATTTTGAGAAGTCCCAGTAGTGAAATGCAAAGTTGCACTGCATTTGAAACAGATGTGTGTTAGTGTTGAGGTTGCAAAAAAACCGAAGTGTACGTCCTAAAATGGTTAAGGCAGTTTTGAATCGCCATCTTGGATTGTGTTATTTAAGCCCTGGCTTTCATGCTAACCGCTAAATGGATAATTTGATTCCTCCACTAGTTATATGATAGGAGGCTGTAGTTTGATAACGAAACAAAATCGTTCCAAAAAGCAACCGCTAAAACTGAGAGACTGACGTTTGGAGAAAATACGATCGTTTCCACGAAAACCACTTTTTGTGTTGCTCGTTTGAAACGTGTGCGTTGAGGATGTGTTGTTTATTTGGGAGCTATGCTGTGTCCTGGGTCTTTTATCTTTTAAAAAAACACGCACAACAAGTTGTGTCCTATTCCACAGAATAATCGAAATATTGTGAAGCTATACCCAGTGTTAATCGCAGCAAGAAAGTTTAACTGAATCAAACGTTTCTTCCGAATTGTGTAATCTTTCAGAAGAACTGAAAAACTTTATAGCATTTAAGGGCCAATGTTCTGCTACTGCATGTGTATGAAAACGGGTTACAGACACATTACATTAAGTCTCTGCCCTTCGACTTTGTATTATCTCATCATTTCAAACACTGGTGTACAATTTGCTTCTCCTGACTTCTGTGTTTAATCTTTCAGGATTTCACGTTCCTATCATCTCTTTGTGACTGCTTCGTTCCCTCTCCTCCCACCTCCCTCCGCATACTTCCTTCTCTGCTCCTCAATCGTTGCTTCATCACTCATTTTCTTATTATATTTCTCCCTCGCATATCCAATCTTTTTCCTGTCACCCTGTTCCCTCTCCACCCGGTCTAACCCTACTTTTCAGTAAGGTAAAAACAATGACTGCAGATGCTGGAAACCAGATTCTGGATTAGTGGTGCTGGAAGAGCACAGCAGTTCAGGCAGCATCCAAGGAGCTGTGCTCTTCCAGCACCACTAATCGAGAAGCTACTTTTCAGTAGTCACACCCCTGCAGCTGGATAAATTGTAAGTCTACATCCAATGATTGTTGTTTCAGGAGAGCAGGCGCATTTATATGGGAGCATCTCAGTTTGGCTTTCCGTTTGTCAGCACGAGTTGTGGAGTTAGCCGGGGCCTCGGAACAACCAAGATTTGAGTTGGGCAAACAACTTACGGAATACTTCCCATTTTCTGGCCCCGAAGAATAATCATGGGACTGGAAATGTTAATTCTGTTTCTCACCCCACCGATGCTGCCAGAGTTCTACCAGCACTTTTTCTTCTCTCATTCGCTTTTTTTTACCAAGTGGGAATAAATATTTGGAGACGGGAGGCGGAAAGCCTAAACGTTTGAAGGGTGATTCAAGAGCATCAGTGCAGGAACTTTCAAAGTGGGACAGGGAATTTGAAATGGAGAATGTGGGGGAATATGGTGATAATGAGCAAAAGTGAATTGGGCTAATTGGATAGATTTGATTCCCTACAGTTTGGAAACAGGCCATTTGGCCCAACAAGTCCACACCAATCCTCCAAAGAGTAACCCACTCAGACCTATTCCCCTACCCTATATTTACCCTTCACTAATGCATCTAACACCATGGGCAATTTAGCATGACCAGTTCACCTGGCATGCATATCTTTGTATTGTGGGAGGAAACCAGAGCAAACCCACGCAGACACAGGGAGAATGCTCAAACTCCACGCAGATAGTTGCCCGAGGTGGGAATCGAACTGCACTGCACTGTGAGGCAGCAGTGCTAATCACTGAGCCACCATGCCACCCACCCTGATAGTGGTGTCAAAGGGTTAGCACAGAGAGGATGGTCAACTGCCAGGCTGTCAGATTCAGCCTTAGAATCGGTCCCAGTGCCCTCACCTCTGAATCGGTCCCAGTGCCCTCACCTCTGAATCGGTCCCAGTGCCCTCACCTCTGAATCGGTCCCAGTGCCCTCACCTCTGAATCGGTCCCAGTGCCCTCGCCTCTGGATCGGTCCCAGTGCATTCACCTCTGAATCGGTCCCAGTGCCCTCGCCTCTGGATCGGTCCCAGTGCCCTCGCCTCTGAGTCTCGCCTCCGGATCGGTCCCAGTGCCCTCGCCTCCGGATCGGTCCCAGTGCCCTCGCCTCCGGATCGGTCCCAGTGCATTCACCTTCGGATCGGTCCCAGTGCCCTCACCTCCGGATCGGTCCCAGTGCCCTCGCCTCTGAGTCTCGCCTCTGGATCGGTCCCAGTGCCCTTGCCTCTGAGTCTCGCCTCCGGATCGGTCCCAGTGCCCTTGCCTCTGAGTCTCGCCTCCGGATCGGTCCCAGTGCCCTCGCCTCTGAGTCTCGCCTCCGGATCGGTCCCAGTGCCCTCGCCTCTGAGTCTCGCCTCCGGATCGGTCCCAGTGCCCTCGCCTCTGAGTCTCGCCTCCGGATCGGTCCCAGTGCCCTCGCCTCCGGATCGGACCCAGTGCCCTCGCCTCCGGATCGGTCCCAGTGCCCTCGCCTCCGGATCGGTCCCAGTGCATTCACCTCCGGATCGGTCCCAGTGCCCTCGCCTCTGAGTCTCGCCTCCGGATCGGTCCCAGTGCCCTCGCCTCTGAGTCTCGCCTCCGGATCGGTCCCAGTGCCCTCGCCTCTGAGTCTCGCCTCTGGATCGGTCCCAGTGCCCTCGCCTCCGGATCGGTCCCAGTGCCCTCGCCTCCGGATCGGTCCCAGTGCCCTCGCCTCCGGATCGGTCCCAGTGCCCTCGCCTCCGGATCGGTCCCAGTGCCCTCGCCTCCGGATCGGTCCCAGTGCCCTCACCTCCGAATCGGTCCCAGTGCCCTCACCTCCGAATCGGTCCCAGTGCCCTTGCCCATAAATCAGTCCCGGTTCCCTCACATACAGATTAGTCTCAGTATCTGTGCCTGTGAAGAAGTTCAAGCCCAGATTGAAAATGTGAACTCATACTCCAGTGTAGTTGAAAAGGTGCTGCAACGTCAGCGCTGCCAACTTTCTGATGACATGGTAAGCTGAGGTTCATCTGTCTTGTGATAGTGACATAATGATACCCTAATCATACCTGAAGAAGTGGGTAAAATGGTCCTCAGCATCTTGGCCAAATTTGTCCCTCAACTGGCACTGAAAATAGTGGATTATGCCACAAATAGATGTTTGTGGGATCTATCTGTGCTCAAGTTAGTTGCTCCCATTCTTATTGTGAAACAAGGATGACATTTCAGAAGTAGTTTATTGGCTGTTATGCATGGTGGGAGAGCTTAATAACATGGAAGGTGCCATATAAATGTAACTGTTTCATTGTTGCCATCTGAACAAATGGAAGTAACATGTCCATGAAGTTTATTTTTGTAATCATTGAAACTTCTAACAGATTAAAAACCAAAAGAACTGTGGATGCTGTAAATTAGAAACAAAAACAGAAGTTGCTGGAAAAGCTCAGCGAAATCAAAGTTAGCGTTTCAGGTCTGGTGACCGTCTGATTTCTCTTTACAGATGCTGTCAGACCTGTTGAGCTTTTCCAGTTTTTGAAACCTCCTACACGTTGTTCAATCCTCTCATTTGAGGGACAAAAACCCTCACCTTCCCAAAAAAGCATTACCTCTAAGATCTTGTTCTGGTACAAAAATCATTAGTTCAAAAAGGGTTTGATTTTCAAAATTCTTCAAAGGTTCAAGGAAACTAAATAGAAAACCATGAAATCTTTGTGATTGTGAGCACAAATCTGGATGTAACTTGATTGAAGAGTTTGTACAAGAAATGAAATCCATGCAGAATGTTTCACGTTCTATTTCAAATGAAAGGCACAAAGAAATCTAAAATGTCGTTGACTGGTGAGAACTCTGAACATTGAAATCCAAAAAGGGCTATACAATTTTCAGTTGCACTAAACAAAACAGAAGTTTATATGATGTATATTGACCGTTGTGCCCTCTTTCATTCAATGAAGCTTGAAATTTGACTCATTTTTATATAAACGAAACAAATTAGGAGCTGAATTAGGCCACCTAGACCTGCTATACCATCACCTATCTCTGGTAATCTTTCATTTCTTTGTCTATCAGGAATCTATCTGCCTCTGCCTTGAAAATATTCAAGGGCTCACCTTTTAAGGAAGAGAGTTCCAAAGACTCAAGCCCTGTGTGAGAAAATAATTCTCTTCATTTCTATTTTAAATAGGCAAGCTTTTTAAAAACAATGACTCCTAGTTCTAGATTCTCTGACAAGTGGAAACATCCCCACATCCACCCTGTCAAAATCCTCAGGATCTTATATTTTTTAATTAATTTGCCTGTTACTCTTCTAAACTACAGCAGGTACAAAACTAGGCCTGTCCGACTTGTTCTCCTAAGACTTGTTCTCACCCCCATTACAGATGTAAACTAGTAAACCTAGTAAGAGTCCTCTGGCACAGAGAGGCCATTCAGCCGATGTTGCTTTTGTGAAGAACAAAAATGGAAGTTGCTGGAAGTGCTCAACCAGTCTGGCAGCATCTGTGAAGAGAAATCAAAGTTATGCTTTGGGTCTGTTGACGCTTCATCAAAACTGAATGGTAGCTAGGAAAATGTTGGTCTATGTGCAGAATATAGGGGAGTCAGTAAGGAGTAACTGATAGGTGGGTAGAGCCCAAAGAGAGAGAAGAACAATTGGACAAAGGAATTGATATGATCTGTCTGAGAGTGTGAATTGCTGTTCATGGAAACTATTAGTGGCTAACAGTGGGTAGTGTGTATTGGCAGATTACGTGATAACAAGGCCTGATTTGTGTGGTATGGGGGCTAGGATACGGGGAAGTTCAGGACCTAAAATTATTGAACTGAATATTGAGTCTGAAGGGCAGCAGGGACCCCAAACGGAAAATGTGGTGTTGTTCTTCCAGTTTGCGCTGAGCTTCGCTGGAGCACGGCAGCAAGTCTGAGACAGAGATGTTGGCTAGGGAACAGGGTGGTGTGTTAAAGTGGCAGGCAACTGAAAGCTCAGGGTCTTTTTGCAGACAGGAAGTTCTGTGAAGCAGTCACCAGAATCACTTTGATTCTCCAACGTAGAAGAGACTACATTGCGAGCAGCAAATGCAGTAGACCGCATTGTGCAGCTCCAACATTTCCCTTTTACTTGGACCCCCTCCCCCTGCACTTGATTTGTTCATTGAGAACTAACGACATGACATTTGTCCCCTCAATTTCTCTGCTGCCACCCCCTCACCTAATCCAAACTATCTCCCTCTGAACTGACTGCCCATCTGCTTAGATCCAAGCCTGACTTTTTATTAAGCCTGCTAACAAGGGTAGTGCTGTTGTAGTCTGGCATAAAGACCTCTACATTGTAGAGGCGACCCCACCTTCACAACAGCCTCCAAGCTGATAATCCCACAGCTCTACACCGCTCGCTTCTACCTCCTTCCAAAAATCCACAAACAGGACTACCTGGGTAGACCATTGTTTCAGCCTGCCCCTGTCCCCCAGAATTCATCTCTTCCTAGCTTGACTCAGTTTATTCTCCCTGGTTCAGTCCTTGTGATGGACATTTGTGATTCCTCTGAGGCTCTACAGCAGTTTCGGAATTTCCAGTTTGAAGGCTCCAGCTGCTTCCTGGTTTCCATACAATCCCTTTACGTACACACACACACACCAGGGTGGTCTGAGGGCTCTGTTTCTTCCTGGAACCTAGGCCTGAACCATGCCCATGCACCACCACCCTCCTCTGCATGATCAAGCTCACCCTCATTCTCAACATTCCTGTTTTTACTCCTCTCATTTTCTGCAGGTCAGAGGGGTGGCCATTGGGAACTTGCATGGGCCCCATCTATGCCTGTCTCTTCGTGGTGTACATGGAACTTGCCTTGTTCCAGTTCTACTCTGGCCCCCACTCACAATTCTTTCTCCTATATATTGATGATAACTTCTGTGCTCTTTCCCTCTCTTGTCAAGAATTAGGAATGTTCATTTATTTCACTTCCAATGTCCATCCCACCCTCACTTTCACCTTGTCTATCTCTGACTCCTCTCTTCCTTTCCTCAACATCTCTGTTTCCATTTCTGGGGATAGACAGGCCCCTAATATCCACTATACATCCACTGACTTCCACAGCTACCTGGACTATACATTCTCACATCCTGTTTCCTGTAAAAATTCCATTCCATTCTCCTCGGTCTCCTGTCTCCATCGCATATGTTCCAATGAGGCCAACTTCTACAAGGGAGTTTCTGAAATATCCGTCCTCTTCCTCAACCGAGGATTCCCCAGCACCAATGTATACAGGGTCCTCAACTGGGTCTGACCCAACTCCTGCACTTCCGCACTCTAACCCCTTCTCTTTCCTTCCGCACCAGCGATAGGGTTCTCCTTGTCCATACCTACCATCCCAGTGGTATCCACACCCAGAGGATCATCAGTCACCATTTCCACCACCTCCAGTGAGATTCCACCACGAGACACATATTCTCCTCCCTTCCCTTGTCTGCCTTTCGCAGGGACTATTCCCTCTGGGACACTCTGGTCCACTCTTCCTTCACTCCCATACCCATTCACAGCCCCATGGCACCTTCCCCTGCTGAAGTGTAATATCTGTCCATTTACTCCTCCCTCCTCAGTATCCAAGGACCCAGACACACCTCCCAGGTGAAGCATCACTTGACTGCACTTCTCACAATCTAGTCTACTGCATTCACTGCTCACAATGTGGTTTCCGCTACATTGCATAGACTGGGTGACCGCTTCACAGAACACCTGTGTTCTGCCTGCAAAAAGGCTCTGAGCTTCCAGTTGCCCGCCACTTCAACACAACATCCTGTTCTGTGGCCAACATCTCTGACTTAGGCTTGCTACAGTGCTCCAGCGAAGCTCAGTGCAAACTGGAAGGACAACACCTCATTTTCTGCTTGGGATCTCTGTAGCCCTATGGACTCAATATCGGATCTAATAATTCTAGGGCCTGAACTCCCCCATGTCCTGGCCCTGTACCACACATACCAGGCCTTGTTATCACACAGGAGACAGTGATGTCTGCAGATGCTGGAGATTAGAGTTTGGAATGTGTTGCTGGAAAAGCACAGCAGGTCAGGCAACATCCGAGGAGCAGGAGAATCGATATTTTGGGCCAGAACCCTTCATCAGGATTTGTTATCACAAAGCGTGCCATTACACACTATCCATTGTTAGCCACTAACAGTTTCCTCTAATAGCTCTGCATCCTTCTAGCCCGATTGTTATCAGTTCCTTTGTCTATCCAATTGTTCTTCTCTCTCTTTGGGCTCTATCCATATCTATTGTTTATTCCTGGCCCCTCCCCCACCCTACCTTCTGCACGTAAACCGATATTTTTCTTTGCTACTTCCAGTTCTCAGGAAGGGTCACCGGACCTGAAATGTTAACTTGATTTCTCTGCATTGATGTTGCTAGACTGGCTGAGCTTTTCCAGCAACTTCTGTATTTTGTTTTTGATTTACAACATCCACAGTTTTTTAGGTTTTTATGATTGTATCAGGTCTTTGAAAGAGCTATCAAATTAATTCCACTTCTCCAATTCCTCCATATCCTTAAAAAGTTTTCTCCTTCAAGTATTTATTCAGTCAATTCCCTTTTGAAAGTTACCATTGAAAACGCTTCTGACACAAATTCAGGCAGTTCATTCCAAATCCCAGTATCTTTGAGTAAAACAATTCCTCTTATCCCCTAATACCTATTTTTTAACATGTAAATTTACAATATCAAAATTTACTCCAGGGCTTGAAATGCTGCAGTTGTAGGCCTGGACTGCATGGAACTACCACATATTATGTATGTATACAGTGATGGACATTATGAGTTGGTGACCAAAACTCCTGTGTTAACTGACACTGCCATTTAACACATGTATTTCTGAACCAGAGCTCAGTGGGAAGGATTCTTAATGACATCAGAAGGCGGTGGATTTAAATCCCATTCATAGAGATGTACAGCACAGAAACAGTCCATGCCGACCAGATATCCCACCCCAATCTAGTCCCACCTGCCAACACCCGGCCCATATCCCTCCAAACCCTTCATATACCCATCCAATGTTGCAATTGTACTAGCCTCCACCACGTCCTCTGGCAGCTCATTTCATACACATACCACCCTCTTAGGTCTCTTTTATATCTTTCCCCTCTCACCCTAAACCTATGCCCTCTAGTTCTGGACTCACTGACCCCAGAGAAAATACTTTGTCTATTTATCCTATCCATGCCCCTCATGATTTTATAAACCTCTATAAGGTCACCCCTCAGCTTCTGACACTCCAGAGAAAATAGCCCTAGCCTATTCAACCTCTCCCTATAACTCAAATCCTCCAACCCTGGCAACATCCTTGCAAATCTTTTCTGAACCCTTTCAAGTTTCACACCATCTTTCTGACAGGAAGGAGACCAGAATTGCATGCAATATTCCAACAGTGGCCTAACCAATGTCTTGTACAGCTGCAACATGACCTCCCAATTCCTGTACACATGTCCTCATTCAATATAATATTGAGAGTATTCTTGTTGGAAGCATCATCATTCAGATTAGACATGAAACAGACATCTTCCCTCAGAATTGTTTCCATGACACTCTTTGAAGGTGGTCTGAGCAGTGTTTATCCCTTAAACATCACCACAAAACAATTAGGTGGGTCATTATTACTTGGGTGTTTGAAAGATCTTGCCATGTGCAAACTGACTACTGTGTTTGCAACTCACAACAATGGCAACATTTTGAAAGTACTGAATTTATGGTAAAGAATTTTGGGAAATTCCAAAGCTGTGAAAGATGCTACAAAAATGTGACTTGCTCTTTCTATGGAATTGTTCACAGTCGCAGTTTCATCAATGATCTGTATCTTGTACACAATTTGTCATGGTTAGCATGGAGTAGGACTGAAGGTTTATTGCATTGTGAGTTTGCTGTTTGCTGGGGGCTGGATGGGGCACTTTAGCGTTGGAAATACATGAGATGATGTATAATTCAAGTTGCAAATGGTGGGAGGTCTTGTGGCATAAAACCTTTCCAATCCTCTGGCTTCACTAATCTTCTAATCTTCACCTCATTGTATGATTTTTCCATTGCTTTTATGCTGTCCCTGATTTCCCTTGTTGTCTCATCCACTTAGTGTGTCACTTCTTCCTTAGCATGAATATCCGCTGCGCCTCCCAAATCACTCCCAGAAATTCCTGCCAATGCTGCACTATCTTCCTGCTAGGCTCCCTTCCCAATCAACTCTGGTCAGCTCATCCCTGACGCCTTTGCAGTTACCTTTACTCAATTGTAATACTGTTACATCTGATTCCAGCTTCTCCCGCTCGAACTGCAGGGTGAATTCTATCGTATTATAGTCACTGCCCACTAGGAGTAGTAATTCAGAGATTATTACCTTTCTGGGCTCTGCTTTTTAATTAAGCCTCTGTTTACTCATATTCCTTCAGCAGACTATGTTTCCTCTTTCTGTCTATATTGTTGCTACCTACATGGACCACGGCAACCTGATCTTTCCCCTCCCACTTCAAGTTCTTGTGCAGCCCCAGATGAGATATACTGAAGCTAGGTATTAGGTAGGCAACATAGCCTTTTCAGACTCTCAACCCTGGCCACAGAACGGTTTCCATTCCCCTAACTATACTATCCCTGATTACAACAATATTTTTCTTTCCACCCCCCCCCCCCCAACCTCTTTAATGCCTCCCTGTACCATGGAACTGTGGTCAGTTTGCTCATGCACACAGGGAGCAAGAATCTCAAATGTGTTAGACAGGCTCAAGGGCTCAGGCTCCTTTAGCACTCTCTCCTGGATCCCTCTACCTGCCTCACTGGTAGTCACATCCTCATGTTGCTGACCACTAACTGAATTCGAGGTCGTTAATCTAACGGGTGTGAAACACAGCATCCGGTTAAATCTCTCCTTCTCCTTGATGTGGCATAGTGTGCAAAGCTCAGACTCCAGCTTACCAAGCAATCAAGCTACAGACGTGGTTACAGATTAATCGTAATGCAGTCCACCAGCTCCTACATCATGCACTTACAACACATCCTCAAGCCTGGCATCTCTATTTTAATTACCTATTCCTCAGCAGATTTTTCTAAAAATTGTACTTGTTATTTCATTTGTTGAAAAATGTGGTGCTGGAAAAACACAGCAGGCCAGACAGCATCCGAGGAGCAGGAGAATCGACGTTTCGGGCATAAGACCTTCTTCAGGAATTCTAGACGTGTTCTAGACGTCTTGTTCTAAACGTGATCTCTCCTTCCTGACCATGTGAAGCAGCTGGGCAAATACCACAGAGCCAATACGAGTGTGTGAAGGAGAAGTTTTGTTAAACGATCCTGGATAAACTTTCTCCAGGAAAGGAATCTGCAGGTGATTTTTTTGTATGAGTTTCAAGAAGGCATTCACTAAGATTCCACATGAGAAATTGGGAGGGGAAATGGAAGTGCATGGAATCAAAGTGCATGGGTTGGGAATTCCTTGGGACATTGGAGACAGGGATAATGGTAATGTGTTCCAATGGTCTGGATATGAAAAATGGAATCTGTACAAAGAGTTGTACTGGACTTCAAATTTTCTCTGTCAGTGATTTGGAGGTGACTTATGCAGGACAAGCCCAAATTCTCAAAGATCAAGAAAGGAGTTTCTTTTTCAGATGTTCACACTCTGAGATGACCCTTACATACAGAGCAGTGAGATACTAGAAACTTACTGACACGTGGAAATGGCATAATTCTGCCATCTCACCATGTCACAGAATACCACAAGTGGCCAACACTGATCCGAGCAACACCTTCATAGAATTAACACAGAGTATGGAAACAGTTCCTTCGGCCCAACAAGTCCACACCAATCCTCCGAAGAGTAATCTACCCAAGTCCATTCCCCCTACTCTATATTTACTCCTGACTAATGCACCTAACCTACACATCTCTGAACACTATGGGCAATTTAGAATGGCTAATCCACCTAACCTGCACATTTTTGGACTATGGGAGGAAACCCACACAGATACAGGGAGAATGTGCAAACTCCACACAGTCAGCCGAGGCTGCAATCAAACCTGGGTCCCTGGCGCTGTGAGGCAGCAGTGCTAACCGCTGAGCAACCATGCTGACTTGTATTGTCTATAAATGAAAACAGAATAGCAGATTACCATTTTGATGCTTTGAACTTTTGACAGGGCCAGCATCTTGTTTGTAAATAAGTAAAGCTTAAATAATTACTTTGCACTGAAGAAACATCTGAATGTGGAGACATTTTGGTGTACCATCACAATGAGAGGCGATGATTGAGTGACCTGTCGACATGGAAGCTGCAAAAATTATACGGGTAAAAGTCTCAGTGCCTGTGGGTTTGGGGTCTGACAGGCGGATGGAGCAGAAGCTGCAGAAAGGGCAAGCTTTTGCCAGTACAAAGATGGATTCCTCAGGGCTCCTTGATTATTGCCTTTTCTGCCTGGCAGGCCCACATAATGAGTGCAGTTTTTAAATGCATGTGCTCTTTAGTGAGGCGCCCTGTATGCTCTACTATTGGGGTTCTCAGTAGCAAAATGTGTGTGACCTCATCCTCCAGAAGACTGGAAGATGAACTGACCTTGACCCCTGGTTGGGCTGCAGACCACCTTTGCCTGATGACTGACCATATGCTGATCCTCTACACTATCAGTAGCTGTCAATATCTGTGCAGTTCCAATATCTGCATTGGCAATTGCAATCAAGTGACAGTGCCTGTTCAATCTGTTCTGTTTCTCTGCCTCTGCTACACAGGGTGATGGCTATTTTTTGCTGTTTAAAAGCAGGAAATCATAGGAGGCAGATTTGTGTAGTCGAAAAAGAGGTTACATGATGTTTGGAATTCTTTTCCTCACGCAGTAGTGGAGGTTGTGTCACTGAACATATTCTACGCATTTGAGTGACAGGGGAGTTAAGAAAAACAGGTAAAAATGTGGAGTTGAGGTTGCATTCAGACAGACCATAATTTTATTGAACAGTTGAGAGGGTTTAAGGGCTGAATGGTTTAGTCTTCCCAACTACTTCTTGTGTTCTGAAGTTCAAGAGGTCTAAATTGACAACATAAGCAGCTTGCTCATCTTGGCAGGTGAAATAACTCCACAAAGGCTGGTATCCCGTCACCAAGTCACCTTTTATTTAAATGTGCATAGTACTTGACACTGGTCCAACTAGAATAGAGCTGGCTCCTAGAATGAGGAGAACCCCTGACACTCATAGAACATTACAGCGCATTACAAGCCCTTCGGCCCTCGATGTTGCGCCTACCTGTGAAACCAATCTGAAGTCCACCCAACTTAAACTATTCCATTTTTGTCAATATGTTTATCCAATGACCACTTAGATGCTCTTAAAGTTGGCGAGCCTACTACTGTTGCAGGCAGTGCATTCCACACACCTACTACTCTCTGAGTAAAGAAACTATCTCTGACGTCTGTGCTATATCTATCACCCTTCAATTTAAAGCTATGTCCTCTTGTGTTAGCCATCACTATCCAAAGAAAAAGGCTCTCACTGTCCACCTATCTAACCCTATGATTATCTTATATGTCTCAATTAAGTCACCTTTCAAACTTCTTCTCTCTAATGAAAAACGCCTCAAATTCCTCAGCCATTCCTCATAAAACCTTCCCTCTCTACCAGGCAACATGCTAGTAAATCACCTCTGAACCCTTTCCAAAGCTTCCACGTCCTTACTATAATGTCCTTACCAGAACTGCACGCAATACTCCAAGTGTGGCTGCACCAGAGGTTTGTACAGATGTCACATTACCTCGTGGCTCAAACTCAGTCCCTCTACCAATAAAAGCCAATGCACTATATGCCTTCTTAACAACACTGTCAACCTGGGTGGCAACTTTCAGGGATCCATGCACATGGATACCAAGATCTCTCTGCTCATTTACATTACCAAGAGTCTTACCATTAGCCCAACACTCTGTATTCCTGTTACACTTTTCAAAGTGAATCACCTCACACTTTTCCACAATAAACTCCATTCGCCATCTCTCAGCCCAGCTCTGCAGCTTATCTATGTTCCTCTGTAACCTGCAACATCCTTTGGCACTATCCACAACTCCACCGACCTTAGTGTCATCCGCACATTTACTAAGCCATCCACACTCATCTGGGTCATTTATGAAAATGACAAACAACAGTGGCTTCAAAGCAGATCCTTGCGGTATACCACTAGTAACTGAATTCCAGGATGAACATCTCCCATCACCACCCTCTCTTCTTTCAGCTAGCCAATTTCTGATCCAAGCCACCAAATCACCCTCACTCCCTTGCCTTTTTTTTTGGCAACAGCCTCCCATGGGGAATCTTATCAAATGCCTTACTGAAATCCATGTACACCACATCAACCGCTTTACCCTCATTCGCTTGTTTGGTCACCTTCTCAAAGATCTCAATAAGGTTTGTGAGGTATGGCCTACCCTCCACAAAATAGTGTTGACTATCTCGAATCAAGTTTTTCCTTTTTAGATGATTATAACTCCTATCTCTTATAACCTTTTCCAACACTTTGCCCACAACTGAAGTAAGGTTCCCCAGTCTATAATTATCAGGGTTGTCTCTACTCCCCTTCTTGAACAAGGGAGCAACATTTGCGATCCTCCAGTCTTCTGGTATTATTCTTATAGACAGTGATGACATAATAATCAAAGCCAAAGGCTCTGCAATCTCCTCCCTGGTTTCCCAGAGAATCCTCGGATAAATTCCATCCGGCCCAGGGGATTATCTATTTTCACATTTTCTAGCATTGATAATACTTCTCTTTGTGAACCTCAACCCTGTCTAGTCTAGTAGCCTGTATCTCAGTATTCTCCTTGACAAAAATGTCTTTTTCCAGTGTGAATATTGTTATGAAGGTGTAGAGGTACTGTACCTTCAAGAGAGTTGAAAATCTAGCAAAACTGTCTGACACGGCACAAAGTGTCCTGAACAAGATAACAATATAACACATGGTTGACACAAATAGAGTAGATGGGTTGCCAAGAGACAAAAACAAATTCAAATTTGGCCAATCAATTTAAATTATGCCCCAAGATACCAAAGTCCAATCCAGTTTGAATTTAGTATTTTGATAATATTGAAACCAATGAAACAATTGATGTTTTGGGGTATAAAACCAGACATTTTGAACAGTTAGAGAGAGAACTGCCACAGAGACTGCTAGCTCAAGAGCTCTCCGAGAGGCACTTATCTGTGGAAGGAATTTACACAGCAGAAAATTGAAGTCGATCTGGGGAAAATCTACAAAGGAGATTTGGCAAAGCTGACTGGTTTTGAAATGTGATTTTGTTTGTATATCTTGATCAGGCTTTTTATTGGACTAGTATCGTAGAGTGGGAGGTAAAAGATAGGTTTAAAGATAAAAGAGTTGTTAATAGTTTTAGTTTTAATATTCTCTGATGGACTTAAAGAATAAAGTTGTTAATATTTACTTTAAATAGTGACCTCTGGGATAGCTCTTTGCCTCTTGTATTTTGGCACATTACAGCACGGGGTGAATTTTTTCTGTGTTGCTGGTTTAAATTAGCAGAAGGGTTTACCCTTCTGTGTGTCATTACAATACTGACAAAAAAAAGTTCATTTAGTGATTCTCCTATCTCATCCAGCTCCACACATAACTTCCCACTACTGTCCTTGATTGGCCTTAATCTTACTGTAGTCATTCTTTTATTCCTGATATACCTATAGAAAGCTTTAGGGTTTTCCTTGATGCTAGCTGCCAACAACTTTTCATGTCCTTTCTTGACTCTTCTTAGCTCTCTCGTTAAGTCCTTCCTGGCTAACTTGTAACTCTCAAGTGCCCTAACTGAACCTTCACGTCTCATCCTAACATAAGCCTTCTTCTTTCTTTTGACATGAGATTCAACTTCTTTGGTAAAACACAGCCCCCTCGCTTGACAACATCCATCTTGCCTGACAGATACATACTTATCAAGGACACGCAGTAGCTGTTCCTTGAGTAAACTTCACATTGCAATTATGTTCATCCCCTGCAGTTTTGTTCTTCATCGTATGCATCCTAAATCTTGCCTAATTGCATTATAATTGCCTTTCCCCAGCTATAAATTTTGCCCTGCAGTATATACCTATCCCATTTCATTGCAAAAGTAACCATAACTGAATTGCGGTCACTATCACCAAAGTGCTCACCTACCTCCACATCTAAGACCTGGCCAGGTTCATTACCCAGTACCAAATCGATTGTGGCCCTGCCCCTTGTTGGCCTATCTACATACTATGTCAGGAAACCGTCCTGCACACATTGGACATAAACTGGCCCATCTAAAGTCGATATTTGGAAAGTTAAAGTCCCCCATAATAATTACCCTGTTACTATTGCACTTATCCAAAATCATCTTTGTTATCCTTTCCTCTACATCTCTGAAACTGTTCGGAGGCCTATAGCAAACTCCCAACAGGGTGATCTTGCCTTTCCTGTTTATATGTATCAGCCAGGATTCCCTGATTGGACTAGGTTAACAACCCCAATCAGGGACCTCCTATTCTGTGATGCCTACCTGCTTGAGCTTGTTCCAATCACTACATCCCAATGCCCCCCCCACCCCCCCAACCCCACAACACCAAAAGTCCTGGGATGTATGTCTGTGCATTTTCCTGCAGCTTCTCTAGGGCATTTTAGTTCCTGTAATGCTGCCTTGGATACTGGCAACATGTTCCGGACCATAGACCACCTCTTGTACTGGAGAGTCTTGGTCAAAATTCATCTTCAGATGGTAATGGCATTGAGGCTGCAACATCTGCTGTATCCATCTCATCTTCAGATTTCTTCGATGCTCGGCAGAGGGGAGAACCCACAGGTTCTGACAGTCTTGCTGGATGCTCTGAGGGATTGGGTATGTTTTGCTCCTCCCCCATTTGCAAGGTTGCTGCTTTCACCTCTACTACCTGAATTTCATACATCACAGGACCATTATCTTAGCCTGCTGGACACACTCTCCTCATTCCTGAAGAAGGGCTCATTCCCGAAACGTCGATTCTCCTCCTTGGATGCTGCCTGAACTGCTGCGCTTTTCCAGCAACACATTTTCAGCTCTTACCCATGCAGGGCCATTCCCATGGTTTCAACATCAGACTTTGTCCCCTGTAGTAAACTGGCTCTGATTTGGTTTGATTCTGATTTTATTGTCACACGCACTCATGTACAAAAGTACAGGAGTACAGTGAAAAGTGCATAATGTTGCCACAATCCTAGGAACACAGTAAAAATTATAGTACAGTGATGCCTTCTTAACCTTAAGCAGAAACTAAAGTAATAAACCTGAAAGTTCAAACATTGCAGTCTTTCTTAAGTGCTTAGCAATGGTCAGGGCCACACTTTGAGGAATCATCTCAAGATCAGAAGTCCATGCTGAGGCCATGCCCGGCCAAGAGACTGCCACATAGTGTCAAAAGACCACCACGCTGGGCTGAGAGCCTGCCATGCTGGGCTGAAAGACTACCTCTCCAGATCGAACGTGCTCCAGACCAGGCCGAAAGTGTGCCATGACAGACCCAAGTTCCGCCAGGCCGGGAGATCATCACACCAAGTTAGGAAACACTTGTGCCAGAACGGGAGGTCACTGTACCAAGCTGGAGCCTGCCAAGCCAGTCTGGTAGTTTGCCGCGTCTTGCTGGGAGGCAATCTGGCAAGACGGGAGGCTGCCATGCCAAGCCGGGATGTCGCCCTGCCAGGCCAGGAGATCACCTCACTGGCTTTGCGCTAAGTCCAAGGCCGGGGATTCATTGTTTGGAGAAGAAAAAAGAGAGAAGGAGATAAAACAGAGGAAAAGACAAACAAAGAAAGGAAAAAAAAAAGTTATTTATCACATGGTGTACAAACCCGGGGAATGTTTGATGGGACAATGTGGAGTAACTGTAACCAAAGATCCTGCAGTATACCTAATAGTCACTTAACGGAGTGACTATGTCCAGCATTGGCGTTCCTGACACTGCTTCACCTTCCACCCACAGGTCAGGGAAACTCAAGTTTAACCTGGTGTGCAGTTGTCTCCCCATTAGCAACTCTGCTGGATCCGTCCCTATAATTGTGTGAAGGGTGGTCCTACAATCAAACAGGAACTGGGATGGTTTGGTATCGAGTGAAGCTTAGGCTACTTCTTTCAGCCTGCCTTCAAAGTTTGGGATGCTCTTTCTGCCAGACCATTGGACGATGGATGGTATAGAGCTGTCTTTATGCACTAAATGGCATTCAACTTTAGGAAGTACTTGAATTCCGTGCTGGTAAATGATGGCACATTGTCTGTGACTGTCATCCGCGTATCGCAAAAGATGGTCACAGCTTTTCAATTGTTGTTCCCTGTTTGACAAATGAACTCTATGCATGTCCGACCACTTTAATGAGTGTTCACATTGACTAAAAACATAGAGCCTGTGAAAGGGACAGCATAGTTGACGTGTAACCAAGTCCAGGGTTTATCCGGTCATTCGCACAAATGTAGGGGAACTGTTGGTAGTATTGTTTGTCCTAGTTGGCACTCTGGCCACTGCCCCACCAACAAACCTATGTCAGCATCCAATCCTGGCCACCCGACATAATTTCTCACCAACATCTTCATTTTGTCAATCCTTAGGTGACGATGGTGCAGTATCTGGTGGAGATCTTTGCTTAGGACAATCCCTTTTGCTCCCCATAATAATATGCCAACCTCTATAGTGGTCGGGTCCTGAAAGGTTTCAATTCTGATTGATGGCTCTTTTGTTACTCCCATTACCATCAGCTGTTTTAATTTTGCCAGGACTGGATCTTTTTGTGTCCACAGTTGGATACTGCCAGTGGTGACCACAAGGGTGACTTCACAGAAAACTCCAAGCCCCAGAAGAAATCAATTAACCAAATAATCAATTATCTGAATGAAATAGTGCCTGCCCATCTCATTCGGATGATCTAGGTTCCTCTGTATTGGCACGTCATCCAGATAAATGGTAGGCCTTGTAAAATGTTCTCCATCGTCTGCTGGAAAATGGCACTGGCTGATACCCTAACAGACAGCCTCGAATATTGATACAAACCCTTATGAATATTAATTGTAGCATACTTCTGGGAATCCTCAATTAATTGGAATTGCAGGTACGCGTGGCTTATGTCCAGCTTTGTGAAGGACAGCCCTCTTGCCAATTCAGCATATAAGTCCTCGATGTGAGGGAGTGGGTATTTATGGTTTGTTTGAAATCCCCACAAAGGTGAACTGAACTAACCCATCAGGTTTTACAGTTGGTGTGACCAGACTGCCCATTCCACAAACTGTACTGGTTTGAAGATTCCTCTGCTTTCCAACCTCCTGATTTCTGACTCTACCTTTGCCTGTAAGGCAAATGGCACTAAACGAGCCTTGCAGAATTGTGGAATTGCTTCTTGGTCAACATGTCAGGTGGTCTTGTCCACTTTAATTGTCCCCGAGACCTTCCTGAAAATGTCTGGGTATTTAATTAGGATTTCACTCAGGTAGCCATTTCCTAATCACAAAACATTGAGCCAATCAAGTTGAGTCATTCTCAACCAATCTTGCCACAACAAGCTTGAACCCAAGCCTTTTACTAAAATCAGTGTTAACTGAACCTCTTCTTTCTCATAAGAGGTGGGAACCGAAGTTTTACCCTTAATCTGTAGGGGATCCCTGGTACATGTTCTCAACCTGGCTGAAATGTTATGCAAACTGAAGTGTTAGAGTCCAGAGCAATTTTGGTAAAGACTGTTTCTACAATCACTGATAACAGCTGTGCTGGTGCCAACCTCCATTAGAACTGAGTGACCATTTAATTAGGCATTTATTCTGATTGGTTCCGATTTGGAGGTTGCTAAACAATTTAACTGTTCCAAGCCAGCTGAAGGTGGATTTTCCAGAGTGTGCACTCTCCTGGATACTGGCCTATAAGTTCACTTACTCAAGTTAGGCCTAGTGGGACTCTTTTGCTGTCTCGAGCCTGCATACCAGCAGCAACTACAGTGACCTGTCAGCCTAGATCCTGAAGAAAATATTAACCGTTTGGTTGAGGCTTGGCATGGTTTTGGGATTTAGCTGTGGGCTGACCTGGAGTCCCTCTCTTCGGGATATGCCCTGATTGAGGCTATGCAAATGCCTTCAATCAAGCTCAGTTGGCTTAGCATTTTCTCTAATTCATATGCTCCACTTGCTGCATTTTCTAATGACAAAGCCAGTTGTCATGCTTGCTTGAAGCCTAGTTGGGCTTCAGCAATAAGTGTTTTTGCATGGTTACATCATTAATCCCACATACCAAACAGTCTATCAGCATTTTGTTACATCAAAGTCATATGCTTCTGTCAGTCATCTTAACATCATCAAAAATTCTGACACGGTTTCACCTGATTCTCAAACTGCTGAGTGAAACCGATAGCGCTGAGAAATAGGGGAGGCCTGGGGTTCTAATGTACCTTCACTAAATCTGTCAACTCTTGTTTTAGTATCTGGTTCCTCAACATGTTAGACTCTGAATAACCAAAAAGGTTGTGGGTCTACAAGCTGTCAGGAAAATTATTTGCTGCTTTCCATTTGCCCCAATGTCATTTGCCTGGAAAAATTAACTTATTCTTTTCATATAGTGGACCCAATTTGATGATAAGAGTGTACAAGTCAAGATCCCCAATTGGAGGCGTGATGCCGGAAATGCTTACCCCAGCTTCAAGACAACTGTTGCAAGTCAATCTCTTCAGGGTTGTGTTTTTCTCTTGTTGCCAATGAAATGACTCTACGAAGGCTGGTAGAGTCACCAAGTCACCCTTAATTTACATGTATAGTACTTGATACAGTAGAGATTAAAGTGGTGCTGGAAAAGCACAGCAGGTCAGGCAGCATCCAAGGAGCAGGAGAATCAATATTTTGGGCATGCACCCTTCAACAGGAACGTGGAGGGGGAGAAATAAATAGGGAGGGTGAGGGTGGGGGTGGGGTGAAGGTGGAGGGTAGGTAATTAGGATGGTGGGAGGTGGTTGTGATCTGAACTAAGCCACACCCACCCACCTCATTTACTGCCAACTCACGGAGTGTTTCAGAGAATATCTCTGGTTCGCAGGAATCAACCAATATCAGTGGCCAACCACTTCAACTCTCCCAAGGACATGCAAGTCCTGGGCCTCCTCTACCGCCAAATCAAAACCACCCACCAACTGACACCAAAATTGGAGGTGTAGTGGACAACGAAGAGGGTTACGTCAGATTACAACAGGATCTTGATCAGATAGGCCAATGGGCTGAGAAGTAGCAGATGGAGTTTAATTCAGATAAATGTGAGGTGTTGCATTTTGGAAAAGCAAATCTTAGCTGGACTTATATACTTAATGGTAAGGTCTAGGGAGTGATGCTGAACAAAGAGACCTTGAAATGTCAGATTCAATACTCCTTGAAAGTGGAGTCACCGGTAGATAGGATAGTGAAGACGGCGTTTGGTATGCTTTCCTTTATTGGTCAGAGTAATTAGTACAGGAGTTGGGAGGTCATGTTGCAGCTGTAGGACATTGGTTAGGCCACTGTTGGAATGTTGCGTGCAATTCTGGTCTCCTTCCTATCGGAAAGATGTTGTGAAACTTGAAAGGATTCAGAAAAGATTTACAAGGAAGTTGCCAGGATTGGAGGATTCTAGCTATGGGAGAGGCTGAACAGGCTGGGGCTGTTTTCCCTGGAACGTCGGGGGCTGAGGGGTGACCTTATAGAGGTTTACAAAACCATGAGGAGCATGGATAGGGTAAGTAGGCAAAGTCTTTTACCTGGGGTCGGGGAGTCCAGAGCTAGAGTGCAATGGTTTAGGGTGAGAGGGGAAAGATATAAAACAGACCTAAGGGGCAACATTTTCACAGAGGGTGGTGTTTGTATGTAATGAGCTGTCAGAGGAAGTGGTGGAGGCTGGGACAATTGCAACATTCAAAAGGCATCTGGATGGGTATATGAATAGGAAGGGTTTAGCGGGATATCGGCTGGATGTTGGCAGATGGGATTAGATTGGGTTGGGATATCTGGTCAGCATGGATGGGGTTGGACCGAAGGGTCTGTTTGTATGCTGTACATCTCTATGACTCTATAACTGGAGGAAGAGTGCTTCATCCTCTGCCTCAGGATCCTACAACCACATGGCATAAACATTGACTTCACCAGTTTCCAAACTCCCCCTCCCCAACTCATCCCAGATCCAACCCTTCAACTTGGCGCCGCCCTCTTGACCTGAACCTACCTTTCTTCCCACCTATCTGTTCCATCCTACCCTTCACCTATCACAATCACTTCCCACCTCTATCCACTAATCACCATCCCACCTACCTTCCCCCCAGCCCCAACCCCACCCTCGCCCCAACTCCCCATTTATCTCTCAGTCCCCTTCCACATTCCTGATGATGAACTTATGCCCGAAACATCGACTCTCCTGTTCCTCGAATGCTGCCTGACCTGCTGTGCTTTTCCGGTGCCACTCTTTTTGACTTTGACTCTCCAGCATCTGCAGTCCTCACTTTCCCCATATTCATTAGTGAGAGTATCCCAACTAGGGGACATTATTACAAATTAAGAGAACAGTCATTTAATTGAGATGCAAAGGAATTTCTTCTGCAAAAGGGCAGTAAATGTCTAGAATTCTCTCCCAGAGTTGTGGATGTCATGGAGAATTGTGGAGCTTAGATCACTGAAAGTATTTAAAAAGGTGGTAGATACGAGTTTTAAAACATTGTAGAGTTGAAGGCTACGAGGAGCTGGCCTGAAAGAGGCATTGAACCTTCAGCTGATCTACTGTGAATGGAGTGTATTGTGTGGCAGGCTTGAAGGCTGAATGGCCTACACCCGCTATTATTTATTATGTTTCTGTCTGCATCCCATAGCGGATAAATCCCTAATTTATTAAAATCTGTCTAACTAAACCTTGAAAAAATCCAATGACCCAATGACCCAGCCTCCCCATCCTCTGGTGGTGTTGGTGTTTAGCGATGTTGAACTACAAATATATCTGACTAGAAATGTATACATATGAACTCAGTTTACTAACTGAAAAATGTGTTGCTGGAAAAGCGCAGCAGGTCAGGCAGCATCCAAGGAGCAGGAGAATCGACGTTTCGGGCATAAGTCCTTCTTCAGCAGGGCTTATGCCCGAAACGTCGATTCTCCTGCTCCTTGGATGCTGCCTGACTTGCTGCACTTTTCCAGCAACACATTTTTCAGCTCTGATCTCCAGCATCTGCTATCCTCACTTTCTCTCAGGCTAACTAACGTTCATCCTCTGATGTTTCACATTTTCTATCCCAGGCTCCATCATTGAATCCATTTAATTCTGATATATTAATCATTAATTTTATGTTTATTAAAGAAGCTGATGGTTGGATCATTTTATTTTAAGTCTCATTTTAACAAAACTAACGATTGGCGACAAAAACAAAAATTGCTGGGAAAACTCAGCATTTCTGGCAGCATCTGTGCAGAGAAAGCAGGGCTAATATTTTGCGCTCACTGATTCTTCTTCAAATCCCTACTGAGTTTTCCCAGTAATTTCTGTTTTTGTTTCTGACTTCCCTCATCGAAAGTTCTTTGTGTGTTTTCTTTGTGATCAGTCACATTTGAAACTTTGTAAACAATTAAATTTATGTTGTGACCCGTGGAGAGGTTGAATTAGAGTAAGACAGTGTACTCCTTCCATTTCAGTTGTAACAAAGTAAAATCAGAAACAAAGTGTTCTGTGAGCTTGGTGCTAATTTTTTTGGATACTGATGAAGGCTTGGATCTTCTATTAATGCCATGGATGAAACCTACCAACATGATGATCTGTTATTGGATGTCATAGTCATAGTCAGACTATGGTAGATTTCAATAGATGAGGACAATTATTTTATGGAAGAAGATATCATGAGCTTTAACAGACTGCATAAAAGGTCGAAGAAGCTCCATTTGTAAATTCCTTGTTCAGTGTTCACATCTAAACTGCTAGATTGTACTGAGGTATTGAAAATGGAATGGCTCTTGGTTTTAACTGGGATCTTGAAAACGGAATTCCTTTTCGAGTTGGTGTTAGCTGCCATGAAAATATTCCTTGGAAAGCAATATTTTCCAGAAGCCTTGATAGTAGAAATAGGGCATTTTGTCCCTATGGAAATGAAACCAATTCATTTATGGAATGAATGATGCCTCGAGAGTGTGTATTTTTCTTTTCAGTGATATCTGATTTGATGAAAGTAGACTGTGTTCAATGAAAAGCAGATTGCACAATGTTTTATTGGTATCAAAACATGTAACCTTCTTACATCTTCATGATGCATGTTAATGATTTCTTACTGTAGATTTTGAGGAATGTATTATTAATAAGATGAAAGTGGAGTATCAGATGGAAGTCAGACTTTAGGTTATTTTATATTTGGTGGTTTAGACATTGAGTAGAATAGATCTGAATTAAAATTTAATTCTTTCAACGTCTCTCCTATCTCCATTTAGTATGCTGGTTTTTCACAGGAAGATGATAAGACCTCTAAAAAAAGAACAGAGCAGTTGGGAAAATTAATAGTCAGTTGAATGGTTGCATTCTCAGGCCAGGCTGAATTACAGTGTTGATATAATTGAGCTCACCAAGGTTCCTTCAAGAGCATCTTCCAAACACCAGCGGTTTTGAAACCACCAACCTCTGCCACCTAAAAGGCAAAGGCACCAGATACTTTGGAATATCACCACCTGCAAGTTTCCATCAAGACGGACAGACAGACAGACACACACACAACTTGGAAGTATATTGCTGTTCGTTCACTGTTACTGGATCATAATCCTGCAACTTCCTTCATAATACAATTGTGGTATACTTGCCCGTAGTTAATAGAGTTAAATAGACTGGGACATTTTTCATTGGAATTGCAGGAGGTTGAGAAGTTTATAAAATAATGAGGGGTATAGCAAAGGTAAATAGTAAGTGTCTTTTCCCTAGGGTGAGGGATTTCAAGGCATATGTTTAAGGTGAGAGATTTTAAAAAGACATGAGGGACTTTTTTTTAACACGGTGGTATGTATGTGGAGCGAACCTTCAGAGGAAGTGGTGGATGCAGGTACAGTTACAACATTTGAAAGACATTTAGATACATGAATAAGAAATGTTTGAAGGGATATGGGCAAAGTGCAAGCAAGTGGGACTAGTTTAGTTTGGGATTATAGTTGGCATGGACTGGTTGGACCAAAGTGTCTGTTCCATGCTGGATGACTCTATAATTCAAGAAGACAGTTAACCACCATCTTCACAAGAGCAGTTTGGAATGTGCAATAAACATTGGCCAAGTCAGTGATGTCCACATCCCATCATGAATGAATATAAAGAAAGAAAAAACTATAATAAATCACTATAAAGTTGTGAACATTGTAAAACAAATAAACTGCTTAAAGAATTAAATATAGATAAATTCATACTTGAGTTGCCATCCTTCTGTCCACAAAACACATAAAATGAGTTATTTTTAGTAAAGCTTTTAATACAGATCTTCCTGATGGGGATTTCAGTGCCGTAAGTTTATAATATTTTCAGTGAGTGAAAATGAGAAATGTTGCTATTTAGCATGGGAAAATAAGAAACTATAAAAAGAGTTGTTAAAAGTGCTGTAGAAACACTGTCTCTTGTGAAAGCAGTAGATATGAAATTGTTTGCCTCATATTTTAATGGTAAATTGATACTGGGGTGAAAACAGATTGAACATTGAATATTGCATTGATAGTTGTTTGTGGGCTAAGGGTTCACATGACAAAAAATGTATGTGATTAAAAGAGTAAAGATTGAACTTGCTATCCTGAAGTAAGTATTTAAAAAGAAACATTGTTGATGCAAGCCATCAAGGAGATCAAAGTTTGTGAGAAGATTTACCACTACAAATGCCAGAGTAAAGATCACAGAAGCGCTTCACTGAGCGCTCCCAAACACTGAGGATGTCACCTAGACAGGGGACAAAACGTCTGCAACACAAATTCCCAGCTCGGCGAACAGAACCACAACCATCAAGGAGATGCTTGTATCAGTGTATCTTGTGGAAAATAATGTTTTCTTCAACAATTTGTTTTGAATCATTGTTTCAATAAGAATATTAATTAGGTTTTATTGTAAAATATAGTGATTAGTTGCATAAATTGACATTTTCTGTACAACGTAGGGATCATTCATTGGATAATGTGTTGTGAAGATGTATGTGTACTGTACCTTTAAGAGAGCTAAAAGCTGGTAGAGCTACCTGACAGTACCAAGTGTTCTCAATAGGGTTACAATGTAACACTTGGTCGAAAGCTAAATTAGCTGGTTGCCTGGAAATGACAAAACAGATTCGAGTTAGGCCAAATCAGTTTAAATAATATCCTGAAAATACCAAATTCCAATCAAGTTTGAATTGAGTATATTGACAATCTTAAAAGCCAATGACACAATCCAATGCTTTGGGAGTATAAGAAAGGGGAAAATCGAACAGTTGAGAGGAGAACTGCCAAGCCACCAGCATATAAAAAGACTGCCAGAAAAATAGTTCTCTTAAAAGGTACACTTATCGATCAGTGACCTGTGAAGCAGAATCCGCAAGAAGAAGAAAAGACAGGAATTCAGAGAAAACTGAAAGCTGCCTGGTTTTGAGATAAGTTTTGTTTTGTAAATCTTAATCAGGGGTTTTACTGGACTAGTATTGTAGAGGGGAAAGTAAAAGATAGGTTAGAGGAAGGAATTGTAGATAGTTGTTAGTTAATTATTCTCTGTTATGCTTTAAGAAATACAGTTGTTAATTAGTACTTTAACTAGTTCTTGGCCTATCAAATTTTCACAGATTACTGCATGGGATAAATCTTTTCTGTGGTGCTGGTTTTAAATTAGCAGAGGGGTTTACCCAGTGTTGTAACAAATGACTTACCACATATATACATTGCCTTCCACAAATGATAGGCATAGTAGGGGCTGAAGTACATAATTTCCCCCAAAACAACATTTTGATTTGATGTTATTTGATGAGTTGATTTGCATTATCATCCTCATTTTAGGGGCACTTATTTGTTTATTTTGGTTTCCTATTCTATAACTGCCAGAGGCTGTATTCCATTATCCTTTACTTACACGTACACAGTACATTGACTCGGACCAGCTAGCTCAGAGCCGGTCCCTAGAGTGAGGAGACTCTCTGAATGTCTTCTTATAATCGTTTCCCCCGTTCAACAAATTTTATTTATAGCTCAGTTAATGCATAGCTAACTGTGCAGTGGCACTAAGTCACCTTTTATTTAAATGTGCACAGTGCTAGGGTCCTGACCAGCCAGATTAGAGCCAGTCCCTAGAATGAGGAGACTCTCTGAATCCCCTGTTTATAGTTTTATTAAATAATACACGGTTTACAAAGCAATTAACATTCACAGCTGTAAATAGTAACAGTAATTTACAAGGGTGAGGAGCAGTAAAGGTAGGCCCCAAACCCTACCAGTCAACCCGTTTTCAGGGAAATGAAGGCAAACCTCAAATCCAGGTTTCAGTCATCACAAAACAGTAACAGTGACAAATACATGCAAGACAGTCCAATTAGATAAGAAACAAGAAACAGTGCATAAAATAAGACCCATCCCCCCACCCCACCCCAGCAACCCACTCATCCCTCCCAAATACTGGCCACTCTAAGGCAGACTGCCCCTACACCCCTGACACACCTTCCAACCACCTCTAACACAGCCCATTCTGTTTCCCCACAAATCCCCTGTTTATTTTTTAAAAATTTGATTAAACAATTCACAGTTTACAAAAAAATTAACATTAACAGTTGTATACAGAGAAATAGCAATTTTACAAGGGAGAGGAATGGCAAAGCCAAGCCCCAAACCCTGACATTCAACCGGTTTTCAGGGAAATGAGGACAAACCTCAAATCCCAGTTTTAATCATTACATACAGTAACAATGATATTTGTACATAAAAGACAGTCCAATTACACAAAAAAAGTCCTTACAATATAGAGCCCCAGAAACCCAGCAAGCCCCCCCCACCTCCCTCCCATCCACCGGTCACTTTAAGGCAAACTGCACCTATGCCCCATTCGGCTCTCAGTCCGCCCTGATACACTTTCCTACCACTTCTAAGACAGCCCTTTCTGTTTCTCTACAAATCCCCTGTTAATTTATTTTCCACTGCTTAGTAATATGCTTAAATTCAGTAGGTTGTCACGTCTGATCTGAGGTTGTAATCCTCTGTTTGTTTGTTTTTTTTCTCTTCCTTTTGTTTTTTTTTCTTTTTTTTCTCTCTTTCTTTACCCCCGCACTACCGCCTAACTGCGGTAGTGCTTATTTTATCCCCAGCACCCATGTTGTGTGTGTACAGGTATGATACACAGTGAGAGACACGAGGTGTATGAATCTTTATTCAATTTCCACCACCAGGAAGAAAGGAAACACCTCAGTGGCCAGTGACAAGCAGTACCCTTATCCCCTGTTTGCCTCTGTCAGCTAGGGCACCCTGATTGGTCCAGGTTAACACCCCCAATCAAGGATTTCAATGAGATCTATCTGGCCCTCATTCCAATTATACAGGTATTCAAGATAGCACAAAAGAGGCATTGCCTTCCATGACCAGTTGGGACTCCAGGGACTACAGTACATGGTCTCTCCTACCCGTGACAAAACTGCATTCTAATTTGATGTGCTTTCTTTACTTTTTATGCTACATGGCCTTTTAAGGCATTATCATTAGTTTATTCACTGGTTAATTGAATGAGTTGAATTTCATGGATTTTCATGTGTATCAAGATAATTACTGATACTGCTGGACATTGCAGGGTTAATAGCTATACATTTGTAATGCTTCACTTTATGAATAAATCTAAAACTGAACAAAGCAGACTTCTAGTCTCTCTCTCTCTTCATCAACTGACTGTAAGAAATTTAACAGGCCTGTCGGTAGCGTTCCCACCAGTTAAGTCAGAAGCTTGCGAGTTCAAGTTTCACTCCAGGATCATACCATAAAAATCTTGGTTACACTGCAGTACTCTGGGATTGCTGCGCTGTTAGGGATAGTCCTTTGGGTGGGATATTAAGCTAAAACATTATCTTTTCTCTCTGCTGGATGCAAAATATATTCTGATACAATTTTGAAGAAAACATAGGAATTCTCAATGTTTATTTCAACCATGTACACTAAAAATGGAATCTCTGCACATTATCACATTGCTGATTGTGCCAGATTGCTGCGTACAAATTGGCTGCTTCATTTCCTAACTTACAACAGTGAATGCACTTAGAGATGTACAGCACAGTAACAGACTCTTCAGTCCAACTTGTCCATACTGACCCTGTATCCTAAATTAATCTAGTCCAACTCGGCCAATATCGCTCTAAACCCTTCCTATCCAGATGCCTTTCAAATGTTGTAATTGTACCAGCCTCCACCACTTCTTCTGACAGCTCATTCCATACATATACCCTCTGCGTGAAAAGGTTGCCCCTTAGGTCTCTTTTAAATTTTCCCTTCTCTTCTTAAACCTTTGTCCTTGAGTTTTGTGCTCCCCTATTCTGGGGAAAAGACCTTGGCTGTTCACCTTAACCATGCCGCGAATGATGTTGTAAACCTCTGTAAGGTCACCCCTCAATCCCCGATACTCCAGGGAAAATAGCCCCAGCCTATTCAGTGTCTCCCTGTAGCTCAAACCCTCCAAACCTGGCAACTTTTTTGTAAATCTTTTCTGCACCCTCTCAAGTTTAGCAACATCTTCCTATAGTAGGGAGACCAGAATTAAACACAGGATTCCAAAATGTCCTGTACAATCGCAACATGACTTGCCAACTCCTGTACTCAATGTACTGACCAATAAAGGCAAATGTACCAAACACCTCCTTCACTGCCCTGCATATCTGCAACTCTTTGTTGAGAATATCCAGTTTATGGATCATATTGATATTTTAGAGATAATATCTAGTTCTGGCAATATTATTGTAAAGGTAAGATCATTAAAATGGTGAGGACTAGAGATTTCAGATTTGTGCCAGAAGACTGGAGGTTGGCTAACGTGGTGCCACTGTTTAGGAAAGGTGATAAGGACAAGCCAGGGAACTATAGACCGGTGAGCCTGACGTCGGTGGTGGGCAAGTTGTTGGAGGGAATCCTGAGGGACAGAATGTATATGTATTTGGAAAGGCAAGGACTGATTAGGGATAGTCAACATGGCTTTGCATGGCAAATCATGTCGCACAAACTTGACTGAGTTCTTTGAAGATGTAACAAAGAGGATTGATGAGAGCAGAGCAGTGGACGTGATCTATATGGACATCAGTAAGGCGTTCGACAAGGTTCCCCATGGGTGACTGGCTAGCAAGGTTAGAGCTCATGGAATACAGGGAGAACATTTGGATACAGAACTGGCTCAAAGGTAGAAGACAGAAGATGGTGGTGGAGGGTTGATTTTCAGACTGGAGGCTTGTGACCAGTGGAGTGCCACAAGGATCGGTGCTGGGTCCACTACTTTTCATCATTTATATAAATTATTTGGATGTGAACATAAGAGGTATAGTTAGTAAGTTTGTAGATGACATGAAAATTGGAGGTGTAGAGGACAGAGATGAAGGTTACCTCACATTACAACGGGATCTTGATCAAATGGGCCAATGGCCTGAGAAGTGACAGATGGAATTTACTTGAGATTAATGTGAGGTGCTGCATTTTAGGAAAGCAAAACCTAGCAGGACTTATAACTTCATGGGAGTGTTGCTGAACAAAGAGACCTTTGAGTGCAAGTTCACAGCTCCCTGAAAGTGGAGTCATAGGGAGATAGGATAGTGAAGAAGGCGTTTGGTATGCTTTCCTTTATTGGTCAGAGTATTGAGTACAGGAGTTGGGAGGTCATACTGCAGCTGTACAGGACATTGGTTAGGCAACTGTTGGAGTATTGCATGCGATTCTGGTCTCCTTCCTATTGGAAAGATGTTGTGAAACTTGAAAGAGTTCAGAAAAGAGTTAAGAGGATGTTGCCAAGGTTGGAGGGTTTGAGCTAGAGGGAGAGGTTGAAATGGCTAGGGCTGTTTTCCCTGGAGGGTCAGAGGCTGAGGGGTGACCTTATAGAGGTTTACAAAGCCATGAGGGGCATGGATAGTATAAATAGACAAAGTCTTTTCCCTGGGGTGGGGGAGTCCAGAACTAGAGGGCATAGGCTTAGAGTAAGAGAGGGAAGATATAAAAGAGACCTAAGGGACAACTTTTTCACACAGAGGGTGGTACGTGTATGGAATGAGCTGCCAGAGAAAGTGGTGGAGGCTAGTACAATTGCAATATCTAAAAGGCATTTGGATGGGTATATGAATAGGAAGGTTTTGGAGGGATATGGGCCAGGTGCTGGCAGGTGGGACTGAATTGGGTTGGGATATCTGGTCAGCATGGACGAGTTGGACTGAAGGGTCTGTTTCCGTGTTGTACATTTCTATGAGTCTATGACTCTATTTCCTGCGGATGTCAAATGTACTTTAAAAATGCAAGTCTTTATATTGTCAAAGTATGGTTCGCCATATGAGGGTGGGGGGAAGAAAAGGGTGGTAAATCACATCTGTGCAAATGCATAAACAGGAAATGGTGAAGAAAATTGGGCGAGGTAATTCTTCTGACCATATTTTAATCAAATTCTTTAATTGTGTTCATATTGTTAAAAAGCTGGTCCGTTTCATTTAAAAGTGGTTCCTTTTCACAAGGTTACTGTGTCCTTGATATTTTTCAGAGGATTCCTAAAACCCTCCCGGCTCTGAGGTGGCTAGTTTGGTACAAGACATGAAAAAGGATTTTAAGAGGCCTTTTGTTTATACGTAAACAGACGAGACTTCAGGCCAAAGTGCTGATGTTGTACAAGTGACCTGTACAATGAATAGTCACCTGAGCAGTTCAGTCCAGAACTAGTTAGGAGTTCAACTGTGTGAAAAGAGGCTGCAAGACTCTCTCTCCTTCTGTCTTTCTAACTTCAACCTGTAAGCATTTGTTTCATTTTTACAGTGTAAGGGGGTTTGCTTATTGGGACTTTTGTGTATATTCGGAACAGCATAATTAAGTCTAGTTTGGTAGACTGAGTTCTGTAGGGGTTCTTTATTCTGTTCTTTGTATTTCATTGTATAACTTTGTGAATAAACTTTTGTCTGTTTTAAAGCCTGTTAGTCAACCTAGCTAACTTATTCAGGTAATTCTCACTGTACACCTACCGAAACAAATTGCAAGGTTATGATCTGGGCTGCCTGAATAAGAATGTTTTGAGTGGTCTGGCCTAGTCCCTAACAATATTCATGCATTGCCATTGAGTGGATTGTGTGACAAGCAGCTTTTTTTAATGAGGCTCTTCATTCCTGGTCCCACAGAAAATGACAGCCATTTATGCCTGGGTACATTGAAAGCAGCATTCAGCTCTCGAGATAAAGCATTAGTGTTGTCGCAATATCTGAACAACTGACATCTTTTCATGAATTCACCCTGAATATATTTGACTCCAGTGAACCTGTAAACAAAGATCCTAATCCATGTGTGGAATTCTGATCGGCAAAGTAGCTTCAGCTCCCAACTCGTCCATGCCAACCCAATCTAGTCCCACCTACCAGTACCCGGCCCATATCCCTCCAAACCCTTCTTATTCATATACCCATCCAAATGCCTTTTAAATGTTGCAATTGTGCTAGCCTCCACCACTGCATCTGGCAGCTCATTCCATACACACACCACCCTCTGCATGAAAAAGTTGCCCCTTAGGTCTCTTTTGAATCTTTCCCCTCTCACCCTAAACCTATGTCCTCTAGTGCTGATCTCACCCACCCCAGGGAAAAGACCTTGTCTATTTACCCTATCCGTCTCATCCAAGCATGAGATGCTGTGTTCACGAAGCTAAGAGTGAAATGATATAAATTGGGTAGAACCTTATAGCGAGCTGTAATTCACATGGGCATAGCTTTTCCAGGCTTCAAATTGCTGGCAGATTGAATAAAGGAAAGTTTCACTCAAGCAGTGTTATTTCTTCAATAAATGCATTGCAGAAGCATTGGCATCAGAAGAAGCAACATCCCAACTGAATAAGCAAACTCAGACATTAGAATTAAACGTAAGAGTCTCAGATGAGTTGAAGTATGGATCAGAACTTGGATTGTGTGAAATTGAGAGCCAGACTCAACAGTGGAGTGACTCAACAGTGGAGAGTATATGGGGGAGACGGATACAGAGCTAAGTAGATGAATATTAGATGAGAAACATTGGTCAGAGTGTGTTCTGTAATTATGGGGAAAACTGGTACTCTAAGGATGCGGCAGTAAGATGGACTTGGAACTGTGAGAATTCCAGTTGAGCCTCAAACAAAATTAAGAGAATAAAGTGATTGCCTGGAGCTGTCTGAGTGAGTTGAAAAACATCAGTTTGCTCAGATTTGATGGGATGATAAGTTGGCAAATTATTAATTGAAGCTTGGCGATGAAGAGGTCTTCCACCCTATCATTTTAATTTGATTTGATCTGATTTATTCTTGTCACGTATACCTAGGTACAGTGAAACGTTTTGTTTTGTGTGTAGTACAGGCAGATCATACCATATACAAAGTGCATAACAGTAATGGAACAGAAAGAGGAATACAAAGTTACTGTTGCAGAGAAGGTGCACAAACAGCAAGGTAACATTAAGTTTGAAAGGTCCGCACAAAAGTCTAATAACAGTGAGAAAGAATCCATGTGTTTAAGTATTTGTATCTTCTGCCTGATGGAAGAGGTTGGAAGAGATTATAACTGGGATGGGAGGGGTATTTGATGATGTTGGCTGCCTTTCCAAGGCAGCAAGACGTGTAGGTGGAGTCAATGGATGGAAGGTTGGTTTGTATAATGGACTGGGCTGTGGTTCACAACTCTCTGTAGTTTCTTACAGTTCTGGGCAGTACAGTTACCGTACAAGCCATGATGCATCCAGACAGAATGCTTTCTGTGGTGTATCTATAAAAGTTGGTGAGAATCTTTATGAACATGCCGTATTTCCTTAGCCTATTGAGGAAGTAGAGGCATTGTTGTGCTTTCTGTCTGACTATCATTACCACTCCTCAACTCTGATCTTTCTCACAATTCTGAAAGTTTCATCTTCTCAAGTACTTACCCAGATCCTTTTTGAAAGTTTAGAATTTGCTTTCATTGCTCTTTCAAGTGACACACTTAGATCAGAATAAGTCAGAATGGAATTCTTCCTGTCATCTCTGGTTCTTTACCTGTGTTATCTGCTCACCAATCTTCTTGTTACTGGAAACAATTTCTTCTCATTTACTTTCTCAAATCAGTTCAGGATTTTGAACATCACTGTCAAACGTCTCCCCTTAATCTTCTCGTTTAAAAGGGAGACTTTTGATAGTGATGTTCAAAATCCTGAACTGATTTGAGAAAGGGTTTCTCAGTCTCTTCAGGTAATTTGTCTCTAGTTCCACTCTCAGAACTTTCCTTTATGCACTCTCTGAGAAGTTGATAACCTTCCTAAACTCTCGAGATCTCTGAGGCACAAATTAGTCAGACCTTACTTTTCGCAGAGCTGGTGGGAGCCAGAGACTGATTCGCTTCATGTTAAGTGATATTTGAATAAAGGAGTTCTAGTTTGAAATGGAACAGACTTAATTATTGCCGCTATTTCAAATCCATGTCAAAGGCCTCAGGAAGTATGTTAGCAATTCATATTTTGATAAGTATTTCAGAAATGATAAGCCATTGAGATTTGTGCATATTTTACTTCATATTTATAAGTTAGCCTGTTTCCTAAATGTGGAACCCGAGCCGATGATTGCACAGGTACCTTGGTCCTATCTTTTGCCTACATATATTTGATCTTTATTGATGTACTTATTGTTGATTCTTTTCTGTCCTTTATTTTTCTCTGGACTATACCCCATTTCCACCGCTTTACCCTGCTTATAATGACAGACAATGTCACTGTCTAGCGATCCAAAGGCCCAGACCAATATCCTGGGAATACAGGCACAAATTTCACCAGCTGCTGTCCTGAGAATTCAATAAATAAATATGATATATAATTCTATAATCTCAGTAATGATGACCATGACAATTATCATCAATTGTCATAAAAATCTGTCTGGTTCACTAATGTGGTTTAGGGAAGGAAATCTGTTGTCCTTATCTGACCTGGCCTGTTTGGACCTCTGGCAATGTGGTTGACTCTTAACTGCTCTCTGAAATGGCCAAGGGAACTACTCAGTTCAAAGACAATTGATAATTCATGCCCACATCCCATGAACAAATAGAGAAAAACAAGCAAGTGTGATCTTTTGTTTCCAGCTGTCCTCTACTCATTTCAAAGGCTATCCACTTTGTTAAGTGCTTTATTATTTTTCAAATGGCATATGACCCTGAGTTGACCTCCTACTTTCGTGGCATCACTGGCCTCAGCCCCTCTGTTACTGAAACTTTAGTGCCTCTCATTGTTAACTTCAGATTCGGTGATTCTGGTGCTTTGCCATCTCCTGACTGATGGACCAATTTCCAACATCAGTAAACTTCAGCTCATCCAAAAATTCTGTACTCATCAACAATGAGCTCACTGACCTTCAGGCTTAGGCTCCTTATCCTCCAGTGCCTCAATTTTAAAATTATTTTGTTTGTTTGCAAACTTTTCCCTAATCTTGCCTCAGCCTATCTCTGTAATCTCCTCCAGCCCCACAACTATCTGAGTTCTCTCTGCTTCTCCAGCTCTTTCTTGGTCATCGCTGATTATCATCACTCTGGCACAAGCACCTGTGTCTTTCATTAACAAGGTTCCAACGTTGGAATTCGCTGCTTAAATGTTTCTGCCTCTCTCTCCTCCTTGAACAATAAATCAGTTTTGTTATCACCTGTCTTAATATTGTTGAATTTTGTTGAGTAATACTCTTCGAGGTTTGGTGGGATGTTTTACAATATTTGAGAGGCTACAAAATGTAGGTTGATTTTGTTATATTAATTCTCATGGATGAGCGGAGGCATGTGAGGCTGGATCAGTATTTATTGCCCAACTCTAATTGCCATTGGGAAGGTAAATGACCACAATCCATTTGGTGCATGTACACAAACATTTCTGTTTGAGAGGGAGTTCTAGAATTTTGACCCAGTGACACTGAAGGAACGGTAAAGTATTTCCAAGTCAAGATGGGGTGAGACCTGGGAGAAAGTTGCAAGTATTGCTTATCCTTCTAGATGGTTGTGGGTTTGGAGTGTGTTGTCTTAGGACCATCAGTGAACTTTTGCAGTGCATCTTGTAGAAGGGTCACACTATTGCTACTGAGCATTGATGGTGGATGAAGTGAATGTTTATGGATGTGTTGCCAGTCAAGTGGGTTGCTTTCTCCCAGATGTTGTCAAGCTTCTTCAGAATTATTGGAGCTGCACTCATCCAGGCAGTGGGAATATTCCCTTACACTCCTGTCTTGTATCCTATAGATGGCCAACAGGCTTTGGGGGTACTCAATAGAAGAATTACTCACTGCAGGATTCCTAACCTCTGACCTGTTCTTATACCCACAGTATGTGGCTAGTTCAGTTCAGTTTGTGGTCAGTGTTAACTTCCAGGATGTTGTTAGTCAGGAATGCAGCAATGTCAAGGGCCAGTGGTTAGATCCTCTTTTGTTGCAGACTGTCATTGCTTTGCACTTGTGTGATGAGAATGATGCTTGCCATTTGTTAGCCCAAGTGTAGATATTGGTCCGGGTCTTGCTACATTTTGTCATAGACTGTTTCAGTATCTAAGGAGTTGTGAATGTGATTAACCTTGTGGTGCAATCATTAGCAAACAGCTCCACTTCCAACCTTATGATGGAAGGAAAGTCATTGATGAAGCAGTTGCAGAGAGTTGGACCAGGACACTATTCTCATGAGTTTCTGCAGAGATGTCCTGGAGCTGAGATGATTGACTTCTAATCACCACAATCTTCATCCTTTGTGCTACATATGGCTAACCAGTGGTGACTATTTTCCCTGATTCCCAGTGACTCTCCTGTTGGCTCCTTAATGCCTCACTTCATCAAATGCAGCCTTGATGTCAAGGGCTGTCACTCTCACCTCACTTCTAGAATTCAGGTTTTTTTTGTCCACGTTTGAAGTGAGATGGTAATGAGGTTGGGAGCTGAGTAATCTTGGCACAACCCAATCTGAGTATCACTGAGCAGGTATTGCTAAGCCAGTGCTGCTTGATATCACTGTTAATGACCCCTTCCATCACTTTACTGATGATTGAGAGTTAGACTAATGGAGCATTAATTATCCTGGATGGATTTGTCTTACTTTGTGTGTATAGGATATATCTAGGCAATTTTCCACATTGCCAGGTGCACTACAACAGCTTGGCTAGTTGTGTGGCTTGTTCTGCAGCATGTGTTCTATCAGTGTCCAGTGCCTTCAGCCGTTTCTTGATATCACATGGAGTGCATTGAATTTTCTGGAGACTAGCATCTGTCATGTTGGGGACCTTGGAAGAATATTGATAGTGTGGGTTTCAATGAGGTAATGCCACTGAATATGTAGGGTAGATGCTTAGATTATTTCTTCATCGCCTGTTACTTGTGTGGACTGAAATCTTTTTGCCATTTGTCATCCCAAGTCTAAATCTTCTCCAGATTTTGCTGTCTCCAGACACAGGCCATTTCAGTATCTGAGGATTTGCAAATAGTGCTGAACAATTACGCTTTCTGCCACTGATTATTATCTCATTTTAGACTTAATGGCTAATTCTAATCCCTGGGAATTCTTTCAGGAGCCCTCAAAGTCCTCTGCAGAGGGCAATGTTTCCAAGTTGTTAAAGAGGATAATTTGCTCTCAGCATTTCAGCTTGTACCTTTTGTGCCTGATCATGAGGCCTTTTTTTTTGTGGCATTTGATATTAATTTCTTGGCCTGAACCCCGTTCCCTTCTTTTTGAATTGGAAACTGGTGAATATTCCAGCAGAGTTACTGCTAATGGCACTAGGTGGCAGTATGGTTTCCAAGGTCTGTTCATTGCAGGAGAATTAAGAATAAGCTGAGGAAGAATTTGTCTCAACAGTGACTTACAAAAAGGTGTCCTAATTTTAAAATCTATCAAGTGCTAAAATTGGATGTAATTTAAGGACTGTTGCATTCATTTTCTGAAGAAAATAATTACAATTTTATCCGGAAAAGTAACCATCATGGAAACCAGCTTAAAAAGAAAGAACAGCATTTAGATGGCCTTTGACACAATCATAGGATATCCCAAAGTTTATTGCAGGTAGTCAATCCGAGTATGGTCAGTGATGTCACGATGGCAATTTGTGCACAGTAACATGATTATGTGTTTCTGCAGTGTTGATTGAGGGAGAAATGCAATAGCACTTCCCAGGTTACACCCTTCTGTTTGCCTCTGAGATTGTACTATGTGTGCTTCAACATCCAACTGAGAAGGTAGAAGGGGCCTCAGATTAACATCACGTTTGAAAGACGACACCATCAAGTACTATTGAGGTCAGCCTCAATGAAACATTATATCTAGTCATTATCATGGTATTATTTGTTGGAGACTGCTGTGCATGATTTGACTTGCATTCCATACATTGTAGCAGTGACTGTATTTTGAAGGTCTTGGCTGTGAAGCAAGTTGGGATGCCCTGAGGATCTGAAAGGTGGGATAGAATTCAAGTCTTGCTTCTATTCTCACTATTCATTTCCCTTCGTGAAAGTTAAACTCATGACCATAGGCGAGTGTTACGTAGTGATAAGACTCAGTGATTATGTTGATAAGTCTCTGAGTTAACTGTGATGTAACTGTGAGACTACCTGCTAGAACTCTGCCAGGTTAGAACCTGTACAGCCCAGAGTAAGCTGCTCTGTGCACTGTTAACAGTTATTCACTGGTAACTTAGAAGTCTGGTCTGAGCTTATACGGAGATTGGCTGTTAGCAAGAATACTGTTTTATGTGGAGATGTTGAGTAAGGGACTTGACGGGATAAATGCAAAAAGATTGTTTCCCCTTTTGGAAGAGTCTATATCAGAGGACCTAATCTCAGAGTGAGGGTTCATACACTTAAAACAGAGATGAGGAGGAATTTCTTCTCATGGAGGGTAGTGAATCTATGGAATTTTTTTTACCACAGAGGGCCGCTGAGGTTATGTTATTAGAGTATATTAAAGGCCAAGACAGACTGTTTTTTAATTAGTAAGGGAATCATGGGTTACAGGGAAAAGACAAGAAAATGTAATTGAGGATTATCAGACCAGCCACAATCCCATTGAATGGTGGGGCTGAATGGCCTACTTCTGCTTCTATGTCTCATGGTTTTATGGTCTAACACAGACTTGAACAGCTACCAAGTGAACAAAAGTAGACAGTTCTGATTGACAGGTGGGATTTGCCCAGGTTTCAGGAGACGAGATTACTCTTTTAGTTGACATCGTGGGTTACTTGTTTATTTCCTGACAGGAAACCTACAAGAAGAGGATCAACGCAAAACAATGAGTCGGGGTGACCACTGCATAAAATTGTATCAGTTACTAGATTGCCTGCGAGAATAATGTCATTCTTTCAACTTTCACCTTCACCATTTAATTCACCACTCTGGCCTCTGTGCATGAAGCTGTCACTAACCACATAGCACACCCCTGCCAACAACTTCACTCTATCTTGAGTACTCCACCCATTCTAAATGAGTCTTCACTTTGACAGCAAGTAAATCCATTGCAGGTCCCTGCCAAGTTTTATGTGGAAATGTTGAAGACATTACAGCTCTGTTGGTACCTGACTGTTGATGGTACACGTTGAACACGATGATATAAAATTCACTATTTCCTTCAAAATCTTTGGTTTCCAAATAGATTGTTGAGCTCTAACTCTGCATATAGTGATTCCTCAGCATCAGTCATCAAGTCATTTCAGGATTTCTTTCCTCACTCACCTCAGTTCACTCAGTCTGAAATTTATGATATTTATTGAGAAATCGATGTACTGAACATGACCTAGGTAACCCCATTCAGAAACGCTGTCTGATCTTAATGCACTCCTCACTGCTTTCTGATGACTCTGATCTGCATGAATTTCTTTTTTTTATATATATATTTTTATTGAAAAAGAAGATTTTTGAGATTTTTTACAAAATTACAAAAATAGTACAAACTAGTGTGTTCCAGTTTACAATATAATAGCAACACCAATATAAGATTTTTAAAAAACTAACTACTAATCTATTCTGCAAACAACCAAATATAAAATAGGATACCATACGTTACTAACAATAAACGAAAGGAGAAAAAAAAAACAAATAAGTAAATAAATAACTAAATACATATTCCAAATAGATTTATGTCAAGTCGTAACAAAACCTGTATTTATACAGGATTCCTCCTCCTGGGGGCCCCCGGACCAGCCAGAACCATTACCACAGCTAAGCAAAGGCCCTGAACAATATGGCCGAAATATCTGTGTCAATGTAGTTCAAAAATGGCTGCCATGTTCTATAAAATAATTCAGTTTTTTGGTGCATCATATTCATAAGGAAGTCAAGGGGGATATATTCCATGACTATCTATGCCAATTCGAAAGTCCTGGCGGACCTTCGGATACCCAATTCACTAAAATATTTTTCCTCGCACAAAAGGAAAGGATAGTGAATAATTTCCTCCCGTATACATCCAAAGAGGGGAACTTTGGGGAGCCCAAGAGTAAAGATACTGGGACCAACCCAATCTCCGTGCCCAAAATCTTTGTCAAGGCATTTGCTACTCTGTCCCAGTACCTGCGGATCTTATGGCATGTCCACAGACAATGCGTGAGAGTACCAACTTCTATTTTGCATTTAGGACACATTGGAGATGCTCCTGCCTTGAACTTTGCAAGTTGTTCAGGTGCCATGTGAGCCCTGTGAAGTATCTTCAATTGAGTAGCCTGAGTTCTGTTACAGATAGACATCTTCCTGGAATTTTCCCAGACTTTCTCCCACATTTCTAAGGAGATTTCCATCCCCAATTCTTGACTCCAGGTTTTATATAACTGTTCCATGTCCTTGAAAATATCGAAAAAGGTCCTTGCTAGGCAGCCCAAACTTCTGACACAGCTGCTCGAAAGATATCATGATCCCCCCATCGAACAGATCTCCCAAACAGGAGATACCTCTGGACTCCCAGATTTTGAATACAGCATCGGTCAGCCTTGGCTAGAATCCCAACGTTCCCACTATAGGGGTATAAGGGGAGGTTTTTTTGCAGGTTACCCTCATCCTGTCGCATTATCCTCCAGGCTTTGATTGTATTTAATACAGTCGGATTTTTACAATGATCTGTAATAACTCTCATCTTGTCCATAAATAGTAGATTGATGAGGGGACATTTTGCTTGGGAGGCCTCAATATCTAACCAGATTGATTGTGGGTCACAAGAGACCCAATCAGCTACATAAGATAATAGGGAACTCAATTGGTGTACCTCCTGAAATCTGGAAAATCCAGCCCTTCCCGTACTTGTGGAAGCTGCAGCTTTTCTAATTTAATAAGGGGCCATCTATGACTCCAAATAAAGGAGCTGAGCCAGTTATAAAGCTTATATAGCGGCTGTCTCAGCAGCATCAAAAGGAGCATTCTCATAGGGTATAAAAAGTGAGGTAGAATATTTTCTCTAATAACTGTGTATAATTGGCTTTATATAGCTGACCAAATGCTGGAGTAATAAAAATACCTAAGTACAGAAAATCTCCAAGTGACCACCGAAAGGGAAAACAAGATCCGTCCGGTAAACTGGATACACTGGCAAGGCCTCCCAACGGCATGGCCTCCGATTTCATAAAACTGATTTTGTAACTTGAGAACATACCGAATAAGTTAACCACTTGAATTAAGCGGGGCACAGAAGTGGAAGGATCTCTTAAGAAAAGGACGACATCTTCCGCATAGAAAGTAATGTTGTGTTTACCCGATCCAACCTCCGGAGGCGTTATATTAGGGTCAGCTTGTATAGCTTCCACCAGCGGCTGAGTCACTAGTGTAAATAATAATGGTGGGAGAGGACATCCTTGATGACAGCCTCTGCCAACGCTAAAGCTATCTGAACTTAAACTGTTGGTGATCACCGCTGCTTTGGGATCACTATATAATACTGTAACCTATTTAGTAAAGACCTCTCCAACACCAAACTGTTCCAGCGTATAAAAGAGATATGGCCATTCTACCCGATCAAATGCTTTCTCTGCATCTAGGGAGATAAGTAATCCCGGTATCACTCCCTGCTGGCAGGTTTGTACCATGTTTAACGCTCTTCTAATGTTGTTAGTTGATCTGCGATCTTTAAAAACCCTGTCTGGCCCTGTTTTATAATGAATGGTAAAACCCTGTCCAGTCTTAATGCTAACATTTTTGAGAGAATTTTAAAATCCACATTTAACAAGGACATAGGCCTGTACGAAGAACAATCTTCTGGGGCCTTTCCCTTCTTAAGAATGAGAGAAATATTTGCTTCCCTCAGAGAAGGTGGGAGGCAGCCCGGACTATGTGAATAATTATACATATTTATAAGTGGCCCGGCCAGTTCCCCTATAAATTCTTCATAGAACTCAGCCTGGAATCCGTCTGGTCCAGGCGCTTTACCACTTCCTGTACTTCCTGGGTTGCCAGGGGGGCATTCAAGAACGACACCTGCTCCAAGGTTAGGCCTGAGAGGGCCAGATTTTTAAAGCAAGACTCCATCTTCCTCGTTCTATCCTCACAGTCCTGCGACTTATACAATTTGAAATAGAACTTTCCAAAGGCTGTATTGATTTTTTTACGATCACAAGTCAGGGTACCAGCACTCTCTCTTATAGACAAGTTATGCTAGATACCTGCCAGACTTGTTGCTGTATTCAAATAGTCTCTGCTTCGCAAACAATATCTCCTTCTTTGCTGTTTGAGTAAGTGTCGTATTCACAGTTGCCCTAAGAGCTGTAATCTGCTGTAGTTTAGTGATGGAGGGCCTATCAACATACGCTGTCTCAGCTGCCTTCAGGCGAGCCTCGAGTAGGCACTGTTGTTCTCCCTTTTGTCTTTTCCAGGTTGCAGAATATAAGATAACAAAGCCTTGTGCATATGCCTTAGTGGGCATCATCGAAGGGTTACTGGGCATGCCTGAGTTGATATCCCAGAAGGTTTTAAATTCATGTGAAAAATATTTTATGAACTTGCTATCCTTCAATAGGGTCCATAGAAAAGGGTCCATACACCAATGTCAGGAACCTATCTTATCATTACTAGTCTTAATCTCCATATCTACTGCGGCATGGCCGGAAATAATTATATTACCTATTTTACAAAACAATATCGAGTTCAAAAGGGTCGAGGGGACAAAAAAAAATATTGATTCTGGTATGGCACTTGTGTGGGTTAGAATAGAAAGTAAAGTCTCTACCCTCAGGATGAAGACACCTCCACACATCTACCAGCCCCAACTCCCTATTCAGATCCACCAGCTGCCTCGATCTCAAAGATATGCCTGCAGAGCTCCTGGGTATCCTGTCTGTCTCTGGGTCGATGATACAATTAAATTCTCCCCCTATAATTGTATGGCGGACCCTGAGAGCCATCAACATGGAGAACGCTTCTGTTACAAATTTAAAAGGGCATGCCGGGAGCAATAAAGATTCAAAATCCTGTACTCCTCTCCATATGTTAGGGCTTTAATTAATATATACCGTCCAGACTCATCTTTTATCTGACTTAGCATTTGGAAGGGAAGATTCTTCCAAATAAGAATGGCTATTCCCATACCTTTTGAGCTGAAAGATGAATAGAACACCTGGCCAAACCCACTCTGTTGCAGCTTCGAAGGCTCCTTATCAAGTAGATGTGTCTCCTGTAGAAGGGCCACATCAAGCCTTTTTTTTTGAGACTTGATAATATCCCTTTCCTTTTGATTGGTGAGTGGCTCCCCTTGACATTCCAGGTGCACCACCTAAATGAATGGCTAGCCATGATCGTCCAAGCAAGCCTGAGACCCCCCAGGAGGAAGAATCCCACCCAAAAGACATTGAATAAAAACCAAAAACAATTCACGTATAAAAACACTCTTTAAAACAGTTAAATCAAAACAGCTAAGAACTACTCCTAAATAAAAATAACATAAGGCATGTTTAAAAGGAGACTTTCTCCCTTGCTCACAGGGGTCACTACTATCTTCCAATAACCATGCCATAATCTCTCTGAGCGAGAGCCATGCCCTCAGCCCAGGCATTGCAAAATAGAGTCAATAAATTCCAATATCTTATAAAACAGGAGTTAAAAGTGGGCGACCCCCCCCACCCCTCCACACTATCACCTAGATACACTTAGCAAAACAACACAAGATAAAAACATATAAGATTACAAAATTACAATCCCAGCAAGTATTAAGCAACCAAATAAGAAAAAAAACCACTCAGAAACATCCCCCAATAATCAAATAAACCACGCGAGCTATAGATAAGACTGGAGGCCTCCAGCAGCATTTGTTTTTTCCTGTAGTGCTGAAGTCGAACGAGGACCAGGCGTCCCTGACTGCTGTGAATTGCGAGAGCCTTTGCCCTTGGTCAGTTTAAAAAGCACCAAACTGTTAAAATTTGATGCAAAATGGCCAAGGATGCTGGGCAAAAATGATTTTAAGTAATTTAGCCGGTGAGGTGAGGGTGGGTACCCCACTTTGACTGAGTCTTGGGCAGAGCACTGCAGACCTACTGGGTCGCTGCCACCTTGGATCTCCATGAATTTCTTTTTAATTTCTCTTTCTCTGTAGCTGGTGGTGAATCCACTGTTCAAAGTGGGTTCAGTCTTCCTTGTCAGCCTGATCTTCCATGACACTGTACATTACACTGGGTGGGTTACTCTTTGAGGGTTGGTGTGGACTTGTCGAGCTGAATGGTCTGTTCAGCGCTGTAGGAATTCTTTAGAAAAATGTATTGGCTGACACCTGCAACTTGCTTGAGACGTAATCAAGCCATCATATATAATCGGAACCTGAATCACTTTTTCTCAAAGGCATTTTCACTTTCTTTTGATCTTAACAATGTGATTAATGGTTTATGATCGGTTTGATCCTGAATCTTAGCTTCTAAGAGATAATCTGAGAAGTGTTTGCATCCCAATTTCTCTCTCCCTTTGTGGCTGAGTTTGTGGAGGTGAACTGACCATGCACCCGAAAGTGTGTGCTCCCGGACCTTGTCGTTTAATGCTCACTGGTTGAACATCACTGCTTTTAAAAGTGCAACAGCCACCCCCTCATATTTAAATTCTGTATTAAACCCTTTACTTGTAGAATGTAAGTCCAGAACCTCTATGGCTTCAACTAAGAATGTTGGCCTGCTTTGCTGATTTTCATCTTTCATCTCCTGGATCTTCCCTTTTCCAAATGATTTTCCTTTGTCAGGAGTTTTTCTCTTTGTGGCACTTATTGTGGTGATTCAGGATTTGTATGTTTACAGTATTGTATGGGGTCCTCCTGTTTCACTCAGCTCCCCCTAGTGGACACTCATTGCATTTGTGGTATAACCTTGAACAATACCCTGAACATTCTGCTATTTTGCCACAAAGCGAACTGGAATAGCTACAACAGTAGGTCAGAGTCTGGGAATCCTGCAACAAATAATGCAGCCCTGATTCCACAAAGCCTGTCCACCATCTCCAAGGCACAAATCAGGAGGCTGACAGAACATCCCTCAATGGTCTGGATGAGTGTAGTTCCAGCAACTCTCAAGGAACTCTACACCGTTTGGGACAATATAGCCCACGTGATCGGCACCCCATCCACCAATTTCTACATTCACTTTCTCCATCGCTGACACACTGGAACAGCAGTGGATAGTATCTACAAGATGCACTGCAGCAACTCACCAAGGTCTTTCAATAGAGCCTACCAAAATTGCAACCTTTATCCCTAAGAAGGGCAGGAGGTACATAGGAACATCACCACCTGTAAGTTCTCTTCCAAGCCACACACTATCCTGAACTGGAGATTCATTTAGTGTTGCTGGGTCAAATTCTGGAACCTCCTCCCTCACAGCACTGCGCATGCTCCTACACCATGGCAGGTGAAAAGGTGGCTTCTCTCCACCGTCTCAAGAACAATAAGAATGGCAACAAATTCTGACCAAACCAGCAATGCCCACATCTGGTGAAAAATACATTTTTAAAAAATGGACAGGATTATTTTTTGATGTAATTGCTGATGAGCAGAAACTATCAGTTTGGATAGAAATTACCAAAATCTCTGAAATGGGATTATTAGAAGACCAACCATTAAGATGATTCAGCTGCCTCGTCCCACCTGACTGACATCATTACTAAAGCTGTTTTGTTGAAGTGCAGTAAGTGTGAAGCATGTCATATTTATATGAGACGTGACATTAATTTTCTAGCTGTCCCTAGGTATGAAAACAGGTCAGTTAATGTTATAAGGTTTTGCTGTTGATTTATTGGCTATATACACAATTGTTTCTTCCTGTGTCGATGGGTAATTATAGATTAATTAGAGAAAGCCAGCTAGGATATATTGATGATGTAACAGAAAGGACTAATGAGAGTAATCTGGTTATAGAGTCACAGAGTCATAGAGATGTACAGTACAGAAACAGATCCTTCGGTCCACCTCGTCCAGATATCCCAACCCAATCTAGTCCCACCTGCCAGCATCTGGCCCATATCCCTTCAAACCCTTCCTATTCATATACTCATCCAGATGCCTTTTAAATGTTGCAATCGTACTAGCCTCCACCACTTCCTCTGGCAGCTTGTTCCATAGACATATCATACTATGCCCTCTAGTTTTGGACTCCCCCAACCAGGGAAGAGACTTTGTCTAGTTATCCTATCCAGACCCCTCATGATTTTATATACCTCTCTATAAGGTCATCCCTCAGTCTCTGACGCTCCAGGGAAAACAGCCATAGCTTATTCAACCTCTCCCTATAGCTCAAATCCTCCAAGCCTGGCAACATCCTTGTAAATCTTTTCTGAACCCTTTCAAGTTTCACAACATCCTTCTGATAGGAAGGAGACCAGAATTGCACGCAATACTCCAATAGTGGCCTAACCAATGTCTTGTACAGGCGCAACATGACTTCCCAACTCCTGTACTCAATACTGTGACCAATAAAAGAAAGCATACCAAACGCCTTCTTCACTATCCTATCTACCTGTGACTCCACTTTTCAGGGAGCTATGAACCTGCACTCCAAGGTCTCTTCGTTCAGCAACAGGCCCTAGGATGTTACCATTAAGTGTATAAGTCCTGCTAAGATTTGCTTTCCCAAAATGCAGCACCTCACATTTATCTAAATTAAACTCCATCTGCCGCTTCTCAGTCCATTGGCCCATCTGGTCCAAATCCTGTTGTATTTGGAGGTAACCTTCTTCGCTGCCCACTACACCTCCAATTTTGGTGTCATCTGCAAACTTACTAACTATACCTCTTATGCTCGCATCCAAATTATTTATATAAATGATGCAAAGTAGTGCACCCAGCACCGATCCTTGTGGCATCCAGTCTGAAAAACAACCCTCCATCATCACCCTCATTTCTTATACCTTTGAGCCAGTTCTGTATCCAAATGGCTAGTTCTCCCTATATTCCATGAGATCTAACCTTGCTAATCGTCTCCCTTGGGGAACCTTATCAAATGCCTTCCTGAAGTCCGTATATATCATGTGCACCGCTCTGCCCTCATCAATCCTCTTTGCTACTTCTTTAAAAAACTCAATCAAGTTTGTGAGACATGATTTCCCATGCACAAAGCCGTGTTGACTATCCATAATCAGTCCTTGCCTTTCCAAATACATGTACATCCTGTCCCTCAGGCTTCCCTCCAACAACTTGCTCACCACCGATGTGAGGCTCACTGGTCTATAGTTCCCTGGCTTGTCCTTACCACTCTTCTTAAACAGTGGCACCATGTTTGCCAACCTCCAGTCTTCCAGCACCTCACCTGTGACTATCGATGATACAAATATCTCAGTAAGGGGCCCAGCAATCACTTCCCTAGCTTCCCACAGAGTTCTAGGGTACACCTGATCAGGTCCTGGGGATTTATCCACTTTTATGTGTTTCAAGACATTCAGCACTTCCTTCTGTGTAATATGGACATTTTTCAAGATGTCACCATCTATTTCCCTATGTCTTCCATGTCCTTTTCCACAGTAAACACCGATACAAAATACCCATTTAGTATCTCCCCTATCTCCTTCGGCTCCACACGTAGGCTGCCTTGCTGATCTTTGAGTGGCTATATTCTCTCCCTAGTTACTCTTTTGTCCTTAATGTATTTGTAAAAACCCTTTGGATTCTCTTTAACTCTGTTTGCCAAAGCTATCTCATGTCCCCTTTTTGCCCTCCTGATCTCCCTCTTAAGTATACTCATTCTGCCTTTATACTCTTCTAAGGATTCATTCGATCTATCTTGTCTCTACCTGACATATGCTTCCTTCTTTTTCTTAACCAAACCCTCAATTTCTTTAGTCATCCAGCATTCCCTACACCTACCAGCCTTGCCTTTCACCCTGGCAGGAACATACTGTCTCTGGACTGTTGTTATCTCCTTTTTAAAGGCTTCCCATTTTCCAGCCGTCCCTTTACCTGCGAACATCTGCCCCCAATCAGCTTTTGAAAGTTCCTGCCTAATACCGTCAAAATTAGCCTTCCTCCAATTTAGAACTTCAACTTTTAGGTCTGGTCTATCCTTTTCCATCACTGTTTTAAAACCAATAGAATTATAGTTGCTGGCCCCAAAATGCTCCCCCACTGACACCTCAGTCACCTGCCCTGCCTTATTTCCCAAGAGTAGGTCAAGTTTTGCACCTTCTGTAGTAGGCAGATCCACATATTGAATCAGAAAATTTTCCTGAACACACTTAAGAAATTCCTCTCCATCTAAAACTTTAACACTATGGCAGTCCCAGTCTATGTTTGGAAATTAAAACCCCCTGCCATAACCACCCAATTATTCTTACAGATAACTTGAGATATCCTTACAAATTTTGATGTATTTTTAAAATTGATTCATAGGTAGTAGGAGTCACTGGCTGAGCCAGCATTTATTACCCATTCCCAGCTTTTCTTGATTATATGTTTTTGGAGATAAGTCTCTTGATTAAACTTAAAATATAAGCCATAGTTATTAATTTAACCTGGGGCAATGTTTGTAGAGGAATAAGACGGTGTTATTTTCTGGGTCTGTAGATTGTGAAGGAGCAAAAATGGCCTTTGCAGTGATATGTACTTCTTGTCAGATGTGGGAGTTTAAAGAGAGTTTAAGGGTTATATCTGCCATAAATGCTGTTGGATGCAAATCTTATCAGATCAAGTGGATCGGTTGGAGAGACAGATAGAGGCAATGAGGAATTTGCAACAGCAACAGTATGTGATGGATGGCAGTTATAGGAAGGTGGGGGGGTGGGCGGGGGGGGAGTCTCAGATACAGTCACATAGATGGGATAACTCCAGGAAGGGTGAGAGAGGTTGGCACCTAGGGCAGGGGTCTTTTGTGGATATACCCATTTCAAACAGGTATGCTGTTTTGGAAAATGTAGGGGGTGATGGATTCTCAGGGGAACATAGCATGAACAGCCAAGTTTCTGGTATTGAGACTGGCTCTAATGCAACGAGGGGTACGTCGGCTTCCAAGAGATCAATTGTGTTAGGGGATTCTGTAGTCAGAGGTACAGTTAGACGTTTCTGTGGCCAGCAGCGAAAAAGCAGAATGGTGTGTTGTTTCCCTGGTGCCAGGATCAAGGATGTCTCAGAGAGGGTGCAGAATGTTCTCAAGGGGGAGAGGGGCCAGCAGGAGGTCATTGTCCACATTGGAACCAACAACATAGGAAGGTAAAAGGTTGAGATTCTGAAGGGAGATTACAGAAAGTTAGGCAGAAATTTAAAAAGGAGGTCCTCAAGGGTGGTAATATCTGGATTACTCCCAGTACTACAAGCTAGTGAGGGCAGGAATAGGAGGATAGAGCAGATGAATGCATGGCTGAGGAACTGGTGTATGGGAGAAGGATTCACATTTTTGGATCATTGGAATCTTCTTTGGGGTAGAAGTGACCTGTACAAGAAGGACGGTTTGTATCTAAATTGGAATCTAAATAAATTGCATCTAAATATACTGGCAGGGAAATTTGCTAGAACTGCTTGGGAGGATTTAAACTCGTAAGGTGGGGGGGGGGTGGGGGCACCCAGGGAGATAGTGAGGAAAGAGATCGATCTGAGACGGGTACAGCTGAGAACAGAAGTGAGTCAAACAGGCAGGGACAAGGTAGGATAATAAATTAAACTGCATTTATTTCAATGCAAGGGGCCTAACAGGGAAGGCAGATGAACTCAGGGCATGGTTAGGAACATGGGACTGGGATATCATAGCAATTACGGAAACATGGCTCAGGGATGGGCAGGATTGGCAGCTTAATGTTCCAGGATACAAATGCTACAGGAAGGATAGAAAGGGAGGCAAGAGAGGAGGGGGAGTGGCATTTTTGATAAGGGATAGCATTACAGCTGTGCTGAGGGAGGATATTCCTGGAAATACATCCAGGGAAGCTATTTGGATGGAACTGAGAAATAAGAAAGGGATGATCACCTTTTTGGGATTGTATTATAGACCCCCCAATAGTCAGAGGGAAATTGAGAAACAAACTTGTAAGATCTCAGCTATCTGTAAGAATAATAGGGTAGTTATGGTAGGGGATTTTAACTTTCCAAACATCGACTGGGACTGCCATAGTGTTAAAGGTTTAGATGGAGAGGAATTTCTTAAGTGTGTACAAGACAATTTTCTGATTCAGTATGTGGATGTACCTACTAGAGAAGGTGCTAAACTTGAACTATTCTTGGGAAATAAGGCAGGGCAGGTGACTGAGGTGTCAGTGGGGGAGCACTTTGGGGCCAGTGACCATAATTCTATTCGTTTTAAAATAGTGATGGAAAAGGATAGACCAGACCTAAAAGTTGAAGGTCTAAATTGGAGAAAGGCCAATTTTGATGGTATTAGGCAAGAACTTTCAAAAACTGATTGGAGGCAGATGTTCACAGGTAAAGGGACGATTGGAAAATGGGAAGCCTTCAGAAATGAGATAACAAGAATCCAGAGAAAGTATATTCCTGTCAGGGTGAAAGGGAAGGCTGGTAGGTATAGGGAATGCTGGATGACTAAAGAAATTGAGGGTTTGGTTAAGAAAAAGGAAGCATATGTCAGGATAGATTGAGTGAATCCTTAGAAGAGTATAAAGAAAGTAGGAGTATACTTAAGAGAATAATCAGGAGGGCAAAACAGGGACCTGAGATAGCTTTGGCAAATAGAATTAAACACAATTCAAAGGGTTTTTACAAATATATTAAGGACAAAAGGGTAACGAGGGAGACAATAGGGCCCCTCAAAGATCAGCAAGGCGGCCTTTGTGTGGAGCCACAGAAAATGGGGGAGATACTAAATGAATATTTTGCATCAGTATTTACTGTGGAAAAGGATATGGAAGATATAGACTGTAGGGAAATAGATGGTGACATCTTACAAAATGTCCAGATTACAGCGGAGGAAGTACTGGATGTCTTGAAACGGTTAAAAGTGGATAAATCCCCAGGTCCTGATCAGGCGTACCCGATAACTCTGTGGGAAGCTGAGAAGAGATTGCTGGGCCTCTTGCTGAGATATTTGTATCATTGATAGTCACAGGTGAGGTGCCGGAAGAGTGGAGGTTGGCAAACGTGGTGCCACTGTTTAAGAAGGGCGGTAAAGACAAGCCAGGGAACTATAGACCGGTGAGCCTGACCTCAATGGTGGGCAAGTTGTTGAAGGGAATCCTGAGGGACAGGATGTACATGTATTTGGAAAGGCAAGGACTGATTTGGGATAGTCAACATGACTTTGTGCATGGGAAATCATGTCTCACAAACTTGATTGAGTTTTTTGAAGAAATAACAAAGAAGATTGATGAGGGCAGAGCAGTAGATGTGATGTATATGGACTTCAGTAAGGCGTTCGACAAGGTTCCCCATGGGAGACTGATTAGCAAGGTTAGATCTCATGGAATACAGGGAGAACTAGCCATTTGGATACAGAACTGGCTCAAAGGTAGAAGACAGAGGGTGGTGGTGGAGGGTTGTTTTTCAGACTGGAGGCCTGTGACCAGTGGAGTGTCACAAGGATCGGTGCTGGACCCTCTACTTTTTGTCATTTACATAAATGATCTGGATGCGAGCATAAGAGGTACAGTTAGTACATTTGCAGATGACACCAAAATTAGAGATGTAGTGGACAGTGAAGAGGGTTATCTCAGATTACAACAGGATCTGGACCAGAAGGGCCAATGGGCAGAGAAGTGGCAGATGGAGCTTAATTCAGATAAATGTGAGGTGCTGCATTTTGGGAAAGCAAATCTTAACAGGACTTATACACTTAATGGTAAGGTCCTAGGGAGTGTTGCTGAACAAAGAGACCTTGGAGTGCAGGTTCATAGCACCTTGAAAGTGGAATCGCAGGTAGATAGGATAGTGAAGGTGGTGTTTGGTATGCTTTCCATTATTGGTCAGAGTATTGAGTACAGGAGTTGGGAGGTCATGTTGCGGCTGTACAGGACATTGGTTAGGCCACTGTTGGAATATTGCGTGCAAGTCTGGTCTCCTACCTATCGGAAAGATGTTGTGAAACTTGAAAGGGTTCAGAAAAGATTTACAAGGATGTTGCCAGGGTTGGAGGATCTGAGCTACAGGGAGAGGCTGAACAGGCTGGTGCTGTTTTCCCTGGAGCATCGGAGGCTGAGGGGTGACCTTATAGAGGTTTACAAAATTATGAGGGGCATGGATAGGATAAATAGACAATGTCTTTTCCCTGGGGTGGGGGAGTCCAGAACCAGAGGGCATAGGTTTAGGGTGAGAAGGGAAAGATATAAAAGAGACCTAAGGGGCAACTTTTTCATGCAGAGGGTGGTATGTGTATGGAATGATCTGCCAGAGGATGTGGTAGAGGCTGGTACAATTGCAACACTTAATAGGCATTTGAATGGGTATATGAATAGGAAGGGTTTGGAGGGATATGGGCCGGGTGCTGGCAGGTGGGACTAGATTGTGTTGGGATATCTGGTCGGCATGAATGGGTTGGACCAAAGGGTCTGCTTCCATGCTGTACATTTCTATGACTCTATGCCTTGGAGGAGTTGGGAAATTTCTGCATTGCATCATGTCTATGGTACTGAAGTGGGAAGGTTTTCTTCCCTCCCATACCTGCAGTGATCAAATCAGACTTTCAAGTGCCTTGAGTTATACACAATGGGAACTGGGAACTACTGAATATAATGCCCATTTCCACTGATCGATTACATATATGCCATTTCCAGGCATTCCAGGACTGGTACACGGTTTCAACTACATGATTCTGTGCACACTACCTGATATACCACCCAATCATAATTAATTTTATCTACATAAATGCATCATTTATTGTGTGTAAGGTATGAGCAACATCTTGCAGTAGCACTTAACCTGGTTTGTAGCTACTAGACAATGATACCATACTGAACATAACCGGTTCTAGCAGCTTGTATTTGAACTGATTTTGAACCTTGCTGTATTTTCCCCTTTCACTATAATTAAGCCTTGATGGCAAAACAGCAACGATAAGCTCAAAGCTCACCATTGTCAGTGCAAGGTGCCTGGATACTGCAAAACAAATTAATTAAAATTCAACTTGATATTTGGGAATAAATTTATGTTGTTTATTCATTGAAAGTAGAGACATAACTTGTCAATGCCAAGTGAACAAACAATGCACTGTTCAACAGTGTCTTGAATCTCTAGGTCCTGGGGTGATAGTTCTCTCTGGCATTTTTTTGCATCCAGTGTGGAATTCATTTACGTCAGCATTTGTATTTACATAGCACCCGTAACATAATGAAACACTGAGGCACTTCACAGACACCACCAAGTCAAACCATGAGATACAGGTACAGGAGTTCAGATCTGATATTCTGTGGCCTGTGATCTGCCTGTATTGCTCGCAAGACAAAGCTTTTCACTGTCCCTTGGTACTGGTGACAATAAATTCAATTCAATTCACGTGTGTGCTGAATTTCAAGGTTTTTCAGGTTTGCAAATAAAAAATGCCGTAATTCAAATCAGAAGGTCTCAATCTAGTAAACAGGGAATGCAGAAAGTGTCGTGGTTGAGTAGGGTCATGGTTTACCCCAGTATTGGAAATGTTTTGTATGTAAAGTCAGTTAGCAGTTGACAACCTCCAGACATTTCTAAGCCTAGTTAATTAGAGTCAAAGTTTATTGCAGTGCAGACCAAACAATATCCAGATTTTGGAGAAGTTTCATTTTTGGGTACCTAGATCCAATGCAGGGCCTATAATTAGGAATGTATAAAATGCAGATATCAGAGAGGATTATGGGGCTGATATCAGAGAAAGGGAGGGGACAAAGCCATTGTAGGGATTTGAAAACAATTTTTAGTATCCAGATATTGCTAGACCAAATAAGTCAGTGAGCACAGAGGGTGAAAGAGGAATGGGACTTGGATGAGAGTTTAGGGTGAACACAAATTTAAAGAGGGTAGAATGTAAGACTTTGAGTAAATGAGCAGAGGTGGAGGTGAAGTCGAGCAATGTTACAGAGGTGGAAAAACAACATCTTAGTGATGATACAAAATATGAGGCAGTTTATGTATCCCATTGCGCCAGCAACCAGATCAAACTGAATCTCAGGATAACTGGGATAGAAGAGATTATACTGATTCAGCATTGGTGGTGTGCAGCTGAAGCCAAAATACACGTAGAGTCAAACTTCAAAACTAACTGTGCTAATTCTGACTGATCAAATATAAGTGGTTTGCCCTAGTAATAATTTCTCTCAATTTGTTCCCAGGTCCCAAAATTACTCTCGAGAGAATCAATATGGATTTTGATGGGCAGGCTGATGAAGCTGGAAGGCCAGGCTGCAGTGCAGGCTGAGGGAGCTTCAACAACAAACTCCTTTTCAGCTACTTTCAAAATGCATTAATGTAAAAAAAGCACAACAAGCAGCCATGCCCCAAGAGGTGCACCTCACCACTCAGGCAGGCAGGTTGAGCTTGTTGGCACTTAGATTCTGACATGTCCTGGGCAGCTTCCATCATTTACCCTCGCTAAGTCTCTAATCAGTGCCTTTCCTCATCTGTAATTGGGGGCAGAAGGCCCCTGGCAGGCTCAAAGCCACCTTGACCGAAATGTAGAACTGGTATGCACCATTTACCTTCAGTCCAGACTCTGGTGGAGCCCACAATCCTGCCCAACAATTCCCTAAAATAATTTAAGGAGCAAAGAAGTGACTGCTTTGGGAAGTTCAACACTCCTTGATAATTGATGGACCCATTGTGCCAAATGCCTGTCAAACAGGGAAGTCCACTGTGTTGAATCACTGCCACTTCCTCAGGTCATAGGGTTCCTGAGTTAACAAATGTGCTGAAAAGTACAATGCTGACCCTGGACTGGTGCATATACCACATGTTTATCCATATGAGGGTTCCTGATTGGCTAATTCAGCAATGACAGAGACAGGAACTTGTGGAGTCTGGTCTATTGCAGCATGTATCTAACTAATAATGTACAGAGATCCTCTGTGGCATTGCTCATAGTGAACCAGGCCATATGACGTGTCTTAACCCACGGTAGTGTCTGCTGATGCTGCTGGGAGAAGAATATCGATGCAACTGTCTCTCCCTGCTTCTATCTTGTTCTTTGCAATGAAGTTCCTGGCAAATTTTACAAAAACATATTTTACGTAGTACTTTTAAGTAGTAACACCTTTCAAAATGTTTCGAAGGAGCATTACCAACAAAAATCTGACATCCAGCTTCATAATGACATACTGGGACCGGTGGCTCAAAGCTTCATCAGGAAGGTGATGGGTAAATATTATATTGTGCAGCATCAGACCATTTGGCCTGACCGATTCACGCTGCTCTTCATACTCCACTTGGACCTCCTTCCACCTTTCCTCTTCAAAATTAATCGTCATAACCCTCTATTTCCTTTTCCTTCATGTGCTTGTTTAGATGGTCTAGTCTTGGGATAGCATATTCTGGTATTATGATACCCTGTATTTGAAGGTGTGAAGAGGACCCTTAATCTATCTCACATGGAGTGGTGAAGATGTTAGATAATCCACTTGACTTTAAGCCAGATATTATTTCATGTTGGAGTAGGCTTGTTGGGTTGAACAGTCTTATCCTGTTCCTATTTGTTATGAAATTGTTGACGTTACTTCTGCATCCTGTGTAGCTGGACATTGCTGAGCCACAAACTGAATAACTTTTCAAATTTTCACTCATATTTAAACAGATTTATTTTATAGTGTACTCTACATTGAAAAATATTCTTATAGATTATTGCAATAACTTCATATCACACAGCGGCTTGCTTGATACATGGCAGCTGCCTGCAGTGCTTCTTCTGGTAACCCATGTTTATTATAACTTTGTAAAGCATTTTGTGTGGTTTATGAGTCAAACTGTAACCTGTGGTAGGGATGAGATGAGAAGAGATAAAAGTGACTGCCTTTAACATCAAGGCAGCATTTGACTGAGATCAAGGAGACCTCACAAAACTGAAGTCAGTAGAAATCAGGGAAAAGATTTCCATGTATTGGAGTCATACTGAACAAAAAGGAAGATGGTTGTGGTTGTTGGAGGTCAATTATCTCAGTCTGAGGACATCTCTGCAGGAATTCCTGAGAATAGTGTTCTAGGCGCAACCATCTTCAGCTGCTTCATCAATGACCTTCCCTTCACATAAGTTTAGAGATGGGATGTTCGTAGATGATTATATAATGTTCAATACCATTCACAACTGCTCAAATATTAAAAACAGTCTGTGTTCACACGCAGTCGAAAAGTGTGGTGCTGGAAAAGCACAGCAGGTTGGGCAACACCCAAGGAGCAGGAGAGTCGACGTTTTGGGCAGGAATGATGAAGCCCCATTACTGATGAAGGGCTTATGCCCGAAACATCAATCTTCTGCTTCTCGGATGCTGCCTGACCTGCTGTGCTTTTCCAGCGTTGCACTTTGCGACTCTGATCTCCAGCATCTGCAGTCCTCACTCCCTCTCTGTGTACATATGCAGCAAGACTTGGACAATATTGAGGCTAATAAAAGACAAATAACATCCATGCTCACACGGGTGCCAGGCAATGACCATTGCCAACAAGACAGAATCTAACCATTTTCCCTTGCTATGCAACGGCATTACCATTGCTACTCAATTCCCCTATTATCAACATCTTGGGGCTAAGTCGACCAAAAATTGCACTGGACCAGCCAATACCTGATTAGAGGCTAGGAACTCTGCAATGAGTAATTCACCTCCTGTTCACCAACCACAAGAGACAAGTCAGAGTGTGATGGAATTTGCCTGTATGAGTGCAGTTCCAACAGTACTCAAAAAGCTTGACACCATCCATGTAAAATAGCCACTCAATTGGCATCACATCCACTGCCTTCAACATTCTCTGCCTTACTATTGATGCATAGTGGCAGCAGTGTGTGCCTTCTTCAAAGTACATGACAGGAACTCACCAAGGCTCCTTAGGCAGCACCCTTCAAACCTGTGATTTCTAATGTCTAGCAGGACAGGCTCAGCCAACAAGAACCCTACAGGTTGCAAGCTCCACTCCAAGCCACACACCATCCTGACTTGGGAATATGTCACCATTTCTTCACTGTCATGTGACTAAAATCCTGGATCTCTCTCCCTGACATCATTATGGATGTTCCCAGATCATAAGGATAGCACTGGTTCAAGAAGGTGAGGCTAACCAACACTTTCTCAAAGGCAATTAGGGATGGGCAGCAAATGCTGGCTTTGCCAGTGACCCTAACATCCTGTGAACAATTAAATAAAAAAGAATTGTGTACACAGGGATTTTTCTTTGTTGTAAGCAATAAGATGTGAAAAGCACTAACTTTATTGAAGCATATTGATATATAAAACAGATGGTTTACTGAGTGTTCAGACCCGCAGCTTAGAGTGGCATCAGAGAAATACAGACTAGACATTTGTGGTCAGAGGTACTCGGCAGCAAGAATTATGTCCCAGTTGTTTATGCGACAGCTGCCCGATGGTACACTAAAAAAACTAATAGTATTGCAGTATTTAATTGTGGCATAATATCTTGGGTGGAAGGAAAAGGGTTATCAATGTGAAATTGACAGTGAACCAGGAAGGAGCTATTAAGACGGTGATAAAACGCTGCAGGTCTTTTACAGATTCTGGTGTGACCGAGCAGATCTTATTTTGTGTTTTGGTAGTTTGTAGAGTAGATTAGTAGTTAGCTTTTTCTAAATACTGATATTGTCACTATATTGTCAAGTGATTACACTATTTTGTATTAGTTTTGTAATTTTGTAAAATACCTAAAACTTTCTTTCTTCTCAATAAAAATATTTATAAAAAAAAGAACAATGTACTTGTGTGCAGCCTTCACAAGAACATTCAGGTCCCTGGTTGGCAACACAGTTTAGGGGGATCATTGGTAAGATGCAGAGAGGTTTAAGGAAGGAATTCTACAGCTTAGGGCCCGGCAGAAGAAGATCAGTCCGTTAATGACATGGTGATGGCTAAAACTGGGGAAATGCACAGATCTCAGACAGTTGTGAGGATGGGGAGATCACAAAGAGGGAGGGTGAAGCCATGGAGCGATTTCAGAACAAGCATGAGTTATAAAATCTACGGCTTGTTGGACTGGGAATCAGTGCATATCAGTGAGCACAGGAAGTAGATGGGGAATGGATTCTGTAGTTGGGACTGAAGACAATAGCTTTGGTCTGGCCATTGTTTGACTGGAGGAGAATTATGTTCCTTCAGGACCAGATGTTGGACAGCAGCTAACGTAAATCAGACACATTGGATAGGTCAGTTTTGTTCATGGGTGATGCTCTTGGCAATGGGAGATGAAACTCAAGTCCATCTGACATGGAAGAGGGTGAGCCAGGAAAAATGACAAAGAGTTTTAGGTCCGACAGCCTGGAGAGAGGGTGTGGAAGTGAGGGCTGGATAGCTGGTGCAACACTTAGCCTACTGTGCAGCTTCAGTTGACTTCACTGCTCGAATGTTCCTCAGCATGTTCTTCAGCCTGTATATAGCTCAATGGACATCAATTCATTTTTTTAATAACTTTTGTTTTGATGGGATGTGGGGTCATTGACAAGACCAGCATTTGTTGCCCATCTCTAATTAGCATTAAAACAAGAGTGGTTTGCATGGCCATTTCAGAGAAGTGAACCATATCTACCTACATGAATAGTTTCCATACAAGGAGATGGTATCCATACCATATTAAACAAATAGACACTTTCATAATTTGGATTTCACTGTATCCATGATATTTGAACTTAAACATAGTGATGAATGGTTACAGCTTACCAAAAATATCTGAACCAACTCCTCTTTGCCTTATTTGGGACAATTTACATTTACGTTTTCTCTGCTGCTATCGCGCATCTTCTACTTACAAGACAATAATGAACAGAAGTGGTGTATCCATAGCAGTTCAGATAGCAATTTCAGATCTTCCTGAAATTCTGTTGGCATTGATCAGAGACTCTCTGTAAATGGCTTTTTTTTCCACCAGAATACTGCAGATGTTCAGCCCTCCACCCCCTATACCTACGTAAACCAAACTGCACATGAAATCAGGACACTTGGCTAAGAAGGAGAGATAGATGGAGGGAGCCCAGCGAGTTGTTACTGTGTAGGGACAACACCCTTTGAGAAGCAGTGGGACTGGAAAAACAGGACAAAGGAAAACAAAATGAGATTTCTCGCTGTCCTCTTGCAATGTGATTTTCAACAGCCATCTTCAAACTCCATGATGGCAGGCAGACATGAGGTGACTTCCCCTTCAACGGTTCCTGCTGGATTCCAGTGCTAATGGGTTTGAAACTGAGGCTGCTGGAACTAAGCAAATCTTTGGTGACTGAGCAATGGAACAGAGTCAAGCGACTGCTGTCTCTTGTTCCATGTCCTGTGTTCCTGGGCACAGCCTAAGTGCTGGTTTTAAGGGATGTATGACTTGCAATGGGGAAAATACACAAAAATATATATGCGATTATAAAAACCCACATGTTATGTCGTAAGATTGCAACACGTTACCCTCAAATAGTGCTTTATATAACAGTTAACAGGAGTAATAAACTGCTTTTAATTATTTAAAAAAATAGTTGTTCTTCTTAAATGCAATGTTTATCAAGATTGGGTACTGGGATTTGCCATACAGTCGGTTACACCAAGTGGATCTGCAGTGAGAGTTGTTGACTCTTGCAGAATTACCCAAGAGTCTCAAGGACAAGCAAGCCCTGGGGAAGAAATATCAATTTAAAATATACTCTCAACTTTTTTTTAACAACTACAAAAATGTTGGGAGTCTGAGTGACAGTCAAAAGCCATCTAATTGGGTAACATAGAGCCTGCTCACTTTCCCATTGGCTAGATGAACGTTCTGGTGACCAGTCTGGGGGAATGTTGACAACCATAATTCCTGGCGCCCCACCAAAATAAAAAGGGGAAGTGCAAAGGAGGGGGCCATACGAGGAACCCAACAAGTAGCAATTGCTGCAGAATGCAGTCAGCCACCTTCAAGCATTGGATGATGGAAAGATCACTGTCGGCATTAATGTTGCTGTGGTAACAGCTAAACCGAAGAGTGCTTGGCTGGGAGACAAAAACAGGGTTTCAAAGGCAGCAAGGGATTAAATTGATAACCTGTGTGAATATATTTCTATATATCTATTCACTTTTAATTTCACAGCAGTAATCCACAGTGGGAAATGTTATTAAGAAAATAAAAGACAAGGAAAAAGGAGTGGTTGTTTTCTTCATAGCTCCTCACTCTCAGGGATTTTCACCATCTTGGATCACTACTGTAGGCTTAAGCATTAAATTTAACTTCTCTTCCTGTGTGGTGATACCAGAGCTCTGATCTGTGAAGGAAGACAAAAGGAAACAGAAGAAGGAATGAATGATCTTTCCACTTACTCTTTTAAAAACAAAAATTTTCCTTTTCTCCTTTCTCTGAATTCATCAATACGTTAGGCCTCACTGATGAAGTATATCTTTCCCGTTTACACCCAGTGGTACATCCAGTGCTCTTAGCTTAACTATTTCAGGTGTTGACCAAACTAATGTCCATGATTCACATGGGTCTCCAAGGCCCAACGATCCTTGAGGCCCAGGGCAAATAAAACTCCAGAATGCTCACAGAGTTAAAGTTTAAGAGAGTTTTGTTTACTTAAGGAGTGATATACCTGTCTTGGAATCAGTTCAGAAAAAGTTCACTCGGCTGATTCCTGAGATGAAGGGGTTGGTCTTGTGAGGAAAGTTTGAGCAGGTTGGGCCCATACTTATTGAAGTTTAGAATAATGGGATATGATCTTATTGAAACATGTAAGATTATGAGGGTAGAGTTTAAAAATAAAAGACCTTACATTTAAGACAAAGGTTGAGAAGAAATTTCTTCTTTCACAGGATCATTAGGCTGTGGAATTCTCTTCTCCAGGTGATCATGGAGGCTCGGTCATTACACATGTTCAACATTGAATTAAACAGACTTTTGATTAACATGGGAGTCAAGGATAAAGAGGGCCAGGGAGGAAAATGGAGTTAAGACCACAATCAACTCAGCCATGATCTTATCGAACAACTGAGCAGGCTGAAGGATCTTTCCTCTTAATTCTTATATGAGATGAATATATGTAGATTTGAATAGAGATGTCGAAATGGCGGGTTGATTGAGGCTTACTGGTGCAGGGAATTGATAAAGTAGGTAAGAAGAAATGTCTCATGCTTGCAGGAGACTAGTATAAGGGCACCTAACCACTCTCACAAAGCACATAATTCTAACATGAAACAGGAAAATTCCAGGTAACAGCCCTGGACAATGAAGGAAGAAAGGGAAATTTATCTAAATCCCCCCAAAAAAATGCAGAAAAGATCTTGGGCGTCTGACTGAGCACTCATTTAGTTATGGAGACATGCATCAAATCTTCAGTTGGAAATGAAAGGATCAGAATGTGGCAAAGGTGTTCAACCTTGGTTAGTTCTGGAACTTGGTAACAGGAGCCCTGACTGGAAGTAACACCATAAAGAGGAAAAGCACAGGTAATAGTGGAAGGATACTTGTCAGACTGGAGGCCTTTGACCTGTGGAGTCCTTCAGAAGTCAGTGCTGGGCCCATTATTCCATTATTGTTTGTTATTTATATCAATGATTTGGATGAGAATGTACAAGGCATGATTAGTAAGTTTGCTGATTACATTAAAATAGGCAGTAATGTGGACAGTGAGGAAGGTTCTCAGAAATTGCAGCAGGACTTTGATCAGCTGAAGAAGTGGGCCAAGAAATGGCAAATGGAGTTTAATATAGATAAATGTGAGGCCTTGCATTTTGGAAAGTCAAATCTGAGTTACATAGTTAATGAGTGTAGTGGAACAGAGGGATCTTGGAGTTCAGGTTCACAGTTCTCTGAAAGTGGAGTCACAGGTAGACAGGGCAGTGAAGAAGGCTTTTGGCACACTGGCCTTCATCAGTCAGGGCATCGAGTATAGAGGTTAGGAAGTTATGTTGCAGTATTACAGGATGTTGGTGAGGACGCATTTGGAGTATTGTGTTCTGTTTTGGTCACGATGTTATAGGAAGGATGTTAATAAACTGGAAAGAGTGCAGAAGAAATTTACAAAGATATTGCCTGGTCTGAGTTATAGGGAGAGGTTGGACAAGCTAGGACTTTTTTCTTTAGAGTGTAGGAGACTGAAGGGGGACATTATGCAGATGTATAAGATCATGAGAGGCAGGGATAGGCACTCAGTCTTCCTCCAAGGGTTGTAGAATCGAGGACTAGAGGGCATCAGTTTAAGGCTAGATGGAAAAGAATTCAAGGAAACACCTATGGGGCAACTTTTTTACATAGAGGGTGGTATGCATATTGCATGAGCTGCCAGCGAAGGTGGTTGAGACGGGTACATTAACAACATTTAAAAGGCATTTGGACAAACACACGGGTTGGAAAGGATTAGAAGGATATTGGCCAAGTGCAGGGAAATGGGGTTACCGTACACGGACATTTTGGTCAGCATGGACCAGTTTGGGCTAAAGAGCCTTGTCTCCGTGCTGTAGGACTCTATGTCTCCATGACAGATCTGGGGCAGCTTTAAATGAAATCCTGAAGACAGGACCAAATTGGCAGTGTCGGATGGTAAAGGGGCCCTCCCTGCTTGCTCAAGGCTCCACAGGGTCCTTCATTGCTCACCACTTTTACCACTCCACATGAAAAATCCAACAACTCCTCCTGCCATGCAGATCCACCAGCAGACCACCTGTGAAGGAGCTTAATGGGCATCTCTCTGGAGTCACATGAGTCATCTCCCAGCCCTCCTCTACCTCACTCACTCAATCATCATTTCCTTCTATTCCTTTCTGCTTTGTACATTTATTCAGTTTCCCTTTAAATCCTTAGGATGCTGAAACAGTTAAATTTTGGAAAAACATTTTAAAAACTAATGAAATAGCAAACTCATATTTAACTTGGAACAACTGGGTGATAGAGATGGATCCAGGCTTAACCTCAATGCTAAGTTGGTTCATTTCAACTGAAGGGATCACAACTTAAGTTGGCAATATCTCTGGAGATTTAATTAATATCCATTCCCTCAGCCCCTGTCTCTCTGACAAACATGCCTCTGAATCGGAGGAGTTTCAGAGATCTGGGAAGGTTGTGGGCAGGAGGAAATTACATAGACAGGGAGGGAATTTGAAAAACAGAATCAGAATTTTATAATTGAGGCCCTTCCTATCACATTGCAAGTGCCAGCCCCAACCTTTGGAACCAGGTCTCGGGTCATGGAGGTCATAACTCACCTTCACTTTGTGATGCTGTTCTGCAAAGTGTCTTTCTCCTTGAGTGCAGCCATAGCCAGCTTTAACTGCTCTTTAACCTGGTTGAGTTCACGTTCTGTTCTGACCTTCATGACACTTAGCTCCGTGTAAATTTCATTGTACCTGTCTGTTGCATACTTTTTATCCTGAAAAAGAAATTCATTAACAGAAATCATCCTGGTTATTCTGGACACTGAACACATACACAGGAGACAGAAGTACTGTCCTGACTCCTTCCTGCAGCTTCCTGAGTGTGAGCTGTACTCACCCATTGCATAGACTGAAGCTCATCCCGTAGGCACACAGTCTCCCTCCTGAGATTCTGCACTTCATTCTCCTTAATCCGCAGTAAGACCTGAGGATTAGCACAGAATGAGTTCACACATCAGCTAGAACCATCCAACAAAGATGATTCCTTAATTTACAGCCAGATTAGAACTGCATGGTCAAGTGCCTAAAATCTAATGGAGAGGCTTGAGGAGGCTTACACGGGGAATAACTGGTACTGGGGGTGAACTGCCAGAAATGTTTGACAACTTTTGATGTTAATTGCTCTCACTACTTTCATTCACTATGAAAGACAATTTTTCAAGCATTATTTGAACTCAATAACACTGAAATCTTTCAGCTACCAAATTACACAAATGTTTGATTATCTTTATCTTACATTATTATACCCAGGATTTTGCACATTTTTAAATAATACATTCTTACAAATAAAATATCAAATTGTTTTTGACACTTCATCCTTGATTGGATTTTTCTCATGCTTTATAATTTTAAATACTAATTGCAAAATTTCACTTTCATAGACTAGAGAAATTAATTTAGTTCCAGTTATTCTAGAACAAATTTTGGCATGGTGGCTCAGTGGTTAGCACTGCTGCCTCATAGCACCAGGGACCTGGGTTTGATTCCAGCTTTGGGCAAGTGTTTGCACATTCTCCCCGTGTCTGCGTGGGTTTCCTCCGGGTGCTCCGGTTTCTTCCCAGAGTCCTAAAATGTGCAGGTTAGGTGAATTGACCATGCTAAATTGCCCATAGTGTTCAGGGATCTGTAGGTTAGGTCCATTAGTCAGGGGTAAATGTAGAATAATAGGGGAGGGGAATGGGCTTGGGTGGGACACTCTGTGGACGGTCGGTGTGGACTTGTTGGGCCAAAGGGCCTGTTTCCACACTGGAGGGATTCTATTCTATTCTATTCAGTTGGTTTCAATTGCACTGAACAGCTATAAATTGACATCCTAAATTATTATCAATTAACAACACTGTCATTAATTAGCATCTAACTATAACATCACAGCATTCAAGCATTTTCAGGCGAGTCAGTGTTTAATTTTCTTCAGTGTTTTCCATCAGTGTATTGAGACATGTTATGACACATCTCTGGAGCAGGTGGGACTTGAACCAAGCCCCTTGGTTCACAGGAAGGGACATTCCGCTGCCTTCATTACTTTCAGCTCACCAAAATGAAATGACTTAGTCAAAATACTTTGACTAAGTCCCATTGCAACTTGAAATATAGCCTTTATTTTACCATTTTATCTGTAGTGTCTCAGGCTGACTATAGCTATGGTTTAAGAATTTGACTATATTTCTGTTTCTTTGTAGACAGAATCCCTACAGCATCGGAGCAGGCCATTCGACTCACTGTGTCCACAGCGCCCTCCAAAAAGAATCTCACCCAGGTCCACCCCCTAGTGTATCCCTGTAACCCTGCATTTTCCATGCTTAATCCAGCTAACCTGGACACCCTTGGATTATAGGAGGAAAGCGGAGTACCCAGAGGAAACCCACACAGACACAGGGAGAATGTGAAAACTCCACACAGACAGTCACTTGAGGCTGGAAATGAATGTGGGTCCTTGGTGCTGTGAGCCAGCAGTGCTAATCACTGAGCCACTGCGCTATTCCTTTGAGACATTAGGTGTGAATTGCCAATTTGTTGATGATCGCTTTACAGCATTATTCACTAGCGACAATCTGAGATTACATTAGTGATGATTACAATATGTTATAATATATCTTATGGGATAATTAAAGTAGTTGATTCACTTATAACGTACAGCATTTTCAATATGGTAACCCTCCACTTAGAAATTGGTTATATTGTACTGACACTTCAAACTCACCTTAGAATAGATCTGGTGTACAAACAGATGTTACATTATATGAAAATCATAAGTAAATCAGTATCGAGAAGAGCAGTAAGACTGAAAAGACACGTGACATTGATTTTTCTTGAGCTTTGTTTATACTGTAATACATCACCTGTTAGATGACAACTTCAAGGTTTGACAACTGGGCAAAATGTAGCAAGGCTAGCTGTCTTAATACATTTTCTAATATCACCTTCAACTTGATGAAGGGGCATAAAGACATTCAAGATCTGGAAAGTAGCCCCTGGTGTTTAATAGATCAACGTCCACATGTTGCATTAGGCACCAACTGACTTTTGAAGATCCACTTTTGGAATACTGCGTTCAGTTCTGGTCTCCCTACTACAAGAAGAACGTTGTGAAATTTGAAAGGGTTCAGAAAAGGTTACAAGGATGTTGCCAGGCTTGGAGGGCTTGAGCAGGGGGAGGTTATATAAGCTGAGGCTATTTTCCCTGGAACGTCAGAGGTTGAGGAATATGTTATAGAGGTTTATAAAATCATGAGGGGCATGGATAGGCCAAATAGCCAAGGTCACTTCCCTGGATGGGATCTCCAAACCTAGAGGGCACAGGTTTAAGGTGAGAGGGGAAAGATTTAAAAGGGATTTAAGGGGCAACGTTTTCACACAAAGGGTGGTGTATGTATGGAATGAGCTGCCAGAAGAAATGGTGGAGGCTGGTACAATTACAACATTTAAAAGGCATCTGGATGGGTACAGGTTGTTCTGCTATAATGCGTACTTCGTTAACGTGAATTCGCTGTAACACGATTGACAAATTGAGGACGCTGTTTCTAAAGCACAAGCTTTTAAAACGTGTATTGGCTGTGGCGCGATTACTTTGCCAACACTTTAAGCACTGTTTCTAAAGCACAATGTTTCTATAACACAGGGTTGCAAAAGAATGCAACCATGTGTTATAGAAGAACTACCCTAATAAGAATAGGAAGGGTTTAGAGGGATGTGTGTTAAAAGCCAGCAATGGGATGAGATTAATTTAGGATATTTGGTTGGCAGGAGCTAGTTGGACTGAAGGATTTGTTTCCATGCTGTACATCTCTAGGAGTCTATTTACAGGGACTTTATTAATATTTATAGTTTAGCACAAACATCAGTTTACACCTTTTTCTCTGGGCTCTTTTGGTGTTCAGTAGCCAATTTCCCATTGGTGAAGAATCTAGCTCTTTTTAAACAAACTATAAGTAAAAATCAAAATCATGTCAGGGAGAGATAATGTACTCCACTCTCAATGGTACCAACCGATCCTGAAATCTTCCAAGCTTCTGCTGGACGTCACATGCAAGAACCCACTTCTTGGTATTTTTAATCAATCTGTTCAGACGTTATGACATACTTCTGGATGAGGAATAGGGACACTGCTATTATGCCACAGGAGCCCAAAGCCGAGCTCTTCTTTTTGAAAATCCAACCAGAAAATCACCCATCTGAATTAATGAATCAAAAGTACTGGCCCCCAGGGAAATGCAATAAGAACAAAAATCAAAAAACGTGGGGAACTGCATTTCTAACTTTGACAACTGACAATGTCAAGACTGATGCACACAGAAACATCTTTTATGGAGCTTATACAGACTGCTGTGAGCAGATTTCCTTTGAATGAAACATCTTTTGGTGAGTAATTCCTGTTATAGAGAGTAACGTCTATACATGTACACCAGTTAAACTTAAACTCCTCACCACAGCAACATACACTCAGTGATAGTTAAGAGTCTTGGGCATGTGATTAGATTAGATTACTTACAGTGTGGAAACAGGCCCTTCGGCTCAACAAGTCCACACCGCCCCGCCGAAGCGCAACCCACCCATACCCCTACCTGTACCCCTTACCTAACACTACGGGCAATTTAGCATGGCCAATTCACCTGACGTGCACATCTTTGGACTGTGGGAGGAAACCGGAGCACCCGGAGGAAACCCACGCAGACACGGGGAGAACGTGCAAACTCCACACAGTTAGTCGCCTGAGGCGGGAATTGAACCCGGATCTCTGGCGCTGTGAGGCAGCAGTGCTAACCACTGTGCCACCGTGCTGCCCATTTTAGAAATAATTCCAGCATGGTAAAATTGGCACCTTCCTGAAAATACTGATGAAATCTCACTCCTCAGTGTGGATACTGAAGATTTTGCACAAGCAAGCATTAGAACCTTTGCTGATTTTTCATTTTTACTTTTCTCATGTTTGGTTTGAAGCTGTGAATTGTGAGTTAAGAGCTGATGATAACCTTTGGTCTATGAGCAGCAACTTGTTTTAAAAGAAAGAGAACATAAAAAAAAGCCTGATATTTGTTTGAGACCAGGCCTGGAAGTTAAAATTAGATTAGATTCCCTCCAGTATGGAAACAGGCCATTTGGCCCGACACATCCACACCGACCCTCTGAAGAATAACCCGCCAGAGCCCTCCCCCTACCCTACGTTTATCCTTGACTAATGCACCTAACACCATGTGCAATTTAGCACGGCCAATTCACCTGACCTGAACATCTTTGGATTGTGGGAGGAAACCCCCGCAGACATGGGGAGAATGTGCAAACTTCATGCAGACAGTCGCCCAAGGCAGGAATTGAACCCTCCCTGGTGCTGTGATGCAGCACTGCTAACCACTGAGCCACTGTACCAGCCACAAATGGCAGGTTGATTCTTGTTCAAAGAATACAGTAGTGGTTTCAGTTCCAGAGATGCATTATACTGGATTCAGAGAAGCAAATGTTGAATGTTAACTGGGGCCTTATAGGGAGACAACCAATCTAACCAAGAGAAACCAAAGTTTGAACTGGTTTTTGAATTGTGCTTGAGAAGGTTTGTGCCTGTGAAAGCTGTAGGATGGAGGTTTGATTACTGACTGGTTTGTCCTCCCATTATTAGTTTACTGAAAGTTCAGAGAATAGGACCTCAGTTATAAGTAAGCAATAAGATGGTACTATTTTCTGGGTCTACAGATTAAGAAGGAGCAAAGATGTCCTTTAGTAGATTGATGTGGGAGTTTAGGGAGAGTTTTCATGTTACTGATGATTATGTCTGCAGCAAGTGTCTTTAGTTGCAAATCCAATCACATTGCATGGATCAGCTGGAGCAGCACTTAGAGGCAATGAGGAATTTACAAGAGCTGGGGGTGTGATGGAAGTTTTAGGAAGGGAGAAAAGCTGCAGATACAGTCAGGTAGATGGGTTAACTCCAGGAAAGATAGGAGAGGCAGGCAGGTGGTACAGGAGACCCCTGTGGCTATTCCCATCTCAAACAAGTATGCTGTTTTGGAAAATGTAGGGGGTGATGGACTTTCAGGGGAATATAGCATGAACAGCCAGGTTTTTGGTACCAAGAATGGCTTGAATGTAATGTGGGGTATGTTGGGTTCCAAGACATCAATTGTGATAGGGGACTCTAGTCAGAGGCACAGACAGACATTTCTGCAGCTGGCAGCAAAATCAGAATGGTGTGTTTCCTCCCTGATGGCAGGATCAAAAGTATCTCCATAAGACCATTCGGCCCATCAAGTCCACTCTACCATTTAATCATGGCTGATGGGTGTTTCAATTCCACTTACCCGCACTCTCCCCGCAGGCCTTAATTCTTTTCGAGATCAAGATTTTTTCAATCTATGCCTTGAAGACATTTAACGTCCTGGCCTCCACTGTGCTCCATGGCAATGAATTCCACAGGCCCACCACTCTCTGGCTGAAGAAATGTCTCCTCATTTCCATTCTATATTGACCGCCTCTAATTTTAAGGCTATGCCCATGGGTCCTAGTATCCCTGCCTAACGGAAATAACCTCCCAGCGTCCACCCTTTCTAAGCCATGCATTATCTTGTAAGTTTGCCACAAGGATCGGTGCTGGGTCCTCTACGTTTTGTCATTTATGTAAATAATTTGGATGCGAGCATAAGAGGTACAGTTAGTAAGTTTGCAGATGACACCAAAATTGGAGGTGTAGTGGACAGCGAAGAGGGTTACCTCAGATTACAACAGGATCTTGACCAGATGGGCCAATGGGCTGAGAAGTGGCAGATGGAGTTTAATTCAGATAAATGCGAGGTGCTGCATTTTGGGAAAGCAAATCTTAGCAGGACTTGTACACTTAATGGTAAGGTCCGAGAGAGTGTTGCTGAACAAAGAGGCCTCGGAGTGCAGGTTCATAGCTCCTTGAAAGTGGAGTCGCAGGTTGATAGGATAGTGAAGGTGATGTTTGGTGTGCTTTTCTTTTTTGGTCAGAGTATTGAGTACAGGAGTTGGGAAGTCATGTTGCGGCTGTACAGGACATTGGTTAGGCCACTGTCGGAATATTGCATGCAATTTTGGTCTCCTTCCTATTGGAAAGATGTTGTGAAACTTGAAAGGGTTCAGAAAAGATTTATAAGGATGTTGCCAGGGTTGGAGGATTTGAGCTATAGGGAGAGGCTGAATAGGCTGGGACTGTTTTCCCTGGAACGTCAGAGGCTGAGGGGTGACCTTATAGAGGTTTAAAAAATTACGAGGGGCATGGATAGAGTAAATAGACAAAGTCTTTTCCCTGGGGTCAGGGAGTCCAGACCATAGGTTTAGGGTGAGAGGGGAAAGATATAAAAGAGACCCAAGGGGCAACTTTTTCATGCAGAGGGTGGTACGTGTATGGAATGAGCTGCCAGAGGAAGTGGTGGGGGCTTGTACAATTGCAATATTTAAGGGACATCTGGATGGGTATATATGAATAGGAAGGGTTTGGAGGGATAAGGGCCGGGAGCTGGCAGGTGGGACTAGATGGGTTGGGATATCTGGTTGGCATGGACGGGTTGGACCGAAGGGTCTGTTTCCATGCTGTACATCTCTGTGACTCTATGTCTCCTCAACCTTCTAAACTCTAAAGAATACAACCCCAGAATCCTCAGCTGTTCATCGCATGTTAGGCCTACCATTGTAGGGATCATCCGTGTGAATCTCCGCTGGACACGCTCCAGTGCCAGTATGTCCTTCCTGAGGTGTTGAGCCCAAAACTGGACACAGTATTCTAAATGACACCTAACCAGAGCTTTATAAAGTCTCAGAAGGACATCGCTGCTTTTACATTCCAACCCTCTTGAGATAAATGGCAAGTTACATTTGTTTTCTTCACCACGGACTCAACCTGCAAGTCAACCTTTAGAGATTCCTGGACTATCATTCCCAGATCCCTTTGTACTTTGGCTTTATGAATTTTCTCACTGTTTAAAAAATAGTCCATGCCTGTATTCCTTTTTCCAAAGTGCAAGTCCGAGCATTTGCTCAGGTTGAATTTCATCAGCCATTTCCTGGACCACTCTCCTAAACTGTCTAAATATTTCTGCAGCCTCCCCACCTCCTCAGAACGACCTGCTTGTCTGCCTAACTTCGTATCATCGGTGAACTTTGCCAGAATGTTCCCCAGTCCCTTCATCCAGATCATTAATATATAAAGTGAACAGCTGTGGCCCCAACACTAAACCCTGTGGGACCCCACTTGTCACCATCTGCCATTCCAAAAAAAACCTTTTATCCCAACTCTCTGCCTCCTGTCAGATAGCCAATCCCCAATCCATGAAAGATTACAACCAACACCTCCGCTATTTCCTCAGCCACCTCCCTCAGAACTCTAGGATGTAGCCCACCCAGGCCAGGAAATTTATCAATTTTTAGATCTTTTAGCTTTTCTAGCACTTTCTCTTTTGTACTGGCTACCATATTCATCTCTGCCCTTTGACTCTCCTTAATTGTTGGGATATTACTCATGTCTTTCACTGTGAATACTGACACAAAGTATTTATTAAGTTCTTCAGCTTTTTTTTATTAGATTACTTACATTGTGGAAACAGGCCCTTTGGCCCAACAAGTCCACACCGACCCGCCGAAGCGCAACCCACCCAGACCCATTCTCCTACATTTACCCCTTCACCTAACACTTTGGGCAATTTAGAATGGCCAATTCACCTAACCTGCAAATTTCCTTATCTCCCATCATAAGCCTTTCTGCATCATTTTGCCTTTTGTTTGTGTCTTATGTATTGAAAGAAACTTTTACTATAATTTCTAATATTACTGGCTAGCTTACCTTCATATTTGATTCTCTCCTTCCTTACTTCTCTCTTTGTTATCCTCTGTTTGGTTTTGTAGCCTTCCCAATCTTCTGATTTCCCAGTGCTCTTGGCCACTTTATAGGCTCTCTCTTTTTCTTTGATACATTTCCTGACTTCCTTTGTCAGCCATGGCTGTCTAACACCTGCCTGGATAATCTTCCTTTTCTTTGGGATGAACCTCTATACTATATCCTCAATTACACCCAGAAACTCCTGCCATTGCCGCTCTATTGTCTTCCCCACTACGGTCTGCTTCCAGTCGATTTTCATCAGTTCCTCTCTCAGGTCCCTGTAATTACCTTTATTTAACTGTAACACTATTACATCCGATTTTGCCTTTTTTCTTTCAAACTGCAGACTGAACTCTACCACATTATGATTGCAGCCTCCTAAGTGTTCCCTTACTTTAAGATCTTTTATAAAGTCTGTTTGTTACACAGAACTAAGTCCAGAATAGCCTGCTCCCTTGTGGGCTCCATCATAAGCTGTTCCAAAAAGCCATCCTGTAAACATTCCATAAATTCCCTTCCTTTGGATCCACCGGCAACATTATTCACCCAGTGCACCTGCATCTTGAAGTCCCCCATGATCGCCGTGACCTTGCCTTTCTGACATGCCCTATCAATCGCCCAGTACATCTTGCGCCCCTGATCCTGACCACTGCTGGGAAATCTGTTCACAACTCCCGTTATGTTTTTTTTTTGCTTTTGTGGTGCCTCAACTCCACCCACACAGACTCCACATTATCTGACCCTATGTCATTCAGTGCATAGATTTAATTTCGTTCTTAACTAACAAGGCAACCCCGCCTCCTCTGCCCACCTCCCTGTCTTTTCGATAAATTGTAAATCCTTGGATGTTTAACTGCTAATCCTGAATCTCCTGCAACCATGTCTCTGTGATGCCTACCACATCATAATCATTCACAATGATTTGTGCCATTAATGTATCTGCTTTGTTATGAATACTACGAGCATTTAGATAAAGCGCCTTAATGCTAATTTTCTTATCCTCATGATTTCCAACATCTCTAATAATATGTCCTAAGGTCCCATTCCTTTTTGCTTCACTCCTGCCTTGAACTTAATCTCTGCACACATGCTAAGCTGTTGCTCATCTTTCTACTTGACTCCCATGACTCTCAAGTTTAAAGTCCTAGTGACCACCCTATTTATCCTTTTCGCCAGAACACTGCTTCCAGATTGGTTTGGGTGGAGACCATTCCATCAGTATAGATCCCTCCGGTTTCAAAACTGATGCCAATGCCCCATGAAGTGGAATCCCTCTTTCCCACACCAATCTCTTACTCACATATTAACTTCCCTAATTTTCTTATCCCTATGCCGATTAACACGTGGCTTGGGCAGTAATCCAAAGATTATGACCCTTGAGGACTTGTTCTTCAATTTCCTTCCTCGTGCTTGATAATCCCCAAACAGGTCCTCCTTCCTAGCCTTGCCTATGTTGGTAGTGCCAACGTGGACCACAACAACTGGATCCTCCCCGTCCTGCTCCAGTATTCTTTCAAGCCAGTCGGAGATATCCCGCACCCTGGCACTGGGCAGGCAACACACCATACGGGACTCCCAATCAGGCTTGCAAAAGATATTATCTTTCCCCCTAATTATAGGATCCCCAATAACAACTACTTGTCTTTTTGCTCCCCCTTCTTCAATGGCCTTCTGCACCATGGTGCTGTAGTCAGCTGGCTCATCCTGTCCACAGCCCTTTCCCTCATCCACACAGGGAGCAACAATCTCATACCTACTGGATAAGGTCAGGGGCTGAGGTTTCTCCACTCCTGAACTCAGAATCCCCCTACCTGCCTCACTTACAGTCACACCCTGTTGTCCCTGATCACTAACTGAATTTGAATTACTTAATCTACTGGGTGTGACTGCCTCCGGAAACAAAGCGCCCAGGGAACTCTCCCCCTCCCGGATGTGCCAAGGTGTTTGAAGCTCAGATTCCAGATCATTAACTCTGAGCCGGAGTTCTTCCAGCAACCAACACTTGCTGCAGATGTGGTCACTGCGGTTCACAATGGGATCAGCCAGCTCCCACATCATACAGCTACAGAGGGTGCAGAATGTTCTCAAAGGGGAGAGGGACCAGGAGGAGATCGTTGTACACATTGGAGTTAGTGAGGGTAGGAGTAAGAGGATACAGCAGATGAATGCATGGCTGAGGAGCTGGTACAGGGGAGAAGGGTTCACAATTTTGGATCATTGGAATGTCTTCTGGGGAAGAAGTGACCTGTACAAAAAGGATGGATTGCACCTGAATCGGAAGGGGACTAATATACTGGCACGGAGATTTGCAAGAGCTGCTTGGGAGGATTTAAACTAGTAAGGTTTGGGGGGGGAGGTGTGGGAAGATGGTGGGGGTGGTGGGAGGGGGGGCCTGGGGGGAGGTGGGACCTAGGGACATAGCAATCAAGGAGATCAATCTGAAACTGGGGCAGTTGGAAAAAGGAGCTAGTCAAACAGTCAGGGCTAACAGGAACAAAGCAGAGAACAAGGCAGGACTGAATAATTAAACTGCATTTATTTCAATGCAAGAGGCCTAACAGGCAAGGCAGATGAACTCAGGGCATGATTAGGAACATGGGATTGGGATATTGTTGCAATTACAGATACGTCACTCAGGGATGGATAGGACTGGCAGCTTAACATTTCAGGATACAAATGCTATAAAGAAGGATAGAAAGGGAGGCAAGAGAGGAGGGGGAGTGGTGATTTTGGTAAGGGATAGCATTACAACTGTACTTAGGATTTCCTGGGAATACATCCAGGGATGTTATTTGGGTGGAACTGAGAAATAGGAAAGGGATGATCACCTTATTGCGATTGTATTGTAGAACCTCCAATAGTCAGCAGGAAATTGAGAAACAACTTTGTAAGGAGATCTCCGTTATCTGTAAGAATAACAGGGTGGTTATGGTAGGGGATTTTAACTTTCCAAACATAAACTGGAACTGCCATAGTGTTAAGGGTTTAGATGGAGGGGAATTTGTTAAGTGTGTACAAGAAAATTTTCTAATTCAGTATGTGGATATACCTACTGGAGAAGGTGCAAAACTTGATCTACTCTTGGGAAACAAGGCACTACAGGTGAGAGTGGCAGAGTGGTCAGTGGGGGAGCACTTTGGGGCCAGTGACCATATTAAGTTCATTTTAAAATAATGATGGAAAAGGATAGACCGATCTAAAAGTTGAAGTTCTAAATCGGAGGAAGGCCAATTTTGATGGTATTAGGCAAGAACTTTCAAAAGTTGTTTGGGGGCAGATGTTTGCAGGTCAAGGATTGGCTGGAAAATGGGAAACTTCAAAATTGAGACGAGACACAGTATATTCCTGTTAGGGTGAAAGGAAAGGCTGGTAGTTGTAGGGAATGATGAATGACTGAGAAATAGAGGATTTGATGAAGAAAAAGGAAGCATATGTCAGGTATAAACAGCAGAGATTGAGTGAATCCTCATAAGAGTATAAACGCAGTAAGAGTATACTTAAGAAAGACATCAGGAGGGCAAAAAGGGAACTTGAACTAACTTTGGCAAATAGGGTTAAGGAGAATCCAAAGGGATTTTATAAATATATTAAGGACAAAAGGGTAACTCGGGAGTGAATAGGACCCCTCAAAGATCAGCAAGGCAGCCTATGTGTGGAACCACAGGAGATGGGGAGATTCTAAATGAGTATTTTGCATCAGTGTTTACTGTGAAGGACATGGAAGATATACAATGTAGGGGAATAGATGGTGACATCTTGAAAAATGTCCATGTAACAAAGGAGGAAGTGCTGGGCGTCTTGAAAAGCAGAAAGATGGATAAATCCCAGACCTGATCAGCTGTACCCTAGAACTCTGTAGGAAGCTGGGGAAGTAATTGCTGGGCCCCTTGCTGAGATATTTGTATCATCGATAGCCATAGGTGAGGTGCTAGAAGACTGGAAGTTGGCTAATGTGATGCCACTGTTTAAGAAGGATGGTAAGGACAAGCTAGGGAACGATAGACCTGTGAGCCTGACATTAGTGGTGGGCAAGTTGTTGGAGGGAATCCTGAGGGACAGGATTTACATGCATTTGGAAAGGCAAGGACTGATTAGGGATAAAGGAGGAGAAAGTGAGGACTGCAGATGCTGGAGATCAGAGCTGAAAATGTGTTGCTGGAAAAGCGCAGCAGGTCAGGCAGCATCCAAGGAGCAGGAGAATTGACGTTTCGGGCATGAGCCCTTCTTCAGGAATGAGGAAAGTGTGCCAAGCAGGCCAAGATAAAAGGTAGGGAGGAGGGACTTGTGGGAGGGATGTTGGAAATGTGATAGGTGGAAGGAGGTTAAGGTGAGGGTGATAAGGTGAGGGTGATAGGCCGGAATGGGGGTGGGGGTGGAGAGGTCAGGAGGAAGATTGCAGGTTAGGAAGGTGGTGCTGAGTTCGAGGATTGGGACTGAGACAAGGTGGGGGGAGGGGAAAATAGGAAACTGGAGAAATCTGAGTTCATCCCTTGTGGTTGGAGGGTTCCTAGGCGGAAGATGAGGCGTTCTTCCTCCAGCCGTCATGTTGCTATGGTCTAGCGATGGAGGAGGCCAAGGACCTGCATGTCCTTGATGGAGTGGGAGGGGGAGTTGAAGTGTTGAGCCACGGGGTAGTTGGGTTGGTAGGTCCGGGTGTCCCAGAGGTGTTCTCTGAAACGTTCCGCAAGTAGGCGGCCTGTCTCCCCCAATATAGAGGCCACATCGGGTGCAGCGGATGCAGTAAATGATGTGTGTGGAGGTGCAGGTGAATATGTGGTGGATATGGAAGGATCCCTTGGGGCCTTGGAGGGAAGTAAGGAGGGAGGTGTGGGCGCAAGTTTTGCATTTGTTGCGGTTGCAGGGGAAGGTGCTGGGTGTGGAGGTTGGGTTGGTGGGGGGTGTGGACCTGACGAGGGAGTCACGGAGGGAGTGGTCTTTCGGAACACTGATAGGGGAGGGGAGGGTCAACATGGCTTTGTACATGGGAAATCATGTCTCGCAAACTTGACTGAGTTTTTCTGAAGAAGTAACAAAGAGGATTGATATGGGCAAAGTGGCGGGCGTGATGCAGATGGACTTCAGGATGGTGTTCAACAAGGTTCCCCATGGGAGACTGGTTAGCAAGGTTAGATCTCATGGAATATAGGGAGAACCAGCCATTTGGATACAGAACTGGCTCAAAGGTATAAGACAGAGGGTGGTGGTGGATTGTTGTCTTTCAGACTGGAGGCCTGTGACCAGTGGAGTGCCACAAGGATCGGTGCTGGGTCCTCTACTTTTTGTCATTTACATAAATGATTTGGATGTGAGCATAAGAGGTACAGTTAGTAAGTTTGCAAAATTGGAAGTGTAGTGGACAATGAAGAAGGTTACCTCAGATTACAACAGGATCTTGATCAGATGGGCCACTGGGCAGAGAAGTGGCAATGGATTTTAATTTAGATAAATGGGAGGTGCTGCATTTTGAAAAGGCAAACCAGAGCAGGACTGATACACTTAATGGTAAGGTCCTAGGGAGTGTTGCTGAATAAAGAGACCTTGGAGTGCAGGTTCATAGCTCCCTGAAAGTGGAGTCGCAGGTAGATAGGATAGTGAAGAAGGTGTTTGGTATGCTTTCTTTTATTGGATAGAGCACTGAGTATAGGAGTTGGGAGGTCATGTTGCGACATTGGTTAGGCCACTTTCGGAATATTGTGTGCAATTCTGGTCTCCTTCCTATCGGAAGAATGTTGCGAAACTTGAAAGGATTCAGAAAAGATTTATAAGGATTTTGCCAGGGTTGGAGGATTTGAGCTACAGGGAGAGGCTGAATCGGCTGAGGCTGTTTTCTCTGGGCTGAGGGGTATTCTTATAGAGGTTCATAAAATCATGAGAGGCATGGATAGGGTAAATAGACAAGTTCTTTTCCCCTGGGGTGGGGGTGTTGAGAACCAGAGGGCATAGGTTTAGGGCGAGAGGGGAAAAATTTAAAAGGGACTTAAAAGGCAACTTTTTCATGCAGAGGGTGGTGCATCTATGGAATGAGCTGTCAGAGGAAGTGGTGGAGGCTGGTACAGTTACAGCATTTGGAAGGCATCTGGATGGGTATTTGAATAGAAAGGGTTTAGAGGGATAGGGGCTAGGTGCTGGCACATCAGACTAGATTATGTTGGGATATCTGGTCGGCATAGACGAGTTAGACAGAAGGGTCTGTTTCCGTACTGTATATCTCTATGACTGTGACTCTATTAAAGTGAATATTCTTCAGAGCCTGCTGGAAGCTATAGCATACATCAGGCTCTTCTGAAAACCAGCAAGATATAATCCATGAGCCTTAAGACCGTCAACTAAAAGAAATAGGACCAAGAGTAGGCTGTTGATCCCCTTGAGCCTCCTCCGTTTTCCTGCCCTATGCCCATAAGTCTTGATTCCCCTCCTGATCAAGAGTCCATCTCAGCCTTAAGTACACATTAGGACTCTGCCCTCACAGCTCTCTATGGCAAAGTATTCCAAAGACTTACAGCTCTTGGAGAGAAGAAATTCGTCCTCTTCATAAGGCATGGTGGCGCAATGGTTAGCACGGCTTACTGGGTTCAATCCCAGCCTGGGGTGACTGACCTGTGTGACATTTGGATGTTCCCCTGGTGTCTGGGTTTCGGCTGGGTACCCCTCCTACAATCCAAAGATGGGCAGCATGGTGGCTCAGTGGTTAGCATTGCTGCCTCACAGCACCAGGGACTCGGGTTCAATTCCAACCTTGGGTGACTGTGGAGTTTGCACATGTCTGCATGGGTTTCCTCCGGGTGCTCCAGTTTCTTCCCACAGTTCAACGACATGCAGGTTAGGTAAACTGGCTATGCCAAATTGCCCATTGTGTTCAGGGATGTGTTGGCTAGATGCATTAGTCAGGGGAAATGTACAGTAATAGGGTGGGGGAGTGGGTCACTCTTCAGAGAGTCAGTATGGACTTGTTGGGCTTAATGTCTGTTTCTACATTGTAGAGATTCTATGTGCAGGTTAGGCAGATTGGTCATGCTAAGTTGCCTATAATTTCCAGGATGTGCAAGCAGGGTGGGTTAGCCATAGTACCTGTGGGGTGACAGCATGAGTGTCTGGATAGGATGCTCTTCAGACGGTCACTGCAGACTCAGCGGAGCGGGCCAACTGGCCTCTTTCTGCACTTTATGGATTCCATGATCTCAGTTCTAAATTGGCCCCTTTATTTTGACAATGTGTCCTTTGGTCCTAGACTCACCCATGAGGGGAATGTCCCATTAGAGTTTATCCTGTCAAGTCCTTTAAGAATCCTATATCTTTCAATGAGATCATCTCACATTTCTCCAAGAATGTAAGAACTAGTAGCAGGAGTAGGCCATTTGACCCATCGAGCCTGCTCTGCCATTCAATAAGACCATGGCTGATCTTTTCACGGACTCAGCTCCACTGACTCACCCTCTCACTATAATCCTTAATTCCTTCACTGTTCAAAAAAAATTATCTACCTTAGCTTTAAAAACATTTCCTGAAGTAGCGTCAACTACTTCACTGGGCAGAGATTCACAACCATCTGGGTGAAGAAGTTCCTTCTCAATTCAATCCTAAATCCGCTCCCCCTAATTTTGAGGCTATGCCCTCTTGTCCTAGTTTCACCCACTAATGGAAACATCCTCTCTTATGTCTAGCTTATCTGTTCCCTTAATAATTTTATAAGTTCTGATCTAAATCCCAACCTATTAGCCTTTGCTCATAAGTCAATCCCATTGTATCAGGGATCATTCTAGTGAATTTTCTTGGAAATGCCTCCAATGAAATGATAGCTTTCCTAAAATAAGGGGACCAAAATTACTTACACTACTCCAGATGCGGTCTCACCAATACCTTGTACAGTTGCAATAAGACGTTCCTACTCTTATACTCCAACCCTCTTGAAATAAGGCCAACATTCCATTAGCCTTCCTGATTACCTACTGTGCACCTGTGTACAGCTCTTTGAGTTTTCTGCACAGTTATCCCCCAGGTCTCTTTGTGTTGCAGTTTTCAGCAGTTTTTCTAATTTATAGATAATATTTTTTTTTAGTTTTCTCTTCCAAAATAAACTTCACATTTTCTCACATTGTACTCTACTTGCCAACTGTTCGCCTACTTATTTAACCTGACAGTATCTCTCTGTAAACTGTTTGTATCCTTCTCACAACCTGCCTTCACATCTATTTAGTACTATCTGAAAATCTGGCTACACTGTATTCACTTCCTCCAAGTCATTGATATATATTATAAACAATTGTGGCTCCAGTACTGAACCGTTTGGAATCCCACAGGTCACGAGTCACCAACCTGAAAGAAAAACCCTTCTCCCCACTGGCTGTTTGCTGTCAATAAGCCAATTCTGTACCTGTGCCAATATATGACTGTGCCAGTATGGGCTCTTACCTTGTGACTTAATCGTTTGCGAGGTACATTGTCAAATGTCTTCTGGAAGTCCAAATACAACATATCTACTGGTTTCCCTCTACCCACTGTGGTTGAGACTTCATCAAAAAACTGTAATAACTTAGTAAGACATGATTTTCCTTTCATGAAACCACACTGACTCTGCTTGATCAGATTATGATTTTTCAAATGTTCTGCGATTACTAATTGATTCCAATAATTCAACCTTTGGATGTTTGGCTAATCAGTCTCTTGTCACCTGTGTTTTGCCTCCCACCTTTTGAATAGAGGTGTCACATTGCAGTTTTATAATCCTCGAGTATTTCTCTAGAATCCAGAGATTTTTGGAGAATTACATTAAGCACCTCCAGTATCACTGTAACTATCTTTTTAAAGGCCCTGTAATGCAAGGTATCAGGGCCAGGGGACTTATCTGCCTTTAGCCTCATTCATTTGTCTAATAATACTTCTCTAGTGATGGTGATGTCACTTAATTCCTTCCCTGTATTTTTTAAAATGAATGGGATGAACAAAGTGTGATCCACCATAAAGACCAACACAAAATATCTCTTTAACTCCTCTGCCAATTTTTTGGTTCCCCAAGATTTATTTTGTAGGGGGCCTACATTCACTTTGACCCCTCTCTTTTTATGTATTTAAACTAGCTCTTATTGTCAGTTATATTCCTTACTAGAATCTAGAATCCTGATGTAGGAAGCTGGCTATTCAGCCAATCGAGTCCATACTAACCCTTTGAAGAGTATCCCACCCAGATCCACCCCCCCCTCTACCCTATCCCTGTAACTCTGTATTTCCTGTGGCTAATCCACTTATCCTGCACACCTTTGGACTATTTGCCCTCAGTTTATTTTCTCTGTCTTTATGATGTTTAGTCCTCCCCTAATTTTGAATTTACCCCAGTCTTCAGTGCGCTATCACTGACCGTGTCCTCCTTATTTGCTATTTCTTTCAACTTAATACTGTCATTAACGTCCTTGGTTGGTTGGGCTTGGTTTATCCCTCTCTTAGAATCTTTTCTCCTCACTGGGATGTATTTTTGCTGAGAGTAATTAATTATTTCCGGTGCCTACCACTGTGTGCTTACTGGCCAAGTGGCATTATTGCTAGACTACTAATCTAGAAACTGGATTAGTGGTGCTGGAAGAGCACAACAGCTCAGGCAGCATCAGGAATACCCAGTATTTGGTTTTCAGCATCTGCAGTCATTGTTTTTACCTTACCAATCTAGAAACTCAGCTCATGTTCTGGGGACTCGGTTTCGAATCTCGCCATGGCAGGTTGTGGAATCCGAATTTAAATTTGGAATTAAGAATCTATTGATGACCACTAAACCGTTGCTGATAATTGGAAAAACCATCTGGCTCACTAATGTCCTTCAGGAAAAGAGGTCTGCCATCTGATATGGCCTACATGTGACCACAGAAATGTGGTTGACTCTCAACTTCCCTCTGAAATGGCCTAGCAAATCATTCAGTTGTATCAATTGCAACAAAGTCTCAACAAAGAAATAAAACTTAAATGTACCACCTGACACTGACTGGAAAAGACAATTGCAAAAACAACCTTGGCAACTCTGCAGAGTCGTCCTTACTAACTTAGGGGGGCACGTGCTACAATTGGGAATGCTGTCTTACACAACAGTCAAGCAACAGCCTGACATAGTGAAATTCACAGAATCATACATTATCGACAATGTCCCAGACACCACCATCACCATTCCTGAATATGTCCTGTCCCACCTGCAGGACAGACCCAGCAGACCTGGTGGCACAGTGGGGAGGTAGTTGCCCTGGGAGTCCTAAGCATCGACTCCAGACCCATGAAATTTCATGGCTTCAGGTTAAACATGTGCAAGGAAACCTCCTGCTGATTACCATGTACTGTCCTCCCTTAGCTGATGAATCAGTGCTCCTCCATGTTGAACAACATTTAGACAAAGCACTGGAGATGGAAAAGGTGCAACATCTATTCTGGTGGGGATTTCATCGTCCACAACCAAGATTGGCTTGGCAGCAGCACAAGTGATTGAGCTGGTCAGGTCCTGAATGACGTAGTTGCTAGACTGGATCTGCAACGGGTAGTGAGGGAACTAACAAGAGGGAAAAACAGACTTTACCTCACCCGTACCAATCTGCAGGCTGGTATTGGTAAAGGTAACTACCGCCTAGTCCTCATGGTGACAAGATTCCTCCATTATATTGAGAATACCCCAATCATGTTGTAAGGCACTAGAACCATGTTAAATGGGACAGAATTCAAGTAGACCTAGCAACTCAACACTGGGCATCCTTGAGGCACTGTGGGCCATTATTCTAGTGCAATCTGTAACCTTATGATCTGGCATATACCCCACTAAACCATTATCATCAAGCCAGGGGATCAACCCTGGTTCAATGGAGAGTGGAGGAGGGCATGTCAGGAGCAGCACCAGGCATGCCTAAAAATGTGGTGTCAACCAAATGAAGCCACCAAACAGGACTACTCCATGCCAAACAGCATAAGCAGTGAGTGACAGACAGAGCTAAGCGATCCCACAACCAGCAAATTCAGAGCTAAGCTCTGCAGACCTGTTACATTCAGTTGCGAAGATTGTGAACAATTAAACAATTCACTGGAATAGAAGGCTGCACAAATATTCCCATATTCAGTGTTGGAAAAGCCAACATGTAGTAGCCATCCTCAATAACATTTGAGAAAGTGGTGGTAAGCTGCCTTCTTGAACTGCTTTAATTCATGTGCTGTTGACTCTCAGTGCCATTAGCGAGAGCGTTCCAGGATTTTGACCCAGCGACAATGAATGAATGGATATATATTTCAAAATTAGAATGGTAACTGGCTTGAAGGGTAACTTGCAGTGGTGGTGTTCCCATATATCTGCTGCTTTTATCCTTCTAGTTAGCAGTGGTTGTGAGTTTTGAAGATGCTTCTATGGAGCCTTGGTGAAGGAGAGGTGGATGTTATGAGTATGAAGCCAATCAAGCAGGTGGTTTTGCCCTGGATCATGTCAAGCTTTTTGAGTGTTACTGGAACTGCATTCATGCAGGGTAACGGGAGCTTTTATACTACAATCTTGACTGTAGCTTATAAATGGTGGAAAGCCTTTGGGGAGTTAGGAAGTTACTCACAGGAAGAACCTAACCTCTGACCTGCTGTTGTAGCCAGATATTTATGTGGCTAGTCCAGTTGAGTTTCTGGTCAATGATAACCTCCAGGATGTTGATAGTGGTAGATTTAGTGAAGATAATGCCGTTGAATATCAAAAGGATGATATTTAGATTCTCTCTTGTGGGAGATGGTCTTCACCTGGTATTTGTGGGGCACAAATGTTTCTCTGAACTCAGAAGGTGAGGTGAGAGTGAATGGTTGCCCCAAGACAACATTTGACTGAGAATGATATCCAAAGCATTAGTAAAACTGGAGTCAGTGGCAATCAGGGTGAGTCTCTTCACTAGTTGGTATCACACCTAGCACAAAGTAGGTATTTGTGATTGTTAGAGACCAAACGTTTTATGTATGTTCCCAAACCAGGAACCCTTTACAGGACTTGCTCAGGGTTGTGTCTTAGGCTTACCCATCTTCAGCTGCTTCATCAATGAACCTTCCCCCCCATCATAAGGTCAGATGTGGGCATGTTCTCCGATTGTCACAAAATGTCTAGCACCATTTACCACTCCTCAGCTACTGAATATATCTAGGCTTGTGCTGCTAAGTAGGAAGTGAAATTCACATCACACAAAGGACCACTAGGACCATAAGCAGGGGCAACAATCATGCAAAATGGATTTTGTTTTAGGTGAATGTAAAATGGTACATTATTAACCAAAATCCTCCCACAAGGTGTAAGCAATGGACTCCAAAGAGACTTGAAGACCCAGATACATAGGTAATTAAAATATCATTATAAAGTACAGAAAATAATCATAAATGTTACTGGAATACTGGCTTTTCAACCAAAAAGAATGGAAAATAAGGGACAGATGTAATGCTATAGCTGTACAATTCAACCCAATACCTGGAGTTATTGAGAGCAGGTCTGGGTGCTATACCACAGGAAGGATATGCGGACCTTGGACAGCATCTGGGAGAGTTTTGTTGAAATATTATATGGAGTCCAAGGGTTGGATTATGAGGAGAGATTACAAAAAACAGGTTTATATTGTCTGGAATTTAGAAGGTTATGGGGACAGCAGTTTCAAGATATTAAGGAGGACTGAGCGGAAAGAGTCAGGGATTCTAGACTTGAGGCATAATTTGAGAATTAAAGACCGACTTTTCAAGAGTTAAATTAGGAAACTTCTACACACAAAAATGGTCAAAGTTTGAAATTATTTTCTGTTGTTCAATGAATACCACTCTCACTACTGAGTCAGAATGTTGTATCCTTAAGACATATTCTAGGAGATGAATATAAAGTCTAGGCTGATCCTCTAGTAATGTCTTGTGGACATTTAAATGTGATGTTAAACCAGAGCAATGGCTAGTCTCTATGATAGATATGATATGCTTAGTGCACTACTTCAAAGAGGCGCAAGGGAATTATCACTGTGGGTGTGGCTAGGTCATTATTTATTGGCTATGCCCAGAGTGTACTTAAGAGTTAACAACATTGCTGAGGATCTGGAGCCAGACTGGATAAGGACAGCATATTCTCATTAATAATTGAGTCATTACATGGCCAACATTAGACTAATACTTTTAAATGAATTCAAATTAAATCATCTTCTATGGCTCAGATTCAAATCCATTTCCCTAGGGAATTAGCCATTAAATTAGTTTAAATGGTGCTGCTATTACACAATTTTCTTATAACACAGATTGCACGAGAATGGAACTGTTGTGTTATAGTAGAACTGACTGTACATATGTATGTACAAAATACACATAGAATAATGGATTGAAAGGATTGAGCCACAGACTGGAATCTAAAGAGCTGATTAAGGTAAATCTTGAAGAGTGAATCTCTACATCTGAAGTCTTATTCCTAACCAGGGTCGCATTTCATTCTGAATTTAATTTTTCATCTATACCACTACATGTGGACAATGAAGACAGACCTGGATAGTTTCCATAGAGGGGGTGTGAGTGTGACACTGAGAAATACAGTGATTGGAAGGAGGCAGCCAGGTAGATCTTATAGAATATGAGTTCCCTGATTGAGTCTGTTAACCTGGTTTAATCAGGGTGCCCTGTGCTAGCTGGGTCAGTGACATGTACTATCCACATGTAAATAAAGAGTGACTGGGTGACAGGATACTGGCATTCATGGAGTTATTTCAGGCAGGAGGTACAAAATTGATTGCATGAACTAACTACCTTCTCAGCCAAGATCTAGGCATTTATAAAGGATTCTATTTGACCAACCTTCATAAGGCTGACAATGGAAAGTGCTGTTTCAACACTATGTTGTCAACAGCAATTCCCTCCTATTTCTCCTAGGATTTAGTACAGCTGCTGAACTTAATCATTGATGCATCATCTACAAATCTGTACGGCTTGGCACTTGTGTGTCTGCTCACTAGTGTGTATTTAATGGCCAAAAATGCAAGATGGGTGCTAATAAATGAGGCAACCTCTTTAACCAGAGAGTTGGTTTATGTGTTCAGTTTACTACCACTCAAGAGTGGTTGAACTGGATGCAGCAGACAGATGTCAGTGAAGGAGAATGGAACAGAAAGTTTCACTGTAGGAACATGAGTAGGTCATTAACCCCCTTGAGCCCTTTCCATCATTTAATTGGTCATGGCTGATCCGCATCTTAACTCCATATCTCCACCTTTGTTTTGAACTTTTAATTCTCTTCCTAACTCAAAACAGTTAACCTCATTTGAAATTTATAATTTGCTGTATTCAACACGGTTCAAAGTTATGTGGACAGAGGTTTGAATGGGGCGTAAACACTGACACAGGCCATTTCTGTGTTGTAAACTTCTGCACAGGCAGTACTGCAGATATGAAGTAATAGTGAGCCACCAGCGCTTTTTGTTTGTAGATCAGACAGCTTGGAACATGTCCTGTTATTATTGCAAAAACTAACCTCTGTAGATAAGACTGTAGTTCCTGAAATACATTCTATTAAAAAAGCAAAAAAAAACCTAAGAAATATCTATTTGTGAATTCTTAGTTAAGTTAATGATAATGTTAGGTTAAAAGGGGAGGCTTATAATATTACAAAGATAAGAAATAGGCCTGAGGATTGGGAGAGTTTTATAAAGCAGGAAAGGGCCATCAAACAAATGATTAAAAAAAGGAAAAAAATTAGAATATAAGAGTAAAATAGCCAAGAATATAAAAACAGATTGCAAGCAGTTTTACATGATGTAGAGTGACTAAAGTGAATATTGTTATCTTAGAGGCACAGACAAGAAAAATGATCAAGAAGAATAAAGGGAACGAAGAGACGATAGTTGACTCAAATTATTTCGCAGAAATAGAGGGTAACCAAGTAGCTACTATGAGTGTGGAACATAAGATAATTAATGTATTTAGAGAAAAAAAATTGGATAAACCGAAGAGACTAGAAGATAACAAATTCTCACGACATAACGGTTGATGCAGAGCTATTGAATGTAATGACTATCATTTTAAACAAAATCCCTAGTAACAGCAGGGAAGTGGCAATGTCACACAAATGCCAGGCAATTACTATCTCCAACAAGAGACAATCTTCCCATCGCCCCTCAGGTTTACCATTGACCAGAAACTGAACTGGTCCAGGCATACAAGTCCTGTACTTACAGAAGCAGGTCAAAGGTGGAAACTCTACAGCAAATCCAGCTCAGTGGTTAGCATTGCTGCCTCACAGTGCCAGGGACCCAGGTTCAATTCCAGCCTTGGGCGACTCTCTTTGTGTAGTCAATACATTCTTTCAGTGCCTGCGTGGGTTTCCTCCAGGTGCTCTGGTTTCCTCCCATAGTCCAAAGATGCGTAGGTCAGATGAATTGGCCATGCTGAATTGCCCACAGTGTTAGGTGCAATAGTCAGAGGGAAATGGGTCTGGGTGGGTTACCCTTCGGAAGGTTGGTGTGGACTTGTTGGACTTGGGGACCTAATTAAATAACTCACCATCTAACGTCCCAATACCTGTCCACCATTGATAAAGGAGAAGTCAGAAATGTAATGGAATACTCCCCATTTGCCTTGATGAGTGCAACTCCAACAATGCTCAAGAAGCTTGACTGACACCTAATCCACCACCTTAATTCCTTCTGCCAGCAATGTGCATTTGCAGCAGTATGTACCATCTAAAAGGTGCATTACAGCAACTCACCAAGGCTTGACAGTACCTTCCAAATCTGTAACCTCTAACATGTAGAAGGACAAGGGCAGCATATATACAGGAACAAGCTCCCCTCCAAGGCTCTTACCTTCCAGAGTTGGAAATATATCCTGATTCCATCAATGTCCTTCCCTCTCCAACAACATCATGGAAGATCTTATATTCCATGGAGTGCAAAAGTTCCAAAAGATGACTCACTTTCATCTCCTCAGAGGAGTCAGGTCCGGGCAATAATTCTTGGCTGAGCCAATAACACCCACATTTTGAGAAAGTATAAATGTATTTAAAAATCCCATGGACTGGAATTTACCAAATGTAACATTGATATGCAAAACAAAAAGCAGAGAGAAGACTACAGGATAGTTAGCCTGACATCAGTCAATGGGAAATGCTGGAATCTAACATTAAGGAACTCTTAACAATGCACTTAGAAAATCATATTATCATCAAAATAATGAAAAAATTGTTTTACAAGAAGAGAGTTGTGTTTGGCAAATTATGAGGTTGTACCTAGTAGGGAACATAAAGAGCAACATGCTTGGATTTCTAAAAGTCATTTGAAAAAGCGATGGACAAATGGCTAACACCCAAGATAAGGGCTAAGGAAGTTAGGGCAATGTATTGGGATTGATAGAGGATTGGTTAACCAACAGGAAACAGAGAATAAGGATAAACCAGGAATTTTCAAGCTGGCAGATTGTACCACAAGAAACAAAGCTGGGGACTAAGCTATTTACAATTTATATTATTACTTGAAATAGATACCTATATGATTATTGAAAGAAGAAGTGGGTTGAGAAGGATATTTTTAACAAGTTACATTTCGCTACATGAGAGGACAGTAGAAGCAGACTCACTTGAAGTTTTGAAAAGGGAGTTTGAGAAATTCCATAAAGTGAAATAAAATGCAGGGCTCTGGGAACATAGTAGGACAGTGGAGTAAATTGGGTTGTTCTCTTGAAGAGCCAGTATGGGTCCGATATGTCACAGTCTGCTGTTGTGTACACTAAACATCACATGGTATAATACTCTACTGTACTCTTGAACACTCCACCAGTTGATAACAGTGTGCGGACATTACAACTACTCATTCAAATTTATTTTAAGTAACTTTTATTGAAGCCAAAATAAATTAGTCGATAAAATTAGAGCTTTCAATCATCATGGTCCTTTTGTGAGAAAGTTGCAGAGAATTTTGTTCCTGCTAGTCCTTTAATAATTCAGGCTCATCAGAGTGATGTGGATAAGAAGCCTAGCTCAGTCTGTTCAACGATAGTCATTATATTAACTGCCTGTCTGGCACCAAATTGAAGTTGAATCATCTCTGTATTTAGCATTCAAAGGTCTGGAATAAAAGTGCAACAGACTGTCAGAGGCAGTTGAAAAATGTTGATCTCTTTGGTGAGGCTTGTATGTTCTAACACACATTTGGTACCAGAAATACATTGGGACTCTTTCGGTAGAAACATGCAGCTGAGAAATTAATGCAATGGATTTCAATTCAAAAGAAAGTCAGATACAGTGTTCTCTTTGATGGACTAGATGCTCTCAGACTCTCAAGCCAATATAAAGAAATTTGGAATGGGCACAAAAACTGGAGCCCATGCTATTACATGAGGCTGTGGTATAGTGTTAAGGTTATTGGATTAGTAATCCAGATGCCCAGGCTTAATGCTCTGGGGACAGGGGTTCACATCTCACCACAGCAGCAGGTAAAATTTACATTTAGTCAATAAGAATTGGGAAGTGAGTGCTCGTGTCTCTAATAATGACCATTGTTGTAAAAACCCATCTGATTCACTAACATTCTTTAGGAAAGTAAATCTGCTGTCCTTATTCAGTCTGGCCTTCACGTGACTCCGGGCCAACAGCATTGGAGAGCACAGATTCTTAACTGTCCTCTGAAATGACTTAACAAATTATTCAAGAATAATTAGGGATTAACAATAAGTGCTGGCCTTACCAATGATACCCATGTCCCATGAAAACAAAGAAAGAATACATCAAAAGTGGTCAGTGGAGATTTCCCAGAATAATACCTGGACTCCATAAGAGGCAAGATTACACAAACCGGAGGTATTTCTGCTGGTTGAGGAAATCTAAGACTAGGGGACATACCCAGATTATTCAGGAATAAAATTAGGGAACATTTCTGCACACTAGGGATGCCCAGAGTAACTGTTCCTGGGGTGGTGAGTCTATCCTATGAAGACAGATTACGCAAACTGGGTCTATATTTTCTAGAGTTATGAAAGATGAGAGGTGATCTCATTGAAACTTATACAATTTATTCATCCCAGACACGCATGAGAATTCCTAGAAGCATGGCATCCCAACTGTAACTCTATCAACAAACATGTTGACTTGGATTCCATTTACCACCCTCTGAGAAAAATAACAGGAAATGACATCACCACAGGAAATAACATCACCACATGAAAATAACATCACCAAACCAAGGAAACCTAAACATGTAAATAGAAAGTGGGTCACTAACACCAGCGCATCACCAGAGGCTCACTGATGATGCATATGGTGACGAAACGTCTAAAAACGAATCTTCCAACTCAGTGAGCAAATTTACATCCAGAACCTCAACCTGAGCTCCAAATCATCTCAAAACTCACTAACCTATAAAATATTTAAAGGATTAAGTAGGTGAGATGGTTCACCTGGTTGCAGAGTCTTGAACCAGGCAGCACAATTTAAAAATATGGGGTATGTCATTTAGGACTGAAATGAGACTTTTTTTACCCATAGGATTGTGAATCTTTGGACTTCTCTACACAGACTGAAAGCTCATTCTTTGAACATGTTTCAGACAGAAATTGATAGATTTCAGGTTACTAATGGTGTAAATAGTTAAACCTGAAATCTGAGGATGGGGATGGATAAAAGGTATTGAAATATTCGATCAGACATGATTTATTAAATGACAGAATAGACTCGATGGCTAGAAAGGCCTACTCTTGTTTGTCTTCCTATTTTGAATCTATCTTCTCAAAATGGCATTTGATGAGAGAGCAAATGTTCACTTTTAAGTTTGAGTTTGGTAGATGTTCATTCACTAGTGACATGAATGGATCTGTGGTTAAGTCACATATTAGTCATGATTTCAAAGAATGGCTTCTTCCTGTTCCTGAGAGTCTCCAGAAATTGAGGGTTAACCTCCAGGATATTACGGCAAGAATAAGGTGAAAACTTGGGTTTTATAAAAACAGGCATCTTTCTTTCATTTTTTTTTGGGATGGCTGATTACTAACTAATTAAATATAAAGATTTTCCAAAGGTTTCCATGCAGTACATTTCTATGACTATATGACTCTATTTTGGAAATGGGGTCATAGGGCATTCTTGCTCCCTCTGTGAATGAGAGTGAGGGTCGTAGGGAGGATGAGCAAATTGACCATAGCATCATTGTACAGGGAGCCATGCAAGAGAAAGAAGAAAAAAAAATTTTAATTGTAAATCAGCAATAGTCAGAGGAATAGACACTTTCTGTGGCCAGGATTGAAAGTCCTGAAAGCTGTGTTGCCTGCCTGATGCCTGGGTTCAGGGTATCTCATCTAGGCTGCACAGGAACCTAGAGTGTGAAGGGATAGATCCAGTTGTCGTGGACCACGTTGGCACTAACGATATAGGCAGAAAGAGGAAAGACGTTCTATTGAGGATTATGAGCACCTAGAACCAAAAACATCATAATCTCTGGATTACTACCTGAGCATGAGCTAATTGGCACTGGATCTACAAGATTAAAGAGGTAAAGAAGCTCAAAAATTGGTGTGGCAGCAATTTGTTTGAATTCATGAGACATTGTTTCCAGTACTGGAGAAGAAGAGAGTTGTTCCTATGGAATGGGCTCTACCTGAGTCATGCTGGGGTTACAGTCCTGGTGAATCACAGAACCAGATCTTTAGATAGGGCTCTAAACTAAACAGTGGAGGGGGACACAGAGTTACAGTTGCATGAAAAATGAGCAACACAAAGGTTAATGAGAAGGTAGGATTGCACTTTATTGTGACTGGAAAATAAAAGGAAGGGACAGAATGCGTGAATGTCATGTTTTACAAAGGAACCATAAAGTAGGGAAACTCAATAATATAGGCAATTGTGTGATAACAGACATTTCGGCAGCAGGATTTGGCTATAATATCACTGAAGAATTGGGGAATATGTGTTTTGGAGAATGCCTACCTCCATTGGCACTAGAGTGATTCCAGCTGGGATCAGTTTGTGTGCTTTATTCTGTACATGTACCCAAATCTCTGTGCCGTTCTGTGTATGCGCTGGTGTCTGTGCATGCACAGTGTTGGTGCTGATCTTTGTGCCGTTCTGCGCAGTCTGCCGCAGTCTATGGGCTGTTTTGCGCATACACAATGTCGGCAAAATCTCTGTGCTGCTTCGAGCGTGCATGATGTTAGCGCTGGTTTTCGTGGTCATCCTGCGCATACGCCAATATCAGCTGCCAACAGAGCAGCTTTTTGTGAGAGGTACTCTACAGAGAGCAACGTTTTTACATTTTTCAAATGTATTGTGTTAAATATGCTTTTGTTTTGTTAATAAATATGTCAACCTTCATTCAGGCTGCGCTATACTTTGTGTTAGACTTTTGGGTGATTTTTGAGTGATTGTGAGTGTTTTTTTTGCTGATCTGCCCCAACCCCATTTTCCCCAGAGACCCAATTATTTCTATTAAGCGAGATTTCGCTGGAATGCAATATGGCGTTAGAGGAGAACCATCTATGCAACAAACTTAAAGGCTTTGTATCTTCATGCACAAAGCAATTGAAATAAGGTAGACAAACCGATGGCGCAAATTGAGATATCTTAAGGTCACAAGGACTTTAAACTAGTTTTTGGCGGGGGGGGGGGGGGGTGGTGGTGGTGGTGGGGAGGGCACATTAAATGGAAAGGGCAGGAATCTAATTTCAAGCACAACAGATAAGGGACAATTACAGGAAGGGTGTGGTCTATGCAGGACTAAGGGGTGCTGTACTTAAATGCATGCAGTATAGGAAACAAGGTAAATGAGTTTGTAGTCCAGATTGAAATTGGCAGGTTTGATGTTGTGGGCATCACAGCAATGTGGCTGTAAGGAGATCAGAATTGGGTTTGAGATACCCAAAGATATGCATCTTATTGAAAGGACAAGCAAATGGGCAGAGCAGGTGGGGTTGACTTCTTTGTTAGTAAGAAATGAAATTAAATTGATAACAAGAAGCAATATAGAGTCAGAAGCCATAGCACCTGTATGGGTAGAGTTGAGGAACCGGAAAGGGAAAAAGACCATGATGGGGGTTATGTTCAGACCTCCTAGCAGTAGTCAGGATATGGAGCAGAACATAAATCAGGAGACAGAAAATCCATTTAAGAAATACACTATTACAGTAATCATGAAAAATTCAATCTGTAGGTGAACTGGAAAAACTAGGTTGAGAGCATATCCCAGGAAGAGGAATTTGAGGAATTTCTAAGAGATGGTTGTTTGGAGCAGTTTGTGATAGAATCCACTAGGGAAGAGACAATTCTTCATCTAGTGATGTGCAATGAGGTAGACTTGATTTGGGAGCTTAAGGTGAAGGAACCCCTGGGAGGGCTGTGAACACAATACGTTAGAATTCACCCTGCAGTTTGACATGGAACAGCTTGAATCCAATGTAATGGCATTATAATTGATCACAAGTAACTACAAAGACATGAGGGAGGAGCTGGCCAGCGATGATTTGAAGGGGAGCCTATCAGGGAAGACGGTGGAGCAGCTGTGGCAGTAATTGAGGAGGCCCGCAGAACTTTATCCCAAGGAAGAAGAAACATACTAAGGAAGTATGTGACAACCATGGCTGACAAGTGAAGTCAAGGACAGCATTAAAAGCAAAAGAAAGGGCTCTACTGGTGTTTTTGTGGTGTCCCTACATCTGAACCAGGAGTTTAAGTCCCACCTTCACTGGAGGTGGGAAATAAAATCTCTGAGCAAACTGATTAGCAAATATTTAAAAGTAAAAGAAAAAGCATACAATGTGGTGAAGATTAGTGGAAGGTCAGAGGATTGTGAAGCCTTTAGAAACCAGCAGAGGACAATTAAAAAAGCAATAATAGGGAGAACATGACATATGATGGTGAGCCAGCTAGTTAGAAAAAGAGTATTTTTTAGATATTGAAACTTGAAAGGGTTCAGAAATGATTTACAAGGATGCTGCCAGGGTTGGAGGATTTGAGCTATAGGGAGAGGTTGAATAGGCTGGGGCTGCTTTCCCTGGAGTGTCGGAGGCTGAGGGATGACCTTATAGAGGTTTATAAAATCATGTGGGGCATAAATAGGGTGAATAGACACAGCCTTTTCCCTGGGTGGGTGAGTCCAAAACTATAGGATATAGGTTTAAGGTGAGAGGGGCAAGATTTTAAAAGGACCTAAAGGGCCACTTGTTCATGCAGAGGGTGGTGTGTGTGTGTGGAATGAGCTGCCAGAGGAAGTGGTGGAGGCTGGTACAATTCCATTTAAAAAGGATCTGGATAGGTAAATGGATAGGATGGGTTTAGAGGGATATGGGCCAAGTGCTGACAAATGGGCCTAGATATATTTGGGATGTCTGGTCAGCATGGACACGTTGAACCAAAAGGTCTGTTTCAATGCTGTACAGCTGTATGACTCTATGAAAGGTAAAAGAGAGGCAAGAATGGACACTGGACCACTGGAAAAACGAGGCTGGAGAAGTAGTAACAGGAAACAAAGAATTAGCGGAGGAACCAAATAGGTATTTTGCATCAGTCTTCACGGTGGGAGACACCAGTAGCACAACAGAACTTCAAGAGAATCATGGAGCAGAGGTGAATGTAATGGCCATCTTTAAGGAAGAAGGTACTGAAGAAGCTAAAGCTAAACTGGTTGTAACATCATAGATTGATTTAGGACTGTTAGTCTGGTCCAATCAAGGAGCCCTGGCTGACAGAGAAAAACAGGAGGGTCAGACATCCTGATATTCTGAAAGCTTGGTCTGAGGGAGCTGCATCAGTGTCTAGGACTTCTCATGTGTAAATAAAGGGTAACTTAGTGAAGGGATACTCTGTGGAGTTATTTCAAGGTCTGAAGGTGAATTAATCACATGGATCACAACACCTCAGAGTTCTGAAGGAGATAGCTGAGGAGATTGTGGAGGCATTGGTAGTGACCTTTCAGGAATCACTGGAGTCAGGGAGAGTCCCAGATAACTGGAAAATAGCTAAGTAAAATCTCTGTTTAAGAAGGATGGGAGTCAGAAGACAGGAAATTACAGGCTGGTTAGCTGAACCTCAGTCTTTTTAATGATTTTAGAGTCCATTATTAAAGATAAGATTGCAGAGTACTTGGAAGTGCATTGTTAAATAGAACTGAGTCAACATGGTTTCATCAAGGGAAAGGTGCCTGACGAGTCTATTAGAATTCTTTGAGGAGGTAATGAGCAAGTTAGGTAAAGGAGAGATAGTGGACATAATCTATTTGGATTTTAGAAAAATGTTGACAATATGTTGTACAGGAGGCTGTTAAATAAGATGAGAGCTCATGGGATTAAGGACATAGTACTGGCATGGATAGAGGATTGGCTGACTGGCAGAAGGTAGAAACTGGGGACAAAGTGATCTTTTCCAGCTAGGCAATCGGTGACTTGTGGATTACAGAACAGTTCAGTGATTGGATCAAAAAATGTTGGAAATACTCAGCAACTTGAGCAGCATCTGTGGAGAGACACAGTTAATGTTTCAGGTTGATGACCTTTCACCAAAATCCTTTCTCCCAGCAGTATGTTATTTTACAATTGTTGTTTGCTGATTGGCTCTGGGAAGGCCAATTTATGAAGATTTACATGCTTGGTAACCAATGATAGCATTGGAGTGGGTGGGCTGGTGGAAACAGAAGCAATGAAATGAGGAAGACACGTCCTTTTCTGAGGGTTATCGATTTTTTGGAATTCTCTTCCTCCGTGAATAGCAGAGGCTTGGTCATTGAATATATTCAGGACTGAGTTAGACAGATTTTTGACTGACCAGGAAGTCAAGGGTTATTCAGAAACAGGCGAGAAAGTAGAGTCACTTTGATCCATGCTCTTATTGAATCAGGACCAATGGCCAAATGCTCTCTCCTAACACATATGTTCATCTTAACCTTCAGAGATACATTCATCCAAAGTTGACAAATCCTGGAAAATGCCAATTTGAAATAAGCTCAGCTCCTAATTCATATCAAAGCTAATAATGCAAATAAGTTGAAACTGGACAGACCTCATTTGCTATAGGAACATTACAATGAGGCCATAAACTCTTCCAATTACCACATGTGGACTTTAAAGGTCACGGTACTATCTAAGTTCCTGCCAACATTTCACTCTTCACCAATGCCATGTCACCGTTATTTGTGGGATTACGCTTGCTAACATAACAACAATTACTCTTGTACATTTGGATCATAGCATCATTCCATATAAAGTGTGGCCAATTTTTAAGATCATAAGACACAGGAGCAGAAATTAGGCCATTTGGCCCATCGAGTTTGCTCTGCCATTCAATCATGGCTGTTATGTTTATCAACCCTGTAGCCCTTGATCCCTTAACAATCAAGAACCTATCTATCTCTGTCTTAAATATTCTCAATGTCCTGGCCTCCACAGCCTTCATAGATACACCACTCTCTGGCTGAATAAGTTTCTCCTTATCTCCTTTACTCTAAGTCTTAAAGTAGCTAAGTCTTAAAGCCCCAGTGGCCTAATGGATAAGGCACTGGCCTCCTAAGCCAGGGATTGTGGGTTCGAGTCCCATCTGGGGTGTGTTCATTTTGTGGGCGGCACGGTGGCACAGTGGTTAGCACTGCTGCCTCACAGCGCCAGAGACCCGGGTTCAATTCCCGCCTCAGGCGACTGACTGTTGTGGAGTTTGCACATTCTCCCCGTGTCTGCGTGGGTTTCCTCCGGGTGCTCCGGTTTCCTCCCACAGTCCAAAGATGTGCAGGTCAGGTGAATTGGCCATGCTAAATTGCCCGTAGTGTTAGGTAAGGGGTAGATGTAGGGGTACGGGTGGGTTGCGCTTCGGCGGGGCGGTGTGGACTTGTTGGGCCGAAGGGCCTGTTTCCACACTGTAAGTAATCTAAGCAATTTTCCTCACTCCTTGGCCCAGAGCCTTTCAAATCTTTCCTGTGTTGAGCATGTATTGATTGCATTTGAGGGAATTCAATGCATGGTGCTATAAATATTTATTTACAATGTTTTAAAAAGTGAGGATTCTTAGGGTTATACAGGAAAAATAAAAAGGCAGTGGGACCAATTAGATAGGCCTTCAAAGAGCTACTGTAGATACAATGGACTGAATGGACTGCCAAAGATTTGAACAGATTTTTGTGAACTGGCATATGATTCAATGCTGCACCAACTACCCACCCAATCTGTTCCCGTCTTACCTCCAATTCACATGTATCTCTGTCACCTGTGACAAGTAAATTCCCAATGTTGTCATGGCTCCTTCCTGTCACAAGTGCACGGATTCGTGCAATCTCCTCCGATAACTGGCCATTCAGCTCCTGCAAAAGACAAGACAGGAACTTTGTAATTAGGAGTCAAGAAAAACCTTTGCTGATAGTGAACAAAAACCAAAAAACTGCGGATGCTAGAAATCTGAAACAAAAAACAGAAACTGGTGGAGAAACTCAGTAGGTTTGGCAGCATCTATGGAATGAAATCAGAATCAACGGGTTCTGAAGAACGGTCACTAGACCCAAAACATTGTCTTTGCTTTCTCTCTATAGATGGCTGCTAAACCTGCTGAGTTTCTCTTGTTTTGCTCTGCTAATAATTGGCTGGCTCACTGTGTGTGTCCATGTAATCAGATAGTTCTCTCTCAGAGGGACTTTTGGGTTTTGAAGTTCTCAGTGCAAAGATATACACAGTTACAATCAGGAGGAAAATCACTGAGTGAGAGACTGTATCAAAACAAACCTACAGTTACAACTCTGCCAGTGCCATTCACTCCAAGTCACTTTGGGATATTTAGTTATAGAATCAGATAATGATTATACCAGGCCATTCAGCTTATAGTGTCTGTGCTGACTGTCTGCAAGGACATCTCAGCTTTCTCATCCTCCCATCTTTTCCCTGTTGCCCTGCAAATTATTCCTCTTATGGTAATTATCCAATTGCCTTTGGAAAGCCACGACTGGATTTGCTTCAGAAAATTCTCAGGAGTGCATCCCATATACTAACCAGGGCCTACAAAAATAACCACCTGATGAAGGAGTGGCGCTCCGAAAGCTAGTGCTTCCAATTAAACCTGTTGGACTATAACCTGGTGTTGTGTGATTTTTAACTTTGTACAAAAATAAGTTTAGTTACGCCATTCTTTCGCCAATCACTTTAAATCAGAATCCTCTGGTTCTTGACTCTTGTGTCAGTGGTAACAGTTTCGCCCTAACTACTCATAATTTGAACATTTTTATCAACTTTTCTCTCCCTTTATTCATGTATGGGATCTGGGTGCCGCTCGTAAAGTTGACATTTGTTGCCATTTCCATTATTTTGCTTAAATCAATTGACTCTCTCGGCTATTTCAGAGAGCAGTTAAGAATCAATCACATCAATGAGAGTCTGGAGTCACATAGGCCAGACCAGATTAGGATTTCCATCTGTAAAGGACACCAGTGAACCAGACGAGTTTTATGACAATTGGCAATGGTTACATGGTTGCCATTAGACTCGGTTTCAATTCCAGATTTTGCTAAATTCAAATTTCACCACCTACCATAATGGGATTCATAGTTATGTCCCCAGAACATTATCCTGGGGCTGTGGATTACCATTCTGTTAATAAAATTACCATATATCACCACCACCTCAATATCCTCTCAATTATTTCTCTCATTAAGGTTTTATGGTCTCTCAATTGTTAATAGGATAAATTGATACATAATTACAAGGAATACAAATATTATTTAAATCATTTATCTTATAGAAATTCAATTTTTTTTCCTGTTAAATCCTGTCATTTGTATAACACTAATTGACTAAGTTAGTTCTTTGAGAAGGTGACTAACGAAGTGGACGAGGGTAAAGCAGTAGATGTGGTGTATATGGATTTTAGCAAGACGTTCGATAAGGTACCCCATGGTAGGCTACTGCAAAAATTACGGAGGTATGGCATTGAGGGTGCATTAGAGGTTTGGATTAGGAATTGGCTGGCTGGAAGGAGACAGAGGGTAGTAGTTGATGGTAAAGGTTCATCTTGGAGTGCAGTTACTAGCGGTGTTCCACAAGGATCTGTTTTGGGACCATTGCTGTTTGTCATTTTTATAAATGACCTGGAGGAGGGGCTTGAAGGCTGGGTGAGCAAGTTTGCGGATGATACGAAAGTCGGGGGAGTGGTGGACAGTGAAGAAGGATGTGGCAGGATACAGCGGGATATAGATAACTTGCAGAGCTGGGCAGAAAGGTGGCAAATGGAGTTCAATGTAGCTAAGTGTGAAGTCATTCACTTTGGTAGGAGTAACAAGAAGATGGATTACTGGGCTAATGGTAGACTACTTGGTAGTGTGGATGAGCAGAGGGATCTTGGTGTCCATGTATACAGATCTCTGAAAGTTGCCACCCAGGTAAATAGTGCTGTGAAGAAGGCATATGGCGTACTGGGCTTTATTATTGGAGGAATTGAGTTCCAGAGTCCTGAGGTCATGTTGCAGTTGTATAAGACTCTGGTGCGGCCTTATCTGGAGTATTGTGTACAGTTTTGGTCGCCTTACTATAGGAAGGATGTGGAGGCACTGGAACGGGTGCAGAGGAGGTTTACCAGGATGTTGCCTGGCATGGTAGGAAGATCGTATGAGGAGAGGCTGAGGCACTTGGGGCTGTTCTCATTGGAGAAAAGAAGGTTTAGGGACGATTTGATAGAGGTGTACAAGATGATTAGGGGTTTAGATAGGGTTGACAGTGAGAACCTTTTTCCGCGTATGGAGTCAGCTGTTACTAGGGGACATAGCTTTAAATTAAGGGGAGGTTGGTATAGGACAGATTTTAGGGGTAGATTCTTTACTCAGTGGGTTGTGAGTTCATGGAATGCCCTGCCAGTATCAGTGGTGGACTCTCCCTCTTTATGGTCATTTAAGCGGGCATTGGATGAGCATATGGAGGTTATTGGGCTAGTGTAGGTTAGGTAGGCTTCGGTCGGCGCAACATCAAGGGCCGAAGGGCCTGTACTGCGCTGTATTTTTCTATGTTCTATGTTCTATGTTCTAAACTCCTTCTTACTCATCACTATTGTCCAGAATCTATGATGGTCACATTGAAAAAAAAGTTCTCGGTCACAGAAGACAGCAAGGAACTAACTTGTATTTGTATAATCTCTTTCACCATCCCAAATATTTTACAGACAATTAAATACATCAGATGTGTAACATTAGAAATATAGTTTGTGCACAGCAAGCTCACATAAAATGGAAAATGATACTGAAACAAAAGCATAAATTGTTGCCAGTCTGGCAGCATCTATGAAGAGAAAGCAGAGTATACGTTTTGAGTCAGAATGGTGATAATGGCCAAATAGTTCTGATTTTTAAACGATGTTCATTAAGGGATAAATACTGGCCAGGATACCAGGTAAACTCCAGGTTCTTCTTCAAATTGTACTGTGTGATCTTTTAATTCCAGTTAAGTTGGGGCCTTGGTGTAATGTTTAATTCAACAGACGGTTAGTGTTCCTGGTGCATTGTGTTATGTGAGTGTTCATTGCTCCCATGTGAATCAATCTCCTGATCTTCCCTGAGTCCTGGATCCTGTTTACCCAGACTTTGACCCAGGAAAATCCCCCTAAACATTTTCCATTATCAAGATTTTAGTTAATGCCTCATAAATTTCTAGTTTCTTGCCCCTCCAGTTATTTAAAAAGGTCAGAGAGATAAACTTAGACATTAGCAAAATATTAATCTCAGGTCTTCTGTACAGAAGCAATAACTGACTGGATTAGACATAAGTATGAACTGATTAGAGAGACTGCATAAATTTGTAAAGGGTGGATCATATCTAACGCACTGAGTAACATGCAGTAAATATAAAAAGTACTTATGGTTCTCATATGTACAGACTTCCAGAAGACATTCAACAAAGCTCCACGTAAAAGATTTCAAACAATTAGAATTGGAGGCAATTTGTTGACTACTGTATTGTCAAACTGCTTTGTACATTTGTCCACTTAATGTCCACATACATTTAGATTAGATTACTTACAGTGTGGAAACAGGCCCTTCGGCCCAACAAGTCCACACCGCCCCGCCGAAGCGCAACCCACCCATACATCTACCCCTTACCTAACACTACGGGCAATTTAGCATGGCCAATTCACCTGACCTGCACATTTTTGGACTGTGGGAGGAAACCGGAGCACCCGGAGGAAACCCACGCAGACACGGGGAGAATGTGCAAACTCCACACAGTCAGTCGCCTGAGGCGGGAATTGAACCCAGGTCTCTGGCGCTGTGAGGCAGCAGTGCTAACCACTGTGCCACCGTGCCGCCCATTTAAAGGGAAGGGAATCTAGAAGAGATTAATGGAGTCCACAAACAACACGTGAAACAGCTCAGCTTTTTGAATGAATCTTACTGTTTCTTCCTAAGTACTTCATATTAATAAGGTTAGGAGGTAGGAGATGGAGAATAAAGATAATGAGTATAGGTTCAACATTCAAAACTCAGCTTTCCAAAAATCTGGAACTGTCTGAAATCTGGACTTTTTGTAATGGCCTAGTTACAGGAATTGTTTTAAGTTTATGGATTGTATATTGATCAGGTTTATCTCAAGGTCTTCTCTCTTCATCTTGTTTAAATTGCTTTCTAGAAAGAGGGGCTTTCACCTTTCGTTCCTATTATGGAGCAGGATCATTATTGAACTCTTCTGGGGAATCAGTTACTCAGGCTTGCTTTGGTTTTTGATTCCTGATGAAGGGCTTTTGCCTGAAACGTTGAATTTCCTGCTCCCCAGATGCTGTCTGACCTAATGTGCTTTTCCAGCACCACTCTAATCTAGACTCTGATCTCCAGCATCTGCAGCCCTCACTTTTGCCTACTTGCTTTGTTTTTTCTCCACCAGGGACGTGCAGATGAGTAAATAGCAATGGGGGAAGATGGGGGTGGGTGGGGGCGGAGGTGGGGGAATACAACATTAGGAACACTGAATAACTTAAACTTACAATCATATTTTGTATTTTGTGTACTAAGAAAGGGGTAATATAGTATTTGAGTTTTTAGGAGATTGGTGATGGGGAGTCTATAAACCTATCATGCATAAATCACTGAAAGTGGCAGAACGGTTGAGAGAGTAGGTATGTCAGCAGCGAGGGGAAACATCCTATCTAGCCTGACATGCCTTGCATGAATTTTGAAAATTTAAATGAGATCACCTCTCATGTTTTAAAGCTCTAAGGAATGCAGACACAATTTCCTAACAAATGACAAACCCAACGTCCCAGGGATTAATTTGGTGAACCTGTGTTGCACATCTTCTGTGGTAAGTATATCCTTCCCTAGGTAAAGTTAAAAAAAATGTTTTAGTCCAACAGCTTTATTTGAAAGTACAAGTTTTCAGAGCACTGCTCCTTTGACAGGTAGCTAGTGGGGCAGGATACATAGGGCACTGAATTTATAAGTAAAAGATCAAAGTGTCATACAACTTATATGACATATTAGACAAACCTAGATGGCTGTTACATCTTTAACAACTTAGAATAGGGATGCAGGTTTCAACTGATATGTAAATCCCAGAATACATATTAATCAATCGAAACCTTCAGCCCCATTCGAAGTGATTAAAGACTTAACAGCCATCTAAGTTTGTCTAATACATTGTCTAATACATACACTTTGATCTTTTACTTATAAATTCTGTGTCCTATGTATCCTGCCCCACTAGCTACCTGTCAAAGGAGCAGTGCTCTGAAAACTTGTACTTTCAAATAAAGCTGTTGGACTATAACCTGGTGTCGAGTGATCTTCAACTCTGATCACCCCAGTCCAACACCGGAACCTCAAACATTATGGCTTCCTTAGGTAGGAAGATCAAAACTGTACAATACTCCAGGTAAGGTCTCATCAAAACTCTATAAAACCAAAACACGATATCTTTACTCCCATACTCAACTCTTTTTAAGATGAATGCCAACTTACTGTTTGCCTTTCTAATTGCTTGCTGCACAGATTTTAGGTATTTTGCAAAAAAAGCAAAAGCAACACAAGGAAAAACATTTTCACGCTGCAAGCGATTAGGATCTGGGAGGCACTTCCTCAGAATGTGGTGGATGTGTATTCAATCAAGCTACTGACAAGGAAGAATGATTTGGGCTACAGGGAGAAGGCAGGTGAGTGACATGCAGTAAACTGCTCCTTTGGAGTGTTGGCACAGACATGATGGGCTGAATGGTCTCCTCTGTGGTGTAACAGCTCTGTAATTCTATTGCTGCTTTTCCTTTATCCCTCATGTGCTGACCCAGCTTCTCCCTGAAGGCATTGGTGATTTCTGCCTTAAATACTCCCTGTAATAGCAAAGTTTCAAACCTCTCACTAGCTTAAGAAATTTGTTTTGAATTCTGAACTTGCTTTATTAGTGCCAATCTTGTATTTATAACCCCCTAATTTTGGTCTCTTTCATAGGGTCAACATACAGACAGCACCAACGAATCCCCTTTTAACAATATTTTGGTTGTGGGTGGAAGTGAAAGCAGAGCACAAAGCCGTTCGGGAAGGTAAGTGATTGTTTTTAGAGTGGTTGTGTTCTAGACCCCAGGTCCTACAAAGTACACAGACTTACCCCAAAAAGAGGGTCCAAGGAAGTTCTTGTGGGTTGAAGAGTGAGGCTTTAGCTCAGGAGTCTTTGACAAGGAGGTTGAGTGAAGTGATTACGCTACAGTTGAAGAGGGTGAAGACATGACTGCCAAGCTGGTTCAGTGTGCTACGTGCTTGATGTGGGAGGTCAACGACTCTGGTGTGTCTGGTTCGTATAAGTGTGGAAAGTGTGTGCACGTTCAGCTATTGACAGAGCATATTGCAGCACTGATGAAAGAACTCGAGGACCTTAGGCTCATCTGAGAGAACGAGATCTTTCTAGACAAGACCTTCAGTAAGGTTATTACACCAACCATACCAGAAGAGAGCAGACGATGAGGAAGGCAGAGAGGAGACAGGTGAAAGAGACCCCGGGGGAAGTACCTGTCAGGAACAAGTTGCATCTTTTGGAAACAGTAGAGACTGATGACACTGCCAGTCCATGAGGCGGCCAGGTCTTACAATCAAAAGTTGGCGCGGAGGCAGAGCGGAAGAGTCGGACATCGCACAGAGCCGTGGTAACAGGGGACTCCATAGTGAGAGGAACTGACCGGGGTTTTTGTGGCAGCAGACGGGACTTAAGGATGGTGTGTTGCCTTCCTGGTGCCAGGGTTAAAGACATCACAGACAGAGTGCAGGAAATCCTCAAGAACGAAGGTGAGAGCCAGAGGGGGTGGTCCATGTCGGCACAAATGATGTCAGGAAGAAGAGGAGGAACATACTACAGGGGGACTTCGGAGAACTAGGGAGAAGGTTGAAAAGCAGGACGTCCAAGGTGGTTATCTCCGGTTTGTTTCCAGTTCCTCGGGCTGGTGAGACCAGAAACAAGGAGATAATGGACTTGAACGTGTGGCTGGGGATTAGATTAGATTACCTACAGTGTGGAAACAGGCTCTTCGGCCCAACAAGTCGACACCAACCCTCCGAAGAGTAACCCACCCAGAACCATTCCCCTACACTTAATACTATGGGCAATTTAGCATGGCCAATTCACCTAACCTGCACATTTTTGCACTGTGGGAGGAAACCGGAGCACCCGGAAGAAATCCACACAGACAGTTGCCTGAGGCAGGAATTGAACCCAGGTCTCTGGCGCTGTGAGGCAGCAGTGCTAATCACTGTGTCACCGTGCCGCCCATAAAGGATCTGGTGCAGGAAGCAAGGATTTAAATTCTTGGATCACTGGGATATGTTTTGTGGTAAGCATAAATTATACAAGAGAGACGGTTTGCACCTTAATAGGTTAGGGACCAGCATTCTGGCAGGCAGGTTTGCTACTGCAACACAGCTACGTTTAAACTAAGTAGCGGGGGGTGGGGGAGGGGACAAACTGGATGTTTAAGAAGGAAATTGAAAGGAAAGTTAGAACAAGGGAAGTCAAGAAAGACAACTTTATCAATGAGGCAGAAAACTCAGAAAGGGATCATGCTGTAAGGTTGAGTGAAATAGGTGTTGATGGGAAGGGTGAGGGCAGTAACAAATTAAAAATACTATACATGAATGCACGAAGCATTAGAAATAAGATGGATGAGCTTGAGGCTCTTTTGGAAATTGGCAGATACAACATTATGGGGATAACTGAGACGTGGCTTCAAGTGGACAGGGCCTGGGAAATGAATATTCAAGACTACACGTGCTATCGTAAGGACAGACTGACGGGCAGAGGGGGTGGGGTGGCCATGTTGGTAAGGGATGATATTCAGTCCCTTGCGCGAGGGGACCTAGAATCAGGGGATGTAGAGTCAGTATGGATAGAGCTGAGAAATACTAAGGGTAAAAAGACCCTCTTGGGAGTCAACAACAAGCCCCCAAACAGTAGTCTGGATGTCGGATGTAAGTTGAATCAGGAGCTGAAATTGGCCTGTCGCAAAGATGTTATGGGGGATTTCAACATGAACGTGGACTGGGAGAATCAGAATGGTATTGGACTTCAAGAAAGAGACTTTGTGGAGTGCCTCAGAGATGGATTCTTAGAACAGCCGGTGCTGGAGCCGACCAGGGAGAAGGCATTTCTGGATCTGGTATTGTGCAACGAACCAGAATTGGTCAGGGACCTCGAAGTGAAGGAGCCATTGGGAAGTAGTGACCATAATACAATAAGCTTCAATCTGCAATTTGAGAGGGAGAGGGTACAATCGGAAGTGACAATATTTCTGTTGAATAAAGGGAACTATGGAGCTATGAGGGAGAAGCTGGCCAAAGTTCAGTGGTACAATACCTTAACAGGGATGATAGTGGAGGAACAATGGCGAATATTTTTGTGTATAATGCAGAAGTTGCAGGATCAGTTCATTCCAAAAAGGAAGAAAGATCCTAGGAGGAGGCATGGGTGGCCGTGGCTGATGAGGGAAGTTAAGAAACATATAAAGTTAAAAGAGAAAAAGTATAACATAGCAAAGATGAGTGGGAAAACGGAGAACTGGGAAGCTTTTAAAGAACAACAGAGGATTACTAAGAAGGGAAAAAATGAGGTACGAAGGTAAACTGGCCAATAATATAAAGGAGGATAGTAAAAGCTTTTTTAGGTAGGTGAAAGGTAAAAAAATGGTTAAAACTAAAATTGGGCCCTTGAAGACAGAAACAGGGGAATATATTACGGTGAACAAAGAAATGGCAGAAGAATTGAACTGGTACTTCAGGTCAGTGTTCACTGGGGAAGACACAAGCAATCTCCCTGAGGTAACTGTGGCTGAAGGACCTGAACTGAAGGGAATTTATATTTGCCAGGATTTGGTGTTGGAGAGACTGTTAGGTCTGAAGGTTGATAAGTCCCCGGGGCCGGATGGTCTATATCCCAGGGTACTGAAGGAGGTGGCTTGAGAAATCGTGGATGCGTTGGTGATTATTTTTCAGAGTTCGATAGAATCGGGATCAGTTCCTGCGGATTGGAGGGTGGCTAATGTTGTACCACTTTTTAAGAAAGGTGGGAGAGAAAAATCAGGAAATTATAGACCAGTTAGTCAGACCTCAGTGGTGGGAAAGATGCTGGAGTTTATTATAAAGGATGAAATTACGACACATCTGGATAGTAGTAATAGGATAGGTCAGAGTCAGCATGGATTTATGAAGGGGAAATTATGCTTGACTAATCTTCTGGAATTTTTTGAGGATGTAATTCTGAAGATGGATGAGGGAGATCAGGTAAATGTAGTGTACCTGGACTTTCAGAAAGCCTTTGATAAAGTCCCGCATAGGAGGTTAGTGAGCAAAATTAGGGCGCATGGTATTGGGGGCAAAGTACTAACTTGGATTGAAAATTGGTTGGCTGACAGGAAACAAAGAATAGTGATAAATGGCTCCATTTTGGAATGGCAGGCAGTGACCAGTGGGGTACCGCTGGGATCGGTACTGGGACTGCAGCTTTTTACAATATATGTTAATGATATAGAAAATGGTATTAGCAATAACATTAGCAACTTTGCTGATGATACTAAGCTGGGTGGCAGGGTGAAATGTGATGAGGATGTTAGGAGATTACAGGGTGATCTGGACAAGTTAGTTGAGTGGTCAGATACTTGCCGGATGCAGTTTAATGTGGATAAATGTATGGTTATCCACTTTGGTGGCAAGAACAGGAAGGCAGATTACTACCTAAATGGAATCAATTTAGGTAAAGGGGCAGTACAGAAAGATCTGGGTGTTCTTGTACACCAGTCAATGAAGGTAAGCATGTAGGTACAGCAGGTAGTGAAGAAGGCTAATAGCATGCTGGCCTTCATAAAAAGAGGGATTGAGTATAGAAGCAAAGAGGTTCTCCTGCAGCTGTACAGGGCCCTGGTGAGACCACACCTGGAGTACTGTGTGCAGTTCTGGTCTCCAAATTTGAGGAAAGACATTCTGGCTATTGAGGGAGTGCAGCGTAGGTTCACGAGGTCAATTCCTGGAATGGCTGGATTACCTTACACTGAAAGACTGGAGCGACTGGGCTTGTATACCCTTGAGTTTAGAAGACTGAGAGGGGATCTGATTGAGACATATAAGATTATTAAAGGATTGGACACTCTGGCACCCGGAAACATGTTTCCACTGATGGGTGAGTGCCGAACCAGAGGACACAGCCTAAAAATACGGGGTAGACCATTTAGGACAGAGATGAGGAGAAACTTCTTCACCCAGAGAGTGGTGGCTGTGTGGAATGCTCTGCCCCAGAGGGCAGTGGAGGCCCAGTCTCTGGATTTATTTAAGAAAGAGTTGGATAGAGCTCTCAAGGATTGTGGAATCAAGGGTTATGGAGATAAGGCAGGAACAGGATACTGATTAAGGATGATCAGCCATGGTCATATTGAATGCTGGTGCAGGCTCGAAGGGCAGAATGGCCTACTCCTGCACCTATTATCTATTGTAAAGAGTTGTCATAGGTTATAAGAGATAGGATTTATAATCATGTAGAAAGGAATAATTTGATTCGAGATAATCAACACGATTTTATGAAGGGTAGGTCGTGCCTCATAAACCTTATTGAGCTCTTTAAGAAGGTGACCAAACAGGTGGATGAGGGTAAAGTGGTTGATGTGGTGTATATGGGTTTCAGTAAGGCCTTTGATAAGGTTCCCCATGGTAGGCTATTGCACAAAATACAGAGGCATGGGATTGAGGGCGATTTAGTGGTTTGGATCAGAAATTGGCTAGCTGAAAGAAGACAGAGGGTGGTAGTTGGTGGGAAATGTTCATCCTGGAGTTCAGTTACTAGTTGTGTACTGCAAGGATCTGTTTTGGGGCCACTGCCGTTTGTCATGTTTATAAAAGACATGGAATGAGGGCGTAGTAGGATGGGTTAGTAACTTTGCAGATGATACTAAGGTCAGTAAGTCAAGAAAGACAACTGTATCAAGGAGGCAGAAAACTGGAAAAGGCATCATGCTGTAAAGTTGAGTGAAATAAGGGTTGAGGGGAAGGGTGAGAGCAGTAACAAATTAAAAATTCTATATATGAATGCGCGAAGCATTAGACACAAGGTGGATGAGCTTGAGGCTCTTTTGGAAATTGGCAGATACGATATTGTGGGGATAACTGAGACGTGGCTTCATGGGGACAGGGCCTGGGAAATGAATATTCAAGGCTACACGTGCTATCGTAAGGATAGACTGACGGGCAGAGGGGGTGGGGTGGCCTTGTTGGTAAGGGAGGATATTCAGTCCCTTGCGTGGGCGGACCTAGAGTCAGGGGATGTAGAGTCAGTGTGGATAGAGCTTCGAAACACTGAGGGTAAAAAGACCCTCATGGGAGTCATCTACAGGCCCCCAAACAGTAGTCTGGATGTTGGAGGTAAGTTGAATCAGGAGCTGAAATTGGCTTGTCGCAAAGATGTTACTACAGTTGTTATGGGGGATTTTAACATGCAGGTAGACTGGGAGAATCAGGATGGTATCGGGCCTCAAGAAAGAGACTTTGTGGAGTGCCTCAGAGATGGATTTTTAGAGCAGCTGGTGCTGGAGCCGACCAGGGATAAGGCGATTCTGGATCTGGTATTGTGTAACGAACCAGAATTGGTCAGTGACCTCGAAGTGAAGGAGCCATTGGGAAGTAGTGACCATAATACAATAAGTTTCAATCTGCAATTTGAGAGGGAGTGGGTACAATCTGAAGTGACAATATTTCAGTTGAATAAAGGGAAATATGGAGCTATGAGGGAGCAACTGGCCAAAGTTCAATGGTTCAATACCTTAACAGGGAAGACCGTGGAGGAACAATGGCGGATATTTCTGTGTATAATGCAGAAGATGCAGGATCAGTTCATTCCTAAAAGGAAGAAAGATCCCAGGAGGAGACATGGGCGGCCGTGGCTGACAAGGGAAGTAAAGAAACATATAAGGTTAAAAGAGAAAAAGTATAACTTAGCAAAGATAAGCGGGAAAACGGAGGACTGGGAAGCTTTTAAAGAACAACAAAGGATTAGTAAGAAGGAAATACGCAGAGAAAAAATGAGGTACGAAGGTAAACTGGCCAAGAATATAAAGGAGGATAGTAAAAGCTTTTTTAGGTATGTCCAAGGCAAAAAAATGGTTAGGACAAAAATTGGGCCCTTGAAGACAGAAGCAGGGGAATATATTACTGGGAACGAAGAAATGGCAGAGGAATTAAATGGGTACTTCAGATCTGTGTTCACTGGGGAAGACACAAGCAATCTCCCTGAGGTAACAGTGGCTGAAGGACCTGAACTTAAGGGAATTTCTATTTGCCAGGATTTGGTGTTGGAGAGACTGTTAGGTCTGAAGGTTGATAAGTCTCCGGGACCTGATGGCCTGCATCCCAGGGTACTGAAGGAGGTGGCTCGGGAAATCGTGGATGCGCTGGAGATTATTTTCCAGAGTTCAATAGAATCGGGTTCGGTTCCTGAGGATTGGAGGGCAGCTAATGTTGTGCCACTTTTTAAGAAGGGTAGGCGGGAGAAAGCAGGAAATTATAGACCAGTTAGTCTGACCTCAGTGGTGGGAAAGATGCTGGAGTCTATTATAAAGGATGAAATTACGGCACATCTGGATAATAGTAACAGGATAGGACAGAGTCAGCATGGATTTATGAAGGGGAAATCATGCTTGACTAATCTTCTTGAATTTTTTGAGGATGTAACTCGGAAGATGGACGAGGGGGATCCAGTGGATGTACTGTACCTGGACTTTCAGAAAGCTTTTGATAAAGTCCCACACAAGAGGTTAGTGAGTAAAATTAGGGCGCACGGGATTGGGGGCAAAGTACTAGATTGGATAGAGAATTGGTTGGCTAATAGGAAACAAAGGGTAGTGATTAACGGCTCCATTTCGAAATGGCAGGCAGTGACCAGTGGGGTACCGCAGGGATCCGTGCTGGGACCGCAGCTTTTTACAATATATGTAAATGACATAGAAGATGGTATCAGCAATAACATTAGCAAATTTGCTGATGACACAAAGCTAGGTGGTAGGGTGAAATGTGATGAGGATGTTAGGGGATTACAGGGTGACCTGGACAAGTTAGGTGAGTGGGCAGATGCATGGCAGATGCAGTTTAATGTGGATAAATGTCTGGTTATCCACTTTGGTGGCAAGAACAGGAAGGCAGATTACTACCTCAATGGTATCAAATTAGGTAAAGGGGCTGTTCAGAGAGATCTGGGTGTTCTTGTCCACCAGTCAATGAAGGCAAGCATGCAGGTACAGCAGGTCGTGAAGAAGGCTAATAGCATGCTGGCCTTCATAACAAGAGGGATTGAGTATAGAAGCAAAGAGGTGCTTCTGCAGCTGTACAGGGCCCTGGTGAGACCACACCTGGAGTACTGTGTACAGTTCTGGTCTCCAAATTTGAGGAAAGACATTCTGGCTATTGAGGGAGTGCAGCGTAGGTTCACGAGGTCAATTCCTGGAATGGCAGGATTGCCTTACACGGAAAGACTGAAGCGACTGGGCTTGTATACCCTTGAGTTTAGAAGACTGAGACGGGATCTGATTGAAACGTATAGGATTATGAAAGGACTGGACACTCTGGCAGGAGGGAACATATTTCCGTTGATGGGGGAGTGCCGAACCAGAGGACACAACTTAAAAATACGGGGTAGACCATTTAGGACAGAGATGAGGAGAAACTACTTCACCCAGAGAGTGGTGGCTGTGTGGAATGCTCTGCCCCAGAGGGCAGTGGAGGCCCAGTCTCTGGATTCTTTTAAGAAAGAATTGGATAGAGCTCTTAAAGATAGTGGAGTCAAGGGGTATGGAGATAAGGCTGGAACAGGATACTGATTAGGAATGATCAGCCATGATCATATTGAATGGCGGTGCAGGCTCGAGGGGCAGAATGGCCTACTCCTGCATCTATTGTCTATTGTCTATTGTCTATTGTCAGTACAGTTACGGATAGTGCCGAAGGATGTTGCAGGTTACAGAGGGACATAGATAAGCTGCAGAGCTGGGCTGAGAGATAGCAAATGGAGTTTAATGTGGAAGAGCGTGAGGTGATTCACTTTGGAAGGAGCAACAGGAATAAAGAGTACAGGGTTAATGGTAAGATTCTTGGTAGTGTAGATGAGGAGAGAGATCTCTGTGCCATTGTACAGTTGCCACCCAGGTTGATAGGTTGTTAAGAAGGCGTACAATGTGCTAGCTTTTATTGGTCGAGAAATTGAGTTTTGGAGCCATGAAGTCATGTTGCAGCTGTACAAAAGTCTGGCGTGGCCTCACTTGGAGTACTGCGTATAGTTCTGGTCATGGCATTATAGGAAGAATGTGGAAACTTTGGAAAGGTTTCAGAGGTGATTTACTAGGATGTTGCCTGGTATGGAGGGAAGGTCTTGTGAAGAAAGACTGAGGGACTTGAGACTGCTTTTGTTAAAGAGAAGAAGGTTGAAAGGTGACTTAATTGACACATTATAAGATAATCAAAGGGTTAGATAGGGTGGAAAGTGAGAGCATTTTTCCTCAGATAGTGATGGCTAGTACCTTTAAAATGAGGGGTGTTCGACATAGGACAGATGTCAGGGGTAGTTTCTTTACTCAAGAGGGCACTAGGGGCGTCGATCGCCCTGCCTGCAACAGTAGCAGACTCACCAACATTAAGGGCACTTAAATGGTCATTGGATAAACATATGGATGAAAATAGAATAGTATAGGTTAGATGGGCTTCAGATTGGTTTCACAGGTCAGTGCAACATCAAGGGCAGAAGGGTCTGAACTGCGCTGTAATGTTCTATGTTCAATAGCTATCAGGCCACCATGCAGACTTCTCTTTTCTAGGGAGCACAGTTCTAACTTATTCTGCTTTTTCAGATAAGTGAAAACGCTCAGATTGGTTATTATTCTTGTGAGTCCTTTCTTGCACAGTTACAATCCACTTGGGAAAGTAAACTGATCGAGTTCTGCTATCTTTGACTTGTCACAAAAGTTAAATTTTCAAAGGAAGTATTCGTTGTTGCTGATTTTCCAGCCGGAAAATGATGACCAGTTTTCTGCAGTTAACAAGAAACTACTGTTTATTACAAATAAATCAGATCGAGTGACAAGGCAAACAAAACTGGAATGATCAAGTTGTAACTCTAACTTAAATTCTACTCATTTTTAAGCCCAACATATATATGCAGATAGACAAAGAAAAAAGAAATAAATGTTAAGGGTGGAAAAAAAATGTGAGAGGACACAGTTCAATAGCATCAGTCCACAGTATTCAATGAGTCCTTTTGCTTCTCTTGGTTCTTCTGATCTCTGACATTCTTCATTTTAGTCCCCACAGTTCCTTACTGAAAACACAGGACGATTATCACACTAATTGTTTAGCATATAATTCCCTGGTGAGAGGCAACAGCTTTTAGGCAAACTGTGAATGAGAATGGTTAACTATCTTCCAATTCTTCATCACTTATAAGGGGAGAGGTGCTCTTTAGAGTCTGGAAGCTTTCTACCCCTGTATTGTGTACACATAGACAGTCCACCTGCCCAGCAGCCAATCAGCGATTTGTTGTCATGCTGAACATTCCTAACCCAATGAGCTGGTCTTGACTGAAATCAACAGGCTGCCTCTGAGCAAAACTGCCCTGAACACATGCCCATAGTGCTTATGAGTCCAGCAAATCTCTTCCCACTGCTTGAAGTAAGAAGTAGTGTAAATACACCTCCAGTAACTTGTTTTAAAACTGAAACATTCCTCCTCCAGTTTGCTTAGTTTCAAGCAGGATTTTCTTTCCATATTTGGTCAATAATCAAAATTAAGAAAAATAAAAATATTTGGTTTTACAGCATGATCTCTAGTGCTTCTCCATCTTCATAACATGGAGGCCATCTTGGGAGGCTCCTTCCATGGTTTGATACAAGATTAACACAAGTAATGTCGAGAATGTGCAAATATCTTTTCATTTAAACAGTGATTAGATTACTTAGTGTGGAAACAGGCCCTTCGGCCCAACAAGTCCACACCGACCCGCCGAAGCGCAACCCACCCAGACCCATTCCCCTATATTTACCCCTTCACCTGACACTACGGGCAATTTAGCATGGCCAACTCACCTAACCTGCACATTTTTGGACTGTGGGAGGAAACTGGAGCACCCGGAGGAAATCCACGCAGACACGGGGAGAACGTGCAAACTCCACACAGACAGTCGCCTGAGGCGGGAATTGAACCCGGGGTCTCTGGCGCTGTGAGGCAGCAGTGCTAACCACTGTGCCACCGTGAGTATTGTGACAAATAACAGACATCTTTATGTAAGGCTGGGACTTTTGCATCTAATATTGGAAGGGATGTGGACAACAGGAAACTCACTTGTGCTGTCAGCTGAACCATTCAGATAAGATTACAGCTTCTCTTAAGACGACAATCATTCTATATTTATACAAAGGCGGAAACAACACGAGTCACAGCTGCAATGTTTTGTGCTTGTGAAAGCTTTGGTGGTTGGTAGCAGCAGACACCACCTAGAGAAGTGATGGTCTACTGGTACTGTCAATGGTAAAGGTTCCAAGATGGCGGCACTGGCAACATAGGCAATGTTTGGGTTCATGAGCTCATCCGCTCCTGACAGGATACTTCCTTTCTTCATCCTTACCCTTTTCAAATTTTTTTCTCTTTTTCTTCTTTTTCTCATCTTCATCGTCTTGGAAAAGGCAACATCTTGGAGGAGGGCAGCAGGAATGGGACTCTTGGTAAGGTGGCTGCCTGGCCAGGCAGCAAAGCCAAGGATTCCTGGTTGCAGTAGGCCCAGAGTGTGGACTCTGCCATTGGTGAGAAGGTGGCTGCAGTGTGGTATCCCCAGAGCAGGGACTCCTGGCATGATCGACGTGGCAGCTGAACCAGGGATTTCTGTTCATGCTTGTGATTGACCCGGAATGGGGACTCCCAGTTATCGATGAAGTGACAGCTCCTGGTTGCGGTAGGCCCAGAGAGGCATCTCCTGGTTATTGATGAGACGGCAGTGACAGCAGAACCAGGGACTCCCAGTTGCATGGGTTCAGCATGGGACCCAGCCTCAGGGTCAGTGAGGTGGACCCAGCCAATAAGAGATGGCGCTTAAAGAGTGGCAACTTTTACATTGGTGTCTTCGGCACAGGTAGCAGCGAAGTGGAGGAGGAGAGGTGGAGGCGCAGATGTCACTGGTGACCTAGCTCAGGGCTGAGGATTTATAGCCGAGGCAGCAGAACAAAGATAAATTCTCTTTCAGTTATAGCTTTCTATTTTTAAACTACTCAAAATGGCGCCGGATTGTGACAACAGTTAAAGCTTTTCATTGTATTATTCACTGTAAAATATGTGAGAATAAATCATTCAATTCAATCCAGTGATCCAGGTAATGTTGGCAGAGACCTGCCAGATGCTGGAATTTGAATTCAACAGAAACTCTGGAAATAAAATCCAAGCAACAGAGTTAAGCAACTCCACAGACAAATGATCAGATCTGAGCTCTGCAATCCTGTCATATCCAGTCGTAAATGGTGATGGACAATTAACAACTTACAAACATCCCCATGCTCAATAACTGGGGAGACCACCACATCAGTGCAAAAGATAAGGCTGAGGCATTTGTAACAATCTTCAGTCAGAAGTGCTGAGTAGTTGATCCGTGTCGGCCTCCTCTATAGGCCCCAAAATCACAGATGTCCACCACTCCATCGTTTGATTCACTCCATATGATTTTAACAGAAGGTTGGAGGCACTACATACTGCAAAGATGTTGGACCCTGACAACATTCTGGCAATCGTACTGAAGATATATGCTCCACAAGTGGTCATACCCCCAGCTAAGCTGTTCCAGTACAGCCACGACACGGCACTTATCCAATAATGTAGAAACTTGCCCAGGTATGACCTGTACACACAAAGCAGGACAAATCCCCAACCTGGCCAATTACTGTCTCATCTGCCTACTCTTGATCATCAGTAAAGTGATGGAAGGTGTCATCAATAGTGCTATCAAGCAATACTTGCTTAGCAATAACTGATGCTCAGGTTGGTTCGTCAGGGCCACTCACCTCTTGACCTAATTACAGACTTGACCCAAATGCGGACAAAAGAACTGAATGCCAGAAATGAAGTGGGAGTGACTGTCCTTGGCATAGAAGCCATATTTGACTGTGTGTGATATCAAGGAGTCCTAGTAAATTCAGGGTAAATGGAAATTGGGGGTAAACACTCTGCTGGTTGGAATCATATCTGGCACATTGGTTGTTGGAAACCATTCATCTCAGTTCCAGCTGATCTCTGCAGGTCTTCCTCAGCTCCTTGTCCCAACCATCTTCAGATACTTCATCAGTGACCTTCTTTCCATCATAAGGTCAGAAGTGGAATGTTCAATATTGTTCACAACTCCCCTGATATTGAAGCAGTCCACATCCAAATACATCAAGACATGGACAATATCCAGGCTTGAGCTGACAAGAGGAAAATATATTTGTGCCACACAAACATTCAGCAATGTGAATCTCCAACAAGAGAGAATCCAAACCCATTTACGTTCAATGGCGTTGTCATCACTGAATCCCTAAACTCAACATCCTGGAGTTACCATTGACCACAAACTGGACTAGACTAGATTTATATAAGAGAAGATCAGAGATTAGATACTGTGCAGTCGATAGCTCCTCAATCCTCAAAGCTGTCTACCATCTACAAAGCACAAGTTAGAAGTGGATGTAAGTTTGCTCACTGAGCTGGAAGGTTCATTTTCAGATGTTTCGTCACCATACTAGGTAACACCATCCGGTGAAGCACTTGTGTTATGACCTGCTTTCAATTTATGTGTTTGGGTTTCCTTGGGTTGGTGATGTAATTCCCTGTATTGATGTAATTTCCTGTTAATTTTCTCAGAGGTTGGTAATGGGGTCCAAGTCAATGTATTTGTTGATAGCATGCCGGAGACTCACTGATGATGTTACCTTGTGCGGTGATGAAACATCTGAAAATGAACTTTCCAGCTCAGTAAACAAACTTACATCCAGAACCTCAACCTGAGCTACAAATCTTCTCAAAACCCGCTAACAATTTAGGAGTGTGATGGAATACTCTTCCCTTCCCTGGATGAGTGCAGCTCCAATAATAGTTAAGAAGCTTAACACTATCCAGGACAAAGCAGACCGCTTGATTGATGCCATATTCACAAACTTCCACTCCTTCCACCACTGCTTGCTCATTATCTATAAGATATACTGCAGAAATTCACCAAGATTTGCGAGGTAGCACCTTTCAAACCCATGACTACATCCATCTAGAAGGGCCTCAGTTTAATGACCCAATCAACAGTGCCTCTGACAGTACAGCACTCTGAGTACTGCACTGGACTGTCAGTCTGGATTGTGGAGTTCTAATCTCTGCAGGGCAATTGACAAAATATCACACTTCTTGTAGGCACTAATGTTCTGAACCCAACCTGTCAGAATAAATCACAATTCTGACCTCACCAGATGCCTGGTGACACACCAAGACTCAAGGCCACAGGATGTATTTCTCTTGTCTTAGTTACTATTGTGGAGGGAACTAGTCATGATTATAAAAGCACCTACATTCTAACCACCATAAACCCCACTCAACTTACTTCAGTCAAACTCAACACAGGTTCAGTGGGGCAGCTATCGCAGAGCTTGGGAGGGACAGAGCAGCCATTTTGTGTGACTCTGCATGAATTACTGTCATGTCCAAAATTGGTAGGTACAACTTTTTTGGTGAAGGGGCAGCCTGGATTTTAGATCCAAAAAGAAGAGAAATACTCCCATAAAGAAGAGAAATACTCAAGACAGGGGGCAGGTCAATGGAAAGTTTTAATCCAGGCAATGGATCGAGTTGCTGACCCCTTAGGATTCACATTGACTGTCCAGAAGGCACCATCTATAACACATCAGATCAGATCCTTAGCAGTGGGTGATGGGCTGAGAAGCCTTTTCTCATTCTGTATTTTCTTTCAGGTATCCTCCTCCCTCTGAGAAGCATCACTGCCCAATTGAATTGTCCACGCCCCTGTTACCTGGTTTTGTCGAAGCAGTTCCTCATTCTCCCGTTGGCTCCGTGACAGGTCCCTCTCCCGCATTTGCGTCTCTTTCACCTGGTAGTTAATCTCCAGGCACTTGCGGGAGTATTGTTCAGACAGCACCTGCAGTTCCCGCTGAAGGGACTCCAGCTCCTCCCTACAAAGAAGCAGGACTTCAAATAAGTAAAGCGTCAGTGAGTGTTGTGACACAAAATAGCACAATCACAACCAGTCCTCTCAGCCAAACATTCCCTGACAGACACCATATACCATTATTCCCAAACAGGCTAGATCTGAATCATTGTGTAAGTGACTGGGATTGATACAAAATTTGTAGCAGATCATTATCTTCCACTCATTGTATTTCTAATGGAGAAATAACTCTTCTTTTGTCAGGAGACATTGCTGAACTCGAAGTTCTGTCTGCTGTGGTTCACATCAACTTTTATTGAATCACTCTCCAAAAATGCTGCCAGACCTGCTGAGATTCTCCAACATTTATTTTATTTCAAATTTCCAGCAATACTTTGCTTTAATTTAACTGTTTGCTGCATGATTAGATGGTGCTTGCTGTAAATTAGGCATCTTGCTACCAACGAGCAGCGAAATCAACGTTTCGGGCAAAAGCCCTTCATCAGGAATAAAGGCAGTGAGCCTGAAGCATGGAGAGATAAGCTAGAGGAGCTCCTCTAGCTTATCTCTCCATGCTTCAGGCTCACTGCCTTTATTCCTGATGAAGGGCTTTTGCCCGAAACGTTGATTTAGCTGCTCGTTGGATGCTGCCTGAACTGCTGTGCTCTTCCAGCACCACTAATCCAGTATTTGATTTTCAGCATCTGCAGTCATTGTTTTTACCTTTTTATCTTGCTACCAGTCTAGCCTAAGTCCCACACTGACTCTAGTTAGCTGACAGAGTGGATGTGAATAAAATTCTACTTTCCCATTTTGGACCAGAAAACTGGATTAAATACCCTGTTAAGAAACACAACTCCCTGTTACCTCTATCTGATAGGCTCCTACTCACACATTTCAAAATTCTCAAGGGATTAGTCATACTCACTGGTGCTGTTTGCGAAGCCTCTCCAAATCATTGTTGTTTGCAATATTTTGAATGCTCCGCAATCTCTCCAATTCCTCACGATGGGCTTTCTTCACGGCTTCAATGGCTGCAATCCAGAACAAAAACCAGTCACAGCTGAACTGAGTTTTTTTGGCTTTATTTTAAAGACAGTAGTAAGGGGCCCTCTTCTGGCATGGTGATGGTGTCCCTACCCCTGAACCAGGAGCCCTGGATTCAACTGCCATATGCTCCAGAGGTGTATAATTAAACATCTGACGGCACTGCTGCCTCACAGCACAAGTGTGCTGGGTTCAATTCCCACCTCGGGCAACTGCCTGTGTGGAATTTGTACATTCTCCTGTGGGTTTCCTCCGGGTGCTCCGGTTTCCTCCCACAGTTCAAAAATTTGCAGATTAGGTGAATTGGCCATGCTAAGTTGCCCGTCGTGTTAGGTGAAGGGGTAAATGTAGAGGAATAGGTCCGGGTGGGTTGTTCTTTGGAGGGTCGGTATGGACTTGTTGGGCCGAAGGGCCTGTTTCCACACTGTAAGTAATCTAATCTAATCATCTGTGAACAGGTTGATTAGGAAAATATGTTTAAATACATAAACAAGGCCCTCTTGTGGTGCACTGGACTGGGTAACCTGGGTTCAAGCTCCACCTGTTCCAAAGGCAATGACATCTCTCAACGGGTTGATTAGCAATAGGATAAATAAGACAATTGGAGGGGCCCTCTTATGACGCAGTAGTAGCGTCCCTACCCCTGGACTGCTCCAGAGGTGTGTAATAATACCGCTGAACAGGTTGATTAGAAAAATAGGTTAATAAAAAGTGTTTAGAAAATTAAAGATAGTTGGGAGAATACGAGTGCTGCAGTGGGAGTGTCCCTACCTCTGAGGCCTAGCGCCAGAGGTGTGTCATTAACATCTCTGAATAGGGTTGATGAAAAATATCTTTAAGACATTGACGACAACAGGTTTCCAAATGAAATCTCCAGGGCATCCTATGCCACAAAATCCTTTGTTATCAGTCTACAGATAATTACCATCTCTTCCTCCTCTTCTCATTCCATGCATCATTATCTATGCTTGTTGACCTACACTGGTTCCTTGTCCCACAAATCTCAGTTTTAAAATTCACATCCTTGTTTTCAAACCTTTCCCTGGCTTCTCTCCTCCCTGTCTCTGTAATCCCTCCTAGCCCTACAACCCTCTCTTGAGCTCTCTGCACTCTGCCAATCCTGGTCTCTTCCACAGCTTTAATCATTTTACTATTGGCAGCTGTGCCTTCAGCTACTGGGCCCTTAAGCCATGGAATTCCCTTCCTAAACCCCTTTGCCTTGCTTTCCTCCTCTAAGGTGCTCCTTCAAACCTACATCTTTGAACAAATCCTTGTCACCTACCTGAATACTTCAACAGAACCAGAAGATACTGGAGCAGAATTAAGCCATTTGGCCCATCGAATCTGCCATACCATTTGATCATGGCTGAAATGTTTCTCAACCCCATTCTTCTGCCATCTCCCCATAACTCTTGATCCCTTTACTAACAAAGAACTTATCTAGCTCTGTCTTAAAGACATTCAATAACCTGGCAATGAGTTCTACAGATTCACCACCTTTGGTGAAGAAATTCCTCCTTATCTCAGTTCTAAAGGGTTGCCCCTTCACTTTGAGGCTGTGCCCTCAGGTCTTATTCTTTCTCACTAGTGGAAACATCTCTATTCAGGCCATTCAGTATTCTGAAAAATTTCCTTGAGATCCATCCTTATCCTTCTAAAATCCATTAAGTACAGATCCAGAGTCCTCAATGCTCCTCATATGACAAGCCCTTCATTACCAGGATCATTCTTGTAAACCTCCTCTGGACCCCCTCCAAGATCAGCACAAACTTCCTTAGATACAGTGCCCAAAACTCTCTCAGTATTCCAAATGCAGTCTGATCAGACCTTAATGCAGCCTCAGCAATATATCCCTGCTCTTTTATTTTTGCCCTCTTGAAATGAATGCAAACATTGCATTTTTCTACCTAAACTGTCAACTGAACCTGCATGTTAACCTTAAAACAGTCCTGAACTAGGACCTTCGAGTCCCTTTGTGCTTCAGCTTTCCAAAGCCTTTCCCCTTTTAGAAAATACTCTGTGCCTCTATTTTTCACACCGTGCTTCCCACATGGTATTCCACCTGCCACTTCTTGCCCACCCTCTTAACCTGTCCAAGTCCTTCTGCAGTCTCGCCATGTCCTCAGCACGACCTCTTTAATTAAACCACGTGGGAGAGTTTTCACATCATGGAAGAGGTGGGAATCATATAGATTTGTATGACCTACAAGGATTACATATGGAATGAAATAGGTGATGAGATTGTCAAAACCCAAGACATAATCGTGGTTACTGGGATTAGTGTTGGGGTCACTATTAATTGCTTACTTTGGCTCAGATTATCTTTTCATAAAACAGCTCTTCCGAAACCACCTGTGTGTCATTTGCTAACTTAGCAACAATGTCCTCAGTTCCTTTGTCCAGATTATTAACGTATGATATGAATAACAGTGGTCCCAACACTTACCCTGCAAAACTTCCTAGTCACAGGCTACCATCCTGAAAAGATCCCTTTATCCCCACTCTCTGCCTTCTGTCAGACAGCCAATCCTCTATCCGTGCCAGGAGCTTGCTCCTAACATCATTTCTTAGTTAGCAGCCTCAAACGCAGCACATCATCAAAGGCCTTCTGGAGATCCAGACAGATGACACCCACTGACTTACCTTCTTCTTACTTGCTCATTGCCTCCTCAAAGAACTCTAACACATTTGTCAGGTATGACCTTCCCTTGATGAAGCCATGATGACTTTGCCCTATTTTACCATGCACCTCCAAATACTTGGCAGTCTTAATCATGAACTCTTAAAATCTTACCAAAGACTGAGGTCAGTCGAACTATCCTGTAATTTTCCACATTCTGCCTCCCTCCCTCCTTAAACAGGGCTGTTCCATTAGCCATTTGTCAGCCCTGACTGCAGTGATTCCTGAGAGATCACCACCAACAATGAAAAATGTGGTGCTGGAAAAGCACAGCTGGTCAGGCAGCATCCGAGGAGCAGGAGAATCAACATTTCGAGCATGAGTGCTTTCCTGATGAAGAGCTCATGCCTGAAACGTCGACTCTCCTGTTGCTTGGATACTGCCTGACCGGCTGTGCTCTTCCAGCACCACACTTTTTGACTCTGATCTAAAGCATCTGCAGTCCTCACTTTCTCTGAGATCACCACCAATGCCTGAACAATCCCCTCAGCCATCTCCTTCAAAACCTTAGGGAGTACTCTGTCCAGTCCGGGTGATTTATCCACCTTCAGACATTTCAGCTTCCCCATAACCTTGTCTTTAGAGATAGCCACTACACTCACCTCTGCCTCCAACTCTCTCGAAGGTCTAGTTTGGTACAAGCGTCTTCCACTGTTCAGAATGATGCAAAGTACCTATTCAATTGTTCCCCATTCCTACTTTGCCAGCCTTATTTTTCAGCTGTCCAATGTCCACCTCTTGCTCTCTTTTACCTTGCGTATACAAACCTCCTGAAATCTTCTTCTGTATTACTCTCATATTTCATCTTTCAATATTGTCACCTGAAGCATCCCAAAATGCTGCAATAGTGAGGGGAAATAAAAAAGTGTGGAAATGCAGCAGTCATGGGAGATTCAATTCTAAGGGGAATGGAGAGGAATTTCTGCAGCTGCAAATGATACTCCAGGATGGTATGTTGTCACACTGACACTAGGGTCAAAGATGTTTCAAAGCTGCTACAAGACATCCTGGGGGGGGGGGGGGTAAGGGTGAACAGCCAGTGGTGGTGATACACATTGGTACCAGCAACACAGCTGAAAGAAAGGAATGAGGTCATTCAAGCAGAATAAAGGGAGTTAGGAGACAAGCTGAAAAATCAGACTCAAAAGGTAGTGATCTCAGGATGACTACCAGTGTCATGTGTTAGAAAGAGAAGAAATAGCATGATATATAGGACAAAGTAGTAGCTAAAGAGATAGTGTGAGGGAGAGGGTTTCAGATTCCTCAGGCATTGAGACGTGGGGGAGTTGGGATCGGGACTAATTGGACAGGTTACACCTGGGCAGGACTGAGCCTGATGCCCTAGGGGGAAGTGTTTACTAGAATGGGGGGTTGGGAAGGATTTAAACTAAATTAGTAGGGGGATAGGAACCTATCAAGGAGTCAGGAAGGAGAATCAAGGACAAATACAAATGACAGAAAGGAGAATAACAGAAGTGAAAAGCAGAAAAATCAAAGGTTAGAAACAAACAAGGCTACTGTAAAAAATAGTGGGAATGGGACAAGGAACATTAAAGAGACAACTTTAAGGCTTTGTTCTGAATATACAGAGCATTTGAAATAAAGTGGATAAATTAATCATGCAAATACATATAACTGGGTATAATACAGTGGGATTATGCAGGGTGACCAGGGATGGGAAGTAAATATCCATATTTAGGAAGGATAGACAAAGAAGAAAAAGCACTGGAGTTGCATTATTGGTTTAAACACAACATTGAGCCAAGTTATTAGCTCAGACAATACACAGTCTATGTTGGTAAAATTCAGAAATATCAAGGAGCAAAAACATTAATGAGGGTGGTAATATTGACCACCAATTGTGGTGGTGACGTTAGGAATGACAATAAACAGGAAATCCGAAATGCATGTGGTAAAGGAACATCTTAATCTACATATAGATTGGACAAATCAAACTTGTCACAATACTGGAGAGGAGGAATTCCAAGAGTGTACATGGGATAGTTTCCAGACCAATATGCTGAGGAGACAACGAGAGAACGGACATTTTAGACTGTACAATGTAGTTTTTAAGACTGTCCCTTGGGCATGAGTAATCACAATATGACAGAATTCTTTATCAAGCTAGAGAGGAGGTAGTTGATTCTGAGACTAGATGCTGAATCTTAATAAGGGAAACTATGATGGTATGAGGGATGAATTGGCTATAATGGACTGGGAAATGTTACTTAAAGTTATGATAGTGGGTAGGCAATAGCAGGCATTCATAAAGCAAATGGGTGATTTACAAAAATTGTTTATTCCTGTCTGGCACAAGAATGCAAAAAAGAACAGTGGCTAAACCATGGTGGTAAAAACAATGACTGCAGATGCTGGAAACCAGATTCTGGATTAGTGGTGCTGGAAGAGCACAGCAGTTCAGGCAGCATCCAAGGAGCTGTGCTCTTCCAGCACCACTAATCCAGAACCTACTTTTCAGTAGTCACACCCCTGTAGCTGGATAAATTGTAAGTCTACATCCAATGATTGTTGTTCCAGGAGAGCAGGCGCATTTATATGGGAGCATCGCAGGAACTGTAAAACCTGCGCCCACACCTCCTCCCTCACCTCTATCCAAGGCCCGAAAGGACCCTTCCACATCCATCAAAGTTTTACTTGCACATCCACTAATATCATTTATTGTATCCGTTGCTCCCGATGCGGTCTCCTCTACATTGGGGAGACTGGGCACCTCCTAGCAGAGCGCTTTAGGGAACATCTCCAGGACACCCGCACCAATCAACTACACCGCCCTGTGGCCCAATATTTCAACTCCCCCTCCCACTCTGCCGAGGACATGGAGGTCCTGGGCCTCCTTCACCGCCGCACCCTCACCACCAGACGCCTGGAGGAAGAACGCCTCATCTTCCGCCTCGGAACACTTCAACCCCAGGGCATCAATGTGGACCAACAGTTTTCTCATTTCCCCTTCCCCCACCTCACCCTAGTTCCAAACTTCCAGCTCAGTAACTGTCCCCTTGACTTGTCCAGACTTGTCCTACCTGCCTATCTTCTTTTCCACCTATCCACTCCACCCTCTCCTCCTTGACCTATCACCTTCATCCCCTCCCCCACTCACCCATTGTACTCTATGCTACTTTCTCCCCACCCCCACCCTCCTCTAGCTTATCTCTCCACCCTTCAGGCTCACTGCCTTTATTCCTGATGAAGGGCTTTTGCCCGAAACGTCGATTTCGAAGCTCCTTGGATGCTGCCTGAACTGCTGTGCTCTTCCAGCACCACTAATCCAGGTTGTAGAGGGGTGTGGACCTGACCAGGTAGTCACGGAGGGAATGGTCTTTGCGGAAGGGGTGGTGGGGTCTGTTTGTGGGCGGATGATTTGGTTTATGCGAAGGTTTGTAGGGTGGAAGGTGAGCACCAGGGGCGTTCTGTCCTTGTTACGATTGGAGGGGTGGGGTCTGAGGGCAGAGGTGCGGGATGTGGACGAGATGCGTTGGAGGGAATCTTTAACCACGTGGGAAGGGAAATTGTGGTCTCTAAAGAAGGAGGCCATCTGGTGTGTTCTGTGGTGGGACTGGTCCTCCTGGGAGCAGATACGGTGGAGGCGGAGGAATTGGGAATACGGGATGGCATTTTTGCAAGAGGTAGGGTGGGAAGAGGTGAAATCCAGGTAGCTGTGGGAGTCGGTGGGTTTGTAAAAAATGTCAGTGTCAAGTCAGTCATCATTAATGGAGATGGAGAGGTCCAGGAAGGGGAGGGAGGTGTCAGAAATGGTCCAGGTAAATTTAAGGGCAGGGTGGAATGTGTTGGTGAAGTTGATGAATTGCTCAACCTCCTCGCGGGATGGCTTACAGGGAAATTAGATGCAAAATAAAGAGGCATACAAATTGGCAAGAAAAAAGACAATAAACCTGAGGATTGGGGATAATTTAAAAGTCAGCAGAGGAGGAGCAAGGGAATGATTGAGGAGGGGAAAGACGAGTTTGAGAGTAAACTTGGGGGGGGGTGGGGAGCGCATAAGAACTGACTGTAAAAGTTTCTATAGGTATGTAAAAAGAAAAAAAAATGTTGAAACTTAATATAGCTCCCTTACAATCAGAAATAGGGAAATTCATAGTTGGAAACAAAGAAGTGGTTGATGAGCTAAATTCAAATTTCTGTCTTCACAGAATAGTAGATAAATAACATACCAGAGATGATGGGGAACACTGAGTTTAACTAAACGAGGAACTGCAGCAAATCTTGATGAGTAGGTAAATGGTGTTGGGGAAATTGATGGGATTCAAGTCTGATAAATTCCCAGGGCCTGATAATCTTCATGCCAGAGTACTTAAGGAAGTACTACTTTAGAAATAGTAGATGCACGAGTGGTCATCTTGCAAGATTCTTTAGACTCTGGAACAGGTCTGACAAATTGGAGAGTAGCTAATGTAACCCCACTACATAAAAACAGACATAAAGAGAAAATAAGGAATTATAAACCAGTAATTAAAAACTGAAAGAACTGCAAATGTAGGAAATCAGAAACAAAAACAAATTGCTGGAAAAGCTTAGCAGGTCTGGCAGTATCTGTGGAGAGAAAACAGAGTTAATGTTTCAGGTCCACTGACCCAATGAGAAAGTTGGTTTTTATGCAGAAGATAGGGTGGGGAGGAGGGGGTAAGGCGTAAACGATAGGAAGAGATAGAGCCCTAGCATATCATCACATGGTGAACCCTTCATGAAAATATTACCAGGAAGATTACTTTAGGCCCACAGTGTGGGATGGGGTGTAAAATCAAAAGCTGCCCCTGTCCATCCCTTAACATTGAGAATACCGGATCTGTTACACCCTACTCTTACCAGAGATGGTGGCATCAGTTTCCTCGGATAACAGTCGCTCCTTGTCATGCTGGACCTTCTCTAACTCCCGTTTATGTTGCCGTTGAAGTTCCTCCATTGCTTTACGGTGGGACTCCTCCATCTCCCTGAAGCTACGCTCACAGGTTTCCTGAAAGTGAAGAGACTAGAGGGATGAGAGCCAAACATTGCGTCAGCCAAGGCAAAATAATCTCCATACCCTTTGGTTAAACGAGTGGAGAAAGATGCACAGGACTAAGATTACAAGAACAGGTTGTATCAACCTTCTTTTCATATCCTAGTTTAGAAGATTGAGGGGTTGATAATTAAAGGATCGATAGGATAGAGAGAAATTATTTCTTTTGGTTAAGGAACGGGAAGAGATATAGTCGTGAACATTAGAGGGCGTAATATTAAAGTTCAAGCTAAGCTAATCAGCGACAATCTTTGGAAGCACTTTTTCCACACAAGAGAAAGTAGAGATCTGGGACTCCTGGTGCCAGAAACATTTCTGAAGCAGGAAGGATAAACCTAAAACACGATGACAGAGATTGATGGACATTTGCTGAGCATGAGTATCCAAGGTGCAGAACCAAGTGTGAACACCCAGATGAGCCAGGTAATTGAAAATGGTAGGAGAAAGTGAGGACTGCAGATGCTGGAGATCAGAGCTGAAAATGTGTTGCTGGAAAAGCGCAGCAGGTCAGGCAGCATCCAAGGAGCAGGAGAATCGACGTTTCGTGCATGAGCCCTTCTTCAGGAATGAGGAAAGTGTGTCCAGCAGGCTAAGATAAAAGGTAGGGAGGAGGGACTTGGGGGAGGGGCATTGGAAATGTGATAGGTGGAAGGAGGTCAAGGTGAGGGTGATAGGCCGGAGTGGGGGTAGGGGCGGAGAGGTCAGGAAGAAGATTGCAGGTTAGGAGGGCGGTGCTGAGTTCGAGGGATTTGACTGAGACAAGGTGGGGGGAGGGGAAATGAGGAAACTGGAGAAATCTGAGTTCATCCCTTGTGGTTGGAGGGTTCCAAGGCGGAAGATGAGGCGTTCTTCCTCCAACCGTCGTGTTGCCTTGGTCTGGCGATGGAGGAGTCCAAGGACCTGCATGTCCTTGGTGGAGTGGGAGGGGGAGTTGAAGTGTTGAGCCACGGGGTAGTTGGGTTGGTTGGTCCGGATGTCCCAGAGGTGTTCTCTGAAACGTTCCGCAAGTAGGCGGCCTGTCTCCCCAATATAGAGGAGGCCACATCGGGTGCAGCGGATGCAATAAATGATGTGTGTGGAGGTGCAGGTGAATTTGTGGCGGATATGGAAGGATGGTACCATTGAAAATGGTAGGACAGGCCCGAATAGCTGAATGGTCTCCTCCTGTTCCGAGTGACGCTCCTAGAAGAGATGGCATTATACCATAAGATCCCTGACGCTAGTTTGTGTTGCTTGTAGAATACACCACCGAGCTGCTTGGAAGATTACGATGGCAAATTATGTTTTGAATAGAGCATTTTACTAAATGTAAGTGAACACTCCAAGAAGCATTACTGGAGCATTGTAAAACAAAAAGTGATACCGAGACACAGAAAGGGATATTGGGACAGACAACCAAAAGCTCCGTCAAAAAGCTAAGTTTCAGTGAGTGTATTAAAGGAGGAAGGAGAAGCTTTAGAGATGGAGAGATTTAGGAAGAGAACTCTAGGGCTTTGGGCCCTGGCAGCTAAAAACCTTGCTCCTGCAAAGATTCCAGCTCTCTCTGGCCTGATCCAGCTGTGTGTTCAGGGAGGAGATCTGAAATTTGAGGAAGAGGAACTTTACTGATCCCTAAAAACAGCTTGTAAATTTCTCAAAACATACAGATTTACAGCAATTATGCGGAATCCCAGATGGAAGGTAATACATTGGGAATCAAATTCCAAAATGTTTAAAATTAGAGTTTCTTAGCATGCCACAAGTAGATAATAGATATCCCAGAGGATTTTGGGATTGAAAGAGATTGAAAGGGAGTGATGAGAAAGGAGGGATTTGGAAACAAGGATAAAAATGTTTAAATCTAGATTTTGCTTGGCTTGGAGGCACTGTAGGTTAGAGAATGCAAGGAGTGATAGGGAAATGGGATGAAGCACAAGATAAGATATAGGCGGCAGAATTTTGCATGAACTCACATCTGCAGAGGATGGAATATGGGAGAGCAGCCAGGACTTTGTTGGAATACAGCACAACACTGGCAGACTATTCGGTCCACCCTGTCTGTACGGGCTCTTTGAAAGTGTTATCCTCTCAGCCTTGCTCTTGTGAACTGAACTGACAGGTTTAAGCGTGCTCAGTGAGGTCTAAGTATCAATCAGTTTTTGCTCATGCTGTTCATCTCCAGCAGAAATACAGCCAAATAACCTTTCCCTGTATCGAGCAAACTCCCTACCTGAGAGATAAAGCCTTTTGGAATCTGTGTTCTCAGTCCCTCGGTGGAGTTTACTTGTCCATAGAGCCGACTGCTTTGCTCCTGGAAAGATTCCAGCTCCCTCCTGGCCTGATCCAGCTGTATGTTCAGGGAGGAGATCTGAAATTTGAGAAAGAGGTAACTTTTTTGGTCCTTAAAAACAGCTTGTAAATTTCCCAAGCATACAGATTTATAGCAATTATCCAGGATTCCCAGGCGGATGGTAAGGCATTGGGAAATAAATTCCAAAACCAAAATCTATAGATTGTCACAAGAGTAAAATGGACCGTTTATTCCTTTTCCAAGACTGACGGTTCACTTCTTTACCCGTTCCGTCCCAACTCCCTTTTCTGATTTTTTGCTGTATTCATACAATCCCTATAGCGTAGAAAGAGGCTACTCATCCCACTGAGTCTGCACCAAACTCTGAAGAGGATCACAACTGGATCCCTCCAATCCTCTCACTGTAATCCCACATTTACTGTGGCTAACATGTCTAGCCTGCACATCCCTGAACACTACAGCCAATTTCCCATGGCCAATCCACCTAGGCTTTGGACTGTGGGAGGAAACTGGAATGCCTTGTGGAGACCTACATAGACACAGGGAGAACATGCAAACTCCAAAGTCAGCCAACGCTGGAATTGAATCTAGGTTCCTGGCACTGTGAGGCAGCAGAGCTAACATCTGAGTCACCGTACCGCTGTTTGACATTTAATCTCTTCTTCCTTCTGGGTTATTATTGAATTTTCCTTTTGTTCTCCCCCAAAACACCTCCCCGTGGCACAGTATTGCTGCAAAAATGGTTCAAACTTTAACCTTTCCCAATTCTTGCAGGAAGTGATCAACTGGTAAATGTAAACACCGAATGAAATTCTAATGTCAAGGGCAGAGGGAGATAGGGATGAATTGGTACATGTGGAGAGACAGAGGGGTCAGTGCCTGTGGGGGGAAAGCAGGATCAGTGCGTATGGGAGGGGGAAATCGGTGTAAGGGGTCGGGGGACTGTGAATGCAAGGGATCAGTACATATTGGGGTAGGGATGTCAATGCACCTCGAGGGTAGGGGGTCAGCACATGTGGGAAAGCGATCAGCATGTGTTGGAGGAGGGGGGGGGGGGTCAGTGCCTGTGGAAGTAGGGAGTCATTAGAACATAAGAACTATTAGCAGGAGTAGGCCATCTGGCCCTTCGAGCCTGCCCGCCATTCGATAAGACCATGGCTGATCTTTTCATGGCCTCAGCTCCACTTACCCGTCCTCTCACTATAATCCTTAATTCCTTTACTGTTCAAAACAAATTATCTATCTTAGCTTTAAAAGCATGTAATGAGGAAGCCTCAACCACTTCACTGGGCAGGGACTTCCATAGATTCACAACCTTCTGGGTGAAGAAGCTCCTTCTCAATTCAGACCTAAATCTGCTCCCCCTGATTTTGATGCTATGCCCCTCTTGTCCTAGTTTCACCTGCCAGTGGAAACGTCCTCCCTATGGCTATCTTATCCATCCCCTTCATAATTTTATATGTTTCTATAAGATCCCACCCTCATTCTTCTCAATTCCAATAAATATAAACCCAGTCTATTCAGACTCTCCTCATAAGCCAACCCCCTGTGTAGGGAGAGGGGTCAGTGTGTGTGGGTGGAGAGGGTAAGTGCGTGTCGGGGAAGGGGGTCAGTGCAAGTAGGGGAAGGGGATCAGTGTGTGAGTGGAGGGGATCAGTGATGTGTGGGGGAAGGGGGTCGGTGCGTGTATGGGAAGGAGGTCACTGCAAGTAGGGAAGGGGTCAATGCAAGTAGGGGAAGAGGGTCAGGGTGTGTGAATGGAAGGGGTCAGTACTGTGTGGGGGAAGGGAGTCAATGTGTAGAGGGGAAGGGGGTGAGTGCGTGTGGGGGAAGGGTGTCAGTGTGTGTGGGGAAAGGGTGTCAGTGTGTGTGGGGAAAGGGTGTCAGTGTGTGTGAGTGGAGGGGGTCAGTGCTGTGTGGGGGAAGGGACTCAATGTGTGGAGGGGAAGGGGGTCAGCATGTGTGCGGGAAGGGGGTCAGTGCAGGTAGGGAAGGGGGTCAGTGCGTGTGGGGAAAGGGGTCAGTGCGCGTGGGGGAAGGGGGTCAGTGCGCGTGGGGGAAGGGGGTCAGTGCACGTGGGGGAAGGGGGTCAGTGCGCGTGGGGGAAGGGGGTCAGTGCGCGTGGGGGAAGGGGGTCAGTGCGCGTGGGGGAAGGGGGTCAGTGCGCGTGGGGGAAGGGGGTCAGTGCGCATGGGGGAAGGGGGTCAGTGCGCATGGGGGAAGGGGGTCAGTGTGCGTGGGGGAAGGGGTCAGTGCGCATGGGGGAAGGGGTCAGTGCGCATGGGGGAAGGGGGTCAGTGCGTGTAGGGGAAGGGGGTCAGTGCGTGTAGGGGAAGGGGGTCAGTGCGTGTAGGGGAAGGGGGTCAGTGCAAGTAGGGAAGGGGGTCAGTGCGTGCGGGAGAAGGGAGTCAGTGCGTGCGGGGGAAGGGGGTCAGTGCGTGCGGGGGAAGGGGGTCAGTGCGTGCGGGGGAAGGGGGGTCAGTGCGTGCGGGGGAAGGGGGGTCAGTGCGTGCGGGGGAAGGGGGTCAGTGCGTGCGGGAGAAGGGGGTCAGTGTGTGTGGGAGAAGGGAGTCAGTGCTGTGTGGGAGAAGGGAGTCAGTCCATGTGGGAGAAGGGGGTCAGTCCATGTGGGAGAAGGGGGTCAGTGCGAGTAGGGGAAGGGGGTCAGTGCGTGTGGGGGAAGCGGGTCAGTGCCTGTAGGGGAAGGGGGGTCAGTGCAGGTAGGGAAGGGGGGTCAGTGCGTGTGGGGGAAAGGGTCAGTGCGTGTGGGGGAAGGGAGTCAGTGCATGTGGGGGAAGGGAGTCAGTGCGTGTGTGGGAAAGGGGTCAGTGTGTGCGGGAGAAGGGGGTCAGTCCGTGTGGGAGAAGGGGGTCAGTGCGTGCGGGAGAAGGGGGTCAGTGCGTGTGGGGGAAGGGGGTCAGTCCGTGTGGGGGAAGGGGGTCAGTGCGTGTAGGGGAAGGGGGTCACAGTGCGTGTAGGGGAAGGGGGTCACAGTGCGTGTAGGGGAAGGGGGTCACAGTGCGTGTAGGGGAAGGGGGTCACAGTGCGTGTAGGGGAAGGGGGTCACAGTGCATGTAGGGGAAGGGGGTCACAGTGCGTGTAGGGGAAGGGGGTCACAGTGCGTGTAGGGGAAGGGGGTCAGTGCGTGCGGGAGAAGGGGGTCAGTCCGTGTGGGGGAAGGGGGTCAGTGCCTGTAGGGGAAGGGGGTCAGTGCCTGTAGGGGAAGGGAGGTCAGTGCAGGTAGGGAAGGGGGTCAGTGCGTTCGGGAGAAGGGGGTCAGTCCGTGTGGGGGAAGGGGGTCAGTGCCTGTAGGAGAAGGGGGTCAGTGCCTGTAGGAGAAGGGGGGTCAGTGCGTGTGGGGGAAGGGGGTCAGTGCGTGTGGGGGAAGGGGGTCAGTGCGTGTGGGGGAAGGGGGTCAGTGCATGTGGGAGAAGGGGGTCAGTGAGTGTGGGAGAAGAGGGTCAGTGCGTGTAGGGGAAGGGGGGTCAGTGCAGGTAGGGAAGGGGGTCAGTGCGTGTGGGGGAAGGGAGTCAGTGCATGTGGGGGAAGGGAGTCAGTGCATGTGGGGGAAGGTGGTCAGTGCGTGTGGGAGAAGGGGATCAGTGCGTGTGGGAGAAGGGGGTCAGTGCATGTAGGGGAAGGGAGTCAGTGCATGTGGGGGAAGGTGGTCAGTGCGTGTGGGAGAAGGGGATCAGTGCGTGTGGGAGAAGGGGGTCAGTGCATGTAGGGGAAGGGGGTCAGTGCATGTAGGGGAAGGGGGTCAGTGTGTGTAAGGGAAGGGGGTCAGTGTGTGTAAGGGAAGGGGGTCAGTGCAAGTGGAGGGGTTCAGTGTGTGAGAGTAGAGGGGTTCAGTTGTGTGTGTGTGTGCGTGTGTGTGGGGTGTGTGAAGTGAAGGGGGTCAGTGCATGTAGGGGAAGAGGTCAGTGCGTGTGGGGGAGGGTGTCAGTATGAGAGAGTGGAGGGGGTCAGTGCATGTAGGGGAATGGTCAGTGCGTATAGGGGAAGGGTCAGTACATGCAGGGTCAAGGGTTCAGTTGGTATAGGGGGAAGTGGTCAGCGCTACTGGGGGAGGGTGTGTGTGTAGGGGGAGGGAGACAGTGCATGTGGACCAAGGGTTCAGTACATGTAGAAGGAGGGTGAGTGCGTGTTGGAGAAGGGGGACAGTGTGTGTGGAGGGAGGGTAAGTGCATGTTTGGGGGAGGGGGGTCAGTGCAGGGGGGTGAGTGTGAGGGTGTTTCAGTGCAAGGGGGGGAAGAGGATTCAGTGCATCTGGTGGGGAGTTCAGTGCGTAAGGTGGGAGTGAAGGGGTAGGTTGAGGAGGGATTTCAGTAAAATGGGCATAAGAGAAGAGAGAGTCAGTGCATGTGGGGGCTCAGTGTGTGTGGAAAGGGAGGGTGTCTCATTGTGTGAAGGTCATTAAGATTTGAAAGGAAAGGGACGCCAATTGAAGCTGAAGAAAAATAGCTTGTAGCAAAAACCAAAAGCTGCTTTGGTCTACCCAGCATTTGAATGGAAGAATTTCCTGCTCATCCAGGATCAGATAAGCAGCTTTATCTGATAACTTAACACCACTGGGAGCGATGCACTGTGCTTTTGGACGATGTGGCTCCAGGGCAGCTTATTGATGAACAGGCTGGGGGAAGGAAGACTGGTGTGGATGTGGGAAGAGAAGATATTACAGTCCCATCCCAGAGGAGGGTGGTCTGGTCAACTATGTCAAAGTCAAGGTAGAGGACTGGGAGGAGAATATAGTTTTGTTAAAGTCACATATGTGATGATGCTGCTCCTTTAACAAGGTTAGGTTGTCCTTTTTTTTTCCAGAGGGGTTGTAAACGCATGGACTTCTATATGTCTGGTTTGTATGGGCTTTGGCACCAATTTGGTTACAGCTTACAGATACTGCCTCAGGAAAATGTCTTTCAAGTTTTTTTAAAAATGCACATTTTTACAATGAAAGGGGAATGGCTAGTACTCCCAACCTAACTTTTCTCTGGTTTGTTTTGGTTTGAGCAGTCTGGCTGCTCAGAGCTGCTTGTCAGTTGTTGGCTGGGAATCCAAAGAAACAGCTACATGGAAGAAAGTATTCCACGCTGAATCTCTCTGCCATCTCTCTCTCTCTCTCTCTCTCCTGTAAAAGCTCGTGTTTTGATTTTATCTTTTTGCCAAGAGTTTTTATGGAGATTGTTGCAGGAATTTGGAACAGCATCATTAAGTTAGGATAATCTGTTGGGTTTTCGGATCGGTTAAGTTATTCTATATTCTGTTCTCTTTTATTGGTGCTTCATTCAGTAATCTTGTAAATTAGTTCTGCTGTGTTTAAAACTAAGTGGTTGCGCCAGCTTTATCACTCCTGGAATAGCCACTCTACACCTTCCTAAAACAACCAGCAAAGTTAGGGTCCGTGCTACTTTCTTGAAATGTTTTGAGGGGGGTCTGGCCTGATCCATAACACACAATGTAATTTGAGAGTCTGAAAAGTGGCATTTTAGTTCTGTAGCTGGGGCAGAAACCTTATTTAAGGACTGTACTAGTTAACATATGGGATATCTGGGCTTTCTGAAACTCGCCAGAGTTAACAAGATAACACAGCCAGGCTGTGAGGTACATAGGGTATGGATGTGGTCTTTCCTCATAACAAGAATTACACTTGCTCACAGTGAGAACGTATGCATACTGTCTTCTGACATGAGGAGACATTTGTGCTGCATCTACCACAGAGTTCTAGCTGACACAAAAGACCTTTGGTCAGCCTAAGTTAGCAGTCTGAATTTTGGATTTGGTTCTGATGCAGAGATTGAGGTGATAAGCATCGATGTTTCAGTGGAAATTAGATAACACAAGGGAGGGAAGAATGGAGGATGCGCTGAAAAGTTGTGATGGCAAAGACAGGAAGATTCTGGTGTGCTGCAGTAAGGTGAGCTGAATGGCTTGGCTCTTGTGCTATCATCTCTATGCTGGTTCCATTCCATATTTCCGATCATTACCTCCTTCTTCAGTTGCTCGGTGACTCTGTTGTCATTGACAGCGGGATTGGGAGATCGCAAGGACATGATGGGGACCTGCCTGTGGTCCCGTAACGGAATACGTTCGAGCTCCTGCCATTTCACCTCGATGTCCTTGCCGAGGGCCTCAGGGATTTGGATGAGGGGGGAACTCCATTCTGCCCCCTTCTTTGGGCAGTCATTCAGATTCGTGGACTCAAACCACTTGCTACGTTCAGCAATCCGTTGGGCCTGCTCACGGGTCAGCTCGTCCGCCTTAGAAGTGTCCTGCACCCGCGATGACTGCACGGGCTCCAGCTCCACGCTCTCGACTGGTGGTACGAACTGCTCATGGCTCTCTGCCCTGCGGCTGCTCCGTGGGACCTCCAGCCGGGTCTTGTCAGCTGTGGCCGCTGCTTCCTGTCGTGCTGCGTTTCTTCGTGCTATAGTGTCACGGAAAGTGTTTTCCTTGTTACTCTCTGTTAAACTAGAATACAGAAAAAAGAGATTATTGAAACAAATCGCCATCATCTGAACACAACAATTCACATCTACAAAACATTGCTGATGTACCTCAGGAAGTCTCACAGCAGTTTAGGGCAAACACAACTTGATGTTAAACCACATCATGAGATATCCCTACAGGCAAAAGTTGTTTGGTGAAAGAGGTAGGTTTTAAGGAGAGTCTTAAAGGAGGAGAGGGAGGTGGGAATGTTCAAAGAAGTTGTTCTCTGTACCATGTCATATTAGCTAAACGTTCAACTGCTAATGGTGTAGTGAATAAAAAATCAGCAAGACATCAGGGCTGCTGGGCTGGAAAAGGCTGCAGAGATAGGGAGGGACAGGCCACAAGAGGGACAAATTTGAATACAAGGATGAAGATTTTACATCAGGTTGGTCGGGTATGGTCAGTACCTCGCTTATTGTGAACAGCTGAAGGGAAACCCTCCATCTTTCTTTGGTATGTATACCTTACACTATCTGAGATCACGCTGGTACTGAAATTCATATACCACATTATTCATTTGTGTGATAGGCATTTGTGTTTTTAGCACTGGTTCTAATCAGCTTACATTTTCAAAAGTTATAATGCAGTGTCCAACATTAGATATGATACTGCAATTAGACAGCATTTGTTGGATAGTCCTGAATGTGCAATTACGCCAACACCTAATTTAGGATCATCAGACTTGCAGTGTGGTACACCTGGTTTCTGGATATATTAATACACAGGATCCTTGTTCTTTGCAGACAGAAAGAACATAGACTGTCCCTGTTTCAATTCAACAAAATAGGTGACAGTGATTCGCTGGTTTATTTCTCAGGGCAATGTCCTGACCAAGGAAAATCAACCTATTGAGTTGAAAATATAAACAAAGCTGAGCTGTTAACTGTCAGCAGCATTTAAAGGTGCATTCTCCATTGCAATGCCTTTCTTAATCAAGGGCCCATCTATCAACCAAACACTCTTAGCTCAAACAGTATAAATGTTGGTTTCCCCTTTGAATTTTTTTCTTGTGAAATGTTCTGGGTGCAAGAGGAGAAGCTTCAACAATTTTTTTTTCCAGCAATACTTCCTAGAATTCTTTGACAAAGTAAAACACACATTAGATAGAGGAATTCCTGGAGATACAGAGACTTTAGGAAAATTGTTTAACAAGTGTTATGGATTTGAAGAAGGAGTAGAAAACTGAATTAAAAACTGGTCAAAATGAGAATACAAAAAGAGAAGCAATTAATGGCACATTTTCAGAGCTGTTGAAGTGGAGAGTGGTGACCAAAAGACCTCTGTTCTAAGGCCATGTATGTTCATGGCGTATGTCAAAGTTTACGGTTTAAGCCAAAAAGGGAATGGTGTCAAAATTTGATGAGGCCAAAATAGCACGTGTTTAATTCTTTAGAAGAAGAGGAAGGTAAAAGGAGATGCTGAGAAGATAATTGCTGAAAATGTTGCAGTTAGATTTCAATGTGAAAAAGTGCAAGGTGATAAGGATTGGCTCTTTTTAAAAAAAGTCAGTAATTATACGCAGAATGGAAATAGGCTTGAGGCTGTGGAAGAGTAGAAGAGATTTAGGATGCTAGGATATTAGAAGTAACATCTCATGAAGCCAGGAAGAAGCAACTGAATTCCATTCTTTATTTCCAGAGAGTGTGAAATATAAAAGCTATGACACTGTGTGTTAACTGCTACAGGGTTTATTGGGAATCACTAATTAATCTCCTTGTGAAGCTCATTGAGTAGGAGTTCCTTTGGTAACAGGCAGTGGCCTGTTAAGCTGGAACTCATCACTTGAGCCCTTTATAAAGCAGACCTAGGGGCCCTCTTGTGGCACAGTGGCAGTGTTCCTGCCTGTGGACCAGAGGGGCATAGATTCAAGTTCCACCTGCTCCAAAAATGTATAATAACGTCCCTGAACAAATTAATTAGAAAAATAGATTTTTTTTTAAAAGCAGATGCACGGATGGATCTGATAAAGCGTGATGCTGGAAAAGGCACAGCAGATCAGGCAGCATCCGAGGAGCAAGACAATTGACCACAACCACATTCTAATATGCCAGCTGTGATTCCAATCAGTGGAGAGCTTTTCCCAAATTCCAGTTTTGCTCGGTGCCATACTTAGTCAAATGCAGCGTTGATGTCAAGGGCTGTCACTCTCATCTTACCTCTGGCATTCAATGTCAGTAAACTGGTTATTTGTCAGCAAGTGCTGCTTGATAGCACTAATGATAACCCATTCCATCACCTGTCAATGATCGAGAGTAGACTGATAGAGTGGCAATTGACCTGGTTGGTTTTGTCCTACATTGGATGTACATGACACACCTGGGTAATTTTCCACATTTCCAGGTAGATGCCAGTGATGTAGCTGTACTGGAATGGCTTGGCTACATGTGCAACAGGTCCGAGGACAGACGTCTTCAGTATAATTACCAGAACATTGTCAGAACCATAGCCTTTGCATTACCTAGTGCCTCCAACCATTCCTTGATTTTATTATGATTACACTGAATTGGCTTAAGAGTGTGATTGATAATACTGGGAAACACTGGAGCTGGCCAGTGGAGCCTGTTCTGCTTTCAGCTACATGATTGTTGATCTTCTATCTAAACACTAATTTCCTGTATTATCCCCATAGTCCTTAATATTACAGAATCTCAGAACTGTTACATGCAAGTAGGCCTCTCAGTCTGTGTGTGCACCACTAATTCACATAGTAGCTGTCTCCTGTCTTCCCCTCATTGCCCTGCACATTCTTCTGTTTCAAATTAGTGTAACTCCCTTTTGACTGCATCATTTGAACTGCTTCCACCAACATTTAGGCATGCATTCTTTCATAAGCTAGAAAACTATCAATCTCGGACTTGGATATAGAACAGTGCAGTACAGAACCAGGCCCTTTGGCCTATCGTGTCTCTGCCAAGCATTATGCCATTCTAAAATAATCCCAATTGCTTGCACATGGTCTGAATCTCTCTATTTCTTGCACGTTCATGTGTCTGTCTAAATGCCTCTTAAATATTACTATCACATCTGCTTCTACCACAGCCCCTGTCAGCGCACTTCAAGCACTTATCACCTTCTGCATAAAAAAACTTGCTTCACATATCTCATTTAAACTTTCACCCTCTCATCTTAAACCTAAGTATGTCCCTGTTACGACATTTCCACCCTAGGAAAAGTCACCGACTATCCACCCTATCCATGTCTTTCATAATTTTATCTACTTCTATCAGGTCTTACCTCAGCTTCCAATACTCTGGCAAAAACAATCCAAGTTTGTCCAACCTCTCCCGACAGTTAATACATTACAATCTAAACAACATCTTGGTGAAACTCTATGCACCCTCTCTAAAGCTTCCACATCCTTTCAACTAGAATTGCACACAATACTCCAAATGTAGCCTAACGTTTTATACAGCTGTAACATGACTTGCCAACTTCTATACTCAATGCCCCGACCAATGAAGGCAAGCATGCCGTAAGTTTTCTTTAGCACCTTAACAACTTGTCTTGACACTTTCAAGGAATTATGGACTTGCAACCCAAGATCCCTCTGTATATCAATACTCCTACGGGTCCTGCCATTTACAGTATACTTTCCTATTGCATTTGGCTTCCCAAAATATATCACTCCACACTTGTCTGGACTAAACCCCATCTGCCATTTCTCAGATTAGATTAGATTCCCTACAGTGTGGAAACAGGCCCTTCGGCCCAACAGGTCCACACTGACCCTCTGAAGAACAACCCACCCAGACCCACTCCCCTACACCTAACACTACGGGCAATTTAGCATGGTCAATTCAGGTAACCTGCACATCTTTGGATTGTGGGAGGAAACTGGAGCACTAGGAGGAAACCCACATAGACATAGGGAGAATGTGCAAACTCCACACAAACAGTTGCTCAAGGCGGGAATTGAACCCGGGTCCCTGGCACTGTGAGGCAGCAGTGCTAACCACTGAGTCACCGTGCCGCCAACTTCTCTGCCCAACTTTCTAGCTGATCTAAATCTTGGTGCATTCTTTGACAACCTTCCTAACTGCTAATCCGATTGTCAAGTTGTCTGCAAACTTACTAATCAGACCACCTACATTTTCATCCAAATCATTTATATATTTTATACATAACAGGGGTCCCAACACTGATCTTTGTGGAATACCATTGGTCACAGATCTTTGGGCAGAAAAACACTACTCCACAACTACCCCCTGTTCTTTTATGACCAAGTCAACCTGTATCCAACTTACCAACTCACAATGGATCCCGTATCTTTTAATCTTTTGGATCAGAAACCATGAGGAACCCTGGAAAATGCTTTAGTAGTCTATATAAGCAACATTTACTGCTCTATTTTCATAAATATACTTAATGATCCAGTCTGCAAAGTTCTCTGGAGTAAGGAATTCGCAAGATTCACCACCCTCTAAGTGGGGAAATTCCCTCTTATCTCAGTCCTAAATGGCTTACTCCTTATTCTGAGATTTGTCTCCTGGTTCTAGTCCCCTGCCTCAGCTAAAGGAAACATCCTTCCAGCATTTTATCCTGAGGAGCCATTTAATCATTTTGAATAAAAGCAAATTACTGCGGATGCTGGAATCTGAAACCAAAAGAGAAAACGCTGGAAAATCTCAGCAGGTCTGGCAGCATCTGTAAGGAGAGAAAAGAGCTGATGTTTCGAAACCTGTTGAGATTTTCCAGCATTTTCTCTTTTGGTTTAATCATTTTGAATGCTTCAATGAAGTCAACTTTCATTCTTCTCTTTCTAGCATCTCTCCAATTATGTAAGGTTAGGGAAGGAGGGCGATATGTTAATGTCTGACTAATTACTCGATTAAGTTTCTTAATGCCTTAATTTAAGGTTAAGATGATATGGATGGTACCTAGTCATTGTTTGAGTGCTTGTGATACTGGAAAGAGCTTTAAAATAGAGTAGTCAATAAACTCAACCCAGAATGGAAGATGTCTTAGTTTTATGTCTTACCAAGTGGCTTGGATCCAGATTGACACCACAGATACAACAATAACATCTAAGATTAAAAAGTAGAGGGGTGAAGTAATATGGAACATAACACAAACAAAACAGGTAAAACAGCTGCTAGCTTCAGCCTTTAATGAAATCATGGTTGATCTTTCACCTGAGCTCCACTTTCCAGTTCTACTCCTATGTCCCTTGCTCATTCAGTATCCAACAATCTACTAAGGTCTGATTTGATAACTGCACAGGCATATCATCTGATGGAGAGAATTCCAAAGATTCACAACGCTTGCAGTGAATGAACTTCTCTTCATCACACAACTAAGCTCACTAATTTGTTCTGTATCTGTGACCCCTAATTCTAGATTCCTCAGCCATGGAAACATCATCCCACTGTCCACCTATTTAGAGAAGATGGTAGTATGATAATGTCACTGAACAAGTAATCCAGACTTCCAGGCTGATACCTGGGGATTTGGATTCAAATCCCACCATGGCAGATGGATGGCAGATGCTAACTATGTACCCAGTATTGATTGTCTAAACATCCACATGGTTCACTAATATCCTTCAAGGAAGAAAATCTGCATGTTTACCTCGTCTGGTCTTCATGTGATATCACACACGTGTTGATGATGAACTGCCCTCTGAAATGGCCAAGCGGTCCACTCGGTTCAAGGACATTAAGGATGGGCAATAAATGCTGCCTTGCAGTGACATCCACATTCGTTAAATGAAGTTAGAAAAGCCCTATGGAGTCTCTTAAGAATTTAATGTATTTTGATTAGGATTACCTCTTATTGTAGACTTCTCAATTGCTCCATAGGACAGGAGAACTAGGAATGCCCTCTGAGGGAAGTACATCTTTCCTTGGATAAAGAGACTAAAACTACATACAATACTTGAGGTGTGGTGTCACCAATGCCTTGTTTAATTGCAGTTAGACTCCTGCTCTTAAAAGAATTGATAACCAGATGGCACAGTTTTAAATTGTTTTGTAATAGAGGCAAGTGTAATGTGAGAAAAAAAGATTTTCACTCTGTGAGTAGTTAGGGTTTGGAATGCACTTCCTGGAATGGGTTGTGATAGTTTCCATTGAGGCATTCAAGCGGGAGTTGTATGCTTATTTACATAGGAACAATGAGAAGGATTATAGGGAAAGGCAAGAATTTGGCATGAAGTCAAAATGCTTAGTGCAGACACAATGGTCCAGATGGCATCCCCCCCTCTGTATTGTAACAATTCTGTGATTCCGTGAAATAAGGATGGTTTCTCTAAAGGAAACGAGTGAATCAAATGGGCTCTTATAATAATTAATGATAGCTTTATATCACTATTCCTGATACAGTATCAGATTTCATGAGTAGAATTTAAATTTATAAATTTGAACCTGTAACTCTGGGGCAGTAGCCCAGTGGCACCACCAGTACGCCAGTGTTTCACCCAGTTAATGCTACCATTGATTAGGAAGAGTATAAGAAATAGAAAGATAGATGGGGGAATGGAGTCAGGTTGTGTGCACAACTGACACAGTCAGAGGCTCCTGCAACTACAATGATGGTAGAAAATTACGCCAATCTAATTCTGATGCTTTTTGCAAAGAGTGAAAAATCCTAAGAACGCAAACTCCACTTTCAGGATGGTGATGGATTGAGGAAGAAGAGTGAGTTCCTTGGCTAAGAGTCTGAGTGAAAACGCTGAGAATTGGAAAAATAGAGACGCCCTTGATTTCTTGTTTTCTCAGATCAGTTTTTGAGTGGATAAACCTCCCTTGTCCATGTGACAGGAAGCTGAAGAAACTACCCATTTATTGTCATCATCCTGCACCAAGGAGGACCTAAGGATTCTCTCACTTGCTCCCTGTTCAGGATCTTACTGATTTCCTGCCCAAGAGATCTCACTCTCCCCCGTCTCAGGTAACATCCATCGTGCCTTTGAGGAATAGGTTAGTCATACAGCCAAACAGCATAGAAACAGGCTCTATGGCCAAGTATGTCTACGCTGACCAACAAACACCAAACTATACTTTTCCCATTTACCTGCAATGGGTCCATAGCCTACTATGCCATGGTATTTTAAGTGCTCATCCAGATGCTTCTTAAATGTTGTGAGAATACCTACCCCACCACCTGTTGAGGTAGTATTTTCCATGTTTCTACCACCTTTTGGGTGAAAATGTTTTTCTTCAAATCTCCTCTAAACCACTTGCTCATCACCTTGACATGTCTGCCATGGGGAAGCGATTCGCATGATCTACCCTGACTATCCCACTCAAACTTTTGTATACCTCAATGAGATGCCCCCTCAGCTTCCTCTACTCCAAGAAAAACAACACCAAGCTATCCAGTTTCTCCAAATAACTCAAACGTTGCATCCCAGGCAACATCCTAGTGAATCTCCTTTGCATCCTAGGTATTTTCTACTGCAGGCAGACCCACCGCCTCCCCTTCTGAAGGTCCGAAGGCTTCTGCCAGTATTTGACACCCATTGTCTGTTCAGTTACCCTAGAGCCAATCATAGTTTTTGGCAGGCTGATGGCTTTTGTCATTGATAACTGGTCACCACTCCAAAAACCAATCAGCTAATTGTTGCCTGCAGAATTTCATTTTGTACACATCCATTTGTTGCATGATTGTTCCCAACCTAGTGACCCTGTTAATACCTTTCCAGTACAATAAAACTGCTAGCAATTCCACGCAGTATAGGGTTACCCCAGAGATCCAATCATGACATGACATCAGTGCATCAACTCGATTACAAATGACAGCACATAGAGTCATAGAGATGTACAGCACCGAAACGACCCTTCAGTCCAACTCATCCATGGTGACCATATATTCTAAATTAATCTAGTCCCATTTGCCAGCACTTGGCCCATATCTCTTATTCATATACCCATCCAGATGCCTTTTAGATGTTGTAATTGTACAAGGCTCCACCACTTCCTCAGGCAGTTTATTCCATACACTCACCAAACTCTGCATAAAAAAGTTGCCCCTTAGGTCCCCTTTTAAATCTTTCCCCTCTCATCATAAACCTATCTAGTTTTGGACTCCCCTGCCCCAGGAAAAAGACCCTGTCCTTTTACCCTATCCATGCCTTTCATGATGTCATAAACCTCTATAAGGTCACTGCTCAGCCTCTGACGCTCCAAGGAAAACAGTCCCAGCCTATTCAGCATTTCCCGATAGCTCAAATCCTCCAACCCTGGCAACATCCTTATAAATCTTTTCTGAACCCTTTTAAGTTTCACAACACCATTCCAATAGGAGGGAAACCAGAACTGCACACAATATTCCAAAAGTGGTCTAACCAATGTCCTGTACAGCTGCAACATGACCTCCCAACTCCCGTACTCAATGCTCTGACCAATAAAGCATACCAAATGCCTTCTTCACTATCCTATTTACATGAGACTTCACTTTCAAGGAGCTATGAACCTGCACTCCAAGGTCTCTTTGTTCAGCAGTACTCTCCAGGACCTTATCATTAAATGTATAAGTCCTGCCCTGATTTGCCTTTCCAAAATACAGCACCCTGCATTTATCAAAATTAAACTCCATCTGCCACACTTTGGATCAGTGGCCCCTTTGAATAAGATCCCATTGTAATCTGAAATAACCTTCTTCACTGTCCACTACACCTCCAATTTTGGTGTCATTTGCAAACTTACTAACCATACCTTCTATGTTCACATCCAAATAATTCACATAAATGATGAAAAGGACTGGATCCAGCACCGATCCTTGTGATACTCCACTGATCACAGGCCTCCAGTCTGAAAGGCAACCCTCCACAACCACCTTTGAGCCAGTTCCATATCCAAATGGCTAGCTCTCCCTCTACTCCATGTGATCTAACTTTTTAAAATAGTCTATCATGAGGAAGCTTGTTGAACACCTTACTGAAGTCCACATAGATCACATCCACCACTCTGCCCTCAACCTCATCAATCCTCTTTGTTACTTCTTCAAAAGACTCAATCAACTTGGTAAGACATGATTTCCTACACACAAGGCCATGTTGACTATCCCTAATCAGTCCTTGCCTTTCCAAATACATGAAATCCTGTCCCTCAGGATATCCTCCAACAACTTGGCCACCACTGATTTTAGGCTCACCGGTCTATAGTTCACTGGCTTTTCCTTACCACCTTTCTGAAATAGTGGCACCATGTTAGCAATCTCAAGACTTATAGCACCTCACCTGTGACTATCAATGATAGGAATATCTCAGCAAAGGACCCAGCAATCACTTCCCTAGCTTCCCACAGAGTTCTAGGGTACACCTGATCAGGTCCTGGGGATTTATCCTTTTTTTTTAAAATGCATTTTAAGACATCCAGCACCTCCTCCTCTGTAATATGGACATTTTTCAAGCTGTCACCATCTAATTCCCCATATTCTATATCTTCCATGTCCTTTTCCACAGTGAACACTGATGCAAAATACTTGTTTGGTATCTCCCCCACCTCCTGCGGCTCCACACATAGGCTGCCTTACTAAACTCTGGGGTGCTCTATTCTCTCCCTACTTAGCTTTTGTCCTTAATGTATTTATAAAATCCCTTTGGAATTCTCTTTAACCCTATTTGCCAATCTTTTAAAATAATTTCTAAGGGTTCTTTAATGGGATGTGGGTATCACTGCCTGTTGCCCTTGAGAATGTAGTGTTGAGCCACTTTTTTGAACTCTGCAGTTTATGAATTGTAGGGACACTCACAGTGCTGTTAAGGCGAGAGGGTTCCAGGATTTTGACCTGTTATCTGTAAAAAGGTGATAGAAAGAGCAGGGTAGGGTGTCACATGGTGCTCATCACCAGTGTCAGTATATCTGGATGGGGGGGAAATCATTGACTGAGTAACCTGTTCATCTGGATGTCCAAAGCAACCAATTAGATGCGTGGACTATCTTGGATGGTAGGTTATTTGGTCAATGACTGGCATTGTTCAAAGCAATAGCAATCATTGGCTGAATAGGTCATGGTTGATTATGCAGTTCCTCCTTTCTTACTTAACTAATTTTGAGACTTGTGTGAGGACTATTCTCTTGGAACTTTCTTCACTTTAAACCTGGCTTTTGCCTACTGGACTAGAAGGTAACCTCAGGTGCCTAGTTCCTTACTTCTACAGCCAGTGACCTTTCCAGACCTCCTCCTGTGATGATGTGGCTCTGGATCAGGTCCTATCCACACTACCTCTGCAACGGTGTGAAGTTGTTCCTTCCTCAAATTCCTCATTGTAACGGTGTGGCCCTGGTTTCACTTTGCCTGCTTATTAGTGTAAAGTTCCTTGAACAACTTCATAAAAGCACTTCTTCTGTAACCAGCAATACTTCATGATGATCACATGGCCAAACTGAAGCTCCATTTTGAAGTATTTGAGATCCAGCAGAAGGTTCAAGCCCCACCTTCCCCAGACACGTTATTATGTAACTGAAGAGTTAATTAAGACTATCTAGAAGATATGTCAGACCAGTATGTGTCATTCACAGTTTTACTGGTTTTCCTTTTAGGGTCTGAGCAAATTTTGTAGTTAATGTTGTTAGATTAGGAGTTCTGACATTCAATTTGTACTTAAAGTTCTTTACTGCCAAGGATTTGATGCAGGGACTTGGAGGGACAATTGGATGCTGTCAAATGGAGTTTGCAGCTCATGGACAACCTCTGGCACAAAGTGTGCCAGCTGGCCAGAAGGCTGGATGCCACATTAGTGAGGGGTGAGTTACACAAAGATATGCAGAGCAGGCAAGTCACGTCATCAATCCAAAGCATCACTGATCTGACACCATTATTACCAACCTACAGCAATGGGTTTTAAAGGTATCCTCTCCCCTCCAGCTGGTACCTCTCCTCTCAACCTCCACACGTTTTCAATGGCATAAAGGACCATGCTCATTCCAGTGTGAGTTGTCTTTCATCAAACTACTTGCAGGTCAGTTGCTGGTGTATTTCCTCTGGCTGTTGCTGCAATTTAACTGTCTCCTTGAGTCCGTGCTCTAAGTGGGTTTAATGACCAGATTGTGCAGTGACTCTGTTTTTACTGATTGGAGCTTAGGCCTGCAAACTGTGAAGTCTAAAGCTGAAACTACTGATACTGTGGTTGTATGATGTCAGCAATTGGATACCATCACAAATCTGGTTAACAGAAATGGAAGGGAGGGCAGAGGTGCAAAAATGTGGCAAGACATTGTTTCGAGTTGGCAGCACCGCTGCAGAAAAGGTAGATAATGCTATCGTGAGTTCACATGAAAATTTGCCTTCTTCTCTAGTACTTTGGAAACCAGAGAAGAACATTTTACAAATAAGGTAAAGGACAAAACAAATGCGAAAGAGATGGCATAAAAAACACTGCAATTCCTCCACCACAGCTTCTTAACGCTGGAGCACGACTTGAAAATGCCTCCAGACACAGGATTTTGTCCGAATTGGCCCTCAATCACAATCAAATCAAACAGCCTCAGACTACAGAGGCCAATCAGTTCCAGCTTCGGTTTAATAGTGAAAAAATTCAAATAGTGAAGTTTAAGAGATGAGACTGGCTGGTTTTCAGATCTGATACACTGACTACATTGTTTCGCTTCCCTTGCTGGCTGTTTGCTGCAAAGGTAACTCTGACATCCAATCCTCCTTCTTCAGCAGCTTGTGGATTTGGTAGAGTTGACATGGAAGAAACTCTATCGTCTTCTTCCAGCATGGGAAACAGAAATGATTGTAAAGTGCTAACTTGAATGGTGTTGTGTCTGACAGGTCTGATATTGATATGAGTTAATGCAAAAACATCCAGACGGAAACAGATAAATGCTGAGTAAGTTGTGAGTACTCCTCAATGCCACTTTCACAATGGGAGAATGAGAACTTTCTTTTCAGGAGTGGGTGAAACCGAATAGCTGATGTTAATAATGATCATTTTTGGGCTTAATTGAAGTGCAATCTCAGCACAAACATGTAACTAAGGCAAAAGAAGGTTGGAAATCAGCAAAGTGACTTCAAGCTTACAATTTGACTTATTCTTCACAAAGTGAATTTATTCATATCTTTGCTAAGACGGTCAAATCTTTCATCTAAGGGAATGTGAAAATGTGAAAGATTTTTCAATAATGGTTGGTGCTGTTCCAGGTATATCACACATTGGGCAAAGTGCTTTTATCTGGAGTTACTTAACACTTCTGATGTTTGCAAAATTCAAGAGTCGTTTTATTCATTCACTGCTAACAACGAGAAGAGTGACATTAAGATTTAAACTAATATTTAGAAAAGTGACAGTCATATTTGAAGACTGTAGTGGCCAGAGATAAGACACTGGCAGCAACGTGTCTGGTGCTTTCACCAATATTCAGAGTGAAACTCAGGAGAACTCTTTTTGCAGTGACCAGTATTGTGGTTGCCAATCTCTAAACATGTGTGATCTGGATTCTGCTTCTTGCTGCAAAAAGGTAATGAACTTGTTCTTAGGATGGTGCAAACTGTCAGGTCCAAACTGGTGGGATATTTGCAAAAGCCATGTTGATGCATCTCTCCAAGGTGTATTGGAGAATCTATGATCAGACATGGTTGCCAGTGTCTGGCCCATTGCCCATCACCTGACAGGCATTCATATTGTCCTCAAGGACATCTTGAAGCTAAACAGTTTGACATAAGGCCAAGCTGGAAATGGTGAGTGCTACCAGTTATGCATCACCTTTCCAAATGTGTTTTGATCACAACCTTCAGTTTAAAAAGTGCTCACTGCAATGAAACTAGGTGATACAGGCTCAGAATTCTACTACTAACATTGAGATTCACAAGTTGGAGGACCCTGGGATTTTTAAAATTCATTCATGGGATGTGGGAATCATTGGCTGGCCCTAGTTGCCCCTGAGAAGGTGATGGTGAGCTGATTCCTTGAGCCACTGTAAATTTACATGTGCTGTAAATGGACCCACAATGGAGTTCAAGGGTTTTGATCCAACAACAATGAAGGAACAGCAATATACTTCCAAATCAGGATGGTATGTGCCTTGGAGGGTTAAACGTACGTTCCATATATCTGCTGCCTTTGTCTTTCTTGGTGGTAGTGGTCATAGAGCATGGCCATGCCCTCCAGGTTTCCCAAACTAAACTTGTCCCACTTTGGGTTTGGAAGGTGCTGGCTAAGAAACCTTGGTGAATTTCTGCAATTCAGCTTTGTAGTTGGCACACACTGCTCTATCGAGCATTGGTGGTGAAGGGAGTGGATGAATGTGGTTGTGGTACCAATCAAATCAGGTGCTCTGTCCTGGATGGTGTCAAGCTTCCTGAGTAATGTTGGAGTTCACTCATCTAGGCAAGTGAGAAGTATCCCATCATACTCCTGATATGTGCCTTGCAGATGTTGAGCAGGCTGTGGGGAATCAGGGGTGAGTTACTCGCTGCAGGCTTCCCAGTTTCTGAGCTGGTCTTTCAGCCATAGTCTGGATTAGTGGTGCTGGAAGAGCACAGCAGTTCAGGCAGGATCCAAGTAGCTTCAAAATCGACGTTTCGGGCAAAAGCCCTGATGAAGGGCTTTTGCCTGAAACGTCAATTTCAAAGCTACTTGGATGCTGCCTGAACTGCTGTGCTCTTCCAGCACCACTAATCCAAAATCTGGTTTCCAGTATCTGCAGTCATTGTTTTTACCTTTCAGCCATAGTATTCAGATAGCTAGTCCAGTCCAGTTTCTGGTCAATGGTAACCCCCAGGATGTTGGTTTTTTAAATACTTTGAGAAATTGAAGGCCTATAATTTATAGGGACGCGGAATTGGTTTCAATTGGCTTGGGCATTCATTAATTTCTGTCAGAAGCTTATTACAAGAAAATAAGTACTTTTTTAATGTAAGTAAACCAGGTACTGACACTGTAGTTCCAGAAACAATGGCATTTCCCATATTCAAAAGAAGAATTTTATAAGGTCGTACACAAAGTGAGTGAAGGAGCAAATCACAAGTTGTTAGTCAACTTTTTGGATAAGCAATCAGTTTAACTTTAGAATCACAGAATCCTTGTAGTGTGGAATCAGGCCATTTGGTCCATCGAATTCACACCAACCCTTCAAAGGGTATCCTACCCTGATCCACTCGCCCTACCCTAAACCCTGTAACCCTGCATTTGTCATGACCAATCCACCTAACTGCACATCTTTGGATTGTGGAGTGGGGGGGGGGGGGAACTGGAGCACTTGAAGGAAACCTACGCAGACTTGGAGAATATGCAAACTCTACACAGACAGTTGCCCCAGGGTGGAATCAAACTCTGATCCCTAGCACTGTGAGGCAGCAGGGTTAAACAATGAGCCACTGTGCCACCCCTTTCTTGGGCTTTTGAAAAACTGAGATTATTATAACTGACTGCAAGAAATTTTCTAAACTCCAGTAACATAGTCCTAACTGATCGAATCTTTCTTAACACAACAGTCCTGCCATTGCAGGAATCAGTCCAGTAAACCTTTACTGCACTCCGTTTGTAGCCAGTAGGTCCTTACATTTTAGATTACATTACAGTGTGGAAACAAGGCCCTTTGGCCCAACAAGTCCACACTGACCCGCCGAAGCGCAACCCACCCATACCCCTACACTTGCCCCTTACCTAACACTACGGGCAATTTAGCATGGCCAATTCACCTGACCTGCACATCTTTGGACTGTGGGAGGAAACCAGAGCACCTGGAGGAAACCCACGCAGACACAGGGAGAACGTGCAAACTCCACACAGTCGCCTGAGGCGGGAATTGAACCCAGGTCTCTGGCGCTGTGAGGCAGCAGTGCTAACCACTGTGCCACCGTGCCACCCACAAGAAAATAATACGAGCTGGCATGTTAGGAAAAATATAATTGCATGAGGTATAGCATCTAAAGACAATTCACAGAGCAGATGTGAGTGAAGTCACTATCTCCCCTTTGCCTTCTGAACAAAATCACAAAGCTGAAGTTGAAAGAATTATTTCTCAATAAATGCATTGCTTTGCTTATTTTTCTAAGAGTATCTGTGACTCTTCCTTTAGCTGGGAGGTCTGAAAGTATGGTGAAGCTGATTAAGAATCAATTGAGGTGCCCCATAAAACAAGAAATATTAGTTAATGTATAATTTTAGCTATCGCTGGTGAAATGTTACTTATTATAATGCTATCGATCCATTTCTCGTATTATTTTCTTGTGAATAAAACTGGCTTCTATTTAAATATTTACTGTTAGTCCTTTATTTGCAAATGTTGATAGCTAAGTTTTGTTTCAAATAATATTTTTTCAAATAAAATTTAAGGACCTACTGGCTACAAAAGGAGTGCAATAAAGGTTTACTGGTCTGATTCCTGAGATGGCAGGACTGTTGTGTGAAGAAAGATTCGATCAGTTAGGACAATGTTCAGTGGAGTTTAGAATAATGAGGGGGATCTCAGACAAATGTGTAACATTCTAACAGGACTAGACAGGATAAACACAGGAAGCGTGTTCTTGATGTGTGGGGTGTTCAGAACCAGAAATCACAGTCTAAGGATATGGGATAGGCCATTTAGGTCTGAAATGAGAAGAAATTTCTTGACATTGAATGTTCTGAAGGAGTGAAATACAGCTGTTAAGCTTAGGGGATCAAATGGTATGGAGTAGAAGCAGGAACAGAGACGGAGATGCATGATCAGCCCTGATCATAGTGAATGGTGGAACAGTCTTGAAGGTCGAATGGCCTACTCCTGCTCCTACTTTATAGGTTTCCCAAATTTCAAATTCTTTTTCTAATCTGTGAATTTTCAGTATGGTTAGTTTCATAGCAACCTAAAAAAAAACTCTGATAGGGCGTTCATTTTGTCATTAAGAACAGAACTGCACCAGCATAACATCACTCATGGCGGTAGAAAAATTGCGAACTTTTGGAACACATTTTTCATTTGTTCATGGCAAGTGGGCTTCCCTTTTTGACCTGGAGAAAGTGAACTACCTTTTGAACCACTGTAGTCCACAGGGTGTACGTGCACACAAGGGGCTGTCAGAGAAGGAATTCCAGAATTTTGACTCAGTGACACTGAAGGAATTATGATATATTTCTGAGTCAGGATGACTTGTGACTCGGAAAGGAACTTGCAGATGGTGGTTTTTCTGTGTACCTGCTGTCCTTGCCCCTCTAAGTGGTAGAGGTTGTGGGTTTGGAAGGTGCTGTCAAAGGAGTCTTGGTGATTTGCTGCAGTGCATCTTGTGGATGGTACACTCTACTGCTACTGTGCAGTGGTGGTTTCAAGAGAGTGAATGTTGAAGGTGGTAGATGTGGTGCTAATCAAGTATGCTGCTTTCAAAAAGCTTGCCACTATCCAGGAGATTGTTGTTCGAGTTGCACTGATCCAGGCACTTATAAGTTATAATCTATACATAGTCAAGAGGATAATATGAATACATCCACACTTGGTCAACATTCTCCGTACAAACTGCTATTGAATTGCAGGTAGCACTCTACTGCCCCATCACTAATTATCCTGCAGCCAACCTAATAGGCACACCACTTACGTCAACTTCTCAAAACCCACTCCAGCAAATGCTGTCTTTTGAATGAGATGTTAAACCACGACGCTGTAGGCCCTCAGGTGGGTGTAAAGCCATGGTCGCATTATTGAAAATAGAGAAGTAGAATTCTAAATGACATTTGTCAATCAACCAACAATACGAACAAGAACAGATTACCTTGGAATTCTCAAATTACTATTTGTTGGATTGTGTTATGTGCATTTTCATTGCTGCTATTCCCACATTGCAACAGCAAATAAATGTTAAAAAGTACATCTTTATCTGAACAGCACTTTGGGATATTCAAAGGTCATTAAAGCCACATTATAAATGCATTTTTTTCTGATTCCAATCTTTTCTAACAGGCCTGGCCTCTGGACCCCTGCTAATAAGCCAACGTGCTCAGTTCTGGTCCTATGGAAATAATTTCTGGTATAAAAAGGAAAGCAGCTCTGGAAATCTTATTTCCCAATCAATACCTGGATATTCCTCTGTCACACGAATGGGAATTTAGAGTCCTTTGGAAGAATCCTCAAGGAATTGCTGAGTGAAAAGCACTAACACCATTGTTCAAAGTTACAACTCCTGATGTTTCAATGCTCTGCCCTCCGAACTAAGAGAATTTATCCAGAGAAGGTAGTGGAAGAAGACAGCAACAGGAAAAGGCAGTTAAATAAAATAAACGCTGTCATGGATTCTAACCTGGATTTAGGAGGCGGTGTTTTCATCCAAGTGTTCCTCCTGAGCAGCAGCAAGTGGAAGCAGGAGAAACAGAGCAGACAGTAGAAAACTTGTTAGTAAAACCAATAAAGTATGGCACATTTCCACATCATCTCTTCAAAAGTTAAATCAATTCATGACTGAAATCTATATTTCTGAGGGACTTCATTTACATCACAACTGAGATCCAAACTTCAAAACACTTTATTCAGAATTCTACAAACCCCACACCTTCCCTTCATTCCACATCCCCCATACACCCCTCACCTTCAACCATTTTCCTTCATCCCCCACACACCCTTCCCTTCATCCCCCACACACCCTTCCCTTTCTCCCAACCCTCTCCATTTACCCCACAGTCCCTCACCTCACTCCCACCCACTCTCCTTACCCATGAATCATCCCCTACCCCATCTCTTATCCATTCAACTCCTTCCCCTTACCTCCACCCCAACTCCCTTTTCATATCTCCATTTGACTCCCTCCCCTTAACTCCATCCCAATCCCTTCCTTTACCTTCTCAATTTACCCCCTTGCTCCACCTCACTCTCTTTCCTTACCAATCCAGCTCCCTCCTCTTATCCAGCTTCATATTCCTCTCAGATTTCTCTCTCTTTGTTGATCACTGTTCTCAGTGGCTTGTGCATGGGGACATCCAGATCGTGACTCCCGTCCTGTCCCGAATAGTGAATGTGATAGGCCAGTGGTTCAGGTGGAGATACAGCCTGGCTGTGATAGTGAGCAGTCTAAGGCTTTTGATGTGCTTTTAATGCTCAGCACAGAAATATATGGAAATGTATACCAGAACCAAAATAGTGACTAATAAATGCAGTGGGGAATTCATAGAAACAGGCCCTTCAGCCCAACAAGTCCATGCTGGCTTTCCAAAGAGTAATCCACCCAGACCCATTCCCCCTACCCTATATTTACCCCTGACTAACACATCTAGCCTACACACTATGGGCAATTTAGCACTGCCACTTCACCCACCTTTGGACTGTGGAAGGAAACCAGAGCACCCAGACGAAACTCACGCAGACACAGGGAGAATGTGCAAACTCCACACAGACAGTTGCCCGAGGCTAGAATCGAACCTGGGCCCCTGGTGCTGTAAGGCAGCAGTGCTAACCACTGGGCCACTGTGCCGCTCAGATGAGGATTCTTTAGCCAGAGTGGAAGGAATGTGGAACTTGCTCCAGTTGAGTGTAAAATAGGTGAATAGTGTGGATGTATTTTAAGGGAGCAGTTCGTTTTATTTATTAGTTCACAGGAAACGCACACTACTGGCTGGCATTTATTGGCCAATCTGAAAAGGTGGCGGTGAGCCACCTACATGGATTCCAGTAATGTAGGGACACAGTGTTGATAGGGAGGTAGAAAAGTGCACAATGGAGAAAGGAATACAATATTAATCAGCTGAGATGAAGCAAAGGGGAGGAGGCTCATATGGAGCATAAACACTAGCAGAGACCAGATGGGCACTGGCATGTACCCTATAGCTTACTTTGTCACGTCGGGTACGGTGGTTGGACGAACGTGTATTCGAAGTGCCTCAATCCAGTTCCTCCGAATCCCGGATGTCATTGCTGAAAGGGTATAAATAGACTCTTTTGTCTGAAAGAAGGAAGAAGCTGATGTTAAGAAGACAATGGCAGAGATGTCATGGGCTTAGTTTCGTGGGCTGAGAATGACAGCGGACAGATATTTTCCTGATGGATGCAAAATATACAGTGAAGCTCTTGGGGAGCATTGCTAGGACTACGTCTATTTAGAAAATGCACGACTTACTTGTCTTTGTAAATGGAGGCTCAGGAGGTCTCAGCAGGAGATCAAGGCTATGGAGAGACTCCAGAAGAAATTTACTAGGATGGTATCTGGGATGTGGAACACGCTTTAAGGAGTGAGATTGGAGAATTTAGAATTGGTCTTTAAGATCTGAGAGTGTTTAGAAGTGACCTATTAGCGGCTTTCAAATCCATGAGAGGTTTAAATTAAGAAAGTGTGAAGTAATTATTTTCTCTAGTAATTGGTCAATAACCAGAAGAGTCTTAAATTTACAATGATTGACCACGAGAGTCGAAGGCAAATGAGGAGAAATCCGTTTGCACAGATGTATTGGTTAAGATCTGGTTGATGGAATCAAATTTCATTAGAAATTTTAAAAGGCTGTTAAGATTTCTTTACCTCAATCTGTTTAGACATTCATCTGGATCGGGTGGGACTAGAACTTGTGCCAGATGTAGGGATTTCCCCACTCCACCCCAGTCCCGAATCAACCTGTTCAGAAATGTTATTACTTACACCTAGACCAGATAGGACTTGAACCTAGGTCTCCTGGCTTAGAGGTAGGGATACTATCACCAGGCCACAAGAGCACTTGAAAGCTTATTAGATCCATTCTTGATGAGGATAATTTTCAGTGTGTGTTTGTGTGTGTGGGCATGCATCAAATACTAATTAGATTGCTCATTAAAAAAGACCGAAGGGACATGATGAGCTGAATGCCTCTGTTATTCTAAACCATATCATAAGAATCATAAGAGTATAACACATAGGTGCTGAAATAGGCCACTCAGCCCTTCAAGCACACTCCGGTAAGATCATGGTGGATCTGAATGTGGCCTTAACTCTACTTTCCTGCCCCTCCTCTATAACACTTGGTTACCTTATCAACCAAAACTTTTGATAACTCAACCTTGACATATATTCAATGACCCAGCCTCTATTCTTCTCCAGGGAAGAGAATTCTACAGAAAATGAGCCAATGAGAGAAGAAATTCCTCATTTCCATCTTATGTGGAGACCCTTAATTTTAAAGTATGTCCCTTAGTTCTAGGTTTCTGACAAAGGAAAATGTTCTTTAAGCATCTACGCTGTGAACCTCCTCACATAATTGTCTGTATTTCATAAGGACTACCACTCCACCTTGTATAGGCCTCCACCTCCAACTGTTCAACCTTTCCAGATGAACCAATCTCTTCACCTCAGTCCCTTTCTGAACTGCTTCCAAGATGTGTCCATCCTTACTCAAATAGTGCAGTAAAACTGCACACAATACTCCAGGCCTTTCCTATTTTTATGTTCAACCCCACTTTGTTAAAATTTAGCGATGCTGATTCAAACAACAGCCAACAGGACATCTTATTAAGTCCCTATTAATTTGGCAAAATTCAAGCTGTTTTTCATGTTAATTTGCGGACAGTCACTCTGGGCTGACTGATGGTTAATGAGAGCAGGCTGATGGTCACTTGTTGATGGTCAGTGAGGGCAGGTTAATGGTCAGCAGGAACTAAAAATACATATTCAGTTCCCTCTTGAAAGGTTCCGGCATCACTTTGCTCAGACTAAGCCTAAGATTCTGAAGGAACTCGATAAAATGGATACTGAGAGAACATTTCCTCTTGTGGAAGAGAATGGAATTAGTGGACACAGTTTAAATAAGAGGTAACCTTTTTATTTGGAGATGCCACAGAGTCACAGAGATGCACAGCACAGAAACAGATCCTTCGGTCCAACTCATTCATGTCAACCAGATATCCTAAAGAAATCTAGCCCCATTTGCCAGCATTTGGCCTAAATCCGTCTAAAACCTTCCTATTCATGTACCCATCTAGTTGCTTTTTAAATGTTGTCATTGTACCAGCCTCCACCACTTCCTCTGGCAGCTCATTCATACACGCACCACCCTCTGACCCTTAGGTCCCTTTTACATCTTTCCCCTCTCATCTTAAACTACGTCCTCTAGTTTTGGATTCTCCCACTCCAGGGACAAGATCTTGTTTATTTATCCTATCCATGCCCCTCATGACTTTATAAACCTCTATAAGGTCACCCCTCAGTCTCTGATGTTCCAGGGAAAATTGCCCCAGCATAAACCCTCCAACCCTGGCAACATCCTTATAAATCTTCTCTGAACCCTTTCAAGTTTCACAACATGCTTCCTACAGCAGGGAGATCAAAATTGAAAGCAATATTCCAATAGTACCTAACCAATGCCCTATGGAGCTGCAACGTCACCTCCCAACTCCTATACTCCATGCACTGAATAACAAAGGTAAGCATACCAAGTGCCTTCTTCACTATCTTATCCACATGTGATTCCACTTTCAAGGAACTATGAACCTGCACTCCAAGGTCTTTGTTCAGAAACATTCCCTGGGACCTTACAATTAAGTTTCTAAGTCCTGCCCTGACTTGCCTTTCCAAAATGCAGTACCTCACGTTTACCTAAATTAAATTTCATCTGCTGTTCATTGGCTCATCTGACAAAGATCTCTTTGAGATAACCTTCTTTGCTGTCCATTACACCTCCAATTTTGGTGCCATCTGCAAACTTACTAACTATACCTCTTAGCTCACATCTAAATCATTTATATAAATGAAAATTGGTGGATCCTGCACCGATCCTTGTGGTGCACCAGTGATCACAGGCCTTAAATTTGAAAAGCAACCCTCCACTACCAGCCTCTGTCTTCTACCTTCGAGCCAGTTCTGTATCCAAATAGCAACTTCTCCCTTTATTCCGCATGATCTAACTTAACTAACCAGTCCACCGTGGGGAACCTTGTTGAACGCCTTACTTAAGTCCAAAAAGGTCACGTCTACCACTCTGCCCTCATCAATCCTCTTTGTTACTTCTTCAAAAAACTCAACCACGCTAGTGAGACATGATTTCCCACACACAAAGCCATGTTGACTATCCCTATTAGTTCTTGCCTTTCTAAATATATGTAAAACTTGACCCTCAGGATTCTCTCCAACAACTTGCCCACCACCAATGTCAGGCTCACTGGCCTATAGTTCCCTGGCTTTTCCTTATCACCATTCTTAAACAGTGGCACCACTTCAATCTTCTGGCACCTCACCTGGGGCTATCGATGATACAAATATCTCAGCAAGGGGCCCAGCAATCACTTCCCTAGCTTTCCACACAGTTTGAGGGTACACTGGATCAGGTCCTGGGAATGTATCCACCTTTATGCATTTTAAGACATCCAACAATACCTTTTCTGTAATTTGGATGTGAAGGATTATTTTTCTCTTAGACGATCATGGGTCGTCACTTCCCCAGGGAGCAGTGGAAGTGCGGTCACTGAATATTTTGAATTTGGAGTTAGACAGATTCTTGAGAGACAAGGAAGTCAAATGATATCAGAGGTAGTCAGAAAAGTTAAGACCACAATCAGGGCAGCTATGATTTTATCAAAAGGCAGAACAATTTGAGAGGTTAAGTGGCCCACTGCTGTTCATAATTCATGTGCTCACTGTAACTTGCTGTGTTAAAGAAATTATCTGCATACCCCCACCCCTCTGCAGTTCTTATTGTCAATTAACTTTTATCTACGAGTTCTGGTGACTGGTCCTCCTGCCAAGTGGAATCAGTTCTATAGAACAATGCAGGGGCCATTCACTGTGCCAGTGTCCGTTCTTTGGAAAAGCTATCTAATAAGTCCCACTCCCCTCTCTGCCCCGCAAATTGCTATACTTCAATTAATGAAACTGAAATCCCTCATTCTTGGTGCTGTTCTGGCTACTTTCTTTGGCACCCATTTTGAAGTCTCTGAGACCACGTTATCTTCTGGCTCACCCACCGCAGGTGTCCTCCAAAAGAGGATGATATTTGACCAAGGCAGCTATGAAATCAGGGAAGGTTAATGGGTCAAGCAATGTCAATAATGCAGAATATGGGCATTTTATGGCTGGGGGTGGGGGTGGGGGGCTTCAATATTGTGAACAAACTGGAGGGACTCAAATTGGCAGTGCCTGGAGAGGTGGGTGAAGCTGGGGCACAGAATAGTGTTTTAAGCCTTTAAATAGTACAATTGAAATTGACAATTATTCAGACAGAGAAGAATGAAGAATACATCTAAAGAGTTTGAAGTCAGAGCAATAGCCTTGAATGCAAACTCTGGACCAAGTGTCTCATTCTACCAGTTATTCGTATTATTCACATAGGTTGCAGCAACAAGCAAGAACAAGTTCAGAAGAAGGAGTGACCAGGAAAACTGGCTGATGAATTGGCAGCTCTTTGGTATAAAAGTGAGATTTACTTCCCACGAGTCACTTGCTGCTTTGCTGTTGTGTGACTTGCAGCATTGCAAATCAAGAGGGCTCAGGATTTCCTTGGATCAACCACCAAAATGTTGAGGAATAGTGGAGGAAGCCATTGGGTCCTGTGCAAATTCCGAGTCAGGATCTCGGGCTTCAAGTTAAACGGGATTGTGGAAAACACCAAGCATACATTGAGAGTTAGAGGAAAGCCTACTCACGTGGATCTGGAACCCATAGTTCCGCTGAACCTGATACTCGGTTACATCATTGCAGCTTCGTAAGTCAATCTCTCCATCCAGATCATTAGCCTGAGAAGACAAGAAGAAAAGTTTGATTAACAGCTCAACTCCACAGTGTCTGATAGATCAGCGTTGGAAGCCAGTGCCATTTGCTAACAGCCAGTCAGCTACAATCCACAAAGTTGCAGTCAGTGTGATGGGTCGAAGTATGTCTATTTTAACATAAGAATTATCAGGATTAAGGATGATGAACTTAGTTCCAAGTACTGATCCATGCTCTGTGATGTTGTGGCCATTATGGAGACTTGGATACCCCCAGGGGCAGGAATAGTTGTTGGATGTTCCAAGGTTTAGATGCTTCAAAAGGAATGGGTGAGGTGGGGAGGGAGGAAAAAAGGGAAGGGCGGGGGGGGGGGGGTAGTGGCATTGCTAATTAGGGATAGTATCACAGCTGCAGAAAGGGAGGCTGTCGAGGAGGGTTGGGTGGAAATCAGAAACAGGAAAGGTGCAGTCACTGAGAGTTTTCTATAGATCCCCCAATTGCAACAGAGACACGGAGGAGCAGACTAGGAGGAAGATTTTGGAAAGGTGCAGAAGTAACAGGGTTGTCGTCATGGGTGACTTTAACTCCCCTAATATTGATTGGAATATCTTTAGTTCAAACAAACAGTTTGGATGAAGCAGTTTTTTTGTCAGGTGTGTCCAGGAAGGATTCCTGACTCAATATGTAGATAGGCTGACTAGAGGGGAGGCCATACTGGATTTGGTGCTTGGCAATGAACCAGACCAGGTGTCAGATCTTTTGGTGGGAGAGCATTTTGGTGATAGTGATCACAACTCCCTGACCTTTACTATAATCATGGAGATGAATAGGAGCAGACAGAATGGGAAAGTATTTAATTGGGGGAAGGGGAATTACAATGCTATTAGGCAGGAACTGGGGCACCCTAAATTAGGAACAGATGTTCTCAGGAAAATGTACGACAGAAATGTGGAGGTTGTTTAGGGAGCACTTGCTGATAGTGCTGGATAGGTTTGTCCCACTGAGGCAAGAAAGGGATGGTAGGGTGAAGGAACCTTGGATGACAAGGGATGTGGAACATCCAGTCAAGAGGAAGAAGCAAGTTTACTTAAGGAGGCAAGAATCAGACAGGGCTCGAGAAGGTTACAAGGTAGCCAGGAAGGAACTGAAGTATGGACTTAGGACAGCTAGAAGGGGGCATGAGAAAGCTTTAATGGGTAGGATTAAGGAAAACCCTAAAGCATTGTACCCTTATGTGAGGAACAAGAGGATGGCCAGAGTGAGGGTAGGGTTGATCAGGGATGGGGAGGGAACTTGTGCCTGGAGTCAGAAGGGACAGGGGAGGTCCTTAATGAATATGTTGCTTCAGTATTCAATAGTGAGAGGGACCTTGTCGTTTGTGAGGACAACATGAAACAGGCCGATATACTTGAACAGGTTCATGTTAAGAAGGAGGATGTGCTGAAAAATTTGAAAACGTAAGGATAGATATGTCCCCTGGGCCAGACGGAATATACCCAAGATTACTACAGGAAGCGAGGGAAGAGATTTCTGCACCTTTGGCGATGATCTTTGCGTCCTCGCTGTCCACTGGAGTAGTGCCAGATGATTGGAGGGTGGAAAATGGTATGCCCTGTTCAAGAAGGGAATAGGGATAATCCTGGGAGTTATAGGTCAGTCAGTCAGTATTATGTCTTGTGTTGGGCAAATTATTGGAGAAGATTCTGAGAGAACAGGATTTATGATTACTTGGAAAACCATAATTTGATTAGAGATAGTCAGCATGGCTTTGAGGGGGGCAGGTCTTGCCTCACAAACCTTATTGAATTATTTGAGGATGTGACAAAACACATTGATGAATGTACAGCAGTGGATGTGGTGTGCATGGATTTTAGCAAGGCGTTTCTTAAGCTTCCCCATGGTAGGCTGATTCAGAAAGTAAGGCATTGGATACAGGGAAATTTGTCTGTCTGAATACAGAATTGGTTGGCCCATGGAAGACAGAGGGTGGTAGTAGATGGAGAGTATTCAGCCTGGAGCTTGGTGACCAGTGGTGTTCTGCAGGGATCTGTTCTGGGGCCTCTTCTCTTTGTGATTTTTATAATGACTTGGATATGGAAGTGAAGGATGGGTTAGTAAGTTTGCCAATGACACGAAGGTTAGAGGACTGGTGGATAGTGTGGAGGGCTGTTGTAGGTTGCAACGGAACATTGACAGGATGCAGAACTGGGCTGATAAGTGGCAGATAGAGTTCAACTTTGAAAAGTATGAAGTGATTCACTTTGGAAGGTTGAATTTGAATGCAGAATACAGGGTTAAAAGCAGGATTCTTGGCAGTGTGGAGGAACAGAGGGATCTTGGGGTCCATGTCCATAGATTCCTCAAAGTTGCCATCCAAGTTGATAGGTTTGTTAAGGCAGCATATGGTGTGTTGGCTTTCATTAGCAGGGGTATCGAGTTTAAGGACCGCGAGGTTATGCTGCAGCTCCACAGAGCCCTGGTTAGATCACACTTGGAATATTGTGTTCGGTTATGGTCGCCTCTTTATAGAAAGGATGTGGAAGCTTTAGAGCGATGCAGAAGAGATTTACCAGGATGCTGCCTGGACTGGAGGACATGTCTTATAAAGAAAGGTTGAGGGAGGTAGGGCTCTTTTCATTGGAGCAAAGAAGGATGAGAGGGGACTAAGTAGAGGTGTACAAGATGATGAGAGACAGATAGGGTGAATAGTCAGAGACATTTTCTGAGGGCAGAAATGGCTATCACGAGGAGCATAATGTTAAGGTGATTGGAGGAAGGTTTAGGGGAGATGTCAGAGATTGGTTCTTTACACAAAGTGGTGGGTGTGTGGAATGTACTGCCTGTAGTGGTAGCAGAGTCAGAAACATTTGGGACATTTAAGCGACTCTTGGATAGGTGCATGGATGATAGTAAAATGTAGGGCACATAGGTTAGTTTGATCTTAGAGTAGGATACAAGGTCGGCACAACATCAAGGGCCAAAGGGCTTGTACTGTGCTATACTGTTCTATGTTCTAAACAAGGTGAACATGCATGATTCTCCTTTGTTCATGATGCAGGTTTCAGATGCCAGCTAAACTGGTCAACACAATTAAATTGAAGACACAGCAGACACGGCCCCATGGGAGGTTCCTTTCCCTCCCTCAATAAACCCTATCAGCATAGCTTTCTTTACCTTTCTCCCTAATGTGTTTAACCAGCATCTGTCAAGCGTATCTATGCTACTCACCGCAAATGGACCTTGAGGTATTGAATCTACAATTTAACCACATGCTTGTATCATCTTAGTGCTGTAGGTGTTCATACCACATTGGACATAAACATAACTCTTGACATTCTCCTAACAAAATACTTTCATCTTAGTTTCCAATGGGGTTGGAACCCACATTCTCAGAGCATTCATTTGGGCCTGTGGAAGATTAGAGAGTGTAGTGCTGGAAAAGCACAGCAGGTCAGACAGCATCAGAGGAGCAGGATAATCGACGTTTCGGGCAAAAACCCTTCATTTTTGCCCAAAACATCGACTCTCCTGCTCCTCAGATGTTGCCTGACCTGCTGTGCTTTTCCAGCACTACACTCTTGACTCTAAACTCCAGCATCTGCACTCCTCATTTTCGCCTGTGGAAGACTAACCCAGTGACAACACTGCAACCCCACTCTTATCCCAAGGAGGTTTTTCACCTCCTTATTCTCTCATGGGATGTGGACATAGCTGGCATGTTCAGCACATGTTACCTGCGTAGTTAGGCCATTTCAGAGTCAACCACACTCCTGTGGTCTGGAATATAGCAGAAAACAGGTACGGCTGGCACATTTCTTTCTTTAAACGACATCAGATGGGGTATTAACAACAATGCCTCTCGGTGTTTTGACTATGATCAAGTTTAAAAAGTGACACCTTCAGAGTCATATTACTGAGGTGAGGAATCTTGAGACTAGCTGCCGTGATAGAATTTGACAAAACAAAGAACTGCAGATGCTAGAAGTCTGAAACATTTAAAAAAAAACTGCTGCACAAACTCAGCAGGACTTGGCAGCATCTGTACAGAGAAAGCAAACTTAACATTTCAGGTCCAATGGCCCTTCTTCAGAACTGGGATTTGAACCTTGAATTATTGGCCCAGTGACATTTCCACAAGGCCACCATTTTCCCACAGTGCTTATACTCATTCAAGAATGCTTCAATGCATATTGGCAACTAATGCCTAACCTAACACCCGCTCCTTAACACAGCATTTACTGCTCGTCCCTAGTTGCCCTTGAAGGTGGTAGTGAGTTGCTTTCTTGAACCGCTACAGTTCAGTTACTGTGGGGTTGACCAACAATGCCATTATAGTTGAAATTCCAGGATTTTGACCCAGAAACAGTGAAGGAATAGCAATATATTTCCAAATCAGGATGGTGTGTGGCTTGGAGGGGAACTTGCAAGTGATGGTGTTCCCATGTATCTGCTGCCCTTCTCTTTCGAGAAGAAAGTGTTGTGGGTTTGGAAGGTGCTGTCTGAGGATCTTTGGTGAATTTCTGAAGTGACTGTTGTGGATAGTACACACTGTTGTGACTGAACATTCAATGGTGGAGAGAGTGGAAGCTTGTGGATATAATGTCAGTCAAGTGGGCTCCTTTGTTCTGAATGGTGTCAAGCTTCTTGAGTGATGTTGGAACTGCACCAATCCACACAAGTGGGGAGTATTCCATCACACTCCTGACTTTACCTTGCAGATGATGGACAATCTTTGGAGAGTCAGGAGGTGAGTTACTCACCACAGTATTTCTAAACTCTGACATGCTCTTGCAGGAGAAAGTGAGGAGTGCAGATGCTGGAGATCAGAGCTGAAAATGTGTTGCTGGAAAAGCGCAGCAGGTCAGGCAGCATCCAAGGAGCAGGAGAATCGACGTTCCGGACATGAGCCCTTCTTCTTGAATGAGGAAAGTGTGTCCAGCAGGCTAAGAGAAAAGGTAGGGAGGAGGGACTTGGGGGAGGGGCGTTGGAAATGCGATAGGTGGAAGGAGGTCAAGGTGAGGGTGATAGGCTGGAGTGGGAGTGGGAGCGGAGAGGTCAGGAAGAAGATTGCAGGTTAGGAAGGCGGTGCTGAGTTCGAGGGATTTGACTGAGACAAGGTGAGGGGAGGGGAAATGAGGAAACTGGAGAAATCTGAGTTCATCCCTTGTGGTTGGAGGGTTCCTAGGCGGAAGATGAGGCGTTCTTCCTCCAACCGTTGTGTTGCTATGGTCTGGCGATGGAGGAGTCCAAGGACCTGCATGTCCTTGGTGGAGTGGGAGGGGGAGTTGAAGTGTTGAGCCAGGGGGTGGTTGGATTGGTTGGCCCCTGTACACCTCCATCCCCCATTACGAAGGACTCAAAGCCCTCCGCTTCTTTCTTTCCCGCCGTACCAACCAGTACCCTTCCACTGACACCCTCCTTCGACTGACTGAACTGGTCCTCACCCTGAACAACTTCTCTTTCCAATCCTCCCACTTCCTCCAAACCAAAGGAGTAGCCATGGGCACCCGCATGGGCCCCAGCTATGCCTGTCTCTGCGTAGGATATGTGGAACAGTCCATCTTCCGCAGCTACACTGGCACCACCCCCCACCTTTTCCTCCGCTACATCGTGCTCCCACGAGGAGGTTGAACAGTTCATCCACTTTACCAACACCTTCCACCCTGACCTCAAATTCACCTGGACTGTCTCAGACTCCTCCCTCCCCTTCTTAGACCTTTCCATTTCTATCTCGGGCGACCGAATCAACACGGACATTTACTATAAACCGACCGACTCCCACAGCTACCTAGACTAGACTAGACCTCCCCCCACCCTGCCCCCTGTAAAAATGCCATCCCATATTCCCAATTCCTTCGTCTCCGGCGCATCTGCTCCCAGGAGGACCAGTTCCAATACCGTACAACCCAGATGGCCTCCTTCTTCAAAGACCACAATTTCCCCCCAGACGTGATCGACGATGCCCTCCACCGCATCTCCTCCACTTCCCGCTCCTACGCCCTTGAACAGCGCCCCTCCAACCGCCACCAGGACAGAACCCCACTGGTCCTCACCTACCACCCCACCAACCTCCATATACAGCGTATCATCCGTCGTCATTTCCGCCACCTCCAAACGGACCCCACCACCAGGGATATATTTCCCTCCCCTCACCTATCAGCGTTCCGAAAAGACCACTCCCTCCGTGACTCCCTCGTCAGGTCCACACCCCCCACCAACCCAACTTCCACTCCCGGCACCTTCCCCTGCAACCGCAAGAAATGCAAAACTTGCGACCACACCTCCCCTCTTACTTCCCTCCAAGGCCCCAAGGGATCCTTCCATATCCGCCACAAATTCACCTGCACCTCCACATACATCATTTATTGCATCCGCTGCACCCGATGTGGCCTCCCCTATATTGGGGAGACAGGCCGCCTACTTGCGGAACGTTTCAGAGAACACCTCTGAGACACCCGGACCAACCAACCCAACCACCCCGTGGCTCAACACTTCAACTCCCCCTCCCACTCCACCAAGGACATGCAGGTCCTTGGACTCCTCCATCGCCAGACCATAGCAACACAACGGTTGGAGGAAGAACGCCTCATCTTCTGCCTAGGAACCCTCCAACCACAAGGGATGAACTCAGATTTCTCCAGTTTCCTCATTTCCCCTCCTCCCACCTTGTCTCAGTCCCAAACCTCAAACTCAGCACCACCTTCCTAACCTGTAATCTTCTTCCTGACCTCTCCGCCCCTACCCCCACTCCGGCCTATCACCCTCACCTTGACCTCCTTCCACCTATCACATTTCCAACGCCCCTCCCCCAAGTCCCTCCTCCCTACCTTTTATCTTAGCCTGCTGGACACACTTTCCTCATTCCTGAAGAAGGGCTCATGCCCGAAACGTCGATTTTCCTGCTCCTTGGATGCTGCCTGACCTGCTGCGCTTTTCCAGCAACACATTTTCAGCTCATGCTCTTGCAGCCAGTGTGTTTATGTGGCGAGTTTGTGGTTAATGTTGATAGTGTGGGATTCGGTGATAGTAACACCACTGAATTGCATGGGGCAGTGGTTATATTGTCTCTTACTGCTGATGGTCGTAACCTGGCTTTTGTGTGGCATGAATGTTACTTGTCACTTGTTAGCCCAAGTAGATATTGTCCAGATCTTTTTGCATTTGAACATGGACTTCTTCTGTGTCTGAGGAGTTGTGAATGATGCTGACCATTGTGCAATCATTAGTGAACATTCCCACTTCTGACCTTATGATGGAGGAAAGGTCCTTGATGAAGCAGTTGAAGATGCTTGAGCCTAGCACACTAGCCTGAGGAACTCCTGCAAAGATGTCCTGGAGTGAAGATGACCGACCTCCAACAACCATGCCCATCTTCCTATGTGCTCGATATGACTCTAACCAGCAGAGTTTGTCCTCTGATACCCATTAATACCAGTTTTGCCAGGGCTTCTTGATGCCACACTTGATCGGTTGCGGTATTGATGTCAAGAGTTGTCACTCTCACCTTACCTCACCTCTGGAACTCAACCCTTTTGTTCATGTTTGAACCAAGGCTATAGTGAGGTCAAAAGCTGAGTAGTCCTTCAGGAACCCTAACTGGGCATTATTGAGCAGCTTATTACTGAGCAAAGGTGTTGCTTGATAGCACAACTGATGACACCTTCCATCACTTTACTGATGATCAAGAGTAAATTGCTGGGGTTGTAACTGGTCAGGTTGAATTGTCCTGCTTTTTGTGTACAGGACATATCTGGGCAACTTTCCACATTGTCGAAGAGATGCCAGTGTTGTAACTATACTGGAAGAGCTTGGGAAGAGGAGTGGCAAATTCTGGAGCACAAGTCTTCAGTACTATTGCTGGAATGTTGTCAGGGCCCATAGCCTTTGCACTATCCAGTATCTCCAACTTTTTTTGATATCACGCGGAGTGAATCGAATTGGCTGAAGACTGGTATTTGTAATGCTGGGGATCACTTGAGGAGGCTGAGATTAATCGTCCATTTGGTACCTCTGGCTGAAAACCTCTCCGAGCTTCAGCCTTCATTCTGCACTGATGCACAGCTGAATGTGAGGAAACCAGTCACTGCACTGGATTTTGAGGGGCCCTTAAAAGGTATATCACCTTTATTGCTCACCTGGTGCTAACCGTGTGTGAGTTTTTGTTCATTCCTTCAATTCAAATTATGGCATTTAGGATCAACACCACATTCAAAAACAAGACTTCCAAACAGCCAACCATTCAGCACGCTCCTCTCAGTATAAACACGGGCGGCACGGTGGCACAGTGGTTAGCACTGCTGCCTCACAGCGCCAGAGACCCGGGTTCAATTCCCGCCTCAGGTGACTCTCTGTGTGGAGTTTGCACATTCTCCCCGTGTCTGCGTGGGTATCCTCCGGGTGCTCCGGTTTCCTCCCACAGTCCAAAGATGTGCAGGGCCAGGTGAATTGGCTGTGCTAAATTGCCCGTAGTGTTAGGTAAGGGGTAGATGTAGGGGTATGGGTGGGTTGCGCTCCCGCGGGGCGGTGTGGACTTGTTGGGCCGAAGGGCCTGTTTCCACACTGTAAGTAATCTAATCTAATAAACACTATATTCTCTTTATTTTGATGTTTCCTGTGAATTACCTTCATGAATGGAGGATTTGTCTTTTTCTCAATTATGGTGATTAGAATCAAAATTGGGTGCTAAAAATAGATCTCCATACTGGGATATATGTTTAGATCCAGTTCATACCATGTAACCAAAATAACCTGCAAGGTATTTCACCCACTAAAGGCCTACACAGGCTGAGCCATGATCAATTCTGCCCTACATGCGCTTCTTTACGAATAATAACCTTCTCTTTTGGAAAAGTATGAACTGGCACTAGGTTCTCGGGTGGGTGAAGCTATTGGCTGGTGAAAACTCTTACCTCCTCTGCTGTGCTGTCTCTGTAATATCTCAGGCTGGAGTCTGTCAGAACAAACCAGTGTTTCTTCCACTGAAAAAGAAACAAACAAATCAGATCATTTCATGAAGCTCAATAAAAAAAAATCATCAGACCCTGTATCAGCCCCTGACATTTACACAGTTAATAGCAGAGTTGCACATAATATACACTACTCCTGGAAGGTCTCAGCTTCAGTTGATGGAGCAAAAAGGGAAAGTGATCTTGACAAGTCTCAGGTAGCCACAGGATCCCAGATTATGTTTTTTTTTTATTAAATGTAGTTAAACTCACCAGGTTCACGGACAAGACTCCAGATCATTACATTTTGGCAATTGTTGAATTATAGCATCAAAGAATAAAGGAGACCATTCATCATAAGACGGTAACATGTAGGAGCAGGAGGCCACTCATCTCAATGAGTCTGTTCCATTGTTCAATGAGACCCTGGCTAAGCTGATAATCCTCAACTTCATTTTACTGCCTTCTCCTCATAACCCTTAAAACACTTACTGATTAAAAATCTGTCTATCTCAGCCTTGAGTATATTTAACAAGCCAGTCCCAACAGCCCTCTGTAGTAAAGAATTCCATAAATTCACAATGCTCTGAAAAGAAAAACATGTTTCCTCGTCTGTCTTAAATGGGTGATCCTTATTCTGAAATCATACCCTCTGCTCCTAGACTTTCTCACTATTGAAAACAACATTTCTGCATTTACCCTGTCAAGTCCTCTAATACTCTTGTGTGTTTTAATAAAGTCAAAGAGTCATTGAGTCATACAGCAGAGAAACAGACCCTTTGGTCCAGCTTGTCCATGCTGACCAGATATCCCAACCCAATCTAGTCCCAACTGCCAGCACCTGGCCCATATCCCTCCAAACCCTTCCTATTCATATACCCATCCAAATGCCTCTTAAATGTTGTAATTGTACCAGCCTCCACCACTTCCTCTGGCAGCTAATTCCATACACATACCATCCTCTGTGTGAAAAAGTTGCCCCTTAAGTCTCTTTTATATCTTTCCCCTTTCACCCTCAACCTACGCCCTCTGGTTCTGGACTTCCCCACTCCAGGGAAAAGACTTTGTCTATTTATCCTATCCATGCCCCTCATAATTTTATAAACCTCTATAAGGTCACCCCTCAGCCTCCGACGCTCCAGGGAAAACAGCCCCAGCCTCTTCAGCCTCTCCCTATAGCTCAAACCCTCCAACCCTGGCAACATCCTGGTAAATATTTTCTGAACTCTTCCAAGTTTCACAACCAGATATCCTAAATTAATCTAGTGCCATTTGCAAGCATTTGGCCCATATTCATCTAAACCCTTCCTATTCATATTCCTGTCCAGTTGTCTTTTAAATGTTGTAACTGTACCAGCATCCACTACTTCATCTGGCAGCTCATTCCATACATGCATCATCCCCTGAGTGAAATAGTTACCCCTGAAGTCCCTTTTAAATCTTTCCCCTTAAACCTATGCCCTCTAGTTTTGGACTCCCCTACCCTGGGGAAAGACCTTGGCTTTTCAATCTATCCATGCTTACGTAAGTTTATAAATCTCTGCAAGGTCACCCCCCAGTCTCTTATCCCCATTCTAGAATTCTTCTTCCTCACTAGGAAATGTATTTTTCTGTAAGTCATGAACTATTTTCTGAAACATTTGCCATTGTTCCTCAACCACCCTTGCTGCTGCCCACCTTCGCCAGCTCTGTCCTCAGTCCTTTGCACTTACCCTTATTTAAGCTTAGCAGGATTTCTGATCCAAGTTTCTCCCTCTCAAACTAAATGCTAAATTCTAAGATGTCATGATCACGGTGTCCTTGGGGATCTTTTACTCTGACATTATTTATCAAACCTGTCTCATTACATATCACCATATCCAAGATAGCCTGATCCTGATTTGGATTCCAACATTGTTTCCTGGACACTATGTCATTGCTATCAACGTGGACTACTGGATCCCTCTTCTCTCTCTCAACCTTCTTCAGCCCAAAGGTAGATGTCTTTAACTCTGGCACTGGGCAGATGATACAGCATTTGGGACTCCCACTCACTGCAGAAATAGTACTTATTTACTGCAATTATGGTGTCCCCAACCGCTATTATGGTCCTATTTCCTTCCCACATTTTAATGGCTCCCTGTACCAAAGTGCCGTTGTCAGTTTGCTCATCGTCCCTGCACTCTGTTCTGCACAGCTTACAAGATCCTTATTAATGTTGGATAATTGCAGGGGCTGAGGTTCCTCAATTGTAGCCCCATGGATCCTCATACATGCCTCACCAACAGTCAATTACCTAAACTGACAGGGGTGACAGGGAGGGGACAAACTGGAAGTTTAAGAAGGAAATTGAAGGGAAAGTTAGAACAAGGGAAGTCAAGAAAGACAACAGTATCAATGAAGCAGAAAACACAAAAAGGGATCATGCCGTAAGTTTGAGTGAAATAGGGGTTGATGGGAAGGGTGAGGGCAGTAACAAATTAAAAATACTATATATGAATGCACGAAGTATTAGAAATAAGATGGATGAGCTTGAGGCTCTTTTGGAAATTGGCAGCTATGATATTGTGCGGATAACTGAGACGTGGCTTCAAGTGGACAGTGCCTGGGAAATGAATATTCAAGGCTATACGTACTATCGTAAGGACAGACTGACGGGCAGAGGGGGTGGGGTGGCCCTGTTGTAAGGGATGATATTCAGTCCCTTGCGCGGGGGGAACCTAGTATCAGGGGATGTAGAGTCAGTATGGATAGAGCTGAGAAATTCTAAGGGTAGAAAGACCCTCTTGGGAGTTATCTATAGGCCCCCAAACAGTAGTATGGATGTAGGGTGTAAGTCGAATTAGGAGCTGAAATTGGCCTGTCGCAAATATGTTATGGGGGATTTCAACATGCAGATAGACTGGGAGAATCAGGATGGTATTGGACCTCAAGAAAGAGACTTTGTTGAGTGCCTCCGAGATGGATTCTTAGAACAGCTGGTGCCGGAGCCGACCAGGGAGAAGGCAATTCTGGATCTGGTATTGTGCAACCAACCAGAATTGGTCAGGGACCTCGAAGTGAAGGAACCATTAGGAGGTAGTGACCATAATACAATAAGCTTCAATCTGCAATTTGAAAGGGAGAGGGTACAATCGGTAGTGACAATATTTCAGTTGAATAAAGGGAACTATGGAGCTATGAGGGAGAAGCTGGCTAAAGTTCAGTGGTGCAATACCTTAACAGGGATGATAGTGGAGGAACAATGGCGAATATTTCTGGGTATAATGCAGAAGATGCAGGATCAGTTCATTCCAAAAAGGAAGAAAGATCCTAGGAGGAGGCAGGTGTGGTCATGGCTGACGAGGGAAGTTAAGAAACATATAAAGTCAAAAGAGAAAAAGTATAACAGAGCAAAGATGAGTGGGAAAACGGAGGACTGGGAAGCTTGGAAAGAACAACAGAGGATTACTAAGAAGGAAATACGCAGAGAAAAAATGAGGTACGAAGATAAACTGGCCAAAAATATAAAGGAGGGTGGTAAAAGCTTTTTTAGGTATGTGAAAGGGAAAAAAAATGGTTAAGACTAAAATTGGGCCCTTGAAGACAGAAACAGGGGAATATATTACAGGGAACAAAGAAATGGCAGAAGAATTGAATTGGTACTTCAGGTCTGTGTTCACTGGGGAAGACGCAAGCAATCTCCCAGAGGTAACGGTGGCTGAAGGACCTGAACTGAAGGGAATTTATATTTGCCAGGAATTGGTGTTGGAGAGACTGTTAGGTCTGAAGGTTGATAAGTCCCCGGGGCCGGATGGTCTATATCCCAGGGTACTGAAGGAGGTGGCTCGAGAAATCGTGGATGCGTTGGTGAGTATTTTGCAGAGTTCGATAGATTCAGGATCAGTTCCTGTGGATTGGAGGGTGGCTAATCTTGTACCACTTTTTAAGAAAGGAACGAGAGAGAAAGCAGGAAATTATAGACCAGTTAATCTGACCTCCATGATGGGAAAGATGCCGGAGTCTATTATAAAGGATGAAATTACGACACATCTGGACAGCAGTAACAGGATAGGTCAGAGTCAGCATGGATTTATGAAGGGGAAATCATGCTTGACTAATCTTCTGGAATTTTTTGAGGATGTAACTCTGAAGATGGACAAGGGAGATCCAGTGGATGTAGTGTACCTGGACTTTCAGAAAGCCTTTGATAAAGTCCCGCATAGGAGGTTAGTGAGCAAACTTAGGGCGCATGGAATTGGGGGTAAAGTACTGACTTGGATTGAAAATTGGTTGGCTGACAGGAAACAAACAGTCGTGATAAACGGCTCCCTTTCAGAATGGCAGGCAGTGACCAGTGGGGTACCGCAGTGATCAGAGCTGGGACCGCAGCTTTTTACAATATATATTAAGAAGATGGTATTAATAGTAACATTAGCAAATTTGCTGATGATACAAAGCTGGGTGGCAGGGTGAAATGTGGAGAGGATGTTCGGAGATTACAGGGTGACCTGGACAGGTTAGGTGAGTGGACAGATGCATGGCAGATGCAGTTTAATGTGGATAAATGTATGGTTATCCACTTTGGTGCAAGAACAGGAAGGCAGATAAGTACCTAAATGGAGTCAAGTTAGGTAAAGGGGCAGTACAAAGAGATCTGGGTGTTCTTGTACACCAGTCAATTATGCAGGTAAAGCACGTTGTGAAGAAAGCTAATAGCATGCTGGCCTTCATAACAAGAGGGATTGAGTATAGAAGCAAAGAGGTTCTTCTGCAGCTGTACAGGGCCCTGGTGAGACCGCACCTGGAATATTGTGTGCAGTTCTAGTCTACAAATTTGAGGAAAGACATTCTGGCTATTGAGGGAGTGCAGCGTAGGTTCACAAGGTCAATTCCTGGAATGGTGTGATTACCTTACACTGAAAGACTGGAGCGACTGGGCTTGTATACCCTTGAGTTTAGAAGACTGAGAGGGGATCTGATTGAGACACATAAGATTATTAAAGGATTGGACATTCTGGAGGCAGGAAACATGTTTCCGCTGATGGGTGAGTGCCGAACCAGAGGACACAGCTTAAAAATAAGGGGTAGGCCATTTAGGACAGAGATGAGGAGAAACTTCTTTACCCAGAGAGTGGTGGGTGTGTGGAATGCTCTGCTCCAGAAGGCAGTGGAGGCCCAGTCTCTGGATTTGTTTAAGAAAGAGTTGGATAGAGCTCTCAAGGATAGTGGAATCAAAGGTTATGGAGATAAGGCAGGAACAGGATACTGATTGAGGATGATTAGCCATGATCATAATGAATGGTGGTGCAGGCTCGAAGGGCAGAATGGCCTACTCCTGCACCTATTGTCTCTTGTCTATTGACCACCGTCTGGAGCAAAGTGTCCAGGTATTTTCCCCAACATGCAGCAATGTCTGCAACTTGGTTTCTAAATCCTCAACTTGGATCTGAAATTCCTTGAGGTGCAAACACTACAGATTAAATTCAATACCATTAGTATTGAATTTAAGTTATAGATTAATTACTCGAAATTCCTTGCTATTTACGTTTCACAGTAATGATATTATAAACAGAAAAGAAAAATCCTCACCATTATCAACAATTTGGAGATGCCAGTGTTGGACTGGGGTGTACAAGTTAAAAATCACAATACCAGGTTATAGTCCAACAGGTTTAATTGGAAGCACTAGCTTTTGGAGCGCTGCTCCTTCATCAGATGGTTGTGGAGTACACAGTTGTAAGACATTGAACCTTTGCTATAAATTCTGTGTCTTACAATTGTGTACCCCACAACCACTTGATGAAGGAGCAGTGCTCTGAAAGCTAGTGTGCTTCTAATTAAACCCGTTGGACTATAACCTGGTGTTGCGTAATTTTTAACCATTATCAACATGAGACTTAAGCAGTTATTATTAAGAGAGAAGAAAATACTGGAGGCCTAAACACAAACTGATGACCTTGTTTTTACGTTGAAGGTTAGAAACATTCACCAATCCTAATCATCAGTCAGTTTCTTTCCCTGTCCTCACATCACACTGTGGTTTGTGACATCACTCCATCAATGCTCTGACGACTGGCTGGTCTCTCAATCCATGCCTCTTATTCTCTCTGACTCACCTCTCATTCTGGAGAAGTTACTTCTTGCAGTAAATCCTAATTAAAGCATCTCTCTCCCCCTTTGCACTAGATTCCACTTTGAGCCAAATTTCCAACAATATAATCAGTAACTCACTCATCTTTTGTCTCACTTTGCTGCAATCTCATTCACACTGACCATGCTCTTTACTAACTGTACAGTGAATGACTTCCCATTCTTATAAATGTCTTCTCGCAGAACCACCCGATCACAGTTCGACAAAGGAATTCAGGTGCTTGAATTCTAAGAGCCAGCAACAGGCTTATTTAAGTTTGAATCAGGCACGTGTACTAGCTCTTTGAAACAGTGATTAATTTTTTTTAATTATATAGATGTGGGCTCAGCATTTGTTGCCTATGCCCGATTACTCTTGAACTAAGGACTTACTAGGACCTTTCCGAGGACAGTGGTAAAGTCAACCAGATTGCTGATAGCCTGGAGTTGCATGTTGTAGATAAAAGGAACAGACATTGTGCCTGTTTCAACTTAATAAAATAAGCCATTCTGAGGGTCATTCTTCAGGGCAATGCCATGACCAAAGTAAAACTGCATGGTTTAAACTTCAACAAAGCTTGACAGTTAACTGTCAGTCATCACTTAACCAATCAGGACCCACTTCCCAAGTTATCAGTATAAAATCTTTGTACTCCTTTACATTGATATCCTCTCAAATTAAGAATCTAATGATGATCATGAAACCCTTGCCAATTGTCGGAACAACCCACCTGGTTCACTAATGTATTTTAGGGAAGGAAACGGTTGTCTTCACCTGGTCTAGCCTACATGTGACTCCAGACCCTCAAATATTTGGTTGACTCTTGACTGCCCGCTCAGCAATTAGAGATGGACAATAAATAGCCTGCTATGCCCACACCCCGTGAATGAAAAGAAAAAGTCCTGTTAATTGCCAGACCAAAACCTTTGACAAAATGTTTGTTTTTTTTCAGCAGTACTCAAGTCTGGTGCTATCAAATGATTATTTAACTAAAATAACTCATGCTTTTTAAATAGTCTTCTCACCCTATGCTATCATCTTCAAAAGTCTATTGCCTAGTACAGAATCCGACAGAAATCCAAATTATTATCAACATTGGAGTGAGATTGCAGTCAATGACCACTTCCAAAGCAGATTTAGTGACAGATTCATTGAGTCATGGAGTCATTCAGTCATAGATCCAGATTCACACAGCACGGAAACAGATTCTTCAGTCCAACTCGTCCATGCTGACCAAGTTTCCCAAACAAAAATCAGTCCCATCTGCCTGCAATTGGCCAATATCCCTCTAAACCTTTCCTATTCATGTATCTGTCCAAATATTGTAACTGTTCCTGCATCTACTTTTCCTCTGGCAGTTCATTCCACATGCAAACACGCTCTGTGTGAAAAAGTTGCAATGAGGTCTGTTTCAAATCTTTCTCCTCTCACCTTAAAAAATATGCACTCTAGTTTTAAAATCCCCTACGCTAGACTTTTGCCACTCAACTTGTCTCTGTCCCTCATGTTTTTCTAAATATCTGTAAGGTCACCCCTCAACTTCCTATATTCCAGTGAAAAAAGTCCCATGTATCCAGCCTCTCCTTATAACTCAAACCCTCCATTCCTGGTAACATTCTTATAAATCTTTTTTACACCTTCTCTAACTTAGTAATATCCCTCCTCTAGCAGGGTGAACAAAACTGTACACAGTAATCCAAAATGGCCTCACCAATGTTCTGTAAAACCACAATATGATGTCCCAACTCCTATACTCAATGGACTGAGCAATGAAGGCATGCTAAATGTCTTCTTTACCACCCATCTACTTATGATGCAACTTGCAAAAGAACTATGTACCTGAATGTCTAGGTCTCTCTATTTGACAACACTCCCCAGGGTCCTATCAAATCTATGTTAACAACTGAGAAAAAAGGCATTAGGGTGTTCAAAAAAAGATGGAAAATGCTGACAGTAGATTAGCTGGATTAATTGACAAAGACATAATGACAATTAATTCTTCTGTGAAAAATTGCACAGTACAACTTTGTAGATGGACACTCACCTCACCGCGAGCATCGAGAATGGACATCCAGCCCTTCTTGAAGTTCAGGAGATCTGGCTGCAAGTTGAAAAAAGAAGATGATCAACACTTTACTCAATTAAATGAAGTTACACAAATTATCTGACCAAACAATCTGACCAAAGTTCTTCAACAAGTGAAGTTTGTTTCTATAAAATGGAAGGCTTATTTTGGTAGTCCATTATTTAGAGAATCTTAGAGATAAGATGGAGGGCATTCAGTTCTTTGTACCTGCACTATCACTTTGAAAGAGGGAATCACTTAGTATCACTCCCAAGACATTGAGGACAGAAATGAAGAGGAATTTCTTTACTCAGAGGTGGGTGAATCTTTGGAATTTTCTACCCAGAGGGCTGAGGATGCTCTGTCATTGAGTATAGTCAAGACAGGGATTGATAGATTTCTAGATACTAATGATCAAGGGAAGTGGGATAGTGCATGAAAATGGTGTTAAGGTAAATGATCAGCCATGATCTAGTATGGTGGAGCAGTACTGAGGGGCTGAATAGCCTATTCCTGCTCTATGTTCTTTCTCCATGTTGCTGCTCTTTTCTAAGTGATATATCCAATTCCCTTTTTAAAGTCACTATGGAATCTACTTCCTTCATCCTTTCAGATATTGCAGTCCAGGTTATAACAAGAGTAGATTAAATATTGGGGATGGGTAATAAATGATGGTCTTGCCTGAGAGGCTCATTTTCCATGAATGATTAAGAAGAAAATCTCCCCATCTTCTCCTTGTTTGTATGCCAATTATCTGAAGTCTTTGTCGCCTGGTTATCAATCCCCCTGCCACCGGAAATAATTTTTTCTGTGTTACTCCTTGTCATTTTGAACATTGTTATTAAATTGCCCTTAAGTCTGGGCAGGAAGTGAGGAGTGCAGATGCTGGAGATCAGAGCTGAAAATGTGCTGCTGGAAAAGCACGCAGCATCCAAGGAGCAGGAGAATCGACGTTTCGGGCATGAGCCCTTCTTCAAGAATGAGGAAAGTGTGTCCAGCAGGCTAAGATAAAAGATAGGGAGGAGGGACCTGGGGGAGGGGCATTGGAAATGCCTCCACGCCGATCTCCGTCACCACGCCTTCCCCTGCCCCCACGCCGATCTCCGTCCCCATGCCGATCTCCGTCCCTGCCCCCATGCCCAACCCCGCCCCCACTCCCAGCTCCAGCCCCACACCAGGTCCTAGCTCCCAGCCCTGCCGTGTTTTCACCATCCCTCCAGATCTACCCCTCTCTGAGGATGAAACATCAGTCCTCAGCAGAGGCCTCACCTTCATCCCCTACGCTTCCAGATTAACGAGTTCAACACGCAGCGTGACATCGAACAATTTTTCCGCCACCTTTGCCTCCGCGCCTACTTCTTCAACCAGGATTCTCGCCCATCCTCTGACGACCCCTTCTCCCGCCTCCAACACACCCCATCCACCTGGACACCTTGTGCTGGCCTCTTACCCGCCCTCGATCTCTTCATAGCCAACTGCTGCCACGACATTAACCGCCTCAACTTCTCCACCCCTCTCACCCACTCCAACCTCTCACCCTCGGAACATGCTGCCCTCCACTCCCTCCGTTCCAACCCCAACCTCACTATCAAACCGGCAGACAAGGGAGGTGCGGTAGTAGTTTGGCGCACCGACCTTTACACCGCTGAGGCTAAACGCCAGCTCGTAGACACCTCCTCCTACAGCCCCCTTGATCATGAACCCACCTCCCATCACCAAACCATCATCTCCCAGACCATCCATAACCTCATCACCTCAGGGGATCTCCCATCCACCGCCTCCAACCTCATAGTCCCACAACCCTGCACCGCCCGTTTCTACCTCCTGCCCAAAATCCACAAACCTGACTGCCCCGGCCAACCCATTGTCTCAGCCTGCTCCTGTCCTACCAAACTCATCTCTGCATACCTCGACACGGTCCTGTCCCCCTTAGTCCAAGAACTCCCCACCTACGTTCGGGACACCACCCACGCCCACCACCTCCTCCATGATTTGTGCTTCCCCGGTCCCCAAACGCCTTATTTTCACCATGGACATCCAGTCCCTGTACACTTCCATTCCCCATTACAAAGGACTCAAAGCCCTCCGCTGCTTCCTTTCCCGCCGTACCAACCAGTACCCTTCTACTGACACTCTCCTTCGACTGACTGAACTGGTCCTCACCCTGAACAACTTCTCTTTCCAATCCTCCCACTTCCTCCAAACCAAAGGAGTAGCCATGGGCACCCGCATGGGCCCCAGCTATGCCTGCCTCTTCGTAGGATATGTGGAACAGTCCATCTTCCACAGCTACACTGGCACCACCCCCCACCTTTTCATCCGCTACATCGAGGAGGTTGAACAGTTCATCCACTTTACCAACACCTTCCACCCCGACCTCAAATTCACCTGGACCGTCTCAGACTCCTCCCTCCCCTTCTTAGGCCTTTCCATTTCTATCTCGGGCGACCGAATCAACACGGACATTTACTATAAACCAACCGACTCACACAGCTACCTAGACTATGCCTCCTCCCACCCTGTCCCCTGTAAAAACGCCATCCCATATTCCCAACTCCTTCGTCTCCACCGCATCTGCTCCCAGGAGGACCAGTTCCAATACTGTACAACCCAAATGGCCTCCTTCTTCAAAGACCGCAATTTCCCCCCAGACGTGATCAACGATGCCCTCCATCGTATCTCCTCCACTTCCTGCTCCTACGCCCTTGAGCTGTGCCCCTCCAACCGCCACCAGGACAGAACCCCACTGGTCCTCACCTACCACTCCACCAACCTCCATATACAGCGTATCATCCGGCGTCATTTCCGCCACCTCCAAACGGACCCCACCACCAGGGATATATTTCCCTCCCCTCTCCTATCAGCGTTCCGAAAAGATCACTCCCTCCGTGACTCCCTCGTCGAGTCCACACCCCCCACCAACCCAACCTCCACTCCCGGCACCTTCCCCCGCAACTGCAACAAATGCAAACTTGTGCCCACACTTCCCCCCCTTACTTCCCTCCAAGGCCCCAAGGAATCCTTCCATATCCGCCACAAATTCGCCTGCACCTCCACACACATCATTTATTGCATCCGTTGCTCCCGATGTGGCCTCCTCTATATTGGGGAGACGGGCCGCCTACTTGCGGAACATTTCAGAGAACACCTCTGGGACACCCGGACCAACCAACCCAATCACCCCGTGGCTCAACACTTCAACTCCCCCTCCCACTCCACCAAGGACATGCAGATCCTTGGACTCCTCCATCGCCAGACCATAGCAACACGACGGCTGGAGGAAGAGCACCTCATCATCCGCCTAGGAACCCTCCAACCACAAGGGATGAACTCAGATTTCTCCAGTTTCCTCATTTCCCCTCCCCCCACCTTGTCTCAGTCAAATCCCTCGAACTCAGCACTGCCTTCCTAACCTGCAGTCTTCTTCCTGACCTCTCCGCCGCCAGCCCACCCCCACTCCAGCCCATCACCCTCACCTTGACCTCCTTCCACCTATCGCATTTCCAACGCCCCTCCCCCAAGTCCCTCCTCCCTACCTTTTATCTTAGCCTGCTGGACACACTTTCCTCATTCCTGAAGAAGGGCTCATGCCTGAAGCGTCGATTCTCCTGATCCTTGGATGCTGCCTGACCTGCTGCGCTTTTCCAGCATCATATTTTCAGCTTAAGTCTGGGCAGGGCAATTACCAAAATGAAATTCTAGAGCGCTCGAAGAGGTGGCAAGAGGGGGAAGTTGGATTTGGACTAACTGTTGGGATATTTTATGACACTATAATTGCTATATAAATGCTGCTCGTTGGATGCTGCCAGATTTCACTGCTCGTTGGATGCTGCCTGAACTGCTGTGCTCTTCCAGCACCACTAATCCATATAAATAGATCTGTCAGGGCTGGTCCTGGAGGTGGAATCAAAGTTAAACTACAAATACTGATGCAGCATTAATGGACGTAATTAGAATCTTTCCAGTTTACAACACTTAGTGAGACACCCCTCCATCTATCAGACCCTTCATCAGGCATAACAGAATATCAAATATGCTGATATTTTCAAGGCAGCATTAACAGAGACAGGCAACAGATTCCCTCCATGCCATAGACCATCCTGGCCTGGAAATATTTTTCCACTTCTTCACTGTCGCTAGGGCAAAATCCTGGAGGGAGGGAGTGTGTGTGTGTACCTACGCTTTTTAGGGATGAGTTATAAATGCCAGCCCAGCCAGTGATGCCCACATGCCATGAATAGAAACCCAAAACCACCAGATGACAACTTTCAAAGAGGAGGTTTCAAACAGTGAGTGAAAACCAAAGCTCAGACACTGGAGTTAACATTTTTCAGGAGGCCAAATAAAACCATATTGAATGGATTTTCACAAATTGCAACAGACTTTTCCAGTGTTATCAGAGATTTGAGAAACTATATTGCTGCTGACAGGTTTAGTTCCCATCAGGAAGAATGTTAGCAAAAGCTTCAATGCCCTGTGTCTCCACAAGACCCCCCAACTCTCTTAACTTCAGCTGTTCTCTGCCTGACATGTAAACTCCCCGTATGGATGCAGAAATAACTCAAGGTAACAGTGCAGATTGTTAAAGCCGCAGGTTCCTTTTTAGGGGGACAGAATTGAAAAACAGAAGTTATATTAAACTTTAGAGAAGGAAACTACTATCCTTCCCTGGTCTTGCCTACATGTGACTTCAGACCCACAGCAATGTATCTGACTCTTAATTGCCCTGTGAGCAATTAGGAATGCGCAATAAAAGCTGGTTTAGACAGAGGTACCTACATTCCATGAATGAATAAAGGAAAACTTGTATACACAGTGTCAGCTTAGCCACACTTGGAGTTCTGTGAAAATGTGACTTCAACAGACTTCTAACATTTAGTGCCACTCGAGCAACTTAAAGCACATATAAATCTGAGTCTTGTGGCTGTTTATCACCACCATAGCTCTGGCAGCTTCCTCCCAGAGGTATGTCATCCCAGGGGGAACATGATGACCAGTTTTGTTGCCACAGAAACTGCTGCAGGAAATGGTTGAAACCCTGAAACCTTCTATTTGAGCACATATGGTATTGTAAAAGCTGAAATCAACTACATGAATTTATAAGTTCAATGATTACAGATTCAGACAATGACATGTCCGTTTATCATGATATCACAGCAATCCAGACAAGCTGCTGTTATCAGATATGTATTGTTGCCATATTTACATATATTCAAATAGAGGGTTCTGTTCACTGCAAACAGCACATATACTGATGTGCATATACAGCACACCAGCCTCATTCCTGAAGAAGGGCTTATCCTGAAACGTCGATTCTCCTGCTCCTTGGATGCTGCCTGTCCTGCTGTGTTTTTCCAGCACCACATTTTTCAACATATGCTGGCCTGCTGCAAGGTTCCAACCTGAAATGTTGACTCCCCTTCTCTTCTGATGCTGCTTGACCGGCTGTACTTTTTCCAGCTCCACTCTTTATCCACATGTACAGACAATGCAGCCGATTCAGCTTAACAAAAACATTGGCGACAACTATTCCCCATTGCAATTTCCATTGTTAGTTGGGCCACCTTTACTATTTCATTTCCGTGCCAGACAGGAATGAACAACTGATGCACTCTTTAAATGTTTGCCATTGCCTACCTATCGTCATCCCTTTAAGTAATGTTCACCAGTTTATTACAACCAGCTTGCTCTTCATACTTAATCTCAGAATCGACAATGTTACTCTCGACTTTAAATGAAGAATTTTATCATATTGTGGTCACTCTTCCTCAAGGGGCTGCGAGCAGTGTGAATGCCAATTATTACTGTCTCATTACATGATACTCAGTTTTACTGTTTCTAATGTGATTTACCAAATCTATATGCAGATTAAAGTTGCCCGTAGTTGCAGCTATACTTGTTAAAGGCACAAGACAAATAGCTTCAACAGCACACTTCCTTTCTCAGCAATACTCATTCTCTTGCTGGAACAGTATGGAACATATATACCACAAACATGCTAAAACAACTTGACTAGAATGACTTATCCATGAGCTTTTTAAACTGGTTTAAAAATAAACATACATAGATTTATGCTCACTATAAGGCATCCACTGTCACCATGGCAACACTCAAAGCAAGACCACCTTCCTTAAGCATCATCAGAACACAACAACTTGATTTTGGACAGGATTTTCAAACATACTGAAATGTCCCAAGACACTTCACAGGAATGTAACCAAATAAAATTTGCACAGAGACACAATTAGGTGTACAGAATTGAGACAATTGGCCAAAGGCTTGTTCAAACTGCAGCAGGACAAATGCTTTCAATAGCACAGTCACAAAGACCCAAGGTCTCTGTGCACACAATTCTCTTACATCAGTCCTCAGTGCGATTAGCTCAGTCTCACCACTGGGCAAGACTTTATGCCGTACTTCTGTTGGCTCATGATCTGATCCCCATAGAGATTAATGACTTGCAAAATAAAAGGAAGTCAAATTTATATTTGATAGCTGAAGGGATGACATGAAAAAGATTCACATTTTATGACTTTTATTATCACAGACCAAGAGTAGTATTGACTAAACACTTTTAGCGTAGTCAATTTATAATTTAAACTCCAGATCAAAACATACTCCTTCTTCCGAAAGAATCTTAAATACCGCTTCACAGGTATGCCTTACACTTTCCCTCAAGTAGCTCAGCTCCTGAAGTTTTACTTCTATCCTTTTCCTTTCACAGTTCTGTAACTTTAACTTCAAACTACATTTCTCACTGAGAGCATTTCATTGCAATTCTTGGGTGAATCTTCCTCACAAATGTTTTCAGTCGGGGTGTGAGCCCATTAGATGGTTCTCTCTCTCCCAGATCCTGGCACATTTCTGTGTCTATAAATTTTTAAGAGGTAACCCTTTCCCTTCAAAGCCCATCTCCACGGTAACATCAATCACATGGACCTCATACCGAAGTAGAAATACTGATTAGCTAACCTTGGAAATCCAATGAAATTAAATACATTGGATATTTTAAAGCATAACTGTTTACAATCCAACATTCTTAACTCCTTTTGAAGTTTGCGAGGTGATCAGTGTAACCACTGTAAGTAGAGATGCTGCTGCCATTGTCTCCGAATGTGAATACCGTAGAGTTGTTTCTTTCTCACAAACAACCTGAGTCGCCCTTTGACCTCCAACAGCTGTATCACCCAGACCTGTTGTCAGGCAGACCTCAATAGGTCACAGAATTCCCTTCATTTTGTCTTAAAGACACAATCAGAAATTTAACAATGTTCCCTCTAAGCTGCACTCTAGTGCAGTTGCTCCAACTTCTGCATACTGTTCACAGAACTGACTTTGGTTTCAGAAGTCGCTGCTGTGCATGGACCTTGGAGGTCTGCGCGGTAGGAAAAGTACTTAGGGGAATGCTGGTTATGACGCTCATATTTGCAATGTCCAAAGTTGACTTTTCCAATGCCCTCCTCCCTGCTCCTCAAAGACCTACTCTGCACAGTGAGTCACACTTCAATGGGTAGCATTCTTGCCTGAGTCATAAGACTATGGGTTCAAATCAAACAGCAGAATCTAGTGCCCAGTATTTAGGTTTCCACTTTCGGTGCTGTGCTGAAGAAGTGCAGTAATCAGAGGTGCTTTCTTTACTTGCTATAAAACTTACCCATCTCCCCCCACAACTTTGTGACACAAAAAGCCTGCTAAGTCTCTGATACTCCATGGACGGAACATTTATCACTGGTAAAACTCCTGCCCTGTTAATAAAATGTAATAATCTCAACTTGTGCTGTTTGCCATGTTAGTCTGTGAGTGACAGTGCCACCTCCAGCTGGGTATACAGCAGCCTCCAAAACAAAGACAGCTTGGGTCAGAACTGTAAGTCAGCCGATCAAGTAGAGTCACACAGCAACTGCCCACCTCTGAAATAGAGGATATGCAGGATACAATTACAACCCCCTATTTCCATGTGAGAATTGGAATATATGCCACTCCTGTGCTCAAATACTGTATTTGCCAGTGAAAATATTCAATAGGCACTAACAAGATGGTCTTTTGATCTGCATTCTGTGCCAGCTATCTATGGGCAGAGGGAGGATGGTCATTTTGAGTTTGGCCTTCAGTTGATTTTTAGTAAATACCTAGTAGGTGAAAGCACATGGTGGTACCATACCTCCAGCTCAGGTGACGGGGAGCATTTGGCATTTATGTCCTGTTTACTTTCCCATTTTAGCTTGTCAAATTATCAGTCTAATAGGCTGTATATTTAGAAGAGGGTTGTGGGGAGACAACAAATTAGATAGTACAACTGTCACCTCTGGCTCAGTGGGGAGAACACTGAAGGTTGCAGGTTCAAGGCCCCCTGCCCCCCCACGCCAAGCACAAGTTTGGGCATGCTACCTAGGCTAGCCCACCCAGTATAGTACAAAGAGTACAGCATTGTTTGATGCATCCATCTTTTGGATGGCATGTTAAACTAAAGTTCTGTGCAGATAAATAGTCCCATAGTAAGTCTTTTGAAGAAGTGAGATAATGTGGTGTCCTGGTTGATATTAATCAACATTACAGATTATCTGATTATAACCTCGTAGCTGTTTATGGGTGTTTGCTGTATGCAAATTAGCTGCTGCATTTCCTGAATGACAACAGTGACTACACATCAGTCACAAAGTATTTTGGGAAGTCTTGAAGTGGTGAAAGGGATGTGAGCATCATTGACAAGGTCAACAACTGTTGCTGATCATCTTTGGAGAACACTTATGAATCAAAGTTACAAATCATACAACACCAGGTTATAGTCCAACAGGTTTAATTGGAAGCACTAGCTTTCGGAGCACCGCTCCTTCATCAGGTGGTTGATGAAGGAGCAGCGCTCCAAAAGCTAGTGCTTCCAATTAAACCTGTTGGACTATAACCTGGTGTTATGTGATTTGTAACTTTGTACACCCCAGTCCAACACCAGCATCTCCAAATGTATCAGGCACATTATAATGAGTCTGCAATGGGTAAGGATGGCAGACTTTCTTCCCTGAAGGACATTAGTGAACCAGATGGGTTTTACAACAGTCAATGATAGCTATCATGGTCACCTTTACTGAGCCTAGCCTTACATTCCAGCTTTATTTATTAAAAAGATGGTACATTTCTCAAGGTAGAATATGACCAACACTTTCCAAAACTGAAGCCTAATATCCTGCCCTTTATATTCTCACCCTACTGATATAAAGACCAACCTTCTAGTAACCTTTTTTATTTTCCTTTCATACTTGCACAGTGAGCACTGCAATGGTTCACTAGATTGGCTCCTGTGAAGAGACAACTGTCCTATGAGGAGAGATGGAGCAGGCTTGGCCTAAATTCCCCACAGTTTAGAAGAATGAGAGTTGATACCACTGAAACATATATGTTGTCAAGTCATAGAGATATACAGCACAGAAACAGATCCTTCGGTCCAAATCATCCATGATGACCAGATATCCCAACCTAATCTAGTTCTGTTTGCCAGTGCTTGGTCCTTATGCCTCCAAACCCTTCCTATTCAGTTACCCAACCAAATGCCTTTTAAATGCTGCAATTGTACCAGCCTCCACCACTTCCTCTGGTAGCTCATTCCATACACACACCACTCTATGTATGAAAAGGTTGCCCCTTAGTTCCCTATTATATCTTTCCCCTCTCACCCTAAACCTATGTCCTCTAATTCTGGATTTCCCCACGCAATGGAAAAGACTTTGTCTATTTACCCTATTCATGCCCCTCATGATTTTATAAACCTCTGTAACGTCACCCCTCAGCCTCAAAAGCTCCAGGGAAACAGCCCCAACCTATTCAGCTTCTCCCTATAGCTCAAATCCTCCATCCCTGGCAACATCCTTGTAAGTCTTTTCTGAACCCTTTCAGGTTTCACAACATCCTTCCAATAGGAAGGATACCAGAATTGCACACAAGTTTTTTAAGAAATTTGTCTGTTGAGAAAATCCTTCCCCTGGCCTGGGAATCTAGAGTATGGAGTCACAGTCTCAGAGTAAGGGGTTTTGGGACAGAAACGAGAAGGAAGCTCTTTGTTCAACAAGTTGTGACTCTTTGGAATTCTCACCTGCAGTCACTAAGTGCTCAGTCACTGAATGCATTCAAGACGGAGGTCAAAAGATTTTGAGGATCAAGTGAATGAACAGAAATTAGGAAAGTGTGGGAATTTAGAATTGAGGAATGTTTATTTCAAAGGGATTGGAGTATAAAGTAGGAGCAGTTTTGCTCAAACTATTATACGGCACTAGTCAGATCACACCTGGAATACTATGAACAGTTTTGGCCCTTTATCTAAGGAAGGTTGGACTGCCTCCAATGCCGGTACAGAGAAATGCATTAGATTGATCCTGAGTAAAGAGGAATCTTCTTATGAGGAGATGTTGAGTAGGTTTGCCCTGTACTCATTGGAGTTGAGAAGAATAAGAGGTGACCCTACTGAAATATTTAAGATTCTCAAGAGCTTGACAGGATAGATTTGTAGAGATTGCTTCCCCTTTCATTTTAAAAGAAGGGGTGGAATAGTGGATTTAGCCTTGGAATAAGAGATAACCCAGTTAAGACCCAGATGAGGAGGAATTTCTTCTTTCAGAGGATAGGGAAATCTGTGGAAATTCTTTACAGCAGAGGACTGTCAAGGCTGGATTGTTCAGTAGGAGGTGCAGGATTGAAAGGCCAAACGTTCCTATTTTTTAATATTCCGATGTTGATTTGTGAGTTGTATGCATGAATGCCCAAATCCTTGCTGCTCTACAGTTCGGAATCTCTTGCCATTTGGAAACGATCCCAATTTGTCTCTCTTGGATTTGAAGTTGATGACCTCATACTTCCCCACATTGAACTCCATCTGCCAATTTTCTGACTCACTTGAGCTATCTGTCCATATTCCCATGTAACTTCCTGCTCTCAGCTATATAACTCACCAAGTCTCCTAGATTAGTGTTTTCTGCAAATATAGATATCAAACTCATTATTCCTTCTTCTAAGGTTTTCAGTGAAAAATTTGCTGGATTGTAACAGATCTCTGGGGAACACAGTCACATCATTACTGTCAGGGTTCGGTCACTTTATTCCAATACTCTATCTCCTACCTCCAATCCAATTACACATTCATTTGGCAAGGTTAAACCCAATGCTGCCAGGACTGCTCAGTTTTAGATCTCTCGATAGTTTTGGTGCAAACACTGACAGGAGAACTGAATTCAAAAGCGGAGGTAAAAGTGACAGCCCTCAACATTAAGACATCAAGAGGCATTAGTAAAAGTTAATTCAAAGGAATCAAGGGGAAAACCCCCCACTGGTTTGGAGTCATACCTAGTACAAACCAATGACTTTCCCTCCACATTAACAACTAAAGTGGGGATGTTTGCTGATAATTAAACCATGCTCAGTACTATTTACAATTCCGAAAAATGTGTTGCTGGAAAAGCGCAGCAGGTCAGGCAGCATCAAAGGAGCAGGAGAATCGACGTTTCGGGCATAAGCCCTTCTTCAGGAAGGGCTTATGCCCGAAACGTCGATTCTCCTGCTCCTTTGATGCTGCCTGACGTGCTGCACTTTTCCAGCAACACATTTTTCAGTTCTGATCTCCAACATCTGCAGTCCTCACTTTCTCCTATTTACAATTCCTCAGATACTGAAAACGTCTGTGACAACTACAGAACCACATGGATAACACTTAGGCTTTAGTTGATAATAGTGTGTAACATTTGTACCATGTCAGACTCTGCCATTCATCTCTGATGAGGGCAAATAATCACCTCTCCTAGACACTCAATAGCATTACCATCACCTATCAATGCTAGCAACATCCTGAGGATTGACCAGAAATTAAATTGGTCCAGCCACACAAAATTGTGAATACAAAGTAGCCCATAATGTAGACATTACCAACTGGTATTTAGGAGAAAGAGATGCGATCCTGTTGAAAAATAAAAAATCCTGATGGTAACTGACAAGGCATATGCTGAGAGGCTTGATCCAGGAGACAGTTTAAAAATAAAGGGCCGCTCACTTAAGATGAAGATGAGTTTTTTTCTCTCCCCTCCCCGCCCCCCCACCCCCCTACCCCCTCCATCCCCGAGTGTTGCTTTGTGGCATTCTCTTCCCCAGAGAGCAGTGGAGGCTCCTAATGTGTATGTTTGTTATTTGTGAGTAACTTATCTCCTGGCTGTTCAAAGTCTGTCCAAGACAAAAGTCAGGACTGTGGTGGAATACTCTGAGTGCAGTTCCAACAACACTCAAAGAGCTTGAAGTTATCTCACTATCTTATTCCCAGAGGGCCAATTCCAGCCATTGCCACCAAGAAGTCCCTATTAAAAGCCACTCATCATCTTCTGATCTTTATCGCCATTCCTTCACTGCATCAAATTCTCAACAACACTGTGTGCGCTCACCACGTGGATTGCAATGGTACACGAAGGCAGCTTGTCACTGCCTTCGCGAAGGCAGTTAGAGATAGCGACAAATGCTGGCCCAGTCAGTGAAGCCTACATCCCATGAAGAAACACACAAGTATTTTACTTGCACTTCTTTCAATCCAGTTTAGTGTATTCACTGCTTGCAGTAGTTGACAAGTAAACACATACTGGGTGATTGCTTTGTGGAACACTTCAAATCTGTCACAAGAAGAGAAATTGCTAGAAAGGCTCAACAGGACTGGCAGCACCTGTGGAAAGAAATCGGAGGAAGGGTCACTAAACCTGAAATGTTAAACTCTGATTTCTCTCCACATTTCTTGCCAAACCTGATGAGCCTTTCCAACAATTTCTGTATTTGTTTCTGATTTACAGAATCTGCAGTTCTTACGGATTTTACCTGAGATCTGTCCACAGGAAAGACCCCCAACCTTCTTGTTGGTTACCCTTCCACCTTGCCAGTGTGCTAAAATTTCTGTTCTGAGTCTGCTACAGTGTTCCAGTGAAGCAATATGCAAGCTGGAGGAGCAGCATCTCATTTGCCACTCCGGTATTTTACAGCATCGAGCACAGAGAAAACTCTAGAAAGGTCACTAGGCCTGAAACATTATTTCTGATTTCTTTCCACAGATGCTGCTTCAATTGCGGAGATTTCTCACAGCATCCACAGTTCTTTCAATTTGTTTTTCTCTAGAACCCAATATTGAGTTCCATAATTTCAGAGTATGACTTCTGTCCTCCATTTTTCTGATATCCCCTACCCTCCTGAGCCATGTCTTTCTCCTATTCGTTAGTTTTGCTATCCACAAAGCGAACCCATTTTCTCCTTTTCACATCTAACATTTACAGCTATTTTACATCTGTGTCACTCCTTAACCACACTGCCATTGCTTTCAACTTTTGCTATGGGCTCTCTCACAATCTGTTCCACTCCATTCTTCTCACCCGTGGCAACAGCAGAAAAAAAGAATTTTCCAGCTCCATTTAGATCCAAATACGAGAGTCATAGAATTCTACAGTGTGGAAGCAGGCCATTCAGCTCATTGAGTCCACGGCAACCCTCTGAAGAACATCCTAACCAGATCCACACCCCAATAATCCTGCATTTCTCATGGGTAAGCCTGCACGTCCGAGGACACTATGGGCAATTTAGCATGGCCAATCACTTCAGCTGCACATCTTTAGATTGTGAGAAGAAACCCAACAGACATGGGGAGAATATGCAAAATACACACAGACATTCACCCAAGGTTGAAAGCTAACCTGGGTTCCTGGTGCTGTGAGGTAGCAGTGCTAACCACTGTGCCACTGTGGAACTCAAGTCATATTATACTTAAGACATTAACTCTGTCTCTCTTTCCAGACCAGTTGAATATCTGTAGCACTTTTTTGTTTATTTCACGAGACCCGAATTGTGCGATAGTTAGATTTAGTTGGGTGAGGATATTTAGTCATAGAGACGTATAGCACGGAAACAGATCCTTCGGTCCAACTCACCCATGATGACCAGATATCTCAGCCTAATCTAGTCCTGCTTGCCAGCACTTGACCCATATTCCTTTAAACCTTTCCTATTCATTTACCCATCCAGATGACTTTTAAATGCTGCAATTGTACCAGCCTCCACCATTTCCTCTGGCAGCTCATTCCATACATGCACTTACCCTCTGTGTGAAAAAGTTGTCCCTTAGTTCCCTTTTATATCTTTCCCCTCTCACCCTAAACCTATGTCCTCTAATTCTGGATTCCCCCACACAATGGAAAAGACTTTGTTTATTTATCCTATCCATGCCCCTCATGATTTTATAAACCTCGGCCTCCAAAGCTCCAGGGAAAACAGCCCCAACCTATTCAGCTTCTCCCTATAGCTCAAATCCTCCATCCTTGGCAACATCCTTGTAAGTCCTTCTGAACCCTTTCAGGTTTCACATCATCCTTCCGACAGGAAGGAGACCAGAATTGCACGCAATTTTCCAAAAGTGGTCTAACTAATGTCTATACAGCCGCAACATGACTTCCCAACTCCTGTACTCAATACTCTGATCAATAAAGGAAACCATACCAAATGCCTTCTTTACTATCCTATCTATGTGTGACTCTACTTTCAAGGAACTATAAACCTGCACTCCAAGGTCTTTTTGTTCAGCGACACTCTCCAGGACCTTACCATTAAGTGTATAAGTCCTGCTCTGATTTGCTTTTCCAATTTATCTAAATTAAATTCCATCTGCCACTGCACAACTCGTCAGCCCATTTGATCAAGATCCCATTGTACTCTGAGGTAACTTGCTTTGCTGTCCATTACACCTCTAATTTGGGTGTTATCTGCAAACTTACTAACTATACCTCCTATGTTCACATCCAAGTCATTTATATAAATGATGTAATTTATTAAGGAATATAGAACCAAGGTGAGAGGTCCAGTTAAGATACACATTATGATACAAGATAGACTGAAAGGATAACAGACTTGAGGGACTGAATTGCATCCTCCTGTTTTGATGTTCCTATACAACCAGTCTATGATAGTGAAGCAATATCAAAGGAAAAAGATGTTCTGTAGCTCTTAAAGGGTTAATGTGCTACCCTCTTTTCACCGCTAGCCCTCTGAGGATGAGCCAGGATGATAGTCAGTGGACGGATCTGCTTCATTGTAAGAGTGAAGGATTACTCTTGTTTGCTTGGAAGATACGTGTGGGTCTGACAAATGAAACCATACGATGTTTAATCCCACTCAAAGATATTTCTGCTGAAAACTGGCCAATCTCAAAAATTCTTGCTTTAGACAGACGATAGTGCTCTCTGAGTGAGTCACGTTCTGGCTGTAGTGGGGGAGGGGAAGGAATAAAAGTCAACAGGTAATAAAATGTCAAGAGAAACAGGACGATGAATTCAAACATTGCTTCATCGTGTCTAAGTTCCCAACTTTGCAAGATTGTCCGTAAATTGCCAGGCATGACAAATTAATCTGGCATGAGCTCTTCGTGAAAAACACCCTCCGCGAAAAAAAAAGCCAGTGGTGTTTTACAAATTCCTTCTTTAAAAAAAAATCTGTCTTCATTGAATAGTTTGAATTTTTTCAATAATCAAGGTATTGATTATTGAAAATGTAATGCAAAAGGTTGTTTAACCAGGATGAAGGTCAGATCAAACCTGCAGGAATGCAAGAAAGCTTAAAATTGTTGGGGGGAGACACACATCATAAAATAAATAGAGAAATTATTTTTAAGGTGGTGACAATGGAAGTTGGGGAAAATTGAAAAAAAAAGCATCACAAATAGATTGGAATAGCAGTGAAAAACATTTAAAACAATGATTAATAGACCCCAGAATGAACATTCCCCACTGAAAGGCAAGGACAAAATAAGCAGTAATGAAACATCACGGGTGAATAAAGGGATAAGGGCAATACAGAAACTAAAGAACAATGCATGCACAAAGGACATAAACAAAAAATAAAGACAACAGGGAATACATAAAGGAGGAAAATAGTCATAATCCACAGAGGACCTACAGGAATCTCACTCCATTACAGAGAGACTCTGATTAAATACCAAGAGAGGCACCATTCCAAAGTAGCTCCACTCCGCCCCAGCAAGATTCCATGAAGGTTCACAACTGATAACACGGGCTGAATCTGTACCATTGATATTATTCTACATCATATTCAAGCCAATTAGCTAACTGCACTAAGGTCAGGGCAATGCTTCCAAAACCTTTTCCTTTACTGTGATTCCATATCAAAGCACATCACCTTTGAGAGGACTATGACAGCTGGGGCCTTACAGAGAGAGAACACATTCATTGACCTGATCGCAACTCCATAGTGGTCACTGTTATCTCAGAGCTCAGGAACCCAAACTTTCATGTTATGACCCCACTCAGAGTCCAAGACCATACTGTGGGAAGCTTTGGGTTAGTGTAGAAAGGAAAAACAAAAGAACAACAAACAAAGCAAATAGAACTGATCTATGACGTATATACAGCATATCTATGAACTTATAGAGGGAATGTCTTTTGCAAACATGTCAATATCATGGCAAAAAATTCAGGTAAGGATAGGGTCAGTTAAACAGAGTCATAGAGATGTACAGCTCAGAAACAGACTCTTTGGTCCAAATCGTCCATGCCGACCAGATATCCTAACCTAATCTTAGTCCAATTTGCCAGCATGTGGCCCATGGTCTCCTTCACCGCTGCTCCCTCACCACCAGGCACCTGGAGGAAGAACGCCTCATCTTCCGCCTCGGAACGCTTCAACCCCAGGGCATCAATGTGGACGTCAACAGTTTCCTCATTGCCCCTTCCCCCACCTTACCCTAGTTCCAAACTTCCAGCTCAGCACTGTCCCCATGACTTGTCCTACCTGCCTATCTTCTTTTCCACATATCCACTCCACCCTCTCCCCTTGACCTATCACCTTCATCCCCTCCCCCACTCATCTATTGTACTCTATGCTGCTTTCTCCCCACCCCCACCCTCCTCTAGCTTATCTCTCCACGATTCAGGCTCACTGCCTTTATTCCTGATGAAGGGCTTTTGCCCAAAATGTCGATTTTACTGCTCCTCGGATGCTGCCTGAACTGCTGTGCTCTTCCAGCACCACTAATCCATATCCTTCTAAACCCTTCCTATTCATATACCCATCCAGATGCCTTTTAAAATTCTGTAACTGTACCAGCCTCCACCACTTCCTCTGGCAGCTCATTCCATACACTCACCACCCTATGTATGAAAAAGTTGCCCCTTAGGTCTCTTTTATATCTTTCCCGTCTCACCCTAAACCTATGCCCTCTAGTCCTGGACTCCCCCACCCCAGGGAAAAGACCTGGTCTATTTATCCAATCCATACCCCTCATGATTTTATAAACTTCTATAAGGTCACCCCTCAGCCTCCAACACTCCAGGGAAAACAGCCCCAGCCTATTCAACCTCTCCCTATAGCTCAAATCCTCCAACCCTGGCAACATCCTTGTAAATCTTTTCTGAACCCTTTCAAGTTTCACAACATCCTTCTGATAGGAAGGAGAACATAATTGCATGCAATATTCCAAAAGTGGCCTAACCAATGTCCTGTAAAACCACAACATGTCCTCCCAAGTCCTGTATTCAATACTCTGACCAATAAAGGAAAGCATACCAAACGCCTTCTTCACTATTCTATCTACCTGCAACTCTACTTTCAAGGAACAACAAACCTGCACTCCAAGGTTTCTTTGTTCAGCAACAGTCTCCAGGACCTTACCATTAAGTGTATAAGTCCTGCTCTGATTTGCCTTTCCAAAATGCAGCACTTCAAATTTTTCTACATTAAACTCCATCTGCCACTCCTCAGCTCATTAGACCATCTGTTCAAGATCCTATTGTAATCTGAGGTACCCTTCTTTGCTGTCGACTACACCTCCAATTTTGGTGTCATCTGCAAACTTACTAACTATACCTCATATGTTCACATCCAAATCATTTATATAAATGGATGAAAAACCGTTGACCCAGCACCGATCCTTGTGGCACACCACTGGTCACAGGCCTCCAATCTGAAAAGCAACCCTCCACCACCACCCTTTGTCTACTGCCTTTGAGCCAGTTCTTTTCAAATGGCTAGTTCTCCCTAAATTCTATGGAGATCTAACCTTGCTAACCAGTCTCCCATTCTGAACCTTGTTGAATGCCTTACTGAAGTCCATATAGATCATGTCCACCGCTCTGCCCTACTTCTTCAAAAATCTCAGTCACGTTTGTGAGATATGATTTCCTACACATAAAGCCATGTTGACTATCCCGAATCAGTCCTTGCCTTTCCAAATACATGTAAATCCTGTCCTTCAGGATTCCCTCCAACAACTTGCTCACCACCATCGTCAGGCATACCGGTCTATAGTTCCCTGGCTTGTCCTTACCACCCTTCTTAAATAGTGGCACCACATTAGCCAACCTCCAGTCTTCCGACACTTCACTTGTGACTATTGATGATACCAGTATCTCATCTAGGGGCCCAGCAATCACCTTCCTGGCCTCCCACAGAGTTCTAGGGTACACCTGATCAGGTCCTGGGGATTTACCCACTTCGATGCATTTCAAGACATCCAGCACCACCTCCTCCTCTGTAATATGGACATTTTTCAAGATGTCACTATCTATTTCTCCATATTCTATATCTTCTAGGTCCTTCTCCATGGTAAACACTAATGCAAAATACTCGTTTAGTATCTCCCCCCAACTCATAGGCTGCCTTGCTGATCTTTGAAGGGTCCTATTCTCTCCCTAGTTATCCTTTTGTCCTTAATGTATTTATAAAATTCTTTTGGATTCTCATTAATCCAATTTGCCAAAGCTATCTAATGTTTCCTTTTTGCCTTCCTGATTTCCGTCTTAAGTAAACTCCTACTGCACTTTATACTCTAAGGATTAATTCAATCTCCCCTGTCTATACCTTACATATGTTTCCTTCTTTTTCATAACCAACCCCTCAATTTCTTTAGTCATCCAGCATTCCCTATATCTACCAGCCTTTCCTTTCACCCTAACAGGAATATACTTCCTCTGGACTCTTCGTGGTGTCATTTTTGAAGACTACCCATTTTCCAGCCGTCCCTTTACCTGCGAACATCTGCCCCCCCACTGAGTGAGCTTTTGAACGTTCTTGCCTAATACCATCAAAAATTGGCCTTCCTCTAATCTAGAACTTCAACTTTTAGACCTGGTCTATCCTTTTCCATCACTATTTTAAAACTAATAGAATTATGGTCGCTGGCTCCAAAGAACTCCCTCACTGACACCTCGGACACCTGCCCTGCCTTACTTCCCAAGAGTAGGTCAAGTTTTGCACTCTCTCTAATAGGTACATCCACTTTCTGAATCAGAAAATGTTCTTGTACACACTTAAATTCCTCTCCATCTAAATCCTTAACATTATGGCAGTCCCGGTCTATGTTTGGAAAGTTAAAATCCCCTACCATAACCACCCTATTATTCTTAGATAACTGAAATCTCCTTATAAATTTGTTTCTCAATTTCCCGCTGACTATTAGGGGGTCTATAATACAATCCCAATAAGGTGATCACCCCTTTCTTATTTTTCAGTTCCACCCAAATAACTTTCCTGGATGTATTCCCAGGAATATCCTCCCTCTGTACAGCTGTAATGCCACTCCCCCTCCTCTCTCGCCTCCCTTTCTAAACTTCCTATAAACATTTATATCCTGGAACATTAGGCTGCCAGTCCTGTCCATCCCTGAGCCATGTTTCCATAATTGCTATGATATCCCAGTCCCATGTTCCTAACCATGCCCTGAGTTCATCTGATTTTACTGTTAGGCCTATTGCATTGAAATAAATGCAGTTGAATTTGCTTTGTTCCTGCCTGCCCTGACTGTTTGACTCACTCCTTTTCCTAACTGTACCAGTCTCATATTGATTGCTTTCCTCACTATTTCCCTGGGTCCCACCACCCCCACCTTACTTGTTTAAATCTTCCCGAGCAGCTCTGGCAAATCTCCCTGCCAGTACATTAGTTTCCATCCAATTCAGGTGCAACCTGTCTTTCTTCTACCCCAATAGAGATTCCAATGATCCAAAAATGTGAACCCTTCTCCCCTGCACCAGCTCCTCAGCCACGCATTCATCTGCTGTATCCTCCTACTCCCAACCCTCACTAGCTCGTAGCACTGGGAGTATTCCAGCTATTACTCTCCTCGAGGACCTCCTTTTTAAATTCCTGCCTAACTCTCTATAGTCTCCCTTCAGAATCTCATCCTTTTCTCTTTCTAGGTCGTTAGTTTCAATGCGTGCAATGAACTCCTTCAGGATGTTACACACTATAAACTAGTCAACAGCATAATAGGAGTCTTTTTTAACTGGTTTGCCTTGGCACTTACCAGGGAGGCATGATATCAATGACAAGATCAAAAAAAGATGTAAAGACATTTAAGATAGAAAAGGGAAAGACGATTAACATCAGAGGGTAAAATCCCAGGCTGAGATGGATTGCATCTGCACTGACTAAAACAAGCTTGAGAAATACAGCAGAAGGACTAATGCACATGTCAAAACATTCATTAGAAAAGGACGAAGTGTGAAAGGATCAGCAGACTGGTTAATATGATTGCTATATTTAAAAAGAGAGGTGGAACTGGAACATGTCCAGGGGTTTAGAAACCAGCTCGTTTAAAATTGGTGATCAGAAAGAACATAGAAAATTACAGCACAGTACAGGCCCTTCGGCCCTCGATGTTGCGCCGGCCTGTGAAACCAATCTGAAACTCATCTAACCTACACTATTCCATTTTCATCCATATGTCTATCCAATGACAATTTAAATCCCCTTAAAGTTGACAAGTCCACTATTGTTGCAGGCAGCGCGTTCCATGCCCCTACTACTCTGAGTAAAGAAACTACCTCTCACATCTGTCCTATATCTATCACCCTTCCGTTTGAAGCTATGTCCCCTCATGCTAGCCATCACCATCCAAGGAAAAAGGTTCTCACGGCCCACTCTATCTAATCCTCTGATTACCTAATGTGTCTCCATTAGGTCACCTCTCAATCTTCTTCTTTCTAATGAAAACAGCCTCAAGTCTCTCAGTCTTTCCTTGTAAGACCTTCCCTCCATACCAAACAACCTCCTGGTAAATCTCCTCTGAACCCTTTCCAAAGCTTCTACATTGTTCCTATAATGCAGTGACCAGAACTGTACACAATACGCCAAGTGCTGCTGCACCAGAGTTTGTACAGCTCCGAAACTCAATCGTGGAATAATGGAATCTCAACTTAAAAGGTATAGTAGAAATATATCTCAAGTTGATTAATAAATAAATCAACACAGACTTATAAAAGGAAAGTTATGCTTGACTAGCCTTATTAGATTTTTTGAAGTAAAAACAGAAAGGGTAGCTAAAAAGGAATAATATGTCGTAAAATCACACCATTTGGCACCTCACAAACCAGAATGATCCATGAACCAGCATCTTGAAACCTCACACCCAACTGACCCTAATACCAAAACTACACATATCAGCAACTGGAAAGTTGTACCTGGCACCCAGCACTATTGGATTACCTTCAAATACTGTTCTAATGCAAACAGGATCCTGAGTATTGAGGGGAAAAACTTGTCACACAAGGATAGAGAAACTAGGAAAGGACCTGTTTGAAGCTCAAAGGTCTGTTTAAGATGCTCGTTGAAGCCAGGATGACCACCACAAATTGATTTTGGTCAGTGTATTCACAACCCATCATAGAAAAATGCTTTGACCACTTATTGGGAGCAATGGTCATGATGGAATGCAAAGAAACAGCACACTTTGCATGTCTCCTCACTAGCCTGCATTTTTCACTTTGTGGTACAAACCAAGTCCGGGTGAATGCTGGCAAACACAAATTTCAGTGAGTTTAGAATTCAAAATGCCTTTGATAAGGTACTGCATAGCAAACACATGACTAAGGTCAGAACATGTGGAGACAGGGGACAAATAGCAGAACAAACAGAAATCTGGCTGCAATCCAGGAAGCAGAGTCACAGCTGAAGACCAATGGAAGGTAAAAAGTGGTGGCTGTTCTGTGTGAGTAAATCTGTCCGCCCAAAGTTGGCAGAGCCCATAGTATCATTGCTGGATTGGTAACAGTTAAACACTACATTAACTTTCTGAGTTAAATCATGCCAGTAGGGAGACACAGGAGAAGCAAGTTAACATTAGGACAATATGCTCATCACCTGGAGTTAGGAGTGATATTGGCACAAACTTGGCCATCTTAACAGAGTTAACAATCACACAACACCAGGTTATACTCCAGCAGGTTTATTTGGAAGTACTAGCTTTCGGAGCACTGCTCCTTCATGAGGTAGCTGTGGAGCAGGATTATAAGACACAGAATTTATAGCAAAAGATTACAGTGTCATGCAACTGAAATGACATATTGGACAAACCCAAATTGCTGTTAAGTCTATCATCTTATAGAATGGGTTGCAGTTTTTGGATTATTATTATCTAAATCTCAGAACTTCTTTCAAGTCATATTCTCGAGATAATTTAAGATTTTATTAAAAGCAAAGTGACATCTCAGCTCAGACAATGCATTAAAGGTGAGAGGTTGGACTCTGTCTGCATCCCAATCTTGAACCAGACTAGTTATATTTCCAAAGTAGGAATGTATAAAATGTTGTATGGATTGACAGCCTGCAGATTGTGTGCTTTTTGAACAAAATAGAATGTATCTGCAATGAGATTCACCCCATAGACTTATGTGTATATGCTGTGCACGTTGAGAGAGACAGACAGAGAGAGACAGAATGTAAGTATGAGTGAATGTGAAAATGTGTGTTTTGCGTGTGTGTTCTTGGTAGTGTGTGTGACGGATTATAAGCCTGTGAGAGGGTGTGCGCGTGAGAGAGAGTGTGGGGGGGCTGTATGTGTAGGTGTCTGAGAGAAGGTTTGCATGAGTATGACAGCATGTAAGAGTGTGTGTATGTATGTGTCTCCATGTGTAATGGTGTATCCATATCAATACTCTGACATGTCTTGCAGTGGTTGCCATGACAGTGTTGTACGATGTTGTGGTCGATGTTGCCCTGAAGGCCGGGCAGTTTGCTGTGAACAATCGTCTGTTTAAGGTTTGGTGGTTGTAAAAAGGTGAGAAGTGGAGGCGTAGGGAAGGTCTTGGCAAGGTGCTCATTCCAAGTGTGTCGCAGGCTGCAAAAATATGGCATGGTTTCTCCGCTCCCGGGTGGTACTGGACAACGAAGGTTGTCTAATCCCTATCGGTTGCATCCCAGTGTCTGTCTCTTGAGGTGATTATGGTTTCTCGCTGTGGCATGTTGGAACTGGCAATTGATGAGTTGAGTATCATACCCTGTTCTTATGAAGGTGTCCTTCAGCACTTCTGTAGCTTCCACCCTGGACATATTAAACAGCCATCCCCTACCAATAAGCCCTGCGCATACACAGGATCTATTCAGATGAGGAGGAACATGACAGGCATCTGAAGGTGCTGAAGGACACCCTCATTAGAACAGGGTGCAATACTCAACTCATCAATCACCAGTTCTGATGTGCCACAGCGAGAAACCATAATGACCTCCTCAGGGGACAGACACAGGATGTGACTGATACAGGACAACGAAGGGTACCCTATTTCCCAGGAGTGGAGAAACTACGCCATGTTCTCCACAGCCTGCAACACATTATCGGTGAGTATGAGCACTTCACCAATAGCTTCCCTGTGCCTCCACTACTTGCCTTTAAACATCCAAAAAATCTTAAAACAGACTATTGTTCACAGCAAACTGCGAATGTCAGGACAACACTGATCACAACACATTACAACCCTGTCATGGCAACTACTGCACGACGTGTCAGAGTGTCGACATGGATACCACCATTACACGTGGGGACACCACCCACCATGAATGCGGCAGGTACTCATATGACTCGGCCACAGTTGTCTGTCTCATATGTTGCAGGCAAGGATGCCCTGGGGCATGGTACATTGGCAAGACCGAGCAGACTTTACGTCAATGGATGATTGGACACCGCGCAACAATCGCCAGACAGGGATTTTCTCTCCCAGTCAGGGAACACTTCAGCAGTCAGGGACATTCACCCTCAGATCTTCGAGTGACCATCCTCCAAGGCAGACTTCGGGATACACAACAGCGCAAAGTGGCTGAGCAGAGGCTGATAGCCAAGTTCGGTCCACATGGGGATGGCCTCAACCAGGACCTTGTGTTCATGTCACACTACACGATACGCTGTCACTCACACACTCTTACATACTCACACACTCACGCAGACCCTCTTTCATGCACACGCTGTCTCTTAGACATAAACACAAATACCCTCCATACTCCCTCTCACAGACTTATACTTCGTCACACTCATGCACACACACTACCAAGCACGCACACACACAAACACAAACTCTCATATGCACTCATACTCACGCACTCATTCTCTCCCCCGACATGCACGCAGACACACATATAAGTCTATGGGATGAACTTGCATTTGCAGAATTGTCATTGCAGATACATTCTGTTTTGTTCAAAAGGCACACAATCTGCAGGCAGTTAATGCAGGGAGTCAATCTAACTAACAAACATTTTATAAATTCCTACTTTGGAAATAGAACCAGTCTGGCTCAAGATTAGGATGCAGACAGAGTCTAACCTCATATCTTTAATGCATTGTCTGAGCTGACAGGTCACTTTTTAAAATAAAATCTTAAGACTATCTCAAGAATGTGACTTGAAAGAAGTTCTGGGACTTCCATATTAATGAACTGAATCCTGTAAACCATTCTAAAAGATGAAAGACTTAACAGCAATCTAGGTTTGTTCAATATGTCGTTTCAGTTGCATAACACTGTGATCTTTTGCTATAAATTCTGTGTTTTAAGATCCTGCTCCACAGCTACCTGATGAAGGAGCAATGATCCGAAAGCTGGTACTTCCAAATAAACCTGTTGGACTATAACCTGGTGTTGTGCGACTTTTAACTTTGTCCACCTCAGTCCAACACCGGCACCTCCATATCATCCTAAAAGAGACACGAGACAGAATTTCCCATGTACATTTTAATTGTTTGTGAGAGTATATTAGGCAGTGACTAACACAGGTCCCAAAATGGTGAGTTAATAGTCACCCGATCATTAAGAGCTGAACGATGAGTGAGGGTGACTATCTCATCCTATCACAGGTCTCAACACTGATACTCAAGTCGCTGGCCAAGTCAGTTGTTACTAGGACCTCAAGTAGGTTCAGGCCTATTTCTCAGTGGATCCAGTGGTGAGAATATAGGGTTTTTTCTTTCTTCTTCCGGATAGGATTTGCTGGGAGAGAGGTACGACAGAGACAAAGTTTGTGGTGACTTTTGGGGGCTGTCCCCTTGTCTGCCATCCATGCCTCTGTCTAGTCCCAGATTGGGGCAACTGGGGTTCTTTACCACCCTCCAAACCTGACCATAGTTTCCCAACTTTCTCATCTGCAGTGAGGCAGGTTATTGGAGAGGTGGTGACTTGAGGCTCACTAAGTAGCCATTAATTGGTGATGAGTTAAGAAATTCTCTCATGGACATTTTGGCTCAGAACTTTCATTGCTATGACGGTGGGAAGGGTGTATTTCTCTGTAGAGCCGTTCAGCTCAGCCAATTATTCTCCCAGTTTGCCACCTCTCAATACCCTGTGAGAACAGGAGACACGCAAATAGATTAGGATTAACTGGGGTTAAACTTCACCACCAATTTCCTCTTCAGTAATCCTCAAATTGAAAACACTCCAAAAGATATTGCAATGGCACGACGAACAGAGAGATCATCAGAACAGCTGTGAAAGGCAGAACAGATTAGAGGCTGAGGGCACAGGCATAACAGGGCAAGAACTAACAAGAGGCGTGAAACAGAGAAAAAGGAGTGGGAGAGAAAGACAGAGAGAGGAAGGATTGAGCAGAAGTGTAAGGGTTTGAGAAAGAAAAACGTGAGAGTGTGATAATTTGAAAGAGTGACAGGGGAGAGGGGCGAAACCCTCAATGTATAAACACTCAGCAGACAAAGTGAGGAAGAGACCGAAATCCTTCAATTTACTTCACAGGCACCGACAAACAGAACAGGAAAACATTGCCATTAACAAAATCACCACAACTCCTGCCAAACCCAGACTTCTGATAAAGTTAAAACTTAGAACGGACTCTCTCACTTTCTGAACAACTTTTTTGAAATGTCTGTGCTCACTCACCATCGTGGGAGCAGGGCTGATTACAGGCTTCGCTCAGCTGCTGTCTCCTCCACCTCTTGTACACAGCTCAGTTACATGTTTCCTTCTTCCTAGGCCCAGCAGCCAGCCCCACAAAGAATTTCCTTTGGCTCCGAGATGGTATTCCTCATTCCAGATTTCCAAAACAGCAGCCTCACTGTGTAAATCTGCCCCTCCCCCTTTTATCAGTGGGACACAGTTCAGAGTTCACATTTGTCTCGGGTGAGCCTGGGCTCACTGTAGCGAACACCTCCTCAACCCAGAGAGAGAGAGAGAGGGGCAGGGCATACTGTCAGACACAGGCTGCTCCTGTTTGAAACGCGGAAGCTGCACTTCTCTCCTCCCACCTTCTTGCTCTCTACTTACATACCTTCCTCGTTTTCATTCCTCCCCTCGACACTGCCTCAGTCTCACCAAATTTCTCCTGTTCTCCCTCTCATTCGCCTTCCGTTTTGCACACCCTCCCTCAAGTTCTTGCACTTTCAAACACTTGCCCTCCTTCTCACCTGCCCCCTTCTCAACCTTCTCTCTCTTCAGTCCTCCCACGCTCCAACTCAACCCCTCTTTTCACCCACCCTTCCCTATTGATCACCTATTTATTTGCCTGTCCTCATGCTTTCTGATCCATCTTGCCCTCTCTCTCTCTAATTCCCAATTCCTCTGTCCCTCTCACACTTTCCCTCCCTCCCTAACCTCCTCACTGCTTTTCCCTGTTTTCCTTTCATCCTTTGTCTCCCTACCCCTCTCTCTCACCACTTTACCCCTTCCCAATCTTTCACCCATCCCCATCCAATCTGCTCCTTCCCCCAAACACAGGATGATGTCGATATATAAGGACATTATATTTACATCTTAAGCAAATAAAGTAAGTGGAAGCCAAATGATGCCATTATTTGGTGTGTACACAGACTGCTCTGTTCACAGTTGAAAGTAAAGCCCGAAGGTATCAACCTCAAAAACCACCTTTATCAAATTGGGTGTCACATTTTCATTGAGAGTTTGTTATTTCTACACAAACCACTCCCACGCTCCCACTTTGCCAGAGTAAAGTTGAATTGTGTTTGGAAAATGTTACCAGCCTTAAAATACAGTGGGCAAAACCTGCGTTGAAGTGATAACATGCATGGGTTTAGAATTTCCAAAGTACCACAACATTTCACAGGAGCAAAGAAAATATCAGACAAAATTGGATGCCCACCCATGGAAGGAGATTTTAGGAAATTTGACCAGAAGCTTGCTCCAAGAGGGGGGGTTTAAAGAGCAGTTTAAAGAAGGACAGACAGGTTGTAACACTGAAGGACGAAAATCCACAGTTGAAGGCCGGTGAAGCTAAAAGCATGGCAATCATTAGTGCAGTGAGTTGAGAGGCCAGAATTGGGAAGGTTGTGGAGCTGGTAACCTACAGAGGTAAAAAGGGGAGAAATCATGGAGTGATTTGAAAGTAGTAATGACAAATCAAATGCAGCTCAGCAAGTTACATGAATGATGGACAAATGATAGAATTGTTACATCACAGAAAGATGTCCTTCCGACTGTCTTGTCATTGCTGGCTCTCCATGAGAGTAACTCAGCCCCTCCCATCCCCCAGCTTTTATCCTGTAGCCCTGCAAATTATTTTCTCTTCAGGTATTTATCTGATCCTCTCTTGAAAGCTATGACGAATCTGCCTCTAGCATCTTCTCAGGCAGTGTATTACAAATTCTCACTCTCACTGTTCAAAAAGCACTTACTTCAGGTCGTTGTCTGTTCTTTTGTCAATCACCTTAAACTGGGGGCCCTTTGGTTCTGTATCCTTCTGCCTCCCGATTTACTCTGGGCAAACCCTTCTTGGTTTTGAACACCATAATCAAATCTCATCTCAGCCTTCTCTTCTCCAAGGATAACAGCTCCAGCTTCTCTGATCAATCCATGTCACTGAGGTCCCTCATCCCTGTTTGTCATGAATCTTTTCTGCACCCTCTTGAAATTCTTCACATTCTTTTTAAAGCCAGTTTGGGATGCAGTTCTCCAGCTCTGGCTGAATCAGCATTTTTAAAATGTTCATCGTCATTGCCTTGCTCTAGTCCTCTCTTTATAAAGGTAAAGCTACTTGGATGCTGCCTGAACTGCTGTGCTCTTCCAGCACCACTAATCCAGACTCTCTTTATAAAGTCCAGCATTGCAAATGCCTTCTTAACCACTTTATAAACCTGCCCTGCCACCTTCAGTGAATTATAAGGAGTACTTAGCTCACTTTGTGAGATGGCTGGTGAGTGAGGCCAACAGCATGGGTTCAATTCCTGTACCGGCTGAGATTACCATAAAGGCCCTACCTTCCCAAACTCACCCTCCATCGTGGATTTGGAGACTCTGAGGTTCCGCTGACCATCAGTCACTGAGGGAATAACTGATGGTGCTCTGGGATTATGGCAACTTGCTCCTGCACCCTGTTAGAAATGTATCCTCCAGTCTATAACTCATTTTTCCTACCAAAATTAATTATTTTACCTCCCATTAAATTTCATCTGTCACATGTCCACTCATTTCACCAGCCAACTGCTGCCCTCTTGAAATTTGCCACAATTTCTTCACAGTTCAAAATCCTTCAAACTGTCATGCGCCGATTTAAAATTGTGCCTGATATTCTGAAGTTGATGTTACTAATATAGACAATGAAAAGTAGTAATCCAAACTTCAACCTGGGGAAATATCACTGTATATATACCTCTAAAAATAAACTGTTCATAACTGTGACAGCATTAGATTCAAGGGCAGAAGAAGCCCATTCAGCCCTTTGAGTCTGCCCTGCCATTCAATGAGGTCTTTACTGATCCAATAATCCTCAACTCCACTCTCTTGCCTTTGTTCCATCAGTACGATACACTAATACAATATACATTATATATACAATTTATATCCTAAAATACAGAATTAAGATGAGGCACATATGGATAACCAACAAACTACAGTCAAGCACCCCCACAGAAACATCGTATAGCAGATACAATCGAGACTGCTTTACAGATCTCACAGCACTGCCCCTCCCAATGTTAGTGACACCAGGTCACCAAATTCCAGTAAAATTTTACAAAGGATTTCAATTCTTCTCTTTTCAAGACTTCGCTTTGGAATTTCTTCAAAACACCATTCTGTCGTGAACTGCCTCTATGATTTGGTGGTTCACCCTTGGGTCTATGCTCCCTTGAATTCTGAAAACTACATTTCAGCACCTATAGGCGTAACTCCAGCTTCTCACAGACAGCTAACTTCACCAAGCCAGTACTGCCCTTTTTTTTTGTTGGTGAGCTCTAATCTTGTTCGGCTGCAGCAACTAGCTCCTAGGACATCCCATAATTCCTAAGTGTACACAACTACCTCAACTGTCCTTAGGAATTCTCCCTCAGCTACAAGTGCACAGAACAGTGGCCTACTCAGCAGCACAATTAAATAGCAACACTTTTCTGCATGAAGCCTGCATCTGGCTGTAACCCTTGAACTGTCCTTCAGTGATCCTTGAATTGTTTTGAGTGACCTATTGAAAATATTGCAACAAGCACTGCCCTTGGTTGTAGGTAGGATTGCATTTAGCAGTCAATGGAGCTCAAAAGTAACAATCCTTTGGAACTGTCTGATCCCTGAATGTCACAGTGTTCAGATCTTGCCAGCTTACACAGTACAAACTACATAAAAGGAAAAGAGGGTTTCATCACAAATATAGAGCCAGCGTATCTAGACTCTTGTATGTAATCTTCATGATTGATATTATCACAGGTCTATAATCTCCCCAGTGGATTCAAACACTAGTCTGTAATTTTGAATATCAGGCACAATTTTGAATCCTAGAATTCTCTTCCTAACAGCATTGTGGGGTATCTACACTCTAGAGACTACAACAATTCAAAGAGGCAGCTCATCTTCTCAAGGGCAATTAGGGATGAGCCAAAAAAGACAAGTCATCTCACACTTGATGATTGCTGGCAGTGTCACAATTATTACAACTGAAGTTTGGCTCATGTAACACGAATGTTCCAACTACAGTTGGAAAATTGGGAGATGGATTCCTGCTGCCAAGCAACTCCTGCTGGTCACTGACATGGACAGACATCAGGTGTGGCCTCAGCACAGGCCTCAACTTTGACTGATGATCTTGACACACAAACATCTGACTAGATGCTTCTGGACATGTCACAAGAAACCAAAGACGGCTAGTATCTTTCTGTAAAGAAGGGATTAAAAACAGGTATGATTGAAGTTACGGCACCATCCTCTTCTGTAGATAGCAAAACTGTAAGAAAATCTGATGGAATATGCACAATGCAGCTCCACTGGGCTCACTTCCTTCACAAATTTGTTGAATATTTCCCATTTATAAAACAAAGGAAATACTGACAAGCCAAACTTTCCAAAATATGGAGCACCATAATGGCGCAAATACTCCTCCAAGCCATACATCACCCTGATATAAAATAATATTATTCTTTCGCCAAAATCCTAGAATTCTCTTCCTAACAGCATTGTGGGGTATCTACACTCTAGAGACTACAACAATTCAAAGAGGCAGCTCATCTTCTCAAGGGCAATTAGGGATGAGCCAAAAAAGACAAGTCTTCTCACACTTGATGATTGCTGGCAGTGTCACAATTATTAGTTTTATATTCCAGATTTGTTTTATTGAATTAGAATTTCATGAGTTACTGTGATAGGATTTGAACTGGTTTCTTCACAGCATTATCTTAAGGTTCAGGATTACTAGTCCATTAAAAACACCCACTATTTCATCCAGGCTGCATGGAACCATGTGTTTTATATTGAGAGGTTTTCCCTATAAAGGGACAGGCCCCTGAAGTAAACATTTCCAAATTCTTTCATTCCTCAACTATATATATTCCAAAGAGGAATAAACTCCAGATTTATTTCAGATCAGGGAAAATAGAAAGGTGGAATGCCAACTATTAAATATGCTGTTGAAGGAGTCTTGCTGATTGCTCGTGGTCAAACAGTTACTGGATTTTGTTTTACTCACTCATGGGACATGGGCGTCATTGGCTGGCCAGCATTTAGCCTGTTCCTAGTTGCCCTTGAGAAGGTGATGGTGAGGTTGCCTTTTTGAACCGTTACAGTCCATATGCTGCAGGCAGACCCCAAATGCCACTAAGGAGAGAATTCCAGGATTTTGATCTGCACTTGTGAAACAACAATGAAATATTTTCAAGTCAGGGTGATGAGTGGCTTGGAGGGAAACTTGCAGATCATGGTGTTCCCATGTATCTGCTGCTCCTGTCATTCTAGATGCAAGTATTGTGGGTTTAGAAGGGGCTGAATATGTGACTCAGATTCAACAGATGATACCTTTTGTTTATGAACAAATTGACAGATATCATAGAATCATAGAGATGTACAGCATGGAAACAGACCCTTCGGTCTAACCTGTCCATGCCAACCAGATATCCCAACCCAATCTAGTCCCACCTGCCAGCACCCGGCCCATATCCCTCCAAACTCTTCCTATTCATATACCCATCCAAATGCCACTTGAATTGTACCAGCCTCCACCACTTCCTCTGGCAGCTCACTCCATACACGTACCACCTTCTGCGTGGAAAAGTTGTCCCTTAGGTCTCTTTCATATCTTTCCCCTCTCAAACTAAACCTATGCCCTCTAGTTCTGGACTCCCCCACCCCAGGGAAAAGACTTTGTCTATTTATCCTATCCATGTCCCTCATAATTTTGTAAACTTCTATAACGTCACCCCTCAGCCTCCGACACTCCAGGGAAAACAGCACCAGCCTGTTCAGCCTCTCCCTGTAGCTCAAATCCTCCAACCCTGGCAACATCCTTGCAAATCTTTTCTGAACCCTTTCAAGTTTCACAACATCTTTCCGATAGGAAGGAGACCAGAATTGCACGCAATATTCCAAGAGTGACCTATCCAATGCCCTGTACAGCTGCAACATGACCTCCCAACTCCTATACTCGGTACTCTGACCAATAAAGCAAAGCATACAAAACGCCTTCTTCACTATCCTATCTACCTGCGACTCCACTTTCAAGGAGCTATGAACCTGCACTCCAAGGTCTCTTTGTTCAGCAACACTCCCTCGGACCTTACCATTAAATGTAGAAGTATCTATGTCATCATCACTGTCCTTGATATCCAAGCACACAGTCTGTACAATCTGGCAGACCACAGGAACAATTTTGTTTCTCTATGACAATGAGAGCGACTCGATATGTAGCTGCAACAAGGTCATCATATGTCCATGGTCCACTAATCTCTCCACTCATTCTGCTCAGAGGATGAATTCTAAAGTCTAGCATGGAGAGCCAGAAAAAGTATTCCACCAATCAAATTCTTCAGAGAAACCCAAGTACTGGGATGTGTTTTGACATGCAATGTATACAAAAGTTTGCAGTGTCAAGGCAGCATGACTTGACCCTGCTGCTTCCTGACGGCATGACCTGAGTCCATGGGGCGGTCTGACCCAACCTAGTGGGACAGTCGGACTCTAACCGGTGCAGTCTGACCCGACCCTGTGGGCTGGTCAGTCCCAATCCTGTAGCAGTGTGATCTGACCCTGTGCGGTCTGATTTGACCCTATGGCAGTTTGACCTGAACCTGTGTGGTCCAAGTTGACACTGTGCAGTCTGAGTTGGCCTTGTGGCAGTCTGAGTTTACCCTGTGCAGCCTGAGTTGACCTTGTGGCAGTCTGAGTTTACCCTATGTGGTCTGAGTTGACACTGTGGTACTCTGACCTGACCCTGTGCGGTCTGAATTGACCCTGTGGCAGTCTGACCTGACCATGTCCGGTCTGACCCTAACCTGTGCATTCTGGCCTGGCCCACTGGGTTGCTCCACTATGGGCTTCACCTTCTACTCCAATGTGGCAGTAATTGGTAATGATTGGTGGAAGTCAACAGTTTTTTTAGCCCCCATCTTACAGCGCAGCCTGGTCTCCAATTGTTTTGGATTTTCCCTGCCTTTGGGTCAAGACTTCACTCCATTGGGATCACATAGTGGTTACTGTGCAACAACCACCCTGCATTAGAAGAATCCGCACACAGACATCTTTCCACACCCTCTCCATATTGACATGGAAGATTAGGACCCTTTTGGATGACACCAATGACATTAAACCTGATCATCATGCTGCTGACATACCCTGGGTACACCTGCACTATTAAATTGATGACACCACCCTGAGAGAGAAGGCTGGTGGCAGAAGGCCAGCTTAAAGAACAAGGTGGTGGTTACACCTTCTGCTGGGAAGGCAAACCAAAAGAAGAACATTGTCTTTGTGGAGTGAGCTTGGCTGAAAGAAATACATTGATTGGGCATCTCAACAAATCCCCCTTTGGCTCATCCTGGCCACAGAGAGTACATCACTGTCACCAGTGCATATGCCCCAACCCCAGACACAAGATAAAAGAGGGACTCGACTCCAGCCTGCATCAATTTCTGTCTCACATACCCAAGGGAGAAAAGTTCATTGTCCTTGACAACATCAATGCCAGAATTGGGAGGGACACAAGCCTTTGGAAAAGTGTGTTAGGCAAGAAAAGCAGAGGGAAAACAAAGTCTAACGGAGCCCTCCTCCTGACAAAGTGCTTAGAACATGACCTCATCATTACAAATGCCCTGTTCCTCAATAGGGACAAGTTCATGACCTCATGGCAACAATCCTGCTCGAAACACTGACACATTATAGATTATATAATATTGTGAGCAAGGGACTGCAAAGATATCTGCATCACCCACACCATAACTGGAGCCAAAGGCTAACAACTGCTGGACCAACTATCAACTAATCCACTTGACCATCTCCATCAAGGCCGGTCCCAAATTGGCAGAGGCAGTAAAGTCTTGGCCACAGGCTAGTCAATCTTGCTGGATTCAAAGACCCTGAGAAGAAAGACCTACTTGGGTGGTGACTTAGTGATGACTGGCAGAGCCACAGAGTGTCCAAAGTGCCGGTTCCACCCTAAAAACCACCACAGCCAGCATCTGCATGGCAACGTCCTGCCTCTCTAAAAGGAAATACCGTCTGGTTCAGGATCTCTTAATCTGCAAACTCAAGGCACGCCATCAAAACTCGAGCGAGAGAACACAAGCCAACAGGCAACTGAAGGCTGAGGTGCAACAAAGAACCTGTGACCTAAAGAGTAGATGGTGGCTGGAAGGAATGCAGGAGGCTCCGCAAATCACCAACAACCACAATGTGCTTCTTCAGTGCAATCAAAGCCAGCTAGGTCCAAGTAGTCATCGAATCATGGAAACAGACCCTCCAACTCATCGATGCCAACTAGATAGTCCACATTAATCTAGAACCATCTGTCAGCACCTAGCCCATATCCCTTCAAATTCTTCCTATTCATATACTCATCCAGATGCCTTTTAGATGCTGTAATTGTATCCACCTCTACCACTTCCTTCAGCAGCTCATTCCCTACACACATCACCCTCTGTGTGAAAAGGTTGCCCCTGAGGTCCCTTTTGAATCTTTCCCCTTTCACCTTAAACCTATACCCTCTAGTTTTGGACTCCCCTACCTGGGGAAAGGATCTTGACTATTCACGCTATCCATGCCCCTCATGATTTTATAAATTTTTATAAGGTAACCCCTCATCCTCTGACGCTCCAGGGAAAATAGCCCCAGCCTACTTCACCTCTCCCTACAGCTCCAACCCTCCAACACTGGCAACATCCTTGTAAATCTCTTCCGAATCCTTTCAAGATTTACAACATCTTTCCAATAGCTAGGAGACCAGAACTGACGCAGTATTCCAAAGGTGGCCTAATCAATGTCCTGTACAGCTGCAATATGATCTCCCAACTCATATACTCAATGCACTGACCAATAGAGTTAAGCATACCAAACGCCTTCTTCACTATCCTGTCTATCTGTGACTCCACTTTCAAGGAACTGTGAACCTGCACCCTAAGGTTTCTTTGTTCCGAGTACCTAGGGTCTGACCCCTCTGAGAGCCAGAAATTGAGAGGTAGTTAACAGCAGCTAGAAACGTAACTTCAAGGCCCTCCTCAACTCAGACACAGACTGAACACAAGTGTCCTCGACACGATCCCTCAACACACTATCTGTTTCAGCATTCCTCCAATTTGCCATGAGGTGGACCAAAACCATCTGACAACTGAAAAGCAACAAGACTTCTGGAGCAGATGGAATCCTCACTGAAGCACATAAACATAACAGAAAGCATGCCTGGATATCTCAGGGACTCTAGAATCAAGAAAGGAGAGAGGTCCAATTTACAGAGGGATTTCCTGACAGTATGCAATGGATAGTATGTCATCATGAGAATCCTCCTCAAGTGCTACCTTCCAATGGCTGAAGAGCTCTTCCCTCAGTCTCAATGCAGTTTCTGTTCATCACGAGGCACAGTAGACATGGTTTTCAGTTTGTGACAAATCCAAGACAAGTATAGGAAACAGCACCAACCTCTGTACATACCCTTCTTCAACATCACAAAGGCCCTTCATGCTGTCAACCATTGAATATCCTACTCAAATTCAACTGACCACAGAAATCTGTCACCATTCTCAGCCTGCTTCACAATAACATGCAAACCGTGGTCCTTACCAATAAATCCACCCGAGACCCAATAGGAGTGTAAACTGGGAACAACCAGAGCTGTGTTATCATATTAATAAACTTTGCCATAACACTCCACCCCATCTCCATGAAGCTCCCATGGATCTAACCTGAAGGACTAGCAGGAAACTGTTCAATCTTCGATGCCTCCGCCCCAACGTCTCTCATTAAGCTGCAGTTCACAGATGATGTTTGCATGTGTGCAAACTCAGAGGCTGACCTCTAATCATCATCCACACACTCAGGCGAAACATTCTGAAAACAAAGGTTCTGTACCAGCCCGTTCTAGCCACACAACATAGCCCCCAACCATCAACATCCAAGGTGAGCTCCTGGACAATGTGGTTCATTTCCCAGACCTTGGAAACGTTGTTTCAGTTTGAGCAGACAGTGATGATGAAATCCAACATTGACTCCAATGCACTAGTACAGCCTTTGGATGCCTGAGGAACAAAGTGTTTGAAGTCCAAGACCTCAAACCCAGCACCAAGCTATGGTTGACAGAGTTGCCATGATCCAGTAGGAAATCATTAAAAATCAATTTAAAAACTAAGTAAATCAAATAGAGGTGCAGGGCCAGGCCATGTGTTGTACCGGTATGATGTGAGAACTGATGACCACATCCGTGGCATGTGTTGGTTGCTTGAGGAACTCTGGCTTAGAGTTGATGAACTGGAGTCTGAGCTTCAAGCACTGCAGCTCATCAGGGAGGGGGAAGAGTTGCCTGGATGCTGTGTTTCAGAAGGCAATGACACCCCTTAGACTAACTACCTCAAATTCGGGCAGTGGTCAGGGACAGGAGGGTGTGACTACCAACAAAGCAGGTAGAGGGATCCAGGAGAGAGTACTGAAGGAGCTGAGCCCTTGAATTTGTTTGAGATTCTTGTTCCCTGTGTTGATGAGAGTGGGTGCTGTAGAGGCCTTGAGCAAACTAATTGATTCCTGAAGAAGGGCTTATGCCCGAAATGTCGATTCTCCAGCTCCTCGGATGCTACCTGGCCTGCTGTGTTTTTCCAGCATCACATTTTTCAACTCTGGTCTCCAGCATCTGCAGTCCTCACTGTCTCCTACTTGAGCAAACTAACCATAGCACTGCCGTACAGAAAGCCATTCAAGGCAGGGAGGAGAGCAGAGAAATGTAGTCATAATTGGGGACAGAATAATCAGTATATATACAGTTTTCTTTTTCCAGGATTGAGAGTCTCAAAGGCTGTGTGGCCTGCCTGGTTCCCAGATTCAAGATGTCTTATCTAGGCTGCTGAGGAACTTGGAGTGTGAGGGGAAAGATCAAGTTGTGGTGATTCACTTAGGTAGCAACGATACAGGCAGAAAGAGGTCCACTGAGGGAATATAAACAGCTAGGGGCTAAATTAAAAAGCAGAACCAAAAAGGTAATAATCTCTGGATGGCTACCTGAGCCACAAATTAATTGGTACAAGGTCAACAAGATTAAAGAGCTAAATTCGTGTCTCAAAGATTGGTGTGGAAGAACAGTTTTGATTTAGAATTATAGAGAAGTACAGCACGGAAACAGACCCTTCGGTTCAACTCGTCCATGCCGACCAGATATCCTAAATTAATCTAATCCCATTTTCCAGCATTTGACCCATATCCCTCCAAACCCTTCCTATTCATATGCCTATCCAGATGCAGTTTAAACATTGCAATTGCACCAGCCTCCACCACTTGCTCTGGCAGCTCATTCCACACACACACCACCCACTGTGTGAACAAGTTGCCCTTCGGTCCCTTTTAAATCTTTCCCCTCTCACCTTAAACCTATGCCCTCCAGTTTTGGACACTCCTACCACTCTATTGTTGTCTATTTATCCTATCCATGCCTCTCATGATTTTATAAACCTCTATAAGGTCACCAGTCGGCCTCGGATGCTTCTGAAAAAACATCCCCAGCCTATTCAACTTCTCCCTATTTGCACATTCTCCCTGTGTCTGTGTGGGTTTCCTCCCACAATCCAAAGGTGTGCAGGTCAGGTGAATTGGACATGCTAAATTGCTCATTGTGTTAGGTGCATTAGTCAGAGGGAAATGGGTCTGGGTGGGTTACTCTTCGGAGGGTCGGTGTGGACTTGTTGGGCCGAAGGGCCTGTTTCCACACTGTAGGGAATCTAATTTTAAATCTTTTCTGAACCCTGGCACCAGGACTGGGGAAGGAGGGAGCTGTTCTGATGGGATGGGCTCCATCTGGACCATGCTGAGATCAGAGATCTGGGGAATCGCATAACTAGGGCTGTGGATTGTCCATTAAACTAAAAGGTGGGGAGTGGGTTCAGTTGCATGGAAAATAATGGAAAAAGCTAAAGTTGGGGATGGGTCGTCAGAGGTTATTAAAGTTTGCAAAACAAGTAATAGGACAGAGAGTATGAAAAGGATCTTAACTTCAGTCACAACAGATAAGGGGACAACTATGAGAAGAGGGCAGTCAATGCAAAACTGAAGGTGTTGTTCTTAAATGATTGCAGCATATGAAACAAGGTAGTGCAGAATGAAATTTGCAGATACAGTGTTGTGGATATCACAGAGACATAGCTTCAAGGGGCCCAGAGCTGGGAGCTCCAAGGTTACACATCCTATTGAAAGTACGGACAGATGGGCAGAGGGGTGGGGTTGCCTTCTTAGTAAGAAATGAAATGAAATCGAAGAAGTGAAATAGAGTCGGAAAGCATCAAATCAGTTTGGGTAGAGTTTAAGAATCACAAAGGAAAAAAAAACCCTGATGGGACTAATGTACAGACCTACATTAGAGTGGAGCTGGAAACCTCCTAATAGTGGTTAGGACATGGGGAATAAAATAAAACAGGAGATAGAAAATGCTCATAAGAATGTATCATGTACAGGCTAGGTTGATCAGGTAAGGGCAATACAGGATTGTAAGATAGGGTGGGATGCTCTTTGGAGGGTTGGTGTGGACTTGATGGGATGAATGGCCTAATTCTGCACTGTAGAGATTCTACGACGATCTATGAAAGGCACAGTTACAATAATGGGGATCTTTAATACGCAGTCGGACAGGGGAAATCAGGTTGATAGCCGATCTCAAGAAAAGGAATTTGAAGAATGTCTATGAGATGGTTTTTTTTGGAGCAGCTTGTGATAGAGCTCATGAGGGAACAGGCAATTCTGGATCTGGTGATGTGTAACAGAGCAGACTTGGTTAGGCAGCTTAAATTGAAGGAACCCCTAGCAGGATTCACCCTGCAGTTTGAGAGGGAGCTGCTTGAATCAGATGTAATGGCATTACAAATGAGTAAAGATAACGACAAAGACATGAGGGAGGAGCTGACCAGAGTTGATTAGAAAGGGGAGCCTAGCAGGGAAGACAATGGAGCAACACTGGAAGGGGTTTCTGGTGGTAACTTGGGAGGTCCAGCAGAAATTCATCCCAAGAAAGAAAAAGCATACTAAGGGGAGGATGAGGCAATCGTGGCTGACAAGTGAAGTCAGGGGCAGCATAAAAGCAAAAGAAAAGGCATACAATGTGGTGAAGATTAATGGAAATCCAAAGGATTGGGAAGCCTTTAAAAACCAGCAGAGGATAACTATAAAAGCAAAAGGTTGGAGAGGATGAAATATGAGAATAAGTTAGCTTGTAATATAAAAGAAAATTGCAAGTGTTTTCAGATATATAAAAGCTAAGAGAGAGAGGCAAAATGGATGTTGGATTGTGGGAAAATGAGGCTGGAAAAGTAGCAATGGGGAACAAAGAAATGGTGGAAGACTTGAATAGGTTCTTTACATCAAGAAGGAAGGAAGCAGAAGACAGGAGACTATAGGCCGGTTAGCCTGACCTGAGTCATTGGTAACGCGATCTATTTGGAATTCCAGTAGGCCTTTGATAAGGCGCTGCACAGGAGGCTACTAAATAATATAAGAGCCCATGGTGTTAGGGGCAGGGTACTGGCAGAGGATTAACTGACTGGCAGAGGGCAGAGAGTGGAGATAAAGGGGGTCTTTTTCAGGATGGCAGCCAGTAACTAGTGGAGTTCCATAAAGGTCAGTATTGGGACCACAGCTATTCATGTCACACATTAAAGATCAGAAAGAAGGAACTGACAGCATTGTTGCTAAGTTTGCTAAGCTTGCAAATGACACAAAGATAGGTGGAGGGACAGGTCATGGTGAGGAAGCAGGGAGTCTGCAGAAGGACTTAGACAGGTTAGGACAGTGGGTAAAGAAATGACAGATGGAATACAGTGTGGGAAAGTCTGAGGCTGTGCTTTGACAGGAAGAATAGAGGCCCAGACTACTTTCTAAATGGGGGCATGCTTCAGAAATCTGAAGCACAAGAAGACTCGAGAGTCCTAGTTCAAGATTTTCTTAAGGATAACATGCAGGTTCAGTTGGCAGTTAGGAAGGCAAGTACAATGTTAGCATTAATTTTAAAAGGGCCAGAAAACAAGGGCAGAAATGTACTACTCAGGGTATAAAACACATTTGGAATATTGTGAGCAGTGTTGGGATCCACATCTAAGGAAGGATGTGCTGGCATTGGAGGAGGTTCAGAGGACGATTACAAAAAAGGATCTTGGGGATGAAGGGTTTGTCATTTGAGAAGTGGTTGAGGACTCTGGGTCTGTACTCGACGGACTTTAGAAGGTGAAGGGGGATCTGACTGAAATGTACAGAATACTGAGAGGCCTGGACAGAGTGGAGATGGAAAAGATGTTTCCACTAGTAGAGAAGACTAGGACCTCAGCACAGCCCCTGGGTGAAGAGACGACACTTTAGAACTGAGATGAGGAGGAATTTCTTCAGCCGGATTGTGGTGAATCTGTGTCAGTCATTGCTACAGGAGGCTGTGGAGATAAGTCATTGAGTGTATGAAAGACAGAGATAGATAGGTTCCTGATTAGTAAGGGGATCAAGGGATACAGAGAGAAGGCAGGAGAATGGTGTTGAGAAATTATCAACCAGGATCAAGTGGCAGAGCAGACCCGATGGGAGAATGGCCTCAATCTGTTCCTAGGTCTTATGGTCTTAGACCCACCCTCCTGTATGCCTCAGAAACATGGTCCATGCAAGCAGGCATCTCAAATCTCAAACAAAATTATCACAGGAGCTGCCTTCACAAATTCCTGCAAATCTACTGGCAAGATGGGCACACCAACATGAGCATCCTCTCCCAGGCCAATATCCCCAATATCATGGCACTAATCACACACGACCAGCTGCTATGGGTAGGCCCCATTGTCCATATGTCTGATGTAAACAGTGCTCTACTCTTTGCTCTGTAATGGTAAGAGATCACTAGGAGGGCAGAGTAAAATATATAACGACACCCTGAAATCCTCCCTAAACAAATGCTGCATCCCCACTGACAAGTAGGAATCGCTTGTCCTAGAATTCACAAACTGGAGGAACGCACATCTGCAAAGGCATCAACCACTTTGAGTGTCACCAAATAGAACACACGGAAACCAAGTGCAGGCAGTGGAAAGAGCACGCAAAACCCAGAGCGTCTTACCCAACCCCTCATCAAACACCATCTGCCCCATTTGTGGCAGAATCTGCGGCTCAAAGATTGAACTATTTGGCCATTGCAGAACCCAGCCCTCCCCAAAGAGGAAGCAAGTCACCCTCAATCCTGAGGGATTGCCAAAGAGAAAGAAGCGAGATGAGTTTGCAACACGTAATTCACAACTCGGAGGGCAGCCTCAGCCTGGTCTATTTTAAGATTGTCAATCCAGTAAACTTTCAACCAGGAATTCAAATCTGCCAAGAAAAATAAAGCTGATACTCCAAAATGGTGGTGCTGCTTACAGGAAGTGCTGTCTTTTACAGGAGGCATAAACCAAGGCTCCATTTTCCCTCACAGGTGGATCAAAATTCCACTTTGCTAGAACATGATGAGATTATCCCCAGTGTTTGAGTCATTAGTTATCCCTCTCTCTCAGGGACGTCAAATCAGATGATCCAGTAATGATTCACATTGCTGTTTGGATGAGCTTGTTGTGTGCAAATTGGCTCCTGCATTTCATCACAGTGACTAAACTTCAAAAGGACTTTACTGGCAATAATATGCTGTGACATGTTCTATAGTGATGAAAGGTGTTATATAAATACAAATCTTTTTACCCTGCCCCAAAATGTTTTATGATGCGTCCATTCCCCTGTGAAAGAGGGCTGATGAATTGATTAATTTGGAAGCAATTATCTCTGAGGACCAATACTTGGTGGAGTGTAAAACATCCCAGTGGCAGGTCGATGCTGGTTCAGTGAAAAATAGCCCCAAGAGGAGAGACAATTGAGAAGCTAAAGCATAGCACGAGATGCTAAACAACAGAAGCAGTAGAATATGATGTGATAGGTAGGTCTGAACGATTCCACAACTAATGGATCAGATCTAAACTGTGTAGTCCCACCATATCCAGTTAGGAATGGCAATTAATCACTACCTGGAGGAAGAAGCTTCACAATTATTCCTATTCTCGATGATCAGGGAGCCCAGTGCCTGAACATAAAAGACCAGCATGAAACATTTGTAATTATTTTCAGCCAGAAGCACTGTTCCTGATGTCTTCAGCATCACAGATGTCAGTCTTTAGTAAATTTTATTTCATGCCATGTTATACTAACAAAGTGAGCATGTAGCAAAACCTATAAAATTGGATGACAACAAATGCTGGAGATCGCAGCTTTAACTTCCACATTGTCCATTTCTGACACTTCCCTTCCTTTCCTTGAGCTCTCTGTCTCCATTTTCGAGAATGAACTGTCTCCATTGTTATCCACTACTGATGCCGCAGCTACCTTCCCTACAGCTGTTCACACCCAACACCCTGCAAGGACTCCATCCCATTCTCCCAGTTCCTCTGCCTATGTCACATCTGTTCAGATGATGCCACCTTCCAAAGCAGCGCTGCTGACATGGCTTTCTTCTTCCACAATCGTGGTTTCCCACCTACTGTAGTTGACAGGAGCCTCAATCACATCCAACCTATCAACCATGCTTCTGCCCTTGCCCCTTCCCATCACTCACCACAGCGTGATCACATCCCCCTTGTCCTCACTTTTCATACCTCCACATTCAAAGCATCATTCTCCACCATTTCAGAAAACTCCAGCAGAACACCACCACCAAACACATCTTCTCCTCACTCCTCCTGTCCGCATTTCACAGGGATTGTTCCCTCCGGGACACTTTAGTCTATTCATGGACCACTAACACAAAACCCCTCTTCCCATGTCACCTTCCCATGTAACCACAGAAGGTGCAACACCTGCCCCTCACCTCCTCCCTGCTCACCATTCAAGGGCCTAAACATTCTGCCCAGGTGAAGCAACATTTCACCTGTACCTCTTCCAACCTTGCGTATTGTATCCACTGCATCTAATGTGACCTACTCTCCATCAGAGAAACCAAACGCAGACTGGGTGACTGCTGTGCAGACAACTCCAGTCTGTGTGCAAGCATGACCCTGACCTTCCTGTAGCTGGTCATTTTAACACAGTGTCCTGCTCGCATGCCCACATCTGTCCTTGTAATGCAGCTGCGTTCCAGTGAATCACGGCGCAAACTGGAGGACCAACATCTCATTTTCAGATTAGGCATTTTACAGCCTTCTGGACTTAATGTTGTGTTCAACACCTTCAAATTGTGAACCAACTCCCATTTCTTCCCTCTCTTTTAGCTTTACTTGTTACATTCTCTGTCACCATCTCTCCTCCCTTCCCCCACCCCAGTGGGACTGTCTGTTCTTTCAAGTCAAGACACACCATTGTTCTGCCATTCTCACATTATGATCACTAAATCTAAGCTTTCAACATCTTTTCTCCTCCAGCAGTCTACACGCCACCACCCCAACACCTGCCCCCCTCCACATTCACCTCAGCTCTGACGAATAGTTGTCTGGACTCAAAATGTTAGCTTGCTCTCTCTCCACAGATGTTGTCTGACCTGCTGTGATCTCCAGCATTGGCTGTTTTCAGTACAGGTTCCAGCATCTGCAGTCATTTGCTCTTAAATTCAGACATCTCGCTCTATTACTGAAGACTTATATTGCAGAACTATCTCAACATTTATCCTGACAATTTTCAAATCTGAATGAAAACAAAATAGAGTGGACACTAGAAGTATGAAACAAACATAGTGAATGCTGGAGACACCCAGCAGTCTGGTAGCATCTGTGGAGAGAGAAACAGAGTTAATATTTTGAGTTTGGTAAGTCTCTTCCAGAGTTTACAGATCTGCCCAGGTATGTCTGGTCCACAAAAAAAAAACAATTCAGATCTGATCCAGCCAATTACAGCACCAGCCGTTTACAATCATGAACAGGGATCTTGTTACTCTTTGATAATGTCCCTACATCTGAGCAAGAGGACTGGGTTCAAATGCCATCTACTCCAGTCAAAACATGTCTCAACAGGTTGATTAGAAATATCTACAATCATCAACAAAGTCATAGAAAGGGTCACCAATAGTACAATCAAGCAACGTTTACTCAGCAATGACCTGCTCACTCAGTTTGTGTTTTATCATGACCACTTGACAGCTGGCCTCTTCACAGCTTTGATCAAAACATGTACAGAAGTTCTGAATTCCAGAAATGGGTTGAGAGTGACTGCCCTTGTTATCATGGTCGCATTTGACTGAGTGCGGCATCAAGGAAGCCTTAGCAATGGTGATGGGGGAAGCCCTGTGCTAGGTGTTGGAGTCATATCTCACACAAAGAAACACGGGGCAGGATATTACCCAGCCCGGCTGGGCACGTCTTCAGTGGTTGGACATGTAAATTAAGTGGAGTGGTTTGCCCAGGTCCTCCCTGCCCAGTTGCAAAAGCTCAAGTTAAGGGTTAAGCCTCATCTAACTCTGATAATACATTGCCCACACCAAAATACAAGCGGCAAGAGCAGCTTTTTTATTCATAGGTTTCTTCAAAGGAAAGGAACGGCATACTATCTTCAGCATCGGGGCTACATGATGTCCCCTCCCCCTCTCACACACACGCTCCACAACACCTCATCCTGAAGATATTTCCTCTCCTCTCCCACACAGCAGCTCTCCAAAACCCATCCCTGAACCACCATTACCACCTGCTCCCTCCAGTCTTGGCTCCTAAGTTTGCCAGAACATCCCTACGTCATTCTAGGATCAATGGCTGCCTTCTTTGTGGGATTGCCTGCAGTAATGGCAATGCCACTACTGAACTTCAGGTGCTGCTGAGACTACTGGAACTGCTACTCAATCAGATTGACTGGAACTTCCTGAGGGTGGGAATCCCCTTCCCAGTGAGGGGCAGGAGTCCAGTACTTGCTGTTGGGTATTTATTCCATGTCTTTAATTGGGAAGTAAACAGTTAGCCACTCTCTCATCTCCCCCATGATATGTAATTCATGGTTGGGATTGTTGGAGGTCCACCATCTCAGTCTGAGGACATCTCTGCCAGAATTCCTGAGGGTAGTGTCCTCGGCCCAACCATCTTCAGCTGCTTCATCAGTGACTTGCCTTTCAGTATCCCCTGGGTACTCAATGCCATAATCATTACTGAATCACATGACCAACATCTTGTGGGTTGCCTTTGACCAGAAACTAAAAGGTTGCTAAGCTCAGTTACACTCTTTTAAACCTCTGCCTCCTTTTTCTAGACTTGCAGTAACAGTCTCTCCCTATTGATCTTATCAACTCCTTTCACCAATAATCTCACCCCCTAATCTTCTAAACTTCGGAAAATATGAGCTGAGTTGATACAATCTGTCCCCATATCCTAACCCTTTCAGTTTGTTTTCATGGGCTTTCTGATCAAATATTCATTCCTGGGGTGGCACATTGACTCAGTGGTTAGCACTGCTGCCTCTCAGCACAAAGGACCCAAGTTTGATTCCAGCCTTAGGTGACTGTCTGTATGGGGTTTGTACTTTCCCATCGTGTCTGCACGGGTTTCCTCTGGTGCTCCGGCTTCCTCCCACAATCCAAAGATGTGCAGGCTAGGTGAACTGGACGTGCTTAATTGCCCATAGTGTTCAGAGGTGTGTAGGTTACGTGCATTAGTCAGGGGAATGGGTCTGGGTATGTTACTCTTCTGAGGGTAGGTGTGGACTTGTTGGGCCAAATGGCCTGTTTCCACACTGTAGAGAATCTATGGTGTAAAAGTTAGAGAGTCCCTCCAGCCTTTTTTCACGCTAAGTATCCACAGGAAGTTTCCCTCGTTCATCCACATCAGCTGATGGCACTGCTTCATTATTGATGGCCATACCCATTACCCTGCCCTACCATCTCTAATATCCACTGACACCTCCTAACCCTTCCTCTCAATATCCTCCTACCCTCAGAATCCCACACTCTTTCACCATCCCCATTATTCCTCCATCCTCCCATTAACATTCCTTACCATCATTCCTATTTGGAAGGAGAAAGTGAGGACTGCGGATGCTGGAGATCAGAGCTGAAAACGTGTTGCTGGAAAAGTGCAGCAGGTCAGGCAGTATCCAAGGAGCAGGAGAATCGACGTTTCGGGCATGAGCCCTTCTTTAGGAAGAAGGGCTTATGCCCGAAACGTGAGTTCTCCTGTTCCTTAGATGCTGCCTGACCTGCTGCGCTTTTCCAGCAACACATTTTCAACATCATTCCTATTTCCCAATACCACCACCCTCCCCCGTCAGTATTGTTCCATTCCCCTATCACTATCCCTACTCCCCTATCACCATTCAGACTGGCTGCATCATTGATCTTTTCACAGGGTTGTCGTAGGTCTGGGACCCACAGGGTCACTTTTGTTGACAGGAACGAAGTAGGAATTTGTAGTTCTAATTTTTAACATAATATATGAACCATAAATTGCCTTATATTCTAAATGACAATAACTCAAAACCACGTAATTGGGTGGGTAGAATGAGGGCCAGTCAGTCTTCCTTTACTTCCTTCCACCCAGTGAAGTGCAGGGCGTAGTGTGTGCCTATTTGTGTCTGCATTTCTATTTGTATATATCCTTCAACTAGTCTCTGTAGATCTTCATCCATCAGTAATAACTGGAATCTGTCCCACACTGCTCAGAAGTAGTTGTCCAGAGCTGCACCATTTTATTATTACAGTACTTTGAAAGCAGTACTGTAGGAGACACATTTTCTTCATAAGTAAAACAGATTTTGCTTTAATATTGTATCCCTGTCTTAACTGTTTCTGGGAGTATTCATAGGTAATGTTCACACTTGTGGTTATTCATTTAAATAATAATCTATAATCCAAAAAAAAATCCAAAATCCAGAACTGGCTTGGTTCCAAACATTCCAGACCAGAGAGTTACAGTTACAATGCATTGTGCAATCTCTGTCTCGCATACTCACTATCTACTTCAATCTTCATTCCCACCGACTTTTTCCACAAATGTATCAACTCTGCATATGACATAATTATTCCCAACAATTTATAAAATCACCTTGTTCCCTAAATCACTTAAAACAATGAGAACCTCTTTTCATCACCATGACTACACTGTAATGTACCTGTCTCCACTGTTCTCGTAATCAGCAGTGAGCAACCATACTATGGCTACAAGAGCAGGTCCGAGGCTGGGAATCCTGCAGCAAATAACACATCTCCTCACTTGCCAGAGCCATTCACAAAGCAAAAGTCAGGAATATGATGGATTATTCTCCATGTGTCTGGATGAGTGCACTTCCAACACTCAAGAAGCTCGACATCATCCAGGACAAAGCAGTCCTTTTGATTTGCTCATTCATAAACATTCACTCCCCTCCCACCTCTTCCCACATTTGCAGCAGTGTGTATCACTTATAAAACGATACGCCTTCACTGTTACTGAATTTAAATTCTCTCCCTTATAGCTCTGTGGGTGTCCCTACATCAAGAAGACAGCTCATCACCACCTTCCCAAGGGGCAGCTGGTGATGAGCAATAAATGTTGGCCTAGCAGCAAAGTTCACGCCCCATAAATAGTAAAGAAAATGCATATTCACAATCATTCTGGTTGTGTGAAATGTACTTTCATCTCAATGGCAGCATTTGGTTCACAAAGCTGACAGGAACAAGGCAACCCAAAACTGCAAAGCGCTTGGTAACCAATAATTGCTATAAGTCTATTTTTTTCCAACTGCACACTATCACAGACTGTCGTATGTTCAGGGTGCTCATTGCTCCTGCTCAGCTTCAAGATATCCAAACATTTCTACCAGCTCCCTGCATTTCCCTGCCAGCAGATCACATGTGGCATTGCTCACACTGAGTCATCAAACTAACAGTTACGTCGTTGTAAAGCTCATTCAGAGATAGTGTGAGACACATTGAATGTGATACAGGAAAAGTGCATTACAGGGTTTCTGATGCAGATCAGATTCTACGCTCTGAAAGTAGCATCAGCAGGGGTTAAAATTCAACCCATTGTAAGGACAGAAAATGGCAGTAAACCAATGATTGATATTTATGTGTGCAGAATCTGCAATTAAATATACATAAGCCTGTTTTCAAACACAGTCACTTGCTTTAATGTTTAGGGTTGTAACTCACTTCCCTATACAAGCTACCTGCGCATGTTACTTAGATTCCAGCCTGTGACTCTCCACCACTGAAGGTGAGAAAATGGAATATTTCAGCCACTTTTGTTCATCTCATTTTCTGTGGACAATATATCTCAAAAAATCCAACAAAGACAGGTACACAGAAAGGACTTGGCTGAAGAAACAACAATTTAGCTTTTGCTGAAGATGCAGTTCTGGATCCTAGAATGCTTTTTGAAGGATCTATTAATATTTGGAGATTAGGTGCTTTTTTTTTAAGAATGTGTTAATATTATTGAGAATATTTTGGTTTGTCTCATCTGCTGTGGTAGAATTTGTCACAACTGTTAAAATATGAAGCAGTGTTTTCAGTGCAGTTTGTTAGAAGTGGATTGGCTTCTTCAGTGAGAAGTCTTTTTTTTTCCATCCTTTGTAGTTACAAGGCATCTCCAGGCAGGTAAAAGCCTTTAGGAAGAGCTACATCATTGTAATCAAGTTAACAAAGCACCAAGGAGTGGTCCCTTCACTTTTTCAGGTATTTCTGTAATCTCTGCCCTATCAACACATTTCCAGGATTTCTGCAATCTACACCTCTGGCCACTTGCATATCCCCACCATTTACAAAGATGCCTTCAGTTGCCTGGCACTAAGCTGTTGAAATCTCTTATTAGGCCTCTCTCTCCTCCAATAAAATACGCCTTGATACCTACCTCCTTTCTAATCTTCTGGTCACCTGTCCTAAAATCTCCCACTTAATGACAACCCTCTTGTTAAGCAACTAGGGACATTTTACTACAAGCAAGATATGTTATAAATGCAGCCTGTGGCAGATTAGTGTAATAAACCACGTGAACCCTGTGTTTGATTCCAGCCTTCAATTTACTCTTAGTCATTGAGCTTTCAAAGAAGCCTCATGTCTAAAAGACCGAGCAGGGCGACATGCTGAACTTTTGTCCCAACACTAGGAATTAAAATGATCTTGAGTCAAGAACAGACTATTAGTGCAGGACAAAGCAGCAATACAGCCACTGAGCATGGGTGGTGATGTACCAACAAGGAGAGCCAGGATTTTTGCAACTATTGATGATAGCTGTCACGGTCACTAGCTTTCATTTCCAGATTAATTAATCGAACTGGAGGAGTTTAAACTAGTTCAGCAGGAGCAAGGGTCAGCGGTTAGTTCAATAGCGACACAGCATAAGGGAAAGGAACAAAGGCAGGGTCAATTCAACCGTGTGGTGTCTCAAGAGTTTAAGGTGAGGTTGGGTGGCCTCTACTTTAAAGCCAGGAGTATTAGGGGTAAGACAGATGAGTTAAGGCCACAGCTTGATTCAAGGAACTGCCATGTTGTTGCCATCACAGAGATGTGTGGTTAAGGGAGCAAATTAACATTCTGGGATACAAGATCTTCAGATAGGACAGGGAAGGTGCAGAGGTGGAGGTGGGGTCACATTATAAGTTAGGAAGGCAGTTACTGCAGTAAGAAGGGATGATATCTTGGAGGGGGTCATCAAATGTGGCTTTGTGGGTAGACCTTAGGAATAAAAAGGGGGCAGTCACGCTGCTGGGAGCGTATTACAAAATCAGTCAGTAGGCAGCTGAAGAACAGATATGTCATCAATTCACTAAGGAGTATAAAAATAATAATAGGGCAATTATTTTCGAGGATTTCAATCAATCTGTAATTAATTGGGATAATTATAGTATAAAGGGTTTGAAGAGGGCAGATCTCTTGAAATGTATTCAGGAGAGTCTTCCACGTCAACACAAAGATGGTCTGACAAGAGACAGTTCAGTGCTGGACCTAATTCTGAGGAATGAGGTGGGACTGGTGTTCGAGGTAAGCATTTCAATGATAGCAACCACAAAACTATATATTTTAAGTTTCTATGGAAAAGGAGAAAGATGGTCTACAAAAGGCAGACTTTATTAAAATAAGACAGGATCTAGCTAAAGTAGATTAGGAACAGCTACTTGAAGGTATATCTATAGCAGAACAGGGGAAGGCTTTCAGAAAGCTACCAGGGGCAGTACAGGACCAACATCTTCTCTTTAGGGTGAAATGTAGGAGCAACCAGCCCAGGGAACCATGCATGTTGAGGAATATCCAGGTTGGAAAAGAAAAAGAGAGACATATAATAGGTACAAATGGAGCAAAGCAAGAGAGGCCCTACTGGATTATGGGAAATGAGTATCTCAAGAAAACAATTAGGAGAACAAAGAGGGGGAATGAGAAAAGACTAGAAGTTAAGATCAGAGAGCTTCCCAAGATAGTCTACAAGTATATTAAGAAGATGAGAATAACCAGGGAAAGAGTAGAGCCTATTTGGGACCAAGATGGCATCGTATGTGAAGCTAGAGAACACTGGTAGAGAGTGTCAAGTGAGTACTTCACAACTGCCTTCATTCAGGAGAAAGACAAAGCAAATACAGAATTCAAGAAGATCAACTAAAAGATTCTTGAGCAGATTCACAAAAGGAGTGAGGAGGTGTTGGGGTTTTGGCAGATTTAAAATTGGAAAAATCCTGGATGATTTTATCCTAAGCTGTTGTGGGAAATGAGGGAGGAAATTACGGGGGCCCTGAAACAAATTTTCAAATCGTCTATGGTCTCAGGGGAGAACAGTTAATGTGGTCTCAGTTTACAAGAAGAGATAGATCAGAGCACTATAGACCAGTAAGTCTAACATCAATGGTATGGAAATTGTTGGAGAAAATTAATCTCTATTTAGAGAGGCAAGGTTTGATCAGGGATAGTCAGTATGGCTTTGTCATCAGAAGGTCATGCCTAATAAATCTGGTGGAATTTGTCGAGGAGATGACCAAGTTGTTGTGGTTCTGTTCGCCGAGCTGTGAATTTGTCTTGCAAACGTTTCGTCCCCTGTCTAGGTGACATCATCAGTGCTTGGGAGCCTCCTGTGAAGCACTTCTGTGCTGTTTCCTCCGGCATTTATAGTGGCCTGTCTCTGCCGCTTCCGGTTGCGGCAACAATAAATGCCAGAGGAAACGGCACAGAAGCGCTTCACAGGAGGCTCCCAAGCACTGAGGATGTCACCTAGACAGGGGACGAAACGTTTGCAAGACAAATTCCCAGCTCGGTGAACAGAACCACAACAACGAGCACCCGAGCTACAAATCTTCTCCCAAACTTAGATGACCAAGTGTTTGGATGTCAGTGGGGCAGTGGATGTAGTTTGTAGAGATTTCAGGAAGACCTTCGACAAGGTCCCACATAGGAAAGAAAGTAATGGCTTGAGAGAAATCCAGTGTAATTTGGCAAAATGGTTCCAAAATTGGCTTTGTGGCAGGAAACAGAGGTTGATGGTAGTAAGCTTCTTGTGTGACTGGAGGACAGCGTGCAGTGGCGTACCACAGGGGTCAATGCTAGGTTGCTTTTGTTTGTGATATTCATAAATGATATAGATGAAAACGTGGGAGTGATTGTAAATAAGTTTGTGGATGACACAAAGATTGGCTGGTGGTTGACAGGTGAGGATGAAGGTGTGAGGTTACAGGAGGATATAAAAGGATTGATCAGATGAGCAATTAATGACAGATGGACTTGGTAAATGAGGTGATGCATTTTGAATAAGGATCAAAATGAGGGAATACTCAATGAATGACAAGACATTAGGAAGCTTAGATGAACAGAGGGATTTTGGTGTGCTTGTCCACAGATCCCCGAAAGTGGCAAGACAGATTAGTGGGTTGGTTAAGAAAGCATATGGGACACTTGCCTTTATTACAGTCAAATATGTGGCGCTGGAAAAGCACAACTGGTCAGGCAGCATCCGAGGAGCAGGAGAGTTGATGTTTCAAGCATAAGCTCTTCATCAGGAATGTGGGGGCAGCCCAAAGGGGCTGAGAGAAAAATGGAAAGGGGTGGGGCTTGGGAGGAAGTAGCGAGGAATGCGATAGGTAGATGAAGGTGGGTGGTGATGATGATAGGTTGGAGTGGAGGGTGGAGTAGATAGATGGGAAGGAAGATGGACAGGTAGGACAGTTCAAGAGAGCGGTGCCGAGTTGGAGGTTTGGATCTGATATGAGGTGGGGGAAGGGGAGATAAGGAAACTGGTAAAATCGACATTCATCCTGTGTGGTTGAAGGATTCCAAGGCAGAAGATGACATGTTCTTCCTCCAGGCGTCGGGTGGCTGGGATTTGGCGGTGGAGGAGGCCCAGGTCTTGCATGTCCTTGGTGGAGTGGGACGGTGCATCGAAGGGTTCGGCCACAGGGCAATGGGGTTGTTTGGTGCGTCTGTCCTGGAGATGTTTGCTGAAAACATTCCACAAGTTGGCATCCTGTTTCCCCAATGTAGAGGAGACCACATTGAGAGCAATGGATGTAGCAGATGAGGTGTTTGGTTGTGCAGGAAAATCTCTGCTGGATGTGGAAGGATCTTTTGGTACCTTGGATGGAGGTGAGGAAGTGTTGGTGCAGGTTTTACACCTCTTGCAGTGGCAAAGGAGGTGCCGGGAGTGTAGGTTGGGTTGGTAGCCTACTCCCCCACGACCTCACCGCCCATCACCAAACTATCATCTCCCAGACCATCCACAACCTCATCACCTCATGGGATCTCCCTCCAACCTCACATTCCAGGAACACCACACCCACCCGGTTCTACCTCTTACCCAAAATTCACAAACCTGACTGCTGCAATCAACCCATCAAACCTATCCCCACATACCTTGACACCGTTCTGTCCACCGTTCTTGGTCTAGAGTCGCCCCACATACATTCGGGACACAAACCACACCCTCCACCTCCTCCATGACTCTCGTTTCTCTGGCCCCCAATGCCTCATCTTCACCATGGATATCCAGTCCCTGTACACATCCATCCACCATAATGAAGGGTTCTAAACCCTTCATTTCTTCCTCTCCCACCGACCCAACCAGTACCCTTCCATTGACACACTCATTTGATTGGCTGAACTGAAAGGTTTGGCCATGGATACCTGCATAGGCCTCAGCTAAGCCTGCCCCTTTGTCGGGTATGTGGAACAGTCCATCTTCCGCAGCTACACCAGTACCATTCAACGCCACCTCCCACTCCACCAAGGACATGCAAGACCTGGGCCTCCTTCACCGCCAAATCCTAGCCACCTGACACCTAGAGGAAGAACAGTTCATCTTCAGCCTTGGAGGACCCTCCAACCACATGGGTTCAATGTCGATTTCACCAGTTTCCTCATCTCCCCTCCCCCCACCTCATCCCAGACCCAACCCTCCAATTTGGCACCGCCCTCTTGAACTATGCTACCTGTCCACCTTCCTTCCCACCTATCCGCTCCAACCTCCACTCCGACCTATAACTATCACCCCTCACCTTCATCTACATTCCCCCCAGCCCCATCCCCTCTCATTTTTCTCTCAGTCCCCTTGCTCCACCTCCACATTCCTGATGAAGAGCTTATGCCCGAAACGTCGACTCTTCTGTTCCTCAGATGCTGCCTGATCAGCTCAGCTTTCCAGCGTCACACTTTTTGTCTCTGATTTCCAGCATCTGCAGTCCTCACTTTCTTCTACCTGTCTATATTAGTTGTAGCAAAGATAAGAGCAAAGAGGTCATTTTGGAGCTATACAGAACATTGATTAGGCCACAGCTAGAGTACTGTGTGCAGTTCTGGTCAACACCCTTTAGGAAAGATGTGATTGCACTGGAGGATGTACAAAGGAGATTCACCAGGATGTTGTCTGGGATGGAGTATTTCAGCTATCAAGACAGGCTGGATAAACTCACGCTATTTTCTGTGGAGCAGAGAAAGTTGAGGGGGTAACTGATAGAGGGGTATAAAATTGTGAGGGGCACGGACAGGGTGAACAGAAAACAGTTGTTCCTCTTAGTTGAAGGGTCAAAAAAAAGGGGGCATAATATTAAAGCAAAATGTTTAGAGAAGATTTGAGCAAAAATTCTTTCATCCAGAGTGTGGTGGTATTCTGGAAGGCACTGCCTGGAAGGGAGATGAGATGAGAAACCGTACACGGATGAGAATTTAGATTAGATTAGATTCCCTACAGTGTGGAAACAAGCCCCTCAGCCCAACAAGTCCACACTGACCCTCCGAAGAGCAATCCACCCTATAGTTACTTCTGACTAATACACCTAACACTATGAGCTATTTAGTATGGCCAATTCACCTGACCTGCACATCTTTGGATTGTGGAAGGAACCTGGAGCACCCGGAAGAAGCCATGGGGAGAATGTGCAAACTCCACACAGACTGTCGCACAAGGTGGGAATCGAACCCGCGTCCCCCGGCGCTGTGAGGCAGCAGTGCTAACTACTGAGCCATCATGCTGCCCAAGTGTCATTTGAAGTGCCATAACATTCAAGGCTTACAGCCTAGTATAGCTAGTAGCATATTTTTGGCAGTACAGACTTGATGTGCCAAAGGGCATCTCCTATATGATTCTACCAATTGGAATTCCATGGTGGCGGGATTTCAATCCAGAGCATGAGCAATAGCCAATGGATTACTGGGTGCAGTGACATTACACTACACCACCAATTTAAGTTGGGCTGAATCGCAGCATCTGGTCCTGTCAGGAGGAGGTTGAAGAATCAATGGACAGAAAGATAAACCTGGGATATTCTGAACTGAATGATCCTCTAACATAGTTCTTCCCTGGAAATCATATACAATTCCCAATTCTCAATGTTGAGAAAATTCAAACCTTGTGCAATTGTCCTTTGGTGAACAGTATCCTCAAACCTCCCACAGGGTTTACTCTCCATGATTTGAGCCCTGTATAATTTGCCTCCAATTCAATTCCTGTCCAGACCTTTCCAGCATGTCACTAATTTGTTTAAAATGAATTCCTACAGGAATTTCATGTCAACATGTGATATGGTGTGCTAAAGTTAGCAGCGAGTGTTAACTGTCGCTTTACCGCGAGTTACATATTAGTCTCATTCCCCTAACTGCCTGGATCAAAACCAATCCCTGGTCGCACGCCTTTTAACCAGAAAATATTAGGGATCAAATATAAGGGAAGCTGAATAACTACACAAGGGAGAAAGGAATAGAAGGGTACAGAGAGAGGAAGAGGGTGTTTCCTATGGAACAGAAACACGGGTTCATGTTGTTGGGCTGATGGCTATTTTTGTGCTGTGAAGTCATAGAGGTTTACAGCACAGAAAAAGGCCCTTTGGCCCATTCAGTCTGCACCAGTCAATAATAATAATCTAAATATTCTAATGTCATTTTCCAGCATTTGTCCCACAGCGTTCACTGACTTGGCATCACAACTGCACATCTGAATACTTCTTAAATGTTAAGATGGTTTCTGTCTCTATCTCCTACAGGCAGTGAGTTCCACAGTCCCACCAGTCTCTGAGTGAAAAATGAATTTCAACACATTTCCTCTAAACCTCCTGCTACCTTCCTTACATCTCTACCCCGGTCATTGATCTTTCTGTCAAGCGGGAAGAGTGTTTTCCTCTCTCTCCTATCTAGGCCCCTGATAATTTTGTACATTGTAGCCATATCTCCCTTCAGATTGCCCTGGTCCAAGGAAAACAAGCCCAATCTGTCTAATCTTCATTCATAAATAAAACTCTCTAGCCCAGGCAACTTTCTGGTAAATCTCCCCTATACTCTCTCCAATGCAATCAGAATCCTCCTATAAATTAGATTCCAGAACAGCACATAATGTAGTATAATCAACATTTTGTACAGGACCAGCAAAACCTCCCTATGCCTAATAAGACCTCCCTATGGCTAATAAAGGCAAGTATCCCATATGTCTTCTTAAATCCTTTATCTACCTGTCCTGCTACCTTAAAATACCGATGGACATATACATCAAGACCCCTCTGATCATGAGTGCTTCCAAAGATTCTACTATTCATCATGCATTCCCTTGTTTGTCCAGCCCAAGTACATCACCTCACACTTACCTGGATTGAATTTCATTTGCCACTGATCAGCCCATCTATATCCTCCTGTGATTTAAAGTTATTCTCTGTACTATTAACGCCCTCACCAACTTTTGTATCATTTGCAAACTTATTGATCAACCCTCCTACATTCATATCCAAATCTTTACATGTGTCACAAATAGCAAGGACTCCAACACTGAGCTCTGTAGAACCCCGCAGGACACAGGCTTCCAATCACAAGCGCCCCTTGACCATCAACCTCAGCTTCCTGCCACTCCGCCAATTCTGGATCCAAACTGTAAACTTCCTTGGATGCCAATGGCTCTTACCTTCGCTATCAGTCTTCTATGTAGGAGGTTATCAAAAGCCTTGCTGAAGTCTAAGTAGACATGATCAAATGCAACATTGCCATCTACACATCTTTACCGTTGAAAATTTGATCAAGTTAGTCAGATGTGACCTCCCTTTTACATGCTGCTAATTGTCTGTGATTAATCCTTGCCTGCCCAAGTGCAGATCAATTCTATCCCTCAGAATTGCTTCCAATAGTTTCCCCAAACTGAGGTTAGACCGACTGGCCTGCAATTTCTATGTTTATCCCTTGCTTACTTCTTGAATAACAGTACCACCCTGGCTATCCTCTCGTCCTCTGACACCTTTCCTGTGGCCAGTGAGGAATTGATAATTATTGCCAGCATCCCTGGTAATTCCTCCTTCATTCAACAGCTTGGGATGCATTTCATCCAAAGTCAATGTCAGGTGATCATCAGGATCGGAACAAGAGCTGGGAGAAGACCATCCTTCTAACATGCACACACACAGTTAGAAAGAGAACATGCACTCCCACAGTCAGTCATCACATACACACAGTTAGAAAAAGAACATAGTGTCAAAAAGTCAATATGCACACAGTCAGAAAGAGGACACGTACAGGAAGTAGGAAGAGAAGGCATAATCAGATAAAGAAAACATATACAGTCAGAAAGGGAACAAATATACACACAGTCAAAAAGAAGGGATGCACTCAGGAAGAGAACACATAGTCAGAAAGAGAACATGCAGTCAGAAAATGAACATACAGTCAGAATGTGAAAACACACAAAGAAGGGAGGCAGTCAGGAAGAGAACGCGCAGTTCTAAAGTGAATATGCATATGCAGTCAGAAAGGAAATACAAACATGCAGATTGACAAAGAATACACGGTTAGAAAAAGAACACTCATCCAAAACAAGAAAAACAACATTCAGCTAGAAAGAGAACAGACAGTCAGAAAGGAAAAATGTGCACATGCAATCAGAAAAGAACATGCCCATGCAGTCAGAACAAAAACACACACACGCAGACTGTCAGAGACTGCAGTTAGAAAGGGAACAGTCATACTGTGTAGGAAAGAAAATGGTTAAAAAGTGAACATTCACATGCACAGTCTTTAAAGAACATGCACACGCAGTTAGAAAGGAAATAGAAACATGCAGACAGAGAACGTGCAGTGATAAAGGGAAAACACACAGAGTAAGAAAGAGAATACACAGTCAGAAACAGAATATGCACACAAATTGAGAAAGAAAACATGTAGTCAGAAAAGAAACATGCATACAGCAGTCACTCCAGAACATGCATACATAACCAGAAATAAAATACACATATGCAGACAGAGAACACGCAGTAAGAAAGAGAACATGCACACACATTCACAAAGACAACAGGGGCTCAAAAGTAGAAAATGCACACACGCACGTCAGAAAGAGAACATGCAATCAAAAAGACAGCAGTCAGAAATAGAACACGCGCACACAGTCAGAAAGAGATATGAAATCAGAAAGAAAGCATGTCGACAAGCAGTTAAAAAGAGAATATGTAGAAATATAGTTAGATAGTGAATATGCATTCAGAAAGAAAACATACAATCAGAAAGGAGGGGTACACATCAGACATCACAACGTCAAAAAGAAAACATGCAAGATAAAGCTAGAAAGAGAATATAGGCAAAAGTGAGGACTGCAGATGCTGGAAATCAGAGTCTAGATTAGAGTGATGCTGGAAAAGCACAGCAGGTCAGGCAGCATCCGAGGAGCAGTAAAATTGACGTTTCGGGCAAAAGCCATTCCTGATGTTCTTTTCCAGCACCACTCTAATCTAGATAGAGAATATGTAGATGCATGGTTAGAAACAGAACACGGAGTCAGAAACAGAACCCACACATGCAATCAGAAAGAAAATATACACACAGACAGGAACATACAACCAGAAAAGGGAACACGCAGTCAGAAACTAAAAATGAGGTCAGAAAAAGAACATGCAAGCTCACTTGGAAAGAGAACACACAGTCAGAACACCGAGCAAAGGCTACAACAACGGATGAATGGGCACCGCACGACAACTAACAGACAGGAGTGTTCCCTCCCAGTTGGGAAACACTTCAGTGGTCCAGGACATTCAGCCTCGGACCTTCGGGTGACCATCCTCCAAGGGGGACTTCGGGACAGGCAGCAGTGAAAAGTGGCCGAGCAGAGGCTGATAGCTAAGTTCAGTACCTATAGGGAGGGCCTCAACCTGGACCTTGGGCTCATGTCACATTACAGGTGATCACCATTGCACTATACACACACACATAGGCACTCCTATACACATATACACACGGACACACATACACACAGACGCGCACACACACCCTTACAGACACACACACTCCCACATGCACCCCCTCACAGACTTAAGACACACTGCACTCACTATACATACACATACACTTTCTCACACTCACAACCCCCAAACCAGACAGACACACACACACACACACAAAGATCCACATGCACACATATGTTTTGTGGGGTGAATTTGTACTTGCAGGGTTACATTGTACTTTGCTCAAGAACTGCATGCATTCATGTAGAACTCTGAGCTCAAAAACTGCATGAATTTATGTAAAAGTCCATTATCTCACTTTTTAGATTAGAATCAATTTAAACATCATGGCATAGACAGAGAACACAGGGGGCCAACACCTTCAACATATTGCCTAGCTATCACCATTGTTAACAGCTAACCCGAGAATGCAACTTTTAAAAAAAAAGTTTTGTGATTTACACATGAAAGAAGTGAAACTATCACTGTATTCTAACAGATGAAAGGCTTAACAAACAATCAATTTTTCAATGTATAATTTCAGTTCTATCGCACTGTAAATTTTTGCTATAAATTCTGTGTATTAGGATTGAGCCATCCATTATCACCTGATGAAGAAGCGTCGCTCCGAAAACTAGTGTGCTTCCAATTAAACCTGGTGTTGTGTGATTTTTAACTCAGAAATTAAAAGGACACTCAATCAGAAAGAATAAACTAAATCAGAGATAGAACAGGCACCTGCACAAACACTAAATAACACACAAGAGTCAGAAATTGAATACACACATATTCAGAAAAAGAACCTGCAATCAGCAAGAGAACACAGACACACATAAAGAACATGTACAGTCAGGAGAACAACATGCATACACACAGAGCACACACAGTCAGAAAGTGAACATGCAGTCAGAAAAGAATATGCAGTCAGACTGAGAACATGAAATCAGAGAAAGAGCATACAGTTCAAAAGAGAACATACAAACACGTAGTCAGAAAATGCTCACGCACATGCAGGAACACAGACTCAGAAACGGAAATTTTTGTCAGAAAGAGAACATGCATTCAGTCTACAGTAGAACAAGCTCAGAAGGAACACACACATATACAGTCCGAAAGGGAACATGCAACAGAAGCAGAAGACAATCAGAAAGAGGACACACGAGCACATAGTCAGAGAGAGTCAGAAAGAGAACATGCAATCAGAAAGAGGGCACACAGTCATAAAGACAAACCTCAATCAAAAAGACAACATGCAGTCAGAAAGGAAACAGGCAGTCAGAAAGAGAACAGGCAGTCAGAAAGAGAACACACAGTGAGAAAGAGTATGTGTTTTCTATATTTATATGTTTCCCAATCAGAACAGAAACATAGAGTCAAAAAAAGAATGCCATCAGAAAGAAAACGTGCAGTCAGAAAGGGAACATCAAGTCAGAAAGTGAATATACACAGCAGTCAGAAACAGAACAGGCAGTCAGAAAGAGAACATTTATACACACACAGTCAAGAAAGAAACAAAGTGTAAGGTAGCTCAAAATCAAAACAAGAAGAATGTAGTGAAAAAGGGAATACACAGTCAGGAAAAGAACATACTGTCAGGAAGAGATTGTGTAGTCAGACAGAGACCACACAATCAAAAAAAGAATCAAAAACACAATCAGAAAGAAAACACGCACATGTAGTCAGAAAGAAAGTACATACGTGGACAGAGAGTGCACGATCAGACACAAAGTCACAAAACAGCACAAACAGACACAGCCAGAAAGTGAACAGGCAGTCAGAAAATGAACACAAAAGGGACGCACAGGAAGGGAACACATAGAAATTAAAAACACACACTCAGTCAGGAAAAGAATATAAAGTCATAGATAGAGTATGGACACATATAGTCAAAAAAGAACATGCACACATAATCAGAAATTATACACACACAGACAGAAAGAACACGCTTTGAGAGGGAAACAAGCAGTCAGAAAGAGAACACACAATCAGAAATAAAAAAAGACAGTCTGAAAGAGGACACTTGACATGGAAGATATAGAATGTCAGGAAACAGATGGTGACATCTTGAAAAATGCCCATATTACAGAGGAGGAGGTGCTTAATATCTTGAAACACATAAAAGTGGATAAATCCCCAGGACCTGATCAGGTGTACACTAGAACTCTGTGGAAAGCTAGAGAAGTGATTGCTGGACCTTTTACTGAGATATTTGTATCATCGATAGTCATAGGTGAGGTGTCGTAAGACTGGAAGCTGGCTAACATGGTGCCATTATTTAAGAAAGGTGGTAAGGAAAAGCCAGGGAACTATAGACTATTAAGCCCGACATCAGTGGTGGACAAGTTGTTGGAGGGAACCCTGAGGGACGGGATTTACATGTATTTGGAAAGGCAAGGACTGATTAGAAATAGCATGGCTTTGTGCATGGGAAATCCTGTCCATGAACTTGATTGAGTTTTTTGAAGAAACAATGAAGAGGATTGATGAGGGCAGAGTGGTGGACATGATCTATGTGGACTTTAGTATGGCATTCAACAAGGTTCCTCATGGTAGACTGGTTACCAAGGTTAGATCTCTTGGGATACCAGGAGAATTAGCCATTTGGATACAGAACTGGCTTGAAGGTAGAAGACAGAGACTGGTGGTGGAGGGTTGCTTTTCAGACTGGAGGCCTGTGACCAGTGGAGTGCCACAAGGATCGGTGCTGGGTCAACTGCTTTTCGTCATTTATATAAATGATTTGGATGTGAACATAGGAGGTATAGTTAGTAAGTTTGCAGATGACACCAACATTAGAGGTGTAATGGACAATGAAGGAGGTTACCTCAGATTACAATGGGATCTTGATCAGATGGGCCAATGGGCTGAGAAGTGACAGATGGAGTTTAATTCAGATAAATGTGAGATGCTGCATTTTGGAAAGGCAAATCAGAACAGGACTTCTACAGGTCCTGAGGAATGTTGCTGAACAAAGGGACCTTGGAGTGCAGGTTCATAGTTCCTTGAAAGTGGAGTCACAGGTAGATAGGATAGTGAGGAAGGCGTTTGGTATGCTTTCCTTTATTGGCCAGAGCATTGAGTACAGGAGTTGGGAGGTAATGTTACAGCTGTACAGGACATTGGTTAGGCCGCTGTTGGAATATATCATGCAATTCTGGTCTCCTTCCGATTGGAAGGATGTTGTGAAACTTGAAAGGGTTCAGAAAAGATTTAAAGAATGCGGCCAGGGTTGGAGGATTTGAGCTATAGGGGGAGGTTGAATAGGCTGAAGGTGTTTTCCCTGGAGTCGAAAGCTGAGGGGTGACTTCATAGAGGTTTATAAAATCATGAGGGGCATGGATAGGATAAATAGACAAAGTCTTTTCCCTGCAGTGGGGGTGTCCAGAACTAGAGTCCATAGGTTTAGGGTGAGAGGAGAAAGATTTAAAAGGAACCTAATGGGCTACATTTTCACGCAGAGGGTGGTGCATGTATGGAATGAGCTGCCAGAGGAAGTGGTGGAGGCTGGTACTATTGCAACATTTAAAAGGCATCTGGATGGGTATATGAATTGGAAGGGTTTAAAGGGATCTGGGCCAAGTGCTGGTAAATGGAACTAGATTAGGTTGGGATGTCTGGTCGACATGGACGAGTTGAACCGAAGGGTTTGTTTCCGTGCTGTACATCTCGATGACTCTATCACCTCTGCCTGATCCCCTACCTGTTCAAGTTTTTCCTTCAGCATTTCACCAAATAAGGTGTCAGCTAACTGGACCTCAACTCCTTTGTCTTTCTCTTTCGTTTTTCCTTGCCTTAACTGTTGGACCTTGTCACTACACACACCAGAACAGTTCCAGGGTATTTTTCTTTTAACTTCTCAGTTGCCTGGTGTTCCTTCGGCTTCTCCATTTCAAGGGGCGTCACTCCCACCTTTGACCCTGCTAGGTTGTTTCCAAGAACAAACTGTATTCCTGGAATACATGCACTTTTGATCACTCCCACTGTCACTTCCCCAGTTTTAAGTGGACTTTCCAATATGATCTTACATAGGGGATGCTAAATTTCTCTCCACCTATTCCACAAATTACACCTCTCTTGGCTAACGTTTCAGATGGAGTACAAATACTTTCATCTCTTACTATCAGCAGTGACCTTTATAGATGTTAAAATCGTGAGGGACATGGATAGGATAAATAGACAAGGTCTTTTCCCTGGGGTGGGGGAGTCCAGAACTAGAGGGCATAGGTTTAGGGTGAGAGGGGAAAGATAAAAAGGGACCTAAGGGGCAACCTTTTCATACAGACAGTGGTGTGTATCTGGAATGAGCTGCCAGATGAAGTGGTGGAGGCTGGTACAATTGCAGCATTTAAAAGACATCTGGTTGGGTAGATAAAAAGGAAGGGTTTAGAGGGACATGGGCCAAGTGTTGGCAAATGGGACTAGATTAGGTTCGGATAGCTGGTCGGCACGGACGAGTTGGACCGAAGGGTCTGTTTCCGTGCTGTACGTTTCTATGATCCTATGACTCTATTAGAGACCGACTAACTCCCATATCTCTCAATATTTTCACTTCTTTACCTTTATCCCCATTCCTCCTGAGTCAACCTTATCCACAGAAGTGAAGTTTTGTAAAGACTGGGTGCTATCTTACTATCCAGCCCATGACTAGGCTGTGTACATTCCTGCAGCTCCTCAACTTCTTTTGAGATTTTTTTCACTACCTCAATTAATCCCACTGCTTTAGCCTCTTTTACCACATCCTCTTTCCTCGTGGCTTTATTCAACCACTAGCATTGTGTCTTTGTGTATCCTATCTTACTACAGTGAAAACATCTAAAGTCTTTCACCTCCTGTTCACCCTCTTGGGTTTTTTTTTCACCTGCTGTAAATTGTTCCCAGTGTGATCTACTTATTGTTTTTCATTGAAGGATCTCCCTTTTTCCCAATTTCTATCCTTCATGGAATTAAATTGCTGTCGGAAGCTAAATTTTGTGCACTGATACAAATTCATCCGCCATCTCTGTTGTCCTTCACGCTGTTTGAATTTTCAATTCTTCAATATGAGTTCTTATCATTTCTGGAAGTGAGCTTTTAAACTCTTCCAGCAGAATAATCTCTCTAAGAGCCTCATATGTCTTGCCTGTCTTCAATGCTCTTTCCATCTATCGAAGTTGCTCTGTTTAATTCTTTCAAACTCGACTTAATTTTGACCTGGTTCCCTTCTTATATTTCTGAATCTGGTAATGATTCGTAGGCACTCAAAATACCCTGCTTAACATCTTCATGATCGCTTGACACCTCTTCTGACAGTGCTGCGAACACTGGCCATGCCGACCAATGTGGTCTGAATTCACATTACCTACACAGTGGGAAAAGTGAGGACTGCAGATGTTGGAAGCCAGAGTTTAGATCAGACTGGTGCTGGAAAAGCACAGCAGGTCAGGCAGCATCCGAGGAGCAGGAAATTCAACGTTTCGGGCAGAAGCCCTTCATCAGGAATCCTGATTAAAGGCTTTTGCCCTAAACGTCGATTTTCCTGCACCTCGGATGTTGCCTGACCTGCTGTACTTTTTCAGCACTACCCACACAGTCACAAGCCATTACATCCATATAGCCAATTTCTCAAAGGAAATTAAAAAAGCTTCCACATCTCTTTCATTGAATTTTGGTTGTATTTGTATAAATCCTTAACCCAGGCTGTTGGCTACGATGAGTTTGCTCATCATCACTTCTATTCTGTACTTTTATTTCTGTCATTTGAAGTCTTTTTGCTTCAAGTTACAACTTCATCCTTTCCAACCTGAACATTCTTTTCCTTTCTTTGTTTATAAAAACTCGCACAGTCAGAGAGAGAATACAAAATCAAAAAGAAAACACAGACAGTAAGAGATTAGGCAGTCAAGAACTGAACATGCGCACATGCAGCCAAAAAGGGAGCACACAATCAGAAAGAGAACAGAGACAAAGAGTGAATAGAGAGAGAGAGAAAACACAATAACGAACACAATCAGAAAAGTGGACACGCATATGGAGCCTCAAAGAGAACATACACATGGAGTTAGCGAACATGCATACACAGAAAGAACATGTACATGTTATTGGAATTCAAACACCTGGTCAGAGGGAGAACATATAAACGGTGAGAATGGAAACACACAGGGAGAAAGAGAACACAACACACATGGCCATAAAGAGAAAGAAAAGCTTGCAGCCAGAAACAAAAATGTCAGGAAGAAAAATTACAACAGAAACAAAACACGTCGCCTGAAAAAGAATATGCAACATGCAACCAGAAAGAGAGCACGCAGTTAGACAGAGAACACAGTCAGAAAGAGAACATGTACAGAGTCACAAGTGAACATGAAAATGAAGTGGGGATGATCATACACATATGCAGACAGTAAACATACTGTCAAGAAGGGAACATGCAGTCAACAACTGAATACACAAAGACCCAATCAAAAACAGAAAACACATTCTGAAAGAGAACACACAAATGGAGTAAAAATGAAAAGATGCAGTGAGAAAGTGAAGATGCAATCAGAAAAAGAACATGAATACACATAGTCACGAAAGAACATTCACATGCAGTCAGAAAGCAATGCATGCAGGCAGACAGGAAACACATAGTTAGAAAAGGAACATGCAGTCAGCAGAGGTCACATTTTAGCTTGAGAACACACGGTCAGGAAGAGAATACACAGCCAGAAGGAGAACATGCACACATTTAACTGGCACCACACCCACAAATATTTGGTCACTCTACCACCAATGTTCAGTAGCAGCAGTGTGAACCGTTTACAAGATGTACTGCAGAAATTCACCAAAGATCCTAGACAGCACCTTCCAAACCCATGACTACTTCTATCTAGGACAAGAGCAACATGTGGCAACACCACCACCTACAAGTTCCCCTCTAAGCTGTTCACCATCCTGACTTGCAAATATATCAATGTTCCATCATTGTCTCTGGGTCAAAATCCTGGAATTAACTTCATAATGGTATTGTGGGTCTACCTACAGCAAATAGATTGCAGCAATTTAGGAAAGCAACCCACTACTTCTCAAGGGTAGTAGATGGGCAATAAATGTTGTCCCAGCCAGCAAGACCCAAGTACCACAAGAGAATTTTTAAAATGTTAGAACGAGAACAGACACAACTTAGTCAGAAAGAGAACATACACAAACAAAATTAGAAAGATAATATGCACACGTATTCATAAAAAGAGTAGTAAGTCAGAAAGACAGCAAGCAAACAGAAAGCAAAAACGAATGTCATTCAGTCACACAGACATGCAGTCAGAAAGAGAAATCACAGTCAGACACAAATCACACACACACACACAGTCAGGAAGAGAACACGCATTTGCAAATAAAATATGCAGTCAGAAAGCCAACACATATTCAGAATGACAACAAGCATTCAGACGAGACGACACAATTAGAATGAGAACATGAGTTCAGAAAGATAACACACACACACACATATTTTGGGAAAGAAAACATGCAATCAGCAAGAGAACACACAAATACGCAGTAAACAGAGAACATCAAATCAGAATCCAAACATGACGTTAGAAAGAGGACATTCTCAAATACAGTCAGACAGAGAACATGCAGTAAAGAAGGCCACACACAGTCAGAATAAGAACACGCAGGCAGGAAAATAAATTACAGACAGAAAAAGAATGTACAGGCAGAAAATGAACACGCAGATGCAGTCAGAAAGAGAACACCCAGTCAGAAAGAGAACATCCAGTCAGAAAAGAACACATAGAAGGAGAACACACCTTCACAAAACTAACACACAGTCAAAATGACAACATGGCATCAGAATGCGAACATGGAGTCATGATGAGAACACACATTCTGAAAGAGAACATGAAGTTAGCATGGGAAAACACATGGTTGGAAAGAGAAAACGTGCAGACAAAGAGAGAACACAGACCATAGAGAGAGAGAATGCATTGTCAGAAAATGAACACACAATCACAAAGAGAACCCATAGTCAGAAAGAAATACTACAGTCACAAACAGAACATTCAGAAAGACAACACTTGGTCAGAAAGCAAACACATGTTCACAAACAGAACAAGCCATTAGAAAGATAACATGCACAAATTCAGTATTAGATTACATTACATTACAGTGTGGAAACAGGCCCTTCGGCCCAACAAGTCCACACCAACCCATCGAAGCGCAACCCACCCATACCCCTGCATTTACCCCTTACCTAACACTACGGGCAATTTAGCATGGCCAATTCACCTAACCTGCACATCTTTGGACTGTGGGAGGAAACCGGAGCACCCGGAGGAAACCCACGCAGACACGGGGAAAACGTGCAAACTCCACACAGTCAGTCGCCTGAGGCGGGAATTGAACCCGGGTCTCTGGCGCTGTGAGGCAACTGTGCCACCGTGTTGCCCACGAGTATAAGTGACAACACACAAACAGAAAGAGAAAACAAAACCAGAAAGAAAACACAGTCAGAAAGTCAAGAAGAGAACATGCACACAAGCTGTAAAAAGGGAACATGCAGTCAGAAAGAGAACAAAGAGAGAATATAAAGATAGAGAATACACAATAATGAATACAGTCAGAGCAGAACTCACAGTCAGAAAGAGAATACACCATCAGAATGAGAATATGCAGTCAGCCTGAGAACACACAGACAGACAAAGAATATGCAGACTGACAGAGTACAAGTAGTCAGAGAAGGAACGTGCAGACAGTAAGAGAATAGACATAAACACTGTCGGAAAATAACACTGAAACAGCTAGAGAACCTGTAGTCAATAAGAGAACAGGCACACATGCAGCTAGCAAGAGAACACAAGGGCAGAGAAACTACACTCACACAGAAAGAGAACATGCAGACCGAAAAACCAAACACAGTCTGAGAGTTAACAAGCAGGCATAAAGAAAACATGCAGATAGAAAGAGAATGAGAAGTCAGAAAATGAATACGAAGACAGAAAGAGAACGTGTTGTCACTGACAGAATACACATTCTCAAAAATAACACAGTCAGAATGACAACTTGTAGTCAGAAACAGAACATGCAGCCAGAATGATATGCTACAGTAGAACACGGAGTCACAAAGAGAACACATGGTCAAAAATGGAACACAAAGTCAGAGAGAGAACACGTAGGCAAAGCAGAACATGCTTTTCGAATGACAACCTCAGACAGAAAGAGAAACGTAATCACAATGAGAACAGGCAGTCAGAATGTGAGTAAAAGGAGAGAAAGAAGACAATCCAAAAACCAACACAAGATCGAAAAGGGAACAGATTGTGAAGAAGAGAACACTCAGGAAGGGAAGACGCACAAACATAGTAAGCAGTGAAACATGCATAAATGCAGTCAGAGTGATAACATATATTTTAAAACAGAATACACTGCCAGGAAGATAACATGCAGTTCCAACAGAGAACAGAAAGTCAGAAAGAGAAGAGACAATCAGAAAGAGAAGAGACAGTCAGAAAGAGAAGAGACAGTCAGAAAGAGAAGAGACAGTCAGAAAGAGAACAGACAGTCAGAAAGAGAACAGACAGTCAGAAAGAGATGGTGCATATGGAAAAGAAAATGTACACAGCAAAAGAACATGCAGTGACAGAACTCAGAACAGTACAGCATAGGAATGGGCCCTTCGGCCCACAATGTTGTGCCGAACATGATACCAAATTAAACTAATCTCTTCTGCCTGCCCTTGGTCCATATCCCTCCGTTCCTTGCTGATTCATGTGCTTACCTAGAAGTCCCTTAAATGCTTCTAATATATATTCTCACACCAATACTCCTGGCAGCTTGTTTCAGACTCCTACCACTCTCTGTGTAAAAACATCCTGCCCCTCACATCTCTTTTGAACCTGCCCCCCCCCATCTCACCTTCGATGAATATCCTAGGTTTAGACATTTCAACTCTTGGAAAAAGATTATTACCATCAACTCTACCTATGCACCTCATAATTTTATAGACTTCTGTCAAGTGTCTCTACAGCCTCTGCCACTCCAGAAAAAATCCTGAGTTTTTCTAGCCTCTCCTTATAGCTCACGCCCTCTAATCCAGCAGTACCCTGGTAAATCTCTTCTGCACCCTTTCCAAAGCCTCCACATTTTTCTTGTAATGTTGTGACCAGAATTGAGCACGATACTCTAAGTGTAGCCTAAGCAAAGTCTTATAAAGCTCCAACAGGACATCCTGACTCTTGTACTCAACTCCCTGACTGATAACAGCAAGTATGCCATACGCCTTCTTTTTGACCCTATCTATTTGAGTGGCCACTTTCAGGGAGCTATGGACTTGAACTCCAAGAACCCTCCTGTACATCAAAAAGGTCAGAAAGGAAACACAGAGAGAAAGAAAACATGCAGACAGAGACAGAGCACACAATCAGAAAGAGAAGACACAATCAGCAAGAGAAGACAGTCAGACTAAGAACGTGTAATTAGGATGAGAACATGCAGTCAGGATGAGACACACACATACACACAGAGCATACAGACAGACAGACAGAAAACATGCCAACAGAAAGAAAACATACAGTTAGAAAGTGCAGATGTGAACACACAGTCAGAAAAGGAGCATGCAGCGGCAAGAGAATAGGCCAATGGAAAGAGAACATGTAAAATCACAATCAGGAAGAGAACAAATTTTACAGAGAACATGAACTAAGATAGCATGAAAGAAAATACACTGTGAGGAAGACAACACCCAGACAAAAAAAAGTCAAAAAGAGAACACACATGAACATAAGCAGAAAGAGATTGTGCAGACAGAAAAGAAAACATAGACAGGAAGAGAACGTACAATCTGAAAGAGGACATGCAGACAGACAAAAAACACAGAATCGAAAAAGAGAAGGCACGACCAGAAAGAGAAGACACAGTTAGAAAGAGAACTTGCAGACAGAAAGAGAACATAATCAGATTGAGAAAATGCAGTCAGAAGGAGGACACACAATCCGAAATAGAAGACAATTAGAAAGAAATTGGAATGAAAACATGCAGTCAGCAGGAGCACATTCTGTCAGAAAGAGGTACACAAAACTGAAACAGCTAGAGAACACACAGTCAGAGGCAATATGCACAGAGAAAATGAACATACAGTCTGAAAGACCACACGCAGTCTAAAAGTGAACAGTTCTGAAGAAGGGTCACTGGAACCAAAATGTTAACTTCGATTTCTTCCCACAGATGCTGCTGAGATTTTAGAGCAATTTTTGTTTCTATTTCTGATTTCCAGCATCCAAACTTCTTTTGGTTTCAAAAGTGAACATGCTGGCAGAGAAAGAACACACAGTCAAGAGGAGAACAGAAAGAGTTTCAGAAATAGAAAGAGAACAAATAGAACAGGAAGAGAACAAATAGATTCAGAAAGAGAACACGCCCAAAGACAGTCAGAAAGAAAGCACAGTCAGAAAAGGAACACTCAATCAGAAAGAGAATACACAGTCAGAATGAGAACATCCAATTAAAAGGAAAAGATGTAGTCAGAATGAGAACACAAGGTCAGGATGAGAAAATGCAGTCACAATGAGAACACGTAGACAGAAAGAGATCATGCAACAAAAAAAAGGTGAACACACAGACAGAAAGAGAATGAGCAGTCAGAGAAAAAACATGCAGGGAACACAAAGGTGAAAGTGAATGCACAGTTCAAAAAAGAGCACACCCAAGCAGAGTAAAGAAAAATCACCGAAGCAGTCAGAGAACCCGCAGTCAGAAAAAGAACAGTCACACACGCAGTTAGCACGAGAAGATGCAATAACAAGACTATATGCACACAGAAAGAGAACATGCAGTCCAAAAGACCATACAGTCCGAAAGTAAATATGCTGGCAGAAAGAAACACACAGTGACAAAGAAACCACACAGTCACAAAACTAACATTCAGTCATAAACAGAACATGAAGTCAGAATGTGAGCATACTGTCAGAAAGAGAACAGTCATAAACAGAACACACAGGCATAAAGAGAACATACAATCAGAAAGAGAACACGCAATCAGATTGAGACCACACAGTCAGAAACAGAACACGCAATCAGAAAGAAAACATGCAATTGGAAAGTGAACACCCAGTCACAAAGAAATTAGGTCAGAAAAGGAACATTCATCTGATTGAGAACACATAATCTGAAGAAGAACACGGAGTCAGAATGAGAAAGGAGAACACACAGATAAAAATAGACCATGTAGTCAGAGAAGGAACATTGAGTCAAAAACAGAACATGCCGATGAAAGAGAACACACAATCAGAAAGAGAAGATAAAGTCAGAGAGAACACAATCAGAATACGAACACATATTCAGAAAGAAAACACACCTCCATAAGGAGAACGTACAGTCAGAATGAGAAGATGCAGTCAGAATAAGAACACAGCTAGAGAGAAAATATGTACACAGAGAACAATCAGAAATGGTACTTAATTAAAAAGAGTATATCCAGTCAGAAAGAAAACATTTGGTTAAAAACTGAACATGTCGTCAGAAAGAAAACACAGAGACAGAAGGAGAACATACAGACAGAAATACCATTATTAGTTAGAGAAAGAACATGCAATCAGAAAGAAAACACACAAACACTCTCAGAAAAACAAAAGTGAACCTGCAGTCAGAAAGGGTACAGGCATACATGCATTTAGCAAGAGAAAATGCAGTCACAGAGACAACACGCACAGAGAAAGACAGCAGACAGTCTGAATGAGAACAGACTGTTCAAAAGAGAACACAAAAGCGCAGGCTGAAAATAAATCAAAAAGGGAACAAGTGCATACACAGTCAGAAGGAGAACACTGTCAAAAAAGCACTTGCAGTCAGCAGGGAACACTGTCAGCAAATGAATGACAACATGCAAACAGAAAGACAACACAGACATAAATAGAAGAAGTAGTCAGAGAAGGAGTGCATGGTTAGAAAGAGTAAACACAGACGGAAAGAGAATGTGCATAAATACTGTCAGAAAACAACACTGAAGCAGCAAGCGGACCCACAGTCAGAAAAAGAACAGCAAACATGCACTTAGAAACAGAACATACACTCATGGAAGCTATATGCACAGAGAAAGGGAACAGGCAGTGTGAAACACCACACACTGTCCAAATGTTAACACACTGGCAGAAAAAGAACGCACAGTTGGAAAGAGAGCAGGCAGTCTGAAAGGAAAATGCAGCCAGAATGATAATACGCAGTCAGGAAGAGAACACGCGTAAACATGGTCAGAAACACAACACTGAAGCAGCTAGAGAACCCAATATCAGAAAGAGATTTCGCATATATGCACTTAGCAAGAGAACATACAGTCACAGAGACAATACACACACACAGAAAGAGAACAGACAGTTAGAAACAGAATACTTTCTGTCTGTACTTTTGTGTAAATCAGTTAAAAAGAGAACAAATGTAGATGTAGTCAGAAAGAGAACAGCAGCAACCAGAATTAGAAAGAGAACACACAAAGACAGTCAGAAAGAAAACACAGTCAGCAAGGGAACACAAAGTCAACAAGAGAACAAGTAATCAGAATGAGAACATGTGAGAAAAAGAACACACAGTCAGAAAGGGAACAGGCAGTCAGAAACAGAACACACAGCCAGAATGACAATACATAGCCAGAAGGAGAACACACACAGGGACAGGGAACATGTGTGATCATCATCAGACAGAAAACATACAGCCAGAAAAAAGAACACACAGTCAGAATGAGCACATGTAGCCTGAAAGAGAACAGGCATACATGCACTAAGCAAGAGAACACGTAGTTATGGAGACAACACACACACAAAAAGAGAGCAGGTAGTCTGGAAGACCACACGCAGTCCAAGGGTTAACACACTGTCAGAAAAAGAACATACGATCGGAAAGAGCTCAGACAGTCTGAATGAGAAAGAAGTTAGCAAGAGAATACACAAAAATGCAGACGGGGGACAACTTGAGCAACCTTCCAGTCCTCTGGCACCTCACCTGTGTTTAAGGATGTCACAAAGATATCTGTCAAGGCCCCAGCTATTTCCTCTCTCACCTCCCTCAGCAACCTGGGATAGATCCCATCCGATCCTGGGGATTTGTTCACCTTAACAACCTCTAGTCTACCCAACACATCTTCCCTACTGATGCCAACATGATCTAGATCAAACTTCTATCTCTAATCTCAAAATTCATGTTCCTCTCCTCACCGAACACTAATGCAAAGTAATCATTCAGAATCTCACTCATTCTCTCAGGTTCGACGCACAGCCTTCCTTCATTATCCTTTAGTGGACCAATCCTTTCTCTAGTTACCCGCTTGCTTCTTATATAAGAATAAAATGCTTTGGGATTCTCCTTAATTCTGCTCACGAAAGCTATTTCATTACCCCTTTTTAGGCCGCTTGATTCCTTGAGTAGGACCAATCTTAAACAAGGAATCAAGCTTACTGTACTATATTCTAACATACATTCAGAAAGATAACTCTCACAAACACACTCTGAAGGAGAACATCCAATCAGCAGAGAATAAGAAAACACTCAATCAGAATGCAATCAGAAAGATGACATGCTCAGTTAAGACAGACAACATGCAGTAAGGAAAGAAGCATATAAACAAAATGAGAACACACAGTCAGGAAAAGAAAATGCAACCAGAAAATGAATACACAATGGAAAATGAAGGTGCAGATGCTGTCAGAAAGAAAACATGTAGTCAGAAATAGAATACATAGAAAGAGAATGCACATTCACAAAAATAACATGCAGTCAGAATGACAACACAAAATCAGAATGAGAACAGACAGCCACAATGAGAATACAGTCAGGAAGAAAACACACAGACTGAAACAGAACACAGTCTGAAAGAGATCACACAACCTTAAGAATTATGTGGAGGTGCTGGTGTTAGACTGGAGTGGACAAAGTTAAAAACCATACAACACCAGATTCTAGTTCAATAGGTTAGTCTATCTATCTTTCAGCACGCTGCTCCATCATCAGGTAGCTGTGGAGCAGGATCATAAGACACAGAATTGCCCAGCCTTCAGGACAATATCGACCACAACATCGTACAACCCTGTCATGGCAACCACTGCAAGAGGCATCAGCGTGTCAACATGGATACCGCCATGACACATGGGGACAACACCCACCACGTACACAGCAGGTATTCATGTGACTCGGCCACCATGGTCTACCTCATACGTTGCAGGCAAGGATGCCCCAAAGCATGGTACATTAGTGTGACGAAGCAGACGCTACGACAACAGATGAATGGACACCGCGCAACAGTCACCAAACAGGGGTGTTTCCTCCCAGCCAGGGAACACTTCAGTGGTCAGGGACATTCGGCCTCAGATTTTCGAGTGACCATCCTCCAAGGCGGACTTCAGGATACACAACAATGCAAAGTGGCTGAGCAGAAGCTGATAGTCAATTTCAGTATCCATGGGGATGGCCTCAACTGGGACCTTGGGTTCATGTCACACTACAGGGGACCCCACTGCACTATACACACACACATGCACACACACATACACTTTTACATATTCACACACCCACGCAAACCCTCTTGCATACACACACATATACCTCTGACATTCACATGCACGTACACACTCTACCAAGCACATGCAGACGCAAACATACACTCTCTCATGTGTACTCACACATTCTTTCATATGCTGTTGTATTGTTTTGGAACTTTGGAAAAAAAATCAAAACAACAGCAGTTTTAAAAGGGAGAAGAACAGACAAAGGAAGCATATGGCGAGGACAGTGCAGGAGAGAGAGAGAGAGAGAGAGAACCTGCACAGTTACTGCCTTTGCTGTTTTGAATTCATGTATCGCTGGACATCGGAGTGCATCTGGGAAACTTAACAAACGGTGAAATTCACAACTAATCTTGAAGGAATCTTTACAGCACAGAATCAGATAAGTTAATCGTTGTTTTAAGTCTGTCCAATAGAAAGGTTGCAGTGGTGAGTGGAGTGGGTTCTTTCTTGATTATGTGTTTTTGGAGATATGTCTCTTGATTAAACTTAAAATATAAGCCATAACTATTAATTTAACCTGGGGCAGTGTTTTGTAGAGGAATAAGACGGTGTTATTTTCTGGGTCTGTAGATTGTGAAGGAGCAAAAATGGCCTTTAGTACAGTGATATGTTCTCCTTCTCAGATGTGAGAATTTAAAGAGAGTTTAAAGGTTACTGCAGATTATATCTGCCATAAATGCTGTTGGATGCGAATCTGATCAGATCGAATGGATCGGTTGGAGAGACAGTTAGTAGCAATGAGAAATTTGCAACAGTATGTGATGGATGGCAGTTATAGGAAGGGGGGGGGGGGTGTGTGTGTGGGAAGTCTCAGATATAGTCACATAGATGGGTTAACTCCAGGAAAGGTAAGAGAGGTAGGCACCTAGGGCAGGGTTTTTTTTGTGGATATACTCATTTCAAACAGGTATGCTGTTTTGGAAAATGTAGGGGGTGATGGATTCTAAGGGGAACATAGCACGAACAGCCAAGTTTCTGGTATTGAGACTGACTCGAATGCAACGAGGGGTACATCGGCTTCCAAGAGATTAATTGTGTTTGGGGATTCTCTTGTCTGAGGTACAGACAGACGTTTCTGTGGCCAGCAGAGAAAAAGCAGAATGGTGTGTTGTTTCCCTGGTGCCAGGATCAAGGACGTCTTAGAGAGGGTGCAGAATGTTCTCATGGGGGAGAGGGGCCAGCAAGAGGTCATTGTCCACATTGGAACCAACGACATTGGAAGGGAAAAGGTTGAGATTCTGAAGGGAGATTACAGAGAGTTAGGCAGAAATTTAAAAAGGAGGTCCTCGAGAGTAGTAATATCTGGATTACACTCAGTGCTACGAGCTAGTGAGGGCAGGAATAGGAGAATTGAGTAGATGAATGCATGGATGAGGAGCTGGTGTATGGGAGAAGGATTTACATTTTTGGATCATTGGAATCTCTTTTGGGGTAGAAGTGACCTGTACAAGAAGGGCGGATTACACCTAAATTGGAAGGGGACAAATATACTGGCAGGGAAATTTGCTAGAGCTGCTCGGGAGCATTTAAACCAGTAAGGTGGGGCGTGGGACCAAGGGAGATAGTGCAGAAAGCGATCATTCTGAGACTGGTACAGTTGAGAACAGAAGCGAGTCAAACAGTCAGGGCAGGCAGAGGCAAGGTAGGACTAACAAATTAAACTGCATTTATTTCAATGCAAGGGGCCTAACAGGGAAGGCAGATGAACACTGGGCATGGTTAGGAACATGAGACTGGGATATCATAGCAATTATGGAAACATGGCTCAGGGATGGGCAGGACTGGTAGCTTAATGTTCCAAGATACAAATGCTACAGGAAGGATAGAAAGGGAGGCAAGAGAGGAAGGGGAGTGGCATTTTTGATAAGGGATAGCATTACAGCTGTGCTGAGGGAGGATATTCCCGGAAATACATCCAGGGAAGTTATTTGGGTGGAATTCAGAAATAAGAAAGGGATGATCACCTTATTGGGATTGTAGTATAGACCCCGTAATAGTCAGAGGGAAATTGAGAAACAAACTTGTCAGGAGATCTCAGTTATCTGTAAGAATAATAGGGTGGTTATGGTAGGGGATTTTAATTTTCCAAATATCGACTGCGACTGCCATAATGTGAAAAGTTTAGATGGAAAGGAATTTGTTAAATGCATACAAGACAATTTTCTGATTCAGTATGTGAATGTACCTATTAGAGAAGGTGCAAAAATTGACCTACTCTTAGGAAATAACGCAGGGCAGATGACTGAGGTGTCAGTGGGGGAGCACTTGGGGGCCAGCGACCATAATCCTATTAGATTTAAATAGTGATGGAAAAGGATAGACCAGATCTAAAAGTTGAAGTTCTAAATTGGAGAAAGGCCAATTTTGACGGTATTAGGCAGGAATTTTCGAAAGCTGATTCGGGGCAGATGTTTGCAGGTAAAGAGACGACTGGAAAATGGGAAGCCTTCAGAAATGAGATAACGATAAACCAGAGAAAGTATATTCCTGTCAGGGTGAAAGGAAAGGCTGGTAGGTGTAGGGAATGCTGGATGACTAAAGAAATTGAGGGTTTGGTTAAGTAAAAGGAGGAAGCATATGTCGGGTACAGACAGGATAGATCGAGTGAATCCTTAGAAGAGTATAAAGGAAGTAGGAGTATACTTAAGAGGGAAATCAGGAGGGCAAAAAGGGGACATGAGATAGTTTTGGAAAATAGAATTAAGGAGAATCCAAAGGGTTTTTACAAATACATTAAGGACAAAAGGGTAACTAGGGAGAGAATAGGGCCCCTCAAAGATCAGCAAGGAGGTCTTTGTGTGGAGCCGCAGGAAATGAGGGAGATACTAAATTAATATTTTGCATCAGTATTTACTGTGGAAAAGGATATGGAAGATATAGACTGTAGGGAAATAAATGGTGACATCTTGCAAAATGTCCAGATTACAGAGGAGGAAGTGCTGGATGTCTTGAAACGGGTAAAGGTGGATAAATTCCCAGGACCTGATCAGGTGTACCCGAGAACTCTGTGGAAAGCCAGAGAAGTGAATACTGGGCCTTTTGCTGAGATATTTGTATCATAGTCACAGGTGAGGTGCTGGAAGAGTGGAGGTTGGCAAACGTGGTGCCACTGTTTAAGAAGGGCGGTAAGGACAAGCCAGGGAACTATAGACCAGTGAGCCTGACCTCGGTGGTGGGCAAGTTGTTGGAGAGGATCCTGAGGGACAGGATGTACATGTATTTGGAAAGGCAAGGACTGCTTAGGGATACTCAGCATGGCTTTGTGCGTGGGAAGTCATGTCTCACAAACTTGATTGAGTTTTTTGAAGAAGTAACAAAGAGGATTGATGAGGGCAGAGCAGTAGATGTGATCTATATGGACTTCAATAAGGCGTTCGACAAGGTTCCCCATAGGAGACTGATTAGCAAGGTTTGATCTCATGGAATATAGGGAGAACTAGCCACTTGGATACAGAACTGGCTCAAAGGTAGAAGACAGAGGGTGGTGGTGGAGGGTTGTTTTTCAGACTGGAGGCCTGTGACCAGTGGAGTGCCACAAGGATCAGTGCTGGGTTCTCTCCTTTTTGTCATTTACAGAAATGATTTGGATGAGAGCATAAGAGGTATAGTTAGTAAGTTTGCAGATGACACCAAAATTGGAGGTGGAGTGGACAGCGAAGAGGGTTACCTCAGATTACAACAGGATCTTAACCAGATGGGCCAATGGGCTGAGAAGTGGCAGATGGAGTTTAATTCAGATAAATGCGAGGTGCTGCATTTTGGGAAAGCAAATCTTAGCAGAACTTATACACCTAATGGTAAGGTCCTAGGGAGTGTTGCTGAACAAAGAGACTTTGGACTGCAGGTTCATAACTCCTTGAAAGTGGGGTCGCAGGTAGATATGATAGTGAAGAAGGCATTTGGTATGCTTTCCTTTATTGGTCAGAGTATTGAGTACAGGAGTTGGGAGGTCATGTTGTGGTTAGGCCACTGTTGGAATATTGCATGCAATTCTGGTCTCCTTCCTAGCAAAAAGATGTTGTGAAACTTGAAAGGGTTCAGAAAAGATTTACAAGGATATTGCCAGGGTTGGAGCTATAGGGAGAGGCTGAACAGACTGGCGCTGTTTTCCCTGGAGCGTCTGAGGCTGAGGGGTGACCTTATAGAGGTTTACAAAATTATGACGGGCATGGATAGGGTAAAAAGGCAAAGTGTTTTCCCTGGGGTCAGGGAGTCCAGAACTAGAGGGCATAGGTTTAGGGTGAGAGGGGAAAGATATAAAAGAGACCTAAGGGGCAACTTTTTCACACAGAGGGTGGTACGGGTATGGAATGAGCTGCCAGAGGAAGTGGTGGATGCTGGTACAATTGCAACATTTAAGAGGCATTTGGATGGGTATATGAATTGGAAGGGTTTGGAGGGATATGGGGCGGGTGCTGGCAGGTGGGACTAGATTGGGTTGGGATATCTGGTCGGCATGGCCGGGTTGAACCGAAGGGTTTGTTTCCGTGCTGTACATCTCTATGACTCTGTGACTCTCTCTCCCTCTGCACACACACTCATAAGTCTTTGCACTTGCAGAATTGTATTTGCAGATACATTCTATTTTGCTAAAAAAGCACACAATCTGCAGGCAGTCAATCCATCTAACATTTTATAAATTTCTACTTTGTAAACAGAACCAATCTGACTCAAGATTGGGATACAGACAGACTCTAACCTCACACCTTTAATGCATTGTCTGAGCTGAGATGTCATCTTTTTTAAAAATAAAACTTTAAGTTATCTCAAGAATGTGGTTTAAACGTAATTCTGGGATTTCCATATTAATGAAGCGAATCCTGCAACCCATTCTAAAATATGAAAGACTTATCAGCAATCTAGGTTTGTTCAATATATTGCTTCAGTTGCATGACATTGTGGTCTTTTGCTATAAATTCTGTGACTTATGATTCTGTTCCACAACTACCTCATAAAGGAGCAGCGTTCTGAAAGCTAGTACTTCCAAATAAACCTGTTGAACTACAACAACCCGGTGTTGTGTGATTTTTAACTTAATCTTAAAGAAAGCAAGCAATCCAAAAGAGAACATGTACTTAGAATGGGAAAACACGCAGATGGAAAGAGAGAACATGCAGACAGAAAGAGAGGACACAGACCAGAAAGAGAGAATTTGCAGTCAGAAAGGGAACATACAATCAGAAAGAAAACAGCAGTGTGAACAAGAACACTTAGAAAACTAACACTTGGTCAGAAAGTGAACACGGTCAGAAAGAAAACATGCTGTCAGAAAGATAATATGCACAAGTGCAGTCTGAATGACAACACATAGTAAAAACAAAGAGCAGTCAGAAAGAAAATGTACAATCAGCAAGACAGGCGCTCAAAAAGTGAACATGCAGACAGAGAGAGATCATGCAGTCCTAAAAGAACACTCATTCACAAAAATTACATGTAATCAGAACAACAACATGCAGAAAGAAAGAGAACATGCAAGTAGAGTGACACCCAACAGCTGGAGGGAGAAGACATAGAAACAGAACATACTGACAGAAAGAGAACCTGCAGTCCAAAAGAGAACATGCTATCAGAATGAACAAACACAGAGACAGAAAGAGAAATATTGCAGACAGAAAGAGAATACATATCAGCAAGAGAATATGCAGTCAGAACAGGAGTCAAAAATGGCACATACAGTCAAAAAGTGAATACACAGAAAGAAAAAAGGGACTCAGGAAGTTAACAGGCATTCATAAAGAGAACATACATGAGTAACAAGGAATCGTACAGGATGTAGGAACAAATTACTGCAGATGCTGGAATCTATACTGAAAACAAATGCTGGAGATCACAACGGGTCAGGTAGCATCTATAGAGAGAGAGCAAGCTAATGTTTCGCATCTACATGACTCTATCAGAGCTGAGGTGAAGTGAGGAGAGGGAGGGAAAGCATTTATGCTATAGTTTGGTGGTGGGGCGCGGGGGGAGGTGGTTGTTGGTGGGTGTCAGGTGCTGGTGGAGAAAAGACTTTAGTCATTTACATTAAGTGATCGGAATGAGAGAATAGCAGAACAATGGTGTGTATCCTGCCAGCATGAAAGGACAGCAAGTGGGATGGGAATTGTCCAGGACAGGATCAGATCTGTGCCAACACATGACACCTTTCTACACTAAAAATCTTTTGTTTTTATGTGGTCCATATCCCTCTATTCCCTGTGTATTCATGTATCTGTCAAGATGCTGCTTAAACATTGCATCTGCTTCTGCCAAGATCCATGACCTTCTGCCACACAGCTTCTTCCAACACCCATCACCTTCTGCCACACAGCTTCTTCCAACACCCATCACCTTCTGCCACACAGGCAGGTAGTCAGAAAGAGAACACTCAGTTAGAAAAGGAACACACACAAACATAGCAAACAGTAAAATGCAGACATGTGTGGTCCTTATGAATTTATACATTTTAAAAAAAGGTCAGTAAGAGAACACAGCCTCAGAACGAAAACATACAGTCAGAAAAATATGCACAAATGAACTCAGAAGAATGACATGAGTCAGTAAGACAACAGGTGGTCAGCAAGAGAACATGCCATCAGAATAAGAGCTGGCCATCAGAATCAACATGCAGTCAAAGCAGCAGACAGACAGAAAATGAATACGCACACAGAAACAGGAGACACATTCACAAAAATAAACACACAGAAAATACACAGTTACAAAGACAACTCACATTCAGAATGGCGACGCACATTCAGATAAGAACACATATTCACAAAGCACATTCGGAACAAACAGAACAATCACATAAAATTAGAAGAAGAACACACAATCAGGATGAGTATAGACATTCAGAAGAGAACTCACAAAAACATAGGAAACACCGAACACACAATCAGGATGCCACACCCAGTCAGAACGAGAACTTGCAGTCAGAAAAAGAACAAGGCGTCAGAAAGAGAACCCTGCATCAAAATGTGCACACACAGTCAGAACGAGAACACACAGTCAGAATGAGAACTCGCAGTCAGAATGAGAACGCGCAGTCAGAAAGAGAACGCGCAGTCAGAAAGAGAACGCGCAGTCAGAAAGAGAACGCGCAGTCAGAACGAGAACGCGCAGTCAGAACGAGAACGCGCAGTCAGAACGAGAACACGCAGTCAGATTAAGAACACGAGAGAAAATGCAGTCAGAAAGTGATGACGCAATCAGAAAGAGATCACACAGTGAGAAAGTGAATACACATTCAGAAGGAGCTCGTGCACAAATTAAGTCATAAGAATAATACGAGTCAGAATACAAAATGTAGTCAGGAAGACAACAACATGCAGTACACACTGTCAGAATGAGAACATGCAGTTAGAATGAGAACATGCAGTTAGAATGAGAACATGCAGTTAGAATGAGAACATGCCAGTCGAATGAGAACATGCCAGTCGAATGAGAACATGCCAGTCGAATGAGAACATGCAGTCAAGAAGTTCACATGCAGCCAGTGGAACACACAGAAAAAAAATGCACATAGGAGAACAGGCATTCAGAAAGAAAACACAGTCAAAAAACAACACACAAACAGAACTGCATGCATCAGAATAACAACACCTATTCAGACAAGAACACACAATCAGAATGAGAACACGAAATAACCAGAACATATAATCAGAACAAGAACATGCATTTAGAACAAGATCAGATATTCAGAAAGATAACACACACAAATGCATACAGAAGGAGAATATGCAGTCGGCGAGAGAACCCACAAATACGTAGTAAACAGAGAACATACAGCAAGGACATAAACAGACGTCAGAATGATGACATGCTGAAACAAAGTCAGAGAGAGAACATGTAGCAAGGAAGGCAGCATTCAATCAGAAGGAGAACACACAGACAGCATGAGAATGTACAGATAGACCAAGAAAACACTGACAGAGAAAGAACATGTAGATAGAAAATGAAAGGATACACAGAGAGTGAACACACAGAAGCAGTGAGAAAGAGAATGTGGAATCAAAAAGGGAACAAGTAGAATGAAGATACTCATTCACGAAAGTAACACAGTTGGACCGCCAACATTGAATTGAGAAAGAGAACAGGCACTCACAATGAGAATACGCAGTCACAAAAAAAATGCAGTCAAAAAAGGAACATGCAGTCCGAGACAGAGCATACAGTCAAAAAGTGAACACACAGAAATGTGAGACTCGGTCAGATTGTAAACATGTGGTCAGACATAGATATTGCAGTCACGCAGTTAGAAAGGAAACATGCACAAATATTGCAAGCAATAGGCACACAATAATGCAGTCATAATGATGACTCACATTTGGGAATAACAACACAGTCAGGCAGACAACACGTAGTCAGATAGAGAGCACAGTCAGACGAGAACTTTCAGAGGAAGAACACAGTCAGAGAGAGAACACAGTCATAAAGAGGATAGTTAAAAAGAGAATGTGCATATAATCTTTCAAAAAGTGAACATGCAGTCAGATAAAGAACACACAATCAGAATAACAATACGCAGTCAGAATGAGGACAAGCACATAACACAGTCAGAAAGGGAACATGCAGCCACTAAGCAATTATGCAGTCAGAAAATGAACATGCAATCAAAAGGAGAACAGGCATTCAGAAAGTTAACAAGCAACAAAAAGAGAACATGCACATGCGCATTTGAACATGCATTCAAAAAGCGAATATGCAGTCAGATAAAAAACACACAACTGAAATGAGAATTCACAGTCAGAATGAGAACCAGCACATAATGCAATCAAAAAGAGAACATGCAGTCAAGAAGCGATTACACAGTCAGAAAATGAACGTGCAATCAAAAGGAGAACAGTCAGAAGGTTAACAGGCATCAAGAAGAGAACATGCACATACGCAGTCAAAAAGGGAACATGCAGTCAGAAAGGGAACCTGGCACTGAAAGGGAACACAGAAATAGAACATACAGTCAGGAAGGGAATCACACAGTAAAGAACAGAGAACACCTTTGGGAATGATAACCTGTCAAATGAGAAAATATCGTCACAATGAGAACAGGCGGTCAGAATGTGAACATGGAGAGAGAAAAATGAAATGCTGACAGAAAAAGAGCATGTAGATAGAAAATGAAACTGCAGACAGGTAGTGAACATGCAGATACAGATAGAAAGAGAATGCACAGTCAGAAAAAGAACAAGGAGAAAGAGGATACTCATTCATGAAAGTAACATGCAGTCGGAATGCCAACATTGAATTTAGAAAGTGAAACAGGCACTCACTAAGAATACAAAGTCACGAAAAAAGGACGCAGTTAGAAAGGGAACATGCAATCCGAGACAGAATGGGAAAACACGCAGCTGGAAAGACAGAATATGCACAGTCAGAAAGAAAACACACAATCAGGTTGAGAACACACATTCAAAAAGAAAATACGCCATCAAAGAGTGAACACTCACAAAGGGAACACTTGGTCAAAATGCGAACATGCGGTCAGATATCTAACACGCAGCCAGAAACAGAACACGCACAAACGCAGCCACAATACGCAGATAGGAAAAGAAAAACAGACAGAAAGAAAACTTGTAGTTGCAGTTGGAAAGAAAGCATGCAGTCAGAAAACACATACATAGAAAGAGAACACTCATTCAGAAAAATAACACGTAGTCAGAAAGATAACATGAAATCAGATGGAGAACAGGCACAAAAAAAGAGAATATGCAGTTGGAATGGGAAACCACACAGCTGGAAAGAGAGGACATGCAGTCAGAAAGAGGACACACAGACAAAAAGAGAACATGCCGTCAAAAAGTGAACACTCGGAAAGGCGACTCTCAATCAGAATGTGAGCATACAGTCTAACCCAGAACAGGTAGTCAGAAACAGAAATCATGGTATGAAAGACAACATGCACAAATGCAGTCAGAATGACAACATGGAGTCAGGAAGTCAACACACAGTCAGAAAGAGAACACAGTCTGAAAGACAGCAGGCAGTTAAAAAGAGAACAACCACATGTGTAATCAAAGAAGGAACATGCAGCAAAAAAGCACATGAGTCAGAAAAAGAAAGGGAACACAAACAGGCAAAAACAGAACAAGCTTTCAGAATGACAACCATAGTCAGAAAGAAAAATGTCATCATAATGAGCACAAGCAGTCAGAATGTTAACACACAGAGAGACAGAAAACATGCAAGATAAAACGCACTAGTCCAGTCCAAAAGCTAACACAAAGTCAAAACGGAACATGCAGTAAAGAGAATACGCAGTTTAGAAAGGGAACACGCACAAATGTAATAAGCAGTAAAATATGCATATATGAATATGTATGAATAACATACATTTTAAAATGCTCAACACTCAATAAAAACAACAAAGAAAAGGGAACTGTCAGTAGCAAAGAAACAGTCTGACAGAAGGGAATATGCAACCAGAATAGGTCACACAATCAGTCAATAAATTAACGTGCAGTTAAAAAGGGTACACACAGTCAGAAAGTGAACACAGTCAAGAAGAGAACACAGTCATAAAAACAAGATACAGCCACAGAATGAATACATTGTCAGAGACAGAAAACACATCGTAAGAAAGAAAACATGCAGTCAGAAAGAGAACATGCAGTTAGAAAGTTAACAAGCAGTCAAAAACAGAACATGAACACACAGTCAGAAAGGGAACATGCAAAATGTGGTAAGGAGTAAAACATGCACATATGCAGTCAGAATGATAACGTACAGTCTAAAACAGAACACAAGGTCAGAAAGACAACATACCATCAGAATGAGAACACGGAGTCAGGAAGGGAACATTTTGTCAGAAAGAGTACTTGCAATCTGAAAAGGAATACCCTGTCAGAAAAGAAACAGGCATCAGAAAGAGAACATTCACACACATAGACAAAAAGGTAACACTCTGGCAGAATCAGAGCACACTGTCAGAATGAGAAGACGCAGTTGGAAAGTTAACAAGCAGTGAAAGCGAACATGCACACGTGTGGTTAAGAACTGAACACTCAGTCAGAAAGAACCGGCAATCAAAAAAGAACACAATTAGAAAGGGAACATGCACAAACATAGAAAGCAGAAAAATATGCATATATTCAATCAGAATGATAATACACATTTTAAAAGAGAACACAAGGTCAGAATGAGAACATGCCTTCAGAATGAGAACATGCAGTCAGGAAGGAAACACGCCTTCAGTAAGAGAACACACCAAAAGCATGGTCCAAAAGCCAATATAAACTCAAAATAGGAACAGGCAGCCAGAAAGAGAACACTCAGCTAGAAAGGCAACATTCTACCAAATTGACAGCACACATTCAGAATGATGGAGTTTGCACATTCTCCCCGTGTCTGCGTGGGTTTCCTCCGGGTGCTCCGGTTTCCTCCCACAGTCCAAAGATGTGCAGGTCAGGTGAATTGGCCATGCTAAATTGCCCGTAGTGTTAGGTAAGAGGTTGATGTAGGGATATGGGTGGGTTGTGCTTCGGCGGGGCGGAGTGGACTTGTTGGGCCGAAGGGCCTGTTTCCACACTGTAAATAATCTAATCTAATAACATGCAACCTGCAAGAGAACACGCAATCATAGAAAAAGAAATCGTACAATCCCTAGTGTGGAAACAGGCCATTTGGTCCAACAAGTCCACACCAACCCTCTGAAGAGTAATCCTCTCACATATCTATTCCCTTACCCTAATACTCTACATTTACCTCTGACTAATGCACCTAAACTACACATCCCTGAACACTATGGGCAATTTAGCATGAACACTTCACCTAACCTGTACATCTTTGGATTGTGGGAGGAAACTGGAGCACCCGGAGGAAACCCACGCAGACACAGGGATGACATGCAATCTCCACAGAGACAGTTGCCCAAGGCTGGAATCAATCCTGGGTCCCTGGCACTGTGAGGCAACAGCGCTAACCACTGAGTGACTGTGCCAATCAGTGTGTTAACACGCAGTCAGAAAATTAACAGACAGTTAGAAAGGGAATACTGTCAGAAAGAGATTACTCCATTAGAAAGGGAAAACACAGTCGGAAAGAGAACATTCATGCAGAATGAGAACACACTGTCAAACAGAGAAAACACCATCAAAAAGTGAACAAGCAGAAATGTAACAGTTGGTCAGAAGGCAAAAACGCAGTCAGAAATAGAACACGCAGTCACACAATTAGAAAGGGTACATGCAAAAACATAGCAAGCAGTAAAACACACATATGCATTCAGAATGATAACACACATTTTAGAAGAGAACGTGCCATCAGTAAAAGAACACACAATCAGGGAGAGGTCTGAACGGGAATACACCATCAGAATGGGGACATTCAATCAGAATAGGAAGAAGATAGGAGACAGAGGGTGGTGATTGAGGGTTGCTTTTCAGACTGGAGGCCTGTAACCAGTGGTATGCCACAATAATTGGTGCTTCATCCACTACTTTTCATCATTTATATAAATGATTTGGATATGATCATAAGGAGGTATAGTTAGCAAGTTTGCAGATGACACCAAAATTGGAGGTGCAGTGTACAGTGAAGAAGATTACCTCAGAATACAATGGAATCTTGATCAGATCAGCCAATACACCAAGGAGTGGCAGATGGAGTTTAATTTAGAGAAATGTGAGGTGCTGCATTTTGGTCGGGCAAATCAGGACGGGCCGTAATGGGTTATAATGGGGAGTGTTGCTGAACAAAGAGACCTTGGAGTGCAGGCTCATAGTTCCTTGAAATAGGAGATGTAGTTAGAACATAGAATATAACAGCGCAGTACAGGCCCTTCAGCCTCGATGTTGTGCCGACCTGTCATACCAATCGGAAGTCCACCTAACCTACACTATTCCATGTATGTCCATATGCTTGCCAATGACGACTTAAATGTACTTATAGTTGGTGAATCTACTACTGTTGCAGGCAAAGCATTCCATACCCTTACTACTCTCTGAGTAAAGAAAGTACCTCTGACATCTGTCCTATCTCTATCACCCCTCAATTTAAAGCTATGCCCCCTCGTGCTTGCCGTCACCATTCTTGGAAAAAGGCTCTCCCTGTCCACCCATCTAACCCTCTGATTATCTTATATGTCTCTACTAAGTCACCTCTCAATCTTCTTCTCTCTAACGAAAACAGCCTCAAGTCCCTCAGCCTTCCCTCGTAAGACCTTCCCTCCATACCAGGCAACATCCTAGTAAATCTCCTCTGCACCCTTTCCAAAGCTTCCACACCCTTCTTATAATGCGGTGACCAGAACTGTACACAATACTCCAAGTGCGGCTGCACCAGAGTTTGTACAGCTGTAGCATAACCTCATGGTTCCGGAACTTGATCCCTCTATTAATAAAAGCTAAAACACTGTATGCCTTCTTAACAACCCTGTCAACCTGGGTGGCAACTTTCAAGGATCTGTGTACCTGGACACCGAGATCTCTCTGCTCATCTACACTACCAAGAATCTTACCATTAGTCCAGTACTTTGCATTCCAGCTACTCCGACCAAAGTGAACCACCTCACACTTGTCCACATTAAACTCCATTTGCCACCTCTCAGCCCAGCTCTGCAGCTTATCTATGTCTCTCTGTAACCTACAACATCCTTCGTCGCTATCCACAACTTCACCGACAACTTGGTGTCATCTGCAAATTTAGTAACCCACCCTTCTACGTCCTCATCCAGGTCGTTTATAAAAATGACGAACAGCAGTGGACCCAACACCGACCCTTGCCGTACACCACTGGTAACTGGATTGAATAGTGAAGGCGGCGTGTGGTATGCTTTCCTTTATTGGTCAGTGCATTGAGTTTAGAGTTGACAGGTCATGTTGTGGCTGTACAGGAACATTGGTTAGGTCACTTTTGGAATGCTGCATGCAATTTTGGTCTTTGTGCTTTAGGATGTTGTGAAACCTGAATGGGTTCAGAAAAGATTTACAAGGACGTTGCCAGGTTGGAGAGTTTGAGCTACAGGGAGAGGCTGACCCAGCCCTTTACCCTATCCCTGTAATCTGGCATTTCCCATGGCTAATCCACCTACACTGCATATTCCTGGACTCTATGGGCAATTTAGCCTGGCCAATCCACCCTAACCTGCACATCTTTGGGCTTTGGATCCAGAGGGGAAAACACAGGTATGGAGAGAATGTGCAACTTCTCACAGACAATCGCCCGAGGGTGGGATCGAACCTGGGTCCCTGACAACAACAACACGGTCAGGAAGAGAAAATATAGTCAGGAAGAGAATACACACTTGCAATGAGAAAATGTAGTCAGAAAGAGAAGACACACCCGAAAGAGAACATGCAGTCAGAGTGGGAAATTATACAGCCGGAAATGGTGAACACAGTTAGAAAGAGACAGCACAGTCAGAAAGAAAGAATGAAGACCTGAAATAGTGAACACAGACCAGAAAGAAAGTGCACCGTCAGAGAAGGAACATGGCATCAGAAAGGAAACACTCAGAAAGGTTGCACTCAGTCAGGAAGGTAACACTCAGTCAGACATAAAACACAGTCAGAAAGACAACAGGCACAAATGAAGCCTGAATGACAATATACAATCTGAAAGAGAACACAGAGAGAGAGGACACACACTCAGAAAGACTGACAGGTATGTTCATATTCAGAATACACAGTCAGAAAGGAACATGCAGTAAGTACAAATGTGTACAAACACATTACAAAAATAACATTCAATTGTTGTCAGAAAGACTACATATAGTTGGAAAGTAAGGATACACAATACAATCAGGGAGAGAGAATACTCAATCAGGAAGGACACACAGTCAAAAAAAGAAAGTTAAAAATCACACAACACCAGGTTATAGTCCAACAGGTTTATTTGGAAGTACAAGCCCTCAGAGAGCTGCTCCTTCGTCAGGTGGCTAGTCTACCCGACAAAGGAACAGCACTCTGAAAGCTAGTGCTTCCAAATAAACCTGTTGGACTATAAACTGATGTTATATAATTTTTAACTTTGTCCACCCTAGTCCAACACCGGCACCTCCACATCAGAAAAAGAACACACAGTCTGGCAATCAGAATGGAAACACAAAATCAGAATGAGATTACGCATTCCGAAAGATGACACGCACAAATGTATTCAGGAGGAAGGCATGCAGTCAGTAAGAGAGAACACAAAAAGACAGTAAGCAAACAGAACAGTCAGTAGGAGAACACTTTGACTATGTTTGAGCGTGTCCTCTTTCTGACAAACACAGAGAACATGCAGTAAGGAGGACAACATGCAATCATAAGGAGAACAGTCAGAATGAAAACACGCAGTCAGAAAGAACACAGACAAAAACCGAACAGTCAAACAGAGAGGGTACACACTCAGAAAAAATACACAGACCCAGAAAGAGAGAACACAGTCAGGAAGGGAACACACAGAAAAAAGAACAGGCAATCAGAAAAAGAACACAAAGACAGAATACAGCACACACAAACATAGTCAGAAAGCGAACACACAGTCGGAAAAGAACACATAGAGAAGATGAGGACATGCAGTGACAAAGAAAACACATTCACAAGGAAAGGTAGTCAGACAAAAATCATGCAGCCAGAAAGAGAATTCTTTTGAATGACAACAGACTGTCTGAAAGAGTACTGGCAGTCAGAAAGAGAACACACAGTCAAACAGAGAACACAGACCAGAAAGATCCAGAGGGGACAACACAGATATGGGGAGGATGTGCAACTCCTCACAGACAATCACCCGAGGGTGGAATTGAACCTGGGTCCCTGACAACACACCACGGTCAGGAAGAGAAAATGTAGTCAGGAAGAGAAGTCAAGGGGACATAAATTTAAGGTGAAGGGTGGAAGGTATAGGGGGGATGTCAGGGGTAGGTTCTTTACCCAGAGAGTGGTGGGGGCATGGAATGCGCTGCCTGTGGGAGTGGCAGAGTCAGAATCATTGGTGACCTTTAAGCGGCAATTGGATAGGTTCATGGATAGGTGCTTAAGCTAGGACAAATGTTCGGCACAACATGGCGGGCCGAAGGACCTGTTCTGTGCTGTATTGTTCTATGTTCTATGTTTAAAGAAAATGTGCAGTGAGATATAACACATGCAGTCAGAGAAATAACATAGACAGAGAACAGTCAGAAAAATAAAACATATAAAGAAAACACACATGGAAAGAGAGAGAACAAATAGTTAGAAAGAGGACAATGACCAGAAAAAGAGATCACAGACCACAAAGAAAACACACAGAGAAGAGTACATTCAATCAGAAAGGAAACTCACAGTCAGAGGACAAGCAAACAGAGAGAGAACACATTCAAAAAGCAAACACACACTTAGAAAGCAAACATACAGTCAGAAACAGAAATTCAATCAAAAAGACAGAACAAGCAATCAACAAGAGAACACACAATCAGAAAAAGAGAACACAGTCAGGAAATGAACGCAGTGACAGAAGGAGATCATACAGCCAGAAAAACAAGCAAACACCTTAAAAATAGGCAAACAGAAACAGAGTATGCAGAAGCATTATCAGAAAGAGAACATGTAGTCAGAAAGTCAAAAGTCAGAAAGAGAACAAATATTCACAAAAAGAAAACACAGTCAGAATGAGAACATGCAATAAGAAAGAGAATACACAATCAGAAATAGGTGCAGACAAAATGGGAACATAAACAATTATAGTCAGAGCCTGTCAGAAAAAGAACAAACAGTCAAAATGAGAACTCACAGTCAGATTGAAAGCATGCAGATAGGAGGAGAACGTGCAGACAGAGAAAACAGACTGGAAAGCGCACACAGTCAAAAAGAGGGTGCACAATCAGAAAAAGAACACATCGTCAGAAAGAGATCATCGATTGAAAGTGAACATGCAGGCAGAAAGAAAACATGCATACCAACAGACAACAGACACTGAGAAAGAGAACAAGCAGTCAGAAAGAGAGAAAACAGAACAAAAAGGAACACACAGACAGAAAAAAGAAGAGAAAGAAAAGGAACAGGTAGACAGAAAAAGATCATGCAGACAGAAAAACAGCACACTCACACAGTCCAAAAGGAGACACACAGACAGAAAACACACGTACACAAAAAGAACATGCAGTCAGAACAACAACAGGCAGCCAGAAAGAGAATCTGCTTTTGGAATGGTAATCCACAGTCAGAACAACAACTTGTAGTTGGAGTGACAAGCTGCAGTCAGAATAAGAGAACACACAGTCAGATTGAGAGAACACAGTGAGAAAGAAAGAAACTTACAGTCACAAAGAATGACAATACAGAAGGGGAACAAACAGTCAGAAAGAGAAGATAGTTAGAATCAGAATCCACAGTTAGAATGACAAACCAAAGTCAGAACAAGAATTCCGAGTCAGAATGAGGACACAATGAGAAAGAGAGAATGAAGTTGAAAGAGGCAACACAGTGATAAAGAGAACAGATTCAGAATCGAACACACATTCAGAAAGAGAACACACAGCCAGTAGAAAGGGAAATGCACAGACAGTCAGAAAGGGAACACACAAAAACATAGTCAGAAAGAGAGCATGCAGTCGGCAACAAAGTGTACACAAATAGAACATACAGTCACAAAGAAAACACACAATCACAGAAAAGAACGGGCAGCCATATCGACAACAGTGAGTCAGAAAGAGAACTCAACAGTCAGTAAGTGAACACAATAAGAAACCGAACACAGTCAGAAAGCAAACACGGGCAGAAAGGGACCACAGATAGAAAGTGAACACTCTACCAGAAAGGAGAAACATAGTTGGAACAACAAACTGTAATCGGAATGAGAATATGCAGCCAGAAAGTGAAGTACAATCAGAAAGCAAAGAATCAGAAAGCAAACAGAGTCAGAAAGAGAACAGGCAAATAGAAAGGTTGAAAGAAAATACTTAGGCTGAAGGAGAACACATTTCACATATGACAGAATAATAACACACAGAAAGAAAGAGAATGCACATTCAGGATGAAAACATACAGATAGAAGAAGGACATTAGTCAGAAGGAGGAAATGCAGTTAGCAAAGGAACATGCAGGAATAAGTGAACACTCTCTGAAAAAGAACAAGCACTCCCACAATCAGAAAGAGATGATGCACAAATGCAGTCAGAGAGAACACCCATTTAGAATGGGAACTCACAGTCAGAAAGGGACAACACAGTGAGAAAGAAAACATACACTGAGAAAGCCAACAGCCAATCAGAAATAGAACATGCAGTCGGAAATAAAACATTCACAAATGCAATCAGAGGGAGAACTCATAGTCAGAGAGAGAACATACTCTTAGAAAGAGAAGGTGCAATCAGAAAGAGAACAGCAGTCAGGAGGACAGCCAGCCAGTCAGAAAGAAATCACACTGTCAGAAAGAAATCACACTGTCAGAAAGAAATCACACTGTCAGGCAGGCAGTCAGAAGGAAATCACACTGTCAGACAGGCAGTCAGAAGGAAATCACACTGTCAGAAAGAAATCACACTGTCAGGCAGGCAGTCAGAAGGAAATCACACTGTCAGAAAGAAATCACACTGTCAGAAAGAAATCACACTGTCAGACAGGCAGTCAGAAGGAAATCACACTGTCAGAAAGAAATCACACTGTCAGGCAGGCAGTCAGAAGGAAATCACACTGTCAGAAAGAAATCACACTGTCAGAAAGAAATCACACTGTCAGACAGGCAGTCAGAAGGAAATCACACTGTCAGAAAGAAATCACACTGTCAGACAGGCAGTCAGAAGGAAATCACACTGTCAGAAAGAAATCACACTGTCAGGCAGGCAGTCAGAAGGAAATCACACTGTCAGAAGGAAATCACACTGTCAGACAGGCAGTCAGAAAGAAATCACACTGTCAGACAGGCAGTCAGAAGGAAATCACACTGTCAGAAAGAAATCACACTGTCAGGCAGGCAGTCAGAAGGAAATCACACTGTCAGAAAGAAATCACACTGTCAGACAGGCAGTCAGAAGGAAATCACACTGTCAGAAAGAAATCACACTGTCAGGCAGGCAGTCAGAAGGAAATCACACTGTCAGAAGGAAATCACACTGTCAGAAAGAAATCACACTGTCAGACAGGCAGTCAGAAAGAAATCACACTGTCAGACAGGCAGTCAGAAGGAAATCACACTGTCAGGCAGGCAGTCAGAAGGAAATCACACTGTCAGAAAGAAATCACACTGTCAGGCAGGCAGTCAGAAAGAGGCCAAGCAGAAAAGCAGACAGGGAACAGAAAGTGCAGAGTGATAGCAAACATGCAGAGAGAAAGGGAACATGCTGTCAGAAACAGAACAAAATGCCAGAAAGAGAAGACACAGTCTGAAAGAATTTGCGAACAAATGAAGTCCAAAAAACAACAGGAGTCAGAGAGAGAACATGAATTTAGAAAGATTAAAGAAAGAAACGTAGTCAGAAGCATATGATGCCAATGCTGCCTGCAAGTGAACACTGACAGATGCAGCCAGAAAGACAGTACACAGTCAGAAAAAGAACACAGCTTCAGAGAACAGGACCTCAGTGAGAGATCAAACACAAATGGAGTTAGAAAGAGAACACAACGTCAAAAAAGGAACATGCGGTCAGAAACAGAATACCCCTTCAGAAAGAGAATGCACAGTTAGAAAGAATTCATGCACTAATGAAATCCAAAAGAGTTCACGCAGACAGAAACAGTGCACACACAGTAAAAAAGAGAACACACATTTAGAAAATGAACATGCAACTGAAAAGGGAACACACTGCCAGAAAGGGAACACACTGGCATAAAGGGTACACATAGTCAGAAAGAGACTGCACAGTCAGAAAGGGAACGTGCAGTCAGATAGAGAACAAACAGAATAGGCACACACACAGGAAGAGAACACACGGAAACAGTCAGAAAGAGATGACATAGTCAGAGAGACAACATGCAGTCTAAAGAAGAATATGCAGTCAGAAAAAGAAGACACCTTCAGACAGAGAGTATAGACTGAGAGAGAGCTTATGCACAAATGAACTCATAAAGAGAACACACATTCAGAAAGGCAACACACAGTCAGAAAAAGAACACACAATCAGGAGGAGAACACACAGGCAGTCAGAAAGAAATTACACTTTCAGAAAGAGGCTAAACACAAAGGCAGACAAGAAGAGAATGTGCAGAGGGAAAGCAAATGTACTGACAGAAAGGTAACTGTCAGAAACAGAACACAATGTCAGAAAGAGAATACACAGACAGGAAGTTAATATGCAGAAACACATTAGAAAAGAGAACACACTCAGATCATGCACAAATGAAGTCAGAAAACCAGCTGAAATCAGAAAAAGAACACACTTAAAATGTGAATGCACTATCAGCTGGAGAAAATACACTCAACGTGAATATACGCACTCAATAAAAGAGTAAGCAGTCAAATGAGAACATGCACAAATGCTATCAAAAAGAGAACACAGTCAGAAAGTCAACATACAGTCAGAAAGCAAAACACAACCTGAAAGATAACAAGCAGTCCGAAACACAACAGTCAGAAAGACAACATTAAGTCAGTAAAAGAGCATACAGACAGAGAACACACACTCAGAGAGAAATCACACAAAAAGTTCTAAAGTAAGCATACATTCAGAGAGGGAACATACAGTCAGAAAAGGAACATGCAGCCAGAAGCAGAACACACCATCAGAAAGAGAAAGCACAGTCAAGAAAATAAATGTGCCATAAGAAAAAGAGCACATCATCAGATGGAGAACATGGCCTCAATGAGAGATAACACACAAACAGGGTCAGAAAGAGAACATGCACTCTGAAATCGTACACACTGTCAGAAAGATGACACACAGTCAACACTCAGTCTGAAAGTCAACACTCAGTTAGAAAGGCAACAATCCGTCAGAAAGCGAACACATGGTCACACAGAGAACACGCAGTCAGAAAGAAATCATGCACAGATGAAGTCAGAAAAACAACACGAGTCAGAAAGAAAACATACACTCAATGTGAGAATATGCAGTCAAGGCGAGAACACTCACAAATGCAGATAGACAAAAAGTCAGATTTGGCATACACAGTCAGAAAGCGATCTTGCGGTTAGAATGTGAACACACAGTCAGAAAGTGATCTTGCGGTTATAATGTGAACACACAGTCAGAAAGCGATCTTGCGGTTATAATGTGAACACACAGTCAGAAAGCGATCTTGCGGTTATAATGTGAACACACAGTCAGAAAGCGATCTTGCGGTTATAATGTGAACACCCAGCAAGAAAGTGATCATGCAGTCAGAAAGGCAAAACACAGTCAGAAGGGGAACACATACTCAGATACAGAACACGCAACAAAAAATGAACTTGAACAAATGTATAAAGGAAGAGACTACAGTCAGAATGAGAACACACTGACAGAAAAAGGACACACATAAATCCATCAAAAAGTGCAGTTAGAAAGAGAACACGCACTCATATCCTACTGTTTCTATTCCTCCTAGTACGTGGCTCTGTTAATAATACAAAGATCACTACATATGAGGTCTGATTTTTTAAGTTGCTTTGGAATTCATTGTATTCTGTTTTTAGGACCTCATTCCCACAACTACTGGCTGTTCATTTTGCTGCCCCTAATCGTCCTGTAGCCAATCCGAAACATTCTTACCCATAGCACCCAGAAGGCAACATATCATCCTGCAGTCTCATTGGTGGCTGCAGAAATGTCTATCTAATTCTCTGAAATTGAATGCACTGTTACATTAGCATTCCCAGACTTATTCCTCCTCTCCCATGCAGCACAAGTAACCATGGTGCAACAACTTTGGCTACTTTTACTTTCCCCTGGGAGGCCTTCCCCCACCCAACAATATCCATAGCAGTAAACCTGTTTTGCAGAGGAATATACATAGGGAACGCATGCAGTACCTGTCTAGTCATCTTCTCTGTCTGGTGGGCCATTCATTCCTTCCATATCTGTGGAGTGACCACCTCTCTGTACACACTATCCACAACAGCCTCGTCGATTCTCCAAAGTGTCCCCAGTCGCCTCTCCAGCAGTGAAATTCAAAGTTCCAGGGGTTGCAGCTGGAAACACTTCCTGCACATATTCTGCTCACCAGCACTGGAACTGCACCCAACTTCCCACAGAGCAAGAGAAGCACACCACAGCCTTGCTATCCATCTATGACTTATCACTTTAAATTAAATTGAATTTAAAATAAAATATTCATTACTTTAGGGCCTATCTTCTCTGGACCTCTGCTCTATTGCTCATTTCAAACTAGAAACTCAAAATCAACACATTGAAAACTATATGTTATAAAAATACTCACCTTTAGTCATCCAAAGAGCTGCTTCCTCTTGCCTACATCACTTTTTGAATCCAGGTGCCAGTCCGTTTGAGGAGCTCTGCCTCTGGATTCACTGAAGGTTTGCTCCTTTCTGTTGCTGCTACTGATCCAACTGAGCCCGACCTGGGCCTTGCCACTCAAACCTTTATTGGCTACGGTGCTGCCGTTTATCCCCAGGTTCGCTCCACACCCGCTGGCTTCACTGCGATGCTGACTGCAGGGTACTCTCCCCAGTCAGAAAGAGAATATACATTAATGCAGTCAGAAAGAGCACAGAGAGCCGGACAGAGAACACACACAAAGGGCGTCAGAAAGACAACACACAGTCAGAAAGAGAATTCATGCACACAAAAAGATGACACGCAGTCAGAAAAACAGACATCACACACACAAGCAGCCAGAGAGCAAAACGGCAGCTCGTGAAGGAGCAGGCAGCAAGTCAGTGAGGGAACAGGAACACAATTAACGTAAAGAGAACACTTAGTCAGAAAGTGAACACACAGTTGGAAAGAAAACATCCAAACGCAGTGAGAAAGCTCTCAGGCCAAAATACAGTCAAGAAAGAGAATACTTGTAGAGACAACCCTCAAATATGTAAGTAAAAAATACACAGACACTGTCAGAAAGAGAACCCCAGTCAGAAAGAGAACATGTGCACACCAATACCATCAGCCCTTTCAGCTGGAACTTCCCAGTTGTAGCAGCAAAGCAAAACACGATTATGTACATTAAATACTGAGTTAAACATTACCGTCATGGGTGGCTCCATCCAGCCTGGCACCAAGAGGAAATCCAGATTGAGTTTGTGTCTAAAGATCTTAGTTAGGCAAGCAAAGCTGGGGCAACTTCCACTTCCTGGATCTGTCCACCAATCAGATTCCAACTACAAGCTCATCAAAGGCCCTGGTGAGGGACACCTGAGTACATACTTGTCACAGAGCCCTGGGTGTTTGACACCATCCCCAACCCTACCCTGCCCTTTTGTGATGGGCACAAAGAGAGCTTGGCACTGCTTCCTTATGGAACCCTGCCTAGTGGTCAGTCTCACTTTGCTCATGCAGATCACTCCAGCTGACAAGTCACCCATTGAGGAAGGGCACCACAGGTTTTGATCAAACCATCTCAGGCACAATCTGTTCACTGGATAAAGCTGGAAAAATGGAAAAAGTCAACTGAAGTTCACCTCTGTATCCTCTCAAGCCCAAGAGAATCTCAGTGACAAGATACAGATGAGCATGTACAGGACTTTAAACTGGAAGACAGAGTGGGATGTCAGTCAGAAATGGTTAGTTTTAAGACAGCGTAAGAGCAGAATTCAGATCACAAACAATGATAAAGATGCTGCAAGTTAAAACATTAACCTATTTACAGAAGCTCAATTGCAGTGTTGAGGCAGCACTCGCACAGGAGGGCATGTTTCTTTCCTTCATAAGATCTTTAGGTACAAATACAGATAATAGAAAAAACAAACATTGGAGTAAATTTGAGGCTCAGATTGAGTTCTGAGGGTATGACATGGAGCATCGCATAGAAAGCAGCTGGTCCTGACTGGGAGGTAATTATGCTTCAGAAAGACAGGAAGAATTTCACAGTTCCCAACCATCCAGTTTGGAGTTAGAAACAGGGAAAAAAAAAATTTGGAGATGATCTGCTGGGCGTACTGGAGCACCATTTTGAGCTACAAAAGAGAAGCCAGACCGCTATCTGTCAGTTGCAGGTTTAATTAGATCATCCATCTTATGGAGGCATAAATGTATGCCAGCATCCTTCCCCTGCTGACCTACCCGTTTTCAACCTGTTTGTGATTTTACCAGGGGATGGAGGTGAGGCCAACAGGACACGTCTTTTGGACCATTCACCTCATGCCCTTATGGGGTATCTTAAATTGGCCATTTCATGGTCACTTTAAGCTGCTTCCCATGTGGTCACCATTCTTAAGACCAATGGCAGAAAGTGAGGGACAAAGACAAAGTATGGCAGGCTAGACCACACGGACCATGGAGGGTATGGAGTTTGTGGGTATGAGGCAGTTGCACTTCCCTTACTGGTCCCCCTTTCTCAGTTCGGCAACCCACCTTCTCCATCCACCAATGACAGTAGCCCAGCTCAACGCCACACTGCCCTCTGCAATCTGGGACCCAGAAACCACTCCCTCCATCACACTCTCCAACCCATCACACACCCATCTGAAAAATTCAGCCCTGGGATACTTGGACACAGAGAAGGATAGGCTTGCTGGTTAGAGCTGCTATTACAACATCAGTAAGCAAGGATAAGAACCATCAGAGGAGATCGAATGGTCATGATTGTGGGATAAGAAGGGATCTGAAACTGTAAAGGCAGCAGCCTTCCAAAAACAGCCATGACACATTAATTCAGAAGTTAGAATGTTAGTAACAAAAACGAAGTTGTTTCAAATAGGCTTCTGTAATTTTCACGTCTTTAGTTAAGAGCCACATAGAAGCTTTATTTAAATTGCCTTTCTGAAGTAATGTGGTGATAGAGTGACAAAGTGGGAATGGAATCAAGTAGGAGAAAATGAGGACTGCAGATGCTGGAGATCGGAGTCGAGAGTGTGTTGCTGGAAAAGCACAGCAGTTCAGGCAGCATCCGAGGAGCAGAAGAATCAACGCTTCAGGCATAAGCCCTTCATCTGTGCTTTTCCAGCAACACACTCTCGAAAGTGGTAATTGTACTGAGCTAGTAAACGAGAGGTCGAGTTAATGCTCTGGGAACATAGGATCAAATCCCACTGCAGCTGGTGGAACTTACATTCACTTTATAAAATTCAGATTGGAAAGCTTGTCCCCTCAGTAATGGTGACCGTGATAACTAACATCTAAAGTTAAAAAAAAAAGTTTCATTATCGCCCTTCCAGGAAAGATTTCTGCCATCTTCAGAACCTATATGTGACCCCAGATCCACAGCAATGTGTTTGACTCTTAACTGTCCTCCTCAATTGTCCCAGTAAGCCAATCATTTCAAGGACAATTAGGTATGGGCCACAAATGCTCGTTTTGCCAGCGGTGCCCATGTCCCATCACATGCCAAAGAGAACCCAATATCTAAAATCTTTGCTACTTGACATGTTCAGGAATGGTTTGTGCCAGTAAATCAAAAATGCTGCTTAATGGGGAAGTTAAATTGAGTAGAATCTTACAGGTCTCTGAGCAACATGGGCTATGGTCGATCTCAATGTCAGGAGCAACACACTCTATCTTTTTTTTTGCTTTTGACAAGCAGTGTAGTGCGTTTCTTGCTCGGCAATGGAAAGTTGTCAGTTGTTGGAAGATTGTTAAGTGTTAAACGCCTTGTAATTGGCCTCAGTAACATGTAGTTTCCTGTCTTACCAAATCTGCCATAGAAGAAAGATGTTGCAAGAATTCGGAAGTCAGAGTGAGTACCTGGTGAATTCAGCTTGCCGCTTGTGCCAAAGGACCTTTGCGTTGGAAAATGGACCCTAACATCTCAAGGTATGTTCCATGGAAAATGACCACACGCATCTTGTGACTGTGGACTGTTGCCATTCAATATGTTTCAACCTCTGCACTTCAATACCACACCTTGGGCTGCACTAGCAGCTACGCTGTAATGCTGCAGCAAGGACACTGTATCAGGGACATGCACCTCGCAGATGGATTGGACCAAGTTGCATCTCCAGGCTCCTTACTTGGTCTCATAGCCCAAACTCACTCAGAGTGACCTGTATGCTCACAGTATCTCTGACTTTCATTGCACTGCCCTGTCTTTTCACGCTTTGCCCCTTCAGCCATTTCCCATTAAGCAGCATTTTTGATTAACTGGCACAAACCATTCCTGAACATGCTAAGTAGCAAAGATTTTAGATATTGGGTTCTCTTTGGCAAGTGATGGGACATGGGCACCGCTGGCAAAACGAGCATTTGTGGCCCATACCTAATTGTCCTTGAAATGATTGGCTTACTGGGACAATTGAGGAGGACAGTTAAGAGTCAAACACATTGCTGTGGATCTGGGGTCACATATAGGTTCTGAAGATGGCAGAAATCTTTCCTGGAAGGGCAATAGTGAAACAGATTTTTTTTTTAACTTTAGATGTTAGTTATCACGGTCACCATTACTGAGGGGACAAGCTTTACGATCCGAATTTTATAAAGTGAATGTAAGTTCCACCAGCTGCAGTGGGATTTGATCCTATGTTCCCAGCGCATTAACCCGACCACTCGTTTACTAGCCCAGTACAATTACCACTTTCGAGAGTGTGTTGGTCAGGTCAGGTCAGGCAGCATCCGAGGAGCGGAAGAATCGATAGTTTGGGCATAAGCCCTTCATCAGGAGTCCTTCCTGATGAAGGGCTTATGCTGAAACATCTATTCCTCTGCTCCAGGTCCCTGCCCTCAAAGCAGTGTTTCCAGCTTTATTATTAGGGTCATAGAATATTATAGCAAGGAGACTGGATTTGAACAATACATTTGCTAGACCTTAGCTGGAGCACTGTGTACAGTTGTGGGTGCTACATTTTAGAAAGATGTGAAAGCCCCAGGAGAGGCAGAAGTGATTTACAAGAAAAGTTCCAGGAAAGAGAAACTACAGCTTTGAGGCAGAGTGAAGCAGTTAACAAAGTTCTCTTTGGAGAGAAGAAGACTGAGAGATGATTTGGTGGAGGTTTACAAAATCATAAGCGGGCTGGACAGAATAGGTAGGGAGAAGATATTCCTATATATAAAAGAAAAATGAACGAAGGGCAAAGATTTATGAATGAATGTATCAATGAAGCGAGGATGATGTCAGAAAAATCTTTTCACACAACGAGTATTTCGAGTATGAAATGCACGGTGTGAAAATGTGATGGAGGTAGGGGTTCATTTGAGGCATTCAAGAGGGCATTGGATAATTATTTTGATAGACGGTGTTTGTGATTTGGGAGAAGACAGGAGATTACAACCAGGTAATACAGCTGGTTCAAATGGAATCTTCTGTGCCAGAACAACTCTGTGATTCTCAGACATGATTATTTATATATCATTTATTTAGTACATTTCATGGTTTCAAGCGATCCCAAAGCACTAATTTCCAGCAACATCAAATTGAAAGGAAAGGCTGCCGCAAATACAGGACAAACAGAAATCCAGGGTATGCACATTGAGGCTTACCTGAGAGCCCAGACATCATTAAGAGAGCTAAAAGATAGAGGCCCCTGCTGGATTGACAGATCTAGCTGTCCACACTGCTGTCAATTTCATAGCATTTGTTTACAGAGACTTAAGCAGTTTTGAAGTGTTTTGTGGCTTCAGGTATTGAAACTCTAAAGCACCACTGTTGGGTTGTAGTGCGTGGAGTGTTTTTTTTAAATGGTGGCTTTAACAAAGTGGAAAGTTATGAATGAATCCTTTGTGTAAAGCTTTTAAAAAATGTATTCAACAGTCACAGAGTGACACTGCAGCGTGTATAATGAGTAAATGGAATGTGAAATGTTCGGAAATCCTGGGAGCTGATTTCCAACTTGAACCAGCCCACACCCTTCAAAGGCACTCCCAAAATCCTGGAATTGGGTCCCAGCTGCCATTTTCAAGAGCGGCCCAGTCAACCAAAGTCTGCAAATATCTGGAAGCAAAGAGGCCAGAAGAGAAGGAGAAACATTGGTCCATTAAACTCTTGCAGACATTAGCAATATCTTCGATCACATTAAGGGAAGGTAATGGATTAAAGTTTCAATTTTATTGGAAGAATGGTAATAGATTTTCAGACAGGCAGATCTCCTACACCTGACTGTTACTGCTGCTGCTGGTTGGGGCAGGGGGATATGTAAGAGGTTGTGGTGCCAAGTCAAAATCAAGCTGACATTTCAATGCAGTCCTGTGGTAAAACATTCATGAGGTTAATTATGGGTATGGTTGGATTTTCTTGTGGTGAGGAGCTGAGTGGGTGCAGTCTGTACTCATTGGAATTCATAAGAACGTGTAGAGACCTTATCAAAACATACAAGATTCTTAAGAGACTTGACAGGGTAAATGTGGCAAGGTTGTTTCTCCTTGTGGGAGAGTCTAGGACCAGAGAGAATAATCAGAGTCAGGAGTTGCCAATTTAAAGCAGATGGGGAGAAATTTCCTCTTCAGGAGGTGATGATTCTGGAATTCTTTGCCACACAGGTCTGGCAAGACTGATCAGCTAAGTATATTCAAGGCTGAGGTAGACAGATTTTTAATCAGTAAAATAATCAAGGATTATGGGGATAAGGCAGAAAAGTGGAGTTGAGGATTATTGGATCAGATCAATGGTCTCATTAAAAGGTGAAGCAGATTCAGTGGCCTGAATGGTCAACTCCTGTTCCCATTTATTATGCTCTGATAATATCATGGCCTATGGGAGTGCTACGGCATTATAAAAGCCATCTTTGAGGTATAATACTGAACTAATACCTCACGTACCCTGTCAGATGGACATAAAAATTCCTATGACACTACTTCCAATCAGAGCACAAAGTTCTTGTTGGTGTCCATGTCAATATTTATCTTGCAATCAATATCATAAACAGATTATCTGATCATTTATCAAATGCTGTTTGTGGGAGCTTGCTGTGCACAACCTGGTGTAAGCCTTTTCTATTTTACCACAGTGACTGCACTCCCTAAGGTTTTGCTACAAGGCCATCACCCTCTGTTTCTCTCTCCCTAACTGCCACCAGATCTTCTAAGTTTCCCCAACACCTTCTGTTTTTATTTCATGTTTCAGCAGCTGCAGGATTTTATCGTTGTCAAAATTAAGTGCTCATTAGCTGTAAGGTGCTGTTGGGAGACTTTCAAATCAGTAGAATTGGACATTTGGATTAGAAATTTCTTATTAGAAATGAAAAACAATGGTGGTGGGGTAGGGCAAATTTTACCAGCAGTTTGGAGTGAATTTGAAGTTTTAAGGTCCAGTAAAGCCATGCCAAGAGAATGTCCTGATGTGGCCTCAGGGAGAATCTAACACCCACCAATATCCATAATTGTACAGTGAAGGTGGAAGTTAGTTGGTATCTCTCTCCTGAATTAACAGGAGTGCAGCGTAGTGGAACATGCCAGTCTTGGGACTCACAAATGGTCCCACTCCTGGAGGACTTTCAGAGATTGGAAGATTCAGCCCTAGGAAAGCGCAGTCTATCAGTTGGAGGAAAATTGCTAGAATCTGCGATAAGAGACAATGATTGAACATTTTGGCATGTGTGAGCTGAAGAAAGAGAGTCAGAATGGATTTGGTGACACCCACCCGGCAAAACATTTTGAGGAGGTCATGGTTCATAAGGGAGTGTCCATGGATAGCGTATATTGTAGACTTTGTGAAGATTCTGCACAACATATTATTCCTGGAGGAACATGTACTTTTACACACAGAGTGTAGCCTGGAAGTATTGGTAGTGACAGTAGAGCCCCCAATGTTCATTCTATCACATGGTTGACTCGGAATATCTCTTTCTGATAACATTTGAAAAGGTGATACCAACTACTTGGCTGTATTACAAACTCACCTACCTTGTCCACCACCTCCCTTAATGGGATTCAAACCCAGAGCTCCTGGGCTCAGAGACATAGATACTGTCCACTGAGCCACAAGATTCCTGACTATTGAAAGAAATGAGTTCAATTCACACAACATGTTTCATGGTTAAGTGTTGGGAAGAAAAGTTTAGGAAGAAAGAAAGATGTTTGGTGAGTTATGATATGTAGCGTTTTTAAAAATTCACTCATGGAAAGTGTGCATTGCTGGCTAGCCCAGCATTTATTGCCCAGACCTATTTGTGCTTGATAAGGTGGCAGTGAGTTGCTGCAGGTTCACAATACCATTAAGGAGGAAACTCCAGGATTTTGACCAAGCGACAATGAAGGAACATACATATATTTCCAAGTCAGGATGAAGATTTGCTTGGAGAGGAACTTGCAGATGTTGGCATTCCCATTTTTCTGCAGTCCATGTCCTACTGGATGGAAGTGGTTGTGTCCATCTTGTAGATAGTACACATTGTTGCTACTGAGCATCTGTGATGGAGGGAGTGAATGTTTGTGGATGTGGTGTCAATCAAGCTGGGCACTTTGTCTTGGATGGTGTCAAGGTTCCTGAGTATTGTTGGAGCTGCACTGAACCAGGCAAATGGTTTGTACTCCATTACACTTCTTATTTGTGTCTTGTAGATGGAGAGAGGCTTCGGGCAGACATGATGTGAGTTACTTGTTCAGCAGTCATTGCCTCTAGGGTTGAGAGTGTGTTGCTGGAAAAGCACAGCAGGTCAGGCAGCATCTGAGGAGCAGGAAAATCAACATTTCAGGTCAGAGCCCTTGATCAAGAATGAGCCCTTCATCAGGTCATTCCTGATGAAGGCTCTGGCCCGAAATGTCAATTTTCCTGCTCCTCGGATGTTGCCTGACCTTTTCCAGCAACACACACTCAACTCTGATCTCCAGCATCTGCAGACCTCATTGTCTCCTAGTCAAAGCTTCAAATCTGCTCTTGTAAACACTGTTCAGTTTCTGGACACATGGAGCTCTGTTCTATGGCCTCAGTTTTTCACCATTTTCAGTTCATGCTGAAAATTATTCAAAATTGTACTTTCAGATTTGCAGATGACACTTAAGTTACACTGTGCATAGCACATTGCAAGGGCAGAATAGTAAGTAATTGCATTCTATGTTTTGGTCCAAGAGAGATCACCTGGAATGTTTTACAAATGATGAGATCAAAGGCTGCGGGAAGAAAACAGACTACTTCTTCTCTCCCAGAAAGAAGACAACATGCCACAAGGAAGCATACTTCATAGCCATAATTCACCTCAGGTAGGGTACATTGGCAGACAGAATTACTTTACACCTCCTACCCTCAGCATTGACTGACAAGCAGCTCCCATTACTCCAGGCAGTGCCAATGCTCCAGTGGTAGTTCCCACCAGGAGAAGTCCGAAGAGGATCACTGTTACCCTATTATGATAAGTTCTCATTCCTAGTATTATTTTCATGAATACTTTCTATACCCTTGCATTATCATATAATGATCCAAAATATATTTTTAACCACTCAAATCCTTTTAATGCAACATCATGTTGAAGTTAATGGACAAGTTAGTTTCTCCAATAAACAATAATGCAAGATCTGTGATCTGGGAACTCTTTGACATTAAAGCTTTTCTAAGGTGACATATCAAGATTATGATTTAGAGGTGCCGGTGTTGGACTGGGGTGGACAAAGTTAAAAATCACACAACATCAGGTTATAGTCCAACAGGTTTATTTGGAAGCATTAGCTTTCGAGGCACTGCCTCTTCATCGGGTGGTTGTGGAGCAGGTCCAGAAGACACCGAATTTATAGCAAAAGGGTTACGGTGTCATGGAGTTGGAATGATACATTAAGCAAATATATCATTACAACTCTGTGACACTGTAACCCTTCTACGATAAATTCTGTGTCTTCTGGACCTGCTCCACAACCACCCGATGAAGAGGCAGTGCCTCGAAAGCTAGTGCTTCCAAATAAACCTGTTAGACTATAACCTGGTGTTGTGTGATTTTTAACTATGTCAAGATTAGAAATACATTTGAATGTCTTCACATTGTATCCTATAACTTGGTTAAAAAAAAGTTACATGTTGGAATAAAAAAGCACCTTCCAAAGAGCAAACAAGGTTTAACAAATTTGGTGCTGCAAATGTGAGGCAGGAGATGTAGCTGTCCATGAAGTATTTTGTATTTTTCAATGATGTATCTGACAATAGATAACAGTGGACCTGAGAGACCCATGTAAAAGTCCTGGGGCAGTTTTGTGCCAGGCTCTTTATTGTGCTATCCTAGATTATGTTTACAGGACAAAGCTTTAGCAAATTAAAGCTTTTTGTAAAAAGAAGTGTGTTTAGCTGTGATATTTTGCAAGTTTAAGGAATAGGATGGAAGTCAATGGAATCAATTAGAGATGTCAAAGATGAAAGGGGCAATTAGAGAAGCGAGAGACAATTTTGCAGAAGATAATTTTTACCCCCAAAAAATCAACTGCCTTCAGTTCATACAAGGTTAAAATGTGAAAATCACAAATCTGAACACAAGCTGGTTGAACATTTAATGCAGGGAAAATAATGGGTAAAAATTTTAAATTTAACCCAGACTGGCCTTGGGTAACTAAAAAGATCAAAACTTTTGCCCTGTCACTCGGTTTGGCTGACCTACCAATTCAGCCTCAAAATCAGCAGTGGACACCAAGCCAACATCTCCTTTCCCCAACCACCTTTCCAACTCATCCCTCCCATATTCCTGCTTACCTGCAACCTCTGACCGCACACTGATGATTCTGATCTTTCACCAACTCAACATCGCTCCTTTCAATCCAAAATACATACCGCTTTGCCTCAATCAACCAACACTTTGATCGCCTCCTCACTCTCCGTCCCATGTACCAACATTTCCCATACCCCTGCTCCCTCCCCCTCCAAACTCCGCAGCTGAAGCCTTACAGCGGAAATCCAGCCAACTTGTCAATCTGGGAGACTGTAGACAGCCAATGGAGATAAAAGAAGTTAAATAAAATGTTGTTAAATGCGGCAGGGTCTTGGGGCCACCCATCCATCCAAGTTACTAAGCTCCTAAAGAGTAATTACGCTACCCTTTCTCTTCCACATAAAAATGAATATACAAATTAGGAGCAATTGTAGGCCATTCAACCCATCAATAATGCTCCATTATTTCATGTAACCATGGTTGATTGTATTGTAACCTCAAATCTACGTTCTTGCCTATGCCCTGATAAACATTTTATTCCCTTGTTTAACAAGAATCTATCAGTAATAGAACAAATAGTTAAGGATGCTGAACATCTGAAATAAACAAAAAACAGAAACTGGAGAAACTCAGCAAGTCTGACAGCATCTAGAAAGAGAAAACAGAGTTAATATTTTGAGTCGAAAGAAAGTTGGGGCAGAGACAATCATCAGGTGTTAACCAGCCCCGGGTGTGACTTGCACTCCCAACTGTAAGGAAGATCCACTTACAAGACTTGCTGATCAACCAAACGGTCTGCACCTCTCCAGTCACGGCAGCACCACCAGGAGTGATGATCGTTGCTGGGACTGTAGCCATTTGCCAGCGGTAAGAAGCCATGTTGCCTGGCAGAGAGGTACACCCCTCAACTCACCACTGGGCCTTAATTCTCACTGCCACAAGTTAAATACTAGCAGTGGCAGAAGTTAGTGGGGTATGTAACCCAATTCCACCTCCATGGACTAAGGGACTGTGAAATTTGGAAATCATCAGTAAGAGAAAGTCACAGCAGTTTTAGAGGGTAACCTGGGAAAGATGAAGAGTCGCTTGAATGAGTAGTCAGGGATCCCTTCACACTACATCATTCACCCATTCCATACAGAAACAGGGAACAGTCAAGAATTGGGCAGGAGGGGATAGGGTTGAGTGCAAGCATGGGTTGTCAGCTATGAAGAGTCATCAAAACACTGAAGTAGACCGTTCAGCCCATCAAATCCATGCCTACTCTCTTTAGAATGATCAACTTAGCTCTTACATTTCTTGGTCAAAGCCCACAATCTGTGTCCCGTAATTCTTGTCCAATCAGTGAATACATAGGACTTTGTCCAACTTTTCTCAGCCTTCCATCATCTTGTGGTGGGTTACAGTTATCTCAGGAAGCCCAAGTTGCTGTGTCAATATATACTTTTATCTGCATGTTGCAATCTGGTGCTATTGCTTCTGGGAGTCTTTCTGACTTTTCTCATCTGCCATTGGTGTGTCAGAAGGATTTGCAGATTAATACTCAATGTGTTTGGCTTCATTGAGAACGTACCTTCCTTGAGTGTCAAGTCCTGGAGTGGGACTTGAACCTGGAGATTCTGATTCAGAGGTAAAGATATTCGCCACTGTGCCTCAGGATTTGAGCTCCTCACATAATTTTGTAAATCTATATCAAATTTACCCTCATCCAATCTATTCAACAAGCTCAGCCCTGGTTTCTTTAACTTTGAGATTTTGAATGGGTAAAGAATGGGGTCAGGTGACAACCAATCAAAACTCAAAAAGTATGAATGGAAGGAAAATACTATAACTTAATCAATGAAAGTATATAGGAGGAGAAAAGGGATGATTCTGACCCTTTACTCCTGCTCGAAGTCTCAGGAGTTTAGGATTCTTTAAGACTGTAAATGCTCACTCTACTGTGACTGACTACACTTCCTTTCAGGGGTTGTATGTTTTTGCTTTTGCGCAATGCTATAAAGGTTGTGTTCGATTGAGAGTGCTTACTTTAATTCAGTTAAGTTTAACATTCCTTAAATATTATTTGGAATGGTGCCTAAAGAACAATTTGTAAATTTGCTAATTTTGATAATTTCATCGATTCTAAACTGTAGTCATTTTCAGATATTGCTTTAAATGCAATTCACATTTAGGTGAGATTAACTAACCTCATTATAATGTGAAAACCAGATTTTTATTTATTAGTGATTATCTTTATGGCCTTTAGTCCTGGTCTTTTACTATTATACCAAGCCTTTTTAAAAAATTTTAAACATCACATTATCCCTCGTTCTTCTTCCATATAACTTTCACAATCTATTTTGACAATCCCTCAGTTTTAGTATCATTTGGGCAAATCTTTGCACTTTCTCCCATGCCTTCACACCCTTTTCATATTCAGTATTTTACGCACAATCTGAAAGGCTGAAACGCAAGTTTAACCAATAAAGTCCCTCTGTTCTCAGTAGGTTATGCACTTGGAAAACCTGAACATATTTTATTGGAGTTAATTGAATAGGTTCCAACCACTCAAAAAATGTACAGTATACGGTTGAAGAGAAATAACATTTAAAAACAACATTTTTAATAAATATAACAACATCCTTTGGGAAATATTAGTTAAGGACATAAATATATAACATTTGTCACACTTACCTTTATTAAATTATGCACTAAATTGTAACAATAATGGACACCATGGGCAAACAATCCAGGGAGCAGTATGGCAAACCATATGCAAACTGTAAACCTTTTAGGAGAAAGTGAGGACTGCAGATGCTGGAGATCAGAGCTGAAAATGTGTTGCCGGAAAAGCGCAGCAGGTCAGGTAGCATCCAAGGAGCAGGAGAATCGACGTTTTGGGCATCAGCCCTTCTTCAGGAATTCCTGAAGAAGGGCTGATGCCCAAAACGTCGATTCTCCTGTTCCTTGGATGCTGCCTGACCTGCTGCGCTTTTCCAGCGACACATTTTCAGCTGTAAACCTTTTACTCCAGGAACTACAGTGCAGCACATCATGAAGACCTTACGTACATTAGGCCTTTTTAAAAAACATTTATTTAGACTCATTTTCATTTTATTGGCATTTTCTCCAAGTTTACTTCAATATGTTTCTGAAAACCATGGATAAGAAAACAGTGGGAATCACAATGGTCAAAATAGTATACAGAATATTTTGCACAGATAAGAAAATTCACAAATGATGAAGATGTGAATGGCAATACTTATTTTTTGTTCATTTATGGGATGTGGGTGACACTGGCTAGGCACGTATTCAGTGCTCATCCCTAATTACCCTTGAGAAGGTGACAGTGAGTTCAATCAATCTGGTGTAGCCACACCTACACTGGTTGTAGTCCTACAATGGTGTCTGGGAGAGAATACTAGGGTTTTGACCCCGTAACAATGAAGAACTGGCAATATATTTCCAAAATGATGGTGAGTGATTTGAAGGGGAACTTGCAGGTGGTGGTGTTCCACATGTCTGCTTTTCAATTCTATCCCTCAATAATTGAACCATGACCCTGTCTGCTTTATTAATAAGACTACAAGACATAAGAGAAGTCCATCAAGTCTGCTCTGCCATTCAACGTGATTGTGGCTGATCTGATAGTCCTCAACTCCACTTTCCTTTATTTTCCCTTAAACTTTGATTCCCTTCCTGACTAAAAGTCGGTCTATCTCAGCCTTGATTATACTGAATGACCAAGTCTCGAAAGCCCTCTGCAGTAATGAATTCCATAGATTCACTACACTCTGAGAGAAGAAAAAAATCTTTCTCAACTGTCTTAAATGGATGACCTCATTCTGAAATTATGCCCTATGATCCTACAGTAAAACACAAGGGGAAACAAACTTGCCACATCCACCCTTCAAGTCCCCTAAGAATCTTCTATGCTTCAATAAGGCCTCTCATTCTTCTAAATTCTGGTTTGCTCCTTTCAGTAACAAAAACAGAAATTGCTGGAAAAGCTCAGCACCTTCGGTAGCATCTGTGGAGAGAAATCAGAGATAAAGTTTCAGGTCGAGTGACCCTTCTTCAGAACTTTCAGGTTTTGTTTATTTGCATTCCCCCAAATCCCTTTGCTCCTTGACCCCACTTGAACTGTTATTAACCATGGTTAATGTGCCCCCCCACACCTGTTCCTCCTGCCAGTTTATACTTATCTATGTAGAAATCCTACTGCCTCATGATAGAGACCTTCTCCACAGGCCTTTACTGCATGCTGATGTTGTTAGCTATTTCGGAGGTTATGCCAGGTCTTGTGAATCCTGTACAGTTGTGCGTAAGAGTGTAGCACTGAGTCCAAAGAGATCAGATGACTGCAGGTTAAAAGTCTGTGTGAGTTAGGGTGCAGTGGTAGTAACAGTGCATTCTATGTATGTGGGCTACAGATGAATGGCAATGATTTCACAAGGGCTCCTCTTGCATCTGATATGTAAGGTATCTGACATTGCACTCACCACTGAGAGACAGGATCATCTAATTGTCAGAGATAACTTTGCTAGGGTCACAATGGACTTCATGATAAAGGGGGAATGAGGAACAAGTATCTCTAAGATTACAAAGAACACAGGGCTTATGATGGATAAAGAATTCCTGGCTGAAACACCATGTGTGTTATGGAGAAAGGGCCACATATCAAGGGGAATATGTCTCAGCTCAAGTCAGGACCTTTAGCAGAGGAAGGGATGGTAAAGGATCTTTTAAGGCAGAGATGAGGATAATCTTTTCTCTCTGAGGATTGTTAGTCTGAAGAATTCTCTTCCCCAGAAAGTGGTGGAGATTGTGTCATTGAAGTTATTTAAGGCAGAATTAGATAGAGTTTTGGAGAACAGACAGAAAACAGATTTGTGACCACAACTAGATCGCCCTGGTTCTTACTGGATAGGTTAGGTGGTCTGAAGGACTGAATGGCCTAATTCTGCTCCTAAATCGTATGTTCTCAGGATGGGAAGGGGGAGAATCTTATTCATGAAAAGGATACACAAAGAAAAGAATAAATCTTTAAATGCTACGATTGTTGCTGAACCACATAGATGTTAACCACCAGAAGAACATATGACATGATCTCATAAAGAGTGATGTCATTTTGCAGTGATGTCAAGGCTATGTCATGCAGGACATGACACCACTCACAGATGTCACAAAGCCTGAGGACTGTGCAATCCTCTCACAGTATCAAGCTGCTGCTGGTGAGACAGGACCAATACTAGTTTGTGCTTGAAAACAATCTTCGAACGAAGGAGAGGATGTCGGACTGGAAGAATTACATCAACAGTATATTGAAGGATAAGAATGTGGAAGATGCTGCAATTGTGGGTCATGCTGACAACAAGTCTGTTTGGGCTTCGAAGCCCGGAGGTGTGCTGGCAGCCATCTCCCCACAGGAGGTCAGCATGTTAACAGGACAAGATCGCAAGGCTTTCCTACAAACTGGCATCACCATCGGGGGAAAGAAATGTTCTGTCATCAGGGACAACCTCATGGTCAACAATGATGGAGTGATGGATGTGAGGATGAAGGGTGGTCAAGGCAAGAGCATCTGCATCGGCAAAACCATCAAAACCATGGTGTTTGTGATGGGCAAAAAGGGTGTTCATGGTGGAGCACTCAACAAGAAGGTCCACGAAGTGGCCAACTATCTGAAACAGAGGGGCATCTAAAGGGTGGGGTGGGATTTCAGAGAATTTACTAAATTTGCATTAAAATAAGTTGTTAAATGTTGACTGATTCTTCAGATTTGTTTCTTTCTTTAAAAAAAAAGGCACTGCATGCAGGTTTCTGTTATAGACAGGGGGCAGCGGAGGAGAAGACAAATTGATAAAGCTTGAAACCATGATTGACCTCTGTTTAGCTGGTATTCTGGTGACAGCTCTGAGTTCCATTTGGATGAATGCAGCAACATTATTACACAATAAAACCTCTTACAACAATCTTAACTGTCACAACATTGAGCACTGGGAGCTAGAGGTGTGACTGACGACTCAATGATAAAGATCCCTTAAGTCAGTAACCACGGAGACCGGAAGAGGGTGTTATTTTCCCAAAACTGTGGAATTCAAACCTCCAGAATTAGGATGAAGCCATACAGGGCTCAGGACAGGAGAAGTAAGTGCAGGTCAGGACATACTACAAACGGGTCAATGCCACAGATAATGTCAAAAATCTCAACACCAAGTTATAGTGCAACAGGTTTACTTGGAAGTACTAGCTTTCAGAGTGCTGCTCCTTCATCAGGTAACTAATGGGGCAGAATCAGAATACACAGAATTTATAGCAAAAGATCACTGTGTCATGCAATTAAAATGATATATTGAACAAACCTAGATTGTTCTTAAGTTTTTTCGAATGGGTTGCAGGATTCAGTTCATTAATATCTAAATCTTCTTTTAAGTCACATTCTTAAGGTAACTTAAGATAACTTAAGGTTTTATTTTTTAAAAATGACATCTCAGCTCAGAAAATGTATTAAAAGTGTGAGGTTAAAGTCAGTCTGTATCCCAACCTTGAGTCAGACTGGTTCTATTTCCAAAGTGGAATGTATAAAATAGTACATGGACTGACTGCCTGCAGATTGTGCGCTTTTAGAGCAAAATAGAATGTACCTGCAAATATAATTCTGCAAATGCAAATTCACCCCGTAGACATATGTGTGCGTGTATGCGCGTACACGTGAGGGAGGGAGAATGAGTGTGTGCATGTGAGCGCACGTGAGAGTGTGTGTTTGTGCGTGCTTGGTAGAGTGTATGCATGAGTGTGACGAATTATAAGCCTGTGAGAGGGTGTGTGTGCGGGTGTGAGTGTGGGAGGTGTACTCATGTGTGTGCCTGAGAGAGTGTGTGTATGAGAGACAGGCTGCGTGAGTGTGTAAATATGTAAGAGTGTGTGGATGTGTGAGAGTAAATAGTGTAGTGTGACATGAACCCAAGGTCCTGGTTGAGGCCGTCCTCATGGGCACCGAACTTTGCTACTGCCCTCTGCTGTGCCACTCTGCATTGTTCCATATCCCAAAGTCCGTCTTGGAGGATGGTCACCCGAAGATCTGAGGCCAAATATCCCTGACTGCTAAGTGTTCCCCAACTGGGAGGGAACATCCCTGTCTGGTGTTTGCTGTGCGGTGTCCATTCATCCAATGTCATAGCGTCTGCTCGGTCTCACTAATGTACCAATACCTTGGGGCATCCTTGCCTGCAGCGAATGAGATAGACAATGTTGGCCGAGTCACATGGTGGGTGGTGTCATCACGTGTAATGGCACTATCCATGTCGACACTCTGACATGTCTTGCATTGGTTGCCATGACAGGGTTGTATGGGTGTTGTGGTCAATTTGCTGTGAACAATGGTCTGTTTAAGGTTTGGTGGTTGTTTAAAGGCAAGAAGTGGAGGCGTAGGGGAAGTCTTGGTGAGGTGCTTATCCTCATAGATAATGTGTTACAGCCTGTTTAAAACATGGCACAGTTTTTCTACACCTTGGAAGTACTAGACAACGAAAGATACTCTATCACTTGCATCCCATGTCTGTCTCCTGAGGTGGTCATTAAGGTTTCTCGCTGTGGCACATTGGAACTGGCGATCACTGAGTTGAGCATCGTACCCTGTTCTTATGAGGCTGTCCTTCACCAACTTCAGTTGTCCATCGTGTTCCTCCTCATCTGAACAGATCCTTTGTATGCGTAAGGCTTATCCGTAGGGGATGGCTGTTTTAATATGTTTAAGGTAGTGGGCTACAGAAGTGCAGCATCGTGAGGTTACCCGTGGGTTTGCGGCAGAGTGAAGTACTGAAGTGCCCATCTTAGATGGAGATGTATGTGTCCAAGAATGAGACAGATACTAAAGACTATTCCATAGTAAGTGCGATGGTGGGATGAAACTTTGTTGATATCGCTGTGCATTTGTTTCAGTGATTCCTCACCTTGAGTCCTGAGGAAGAAATTGTTGTCAATATATCTGTTGTGTAATGCTGGTTGGATGTCCCATGCAGCAAAGAAGTCTTGTTCGAACTAGTGCATGAAAATGGTGGCATACTGGGGTGCACATTTGGTCTTTATGGCTGTTCCGTTTGTTTGGATGACCCAGGAGTGGAGAAACTATACCATGTTCTCCGCAGCTTGCAACACATTATCGATGAGGATGATCACCTCACCAAGATCTTTCCTATGCCTCTACTTCTCACCTTTTAACAACCACCAAACCTTAAACAGACCATTGTTAGCAGCAAACTGCCCAGCCTTCAGGACATCGACCACAACACTCATATAACCCTGTCATGGCAACCACTGCAAGACATGTCAGAGTCGATATGGATACCACCATTGCACATGGGGATACTATCCACCATGTACACGTCAGGTACTCATGTGACTCGGCCAACATTGTCTATCTCATGTGCTGCAGGCAAGGATGCACTCAAGATATTGGTACATTGGTGAGACCGAGCAGACGCTACAACAACAGATGAATGGACACCATGCAACAATCGCCAGACATGGATGTTCCCTCCCAGTCAGGGAACACTTCAGCAGTCAGGAACATTCGGCCTCAGATTTTCGGGTCACCATCCTCCAAGGCAGACTTCGGGATATGCAATAATGCAGAGTGGCTGAGCAGAGGCTGACAGCCAAGTTTGGTATCCATAGGGAGGGCCTCAATGAGGACCTTGGGTTATGGTGACGCTACAGGTGACCCCACTACACTATACACACTCTTTCACTCACACACACACACACATTCTTACATACTCACACAGACCCTCTCTTATACACACGCTCTCTCTCAGACATACACACTTACAACTGCGCATACACCCTCTCACAGGCTTTTACATTGTCACACTCCTGTTCGCACACCAGAAACACTCACCCTCTCATGTGCACTTTCTTCTTACCTTAGAAACTAGTTTGTCTGTCTGTGTGTCCCTCTGCCTACATGTGTCAGTCTGTGTTTGCACCTGTGTACATGGGGATACTGAACAATCAGACAAACTTCTGCTGGTAGCCTTTTATACTGCTGTAATGCTGCACAGTGGGTACAGTCCCTATCTCTGATCCAGAAGGTTCATGCCCTACCCAGGTCTTGATGGCCAGGACAGGTTTCAACATGGCCAAACATGGTAAATGCAAGGAAGCTCTCTGGTCAGCCGTGTGGTGGCTAGAAAGTTGGAGCCTCTGCTATCACAATCTGTAACTCTAGACTGGAACATATAATGTTACCACACAACTTGGACCCCACTGAGGGAACCATATACATTAGCAGAGGCCTGAATGGGCAAAGGACCTCAGAAAATGACTGGCAAGAAAGCAACAAGGGGACCAAAGATCACACTTCACGTGGTGACAAATGGTGTGGATAGAAATAATGTTGAAGGGGTTTAAGCAGTTGAGCACCAGATTCACGCTCATTAACATGTCCGTGCATGTGGAGCATTGGAGTGACATGTGAGGTAAAGTAAGGCTGCTCTGAAGAAACAACATTTCCTGAACTAAGACAGATTGTAGGATGAAATTAAGTGGATGGGTATTCTGCAGGAAGTTGAGGGGTGGCACAGAGATGATGAGGTCCATGCAGGAAACTAAAAAGTAGGACCTCAAAAAAAAAGTAGGGCGGCATGGTGGCTTAGTGGTTAGCACTGCTGCCTCACAGCTTCAGGGACTGGAGTTTGATTCCAGCCTTGGACGACTGTCTGCGTGGAGTTTGCACATTCTCCCCGTGTTTGCATGGGTTTCCTCCCACGGCCCAAGGGTGAATTGGCCAAGCTAAATTGCCTAAAGTGTTCAGGGATGTGTAATCAGGGAAAATGTAGAGTAATGGTTCTGGGTGAGATACTCTTTGCAGGCGCAGTGTGGACTTGTTGGGCTGAAGGGCCTATTTCTACACTGTAGGAGTTCTAATTCAAATTCTAATATTAGTTCAAAAGCAGTGATATCTAGATTACTCCCAGTGCCACGTACCAGTGAATGCTGGAACTGCAAAATTGATCTTGTTAATGCTGGCTAAAAATAAGGTACAGAAAAAATTGTAGCAGATTCCAAGGGTAGGGGAAACCTGCACCAAGTGGGAGGTTTGAATTATCACTCAGAGGCTAGCTAGTGCTGTAAGAGAGTATTTAATCAATTTGACAGAGTGAAGGAAACCAGGATGAAGCATCAGACAATCAAGGTGCACTGAGACAAATGGCATGAGAATAAAGATTTGTTCCAAAATAGCAGAGATCAGAAAGGGAACCAATGCAGAGTGCATGGAGTGCACATTTATCACGGCACTGAGAGTGATTAATAAGTTAGTGAGTTAAAGTCATCATGTGGGATTACGATATAATAACAACAGTGGACACTTGACTCCCATCAGGGAAGTAAAGGAAACTGGTTCCTGTTTTCTCCTCAACTTAAGACTTTCCCTGCACCCTCACTGTTCCATGTACCCTTGGCACAGGGACAAGGAAGTACATACTACAGAACAAGACTATGTGCCTTCTTGTGCCTATCCTGGTTCTTTCAAAGTGCTACCCAAATAGCCTCAGTCCACTGCATTTTCAGAAAAACTTTGCAAATCTTTCCTTTTCAAATATATACTCAGCTCCATTTGAAAATACTAATGAGTCTACTTCATGAAGCGCGTTTCAAAATGGAACAACTCACTGGATTAAAAATATTCTCATCTTCTCCTCTGGCTCTTTAGCAAATTATCTTAAATCTCCATCGTCTGGTTACCAACCCTCTTCCCACTGAAAAGAGCTTCTATTTTTAAACTCCATTAAAACCATTCATCAATTTGAACACCTCGACTAAATCACTCAACATTTTCTCAGCTCCAAGTAGAACACTTTCCAACCACTATCGCCACTATCTAGGACAAGAGTAGCAGTTACATGGGAACATCACCACCTGCAAGTTCCCCTCCAAGCCACTCACCATCCTGACTTGGATATACATTGCTGTTAATTTGATGCCTCTGGGTCTAAATCCTAGAACTCCCTCCTGAATAATATTATGGGACTACCTACTCTCAAAGTAATGCAGATGAAGAAGCTTCCAGAGACTCACCACCACCTTCACAAGGACAATGAGGGATGGGTAATAAATGAGGGCCCAGAAAGCAATAACTATATCTCATGAATGAATAAAACAAAAAACAATCACACCTTCTCCAGTTTTGACATGTAATTTAGGTCCTTCAACCCTAGCACCATTATAGCCTGCATACTCACCGAGCACTTGATATCTTCCCAAGGTGTGAGGTTCAGAATTTGACAGAATACTCCAGTTGTGGACTATTTGTGATCTATAAAGATTTAGTATTTTTTTTCCACTGCATTGATTATATACCAACTGTGTTTAAATATATGCAGGACATTAACTGGAGATTCCCTTGAGTCCCTACAACACAGTCTAAAACAGTCTGTCACATCCAATTCTGCCAATACATCGAGAAGTGTTTAAAGATTGGCCTCGTCTATCCTTCACCAACTGGCTTTCTTGATGATAATACTCTTTGTCACTATTTATAAAAGTAGGCTTCAGCAATGTACAGAGTTTCATCAACACACAGAATTCAGACTTGCAACTTTTACCTTTAAATATCATAAGAAAACTGCCATTTCCAAGTGTTCTTCAAGTCACATGAATCCTGACATCGAATTATTCCTTGCCATTCCTTTATTGGCATTGTGTCAGACACCTGGTATTCCTGACCATAAACCACTTAGTGAGCCATCACACAAGCTGCTGTGCAGCCAGGAAAAGATGTAACAGCATCTTCACAGGATATCTAGGGCTGGGCCATCAAGGGTACGTTGCCAGCATCACAGCTCAGGAACAATACAAATATACTCCTACCTTGACAGGCTTGTTACTGCTCTGTCGATGTATGTCTCTGTTCTGTGAATTTGAGGAGATTCTATTTGAGAATCCTCGACCTATCTGCAATGGGGCAGGAAGCAAACAAGTCTTTTAAAGGTTTGGAGAACAGCCCGTTTTTATTTCATATCTACTTTCAACAACCAATTACAAGGAGATCCAATAGGGCAGAATACAAGCTGCATCCAGATAGGTTCTGGCTGACGAATGGGCTCAGGACCTGGTAATTCTCATTGTGTGTGAAAACTCTACCATTCTAACGTGGACTTGTACTGCAGTGACCCTTCATTGTTGCTGGGTCAGAAACCCGAGGATATATTTTCACTTCAAGGATAGAGATGCTGGCGATATGGGAGGAATGGCAGTAGGGAAACAAAGTTTAGGCCTGTTTCTTGGTCTGAAAGCCGCTACAGAGAGGAACCAACCATCCTTTAGAATTTTGATACTGGAGTCCTTTTAAATGACACAGATCCAGGTTTCCTGTCCAATTGAGAGTGCCTAGTGGGCTTTTGAAGCACATGGGGGCCTTTGGGGTTGAAATCAACAGCAGGCCGCATTAATGTGGAGGTAAGATTAGATTAGATTACTTACAGTGTGGAAACAGGCCCTTCGGCCCAACAAGTCCACACCACCCCGCCGAAGCGCAACCCACCCATACCCCTACATCTACCCCTTACCTAATACTACGGGCAATTTAGCATGGCCAATTCACCTGACCTGCACATCTTTGGAGTGTGGGAGGAAACCGGAGCACCCGGAGGAAACCCACGCAGACACAGGGAGAATGTGCAAACTCCACACAGAGAGTCACCTGAGACGGGAATTGAACCCGGGTCTCTGGCGCTGTGAGGCAGCAGTGCTAACCACTGTGCCACCGTGCTGCCCACTAAATGACGCTTCAATATAGAAGCGTCTCTTTTCACTAAGGTTTTAAAAACTTAACCATAAAACAGAACAAGCAGCCTGATCACCGTGGTGAGGGTGGTTACTGACACACAGGGAGGCAGGGAAGACTTGCAAATCTGCCCAGAGCACTGGCACTCTAGACTTTATTGATGCCATCAGTTTATATGGCTCCTCTGTATTGTTTGGATACTGAAGACTGACTGGAAAGTCTCAGCTAATCTCCTTTAACCATAGTTAAATAAGGCTCTTAATGAATCCAACTGGCTATCTTGCAGGCCCACAAATTCACATCCACAAAAACAGGAAACCAGGGGTATAGGTTTGGGATACTAGCACAGGCCCATGTCAGTAATTTCCACTTTCATCAGAGCCCGGAAAGCCAGCTACCAAAATTCCATCCCAAACATGATGGTTGGAACTCCATCAAACAGACCACAGATGTACCAGAAGCTATTTCAGGGAGACTCTGCAAGAATAACTAGGGAAGGGTGGAATAAATATATTACTGCCATCTCCACTGGTTGGGGAGTTTAGGACGTGGGGTGGTTCAAGCGGCTGAATGGTCTCCTCTTTTCTAATGTTCCTAATGCAGCCTTGTCAATAACAATCACATTTAGAGAACAAACACAAAGATGGTCTCACCTTTTCATAGTTATCACTATGCTGCACATCTCTGCTCAATGAGTTCGAGAAGGTTCTATTTGAGAATCCTCGATTTGTCTGTAATGGGACATGAAGCAAACAAGTAATTTTAAATGTTTGGAGAACAGTCTATTTATATTTTCACTTCATAGCTTCTTCCAACAACTAAGAGCAAGCAGAGCCCCGACAGGGCAAAGGATTAGCAGCATCTAAAAAGGTTCTACACGAAGAATGGCCCCAGGGCCTGCAGATCCTCATTGCATGTGGGAGCATTCTCAGCAATCATATTGATGAAGTCTAGACACAAACCTAGGGGCACTTTGAAACGATTGGAGAAACAGTAACAATTGTAGGTATTTCACACTCAGTAGGGAGACATACTGTTCACATCGGTTCAAACGTAAGGTTCATTTTCCCAGATTATGTCTAAGGAATTTTCATTCAAATTAGTGCCTGCAGCTAATGGCACTGCTGTTGTTGTACTGGCTAAAGGACTCACTGCAGCATTTCATCAAGCTCACTCCCACAATATCTCCCAGCCTTGCAACCTCAGTCACCAAAATTGCAAAAGCCCCACTGCTTTTGAATTACTTTCCGAGTTCCCACCGTCCTGATTTGGACATGTATCATATGGCTTCTCCACTGTCACTCCAAACACCAGAGTGAATCCACTGACACCCACTTGGATTATTGCATTTGAAAGAGGAAGCCCAGAAAACTCTTCTTGGGGTAATTAACAATGTAAAGTCGATTGATTTCCACTAGACCTGGCTCAGTACTAGCCAAGCTGAAGCTCTTTTATATAAAATGTGCAGCTCACGGGGGAGATATGACAGATAGCAAACAACCTGATATGAGTAGTTTCTCGGAGCATGTGAGAGCTGGAGCCTCAATAAAAAATTCAACGCTATGGTGTCAAATAGGGATATTAAAAATTACTAGTGTAAAGGAGAAAATGGACAACTTTTTTGGCTTTCCTCAGTTGTCATACCCAATCTGTCAGTGAGACTCAAACCCCACCAAACCATTCACAGTCTACAAAAATGCCAGGCATTCAATCAGAGTCTTCCTGGCTTTTTTTCCCCTCAAGGAATTATCACCTTTCTTTCATATTTTTACATTTAAGTCAAAGACTTGGATGGACACTCAGAGGCCTTACCCCCAACAAGGTGACCTCTAATAACTGTGTCGTCTTATTATAATAGTTCTGTGAGGTGGAATTTAACTGAAGCAAACGTATCAAATGAAGGTTAAACATAACAATTACTTCATTGGAATACAGGATGGTGGCACAGTGGTTAGCACTGCTGCTTCACAGCGCCAGAGACCCGGGTTCAATTCCCGCCTCAGGCAACTCGCAACTCTCTGTGTGGAGTTTGCACATTCTCCCCGTGTCTGCGTGGGTTTCCTCCGGGTGCTCCGGTTTCCCCCCACAGTCCAAAAATGTGCAGGTTACGTGAATTGGCCACGCTAAATTGCCCGTAGTGTTGGATGAAGGGGTAAATACAGGGGAATGGGTCTGGGTGGGTTACGCTTCGGCGGGTCGGTGTGGACTTGTTGGGCTGAAGGGCCTGTTTCCACACTGTAAGTAATCTAATCTAACCTAGGATCTAAGGGAAAATAGGCCATTTAGCCTTTGAGCCTGCTCCAATAATGTTATGGATGATCTGTTTATAATCTCACTTCATTTTCCTCTGCTCCCCATCACTCTTAACTCCTCAGCAGGTTTAGCAGCATCTGTGGAGAAATGGAGTAAATGTTTCGAATCTGGTATGATTCTTCTTCAGAGCTGAATTATTTAGCTGATTTAATGTGAAATCAATTGTTAATTTTATATCTGATGTGAAGCTATTTGTTAAGCAATCTATTAAGGGTTAAGAGGCAAGGTCAGGATTTTGGAATGTTAAAGACCAGCAATAATCAACTGGTTAGTGGAACAGACTCAAGGAGTTGCATCACCTCCTCCTGTTTCTAATGCAACCTTGTCAGTGTCAATCAAGTTCCAAGAACAAACACAAAAATGCTCTTACCTTATCATAGTTATCAGATGCCTCCATATAAATATCTCTATTTAGTGAGTTCAAGGACATTCGACTTGAAAACCCTCGATCTGTCTGCAATGCAGTAAAAAGAAAACAAGTGTTATAACAGTTTGGAGAACAAGACAGTAATTTAGTTTTCCATTTCTTAGCTTCTTCTAGTGACTGCAAATGGTATTTGAGATTACTGAATGACATTGTCAGTTAACAAAGGATAAATAGGTCACTATTGCATAAGGTGATCTCAATATTCATAATCATATTGTGAACTTCACCCATTTTTACAGGTTTACTTTGATGAAAAGCCAGGAGTGGATATTTTTGATTGGTAGGTACTATTCGTGTATTGTTAGTCAAAAGAGAGAATAACGTGAAAACAATGGATATCAATATCAGAGAAGCAAGCACATCACTGCACAGACAGAGGAGCTGGCATTGACAAGTTAGCCAATTGGAGTGAACACTCCATCCAGCAGCAGAAATCTGTGGCATTTAAGCATAAAAGGATGCTGCAACCAGTCCTCTATCTTTGACTGGATCTGAAGGCCTGAAGGGTTTACAGTGATGGGGGATTAACCATTATTGAGTCTTGTTTTAACAGAATGCAGCTTATTGCATGATAGCAATCTGTTACAAGCTACACTCATACATCAGACATTCTTTCTCCTGCTCCTCGGATGCTGCGTGACCTGCTGTGCTTTTCCAGCAACACACTCTCAACTGCAGTCTATGATTTTCTACCTTATTACCACCTATGTCACATCATGAAACTGGACGCAGCTTAGTGCAGACTCCATCATTAACCCTTTCAGAACCATTACCTAAACAACAAGACCAGCCAGCAGCTCTAATGGGGCAAAGGAGTAAGCAGTTTCTAGTTAGGTTCTGGGTAGTTTTGTTGTACAAGAAATCATTTTGATGCAGTCTATAAGCGGCTCTAGAATTCAGTGTTTGGAAAATTCACACCTCAATTCCAGAGGAAACTCGATTATCCAGCATTCGATTCTCCGAATTTCGGATTATCTGAACAAGATCACAAGGTCCCAATGATTGGCTAAACTATGTCATCCAGCATTTGATTATCTGATCATTTGATTATCCGAACAAATATGCCCCGCTGTGTCGTTCCGATAATCGAAGTTCCTCTGTATTTCGTAAAAGAGCAAAGAGTGGAACTAGTCCATATAACAGAAGTGAAACCAGCTTTTAACCAATGGACTGCTGATTCATCACTGCTCAATCTTCTTTTCTTCATATTGATTCGCTGACCTTTTCTGAGACTCATTTCTTAGTCTCACTGAGACTCAGAGTCTTCAAAACCTTGTCAACATTTTCCATCTCAACTGAAAATAGAAACTACTTGGGCAATAAAGCAGCTGGTGATCACTAAATGCCATTTTCACCTTGCCAGTGTCATCCTTATTTTAAGGATTGATACAAAAACACCCTTACCATATTGTGCTTGTCACTAGTCTGTAGATAGACATCTCTGTTCAGTGAATTTGAAGAAGATCTATTTGAGAATCCTGTACTAGTCTGGAATGGGACAAGAAGCAAAAACAAAGTGCTTTAAAAGAAGAAAATGTAAACATCCAAGAAATGTTCAGCAGATCACAGAATCACAACATTGTCACAGCACAGGAGACCATCAGCTGTCGTGCCTGCACTTGCTCTCCTAATGAGTTATTCATATGATGGCATTCCCCTGTCATCTCCCATAACTCTGCACGTTCTTCCTTTTCAGGTAACAGTCTCATTCCATTTTAAATGGCTCAAGTGACCCTGCCTTGAGCATACTCTCAGGCTCCGCATTCACCACTTGATGCATGAAAATACTTTGCCTCATGTCGCTTTTGCATATTTTGCCAATTGTTTTAAATCTATACCCTCTCATTTCTAAACCTTTCACAAATAAGACCATAAGACATAGGAGTGGAAGTAAGGCCATTCGGCCCATCGAGTCCACTCCGCCATTCAATCATGTCTGATGGTCATTTCAACTCCACTTACCCGCATTCTCCCCGTAGCCCTTAATTCCCCGAGACAACAAGAATCTATCAATCTCTGCCTTGAAGACATTTAGCGTCCCGGCCTCCACTGCACTCCGCGGCAATGAATTCCACAGGCCCACCACTCTCTGGCTGAAGAAATGTCTCCACATTTCTGTTCTGAATTTACCCCCTCTAATTCTAAGGCTGTGTCCACGGGTCCTAGTCTCCTCACCTAATGGAAACAATTTCCTAGCATCCACCCTTTCCAAGCCATGTATTATCTTGTACATCTCTATTAAGTCTCCCCTTAATCTTCTAAACTCCAATGAATACAATCCCAGGATCCTCAGCCATACCTCATATGTTAGACTGACCATTCCAGGGATCATCCGTGTGAATCTCCGCTGGACACGTTCCAGTGCCAGTATGTCCTTCCTGAGGTGTGGGGACCAAAACTGGACACAGTACTCCAAATGGGGCCTAACCAGAGCTTTATAAAGTCTCAGTAGCACAACGGTGTTTTTATATTCCAACCCTCTTGAGATAAGTGACAACATTGCATTCGCTTTCTTAATCACAGACTCAACCTGCATGTTGACCTTTAGAGAATCCTCGACTAGCACTCCCAGATCCCTTTGTGCTTTGGCTTTACAAATTTTCTCACCATTTAGAAAGTAGTCTGTGCTTTTATTCTTTTTACCAAAGTGCAAGATCTCGCATTTGTTCACGTTGAATTCCATCAGCCATTTCCTGGACCACTCTCCCAAACTGTCTAGATCCTTCTGCAGCCTCCCCACTTCCTCAGTACGACCTGCCTGTCCACCTAACTTCGTATCATCTGCAAACTTTGCTAGAATTTCCCCAGTCCCTTCATCCAGATCATTAATATATAATACGAACAGCTGTGGCCCCAACACTGAACCCTGCGGGACACCGCTTGTCACCGGCTGCCATTCTGAAAAAGAACCTTTTATCCCAACTCTCTGCCTTCTGTCAGACAGCCAATCCTCAATCCATCCCAGTAGCTCACCTCGAACACCATGGGCCCTCACCTTGCTCAGCAGCCTCCCGTGTGGCACCTTATCAAAGGCCTTTTGGAAGTCTAGATAGACCACATCCACTGGGTTTCCCTGGTCTTACCTACTTGTCACCTCTTCAAAGAATACCAACAGGTTTGTTAGGCATGACCTCCCCTTACTAAATCCATGTTGACTTGTTCTAATCAGACTCTGCTATTCTAAGAATTTAGAAACCTCATCCTAAATGAGATCAATGTCTCCTTGTTGACTCATCCTGAATACCACCCAGCTGCCAAGTAGCAGCAGCATCTCTGGAGAGATTAAACAGAGTTAACTTTCCAGTTCAATGTACAGTTGCCCTGAGGAAAGGCAAAAGGTTGGCAGCAGCAAACCAAGATCTAGGAAGAAGGAGAGGGAGGGTCGGGACAATTTCTGCACGTTGAATAGCAGGAGGAACTGGAGATCACTCCTTTTGTTCCTGGTGGCATCTATTATCAAAATAAGGCTCTGCATCAACGCACTAAATGTACTATCACAGCAAATTCTGTCACTGACAGCATCATAGGACACCTTTACCTCCCATATTATGCTGAATGGAAAACACTTTCATCGTCCTGGGTCAGGAACACAGAACTCTCTGAGACCGTAAGTTGTAAGAGCTGAAGTAGACCATTCAGCCTAAAGAGTCTGCTCCACCATTCAATGAGAAGGTGGATCTGATAATCTTCAACTCCAATATCTTGCCTTTTCCCCCTAACCCTTGATTACTTTCCATATTAAAAATCTATCTACCTCAGCCTTAACTTAAGGAGGTAATTCATGACTATCAGCAAAAATATTTCCAATAAGGAGGAATATACTTAAGAGGGATAAATCAACCATGGCTAACCAAGGAAGTTAAGGAAAGTATTAAGTTGAAAGAAAAAGCATATAAGGAGGCAAAAGTCTGTGATAGCCCCAAAGACTGGGATAAGTTCAGAGTCCAGCATAGGAGAACTAAAAAGATTATAAAGAGAGAGAAAGTAAACTGCCAAGGGCAAACTAGTAAGGAATATAGAAACTGACAATAAGAGCTTCTTTATGTATTAAAAAAAAAGACAGAGATCAAAGTAAACATAGGCCCCTGAGAAAATGTATCTGGGGAGATAGTTACAGGGATCAAGGAAATGGCAAAGGAGTCAAACAAATATTTTGTATCAGTCCTTAAAGTGGAATATACTTCAAATATGCCATTAATACTAAACAATATGGGGGAGAAATTAAGTGCCATCACCATCACTAGAGAACTCATATGAGGCAAACTATTGGGACTGAAGACAGAAAAGTGCCCTTGTCCTGATGGATTGCATCCTATCATTCTAAAAGAAATAGCTACAGGCACAATCGATACATTAGCTGTAATTTTGCAAAAACTCTTGGAATCTGGAGAATTAGCAAAGGATTGGAAAATTGACAATGTGACATCCCTAACTGAAAAGGGAGGGAGGCAAAAAGTGGATAATTATAGGTCAACTAGCCTAAACTCTATTGTTGGAAAAATATTGGAATCAATTATTAAAGAAAGCATAAAGGGAAACCATAGCTGACTAATTCATCACGGATTTTCGAGGATGTCTGAATGAGACTCAATAGAGGAGAACCATTAGGTAAAGTACCTCAAAAAAGGTTAAGTTGTAACAGCCCCTAGGGGAGGACATAGCATATTGGCATGGATAGAGAATTGCCTGATGGGCAGGAAACATTGCATGGGGAAAAGGGTTCTTTTGCAAATTGGCGAGCTATAACCAGTGGGGTTCCACCGCGACCAGTGCTGGGACCACAGCTGTTTACGATATATATTAATGACTTGGAGAAAGGAAGCAAATGTACTGTAGCCAAATTTGCAGATGACACAAAAATAGATGGAAAGGCTGGTAGTGAGAAGGACACAGGTTACAGAGAGATATTAATAGGTGAAGTAATTGAGCAAAATGTTGGCAAATGGAGTATATTATGGGAAAATGTGAAGTTTTTCATTTTGGAAGGGTGAAGAAAAGAACAGTGGCGTCTAAATTGAGAAAAACGGCACAAAGTTGTAACACAAAGGGACCTTGGGAGTACTTGTACATGAAACACAGAAAGCTGGCACACAGGTACAGCAGGTAATCAGAAAGGCTAATGGAACTAGATTAGATTACTTACAGTGTGGAAACAGGCCCTTCGGCCCAACAAGTCCACACCGACCCCGCCGAAGCGTAACCTACCCAGACCCATTCTCCTACACTTACCCCTTCACCTAACACTACGGGCAATTTAGCATGGTCAATTCACCTAACCTGCACATTTTTGGATTGTCGGAGGAAACCCACGCAGACACGGGAAGAATGTGCAAACTCTACACAGTCAGTCGCCTGAGGTGGGAGTTGAACCCGGGTCTCTGGCGCTGTGAGGCAGCAGTGCTAACCACTGTGCCACCGTGCCGCCCAGGAACGTTGGCCCTTATTTCAAGGAGATTGCAGTATAAGAGTAGAGATGCTGTACTGCAACTGTACATGCTCCTCCTCCTCTTAGAATACTGTGCATGGCCTTGGTCCCTTATGGAAGGAAAGATGTTACTACATTGGAAGCCAAGGTTCATGAGGATGATCCTGGTATGGAAGAGTCATCTTTTGAGCAAAGGCTAAACTGGCTGGGCCTCTACTCATTGGAGTTAAGAAGAATGACAGGTAATCTTATTCAAACATATAGAATACTTAATGGGCTTAATCGGATAAATCCTGAGAGGATGTGAAATAACTCCACAGAGGTCAGCATCCTATCACCAAGTCACCCTTTATTTACAGGTGGTGCTCCGGTTTCCTCCCACAGTCCAAAGATGTGCAGGTTAGGTGAATTGGCCATGCTAAATTGCCTGTAGTGTTAGGTAAGGGGTAGATGTAGATGTAGGGGTATGGGTGGGTTACGCTTCGGCGGGGCGGTGTGGACTTGTTGGGCCGAAGGGCCTGTTTCCACACTGTAAGTAATCTAATCTCATCTAATCTAATCTAATCTAATCTAATCTAATCCTTCATACTAATCCAGCTCCTTCAGAGCCAGCTTTCAAAGTGATAGGATGTCTGATAAGTTTTGAGAAGATTTGCTGTTCAGGTTGAGGTTCCGGATGTAGGTTTGCTCGTTCGAAATGAACCTTCCAGCTCAGTGAACAAACCTACACCCAAGATGTCTGACACTCCTGTTTATATCTGCCTAGATTAGAGTGGTGCTGGAAAAGCACAGCAGTTCAGGCAGCATCTGAGGAGCAGTAAAATTGACGTTTCGGGCAAAAGCCCTTCATCAGGAATACAGGCAGAGTGCCAGAAGGGTGCAGAGATCCCTTCAGGCACTTCTGCACCCTTCAGGCACTCTACCTGTATTCCTGATAAAGGGCTTTTGCCCGAAACGTCGATTTTACTGCTCCTCAGATGCTGCCTGAACTGCTGTGCTTTTCCAGCACCACACTAATCTAGACTCTGGTTTCCAGCATCTGCAGTCATTGTTTTTACTTTGTTTATATCTGCCTGCCAGGGCTCCCTGATGAGATCAGATTAACAGCCCCAATCAGGGAACTCATATTTTATGAGGTCCACCCGCCTGACTTTGTTACATTCAAAATATCCTGCCCCCGCTGAGACTGAGCACATAGTTATTTATTTTTTAGCTTTTCCTGTGGAGTTTCAGCACTGGGTCAGGTTCCTCTGACTCTGCTTCGATACAGGTGGTGTGTGTGATGCACAGTAGCTCATCTCTTGCACCTACAGTGTGTCAGAAGAAATTCACTCTCTTCTTCAGGTGGCAAAGCCTGCGACATCCACTGTGTCCATCTCAAATTCCGAGGTCTCCAGATGGAGAGGGAGAACCCATGTGTTCAGCCAGCCTTTCCAAATGTTGCAAGGATCCAGGCAAGTTTTGCTCCAGCTCCATTTGTGAGTTTGCAGCTTTCACGTGGTCCACATGCTTGTTCAGAACCATTGCACCTACCCAAACGTTTAACGTCAATGGACCTGATCTCGCATCGACCATGTAGTGCCATTCCCTGGTTCCTACACCAAAAGTTGTCCCAAGGTAAACAGTACCTCTTACCTGGCAGAATCGTGTGTCTGACAATGACAATTCTGATGCTGTTTCACAACCTCAGCAGCCCAGCTCCAGGAAGATCAGATTTAACCTGGTTCAGAATCTTCTCCCCATCGGCAACTCTGTTGGAGCTAACCCAGTAGCTGCATGAGGGGTGGTCCCGTAATCAAATAGGAATTGGGACAGTTTGATATCGAGTGAAGCTGTAGGCTGTTTCTTTCAGCCTGCCTTCAAAGTTTGGATTACTCTTTCTGCCAGACCACTGGATGATGGATGAAATGAAGATGTCCTTATACGTTGAATGCCATTTGACTTTAGGATCGGGATTATCACTGCTGCCTCACAGCACAGGGGACCCAGGTTTGATTCCACCCTCAGGCAACCACCTGTGTGGAGTTCGCACATTCTCCCTGTGTCTGCGTAGGTTTCCTCTAGGTATTCCGATTTCCTCCCACAGTCCAAAGGTGTGTAAGTTAGGTGGATTGGCCATGCTAAATTATCTAAAGTGGTCAGGATATGCAGGCTAGGTGGATTAACCTTGGGAAATACAAGGTTACAAGAATGGGGCGGGTGTTTCCTTGGTGGATGTGCTTAAGAGGGTCAGTATGGATTCAAGGGGCCAAATGGCCTGTTTTCACACTGTAGAGATTCTATGATTCACATTCCCTGCTGGTATCCAATGGTTCATTATCTGTGAACAATACTTCCAGGAGTCCATGCATTGCAAAAGATGTGCACAGTTCTTCTATTGTCGTTCCCATGTTTGACGAATGAATTCTATGCACTTCCAGCCACATAGTCTACAATGACTAAGAACATTGAGCCCATGAAAGGACCTGCAACGTTGATGTATAACGGAGTCCAGGATTTACCCAGCTATGGATGAAATGAAGACGTCCTTATACGTTGAATGCCATTTGACTTAAGAAACGGGGTTGCATGGTGTCTCAGTAGTTATCACTGCTGCCTCATAGCACAAGGGACCCACTTTCGATTCCACCCTCAGGCGACCGCCTGTGTCGAGTTTGCACATTCTCCCCCTGTCTGCGTGGGGTTCTGCCAGGGTATTCCAATTTCCTCCCATGTGGGGTAGCCACTGGGGGCAATTTTTGTCCTTATGCTCATAGAGATGGACAGCACAGTAACAGACCCTTCAGTCCTACTCGTCTGTGCCAACCAGATATCTTAAACTAATCTAGTCCCATTTGCCAGCATTTGGCTTACATCCCTCCAAACCCTTCCTATTCATATACCCATCCAGATGCCTTTTAAACACTGTATTTGTACCAGCCTCCACCATTTCCTCTGACAGCTCATTCCATGCACGCACCACCCTCTGCCTGAAAAAGTTACCCCTTCGGTCTCTTTTACATTTTCCCTTCTCACTCTAAACCTATGCCCTCTAGTTCTGGACTCACCCAACACAAAGGAAACAATCTCATCTATTTACCCTATCCATGTCCCTCATGATTTTATACATTTCTATAAGGTCACCTATCAGCCTCTGATGCTCCAGGGAAAACAGCCCCAACCTATTCAACCTCTCCCTATAGCTCAAAACCTCCAATCCCGGCACCATCCTTGTAAATCTTTTCTGAACCCTTTCAAGTTTCACAATATCCTACCTACAGGTGGGAAACCAGAACTGCACACAATATTCCAAAAATGGCCTAATTAATGTCCTGCAACATGACCTCGCAACTCCTATATTCAATGTTCTGACCAATAAAGGCAGCAGTGTGGGCACTGCCCCATCAATGTGGCTATGTCTGCATCCAATCCTGGCCACCAGACATAACCTTTTACCAACATTTTCATTTTGGAAACCCCTGGTTGAATTGAGCTAGTATCTGGCAGCGACTTTTGGTTGGGACAATTACTCTTGCTCCCCATAATCATATGCCGTCCTCTACTGTGATCTGGTCTCTCCTGGTCCAAAAAGATTTCCATTCTGGTTGTGATGGTCCTTTGCTTTTCCCCCATCATCACCAGCTGTTTCACTTTTGCCAGGACTGGATCTTTCTGCATCCAAAGCCTGATATTGTCAGCTGTGGCAACAAGTGTGCCCAGAAAATGGTGGTGTATCTGCCAGTGTTGGGTGGCTCAGTACATTCGCATTTGCTACTTGATTCCCAGACGATGTTTTAACTATACCCACTTCAGTATTCGAGCCCACCTCTGAATTTGGCCTGAAGCTATGGGTAGCACTGCCTTGTTCTCTTCAAGTAGACCTCGGGGTTTGTGGTCCGTTATTATTACAAATTTATGTCCATAAAGATATTGGTAGAAGTTCCTGACTCCAAATATGACTGCCAAGCATTCCTTCTTTATCTGGGTATATTTATGATCAGCATTAATCAAATTCTTGGATGAAAATGCTATTGGGTGTTTCTCTCCATTGGGCCAGTTATGAAATTATCCTACGCCAGTGCCATACAGGGAGGCATCGCATGTCAATACCAGATCTCATTTGGGGTCATTATGTGCCAACACCTGAGAGGATGATAGCTGGCTCTTTACTTCCCTGAAAACTATGGCTTGGTTATGTGAGCATTTCTGAGGCTGACCCTTTTTAGAGAGTTAATGCAAAGTTGCCAGGATGGAGTCCAGGTTATGTATGAGCTTTCAGTAATAAGTCACCAGTCCAAGGCAAAACCTAAACTCTGGTAAAGACGTAAAAGCCAGGGCACCTTCATCACCCTCACTTTATCTTCCAAAATGTGTAACCCAGTTTTGTCAACTCTGTAGCCAAGTAGGTCATTTGGGGTGCCTGGAACACATTTGTCCCTTCCAAGGTGTATGCCCATTGGAAGAAACATCTAAGGACTATGTCCAACTTCTCTAAGCGCTCGTTTTTGGTCTTCCCTGTTATTAGAACATCAATGGTGACCTGGGGTAAACCTTGTAAAATATTCTCCATTGCCTGCTGTAATATTGCACAGGTTGACACACCCCAAAAGGCAGTTTCATATATTAGAACAAATGCTTTGGGGTATTAATTGTAGTTTATGTCTGGGAAACTTTATCTATCCACAACTGCAAGTACACATGTCCTTCATGAACTGTCCCCCTGGCAGCTTTATGTATCTAATTGAAAAATAGTAAGCCAATCTAGGTGAATCTTTCTCAACCAATTTTGCCCTATCAAGTTTGGACCCGAGCCTTTTACTACAATCAGTGTTAACTGAACCAGCTGTTTCTCATAAGAGACGAGAATTGAAGTTGTACCCCCAATCTGTAAAGATTCCTTGGTATGGGTCTCAATATAGCCGAGGTCTTGCACAAACATAAGGATTGGATTCCAGAGAGAATTTTATTGAAGACTGGTCCTGCAATCACTGAAATGGCTGCGCCAGTATTGACGTCTATTAAAACTGGGTGACCATTTAACCAGACATTTACTTTGACTGGGTCTGATTTGAAAGTTGCTAAGCAATTTAACTGTTCCAAACCAGACATAGGTGGACTTTCTCAGGTGTTCACTCCCGGATACTGGCCTATGAGTTCTCTTACTCCATTTAGATCTAGTAGGACTCTTTTGCTGTCCTGAGTTCGCATATTGGCAGCAATTACAATGGCTTACCGGCCCAGATCCTGAAGAAAACTTTAACCGTTTGGTCGAGAGTTGGCTTTATTTTGGGGTTTCATCATGCGCTGAGCTAGAGTCCCTCTGGTGTGAGTGAGGCTATGCAATTGCCTTCACTCTGGTGGTGTTCTCCAAGCTCAGTCAGACTAGCGACAATGTCCACTTCCACCGGAATACCCTGAAACTCATATGCTGCACTTGCCCCATTTTCTAATGATAAAGCCAGTTGCAGTGTTCAAAGTCTAGTTAGGCTTCAGCTGGAAGGCACTTTTGCGTGGTTACATTATTAATCTCACCCTTGTTCCACTGAAACAACTCCACAGAGGCTGGTATCCTGCCACCAAGTCACCCATTATTTACACTGGGAAAGGTTTCACACTGATCCACATTCCTCAGAGCCTGTTCTCAGAGTGACAGGATGTCTGACACTTCCATTTATATTTGTCAGCCAGGGCTCCCTGACTGGATCAGATTAACAGCCCCAATCATGGGAACTCATATATTCTCTTAGGTCCTCCTGGCTGACCTCATTACAATCACAAAAGGATGTTTCCCTTTGAGAGAGTCTAGGACCACAGACATTGGCTCAGAATAAAGACTAACATGAGGAGGGATTTTTTTCAGAGTGACATCAGTCTTTGGAACTCCTTGACACAGAGAGCTGTGGGGCTGGGTCCCATGTAATTAAAGCTGAGATTGATTGATTCTTGATCAGTTGGTGAATCAAGGGTTATGGAAATGGCAGGAAAGTGGATGTGAGGAATATCAGATAGATGTGAGGAATGGCAGAGCAGGGTTAAGGGGCAAAAGGGCCCATCCCTGCTTCTATTTTTTATTGTCTTATGGTCTTGAATATATTTAATGACTCAGCCTCTGAAGCCCTCTGCTGTAAAGAATTCCACAGATTCACTATTCGTTTAGAGAAGAAATGCTTCTTCTCTGTCATCAGTGGGTGACCTTTTATTCTAACATCATGCCTTTGGTCTTTCTTGTATATTTCAATGTGGTCACCTCATTATTATAAAAATGAATGAGTACAGACCCAATTTACTCAACCTCTTCTAGAAACATACTCTCCATATCCAGAATCAAAGTAGCAAGCCATTTCTGGATTGCCTCAATATCAGTGCTGCACATTTTTCCTTAAATAATGGGACCAAAACTGTTTATAATACTCCAGTTGTGATCTGACTAGTGACTTGTATAATTATAGCAAGACACCCCCATTTTTATACTCCATTCCCTTTGAAACAAAGTTCAACACTCCATTTGCTTTCCCAATCACCTGGGTACCAACGTTTTGAGATTCATGGACGAGGACTCCCAAATCCCACTGTGCTGTAGCTTTCTGCAGTCTTTCACCACTTAAATATGATTCAGGTCCTCTATGTTTTCAACCGAAGTGCAAAACCTCACATTTTTTACATTATACTCCATCTGCCAAATTCTTACCCACTCACTTAATCTGTCCAAATGCCTCTGCAGACTCTTTGTGTCATCCTCAAACTTCCCTTTGCATCTATTTTTGTGTCATCTGCAAAACTGTGCACTTTCCTCTTCTAATTCATTAATTCTTGGCAGTGTGGAGGAACAGAGGGATCTTGGTGTGCAGGTACATAGATCCCTTAAGATGGCCACCCAAGCGGACAGGGTTGTTAAGAAAGCATAAAGTGTTTTGGCTTTCATTAACAGGGGGATTGAGTTTAAGAGTCGTGAGATCTTGTTGCAGCTCTATAAAACTTACGTTAGACCGCACTTGGAATACTGTGTCCAGTTCTGGTCATCCTATTATAGGAAAGATATGGATGCTTTGGAGAGGGTTCAGAGGAGGTTTACCAGGATGCTGCCTGGACTGGAGGGCTTATCTTATGAAGAGAGGTTGACTGAGCTCAGACTTTTTTCATTGGAGAAAAGGAGGAGGAGAGGGGACCTAATTGAGGTATACAAGATAATGAGAGGCATTGATAGAGTTGATAGCCAGAGACTATTTCCCAGGGCAGAAATGACTAACATGAGGGGTCATAGTTTTAAGTTGGTTGGAGGAAAGTATAGAGGGGATGTCAGAGCCAGGTTCTTTACACAGAGGGTTGTGAGAGCATGGAATGCGTTGCCAGCAGTAGTTGTGGAAGCGAGGTCATTGGGGATATTTAAGAACTACTGGACATGCATATGGTCACAGACATTTGAGGGTGCATACATGAGGATCAGTGGTCGGCGCAACATCGTGGGCTGAAGGGCCTGTTCTGTGCTGCACTGTTCTATGTTCTGTACGTTCTAATATATATTATCAATAATTGTGACCCCAGCACTGATCCTTGTGGCACACAGCTTACCATCCTGAAAACGCGCGTCTTATTCAAACTCAGTCTTTTATTTGTTAACTGATCCTCAAATCATGCTGATATACTAGCCCCAACACCATGGGCCCTTCAACCATCACAGCTAGTGCAGCATTTTATTGCTGCAATGGGATGTGAGTATCACTGGCAAGACCAACATTTGTTGCCCGAGTCTATCTGAACTTGAACTGAGTGGATTGCTTGGACATTTCAGAGTGAAATTCAAAGTCAATTACATTGTTGTGCATTTGGAATCTGATATTGGTCAGACCGGGTAAGGACAGCAGATTACCTTCCCCTAAAGGGACAGTAGTGCAACCTTCTTACTATTGGTGACAGTTATCACGGTCACCATTACTAAGAGTGGCTTCATATTTCAGATTTACTGACAAAATTTAAAATATATGCAATCATGGGATTTGAACTAGTGCCCCAAAATGTTAGTTCTGAGTCTGTGGAATTCCAATCCATCGATATGGTCACTACAACACCATCCCTGTACAACACATCGAATGCAGTGGTTCATGAAGAAACAGATCAACTTTCTCAGGTTAACTGGGGAGAGATAAACAACACCTACTCGTCAATGTCACCTACTTCTCAAGGTCTGATATGAAAATGTCCTTACCTTATCATAGTTATCACTATTCTGTAGATAGATATCTCTGTTCAGTGAGTTTGTAGACTTTCTACTTAAGAAGCATCTATCAATCTGCAATAAAACAGGAAGCATATATATTTGCAAGACAGGGTGAAATATACTCTCACTGAGTGAGGAGGTACACAGACATGGTGTAGTGAAGTACATGAAACAGAGCAGAGACATGTAGTGGCACAGGCTGTGTCAGATAAGCTGGGACAGCCCAATGTGATATAGTGGGAAAGTATGGTGTAACACACTAGTACAGTATGTGTAATAAACTGGGATAGCAGGGCATAATACACTGGCACAGTGTGGTGTAATACACTGGTACTGTGTAGTAAGATATATTAGCACTGGTGGAGAGACACAGTGGCACTGCATGGTGTAATATACTTGCACAGAGTGCAGAGATACACTGGTACTGTGTGAGAGATATGTTACATAAAAGGCAATTAGGATCTGAAAAGGTTAACTTATATCTTGCATGAGCTCAAGAATATCAAGGACTTTTCCTGGGTGGAGGTAACCAATTCTCTACTTCTTCAGACTGTTATACCAGTTGTCTATGTATCAGCTGCCTCTGTTGTACATACCTTTGAGTAATATAACTAGCCTAATTACATATAATTAGGTAATATGTAATAAACTTGACTGTTTGACCAAGACCAAACCGATATTCTGCCTAAGGCAGTGTGAGGGCATTCACCCCCACAAATATCAGTAGCTCGATGAAAACCAGTAAAAAGGACTGGTGACAGTGAATTTACCCATGTTAATATGTTAGCAACAACATTATAAGATGGTGAGCAGTGGTTGGATTCCCCTGTCCCATTATATGATGATGACAATAGTGGGGTACACTGTCACATAACAATACACCAGTGAATCATACTGGATTATGTATTGCGATAGGCTGCTGGGAATCTGTGTGGAAATGTCCACAGCATAGAGACATGGCTAACCTGTGAAAATGCAAACAAAACCCTCCTCAAGAAATCTACCCAGGACAGTCTCCAGGATAACTGCGCCTCAGCCACAAAAGAAATCTCGATGTACCTGGTAAAGCAAGTCGTGAAAAATATTGAAAATAGAATCTAAAGTTACTCACAAGGAATTTGCTCCCAAAAAGCTTAAGGAGTAAACACACAAACTATGTAAATCAGTGACATTATTATATCAGAGCTCTCTGGTGGATGGCATTGCGAGTCTGGCTGGAAAATGACCACGTGTCGATGCTAAAAGAGAATACAGATTGCCAACCCTGAAGGGTGGTAATTCTTTCCAGCAATATGAAATTAACCTTAAGGACAGTACTGTGAGTCAAGAGATACAGAATAAAGGGGTGGGTAGGTAGCACAACAAAAGTAATAATTTGCTTACAATACATCTGTTTGTCAGTCATAAAAACATTGGGGTTGGGAAAGAAAAGTGCATTCTGACTGAAAGTCATCAATGAACCAATCAAGAAAAGTTTGCTGGTTTTTCAACTGGCTAGGGGGGTGTTGCGCCCAAAGAATAGACATGTTGAGCAGGTAGTGAGGATGTCAGGGAGCATGAGGGCCGCGAGGTTTGAGGGTGCTAGGTCATGCAGTAGAACATCCAGGAATAGAATCAGCCACAATTGGCAATTCTCAGGAGAACCAGATCAGGTTCGGTGGATAGCGCCTGAGAATGTCATTCGGGGAGTACTGTGAGCCACATACCTCCATTTGATCAGACACTTTGTCAGATCTAGTACAAAGGATAACAAATAGGAGAATATTGTACTTAATTTCTTTCACTGGATATCAGCAGCCCTGGCGATGCAAATATTTATTGCTATTCAACAGTCATACAGGTGCTGAGAGTCAACTCCATTGCTGTGGTTCTGGAGTCATATGTAGATCAGATTGGGCAAAGATTGCAGATTTCTTTCCCTCAAGGGCATTAGTGAACCAGATGTATTCTAAAAACACTCAGTAATAATTTCATTGTCACCAATACATAACCAAATCACCAATTTAGGATTTATTAATTGAATTTTGAATTCTACTGGCTGCCACATCGGATGCGCATCTGCCTGGGTTTCTGGATTACTTGACCAATGACATTACTGCAATACCACTTCATGAGCAAATATCCACAATACTGTAAATTTTCTTTCTGGTTTACTCTCAAGCCATGGAGAAATTTGAAAACAAGGGTGAGGGCTTTGTACATGAAGTATTACTGGAACAGGAGTCAGTGAGCATGGGGACGCGGTGTGGATGAATAAACAGGGCTTGGTGTGAGTTAAAACAGCAGCAGCAGAGTTTTGGATGAGTTTCATTTTATGGAAAGTGGAAGGTAGAAAGCTTTTCAGAAATGCATGGGATTAATTCAATCAAGAAAGCAATCAGGACATCAAGGTTCAGTTCTGTACAGCCTGATTACAAAGAAACTAGTCAGGCCATCCAGAAGAGAAACACTGTGAACAGAAAGATTTCATCTTATTGGGTGACGAATTAGCTGAATTCAGCCAATTCAAGGGTCACAGGAAAGACAAAAAAAAATCAATAAGGAGTGCGATATAATTAGTTCTCTTACTTCTGATCACTATCCTGCTGGATATGTGTGAAGTACAGGATCAGTTATGGATGCAATGTCCTATGCAATCAAACAGCTTTAAGATACATCTAACCTATTCTCCAACAGCTAGCTAACAGAATTGGTCCATCGCAGAGGGACACACTACACTGCCCAATTGCATTGATTAGGATTCTGGATTCATAATGAAAAGGTTGGTATTCCTTCCCTATTTAATCATAATATGGTTTTAGTTTAGTTGGTCTTGTGTATTCATTTATCCATTAATTAGTATTAGTCATAGCTCAGAGTTCAAACTGTTCCATCCCAGAGACTTGAGCACAAAATATATGTTCACATTTTGGCAACATAGCACTGGACATTTTAAAAATACTTCCAAGGACGATTATTGCCCATCCTAAATGTCCTCAGGGCAGTTAATTGTCAACAACATTACTGTGGGCCTGGAGTCAGAAATGGATGGCAGTTTACCATCCCTAAACAGCACCGGTATATCAGATAGGTTTTCAATATCAATTGTTACACGATCAATGACTTATTTTTAAATTCCAGAGTTTTTTTGCCTTGAATTCAAATTCCACCAGCTAGCATGGTAGGATTTGAACCCACCTGCCCAGAACATTAATCTGGGGCTATGAAGTAGTGGTTGAATGATCTTCCCACTGTCATTTTCTCTCCACCTTCACAGGGCCTGTCTTTTGGATGAGATGTTCACCTGAGAGGGCAGAAATGGTCTCAGTGCCTGCCATTTCATATGGACACTGAACAAGCAGTGGAGTTTATCCCAATACCTCAGTCAATTTTATTCCTCAATTAACATCCAAAAGCCCAGATCATCTAGCCATTATCATCCTACTGTTTACGTGAGCTTACCAGAACAGTGATTATGCTTCAAGCATATTTCATTGGGCGTAAGACGCTTTAGAAAGTGCTGAGGGATGTTAAAGGTACTATAGAAATGCAAGTTTTTTATTTATTAAAAATTAAGGCTCATTTAAGACATGAAATAAAGTGAAAATACTGACCCTATCAGTTCTGGAAAAAGCACTGACATATCCATTGTAAGAGTTCTGCTCTTCAAGTGGAGAGAAAATTATATCTACCTGAATGACAGATGGAAGCAAGTTTATTTCTCATTATATTCAATTATTAGTATAGGATATTCAAACATTTCTGCATATGAAGCTAAACACAAAGGAGAAATGAGCAGCCTGCTTTTCAATGAATTTTGTTGTATTCATTGTGAGGATGTGGGTGTCATTAGTTTATTACTCTTTGCTAGTTGTCTTTGAAATGGTGAAGTTTGGCCTTCTCATTCACAAGTACAACCACAACGCTGTTAGGTTGAGACCACAGAAGTTTGATCCAGTGACAGTGAAGGAGGGAGGCGGTACTCCCAACAGTGGCCTTGCTTCTCCAGGTGATGGAAATCATGGGCTTGGTGCAGGGGACACTGCCAAAGAAATCTTGGTGAGTTGTTCAGTACATCTTGGAGATAGTGCACACTGATGCTTTAATGTGACAGTATCATTAATAGCAGAAGGAAGGAATGTTCACATTGGTGGACAGGGTATCAATTAGGCAGCTTTGTCCATGGGGCTGGTAAAGCCACACTCATCTAGACAAATCAAGCACATTCCATCACACTACTGACTTGTGCCTCTTAGATGATGGACAGGTTTGTTGCTTGTGGGGGGTGCAAAATGTGAGTTACTCACCTCAGAATTTCCAGCCTCTGATTGCTCATGTCAGTTATTTTTAATCAAGTTATTTAGACATATTATGACACATCTCCAGGGCAGATAAGATTGGAACCTAGGCCTTCTGGCCCAGAGTAGGGATACTACCACTGCACCACAAGTCCTCCTCCTGCTCTTGCAGAAATCATATTGCTGGAACTGTTCTGTCTCTAGGTAAATGATAAGAGAAAGGGTATGGCTGATCAGGGACCAAGAGACAGATCGTACAGATATAATATAAAATGAGTAATTTGCATCTGCCTTTATCAAGGTATAAGATATCATCAAAGTCATAATGAAAGAGAAGGTAGTTGAGACATTGAATGAGCTAAAATTTGATAAATAGAATTATTAGAAACACTGCCTGTACTTAAATTTGATTGTGATCAGGGCCAGATGGAATGCATTAGGTCATTGAAGGAAATAAAAGTGAAAATTACAAAGGCACTGGACATAACCTTTCAATTCATCCTTCGATACAGAAGTGGTGCCAAATCTTTTTGCTCCAACAGAGGATAAGGATAAGCCCAGCAAGTACAGACCAGTCAGTTTAACCTGTCAGTGAGAAAGATCTTTGAAGCTGTAATCTAGGACAGCATTAACAGTAACTTGGACAAGTGTCAATTAATAAGCGAAAGCCAAAATGAATTTGGTAAAGACAACTCATGATGAACTGACTTGATTAAGTTTTTTTGATAAAGTTACAGATAGGCTTGATGAGGATAATGGGCTTGTTAATGTGACATACACACACCGATTAGTAAAGTTGAAACCCATAGAATAAAAGGGAAGGGGACAGCATAAGACCATAAGACCATAAGACATAGGAGTGGAAGTAAGGCCATTCGGCCCATCGAGTCCACTCCGCCATTCAATCATGGCTGATGCGCATTTCAGCTCCACTTACCAGCAATCTCCCCGTAGCCCTTAATTCCTCTAGACAACAAGAACCTATCAATCTCGGCCTTGAAGACATTTAGCGTCCCGGCTTCCACTGCACTCCGTGGCAATGAATTCCACAGGCCCACCACTCTCTGGCTGAAGAAATGTCTCCGCATTTCTGTTCTGAAATGACCCCCTCTAATTCTAAGGCTGTGTCCACGGGTCCTAGTCTCCTCGCCTAACAGAAACAATTTCCTAGCATCCACCTTTTCAAAGCCATGTATTATTTTGTACGTCTCTATTAGATCTCCCCTTAATCTTCTAAACTCCAACGAATACAATCCCAGTATCCTCAGCCGTTCCTCATATGCTAGACCTGTCATTCCAGGGATCATCCGTGTGAATCTCCGCTGGACACGTTCCAGTGCCAGTATGTCCTTCCTGAGGTGTGGGACCAAAACTGGACACAGTACTCCAAATGGGGCCTAACCAGAGTTTTATAAAGTCTTAGTAGTACATCTCTGCTTTTATATTCCAACCCTCTTGAGATAAGAGACAACATTGCATTCGCTTTCTTAATCACAGACTCAACCTGCATGTTGACCTTTAGAGAATCCTCGACTAGCACTCCCAGATCCCTTTGTGCTTTGGCTTTATTAATTTTCTCACCATTTAGAAAGTAGTCCATGCTTTTATTCTTTTTGCCAAAGTGCAAGACCTCGCACTTGCTCACGTTAAATTCCATCAGTCATTTCCTGGACCACTCTCCCAACCTGTCTAGATCTTTCTGTAGCCTCCCCACTTCCTCAGTACTACCTGCCTGTCCACCTAACTTCGTATCATCGGCAAACTTCGCTAGAATGCCCCTGGTTCCCTCATCCAAATCATTAATATATAATGCGAACAGCTGTGGCCCCAGCACCGAACCCTGCGGGACACCGCTCGTCACCGGCTGCCATTCTGAAAAAGAACCTTTTATCCCAACTCTCTGCCTTCTGTTAGACAGCCAATCCTCAATCCATCCCAGCAGCTCACCTCGAACACCATGGGCCCTCACCTTGCTCAGCAGCCTCGCGTGTGGCACCTTATCAAAGGCCTTTTGAAAGTCTAGATAGACCACATCCACTGGGTTTCCCTGGTCTAACCTACTTGTTACCTCTTCAAAAAATTCCAACAGGTTTGTCAGGCATGACCTCCCTTTACTAAATCCATGTTGACTTGTTCTAATCCGATCCTGCTCTTCCAAGAATTTAGAAACCTCATCCTTAATGATGGATTCTAGAATTTTACCAACAACCAAGGTTAAGCTGATTGGCCTATAATTTTCCATCTTTTGCCTTGATCCTTTCTTGAACAAGGGGGTTACTACAGCCATCTTCCAATCATCCGGGACCTTTCCTGACTCCAGTGACTCTTGAAAGATCTCAACCAATGCCTCTGCTATTTCCTCAGCAACCTCTCTCAGAACTCTAGGGTGTATCCCATCGGGGCCAGGAGATTTATCAATTTTAAGACTTTTTAACTTTTCTAGCACTCTCTCTTTCGTAATGGCAACCATACTGAACTCAGCCCCGTGACACCCTTTAATTTTTGGGATATTACTCATGTCTTCCACTGTGAAAACTGACGCAAAGTACTTGTTAAGTTCTCCTGCTATTTCCTTATCTCCCATCACTAGGCTCCCTGCATCAGTTTGAAGTGGCCCAATGTCTACTTTTGCCTGTCGTTTGTTTCTTATGTACTGAAAGAAACTTTTACTATTATTTCTAATATTACTGGCTAGCCTACCTTCATATTTGATCCTCTCATTTCTTATTACACTCTTTGTTATCCTCTGTTTGCTTTTGTATCCTTCCCAATCTTCTGATTTCCCACTGTTCTTAGCCACTTTATAGGATCTCTCTTTTTCTTTAATACATTTCCTGACTTCCTTTGTCAGCCAAGGTTGTCTAATCCCTCCCCGGTTAATCTTTCTTTTCTTGGGAATGAACCTCTGTACAGTGTCCTCAATTATACCTACAAACTCCTGCCATTTTTGCTCTAGTGTCTTCCCGGTTAGCCTCTGCTTCCAGTCTATTTTAGTCAGTTCCTCTCTCATGCCTTCATAATTACCTTTATTCAACTGTAACACCATTACATCCGATTTTGCCTTCTCCCTTTCAAACTCCAGACTGAACTCTACCATATTATGGTCGCTACTTCCTAAGGGTTCCCTTACTTTAAGATCTTTTATAGAGTCTGGTTCATTGCAAAGCACTAGGTCCAGAATAGCCTGCTCTCTTGTGGGCTCCATGACAAGCTGTTCCAAAAAGCCATCCTGTAAGCATTCCATGAATTCCCTTTCTTTAGATCCACTAGCAACATTATTTACCCAGTCCACCTGCATATTGAAGTCACCCATGATCAATGTAACCTTGCCTTTCTGACATGCCTTCTCTATTTCCCGGTACATGTTGCGTCCCTGGTCCTGACCACTGTTAGGAGGTCAGTACACAACTCCAATTATGGTTTTTTTGCCTTTGTGGTTCCTCAATTCCACCCACACAGACTCCACATCATCCGACGCTATGTCATTCAATACCATAGAAATAAAGCGGGTGTGAAAACAGGAAACAGCTAATTGTGGTGATTAATTACACCGCCTCCGAGGTGGTCAGGAATAGGTTCACTGTTATGGCCTGGAAATCTGTAAATACTGGAACCATAAAGGGAATAGTGGTAGACTTTAAGGTGGCACTAATTGATTGGTTCAATGTTGCAGGTTAAATTTAATGCAAATATGGTGGAAGTGACTTATTTTCAGAGGAGGAGGAGGAGGAGGAAAAGAATATAAAGGTTACAATTTCTAAAGAAGGTGAAGAAGCAGAGGAACTCAGGTAGACATTTTGAACCAACTTGTTTGGACAGTATATGTCACACATATATAGAACATAGAACATTACAGAGCAGACATCGGCCCTCGATGTCTGGAGCAAATGTAACTTGAATTCAGACCCTCTGGCCCAGAGGCAGAAACACTGCTCCACAACAGCCCATTAAAGATCAAGTGACATTACATCACTTCCTGTGATGGTTTACGTAATTTTAATCAACCTGTTATGGGATGTTATAACACACATCAGTAGCACGTGGGATTTGAAAGCTGCACTGTCTGGTTCAAAGGAAGGGACACAACGACTGCCGAAAAAGCAGCCTTTAAAATGGCCTAGCGAAATGTGTTCACAGTTACTGAAGGTGGCAGAGCAAGTTGAGAAAGTAATTACAGAGGCATACGGGATCCTGAGATTTAGAAGCTGTAGAAGCATAGAGTACAACAGCTGAGGAAATGATGAACATTTATAAAATACTGATTTGGCCTCAACTGCCATATTATCACTATTTCAAGGCAGTACAACTTAGAAAGGATGTGAAGGTGGGAATAAAAAATTATCAGAATGTGTCCAGCGATGAGGAACATCAGTTATAGAAACAGATTGGAGAAGCTGTTTTTGGATTTCTTTGGAATAAATGACGGTTGTGAGGAAATTCGATGGAGGTGTTCAAAACCACAAAGATTTCGGACAAACCAGATAGAGAGAAGCTATTTGCTTTGGTGCGAGAATTGAGGATTAGTTTGGTTGGCAAAAGATGTAACTGTAACATGAAGAAAAATACTTTTATGTAGCAAATGGTTAATATTGGATGGCACTGCCTGAGAATGTAGGGAAGGCAGATTCCTATGTGTATTTCAAAAAGGAATTGGGTAAAGAGAAAAAAAAGTTGCAGAGCTAGAGGGAGAGGTCATGATTGAGAACTAGCTAGCTGTCCTTGTAAAGAATAAAGAATAAAAGACACAGCAGGCTAAATGGCCTCGTTATATGCTGGGATTCAATGATTCCCAGTGTCATATTCCCAGGTATGTCTGAATTATAAAGTACTGACCTTGTCTCTTTTTGGGCTGAGCTGTACATATCCTGTGTGGGAACTCTGATCTTGTGAGGAAAATCTGTAGTCCAACTAAAGAAAAGGCAACAGAATTTTATACCTCACCATCACCCACATTTAATATTGAGAATTATTAGCAGACCATATTGAGCATTATTCTGGGGTACTAGTACCATGGACCAAAAACTGAACTGTACAAGACATGTAAAGACTGTGCTTATAAGAACAGGTCAGAGGCTGGAAACTCTGCAGTGAATAATCCACCTATTTTCTCCCAATGTCTTTCTGCCAACAACAAGACGTAGATCAGGAGTCTGATGGAATACTTCCCAGATGCGCAATAGGTGCAGCTCCAACACTCAAGAAGCTCAACACCATCCAGGGCAAAGCAGCACATGCTTAATTGCACACCCAACCCCACCCCATCCATCATTTTTAACATCAATCTCTCCACCACCTAGGCACAGTGGCAGCAGTGTATACCATTCACAAGTAACTCACCAAAGCTCCTTAAATAGCACTTTCTAAACCTGTGACCCCTGCAACCAAGAACAGGGAAGCCAACCTGTGGACTGAAGGCCACATATAGCTCACCAGAGTATTTGATGCACAACATCAGCTTTCCTGTTAGGTGAGTTTACAGCTCCTCTTCGTATCTCTACAACTAATAGCTACATGATCTTACATGAGAAGGACTAAAAGCCAGGAAAAGATGGTGTAAAGTTTTTGCTTTCTTGAAACGTTTTTAAGATTGTGCTATTCATTGCAAGCAAGATTAACAATCCCAATCCAGTTATTTTGCACAAAGTCATGTTAACTTCCTTAGAGATTAACTGTTCATGGAGAAGCACAGATGGTCAGTGTCCACGTCAGCTGACCAAGCACATACACCATCCCAACTGACAAGGTTAAATGGCCAATGATGTCTGTTGTTCTGAACATCTGTCACCATTGGACAAGTGAGACCTGCCAGATTCTGCAGGTCCATCTTTGTTTTTTGCTTTGTGTAGGGATCCAGAGATGGTGTGTTGGAGCTGGATGAATCTGCAGGAGTGCAAGATGAGATAAGTTAATATGCTAAGTGCCTCATTTCTACCTTTCTAACCTCAAATGGTGTGTATAGTACATCCCTGAGCTGAATATCCTGACCTTCAACCTCAATCCCACTGGAATGTGTTCTTTTACCTACACCCCCACCCCAACTCCCCACTATCATCACCACCACTTCCAGGGCACTGCACTTTGACCCTCCAATTCTGATCCCTTTCTTTTCCAATATGTTCTAGCCTGATGGCTGCTTCCTTTACCCATTCCTTGGCTCCAGTTCCCTATCCAGCCTCTCAGTGTATTATGGCCAATTCTCCTTCACTTGAGTTAGGCCTTTCCCTCTTGCCCCCACAACATTCACCATCAACCTTAGGCCCCACTTCCCAACTTTACTCTCCTCTCTGTGACATCCATGCTCTGTATCCTAACCCAATATTTTCCTTCGTGATGGTGTGAGACAGTATGAGCAAACTCTGGAGTGGGCAAGGGCCACAAACAGACACACACACAGGATATGGTTGTGCAATATGAATTACCAAGTTGTGTGTATTTTACAATGATATGAAGTTTTCCAAAATCTATCACTTTGGCTAGTGCAGGGTTATGCTTTGGTCTATGTGGTCCTTCAGTGCAAAAAGATTGAGCATCACCGATCTACTCCTGCTTCTCTTTCTGTGGCCTAATAGGTCAAGAGCAGCAGATGCAAGGGAATACCATTCCCTGCAAGTTCCCCTCCATGTCATACACCATCCTGACTTAGAAATATATCACCACTGTCACCCAGATCAAAGTCCTAGAACTCCCTCCCTAGCAGTGCCTTGGGCAGCCCTAGCCCTAATGGACTGCAGCTGTTCACCATCATCCTCTCCAGGTCAAATGGGGCTAGGCAACAAATCCTGAGCTCACCATTCAATGCCCATGTGCCATGAATTAATTTTAATACTTTTCATCTTTCTGAGCCAGTTGGCTTAGTTTTGATTTTAATGCCAGTTCATGAAAATATTGTGAAGATGAACTCGGAGTGGCTCACATCTTGGGCTCTGATTGAAGTGTTACTGGGACGCTGCATGTCAGCACCAGCCTTCAGCCTCTCTGTTCCTTCAAACTCCACCAACAGGGCATATCAAATCATGAACCACATATGTAAACCAGTTCCTACAAACCTCAAACCCGAGAAACAGCAACTTATGAGTGAAAAATTCAAATATTGCTCCTCAGGCCTGAGCTATTCCTTTCCAGATATTAATCTGGGTTGTTCTCATTTTCCAAATTACCAAGTTGTGTGTATTTTACAATGATATGAAATTTTCCAAAATCTATCACTTTGGCTAGTGCAGGGTTATGCTTTGGTCTATGTGGTCCTTCAGTGCAAAAAGATTGAGCATCACTGATCTACTCCTGCTTCTCTTTCTGTGACCTAATAGGACAAGAGCAGCAGATGCAAGGGAATACCATTCCCTGCAAGTTCCCCTCCATGTCATACACCATCCTGACTTAGAAATATATCACCACTGTCACCCAGATCAAAGTCCTAGAACTCCCTCCCTAGCAGTGCCTTTCCAAATCAGTTTTGCCATTCTTCCACAACCCACAGGTATTTATAAGACTTTCGGACGTAGGAACAGAAGTAAGCCATTCAGCCTATGAGTCTGTTCTGTCATTCAATGACAGAATAGCTGATCTAGGTGGAAGTGGGTACTGCAGTTGCTGGAGATTAGAGTCAAGATTAGAGTGGTGCTGAAAAAGCACAGCAGGTCAGGCGGCATCCGAGGGCAGGAAAATCAGCGTTTCCAGCAAAAGCCCTTCGTTAGGCAATTCCTGATGAAGGGCTTTTTCCTGAAACATCGATTTTCCTGCTCCTCGGATGCTGCCTGACCTGCTGTGCTTTTCCAGCACCACTCTGATCTTGAGCATAGCTGCTCTGATGATCCTCAACTTCACTTTGCTGCTCTTGGCTCATGAGTGACATTCTCTCCTGTCCCAGCCCAGAGGTGCATAATGATCCTTGCCACTTGAAACAAGGGAGATGGTCGTGGGTGTGGTAATCCTTGAAGACTAGTCTAATGCTCCAGAGGCACTTATTCAAATCGCAGCACACCAATTGGTGAAATTTAAATTCAGTTAGTAAATCTGGAATCGAAAGCTGGGTCTCAGTAATGGTAACCATGAAACGATCATTCATTGATGTAAAAACATATGCGGTTTACGAATATCTTTTAGGGAAGAAAATCTGTCATTCTTAATCAGTCTGGACTACGTGCCTCGAGATTCTAGATCCACAGCAATGTGGTTACCTCTTAACTACCTTCTGAAATAACATAGCAATGCCATTCAGTTTAATGGTGTTTAGGAGCAGACAACTATGTCAGCAATTCCCATATCCCTACAAAGAATAAACAAAGTTTTCAATAATTACATATTGATTTTTTTTAAAATGGCTCCACCATTCAGTGGAGAGCAAATGTGGCAAACACTTTGGCTGAGAATCTAAGTACCTGCACGTCAGGTTCTGAATTTGAACAATGCACCAAAGCACAATCTGCAGTTTTATGGAAATAGTTTGAAGAGTCATTTTCTATATCAATAACTGGAAATGATTGTCATGGAAATGAGCTGCAATGGGACAGCAGGAGTGATATTTCCGCCTATACAATGGCTGGTAATAACATTAGATTAGATTAGATTACTTACAGTGTGGAAACAGGCCCTTCAGCCCAACAAGTCTACACCGCCCCGCCGAAGCGCAACCCACCCATACCCCTACATCTACATCTACCCCTTACCTAACACTACAGGCAATTTAGCATGGCCAATTCACCTGACCTGCACATTAGTGAAGGAGCTATCTATTTGTTATAAACACAGTTTATGTCATGACCCCTTGTTATTTTAAAATACAATAGTGTACTTGACATGTGAGAGTGGTCCTATGGTGCAGTGGGTAATGTCTCTGCCTTTGAGCCAAAAGCTCCAGGCCCTGAGACTTGGTGGTCAAGGAATGCATGTTCATAACATAGTCATAACTTGTAAATCCTTCCAACACTCTCCACTGACAGGCTGTAAGAGAGACTGAGATTCCTGGTCAACAATGTGATGGCAAGAAATCTGGATTTTCTGTCATCATTATTCATAGCTAAAGACTATAGTAAATGTGTCAAAAATGGGCATTGCTATTGCATCTTGGACTCCCTGATTTGGACTCTGAGTCAACAGTAAAATGCTAACATTACCACTTAATATGACAGCAATGATCTTGGGAACAGACTGTGAATATTCAGTGTAAGAGGTTGAGTCATCTTTTGAGAACCTTCCACCAGTTTACGGGGGGAAAAAAAGTGCCAGGTCTATACAGTGAACAGAAGTTCAGATTTTACCACATGTCTGCCAAACTTAGAAATGACAAGTGTTGATACATGGAATCTGTTCAACTTGTCATCAACAACCAAAATTAGAGCACGCCCAGTGGGATACATGTCTGCCGTACATTAACTTGATAGCTCATGTCAGCTGCAGCTGTAATAACAATATGCCATTTCTCTCTCCTTCAGTTCTGTACCAGATAGTTTTAGCACCTGGCAATCTGTATAAGACAGCATTATAATATGGAACTCTGTCCCAGACAATGTTACTCCCAGCACTCAACAGTACAACTGTGGCTCAATTCATGGGACTCTGCGCTGAGTTAGGACATTGTGAGTTCCACTCCAGAGATTTGAACTCATAATCCAGGCTGGCAATAAGGGGTTTGGAACATCTGAAACTCTGGCTCTTCAATATGGAGTTAATTGTCACTTGCTGGACACAGGAAGTATGCATCTCTCCCATTGTAGCATAGTGCAGAAAGCAATGTTCAACACATGGCTCACCAGTTGCATTCTAATTTTATGTATAATAGTTTAAACCACATTAAAATCCTTTTTCTACTAATGAAAATGTCCTTGTGAAGATAAGGGTGTTGACACTGAAATGGACCACAGAAACATAGAAAATAGGAGCAGAAGACGGCTATTCAGCCCTTTAAGCATACACTGCCCTTCAAGATGATCATTACTGACCATCCAACTTGCTCTCCCCACATCCCCATATGCTTAGAACTATATCTAACTCCTTCATGAAAATATTCAATGTTTTGGCCTCAACGGTTTTCTATGGCAGAAAATTCCACAGGATCATGACTCTCTGGCTTAAGAAATTATTCATCTCATTCCTCAATGTCCTACCCCATATTCTTAGACTGTGATCCTGGGTTTTGATGCCCTGCTCACCAGGAACATCCTTCCTGTGTTTACCCTGTCTGGTCCTGTTAACATTTTAAAGGTTTCTGTGAGAATGCCCCTCATTCTTCTAAACTCCGGCAAATATCACCTGAACTGACACAGGCTCTCTTCATACTTCAGTCCTGCTCTCCCAGGGACCAGTGTTCTCCATTGCCTGATGGGGAGACCAAGACTGCGCACAATACTCCAGGTGCAGTCTCACCAAAACCCTGTACAAATGCAGCAAGACCACTGAGTAAGATCCTGCACAGCTAAAAGCAATCAATATTCAGTGTTGCCATTAGTTCAAATGTCAAAACAGCAAGAAGCCATTCAGCCCCTTATACCTGTTCTGCCATTTAATTAGACAAAGGCTGATCTGAAACTTAATTCAATTGATCTACCATGGTTCTATAACCCTTAAAACTTTCATTTGGAAGAATTCTATCCATGTCCATTTTGAAACTTTCAACTGACCCTCCCAACATCAAGTGTTTTTGGAGCTCAAATTCCATCCTTCCATTACATTTTACATGAAGATGCACTTCTGATATCATCCCTGAACAGCCTGGCTCAAACAGGACTTTGCACCGTTTGGCATTAAACTACTGACCTTGTCAATTTTAGGGGAGGATCGAAGATATCCTTTGTAAGTCTTTGATTCCTCCTTTGAAGAAAATTTTCCATCCATCTAAAGGAAAGAGTGTCAGGATTACAGAATAAAAATTCCAGCATCTCAACAGCTTACATTTCTGTGGCTGGCAGTGAAAAATCAGAATGGTGTGTTGCCGTCCTGGTGCCAGGATCAAGGATATCTCGGAAAGAGTGCAGAATATTCTCAAAGGAGAGTGGGACCAGCAGGAGGTCATTGTACACATCGGAACTAACGACATAGGAAGGAAAAAGGATGAGATTCTGAAGGGAGAATATAGGAAGTTAGGTAGGAATTTAGAAAGGTCTTTGAAGGTGGTAATATCTGGATTACTCCCAGTGCTACGAGCTAGTGAGTTAGGAACAGATGAACATGCCACTGAGGAGCTGGTACAGGGGAGAAGGGTTCACATTTTTGGACCATTAGAATCTCTTCTGGGGTATAAGTGACCTGTACAAGGACGGATTGCACCTGAATTGGAAGAGGAGTAAAATACTGGCAGGGAGATTTGCCAAAGCTGCTCAAGAGGATTTAAACTAGTAAGGTGGAGGGGTGAACCCAGGTTGATAGTGAGGAAAGAGATCAGTCTGCGACCGGTCCAGTTGGGAAAAGGAGCAAGTCAAACAGTCAGGGCAGGCAGGAACAAAGCAGGGAATGAGGTAAATTAAACTGCACTTATTTCAATGCAAGAGGCCTAAAAGGGAAGGCAGATGAACTCAGGGCATGGTTAGGGATTATATCAAAGTAATTACAGAAACGTGGCTCAGGAATGGTCAGGACTGACACCTTAATGTTCCAGGATACAAATGTTGTAGGAAGGATAGAAAGGGGGGGGGGGCAAGAGAGGAGGGGAAGTGTTGTTTTGGATAAGGGATAAAATTACAACGTACTTAGGGAGAATATTCCTGGGAATACATCCAGGGAAGTTATTTGGGTAAAACTGAGAAATAAGAAAGGGATGATTACATTATTGGGATTGTACTTTAGACCCACCAACAGTCAGTGGGAAATTGAGAAACAAATTTGGAATGAGATCTCAGTTATCTGTAAGAATAATAAGGTGGCTATGGTAGGGGAATTTAACTTCCCAAACATAGACTAGGAGTGCCATAGAATTAAGGGTTTAGATGGAAATGCATTTGTTAAGTGTGTACAAGAAAATTTTCTGATCCAGTATGTGGATGTACTACTAGAAAAGGTGCAAATCTTGACCTACTCTTGGCAAATAAGGCAGGGCAGGTGACTGATAAGTGAAGGAGCACTTTGAGGCCAGCAACCAGAATTCTCTTCGTTTAAAATAGTAATGGAAAAGGATAGATAAGATCTAAAAGTTAAAGTTCTAAACTGGAGGAAAGCCAACTTTGATGGCATTAGGCAAGAATTTTCAAAAGCTGATTGGGGGCAGATGTTTGCAGGTAAAGGGACAGCTAGAGAATGGGAAGCCTTTAAAAATGAGATAACAACGGTTCAGAGACAGTATATTCCTGTTTGGATGAAAGACAAGGCTGATAGGTGCAAGGAATGCTGGATGACTGCAGAAATTGAGGTTTTGGTTAAGAAAAAGAAGGAAGCATATGCCAGGGAGAGACAGCAGAGATTGAGTGAATCCTTAGAAGATTATAGAGGCAGTAGGAGTATACTTAAGAAAGAAATCAGGAGGGCAAAAAGGGGACATGAGATAGCTTTGGCAAATATGGTTAAGGAGAATCCAAAGGGATTTTACAAATAAATTAAGGAGGAAAGAGTAACTAGGGAGAGAATAGGGCCTCTCAAAGATCAGCAAGGCAGCCTATGTGTGGAACCGCAGGAGATGGGGGAGATACTAAACAAATATTTTGCATCAGTGTTCACTGTGGAGAATGACATGGAAGATAAAGAATATGGGGAAATAGGTGGTGACACCTTGAAAAATGTCCATATTACAGAGGTGGTGGTGCTGGATGTCTTAAAACACATAAAGGTAAATAAATCCCCAGAACCTGATCAGGTGTACGCTAGAACTTTTGGGAAGCTAGGGAAGTGATTGCTGAGCCCCTTGCTGAGATATTTGTTTCATCAATAGTCACAGGTGAGGTGCTGGAAGACTGGAGGTGGGCTAATGTGGTGCCACTGTTTAAGAAAGGGAAAGCTAGGGAACAATAGACCGGTTAGCCTGACATCAGTGGTGGGAATCCTGAGAGACAGGGTTTACATGTATTTGGTTAGTCAAGGACTGATTAGGAATTATCAATATGGCTTTGTGCGTTGGAAATCATGTCTTACTAACTTGATTGAGTTTTTTGAAGAATTAACAAAGAGCATTGATGAGGGCAGAGCGGTGGACGTGATTTATATAGACTTCAGTAAAGTGTTCGACAAGGTTCCTCATGGTAGACTAGTTAGCAAGGCTCGATCACGTGGATGCAGGAAGGACTAGCCGTTTGGATACAGAACTGCTCAAAGGTAGAAGACAGAGGGTGGTGGTGTGGGGTTACTTTGTAGATTGGAAGCCTGTGACCAGTCAGAAGTGGGTACTGCAGATGCTGGAGATTAGAGTCAAGATTAGAGAGTGGTGCTGGAAAAGCACAGCAGGTCAGGCAGCATCCGAGGAGCAGGAAAATTGACGTTTGGGGCAAAGGCCCTGGGTTGGGGGGGGGGGGTCCAAAACTAGAAGGCACAGGTTCAAGGGGCAACTTTTTCATGCAAAGGATGGTGCATGTATGTAATGAGCTACCAGACGAAGTGGTGGAGACTGGTACAATTACAACATTTAAAAGGCATCTGGATGGTATATAAATAGGAAGGGTTCAGAGGAATACAGGCTAAGTGCTGACAAATGGGACTCAATAAATTTTGGATATCTGGTCAGCGTGGAGGAGTTGGACCGATAGGTCTGTTTCCGTGCTGCACATCTCTATGTTACTTGTCATTTATCAGCACAAGCCTGGATATTAACCAGGGCTTGCTGCATTTGGACATGGATTGCTTTACTTTTGAGGAGTCGCAGGTGGTGCTCAACATTGTGCAATCATCAGCAAAAATCTTCACTCCCGCCCCTATGATGGAGGCAACGTCACTGATGAATATCTGAAGGTGGATGGCCCGAGGATAGTACTCTGGGGAACTCCTGCAGAGATGCCCTGTGGCTAAAATCCACAACAAACTGAAGTCTATTTGGGTTGTGCCATCCTTGAAATTCCACAACGCTAACTGTGAATCTGCCTTCAGATTAATATTGCTCTCAATATCGTTTAGAGACAGTACAGAGAATAACCGTTATTAGACTTTGTAAAGGATAATGGGCCGGAACTGACTAATAATCTGACAATAATGCAGAGTCTTGAAAACAGTGACCATAAACATGGGGATGCTTGAACACTGGAGTTTCAGACAGAAAAAGGTTACACGCTAGCCAAGGTTTCAGGTGTTTCAGTAAGAACAGAGAAGATGGTAAAAGAGGGGAGGTGTGGCATTGTTAATCAAGGACAGTATTACGGTGGTAGAAAGGACATTTGAGGACTTGTCTACTGGGGTAGTGTGGGCTGAGGTTAGAAACAGGAATGGAGAGGTCACCCTGTTGGGAGTTTTCTATAAGCCTCCAAATATTTCCAGAGATGTGGAGGAAAAGATTGCAAAGATGATTCTGGATAGGAGCGAGAGTAACAGGGTAGTTGTTATGTGGGACGTTAACTTTCCAAATGTTAACTGGAAATACTATAGTTTGAGTACTTTAGATGGGTCAGTTTTTGTCCAATGTGTGCAGGAGGGTTTCCTGACACAGTATGTAGACAGGCCAATAAGGGGCGAGGCCACATTGGATTTGGTATTTGGAAATGAACTGCAGGGGATGGGCACAATTGAAATGTGGAGCTTATTCGAGGAACAGCTACTGTGTGTCCTTGATAAGTATGTACCTGTCAGGCAGGGAGGAAGTTGCTGAGTGCAGGAGTCATGGTTTACTAAGGAAGTTGAATTTCTTGTCAGGAAGAAGAAGGCTTCTGTTAGGATGAGATGTGAAAGCTCAGTTAGGATGCTTGAGAGTAACAAGCTAGCCAGTTACAAAGACCTAAAGAGAGAGCTAAGAAGAGCCAGGAGGGACATGAGAAGTCAATGGCAGATAGGATTATGGAAAACCCTAAAGCTTTCTATACTTATATCAGGAATAAAAGAATGACTAGGGTAAGATTAAGGCCAATCAAGGACAGTAATGGGAAGTTGTGCATGGAGTCCGAGGAGATAGGAGAAGCAATAAATGAATATTTTTCGTTGATATTCACACTGGAAAAAGACAATGTTGTTGAGGAGAATACTGAGATACGGGCTACTAGACTAGACAGGATTGAGGTTCACAAGGAGGAGGTGTTAGCAATTCTGGAATGTGTGAAAATAGATAAATCCCCTGGGCTGAATGGGATTTATCCTAGGATTCTTTGGGAAGCCATGGAGGAGATTGCAGGGCCTTTGGCTTTGATCTTTATGTCATCATTGTCTACAGGAATAGTGCCAGAAGACTGGAGGATAGCTAATGTTGTCCTTTGTTCAAGAAGGGGAGTAGAGACAACCCTGGTAATTATAGTCTTACTTCAGTTGTGGGTCAAATATTGGAAAAGGTTATAAGAGATAGGATTTATAATTGTCTAGAGAGGAATAAGTTAATTAGGGATACTCAACACAGTTTTCTGAAGGGTAGGTCATGCCTCTCAAACCTTATTGAATTCATTGAGATGATGACCAAACAGGTGGATGAGGGTAAGGTGGTTGATGTGGTGTATACGAATTTCAGTAAGGTGTTTGACAAGGCTTCCCACAGTAGGATATTCTGCAAAATATGGAGGCTGGGATTGAGGATGATTTAGCGGTTTGGATCTGAAATTGGCTAGCTGAAAGAATACAGAAGGTGGTGATTGATGGGAAATGTTCATCTTGGAGTTCAGTTACTAGTGGTGTACTGCAAGGATCTGTTTTGGGTCCACTGCTGATTGTCATTTTATAATGACCTAGAAGAAGGCTGACACTAAGGTCGATGGAGTTGTGGACAGTGGCGAAGGATGTTACAGGTTACAGAGAGACATAGAAAAGCTGCAGAGCTGGGCTGAGAGGTAGCACATGGAGTTTAATGTGGACAAGTGTGAGGTGATTCACTTTGGAAGGAGCAACAGGAATACAGAGTACTGGGCTAATGGTAAGATTCTTGGCAGTGTAGATGAGCAGAGAGATCTTGGTGTCCAGGTACATAGATTCATGGAGGTTGCCACCCAGTTTGATAGGGTTGTTAAGAAGGAATACATTGTGTTAGGTTTTATTGATAGTGGGATTGAGTTTTGGAGCCACAAGGGCGTGATGCATCTGTCCAAAACTCTGGTGCGACCGCACTTGGAGTATTGCATAAAGTTCTAGTCACCGCATTACAGAAAGGATGTGGAAGCTTTGGAAAGGGTTCAGAGGCAATACTAGGATATTGCCTGGGATGGAGGGAAGGTCTTATGAGGAAAGGCAAAGGGATTTGAGGCTGTTTTCATTAGAGAGAAGGTGGTTGAGAGGTGACCTAATTGAGACATGTAAGATAATCAGAGGGTTAGATAGGGTGGACAGTGAGAGCTCTTTTCCTCGGATGGTGATGGTTAGTACGAGGGGAATAGCTTTAAACTGAGGCGTAATAGATACAGGACAGATGTCAGGGGTAGTTTCTTTACTCAGAGAGTAGTAAGGGAATGGAACGCCCTGCCTGCAACAGTAGTAGACTCACCGACTTTAAATGGTCATTAGATAAACATGTGGACGAATATGGAATAGTGTAGGATAGATAGGCTTCAGATTGGTTCACAAGTCAGCACAACATTAAGGACTGAAGGGCCTGTATTGCACAGTAATGTTCTACGTTCTATTCTAAACTTATAAAGGTGACCTTGAAGTTGGGAATCTTATTTTTACATTTTCACTGTGTTCTCCCAACTTTCTCAACAATGCCCACTGCATTCAGAGCACTTGATATCTATGACAGGCTTTATTTTCAACTTCTTATTACTTTCCTTGTATTTCTTTGTTTTTTTTTGTGCTGCTTTGAGCGGTTACCACGCCTTGTGCTAGTGCTTAACTTCTCGATAATTCTCTGGTTCACCAATTCTCAGGGCAAGACGTTCCTTGCTCCGTTACACTGTAAACTCTTTATTTACATTAACATAATAATGCAGCTATATAGTACAGGATTTCTTCAGAGCTATACGGTCTATCAATCGTCTTCGATCCTCACTGTCTTGCACTGAATCATGTGACCATTGTCAATAGCACACCCATGTGCCAATACTACAATAAACTCTACCAGACCATTGGATTCCCATTTAACCTTGTTTATGCCTTGCTTTCTTTTCTTTAACACTATTTCCTATGTCATTTATTGATCTTTGTTGCTTAACTACACCAGTACAGAGATTAAGAGATTTCATACAGATGTTCAAAATGTTGATCAAGTAAATGAGAAAACAATGTCTCCATTGGCAGAAAGATCAATAATCAGAAGCTGTAGACTAAAGATAAAAGTACTAGAGGAGAGATGATTTTTAACAAAATATATAGAATTGAGTTATTATAATGTGGATGTGACTGCCTAAAAGGAGGAGGTGGATGGATGGAAATAAATTCAATGCTAATTTTCTAAAGGGAGTTGGATACAAACTTCAAAACTTGAAAGATTTACAGGGGCACACAGAAAAAGCAGGAGAGTGGAGCTAACTGGGCAACTGTCTCAAAGGGCCAAATGACTCCTTCTGTGCTGTAACCATTCGGTGATCTGTGCTGTTTTATGTTAACAGTCTCCACCTCTATGACCCTCTTAGCTACTTCAGAGGTTCACTAACTTTAACCTCCTATTCCATGCTCCACTCCTTTCAGGCCACCCAGTGGCAGGCATGCCGTAGGTGGTTTGGATCATGATCTCTGGAATTCCTAAAGCCCTCTTCCACTACTCAATCTTTCCCATTTGAGACATTGACACCCACCTCTTCTACCAAGCTTTCGGTCAGTTCTTCTAGTATCTTCTTAGGCTTTGAATTGATCTTTGTGTGACTGTGCCCCTGCAGAGTGCTTTGGAACATTTTCTACATTAAAAGAGATACACATCTGTGAGTTGTTGTTGCTGTAAAATCATTAAAAGCCTTAAACTAGTACTGAGATTAACGATTCACGTTCACTAGTGAGAGAACAATTTAACAGAGCTGTCAAAACTGTGAAGCACAAATTGTTTTACAAGTGTCCTGCTTCATCAAAGGCATGAGAGGATCACTGCTTTCATTTAAGGATATTAAGGAACTACTTGGGCTTGGGTCTTGCAATTGTATGCATCTAATGCTGTTGATGTAGCTGATACAACCTGTGAGAGAATCCTAATGCCCAAAATGGTGTCAATGCTCAGCCTGTGTGTTCAATGGACTTGAGGCAACAGTTGGAAGGAAATGGAGGCCATTGTTTGGCTCAGTGCCAATACATTAGATAAAGCAAACATTTTGGCAAATTAAGTAGTATTCTCATTCATAATCATTGTCCACTGGATGTCAAAGTAGAACAGTGTTGGGCTCCTACGCAATGACACCTGTAAATGAAGATTCGACCTACACTCACATAGCCTTTCGGCTTGACTCATCAGTAGCACTCCCACCTCTTTGTCAGAACGTCATAGGTTCCAGCAACACTGTGAGTCCAGATCACAGACTCTAGATTCACACACGAGGGCTGAGAGAACACAGAACTATCAATGTTTCTTAAAATCAGATCCAAACTGCCCTCTGCAGAGCATATAAATGGTATGATCACATGGTAATAGCCGAAGAAGTCAAAGGGAGATCCATCCCACGCCCAATCTCCCACATTTAAAATAAAACAAAGAACTTCACACACTGGAGATCTGAAACAAATAAAAACAGAAATTGCTAATGAAACTTAGCAGATCTGGCAGCTAACGTGCAGAGAAAATAGAGTTAATGTTTTGAGCCCAATGACCCTTCTTTGGAACTAGGAGCAGTGAGGAAAAAGTAATATTTATTTTGATGATAAAGGTTGGGGGTTGTGGGGGGCAGTAAGGAGTGAACAAACAAGTGGAAACAGAGCCCATAATGTGAGAGAAAAGGATAAGCAAAGGGATAGTTAATAGTAAGCCCAGAAAGAAGCCATTACATGACAGGATCAGGGGCTATGGGAGTATATAATAGACAGGCTCTGAAATTGTTAAAAGATAGCTAAAAGGAAGATGAGCTTACATGAACTTTGCTGCAGTCTTGCAGCGGGCCTGAGACACGAAATATTGACATATCAACATGGCGGTATGTTGAAGTGGCAGACAACTGGAAGCTCAGGGTCAATTTTACAGATTGAACATAGCTTTTCCGCAAAGTTTGTGTTTCGTTTCCCCAACGTACATTGTGAGGAGTGAATACAGTAAAATAGGTCGAGTGAAGTGCTGATAAATCACTGCTTCACCTAGAAGGTGTATCTGGGGCTCTGGATGGTGTGGATGGAGGAGGTAAGCAAGCAAGTCCTGCACTTTTTGTGATTGCATGTGTTATGAAGGTGTAGGTGTGTACTGTACCTTTAAGAATCTGGAAGCTGACACGGACTTAGAGAGGCACAGATTTGCTGAAAGAATTTAAAATGTAACGTATGACTGTGAAGCCAATAGTGCAGGTCAGTTGCCACAGTACACAAATTCGAATTTGGCAAATCAGTTTAAATTATGCCCAAGATATCAAAATCCAATCGAATTTGAACTTAGTGTTTTGATGACATCAAACCAATGAAATGAAACGATGTTTTGAGGTATAAAACCAGTGATTTTGAACAATTACAGGGAGAACTGCCAAGAAAACCAACAAGTACAGACTGCTAGCCAAATAGCTCTCTGAAAGGTAACTGTCCATAAGAAAAGTTGTCCAGCCTCAGGCGACTGTCTGTGTGGAGTTTGCACATTCTCCCAGTGTCTGTGAGGGTTTCCTCCGGGTGCTCCGGTTTCCTCCCACAGTCCAAAGATTTGCAGTTCAGGTGTATTGGCCATGTTAAATTGCCCATAGTGTTAGGTGCATTAGTCAGAGGGAAATGGGTCTGGGTGGGTTACTCTTCGGAGGGTCGGTGTGGAGATGTTGGGCCGAAGGGCCTGTTCCCACACTTTAGGGAATCTGATCTAATCTAAAATAAGACCGAAGAGACAACCCAGGAAAAGTCAGAGAAAAATCTACAGTGAAATCTACAAAGGAGAATCAACAAAGCTGGCTGGTTTTAAAATGAAATTTTCTTTTGTAAATCTTAATCAGGTTTCTTTTAATCAGACAAGTCAGAGGTAAAAGATAGGTTTGAGAGAAAGGAGCTGTAAACAGCTGTTGTTTTAATGTTCTCTGTTAGACTTAAAGAATAAAATTGTTAATTTTTACTTTAAATAGTGACTTCTGGGATAGTTCTTTGCCTCTCAAAGTTTAACAGATTACAACATGAGGTGAGCCTGTGTGTGCGTCAGATTTAAGTTAGTAGAGGGGTTGACCCCATTTCATAACATGTGGATAGGTCCCTTGGGTTGTGGTGAGCTGTTGGGGTGGAGTAGGAGTGAGCCATGGTGTCCTAGAAGGCACAGTCTACGTGAAATGCAGACAAGAGAGGGGAGGGGAGAGAAGTGTAGTCTCGTCATAGCATTCTGCTTGAGGTGGTGGAAATTGTGGCTTATGATCCTTTGGAATTCAGAAGCTGGTGGAATGGAACATGAGGATAAGGGGGAATTCTAGCATTATTGTGAGAGGGAAAGGAAAGAGTGATGCAGAAGTGCTTGAAATGGGACTGACACAATTCTGTCAACCCAGCTGAGGAAAGAGGCAGACTTATCTAAGGCCTTTATTTAGACCAGTGAGTCTGACATCAATGGTGGGAAAGTTGCTGGAGAAGTTACTGAGGGATAGGATATATTTATATTTAGAAAAGAATGGGCATATCAGTGATAAGCAACATGGTTTTGTGCGGGGGAGAACGTGCCTTACCAACTTAATAGAGTTCTTCGAGGAAGTGACCAAGTTGATAGATGAAGGAAGGGCTGTTGATGTCATATACATAGACTTTAGTAAGGTGTTTGATAAGGTTCCCCATGGTAGACTAATGGAGAAAGTGAAGTCACATGGTGTGCAGGGTGTTCTAGCTAGGTGGATAAGGAACTGGTTGAGCAACAGGAGACAGAGAGTAGTAGTTGAAAGGAGTTTCTTGAAATGGAGAAAGGTGACCATGGTTTTCCACAGGGATCAGTGTTGGGGCCACTGTTGTTTGTAATATATATAAATGATCTGGAAGAGGGTACTGTTGTTATGATCAGCAAGATGACACAAAGATTGGTGGAGTAGCAGAAATCATAAGGAACTGTCAGAAAATACAGGAGGATATAGATAGACTGGAAAGTTGGCCGGAAAAGTGGCAGATGGTTTTCAATCCAGACAAACGTGAGGTGATGCATTTAGGTAAGACTAATTCCAGAGCGAATTATACAATGAATGGAAGAGCCTTGGGAAAAGTTGATGGGCAGAGAGATCTGAGAGTGCAGGGCCATTGTACCCTGAGGTTTGCTGCACAGGTGGATAGAGTGGTCAAGAAGACATATAATATGCTTGCCTTCACTGGATGGGGTATTGAGTATAAGAGCTGGCAAGTCATGTTAAAATTGTAAAAGACTTTGGTTCGGCCACATTTGCAGTACTGTGTACAGTTATGGTTACCACACTACCAAAAGGATGTGGATGCTTTGGAGAGGGTGCAAGGAAGGTTTACGAGGATGTTGCCTGGTATGGAAGGTACTAGCTATGAAGAGAGGTTGAGTAGGTTAGGTTTATTTTAATTAGAAAAAAGGAGATTGATGGGGGACTTGATTGAGGTTTACAAAATCATGAAGGGTATAGACAGGGTAGATAGAGACAAGCTTTTTCCCAGGGTGAAGGATTCAATAACGAGAGGTCACGCTTTCAAGGTGAGAGGTGGAAAGTTTAAGGGGGAATACACGCGGCAAGTACTTCACACAAGAGGGTGGTGGGTGTTTGGAACACTTTGCCAGCAGAGGTAGTAGAGGCAGGCACGGTAGATTCATTTAAGATGCGTCTGAACAGATGCATGAGTAGGTGGGGAGCAGAGGGATAAAATGCTTTGAAATTGACCGACAGGTTTGGACAGTACATTTAGATAGGATCAGGCTTGAAGGGCCGAAGGGCCTGTTCCTGGGCTGTAAATTTTCTTTGTACTTGTTCTTTGACCTCCATGGAAGGTAGCTTCAATGAAACAGATGTGACAGAAATGGAGAAACTGGGAGAATAGAATGGAGTCTTTACAGGAAGCAGGGTGTAAGGATGTATAGATACGGAAATTGTGGGAGTTGTGGGCTTGTAATGGATATCGATGGCCCACCTATCCCAGAAATAGAACAGAGATGTTGAGGAAGGAAAGGTAGGAGTATGTAATGTATGAAGTGAAGGTGAGGGAAGGATAGAAATTGGAATCAAAATTGATAAATTTTTCCAATTTCAGACAAGAGAGGAAAACAGCACCAATGATGTCACTGATGCATCAGCAAACGAGCTGTGAGTAGGGGCTTAGGTCGGACTGGAACAGGGATTTATTACTTTGGCCAACATCATGAAAACATTTCATAACTGATTTGCTCACTTCTGTTGTGGGAGCTTGCTGTGCACAAATTAGCTGCTACGTTGATCTACATTACAATTGTGGCTACATGTCAGAAATTCTTTATTACCTGTGAAACAAGTTTAATATCCTGATATTGTGAACAGGAAAAAATATTAATGAAAGTTTTAACTTTGTCCTCCAAGTTTAGTTGGGCGAGGTGTGCAGGGGATTTAACTGAAGTGGAACAGTATGGAGTCAATGACTTCAGAAGGTGAAGTGAAAAATTGTCAGAAGGAAAAGAATTAAAAACACTTTCACAGTGGCATTCTGTTTTTAGTTAAAAATCTCATAACACCAGTTATAGTCCAACAGGTTTATTTAGAAGTATAGCCTTTCAGAGTGCTGTTCCTTTGTCAGATAGCTAGTATGACAGGATCATAGGACACAGATTTTATAGCAAAAGATCATGGTGTCAGAAAAATGAAGCAATATTTTGAACAAACCTAGATTGCTGGTAAGAACAAAATACAATGTATCTGCAAATGCAAATTCACCCCCATAGACCTATATGTGTGTGCATGCGAGGGAGAGAAAGCGTGTGTGGGAGAGAGGAAGAGAGTGAGTGTGTGTATGTGCGCGTGTGCGCATGTGAGAGTGTGTGTGCGCGTGTGCATGACTGTGACGGAATGTTTGCCTGTGAGAGGATGTGCACGTGGGTGTGAGTGTGGGGTGCGTGTGTCTGAGAGAGTGTGTGTATGAGTGAGGGTCTACATGAGTGCATGAGTATGTAAGAGTGTGTGTGTACGTGTGCGTGAGAGTGTATAGTGTAGTGCGGTCACCTGTAGTGTGACATGAACCCAAGGTCCCCGTTGAAGCTAACCTCATGTGTACCAAACTTGGCTATCAGCCTCTGCTCAGCCACTCTGCGTTGTATCCCGAAGTTTGCTTGGAGTACAGTCACCTGAAGATCAGAGGCCGAATATACCTGACCACTGAAGTGATCACAGCAGTCAGGGACATTCAGCCTCAGATCTTTGGGTGACTGTACTCCAAGGTGGACTTTGGGATACACAACGATAGCAAAGTTTGGTACACGTGGGGATGGCCTCAACTGGGACCATGACTACACACACACACACACACACACACACACACACACACACACACACTCTCCCTCACGTGCATGCGCACACACATATAAGTCAGTGGGGTGAATTTGCATTGCAGATACAAAAAGCACACAATCTGTAGGCAGTCAATGCATGTGACATTTGAGTAATTCCTACTTTGGAAATACAACCAGTCTGACTCAAGACTGAAATACATACAGACTCTAACCTCACACCTTTAATGCATTGTCTGAGCTGAGATGTCACTCTTTTTTTATAAAACCTTAAGTTATCTCAGGAATATGACTTGAAAAAAGCTCTGGGATTTACATATTAATGATTGGAAACCTGCAACCCATTATAAAAGATGGAAGACTTAACAGCAATCTCGGTTTGTTCAATATACTGCATCAATTGTATGACACTAATGATCTTTTGCTATAAATTCTGTGTCCTGTAATCCTGCCCTATTAGCTACCTGATGAAGGAGCAGTGCTCTGAAAGCTAGCACTTCCAAATAAACCTGTTGGACTATAACTGATGTTTTGTGATTTTTAACATTGCCCACCCTAGTCTAACACTGGCACCTCCACATTCTGTTTGTAAACAGAGCACGTCTGTGGATTTTTTTACACTACTAAAATAAAAATGAGTTGCATTGAACCCATTTTTTATCTGATTAATCACATCCTACAAAGTCTGTGAATCACAAGGTTGTCCATGGGTTATTTTCTTGCACAGTTTCCCACTGGTTTAAATATTGTTTGTCTACAACACGTGATCTAAGATTACTGACCTTGCCATTTTGAGGGGATGATTGAAGATATCTGACATTGGCCTTTGATTCTCCTCTTCCAAATCTTCCATTTGCCTGAGGGAAACAGTATTAACATTGCACATCCATTCCCAAAATTCCAAAACTGTAGAATTCCTCACTATTCTTAATGTTTCATCCTTCCCACAATCTACAGGCTTTTATAATGTGATCATTATCCTCTATTCTATTCCTTTCAATCCTTGTGCACCATGGCACTTGGCCATGTATCTTGGTTGCCCACTGAAGGTCAGATGGATTGAATTTGTGCCTCTGTATGAGACTTGGTTGTACTTCTGTGGGTTAGTGGATAACACACATTTCTGAGTCAATAGATTGTAAGTTCAAACCCTTCTCAGGCTTGCTCTCACAATGCTGGCTGACAATGCGGTGTAATGCACTGAAAATTACATTAATGTATTTTATATATTAGAGGCTACCAGACACCCATATACCAGCAGAGTGAGTCTGCTCAGAAGAGAATACTAATAAAGAAGGGTCCAGGTTTACCAGTTCATGAAATTCTAATTGTAAATATCTGAATGTATAATTGCTTCTGCCCCAAGTACTTGATTTGAGGGAGTCTTGTTCTGTTAAAGATGTCATCTTTCAGATGTGTTGTCAAACCAAGACCTTATCTGCCCTCTCACATGCAAATAAAAGCTCCCACAGTACCTGCTTTGAAGAAGATTAGGGCAAGTCTTGCTAATGTCTGAATCAATATTTAACCAACAACAACAAAACAAAGATGAGTTGGTCATTAAGCAATTGCTTTTGTGAGGCCTTGCCACGTGTTTCCTAACTTACAGGAATGATTTTAAAAGTACTTTGGATGATTGTCTTGAAAATGTGAATATCTTGCAAGTTTCCAGCTAGTGTGGTACTGGGGCAAAACACATCATAGGCCATGGTGATGCATACATTACACTGATAATGCAAAGGAAGCCTCTGTCACATAGAACATTGTGACAAACTTGCCCTTAAACCTTGGGTTCCTACAGTCGAACAAATTTAAAGATTCCTGTCAATTTAACATGCAAATCAATTCCAACATATTTCAACTTTACATTAGGTGGCATTCTTAATACTGGATAAAACACTGAATTATAAAGAAGTTAGAAAGCTTATTCATCCCATCTTGCTGGTGTTTATGTTATAGACAAACATCCTCCTAGACCTTCACCTTTTCATCTGCCTCTATCAGGTTTTTCTTCCATTCATTCCTCCCTGATCTGTTTATCTCACTTCCACTTAAATACATCTACACTATTTGCCTCAACTAACCTATGAGGCTCACAGTCTAATGACTCTCAGGGTAAAACGGGTTGAAGATCTTTCTTATCTGGTCATCTTTTACTATTGAACGACTAAGTTACTGTCAGCACCTTTTTGCTTTTGCTGCTTCTGTTAGCCTTTGCAATAAAAAAAACACCATTTATTTATCTTCATCCCCTTCCCTCTCTCTTGTCTCAAAGGCAGTGCTCAGAGGGGTATCTGGAAACATAATCTGATAAAATGCAGAAAAAAGCCATTTGGCCCATTATGCCTACATTCAATGCAGCTGGTTTTTCTTATGGTTGGGAGGCCATGGTGATCAGAAAATAATCCAACCACAGGTAAGATATCACAGGCCTTCTGAGCTTGTCTTCACCAGATGTTCATTCATGCACATCCGATTTCAGCTCACTGGTTAGTAAACAGGAACGGGAATGACCAATGGCTGACTTTCACCTTCATATCAAGTAAGCATTGAGGATCAAATGAGACTCTCTCCTCCAGCTACTCTAGCTTAGCTCTATAGATCAGAACTGCATGGACAATACAGATCAGCAAAAGGATTCATGGGCTGGGTGTCTTCTCTCATGAAAACAGAAGGCTTGTAGGGAACCCAACAGAGATCTTCAAGATGGTTTAAGGTTTGATACAATGGATACAGAGAGACCATTTCCTCTTGTTGATATAAGGAAGTGGCCAAGAAATCCAACAGGAAATCGCAAGGTTTGTGAAGGTTTGTAGCTCAGGTTGAGGTTTAGGGTGTAAGTTTGCTCGCTGAGCTGTAGGTTTGATATCCAGATGTTTCATTACCTGGCTAGGTAACATCATCAGTGGCGACCTCCAAGTGAAGCGAAGCTGTTGTCTCCTGCTTTCTATTTATATCTTTCTCCTGGATGGGGTTCCTGGGGTTTGTGGTGATGTCATTTCCTGTTTGTTTTCTGAGGGGTTGATAGATGGCATCTAGATCTATGTGCTTGTTTATGGCATTGTGGTTGGAGTGCCAGGCCTCTAGGAATTCTCTGGCATGTCTTTGCTTAGCCTGTCCCAGGATAGATGTGTTGTCCCAGTCGAAATGATGGTTTTTTTCATCTGTGTGTAGGGCTATGAGGGAGAGGGGGTCGTGTCTTTTTGTGGCTAGCTGGTGTTCATGTATCCTGGTGGCTAACTTTCTTCCGGTTTGTCCTACGTAGTGTTCGTGGCAGTCCTTGCATGGAATTTTATAGATGATGTTGGTTTTGTCCATGGGTTGTACTGGGTCTTTTAAGTTTGTTAGTTTTTGTTTGAGAGTGTTGGTGGGTTTGTGTGCTACTAGGATTCCGAGGGGTCATAGTAGTCTGGCTGTCATTTCTGAAACTTCTTTGATGTATGGTAAGGTGGTTCAGGCTTCTGGCTGTGTTTTGTCTGCTTGTCGTGGTTTGTTCTTGAGGAATCTGCACACTGTTTTTTTGAATGTCCATTCTTCTTGAATACGTTGTATAGGTGGTTCTCCTCTGTTTTTCAAAGTTTGTCTGTGCTGCAGTGTGTGGTGACTCGTTGGAATAGTGTTCTGATACAGCTTCATTTGTGTGTGTTGGGATGGTTGCTGGTGTAATTGAGTATTTGGTCAGTGTTTGTCGGTTTTCTGTATACACAGGTTTGTAATTCTCCCTTGTCCTTTCTTTCTACTGTGACGTCCAGAAATGCGAGTTTGTTGTCAGTTTCTTCCTCCCTGGTGAACTTTATGCCTGTGAGGGTGTTGTTGATGATGTTCAATGTCTCTTCTATCTTGTTTCGTTTTGTGATGACAAAGGTGTCATCTACGTAGCGAACCCAGATTTTTGGTTTGATGATTGGTTGGGCTGTTTGTTCTATGGACAACACATCTATCCTGGGACAGGCTAAGCAAAGACATGCCAGAGAATTCCTAGAGGCCTGGCACTCCAACCACAATGCCATAAACAAGCACATAGATCGAGATGCCATCTATCAACCCCTCAGAAAACAAACAGGAAATGACATCACCACAAACCCCAGGAACCCCATCCAGGAGAAAGATATAAATAGAAAGCAGGAGACAACAGCTTCGCTTCACTTGGAGGTCGCCACTGACGATGTTACCTAGCCAGGTAATGAAACGTCTGGATATCAAACCTACAGCTCAGCGAGCAAACCTACACCCCAACAGGAAATTCTGAAACACTTCTTCACCCAAAGAGTAATAAAAATGTGAAACTCATTACCAGAATTACAGAAATGTTGGAACTGAATAGTTTAGATGCACTGAAGGGGAATCCAATCAAGCCTAATGAGGAAGACGAGAATTGGGAGGATTTAATGGTAGATTAAGGTGAGTAAAAAGGCAGATCGAGATATAAACACCAGCATGCATTGGGCTGAATGGCCAGTTTTTGTGCCACATATTCAATAAGCTTGTACCCTTCCCTCTCCACATAACTCAGTAACATGACCAACTCTGGTTGGCTGTAATCCTGGTTATTTCATCACATAACCCTCTCACTTCCAATCACTCTGCCTCATTAAATGGCGTCCTCTTCCCGTCTACACTATTTTTATGTATAAGTTAAAGTGTTAAAAGAAAATGAATGGAACATGAGATCTATTTTTCAAGTGCACTTGTGATTTTTCTGTTGGGATTGGGGACGATGTGGACGCTCATAGCAGTCTTCTGAAGATTAATGTTTACTTTCTGGAAACTTCAGGGCCATTCTGGAGAGTTTGTGACCCAAGTACCAAACCGAGCTGTGCTCAGATCCCACAACTTTATTGAGACAAGAATCTTCATGTGTTTCTCATATGAGAACAAACCTTGTTCGTTTCTGAGGCCACTCGAGAGCATTTAGTGAAAAACTTTGACTCATCTTTTTGTGAGTAAAACTTTGTATCCATCTAAAAGCAAAAGCAGAAGCAGTAGACTGTGGTCAATGAACGTTGCAGCCAATTAGAAATTATCCACTGTATTCAATTTATGGAACAGTAGTTACTGAGTAATAATGAGGAGAATATATAACAACAATAAGAATTACTCACCTCAGATTGCAACACAAATAAAAAGATTTGACATTCTCACACCCCAAAGATTTTACAGCCAACGAACGTACAAATTCGGAACCAAAGTAGGCCATTCAGACCCTCAGGCTTTCTCAAGTTATTTTATAAGACGAAGGCTGATCTGATTGCAAACTCAAAACTGCACCCCTGCTTTCCTCGAGTGTAGCATAAATATGAGCATGCACTGATTGGACTGACCAGCCTGTTTCTGTGCTAGATATTCTATGTAACTGAGCCTGTCGCCTTCTCTCTCCACATAGCTCACTAACACTGAGGGAGGCCAATCTGGACACTTCATCACAGAGTCATAGAGATGTGCAGCATGATATCCCAACCTAATCTAGTCGCATTTGCCAGCACTTGGCCCATATCCCTCTAAATCCTTCCTATTCATATACATCCAGATGTCGTTTAAATGGTTGCAATTGCATCAGCCTCCACCTCTTCCTCTGGCAGGTTATTCCATACATGCACCACTCTGTGTGAAAAAGACCACATGACCCTCTTCACGTTTAATCATTCTGCTTCATTAAGTGGCTCCCTCTTCATGTCTCCAAAACTTTCACCCCCTTGGTTCCAAAGACTCACTACCCTCTGAGAGAAAATATTTTGCCTCATCTCTGTTCTGAATGGGTGACCCCTGATTTATAATCAGTGACCCCCTAGTTCTAGATTCTCCCATAAGAGAAAACATCTTCTCCATTGGATGTAGGTTTGCTCACTGAGCTGGAAGGTTCATTTTCAGATGTCACCATACTAGGTAACATCTTCAGTGAGCCTCCAGACAAAACACTGCTGGTGTTTCCTGCTTTCTACTTATATGTTTGGGTTTGCTTGGGTTGGTGATGCCATTTCCTGCAGTGACGTCATTTTCTATGGTGATGTTATTTCCTGTTCTTTTTCTCAGGTGGTGGTAAATGGGATCCAAGTCAATGTGTTTGTTGATAGAATTCCGGTTGGGATGCCATGCTTCTCGGAATTCTCGTGCATGCTTCTGTTTGGATTGTCCTAGGATGGGTGTGTTGTCCTTCCTTATCTGTATGTAAGGATACTAGTGAAAGAGGACCATGTCGTTTTGTGGCTAGTTGATGTCCATGTATCCTGGTGGCTAGTTTACTGCCAGTTTGTCCATTGTAGTGTTTGTTACAGTTCTTGCACAGTATTTTGTAAATGACATTAGTTTTGCTTGTTGTCTGTATAAGGTCTTTCAAGTTCATTAGCTGCTGTTTTCGTGTCTTGGTGGGTTTGTGGGCTACCATGATGCCAAGGGGCCTGAGTAGTCTGGCAGTCATTTCTGAAATGGCCTTGATGTAGGGGAGAGTGGCTAGGGTTTCTGGATGTGTTTTGTCTGCTTGTTTGGGTTTGTTGCTGAGAAATTGGCGGACTGTGTTCATTGGGTATCCATTCTTTTTGAATACACTGTATAGGTCATTTTCCTCTGCTCTGCATAGTTCCTCTGTGCTGCAGTGTGTGGTGGCTCATTGAAATAATGTTCTGATGCAGCTTCATTTGTGGATGTTGGGATGATTGCTTCTGTAGTTCAATATTTGTTCGTATGTGTTGTTTTCCTGCAGAGGTTTTCTACAATAGAAAGCAGGAAACACCAGCAGTGATTCATCCAGAGGCCCACTAAAGATGTTCCCTAGTAGGGTGACGAAACGTCTGAAAATGAACCTTCAAGCTCAGCGAGCAAACCTACATCCAGAACCTCAACCTGAGCTACAAATCATCTCAAAACTAGCTAATCCTCTCCACATCTACCATGGCAAACCTCTCAGATAGGAAAAAAATAAATCCACTTCTTTCAGCTAAATTACACAATGTTTGCAGAAAAATACTCAATTTGAAAGAAACATAAACAATAAATACCTTATCATATTGATGGGATAAGTATCGATTTTTCTCTTTATTTTCCAACGTTTTTGAAGAGATTTGTTTACTTAGGCCTCTATCAGTCTGAAAATAAGGGTACAACTTCAGTAATTTAAAAACTAAGCTCATTCACAGATACCTGTTCCAAATTAACTCCAGCTCTTTTGGTTCTTCCCCTACTTTTTCATCTGTTTCAACCTTGTCCTATCCTGGTCTCAATGCTTTTGTCTGCTTCCATGTCTCACAATATATTCAGGCTCATACATCAATGGATGGGAGCCCTGCAAATTGGGCTAATTGTGCTTAATTCAAATACAGCACACCTAAACATCACTGAAGCAGGGCAGCATTTTTACCATATAAGGTTACTCTTTGGTTGACCTAACCCTTCTATTTACTAATCAATGCAGAACTTGAACATTTCTAAAATGAGATACATGTCATTGAAACTTTTCATCTAGCACTCATCAGGATAAGCACAATAAGGCCAAATTTCAAACAATCACAGAAATTTATATCACAGGAGAAAAGGGAGCTGATTGTTTGGTGAGGTGAGTGTACGTGGCTGAGGCATTGCTATGGAGAAAGCAAAGGGGAACTATAGCTCTCGGGTAATTCAAAGAAGTTGTGATGGTTTGAACATAAAAACAGTGACTCCTTATGCGCATTGTAAAGTTTCTGATTCAGGCACACATGTGGGTTGATTTGTAAACCCGGTGGCACAGCAAAGGTTCGCAAAGCTGGTCCAGTCGGTTCTGATATAACGCAACAATTCCGTTCTTGTGGAATCTCGCGTTTTAAGAAAATCACGCAACAGCCATGCCATTTAAGCTAATGGGGCTGGAATTGTGTTATATCCAGTACAGGTAAGGAAATTTCACCTTCTGTAAATAACGTCTAAATTGTTTAATCATGTTAAAGCCAATTTGTGTTGAAGAAACACGCGCTATAGCAGAACCAACTGTACCTGGCAGAATAGGACTGTCCTATGGGAGGTAACAGGCAGAGTAAATTGGCCTTTACTCTTTGGAGAATGAAAGGCTCTCTCAATGAGACAAACAAGATTTTGATGGGGCTCGAGATGTTGAGAGCTTGTTTTCCATTAGTTGAGGAAACTAAAACACAGGGACATAGTCTCATGATAAGGAGCTGATTGTTTAAAAATGAGATGAAGATAAACTACTTCACCAAGAGTTGTGTGCCTTTGGAATTCTCTACCCTAAGTAGTCAGGGGCATGCTCCATCACTGAACATGATTAAAGCTGGGACAGACAGATTTTTGGTCCCTTGTGGAAATAACAGATATGGAGAGTGGGCTGGATAGTGAAATTGAAGTTTAAAATCAGCCATGAATCGAATATTGAATGGTACAACAAACTCGACAGACCAAATGGTCTCCTCCTGCTCCTATTTCTTCTGTTCCTTTGTGAATGGGAGTAAGTTCGATAAAACTTGCCTTATCCTGCTTCTAGGTAATACAGGTAAGGAAGACATTTCATCTTCTGTAAATAACGGTCTAAATTCTTCAATCATGTTAAAGCCAATTCATGTTGAAGAAACACGCATTATAGTAGAATTGACTGCACTTGGCAGAATGGGACCATCCTATGGGAGATAAAAGGCAGAGTAAATTGGCCTTTACTCTGGAGAATGAAAGGCTATCTCAAAGAGACAAACAAGATCTGGATGTAGGTTTGCTCGCTGAGCTGGAAGGTTCGTTTTCAGACGTTTCGTCACCATACTAGGTAACATCTACAGTGAGCCTCTGAATGAAGTACCAGTGGTTTAGACCACTTTCTATTTATATGTTTGACTTTCCTCGGGTTGGTGATGTCATTTCCTGTGGTGACATCATTTCTTCTGGTGATGTCATTTCCTGTTCTTTTCCTCAGGGGGTGGGTAAATGGGATCCAAGTCAATGTGTTTGTTGATACAGTTCCGATTGGAGTGCCATGCTTCTAGGAATTCTCGTGCGTGTCTCTGTCTGGCTTGTCCTGGGATGGATGTGTTGTCCCATTTGAAGTGGTGTCCTTCCTCATCCGTATGTAAGGATACTAGCGAGAGAGGGTCATATCGTTTTGTGGCTAGTTGACATTCATGTATCCTGGTGGATAGTTTACTGCCTGTTTATCCAATGTAGTATTACCTTCTTGCATGGTGTTTTGTAAGTGACATTAATTTTGCTTGTTTCAGATTTTCCTCTGCTCTGCATAGTTCCTCTGTGTTGCAGTGTGTGTTGGCTCGTTGAAATAATGTTCTGATGCAGCTCTGTTTGTGAATGTTGAGATGATTGGTTTTGTAGTTCAATATTTGGTCCATATGTGTTGTTTGCCTGTAGATGCTGGTTTGAAGTTCCCCATTGGCTGTTTGCTGTACTGTGACATCTAGGAATGGCAGTTTGTTGTTGTTCACCTCCTCTTTAGTGAAGTTTATGCCAGTAAGGGTATAATTGATGGTCTTGAAGGTTTCTTCTAATTTGTTTTCTTTAGTGATGACAAAGGTGTCATCCATGTAGCTGACCCAAATTTTGGGCTGGATAGTTGGCAGAGCTGTTTGTTCGAGTCTCTACATTACTGCCTCTGCTAAGAACCCTGATATAAGAGATCCTATGGGTGTGCGCTGGTTTGTCTGTAGGTTTTGCTGTTGAAGGTGAAGTGTGTGGTAAGGCATAGGTCCATTAGCTTGACGATACTTTCCTTGCTGATGAAGTTGGTGTCGTTTGGTGCTTGTGTCTTTGGTTCTTCTAATAGTGTAGTCAGTGTTTCCTTGGCCAGGTTGATGTTGATCAATGTGAACAGGGCTGTTACGTCAAAGGAGGCCATTATTTCATCCTTTTCTACCTTGGTGTCTTTGATGGTCTTCAGGAATTCTTGGGTGGAGTGGATGGAGTGGTGTGAGTCTTCGACTAAATGTTTTAGTCCTTGGCCAATCTGTAAGTTGCTGTTCCAGGTAGTGAGACTATGGGTCTGAGGGGGGGCTCCTGGTTTGTGAACTTTGGGTAATCCGTAGAAGTGTGGTGTGTTGGGTCTGTCTGGTTGCATTTTTTGAAAGTCGGTCTTATTTATGTCTTTAGATTTCTTACATTTTTGAGTAGGGCTGTGATTCGGTTCTCTAGTTGTGGGGTCGGATCTATCGCCACTTGTTGGTAAGTGTTGGTATCTGCAAGTAGTGCATTTGCTTTCTCAATGTAGTCTCTTTGACTTAAGATGACTGTCAAGCGTCCTTTGTCTGCAGGTAGGAAAACAATGTTTTTATCTTTTTTTTAGGCTTTTTAGTGCTTTCCTTTCTTGTGTACTACAAGTGTGTTTCCTTCCTTTTTCCTGCTTAATGCTGGTGCGACTGACTGTCTGAACATTTGCTGGGTTTCTTCTGTGAGTTGGTTGTCTTTCAGTGTTGTTTCTAATGCTGCTAAGAAAGCTTTCTTGTCCACATCCAGGAGTTGTAATTTAAACCTCTTATTAAGACGGCTTTATCAGTGTTCGGTCAGGTAGGTTTTTTTTAATCCATGCTTCTGTGTTGTCAGTGTTCTTATTTTGTGTAAGTTCCTCTAGTTTTTTCTGTAGGTCTAATTTTTTTCATTTTCGGTCTGAAAACAAACCTTCCAGTTCAGTGAGCAAACCTACATCCAGAACCTCAACCTAAGCTACAAATCTTCTCAAAACTCACTAAGGCAAACAAGATTTTGGGCAAATCAATGTCTAGATAATATTGGTCTTTGAGACATCAAATGTGTAGGAATGAAGATCAATCCTTGAAATTCAAGCTAAGCTATCCTCTTACATAGGAGTCATGGTGAGATACGTGGATTTACAGACTTCATCTGGATGAGGTTGGTCAAGAGATTCAAAACATCTAACTATATGACACCTTATCCCTCACCTCTTTTGAGACCATCCTCAAAACCAACCCTTTTGACTACAGCTAATAATCTTCTTGTATGCCTATTTCTTGAATGTCGTCTGATTTTGTGTGAAGCACCATGGGATGTTATACTTCATTAATAAATGATATATAAATGATATTTACTGGTGTTACACACTGAGTCCAGTTTTAAAGTAGATCCCCGGTTATTCACGTGCCATCTTCCTTCTCCAGACTTTACTGAATGGCCTAATGCACACCCTGGGCATTATACATCTGTAGAACATGGGACACAAACCTTCTTACACAAAGTGGTTGAGGGTGTCCCTGGAGTGTCAGAGACTGAGGGTTGACCTTATAGAGGCTTATAAAATAATGAGGGGTATGGATGGGGTGAATAACCAAGGTCTTTTCCAACTTTCAGCAAGTTGGAAAAAGATTTCTCGATTGGTCTGAAAGGGAATATTGTCAACAATGACACTTCCTTATCTCTCTGACCTCCGACCTTCTCCCAAATTAACCGTTATTAGGCATTTTTGACCCCACCGAATGAGGTGAGATAGAAGTCCTTGCAGACCATCTGTGGCTCCTACCTCAACAGACTTCACTTGCCATCGCAGCAAAACCCCTTAGAATTAGTGGGAGTATAATAATGCTTTTAATGAAACATTCATGAGTGATGTCTGCTTCCTATCTGCAGTTTATATGTTCTGACCTACTGGCCCTCTGAGAGAAAGCATTTTTCTCATCTTTGTTTTAAACGGGAGATGCCTATTTTTAAACCATGTTGTCCATGTAAGCACAGGGTTGAGACATAGGGTTACTGAATATTTTTAAGGTGGAAATTGACATTCATTGCTACCAGTTTGGGTTCAGTTCATTCAGCTCCTGACGGAATACTGCACAATTGCCTGGATGAGGACAGCTTCAAGATCGGAGTACAATCAGATCCTGATTGGACAGACTGATGAGCCGAGTGACAAATTGAGTTCATTTTAGATCAATGTGAGGTGTTGACTTTTGGAAAGGCAAATCAGGGTAGCACTTAACGGTAAGGTCCTGGGGAATGTTGCTGAACAAAGAAACCTTGGGAGTGCAGGTTCATAGTTCCTTGAAAGTAGGGAAGCAAATAGATAGGAAAGTGAAGAAGGCGTTTGGTATGCTTGCCTTTATTGATCAGTGCACTGAGTATAGGAGTTGGGACGTCATGTTACGGCTGTACAGAACATTGGTTAGACCACTTTTGGAATACTACATTCAATTCTGGCCTCTCTGTTATAGGAACGATGTTATGAAACTTGAAAGGGTTCAGAAAAGATTTGCAAGAATGTTGCCAGAGTTGAAGGGTTTGAGCTATAGGGAGAGGCTGAATAGGCTGCAGTTATTTTCCCTGGAGTGTCAGAGACTGAGGGGTGACCTTATAGAGATTTATAAAATATGGAGGGGCGTGGACAGGGTGAATAGCCAAGGTCTTTTCCCCGGGATAGGGAGTCCAAAACTAGAGGGCATAGGTTTAAGGCAAGAGGGGTAAGATTTAAAAGGGGCCTAAGGGGTAACTTTTCACACAGAGGTTGGTGCATGTATGGAATGAGTTGCAAGACAAAGTGGGGGAATCTGGCACAATTACAACATTTAAAAGGCATCTGGATGGGTATGTGAATAGGTAGAGTTCAGAGGGATATGAATCAAATGCTGGCAGAAAAGACTAGATTAATTTAGGATAACTGGTCGGCCTGGATGAGTTGGACCACGGGTATGTTTCCATGCTGTACAGCTCTATGACTGTAAGATAACACTCAAGAAACTCCACATCATGGTGGTGGGGATCTAGAACTCACTATCTCAAGGGGCAATAGACAGAAATCATGACAAACACAAAGTGCTTAGATATGCAATCGCAGTCTTCTGAACTGTAGGACTACAGATCTAGAGTTGGAAAATGGGATGATGCTGGAAGGTTCCTAATCAGCTGGTCCAGTCACAATGGACTAGCTGGCCTCTTTCTGCGCTGTAAAATTCTATGATTCTGTGAACATCCATGCAACAGACTTTGTTTTACAAAAGATGCTTTTAATTTTTATTCCAAATCATCACTTTTACCAGGAGAAAGTGAGGACTGCAGATGTCTAGAGATCAGAGTCGAGAACATGGTGCTGGAAAAGCACAGCAGGTCAGGCAGCATCCGAGGAGCAGGAGAATCAATGTTTCAGGCATAAGCCCTTCAACAGGAATGAGGCTTGTCTGCCGGGGAGGCTGAGAGATAAGTGGGGGGGGGGGGGGGGTTTGCTGAGAAAGCGATAGGTAGATGAAGGTGAGGGAGAAGGTGCTAGGTCAGAGAGGAGGGTGGAACGGTTAGATGGGAAAGGTGATTGACAGGTCAGGAGGGGGATGCCGAGTTAGATGCTTGGGACTGGGATAAGGTGGGGGGAGGGGAAATGAGGAAACTGGTGAAATCCACATTGATCCTGTGTGGTTGCAGGGTCCCAAGGCAGAATATGAGGCATTATTCCTCCAGAGTGGTTAGGGTTCGGCAATGAAGGAGGCCCAGGACCTGCATGTCCTTAACTGCGTGGGAGGGGGAGTTGAAGTGTTCAGCCATGGAGCAGTGGGGTTGGTTGGTGCGGGTGTCCCAGAGATGTTCTCTGAAACGATCCGTAAGTAGGCGTCCTGTCTCCCCGATGTAGAGAAGACCACATCAGGTTCAAGAGATGCAGTAAATGACATTGGTAGAGGTACAGGTAAATTTCTGAGATGTGGAAGGATCCCTTGAGGCCTTGGACAGAGGTGAGAGGAGTGGTGTGGGCACAGATTTTGCACTTCCTGCGGTGGCAGGGGCATATGCCAGGAGTAGGGTATGTGCAGGTGGGGGCATGGACCACGTTGTCCCAACCAGTACCCTTTCTCTGACACCTTCATCTGCCTGGCTGAACTGGTCGTCACCCTTAATAACTTCGCCTTCCAACCCTCCCATTTCCACCAAACCAAAGGGGTAGCAATAGGCACCCACACAGGACCCAGCTATGCCTGCCTCTTTGTCGGGTATGTGGAACAGTTACATTGGCACCACCTCCCACTTGTTCCTCCGCTACATCCATGAATGTATTGGCACCGCCTTGTGCTCCCACAAGAAGGTTGAATAGTTCATCCACTTCACAAACACCTTTCACTCCAACCTCAACTTCACCTGGACCATCTCCCTCCCCTTCCTGGACATCTCCATCTCCATCACCAGCAACCAACTAATCACAGACATGTACTACAAGACCACTAACTCCCACAGCTACCTAGATTACACCTCCTCCCACCCTACCTCCTGTAAATACACCATCCTTTATTCCCAACTCCTCTGCCTCCATTGCATCTGTTCCCAGGATGACCAATTCCATCTTGGAAAATCCCAGATGGCCTCCTACTTCCATGATCGCAACTTCCCTTCCCATGTGAGCAACAATGCCCTCCAGTGCACCTCCTCCACTTACCGCACCACTGCCCTTGAACCCCACCCCTTCCAATGCGTCAAGGACAGAACCTCCCTAGTCCTCACCTGCCACCCCACCAACCTCCGCATACATCACATCATCCTCTGCCACTTCTGCCACCTACAAACGGACCCCACCACCAGAGACATTTTTCCTACCCAATTCCTATCAGCATTTCAGAGAGACCATTCCCTCTATGACCCCCTCATCAGGTCCACGTCCCCCACTGGCACACACTCTACTCCCGGCACATGCCCCTGCCACCACAGGAAGTGCAAAACCTGTGCCCACGCCACTCCCCTCACCTCTGTCCAAGGCCCCAAAGGATCCTTCCACATATAACAGAAATTTACCTGTACTTCCACCAATGTCATCTACTGTATCCATTGCACCCGAGTGGTCTCTTCTACACTGGGGAGACAATACGCCTAATTGTGGATTGTTTCAGAGAACATCCCTGGGACATCCGTACCAACCAACCCCACCACCCCGTGGCTGAACACTTTAACTCCCCCCTCCTACTCAGTCAAGAACATGCAGGTCCTGGACCTCCTCCATCGCCATCCGACGCTTGGAGAAAGAACGCCTCATATTCCACCTTGGGACCCTGCAACCTCACAGGATCAATGTGGATTTCAACAGTTTCCTCATCTCCCCTTTCCCCACATTATCCCAATCCCAAGCCTCCAGCTTGGCACCGCTTTCCTGACCTGTCCATCAACTTTTCCATTTATCCATTCCATCCTCTCCGACTATCACCATATCCCTCACCTCCATCTACCTATTGCTTTCTCAGCTACCTTCCGCCTCCAACACCACCCACTCCCATTTTCTCCTAGCCCCCCCCCGGCACACAAGCCTCATTCCTGATGAAGGGCTTATGCCCGAAATGTTGATTCTCCTGCTCCTCAGATGCTGCCTGACGTCACTTTTACCACCCAATACCTACTTTGAATTCCCAGTCAGTTGTTATTTGCCTTTAAAATCTTATGCTGGCATGATAACTGTTAATAACCATCTTCGGACATCTTTGTCATCCTTTCAAAAACATTGAAGGCACGTACGTGAAGAAGGAACTTCCTCGGGGCCGCCCCCTACTCCCATCTCAGCTTCACCAGATGCCTTAAAATTTAATCCAACGTTCTGCAGAGATTGACAGCTGCATCTTGCAATGTGGTCTCACAGCTAAGTGCCCAAACAGGATGCAAGAAGGAGTAAGCTTAAGATTTTGCTGGAGTGCTGCGGGTTCGAAGCAGCGGATGTGTACTGCCTGCAGGATTTTCCTGGGGCAGGCTATTTTGATGTGACTTTCACCAGTTACTAGCGGCATACCGCAAGGGTCGGTGTTGGGTCCACTGCTGTTCATCATTTTTATAAATGACCTGGGTGAGAGCTTAGAAGGGTGGGTTAGTAAGTTTGTGGACGACACTAAGATTGGTGGAGTTGTGGATAGTGACGAAGGATGTAGTAGGTTGCAGAGAGACATAGATAGGATGCAGAGTTGGGCAGAGAGGTGACAAATGGAGTTTAATGTGGACAAGTGTGAGGTGATATACTTTGGCCGGAGTAATCGGAATGCAAAGTACTGGGCTAATGGTAGGATTCTTGGGAGTGCAGATAAGCAAAGCGATCTCGGTGTCCATGTACACAGATCCCTGAAAGTTGCCACCCAGATTGACAGGGTTGTTAAGAAGGCGTACAGTGTTTTGGCCTTTATTAATAGAGGGATTGAGTTCCGGAACCAGGAGGTTATGCTGCAGCTGTACAAAGCTCTGGTATGACCACACTTGGAGTATTGTGTACAGTTCTGGTCACCACATTATAAGAAGGATGTGGAAGCTTTGGAAAGGGTGCAGAGGAGATTTACTAGGATGTTGCCTGGTTTGGAAGGAATGTCTTATGAGGAAAGGCTGAGGGCCTTGAGGCTGTTCTCGTTAGAGAGAAGGTTGAGAGGTGACTTAATAGAGACATACAAGATAATCAGTGGGTTAGATAGAGTGGACAGGGAGAGCCTTTTTCCAAGTATGGGGACGGCAAACACGAGGGGACACAACTTTAAAGTGAGGGGAGATAGGTATAAAACAGATGTCAGAGGTAGTTTCTTTACTCAGAGAGTAGTAAGGGTATGGAATGCTTTGCCTGCAATCGGTAGTAGATTCGCCAACTTTAAGTGCATTTAAGTCGTCATTGACAGGCAAATGGACGTACATGGAATAGTGTAGGTGGGATGGCCTTCAGATTAGTATGACAGGGCGGCGCAACATCGAGGGCCAAAGGGCCTGTACTGCACTGTAATGTTCTATGTTCTATGTAAGCTGGAGAAGAACAGGATTGCAGCTGAGCTGAAGGGGATTCAGCCCAAACTGCAGCAAGCCTAAAGAAGGGGTTGTCCACAGACTGTGTCAGGACAGATTAACTGACTCCACAATCTTATCCCAGTCCCAGCTGCCCTTTATAATTCGGCTGGCCTTATCCCAGGCTCACTGAGGTGAACTGTTCTCTTACTCAATCAAGGAATTTCAGTGTCACTGACAAGGCTTGCATTTGTTGCCAATCCCTAAATGACTTTCACAGACATGGTAGTGGTGAGCTACATTCTTGAATTGATGCAGTTTTTGGAGTGTAGGGGCAGCCATGGCGCTGTTAGGGAGAGAGCTCCAGAGCAGGAATGGGGATACATTTCAAAGTCAGGATTGAGAGAGACTTGGACAGGAATTTGCAGTTGTTGGTGTTTCCATGCATCTGCTTCCCCCGCCTGCAACACCCTCCCCCCCACCCACCCCCCCACAAACCAGATGGTAGAAGACGCAAGTCTGGAAGTTAAACGGAACTATCCCAGGTTTTCCCCCAACAGTATCTTGCAGATAGTATATACACTTCTACCCACTTTGCATTGTCACTGAGGGAGTGAATATTTAAGATGATGGATTAAGTCCCAATCAAGTGGGCTGCTCTGACTTGTAGGGTGTCAAATGTTTTGAACTGCATGCATCCAGGCCAGTGGCTGGACTAGAGGCCAGGCCTCTAACCTGCGCCCTGTAGATGGCAAACAGGCTTTGGGAGTCAGAGGTGAGTTATTTCTCACAGATCTGACCTGCTCTCGTAGTATTTATACGTCCGATCCAGTTATGTTTCAGGATGATCATAGTGGAAAATTCAGTGATGGTAAGGGAAGATAGTTAGATGCTTTTTTCTTGGATTGCCTGGCACTTGTGTGGTCTCAAGTATTACTTCCCACTTTTAAGCTCGCAACTATCTATTGTTTAGGCTTTGCTGCAAGCGTACACAGACTGCTTCAGTATCAGAGAACTTTTTCCAAGCATCAGTAAATATCCCCAGTTCTGATCTTATGATGGAAGAAAGGTCACTGAGGAAGCAAATGAACATGGTTGGGCCTAGGACACTCCTCTGAGGAATTCCTGCAATCAAATGTGGCCTCATATCATGGGCAGTCATTCTCACCTCACCTCCAGAGTTCACTTCTTTTCTCCATTACAAGAGTGTAAAATGAGGACTTTAGCACAGAGTCCCTGGCAAAACTCAAACTGAGCAGTAGCAAGCAGGTTGTTGCTGCACAAGTGGGTCAACAGCAATGTCAGTCACCGTGCTGATGTTCAACAGTACACTGACACAGATGGAAATGTGGTGGATTGCATATGTCATGTGTTTGTGTATGGGTCATTCTTCACAATTTTTCACATTGTTAGGCAAATACCAGTGTTGGAACAGTTTGACTCCATGTACAGAAAGTTGTGGAGCACAAGTGTTCAGTATTGCTGGAATGTTGAACGGGACAACAGCCTTTGTAGTATCCAATGCATTCAATCGTTCCTTGATGTCCCATGGAATGAATCAAATAGACTGGCATCTATGATTCTGGAGACCAAGTTGGATTATCCACTTCTGGCTACAGAAGCCTGCATTTGCTTCAGCCTAGTTTTTTTTTTACACTAACATGCTGGGCACGCCTATGGTTGTGGATGGGGATGTATGTGGAGCCCTGTCCACCACCATTCATGACTGGATGTGGCAGGACTGCAGAGATCACATCTGATCCATTGGATGTGGAATCACTTTGCATTCTCCATCGCATAGTGCTTCCATTATTTGAAATGCAAGTAGTCCTGTGATCTAGCATCACCAGGTTGGCCTCTCATGTTTAGTATGCCAGGAGAGGCTCCAGGCATGTCCTCCCGTATATCATAGTATCAGATTGTACACCCAGCTAAGATCAGCCAATTTGACATAAACGGTTAACAACATTTTGATTTTAAGTATTTGAATCCCCAACCATATTGATCTACGGAGCACATCAGAAAAACACCAAGCCTTTTTACCTTAAAAGCTGCAAACTCATCAGCTGTGACTCACCTCCTGCTGTTTAAACTTTCTCGGATAGATGTTACTTTTTCTCGATTCCTCAGTAAACCGTTGGGATGTTGCCAACTTTCTTCCCACTTTTCCCACATTGGCAGAGCTGAATTCTCGGTATGTGTCAGTGACTGGCCTGTTGGAAAAAGCTCATTACGACCTTAGTCACAGATACTGGTATTACAGTAGAATTAGCTCCCAAATTTGGTTTTCACATCATTTGCATTGGAACCACAGAAAGTGACACAAAAAGGGCAAGGGCACATTTGCTCCATCATGCCAGTGCTGTATCTTTAACAGAGCTACTGATCACAAACATTTCTGAAAAGAGAGATATCATTAAAGCTATTGGTTTAGCATGCCCTGGTGAAGGGCTTATCTCCAAAACGGTGACTGATCTGCTGTGCTTTTCCAGTGCCACACTTTGACTCTAGCATTCGTCGAGATAAATGCAAGAACATCAAATTTCAAACAATCACAACAAAATATTCTACTGGAGAAAAGGGCACTACCTGTTTGGAAAGATGACTCTGATTGACTCAGGCATTGCTAATGAAGCAAACAATGGGGAATTATAGACTCCCTAAACACCTAAGTAATTCAAAAAAAAAGTGCAAGGCTTAAATAAATTCCTTCTGTTTACAGAGAATGAGTTACTGTGTATGAATGTCCATCGCTAAGGGCAAGGCTAAATGAGCCATGAATCAAATTCAACTGTTTATCTTAAATTGGCTATTAAAGTACTTCCTGAAGAAGGGCTCATGCCCGAAATGTCGATTCTCCCGCTCCTTGGATGCTGCCTGACCTGCTGCACTTTTCCAGCAACACATTTTCAGTATTAAAGTAGTTATTAATGCATTCAGGCAATTGCCGCCTGTTTCCAGAAAGACACCTATCAGGAGACATTTAATTTTGGGTTTGTAAGTATGGGCTAGCATCAACAGCTGAAGGAACATGGTGTTTGATTCAATCACCTAGTCATTGAGAGCTATAGCTTACCTAACAGACATCTACTGACTCTGAAATTCGTACACAAAGTTACTCACCTATATGGTACGCAGAACTGACAGTGCTGTCCTGCGGTGGAAAATACCACTAACGTCACCACCGTGCTGCATGAAATGGCTTATTTTATCAAATTTTTTTAAATACCTCACCTTTCTAGAGTAATTAGAAGCAGACTAGTCACTTTTCAGTTCTGGTCCAGTGTGGGTTTTTGTGGTACACAGAAACAATGGAGAAAGTGAGAACTGCATGTGTGAGAGATCAGAGTCAAAAAGTGTGATGCTGGAAAAGCACAACCAGTCAGGCAGTATCCTAGGAGCAGGAGAGTCCACATTCTGAGCATAACTCCTGATGAAGAGCTTCTGCTCAAAACGTCGATTCTCCTGCTCCTCGGATGCTGCCTGACCAGCTGTACTTTTCCAGCACCACACTTTTTGACACAGAATACAATGACCATTGTCCCAGAGAATCGATTTGATGTATACTATTTCTGTATCAAAGCTGTAAGGAAATAAAATAGCAAGGGATCATTTTACAGCACTGCTGTTAATGCCAAATTTAGGACACAGAAGAAATGAATTTCAATGTGTTTACTAACCAATGAAGGTTTGTAATAGACAAGACTGGAGAAAATAATTAGCAGATATCTCACCTAGTATATCAAGGAAAGGCATTGTCTTACACCACTCTATATCAAAAGTGAATTTGATTGTGAGATGGAGCAGTCCAACACCTGATTAGCTCCAGACCCCAACATGAATGCAAAGGTGAATGTTGCCATGGTAACTCAAAGATCAAAAGGAGACTGCGTGGTGTATTTGGTAACATGCCTGCCTCTGAACCAGAAACTCTGGGCTCATGTCTCACCAAGGAGGTAATGATCAAGGAAGAAGAGTGTGTCGCTGAAAAGGAAAGCTGGAGAGTGTTCAGAAAAAACTCACCAGGATGTTGCTGGCTACGGAAAGTTTTGAGTTATGAAGAAAGGCTGAATAGGCTGGGAGTTTTTTCACTAGAGTGTAGGCGGTTAAGAGGCAACCTGATGAAGGTTTGTAAAATAATGAGGGGTATAGATAGGTGTTTTTTTTCCCCTCAGATGGGGGATTTCAAGACAAGGGGGCACATTTTAAAGGTGAGAGAAGAAAGATTTAAAAAAAACACAAGGGGAAATTTGTTTTTTACACAGACTGTGGTTCACGGATGGAATGAACTTCCTGAGGAAGTGGTGGATGTGGATACAGTTACAACTTTTAACAGACATTTGGATAAGTACATGAATAGGAAAGGTTTGCAGGGATATGGGCCAGGAGCAGGCAGATGGGACTAGTTTAGTTGGCATGGACTGGTTGGGCCGATTGGTCTGTTTCTGTGCTGTATGACTCTTTCAAATCTTTTATCTGCCACATGCTTCATTCTATGCTGTGCCCTCTTCAGGTGCTGTTTAGCTAACTCATCTACCCGATTTAATCCCTCTCTCATCTCCGATACATAATCCAAGTGTGAGATCTGACTTTGGTCCTGTTAATTTTTCTTTAATTAATTTCGAAGGCCCTCTCACTTCATGTCTGAATATTAATTCAAAGGGAGTAAACTGAGTAGATTCATTTGGGGCATCTCTAATGGCAAACAATATGAATGGGATACCTTTATCCCAGTCATTTGGGTAATCCTGACAGTACGCTCTTAACATGGTCTTCAGGGTCTGATGCCACCTTCCTAAAACCCGCTGGGATTCAGGATGATATCCACTTGATTTCAAGTGCTGTATACTCAAGGACCCGAAACCAATCCTTGTGGCACACCACTGGTCACAGGCCTCCAGTCTGAAAAGCAACCCTCCACCAACACCACCCTCCGTCTTCTTCCATTGAATGGGCTGCCACAGGAAGTGGTGGAGACTTGTACAATTACAGCATTTAAAAGGCATCTGGATGGGTAGATGGATAGGAAAGGTTTAGAGGGATATGGGCCAAGTGCTGGCAAATGGAACTAGATTAGGTTAGGATATCTGGTCGGCATAGAGGAGTAGGATCGAAGGGTCTGTTTCCGTGCTGTACATCTCTATGATTCTATTACTCTATTTGGGATGTTAATGAAGACATGATAAGTCAAATGTCCTCCTTCTGTCACATAACAATTCTGTAACTGCAGCGCCAAACCGTTTGTCAAACAAACTGCAAATCTTTCCAAAATGGCAGCAGGTAAAAGTGGAGAGAGAGGTTCTGTGTCATCCATATGGTTGAAAGAACCATCAGCATTCATTGCTCGAGACTACAACATGCGTGTAAGTACGTATATTGCCTAGCAACTGATACTCTGAGGAAAATGCAACACATCAATTATCGTTCACCCAATTACCTTTTGCAAGTTCCTACTGAATCTGCTTCCACTGTCCTTTCAGACAGTAACATTCCAGACGACAACTCATAACCTTAAAAATACTCTCTACTTGCTTCTGGTTCTTTTGCCAATTATTTCCAACATGCACCTGAGCATTACTGACACTCTTGCCCACGTGAACAATGTTTTCACAAGTGTTCTGTCAAAATCCTTCATGTTTCAACTCCCTCTGTTCAATCTCTCCCTCACCCTCTCGACTCTAATCTTCTCAGGTTCTCCAATCATTGCAATCTACAGCACAAAAGGAATCCATACGCATGTCAAGCAAAAAAAAAAGAGCTATCCAGCCTAATCTCATTTTCTAAGCTATTAGTTTATAGCCTTGTAGGTTGTGTCACCCAAATGCTTCCTAAATGTGATGAGCATTTCTGGTACCTCCACCCTTTTAGAAACCACGTTCCAGATTCCCACCACCTCTGGATGAAAAACCTTTCTCCTCAGTTCCTTCTGAACCAGAAGTTTTAAATGTATGACTTCTGGCTGTAATGGAAATACTCTATCTAGGCCTCTTATAATGTTAGACACTTCAATTAAATCTTCCTTCTCTGTTCCAAAAACCATATTGCATCTTTCAAGGCTGCAAAATGTGCCAAAATGTTTCACACCAGCGAAGTACTTTTGAAGTGCAGTCACTGTTGTAGGCCATTCTGCCCTTCGAACCTGCACCACCATTCAATATGATCATGGCTGATCATCCTTAATCAGTATCCTGTTCCTGCCTTATCTCCATAACCTTTGATTCCACTCTCCATGAGAGCTCTATCCAACTCTTTCTTAAATGAATCCAGAGACTGGGCCTCCACTGCCCTCTGGGGCAGAGCATTCCACACAGCCACCACTCTCTGGGTGAAGAAGTTTCTCCTTTTCGGTAGGCAAATTGCAGGCTGGGAGGCTCGAGTTGATGTAGGCCATGACCAGTCTCTCGAAGCACTTCATGATTATGGAGGTCAGAGCTACTGAGTGGTCGTCATTAAGGCAAGTTAAATTTGTTTTCATTGGTACTAGGGTGACGATGGTCTTCTTGAAGCAGGTGGGGACCTCAGCTTATGCAAGGGAGAGGTTGAAGATGTTAGTGCAAACCTCTGCAAGCTGGTTCACACAGGATCCAAGTGCACATCCAGAGACTCTGTCTGGGCCCATCGCTTTCCTTGGGTTGACTCTCAGGAAGACGGAGCTGATGTCTGCAGCGGTGACAGAGGGAACAAGTGCATCTGGGGCCGTCGAAGCAGGTGGCACCAACCGCTGGCATTCTGCTCAAACCGAGCACAGAAAGCATTCAGCACATCAGGGAGGGACATATTTTTGTCTGCTGAATAATTGGATGCATTCTCAGTTCCCAGCTATACTCCCTGTACACCCACAAATGTGTAGCCAAATTCCACACAAACACCACCTACACATTTGCTGATGACACCATAGTGGTAGGATATCAAACAACAACGAGTTGAGGGAGATAAAGGGCTTGGTGCCGTGGTGCAGTGATAACAACCTCTCTCTCAGGAGGCCACTTGGCTCAGCAAATCAATGCCAGCGCTTTGTCAGACATAGTCAGGTAGTCCTACTATCCTCACCTTTTACCTGAACACCAACAAATATTGATTCTTCAGATAATTATCCAATTCTGTTTTGAAAGCTGCAATTTACTATGCCTTCAGCACTTTCTCAGATGTAGGTAGCCTATCTAAACACTCATTGGATATAAACAGTTTTCCTCATGTTGTCTCTGGTTCTTTTGCCAATTACCTTAAATCATTTTCCTCTTGTTCTCACTCCTTCTACCAATGGGAACAGTTTCTCTCTATTTACTCTGACTAGTCCCTCTCATAATTTTGAAACGACTCAGAGGGCTGCCAGGAAGGTAAATTTCCCTCTGAAAGGACTTACCTCAAGTGTCAGAAGCCTTCATTTTCAGCAGCAGTGCGAGCATTGAGAGCAAGGAGCTGAGTGGGAGTGGTTGAATTGCACTCTGGGAAGGTGAGTGAACTCATGCATTTGGGCAATGGCTGAACCCGAGACATTACATGTGTAGTGTCTCCTACCCGCCTCCACCTCTAACCAAAACAAAAAGACTGTGGTGTGTTGATAAGGATTTTTTTATTACTTTCTTATTGTGTGATTGGATAAAACTTTTATTTTTTTCTTTTCATTTATCTATTATTTGATACTATCGTTGGACTCAGTTACACATAAGATTAAAAATGACAGGAGATCTCAGACCTGTGTTACTCTCCTCTTGCTCAATGTGGGAGCTCAGGGACATGGCTGATGTCCCTGACTCCTTCATATGCAGGAAGTGTGTCCAGCTGCAGTTCTTCTTCGACCGCATGACGGCTCTGGAGCTGCGGATGGACTCATTTTGGAGCATCCGCGATGCTGAAGGGTTTGTGGATAGCACATTTAGCAAATTGGTCACATCACAGATTAGGATTGCTGAGGGAGAGAGGAAATGGGTAACCAAAAGGCAGAGAAAGAGCAGAAAGGCAGTGCAGGTGTCCCCTTTGGTCATCTCCCTCCAAAACAGGTATACCATTTAGGATACTATAGGGGGAAGATGGCTCACTAGGAGAGGTTATCGGTAGCCAGGTTCATGGCATTGTGGCTGGCTCTGCTGTACAGAAAGGTGGGAAAACGAGTGAAAGAGCTATAGTCATTGGGGATTCAATTGTAAGGGGAGTGGATAGGCAGTTCTGTGGTTGAAAATGAGACTCCCGAATGGTATGTTGCCTCCCAGGTGCACGGGTCAGGGATGTCTCAGATCGGCTGCACAATATTCTGAAGGGGGAGGGTGAACAGCCAGCTGCTGTGGTGCATATAGGCACCAATGTTATAGGTAAAAGAAATGGGATGAGGTCCTATGTGCAGAATTTAGGGAGCTAGGAGCCAAGTTAAAAAGTAGGACATAGGACATAGAACATAGAACGTTACAGCACAGTACAGGCCCTTCGACCCTTGATGTTGTGCTGACCTATGAAAATAATCTGATGCCCATCTAACCTACACTGTTCCACTATTATCCATATGTATGTCCAATGCCTATTTAAATGCCCTTAATGTAGGCAAGTCTGCTACTGTTACAGGCAGATCATTCCACACAGCTTGAGTGAAACTACCCCTAATATCTGTTCTAAATCTATCACCCCTCAATTTAAAGTTATGTCCCCTCATGTTAGCCTTCACTATCAAAGGAAAAGGGCTCTCACTGTTTAACCCTCTGATTACTTTGTACGTCTCAATTAAGTCACATCTCAACCTTCTTCTCTCCAACAAAAAAGCCTCCGTTCCCTCAGCCTTTCCTCATAAGACCTTCCTTCCATACCAGGCAACATCCTAGTAAATCTCCCCTGAATCCTTTTCAAAGCTTCCACATCTTCCTATAATGCCGTGACCAGAATTGCACACAATACTGCAGGTGCAGCCTCACCAGTGTCTTGTACAGCTGAAGCATGACCTTGTGGCTCCAGAACCCAATTCCCCCTACCAATAAAGCCAACACCTCATATGCCTTCTTAACAACCTTACCAACCTGGGTGGCAGCTTTTAGGGATTTAGGCACCAGGACACTGAGATCTCTCTTCATCTACACTGCCAAGAATTTTACCATTAGCCCAGTCCTCTCCATTCCTATTACTTCTTCCAAAGTGAACTATCTCACACTTTTCCACATTAAACTCCATTTGCCACTTCTCAGCCCAGCTTTGCATCTTATCTATGTCCCTCTGTAACCCACAACATCCTTCAGCACTATCCACAACTCCCCTTACCTTAGTGTCTTCCGCATGTTTACTAACCAATCCTTCCACGCCCACCTCCAGATCATTTATAAAAATGACAAACAGCAGTGGCCCCAAAACAGATCCTTGTGGCACACCACTGGTAACTGAACTCTAGGATGAACATTTCTCCTCAACCACCACACTCTGTCTTCTTTCAGGCTAGCCAATTTCTGATCCAAACAGCTAAATCACCTTCAATTCCGAATCTCCGTATTTTGTGCAATAGCCTACTGTGTGGAACCTTATCAAATGCCTTATTGAAATCCATATACACATCAACTGCTTTACCTTCATCCACCTGTTTTGTCACCTTCTCGAAGAACTCAATAAGGTTAGTAAAGCACGACACACCCTTCACAAAATTGTGTTGACTATCCCTAATCAAATTATTCCTTTCCGGATGCTTATAACCCTTATCTCATTTCCAATACCTCACCCACAACCAAAGTAAGGCTCACTGGCTTTTAACTACTAGGGTTGTCCCAACTCCCCTTCATCTTGTGGCACTATTCCTGTCGACAATGATGACATAAAGATCAAAGCCAAAGGCTCTGCAATTTCCTCCCTGGCTTCCCAGAGAATCAGAAGATAAATCCTCTCCAGCCCAGGGGGTATTATCTCTTTTCAGATCTTCCAAAATTGCTAAAACCTTTGTCAGTCTCAATCCCATTTAATCTTGTAGCTTGTATCTCCGCATTCTCACTAACATTGTCCTTTTCCAATGTGAATACTGACAAAAAGTATTCATTAAGCACCTCCCCTATGTCCTCAGACTCCACACACAACTTCCCACTACTATTGTTGATTGGTCCTAATCTTACTATAGCCACTCTTTTATTCCTGATAGACCTACAGAAGGCCCGCGGGTTTTCCTTGATCCTATCCACCAACAACTTCTAATGTTCCCTCCAGGCTCTTCTTAGCCAGAAAAGATCTAAAGAGAAGGCTAACTTGTAACTCTCAAGCGCTCCAACTGAGCCTTCACACCTCATCCTCACATAAGCCTTCTTCTTCCTTTTGACAAGAGCTTCAACTTCTTTAGTAAACCATGGCTCCCCCTCTTGACATCTACTTCCCTGCCTGATAGGTATATACTTATCAAGGACCCACAGTAGCTGTTCCTTGAATAAGTTTCACATTTCAAGTGTGTCCATCCTCTGCAGTTTCCTTCCCCATCCTATTGCCTTTCTCCCATTTGTATCTCTTTCTTGTGGCATATACCTATCCCTACCCATTGCTATTGTAAACATAACCAAATTATGATCACTATCACCAAAGTGCTCACCTGCATCCAAATCTAACACCTGGCTGGGTTCATTCCCCAGTATTAAATCTAGTATGGCATCTCCCCTTGTTGGCCTGCCTACACCTGTGTCAGAAAACCCTCCTGGCACACATTGAACAAAAAATGAATAATCAAAACTACTTGAACTATAGTATTCCCAGACAATGCTGGGGAAGTTAAAGCCCCATAACAACTACCCTATTACTCTCGGTGCTATTGACAATCACCTTTGCTATCCTTTCCTCTACATCCCTGGAACAATTCGGAGATGTACAGAAAACTCCCAACAGGGTGACCTCTCTTTTCCTGGAGGAACTCAGAGGTAGTAATCTCAGGATTGCTACCAGTGCCATGTGCTAGCCAGAGAAGAAGTGAAAGAATAGGCAGGATGAATGCGTGGCTTGACAGACGGTGCAGGAGGGAGGGGTTCAGAATTTTGAGACATTGGCACCGGTTCTGGGGAAGGTGGGACGATTACAAACTGGATGGTCTACACCTGGGCCAATGTCCTCGGGAGTGCTTTTGTTAACGTTGTTGATGAGGGTTTAAGTTAATGTGGCAGGGGGATGGGTACCAAATGAGGATGTTAGAGAATAGTAAGCAGGTAGTAACTAGGTAATGAAGTTAGCATGACTGGAGGAAAGAGTCGGCGGGGAGCAGATGATGAACGCAAAGGGACAGATTCGCTGAAGTACGTTGGCTTTAATGCAAAAAGTGTAGTAGGTAAGATTAGATTCCCTACAGTGTGAAAACAGGCCCTTCGGCCCAATAAGTCCACACCAACCATCCAAAGAGTAACCCACCCCCCTCTGACTAATGCACTATGGGCAATTTAACATGGCAAATTCACCTGACCTGCACATCTTTGGGAGGAAACCCACGCAGACACTGGGGGAGAATGTGCAAACTCCACACAGATAATTGCCCAAAGCTGGAATTGAACCTGGAACCCTGGTGCTGTGAGGCAGCAGTGCTAACCACTGAGCTGCCATGCCACCCCAAAATGCAGATGAACTTAGGGCTTGGATGAGTACCTGGGAGTATGATGTTATTTCTATTACTGAGACTTGGTTGAGGGGAGGGTATAATTGGCAACTAAATATCGCAGGATACAAATGTTTCAGGTGGGATAGAGAGGGAGATAATAGGGGTGGAGGAATTGCATTTCTGGTCAGAGAGGATCTCACAGCTGTGCTGAAGGAGGGCACTATGGAGGAATTGAACAGTGAGGCAAAATGGGCAGAGCTCAGAAATAGGAAGGGTGCGGTAACAATGTTGGGGCCATACTACAACAGCAAGCATGAGATAGGGGTACAAATATGTTGACAAATTATGGTAAAAGCAACAGTGTTAAAGTCTAGGTGGAGCATCCAGGCGGGTTTTAGAGAGCAGTATGTATCTAGTCCAACTTGGGAAGGGGCAATACTGGATCTGGTGTTGGGGAATGAGCCTGGCCAGGTGGTTGAAGTTTCAGTGGGGGATTACTTTGGGAATAGCGATCACAAGTCCATAAGTTTTAGAATACACATGGACAAAGACAAGAGTGGTCCTAAAGGAAGAATGCTAAATTGGGGGAAGGCCAACTATAGCAAAAATCAGCAAGAGCTGGGGAATGTGGATTGGGAGCAGCTGTTTGAGGGTAAATCCACATTTGATGTGTGGGAGACTTTTAAAGACAGGTTGATTAGAGTGCAGGACAGACACGTCCCTGTGAAAATGTGGGCGGCACGGTGGTTAGCACTGCTGCCTCACAGCGCCATAGACCCGGGTTCAATTCCCGCCTCAGGCGACTGACTGTGTGGAGTTTGCATATTCTCCCCGTGTCTGCGTGGGTTTCCTCCGGGTGCTCTGGTTTCCTCCCACAGTCCAAAAATGTGCAGGTTAGGTGAATTGGCCACGCTAAATTGTCCGTAGTGTTAGATGTAGGGGAATGGGTAGGGGTGGGTGCGCTTCGGCAGGTTGGGCCGAAGGGCCTGTTTCCACACTGTAAGTAATCTAATCTTATCTAATCTAGAAATGGCAAGAGTAGGGAACTATGGGTGACAGGTGAAATTGTGAGACTAGCTGAGAGGAAAAAGGAAGCATAAATAAGATTTAGGTGACTAAAAACAGATGAAGTTTCAGAGGAATATGGGGAAAGTGGGAACAATCTGAAATTAGGCATTAAGAGAGCTAAAAGAGGTGATATCTTTAGTAAACATGGCTAAGGAAAATCCAAAAGCCTTTTATTCAGATATAAGAATCAAGAGGGTAACTAGAGAAAGGCTTGGCCCACTCAAAGGAGGAAAATTATGTGTGAAGTCAGAGAAATTGGGTAAGATTCTTACTGAGTACTTTGCATTAGTATTCACCGAGGAGAGGAACGTGATGAATATTGAGGTTAGGGATAGATTTTTGATTTTTCTAGGTCAAGTCAGCATAAGGAGTGAGGAAATGTTGGGTATTCTAAAAGGTATTAAGGTGGACAAGTCCCCAGGTCCAGATGGGATCTATCCCAGGTTGCTGAGGGAAGCGAGAGAGAAAATAACTGGGACCTTAACAGATATCTTGTAGCATCCTTGAACATGGGTGTGGTCCCAGAGGATTGGAAAATTGCTAATGTTGTCCCCATGTTTAAGACGGATAGCAGGGATGATCCAGGTAATTATAGACTGATGATCCTGATATCAGTGGTAGGGAAGCTGCTGGAGAAGATACGGAGGGATAGGATCTATTTACATTTGGAAGAAAATGGATTTATCAGTAATAAGCAACATGGTTTTTTGGAGGGAAGGTCACGTCTCACCAACTTTACAGAATTCTGTGAGGAAATGACAAAGTTGATTGATGAGGGAAGGGCTGTAGATGTCATGTACATGGACCTCAGTAAGACATTTAATAAGGTTCCCCATGGTAGGCTGATAGAGAAAGTAAAGTCGCATGGAGTCCAGGGTGTACTAGCTAGATGGATAGAGAACTGGCAAGGCAGCAGGAGACAGAGAGTAGTGGTGGAAGGAAGTTTTTCAAAATGAAGAACTGTGGCCAGTGGTGTTTCACAGGGATCTGTGCTGGGACCACTGTTGTTTATGATGTACATAAATGATCTGGAGGAAGGTATAGGTGGTCTGATTAGCAAGTTTGCAGATCACACTATGATTGGTGGAGTAGCAGATAATGAAGGGGACTGTGAGAGAATGCAGCAGAATATAGATAGTTTGGAGAGTTGGGCAGAGACCTGGCAGATGGAGTTCAAGCCAGACAAATGCGAGGTGCTGCACTTTGGAATATCCAATTCTAGAGTGAATTATATGCTAAGTGGAAAAGCCCTGGAGAAAATTGATATACAGAGAGATCTGGGTATTTAGGTTTATTGTACCCTGAAGGTGGCAATGCAGGTCAATAGATTGGTCAAGAAGACATACTGCATGCTTTCCTTCATTGGACGGGGTATTGAGTACAAGTGTTGGCAGGTCATGTTACCTTGTATAGGAGCTGAAAATGTGTTGCTGGAAAAGTGTAGCAGGTCAGGCAGCATCCAAGGAATAGGAGAATCGACGTTTCGGGCATAAGCCCTTCTTCAGGAATGAGGAAAGTGTGTCCAGCAGGCTAAGATAAAAGGTAGGGAGGAGGGACTTGGGTGAAGGGCATTGGAAATGTAATAGGTGGAAGGAGGTCAAGGTGAGGGTGATAGGCCAGAGTGGGGGTGGGGGCAGAGAGGTCAGGAAGAAGATTGCAGGTTAGGAAGGCAGCGCTGAGTTCGAGGGATTTGACTGAGACAAGGTGGGGGGAGGGGAAATGAGGAAACTGGAGAAATCTGAGTTCATCCCTTGTGGTTGCAATCTTCTTCCTGACCTCTCTGCCTCCACCCCCACTCCGGCCTATCACCCTCACCTTGACCTCCTTCCACCTATCGCATTTCCAATGCCCCTCCCCCAAGTCCCTCCTCCCTACCTTTTATCTTGGCCTGCTTGGCACGCTTGGCACACTTTCCTCATTCCTGAAGAAGGGTTTATGCCCGAAACGTCGATTCGCCTGCTCCTTGGATGCTGCCTGACCTACTGTGCTTTTCCAGCAACACATTTTTCAGCTCTGATCTCCAGCATCTGCAGTCCTCACTTTCTCTACGATGTATAGGACTTTGGTTCAGCCACATTTGGAATACTGCTCACAGTTCTGGTCGCCACATTACCAAATGTATGTGGATGCTTTGGAGAGAGTGCAGAGGAGGTTCACCAGGATGTTGCAAGCAGCTTTTTCCCCCCCCCAGAGTGGGCGACTCAATTACTAGAGGTCATGAGTTCAAGGTGAGGGGGGGAAAGTTTAAGGCAAGATCGGGACCAGATGGGCCAATGGGCTGAGAAGTGGCAGCTGGAGTTTAATTCAGATAAATGCGAGGTGCTGCATTTTGGGAAAGCAAATCTTAGCAGGACTTATACACTTAATGGTATGGTCCTAGGAAGTGTCTGTTTTCATGTTGTACATGACTACGTTCTTTACGCAGAGGATGGTGGATGCTTGGAATGTGTTGCCAATGGAGGTGTAGAGGCAGGCACTATAGCATCATTTAAGATGTATCTAGACAGATACATGAATGGGCAGGGAGCAGAGGTTTACAGATCCTTAGAAAATAGGCGACAGGTTTAGATAGAGGATCTGGATCAGCGCAGCTTAGAGGGCCGAAGGGCCTGTTCTGTGCTGTAATTTTCTTTGTTTTTTGTTCAATCAAATCTCGTCACATTTTTCTCTTTTCTAATAAATGTGCAGAGTGATGTTTAGTTCATATAATTTTTAGCAAGGCCTTTGACAATGCCCCACATGAGAGACTGATAAAGAAGATAAAAGAGGATCTAGGGTAATATGACAAGTTAGATCCAAAATTGGTTACTGGCAGGAGACAGAGGTCAATGGTAAAAGGCTGTTTGTGTGACTGGAGGCTGCTGGCCAGTGATGTACCACAGGGATCAGTACTGAGTCGCTAATGGTTCATGATATGTATAAACAATGAGAATATGGGAGGGATGATAAGAAGTTTGCAAATGACATGAAAATTGGCCAGGTGGTTGACAATGAGATAGAAGCTCTTAGTTATTGGATGATATAAACTGATTGGTTAGATGGATAGATCAGTGGCAGATAGAATTTTTTTTATTCACATATGGGATTTGGGCATCACTGGCTGGCCAGCATTTATTGCCCATCTCTATTTACCCTTAAGAAGGTGGTGATGAACTTACTTCTTGAACCATGGCATGGTAGTTCAGTGGTTTGCACTGCTGCCTCATAGTGCCAGGGACCCAGGTTCGATTCCCGCCTCGGGTGTCTATCTGTGTTGAGTTTACACATTTTCCCCATGTCTGCGTGGGTATCCTCTGGTTGCTCAGGTTTCCTCCCACAGTCCAAAGCTGTGCAGGTTAGGTGAATTGGCCATACTAAAATTGCCCATAGTGTTCAGGGGTGTGTAGGTTAGTTGTATTAGTCTGGGATAAATGTAGCGAAATGGCTCTTCGGAGGGTCGATCTGGACTTGTTGGGCTGAAGGGCCTGTTTCCACACTGTAGGGATTCTACATCATTCTATTTCTGTAGCACTGCAGTCCACAGCTAAACGTTGACCCACAATGTATACGAGAAATTTGCAGATAGTGATGTTCCCATGTATCTGCTGCCCTTCCTTCCAGATGGAAGGGGTTGTGGGTGTAGGTGAATTTTTGCAGTGCATCTTGCAGATAGTATACACTGCTGCTACTGAGTATTGGTGGTAGAAGAAGTGGGTGTTTGTAGGTTTGGTGCCAATCAAGTGGGCAGCTTTGCCTGGAAAGTATTAAGCTTGTTGAGTATTGTTAGAGCTGCATCCATCCACGCAAGTGGGGGGGTATTCCATCACAATCCTGACTTATGTCTTGGAGACTCTGGACAGTGGACAGACTTTGGGGAGTCAGCAGGTGTGTTACTCAGTGCAGTTTTCCTGGCCTTTGACCTGCTCTTGTAGCTACTTATGTTTATGTGGCAAGTTCAGTAAGTTTCTGGTCAATGGTAAACCCCCATGATGTTGATAGTTGGGGAATTCAGTGATGGTTACGCCTTTGAACATGAATGGGCAGTAGTTAGATTGTCTCTTACTCGAGATAGTCATTGTCCGGTATTAGAGAGGTGTGAATGTTACTTTACACTTAACAGCCCAAGCCTGGATATGTCCATATCTTGATGCATTTGAACAATGGCTGCTTCAGTATACAAGGAGTTGCAAATGGTGCTAAACATTGAGCAATCATTGGCAAAGACCCCCACTTCTGATCCTAAGTTGAAGGGAAGGTCATTGATTAAGCAACTGATCAAGGTTGGACCTAGGACACTAACCTGAGGATCTCTTGCAGAGATGTCTTGGAGTTCAAATGACGGACCTCCAACAACCACAATGTCTTCCTATGTGCTTGGTATGACTCCAAGTTTGCCCCGATACCCATTGTTTCCAGTTTTGTTAGGGCTCCTTGATGCTACACTCAGTCGAATGCAGCCTTGATGTCAAACGCTGTCACTCTCATCTCATCTCTGGAATTCAGCTCTTCGATCATGTTTGAACTCAGACTGTAATGAGGTCAGGAGCTGAGTGGCCCAGGTGGAACACAAACTGGGCGTCAGTAAGCAGGATGTGGAAGTGCTGGTGTTGGACTGGGGTGGACAAGGTCAGAAGTCACATGGTACCAGGTTATAGTCCAATACATTTGAAATCACAAGCTTTTGGAGTGCTGCTCCTTCATTAGGTGAGGTAAGCAAGGTAATGCTGAGTGGATGGAGCTGGACAACACTGTTGATGGCACCTTCCACTACTTAATGATGATCAAAAGTAGACTGATGGGATGCTAACTGTCAGGGTTTATCCTGCTTTTTGCATACAGGACATACATGGACAATTCCCTACATTATTGGATAGATGTCAGTATTGTACTGTTACTGGAATACCTTGACTAGGGGAGTACAGTGGAACCTCGATTATCCGAACATCAATTATCTGAATATCGGATTGTCCGAAGGAGATCTTGAGGACCGAAATAAACATTACATCAAAGAGTGTTTCCAACACTGAGCACGTCTTTTGTTTACAATGATTAAACAGGCACTGTCTCCAAATGACTGTCCTCCCTCGTTCTCTCCCCACACTTTCCCTGGAGTTCTACAGAGGGTTGTATCCTAAACCACCCCCTTCCCCAGAAAATCTCTCCAACATTGTCCTGTATAGGGCAAAGGTTGCAGTAGGTCAAAACGTTGCAGTAAAAGGTTGTGTGTCTGTGTGTATGTATACACTATTTGGAGACTTACCCCACAAAGACTGCAGCAGCAGACTTATTGTTGGGCGGGGGTGGATGGGGGTGGGCAGTGTTGGACGGGTTTGGGGGAGGCGGGGGGGGCGTGTTCAATAGGGTGGGGAGCGGTATTGGACGGGGTTGGGGGCGAATGTAGGGGGTTTTGAACGGTGGCGGGGGTATTGGATGGGGTAGGGGGCAGTGTTAAATGGGGGATCGGGCGGGTGAGGGGCGGTATTGGACGGGGGGCTGGGTGGGGGGTGTTCGATGGGGATGAGGGGCGGGTGGTGGGTAGTGTTGGACGAGGGGCGGTGTTGGACAGGGTGAGGGGACGAGTGGCGGGCGGTATTGGATGGGGACGAGGGGTGGGGGGTGAGCAGCAGGCGGTGTTGGTTGGGAGAGGGGCAGGGGGCGGTGTTGGACTGGGCGGGGGGGTGAGCAGCGGGCGGTATTGGATGGAGGCAAGGGGTGGGGGCCAGTGTTGGATGGGATGAGAGGCAGGGGCGATGTTGGATGGGGTGGGGGGTGAGCAGCGGGCAGTGTTAGATGGGGGCAAAGGGTGGGAGGTGGTGTTAGATGGGGCGGGAGCGGTGTTGGACAGGGCGGGGGTGGTGTTGGATAGGGCGGGGGAGTGAGCAGCAGGTGGTGTTGGATTGGGCAAGGGGTGGAGGGCGGATTTGGATGGGATGGGGGACGGTGTTGGACAGGGTGGGGGGTGAGCAGCGGGCGGTGTTGGATGGGGGTGAGGGGCTGGGGGCGGTGTTGGATGGGGGCGAAGGGGTGAGCAGCGGGTGGTGTGGGATGGGGCGAGGGGTGGGGGCGGTGTGGGATGGGGCGAGGTGGTGTGGGATGGGGTGAGGGGCGGGGCGAGGGTGGTGTTGGATGGGGCGAGGGGTGGTGTTAGATGGGGCGAGGGGGGCGTTGGATGGGGCGAGGGGTGGGGGGTGGTGTTAGATGGGGCGAGGGGGGCGTTGGATGGGGCGAGGGGTGGTATTAGATGGGGCGAGGGGGGCGGTGTTGGATGGGGCGAGGGGCAGAGGCGGTGTTAGATGGGGCGAGGGGCGGAGGCAGTGTTGGATGGGGCAAGGGGCGGAGGCAGTGTTGGATGGGGCAAGGGGTGGGGGGCGGTGTGAGATGGAGCGAGGGGCGGGGCGGTGTGGGATGGGGTGAGGGGCGGGGGGCAAGGGCGGTGTTGGATGGGGCAAGGGCAGTATAGGACGGGTCAGGGGGGCGAGCAGCGGGCGGTGTTAGACGGTGGTGCAGGGGCTCGCGCGCGGTCTGCTGCTGCCTCGTCTCTTGAATGGGGACCAAACTTTAAAATACCCAAGCCCCAGAGGAAAGGTATTTAAATTGATTATCCGAACAATCAATTATCCAAATGAAATATTACCCTCCCATCTCGTTCAGATAATTGAGGTTCCTCTAGAGTGGGTTCTGGAACACAAGTCTTCAATTTTGTTACTGAAATGTGGTTAGGACCCATAGCCTTTGTAGTATCCACTGTCTTCAGCTGTTTCTTAATATCACATAGAGTGAATCGACTTGGCTAAAGACTGGCAGCTCTGATACTGGGGACCACTGGAGTAGACAGAGATACATCATCCACTCGGCACTTCTAGCTGAAGTGTGAGCTGATGCACTTTGGAAGGAATAACAAGACAAGGGAGGACTCAATGAATGACAAGACATAAGGAATCTCAGAGGAACACAAGGATCTTGGGATGCTGGAATTGCTGAAGGTGGCAGGGCAGGTTAATATAGTAGTTAAGAAGACATGGTTGAGGAGGGACCTGATAGAAATGTAAAGTATTATGAGGACAGGATGGACAGAAAACAGCTGTTTCCCTTACTTGATGGGTCAATAACAAGGGTGCACCTTTAAGGTGGAAAGCGATGTTCAGAGGAGATTTGAGGAAAAGTATTTCCACCCAGAGATCTGGAATGCAATGCCTGGGAATGTAATTGAGAGGGGTAACCTCACAACCTTTACAAAGTGCTAGGATGAGCACTTGAAATGTCTTAACACTCAAGGCTATGGTTCTCATATCGCAAAGTGGGACAAGTGTGGATCTAAATTAGCTCTGATGGTACAGACTCAATAGGCTAAAGGCTTCTTTTGTACTGTATGATTTTGCTTTATTTTTATCATTTTTGATTTACAGCTGTGAACTGTGAGCTGAAAGCTGAAGATGACCTTTGGTCAGCAATTCATTTTTTTTAAAAAAAAGAGAACAAAGAAACTCTTTGCTAAATAGGTCAGGCCTGGGAGTCAGCTAGTGGTTGGTATTTGTTCAAGATTTTTTGTGGACATTTCAATTCCTGAGAGGCATTATGCTCAAACAATGGCAGATGTTTGAATATTTGTTGTGGTCTCAGAGGGAGTTATGGTGTCAATCAGTCTAACAAAAAATGTGTTGGAAAAAACAGAAAGAACAACCAAAGTTATTAACTGTGTACTCACAGCAGAGGATTGTGGCTGTCAAAGCTACAAAACGGAAGTTTGATTGCTCCCTGGTTTACCTCCCATTATCAAATTATCGAAAGTTTGGAGAAAAGAATTTCAGTTTTAAGAATTAAGTGAATATTTCTCAGAGTCCACTGGGAGCTGTTTGCATTGACTGGTGTCTTCAGAAACCAAGTTACAATCCCACAATATTACAGATCATGGTAGCGGCATGGTGGCACAGTGGTTAGCACTGCTGCCTCACAGCGCCAGAGACCCGAGTTCAATTCCTAACTCAGGCGACTGACTGTGTGGAGTTTGCACATTCTCCCCATGTCTGCGTGGGTTTCCTCTGGGTGCTCCGGTTTCCTCCCACAGTCGAAAAATGCGCAGGTCAGGTGAATTGGCCACGCTAAATTGACTGTAGTTTTAGGTGTAGGGGAATGGGTCTGGATGGGTTGTGCTTCGGCAGGTTGGTGTGGACTTGTTGGGCCGAAGGGCCTGTTTCTACACTGTAAGTAATCTAATCTAAATAGTAATCTAATCTAATCATGGAGATTGCTTATGTGAACTGGCCAGTTATATGCCATTTTTCTTTGGATTCATCCCTTGCCTCTGTCTGTTTGTTTGTCTATCTTTGTCTTGAGTAGGGGCCAGAATCACAAAAGATCAGATTTCAATTACAGACATTAATTAGATTATTTTGTTAATTTTGCTCCGTTAAAGCTACTACAAAGGAACCTTGATTATCCGGCTTTCAATTATCCGAATATTGGATTTTCCAGAAAGATTGCAAGGTCCCAATGCTCAGCTAAACAATGTTATCTGGTATTCAATTATCCGAAATTCGATTAACCAAATGAAATACTCCCTGCCCGAGCCCTTTGGATAATTGAGGTTCCTCTGTATATTCATTAATTAATTGTTAATTCTTTTGTTTAAGCTATAAACCTGGTGTCTGGTATCAGTTATTCACAAAATCTGGTATTGATGATTCAAAAAAGTCTGGTTAGGAACTACTGGGGCAATTTTGAGGGTCACTGAATATTTTGAATGTATTGTGTTATGAATACAGGGATAGGGAGGCTCATTTAGTTTGGCAGTCTATCTCTGTGCCGTAACAAAACTTCTAGGATTCTAAAATTAAAATGAGAAGGAGGAGGCCATCAGCCCATTGAGTCTGCCCCAATCATTGAGATCATGGCAGATCTTCTATTTTGACACCATGTTCCTGCAGTACCCTCATATCTCTAGATAATTTTAATGTGAAGAAAACTATCAATCTCTGCCCTGAACATACTCAAAGACTAGGACTCCACAGTCGCTGGGGCTGGGAATTCCAAATCTTCTGAGTGAATAAATTCCTCATCATTTGGGATCTGAATGGCCTGCCCCTTAATTTGAGATTGTGTCTCTGGTTTTAGATCCCCCCTCCTAAAGCCAGAGCTAAAACAAGTTTGCATGTTTCAATGAGATCACTTCCCATTCTTCTCAACTTCAGAGAATATAGATCCTGTCCATCTGAAGTTCCTTATAGGACAATCCCTCCATCCCAGCAATTAGCTTGGTTAAGCATCTCACTTGGTCTATGGCAAGTACCGTATATACTCGTGTATAGGTCGAGTTTTGACGACCATTTTATTTAGCTGAAATTAGGGTGTTGTTTTCAAGGGATGAAATTCATGCTTGGCATAAGTCAGAAAATAGATGAAGAGCCAGATCTCTATATAAAATGTTAAACAATGATATCTTGGATATTAGCAAAGTTAAACAAAGTAAAATGGCCCCAGCTTGTACAAAATGCTAAAAGAAGGCCCCAGCTTGTACAAAGTGCTAAAACAATTATAATACATCCATACTTTGTAGGTAGTAACTACTGTGGTTGAGTATTGGACACATGGTGAAGAAAGAAGTTTGTACTCAAGTCCTGATTGTCATTTGCATTTCATCTTCAAGTAGTAATAAGATTTTAAGTACTAGTGCGGAAACTGATGACGTGGATTACAGTAATTCTGAAAACCTGGAATGGATTGTGATGGCTTGCAGACTGGAAGATCCGGAATGGAGCATTACAGCCAGCAGACTGGAAAGCCTGTTTGGAGCGCAATGGGTAGGCACACTGACTCATAAATGTTGATCCGTAACTTTGAAGAACTAGGATCAACTTATACATGAGATATATGGAAAATACATGACTTTTCTAGCCAAAAATAAGAGGTTGACTTATACACGAGGTCAACCTATACACGAGTATATATGGTACATCCATTCTAAGTTAAGATACCAAAACTGTATGCAATACTCCAAATGTGGTCTTTCCAAAGGTCTATATAATTGCAAGAAAATATCTTTACTGAAACCCAACACACCATTTACCTTCTTAACTGCTTGCTGAACCTGCACGTTAACATTCATTGACTCATGAACAAGATACTCAAGTTCTTTCAAAGATCAGAATTTCCCAGCTTCTCACCATTTAAGGAATACTCTTTTTTTCCCCGACCAGAGTGGATAATTGAACGTTTTTCCACATTATATTTCATCTGCCAAATTCTTACCTACTCACTTAGCCTCTCCAAATCCTCTTGAAGAATCTTTATATCGTCCTCACAACTCTCGCTTCTGCCTAGTTTTGTGTAATTTGCAAATTTGGAAATATTATGTTTAAACACCACGTCCAAATCATTGACACAGTTAATGAAAAGCTTTGGCTCATAGTGACCCTGCGGTATCCCATTAGTCATAACCTGCCAACCTGAAAATGACATGTTTATTCTTACTCTGCTTTTCTGCCCATTCATCACTTCTCAATCCAGTGCATTCCTCCCAATCCTATATGCTCTAATTTTGTTTACTACCTCTTGTGTGGGATCATAGCAAGGGCTTTATGAAAATCTAAATATACCACATCAATCTGTTCATCCTTATCTATTATGCTAGTTTCATTCTCAAAATATTCCCCACCAGTTCTGTAGATCTTTTGTACATTGCCGCCAATACTTTCATGTAACCCTATCAACATAATCTCTATCCCTTGCTGCTGTATTAATCCTGAATATTTTTATGATATTCTCCTCTACTCCATGGGGTAATAGGGAGTCCTGTCACTCCCTGGATAAAGATGTCTTCTGAATTTCCTACTGGATCGCTTAGTGACTAGCTTTCATTTATTGTCTGCTAATTTCAACCTCCACACCTTCTTTATTTTGACCATATCGAACATTTTTGTAACTGTAAACCCCTCTAACAGGCCTACATCCCTCGTCTGCTCTTTCCGAGATGGTTTAATCATGAGGGCAGTTATTCTCTGTTCTACACACATGCAGCCGAGAGAGTTGTTAAAACAATTGTACTAACCTACGTTCTTGTCCAAACAAGCGTTCAACCTCCTCTCGTCCCGGGCTCCGTGTTCGAATCCTCTGCCCTAGCTGCTTACAATCCTGCTCCAACTTCTCTCGACTGATGATTCGCTTGGGCATTGGGATATCAGCCAACACTGTGTAGTCCTGCCGGAGGAGCCTGCCATCTGAGCTGGCCACACTGCCTGTTCCCCAGCTTGTCTCTGACTCAAAGGAGCTTTGCGATGATGTCAAGCAGCCAAGGCTGAGCACCCCTCCCCCTCCAGCTGTGTTGCCAAGTGCAGCTGAGTTGCTTTGGCTCACAGCCTTGGTCTCTACTGTCCGCCGCGGACTGGGGACTGTGTCCTGTTTCGTTCGTTCCAAGGAAAAGTATCCACTTTCCATACGTGAATTCCGGCTGCTCACTCGCTCTCCGCTTACCAACTCCCCGCCTGCCAATGACAATAAGACACGCAGTTCTGAGATCTACAACAAACTCGTTTCATTGCCTTCTGTGGCCTCACCGGAGATGGGACTAAAACTCCGGGCTACTCCTTGCCTGGGTCCCTAACCCCAATCCCAACCCCAACCCAAGCACAGCAAGCCCCATTGAGCCCGGAGGTTTAGCTATTGGGCCTTGATGTACCCCCTACCCTGGGTCTAATTCCTCTCCTTTCCCTAACTCTGTAATATTCTCTAGCCCTACAACTCTCAGAGATCTTGGCAGTTCTCAAATCCTGCCCTTTGCCTCTGTCCAGTTTCAATTGCTCAACAACTGGGGCCATGTCCTGAGCTACCAGAACCAATGACCTAGGAACAAAAACAGATCCCACAGATATAGTTTCAGGAGTTAGAGAGGTCATTAAAGATTAGAAAGGATCTCCTTAGAAAAGCTTCCTGGATCTCTCCCCTGCCATGATCTGGTGAGTGCAGCATCAGTAAAATAAAACGGTCAATTTGTGACTGGATAAATGAGGCAGAAGGGAGGAAATCAGATTCCTGGGACACAGAACTGGACATAGGAGTGACCCAGTCAATAGGAATCAGGTGCAGGGTAGACACATTGCTCAGAGAGCAAGAAGGAACTTAACACCCAAAGCTAGGGCTCCTGGCGTGTCAAAAAAATATACGGCAAGGTTTTTTCTGGATGCGGAGGTTCTCATCCCTGCTGCTCCCTCCCCTCCCACTGAAGAATTGGTCAGAAGTACAACCTGCTTAATCACAGTGGCCTCCCAGCTATGTGATATTTCAAGCAGCATCACAATAGCGAGCTAATCCCAGGAGCACCAGTAACAATTGTGGCGAGGACTGGGACTACGAACAGTACCCAAAGAGTGTTGGGGATTGGTCAGGTGAAGGATCTCATTGCAGACTGGGGTGGTAAGGTCTTGGAGGGCTGTGGGGGGTGGGGGGAGAAGAGAGAGGTGGGGATCTTAATGCAGATGCATTGTGGGAAAGGTAGCAGTATTTAATGGGAGCAGACCTTTAGGGAAGGAGAGGGGGACTTAAATGAGGCAAACCGAGCTTAACCCAACTCCATCCTCTTGAGGTCTAACAAACAGGCTCACCTACCGATCTATCTTCTCACCTCGGAACCCTCTGCCATCAGGGCAGGAAGCTATCAATAAATGGCCAATCATTACCAACTTAAGGGCCCAAACTGGGGCAAGGGTGGGTGGGATGCAGTATCCCTCATCTACCCCACATGAAATTACAGTCAGGCCAGGACAGGGAGGTGGTGCCTGGGAGGCCATCCACAATATGTTACCATCCCAACTTGACAACGAGTCCGCCTGAGAGCAGAGGGGTGGAGGGACTGTGAAATTCATTCCAATGAAATTAAATCAATACGAGAAGGATGCTTTTGAAAATAGTAAAGTTCAAAATACAATACAGAACCATTGTGGCTAATGCAGCAAGTTTAAAGAGGGTCAAGAAAAAGATGATAGAGTGGATTTTAGGATGATGCCAAAGAAATGGAAGATTGCACTTGGCATTCAAAAAAGGGAGGGACGAACCTGGGCGGTTTGCTTGCCGTGGGTGGTGGAAACTGTTAAAGTATCGATGTAGGATGATGCTAATAAGCACTTGGAAAAGTATGGGTTCATAAATGGAAGGTGGCACAGCATTGTGGAGTCAAGGCTACAACCACATCAGAGAGGAAGTGAGGACTGCAGATGCTGGAGATCAAAGTCGAATAGTGTGGTTTTGGAAAAGCACAGCTGGTCAGGCAGCATCCGAGGAGCAGGAGAGTCATTGTTTCGAACATGAACTCTTCATTAGGATGAAGACCTTGATGAAGAGCTCATGCTTAATGTCTACTCTCCTACTCCTCGGATGCTGCCTGACCGGCTGTGCTTTTCAAACACCAGACTTTTCAACTGCAATCACATCAGCCTTGACTTGAATGAAAGGCGGTGCGGACTCAAAGGCAGGCATGGCCTACTCCTGCTCCTCTTTTTTTAAGATGTTATGATTTTGTAAAAATAAACTGCGTTTGACAAACCTGACTGAATTCTTTGGTGAAGCAACACTGAGAGATGATGAGTGTAGCAAGATGGATGTTATGTATATAGGATTTGCAAATGTGTTTGACAAAGTGCATTATTTGTCAACAAAATTGAAGCCTATGGGAATAAAGAGACGTAGCAATCTACATACAGAACTGGTTGAGGTAAAAAAGCAAATAGCAGAGGTGAATGTTTATGCTTCAGAAGGGAGGTAGTCCCCAGGATCAGTATTGGAGTCACTAACCTTATATTAATGATTTGGACTTGGGTACAGTGAACATAATTTCAAAGTATGCAGATGGCATGAAACTCAGAAATATCATTAACATTGAGTACAGTCACAGATTTCAGGCAGGTAAAACTGACAAACATACACCAGGTAAAAGTTAACACACAGAAATTGGATATGACACATTATAGTACAAATTCCAAAGAGAACAGGGGACAACTAAATGAATCAATTTTATGGAGGCGGTGATCAGGCAAAAAAAGACACTGGATTGTTTGCACAGAAATCTTTGACAAGAAACATGGTGAATACCCTTAAGAAAAGCGCATGTGATCCCACGCCTTACTAACAGAGACCAACACTGTATATTCATGTCAGAGGTGGGAATCAGGAGATGGGATTGATCCCAGTATTATGACCAAGTCTCCATTGCCCAGCTGCTGAAAAGTGGAGGCTCCTCTATGTGCTGGAGGTGCATGTTCCCTTTCAAATGGTTTCCCAGATTCAAAAGGGATAGAATGAGCTCTTTCCCTATTCCCCCTTGCTTCCCTATCCGTGTTCTCCTAAGTCCCATGATCTTCCTTATTTCCCTCTCCCCATGTTCCCCTATGCCCCCTCTAATCCTCTATTTCCCTAGACCCCAGGTTTCCCTATCCCTCATGTTTCCCTATTCCCCACATTTCCATAGCCCCTGTGTCACCCTAGCCGCCCTGCATTTTCCTATCCTCTCTAGGTTTCCCTATATTCCTTTAGTTCACTATCCATTCTGTTTCCTTATCCACACTGTGTTTCTCATTCCCTGTGTTTCCCTATACCCATGTTTCCCTATCCTCATGTATTTCCTATCCAATCTGTGGATTTCACTGATTTCTTCCTCAGTTTGATGTCAATTTTTGTTTGATTGCTCTTCTAGGATCTTGGGGCATTTGCTTCCTTTTCGTTATTGGTTAATGAGCACTTTTGTTTTGCTAGTCCCAGCACAATGACACTTGCTCACAACCACAATCATACTCCTGTCGGATTCAGGAGAATTTCCTGTAACTGGGTTGGATGAGACAAACTTCATGAAATGAATAAATTAACTGAAGAACCAAGACTGAAATACGGAAGGAGAAAGTTGCAGACATCAGGACAAATGTATTGCAGAATATCAAGTGGAGATTTCAGAATAGGTCCATTGCAAGAGGACAGCACAGTCACATGTGTGAAATGCTGCAACATTTGCATGTGAGAATTATACTCTGATGAAAGAGGACAGGAGGATGAACAACAAAATCTGTTGGATCAAATGGCTGGACAGAAAGACTAATGAGTGGGTTTGATCAAGAGTAGACATTCAGGGAACAATGTGGTCTCGAAGTACATCAGAGAGAGAAAGGTAGACAGGATGATTAAGAAGCCATACAGGATGCTTGCCTTCATTAGCCAGGGCATAGAATACAGAATCAAGGAAATCTTGTTACAACTTCATAAAACATTGGTTAGGCCACAGATGGAATACTGTGTGCAGTTCTGCTTGCCACACTATCAGGAGGGTTTGACTGCATTGGACAGGGTGCAGAGGAGATTCGGGATATTGCCTGGGATGAAAAATCTTAGTTACGAGGAGAGACTGAATAAGCTGGGTTTTCCTTGGAGCAAATGAGGCTATGGGTGAAATCTGATTGATGTAATTTATGAGAGGCATTTACAGAATAGATTGTGAGAATTTCCTCCCTATAGCAGCTGCGTTTACAACAAGAGGGCATAAGTTTAAGATGAGGAGCAAATCGCTTAGAGAAGACCTGATCATTTTTTTTCACCCAGAGGGTGGTAGGTATCTGGAAAGTGCTTCCTGGGAGGGTGGTGGAGGTCAGTACTCTCTCAACATTTAAGATATGTACTAAAAATGCCAGGGCATAGTAGGCTATGAAACCAAGTGCAGGTAAATGGGATGTTAATTGGACAGCATCGACATGATGGGCCAAAGGGCCCGTTTCTATGCTGTGTGACTCCATGACTCACCCATTGATGCCACAGTCTTTCCTCGAGTCTCCACTGAATCTGACCGTCCCCGAAAGTGCATTCTGTTGTTCAACTGGCTCCACACTGGACCGTCAGAATTCATGTCCCAATTCCTGCCTTCCCCTTGGAGAGCAGAGGTGCTTGACCCCAGCATTCGTTCCCCTCGCAACGAGTGTCCCCTGGTTATCACGGCACTGGACAGCTCAGAGGCCTGCTGAATGAAAGGAAAGTCATATGCTATCGACAGGACACAGCCTTTTTCTTTAGGTAGCTGCTATGCAGGTTGACCTGTGGTCTTACCTGAAACGGAACTGTGTCCATGGCCCATTTCCTTGTAAACTGACTTGTCAGGTGATTATGTATCCTTGGCTCCATCTTCCAGCTTCAAAAATAAAAGACAAATTAATTACTGCTGCACAGAAACAGAAGGAGGCCATTCTGCCCCCACAAGCCCGATAAGTGGCAGATGGAGTTTAATTCAGATAAATGCGAGGTGCTGCATTTTGGGAAAGCAAATCTTATCAGGACTTATACACTTAATGGTAAGGTCCTAGCGAGTATTGCTGAACAAAGAGACCTTGGAGTGCAGGTTCATAGCTCCTTGAAAGTGGAGTCGCAGGTAGATAGGACAGTGAAGGCAGCATTTGGTATACCTTCCTTTATTGGTCAGAGTATTGAGTACAGGAATTGGGAGGTCATGTTGCAGCTGTACAGGACATTGGTTAGGCCACTGTTGGAATATTGCATGCAATTCTGGTCTCCTTCCTATCAGAAGGATGTTGTGAAACTTGAAAGGGTTCAGAAAAGATTTACAAGGATGTTGCCAGGGTTGGAGAATTTGAGCTATAGGGAGAGGCTGAACAGGTTGGGGCTGTTTTCCCTGGAACGTCGGAGGCTGAGGGGTGACCTTATAGAGGCTTACAAAATTACGAGGGGCATGGATAGGGTGAATAGGCAAAGTCTTTTCCCTGGGGTGGGGGAGTCCAGAACTAGAGGGCATAGGTTTAGGGTGAGAGGGGAAGATATAAAAGAGACCTAAGGGGAAACATTTTCATGCAGAGGGTGGTACGTGTATGGAATGAGCTGCCAGAGGAAGTGGTGGAGGCTGGTACAATTGCAATATTTAAGAGGCATTTGGATGGGTATATGAATAGGAAGGGTTTGGAGGGATATGGGCCGGGTGCTGGCAGGTGGGACTAGATTGGGTTGGGATATCTGGTCGGCATGGACGAGTTGGACCGAAAGGTCTGTTTCCATGCTGTATACCTCTATGACTCTATGCCATTCAGTGAGTTCATGGCTATTTTTTCCCTCAATGATATTTAACTGCCTTAGCTATTCTAATCATAACTATACAGTGTTTTGAGGACACTACATTTGGAATCCTGTGTGGAATTTTGATCTCCATATTTAATGAAGAATATATTTTACTTAGGAGGCATCACAGCAAAGGTCACTGGATTGATCCATGGATTGAAGACATTGTCATCTGATGATGAGATAAGTAAACTGGACTCTATTCTTTGAGGTTTAGAAGAATGAGAGATGATCTCATTAAGATTCTAAAGAGCCTGATCAGAGTAGATATTGAGACATCATTTCCCCAGTTGAGGAATCTGGAATAAGTGGGTTTCAGGGTAAGGGGCAGATCATTTAGGATTTCGAGGAGGAGAGATTTCTTCACTCAAAGTATTGTGAGGGGTGGTGTGGATTTGATGGGCTGAATGGCCTGTTTCCACTTGGAGAGTTTCTATTTCCATTCCCATTCCCTTTTGTGTGAAAATGTGTTTCCTAAGTTTCTTCCTGAATGACCTAGTTCTGAGTTTATGTGTTGGAGCTATGTGACAGACTTATCTGTCTGCATTAAGTGTGGGGGCAGCAGCTAACAACACCACCAGTAGGGAGGGCTGCTGGATCACATGCATCACTCAGGTACTGACCAGCACACTCCTTGGCCAACCAGGAATCCTGTCTGAAGCTAGTAGCTGTAAGCCTAAGCTATGCAACCATGAAGAGCTGAGTGAGGCTGTAAGTATTTAATCTTGGGAGATTGCTGGGTCAGAGTTATGAAGGGAGGGAGAGTGGAGGGAAACTTTTCAGCAATCATTCCCCTACCCCACTGTCCATTCCCCCTAATTACATTAAAGGTGCACTTAAGGACCTTAACCAATGGTAGATTGGGAAGGTCGGCTATTGACCATCCTCCCCCACAGCATTGCCCTGTGGTTTGAAGGGCAGTGCTTGTCACTGGCCACTCGGGTGTCTTTCCTGTCTTCCTGGTGGTGGAAATTGAATAAAGATTCGTGCACTTTGTGTCTTTCACTGTGTCTCACACCTGCACACACACACCATGGGTGCTGGGGAAAAAATAAGCTCTACCGCAGTTAGGCGGTAGTGTGGGGGTAAAGAAAAAAAAAGAAAAAAAAAAGGAGGAACGGGTGTCCTTGAAAAAAAAAAATAAACAGGGAATTTGGCCCGGGTGTCCTTGGAGAAGGAGCACGCGGTGTCCACCAACACCCTGGAGTTGTGACTGGCCACTTGAAAAAAAAATATTGACCATCCTCCCAGAACTTGATTGTTAAAGATTTTTTTCTGTCCAGCTGTCTGATTATTTGTCCTTCATTCCACCTGTTCTGCCCACCTTAGGCAGGGGAAGCAGCCTTTCTCCCTTGGGTCTTGATTTCCACACAGACAAAATCATTTTGCCACACCTACTCAAATAACTCGACATTGTAAATACCTCGTTCAAATGCCATCCCAATCTTCTTCATGCACAGAATATGCAACCTTTCTCACAAGGAAACCTGTATAGCCCCTGTACTATTCCATTGTAACTGCAATGAATATTCAGAATTAATATTCCCTTCTTAGGGCATTGTGCCCAGAACTGAATGCAATTTTACAGATGGATTTTGAGAAAGACTCAACTTAAGCATCACTTTCTGCATTTTGATTTCCAGTTCTTTTGAGGTGAAGCCCAACATAAAAGTTGGTAAAATTACAACGTTTAAAAGGCATCTGGATTGGTACATGAGCAGGAAGGGTTTAAAGGGATATGCGCTAAATGCTGGCAAATGGGACTAGATTAATTTTAGATATCTAGTTGGCATGGACAAGTTGAACCAAAAAGACTGTTTCCATGTTGTACAAATCTATGACTGTGACTCTATGAGCTAGTGTGACAATGCATTCACCTGTAAAACACTGTGCAGATGAGAACCCAAATAAATCTATCCTTCTTGGATTTGAAATGGACTACCTCAACATCCCCTTGCCAAACATAATTGACCCTGGTCGGCTCACTTTCTTAATCTACAGCAGTCACCCTGTACCCGCAGGAGATCCGTTCCTAAACCTACCGTAGAAGCCCAAAACCACGGATAGGAGTGAACCTATTAATTTAAATGGGAAATTTACCTTCCCGGCAGCATCCTAGTCCATGGTAAACCGCGGGTAACTGAAACCGCAGGAAATGATTCCCCAGATACGGGGGTTGCCTGTATTTCTTCAAATTTGTAACATCCTGCATGACTCCATAATGTCATACACCAGATGGCCTCCTTCTTTAGAGACCGCAATTTCCCTTCCCACGTGGTTAAAGATGCCCTCCAATGCACCTCGTCCACATCCCGCACCTCCGCCCTCAGACCCCACCCCTCCAACTGTAACAGGGACAGAACGCCCCTGGTGCTCACCTTCCACCCTACCAACCTTCACATAAACCAAATCATCCGCCGACATTTCCGCCACCTCCAAAAAGACCCCACCACCAGGGATATATTTCCCTCCCCACCCCTTTCCGCCTTCCGCATAGACCGTTCCCTCCGTGACTACCTGGTCAGGTCCACGCCCCCCTACAACCCACTCTCCAATCCTGGCACTTTCCCTTGCCACTGCAGGAACTGTAAAACCTGCTCCCACACCTCCTCCCTCACGTCTATCCAAGGCCACAAAGGAGCCTTCCACATCCAAAGTTTTACTTGCACATCCACTAATATCATTTATTGTATCCGTTGCTCCCGATGCGGTCTCCTCTACATTGGGGAGACTGGGCACCTCCTAGCAGAGCGCTTTAGGGAACATCTCCGGGACACCCGCACCAATCAACCACACCGCCCCGTGGCCCAACATTTCAACTCCCCCTCCCACTCTGCCGAGGACATGGAGGTTCTGGGCCACCTTCACACCCGGTCCCTCACCACCAGATGCCTGGAGGAAGAACACCTCCACTTCCGCCTCAGAACACTTCAACCCCAGGGCATCAATGTGGACTTCAACAGTTTCCTCGTTTCCCCTTCCCCCACCTCACCCTAGTTCTAAACTTCCAGCTCAGCACTGTCCCCATGACTTGTCCGACCTGCCTATCTCCTTTTCCACCTATCCACTCCACCCTCTCCTCCCTAACCTATCACCTTCATCCCCTCCCCCACTCACCTATTGTACTCTATGCTACTTTCTCCCCACCCCCACCCTCCTCTAGCTTATCTCTCCACTCTTCAGGCTCACTGCCTTTATTCCTGATGAAGGGCTTTTGCCCGAAACGTCGATTTCGAAGCTCCTTGGATGCTGCCTGAACTGCTGTGCTCTTCCAGCACCACTAATCCAGAATCTGGTTTCCAGCATCTGCAGTCATTGTTTTTACCTCCATAATGTCATAGAATGCTAAGATATGAAAGCAAGAGGTCGGAGGAGGAGTAGACCATATGGTCTGTCAAGTCTGTTCCATTGTTCCTTATGATCATGGCTGATCTTGAGCTTCAACTCCACTTTTCCGCTGGCTCTATATTTCTTGACTCCCTGACCAAACGCCTGTCTATCCCTGCCCTAAATATATTCAACAATGTAGACTTCATAACCCCCCAGAGTTGAAAATTCCAAAGATTAACATTCCTTCGGGTGAAATGACCCTTTTTCCTGAAACTGTGCTCCATGTTTTAGATTCCCCAACTAGTGGAATTAATCTCTCTATCCCCTCAAGTCCCTTCAGAATCCTGTACATTTTAAAGAAATTGCCTTTCCTTCTTCAAAACTCCAGAGAATATGGACCCAATTTGCTCAGCTTCTTATCAAAGGACAACCCTTCCACTCCGGAGACTAAGTTAATGAACCTGCACTGTAGTCTTCCAACAAAGGCTTATTGCTTCTTAAATATGGAGACCAAAACCATACAGTATAAATGTGGTTCACCAAAATCCTCAAACCCTTCACTTAAAATACCCCCTGTATTTCAGGGATTAATCTGGAGAACCTCCTCATGTCCCCCTCTATCACAAGTATAGCCGACCTTAGATAAGAGTCCAACATTTTACACAACTCTCCAAATGAGGTCTCACCAAGGCTCAACACAATTGTAGGAAGACATCTTTATTGTTATACTCTAAACCCCTTGCAATAAAGGCCAATATACCAACTGCCTTCTGAACTGCTTACTGTACCTGCATGTGACTTATGAATTCGGACACCCCGGTCCATTTGGCCACCCATTCTTCTCAATCTCTCACTAATCTATTCTACCTTTCAGTTTTTCTATCAAAGTGAACAATTTCACACTTGTTTGGATTATATTCTATCTGCTGTGTTCTAGCCCATTCACTTGACCTGTCCAAGTCTTCTTAAAGTTTTCTTATATCCTTTTCAAATTTACATCCTAGCCTGCCCAGTTCAATATCTTCAGCAAACTTCAAAACATATCCAAGTCATTTATACAGATTATGAAGAAATGTGGCCTCTAATCCTATGGTAATGTGCCAGTGGTACTGCCATCCTGAGAATGATCCATTTATTCTCACTCTCTGCTTTCTGTCTGTTAGTCAATTCTCAACACACAGCGGTATATTACCCTTTCCAATCCCATGCACTTTTTAGAACATAGAACATTACAGCGCAGTACAGGCCCTTCGGCCCTCGATGTTGCGCCGTCCTGTCATACTAATCTGAAGCCAATCCCACCTACACTATTCCATGTACGTCCATTACATTTACTCCAATTTTATTTATAAAAAACCTTTTGAAAATCCAATTGTACCCCTGGTGTTACTTTATCAATATAACAAGTAACAGCCACAAAAAGCTGCAACAAGCTTTGTGGAACTGGATGAACTTTGGATCAGGCAGAGGGAGTAATAGAGAGGAGTTACAGGGAGGTAGTCTCACCTTAGGTACAGGAAAAAGGTAGATGGGTTACGTCAGGGAACAGGCAGACAGTGCAGAGATCCCCTGTGACCATTCTTTCAATAATAAGAATACTGTTTTGGATGCTGTTGGGAAGCGGGGAGAACCTACCAGGGGAAAGCCACAGTGGCCTGGTCTCTGGCACTGAGCCTGGCTCTATGGCTCAGAAAGGAAGGGGGGATCTCTAGTGGTGAGAGACTCAATAGTTAGGGCATCAGACAGGAGATTCTGTGGTCACGAATGAGATTCCCTGAAGGTATGTTGCCTCCCAGGTACCAGGCTCCAGGATGTCTCTGATCGAGCCTTCAAGATTCTGAAGAGGATAGTGAGCAGCTAGAAGTCGTGGTGCACATTGGCACCAGTGACATAGTCAGGAAAAGGGATAGGAACCTAAACAGGGATTTCAGGGAATTAGGTTGGAAGCTAAAAAGCAGGACGAGCAATGTAGTATTCTCAGGATTACTACCGGTACCATGTGCTAGTGAGACAAGCAACAGGGAGCGAATGCAGCTAAACACGTGGCTACAGGGTTACTGCAGGAGGGAGGGCTTCAGGTACGTAGATCATTGAGGTATCTTTTGGGAAAGGTGGGACCTGTACATGAAGGACAGGTTGCACTTAAACTGGAGGGGCATCAATGTCCTGGGCAGACGTTTTACTAGAGCACTTTGGCAGGGTTTAAACTAGTTTGGCAGGGGGATGGAAACCAGAGCTACAGATTAGAGGAGAGGGTAGTTGTTGAAAGGGCAGAAACAGAATGCAGAGAGTCTATCAGGAAGGATGCATACTTGATAGGGCAAAGGGATGGGTTAAAGTGTGTCTGTTTCAATGCAAGGAGTGTCAGGAATAAGAGTGATGAATTTAGAGCATGGATCAGTACTTGGAACCATGATGTTGTGGCCATAATGGAGACATGGATTTCACAGGGGCAGGAATGGTTGCTGGATGCTCCAGGGGTTAGGACTTTTAAAAAGAACAGGGAGAGGAGGGGGAGTAACATTGTTAATTACAGAGTGCATCACAACTGCAGAAAATGAGGTATGGGTGGAAGTCAGCAACAAGAAAGGAGCAGTCACTTTATTGGGCGTTTTCTATAGACCTCCCCCCCCCCCCCCCCCCATAGGAGCAGAGAGATGGAAGAACAGATTAGATAGCAGATCTTGGAAAGGTGCAGATGAAACAGAGTTGTTATGGGTGACTTCAACTTCCCCAACATTGACTGGAACCTCCTCAATGCAGATGGCCTGGATGGAGCTGATCTTATCAGGTGTGTCCAGGAAGGATTCTTGAGTCAATACTTAGATAGGCAGATTAGGGGGGAGGTCATATTGGATTTGGTGTTAGGCAACAAGCCAGGCCAGGTGTCAGATCTCTCGGTGGGAGAACATTTTGGTGACAGTGGCCACAATTGCCTTATCTTTATCATAGCCATGGAATAGATAGTATGGGAAGGTATTTAATTGGGAGAGGAGAAATTATGCTACTATTATACAGGAGCTGTGGAGTAAAAATTGGAAACAACTGTTCTATAGGAAATGCACATCAGAAACGTGGATGCTGTTTAAGGAGCAATTGTGGGATAACTTTGTTCCACTGAGACAGGCAAGGTATGGTAAGGTGAAGGAGCCTTAGATGACAAGACAAGAGGAGTTTCTCATCAAGAGGAAGAATGAAGCTTACTTAAGGTTGAGGAAGCAAGGATCTGGCACAGTTTTAGTGGATTACAGGGTAGCTAGGAAAGAGCTCAAAAATGGACTGAGGGGGTTAGAAGGGGGCACGAAAAAGCCTTGATAGGAGGATTAGGGAAAACCGAAAGGCGTTCTACACTTACGTGAGGAATAAGCAAATGATCAGAGAGGATAGGGCCGATCAGGGATAGCGGAGGGATCTTGTGCCTGGAGTCTGAAGAGGTAGGGGAGGCCCTAAATAAGTTTTTTGCTTCAGTATTCACTAGAGAGAGGGACCTTGTTGATAGTGAGAACACCGTGAAACAGGTTTATAGGCTTGAACAGATTGATATTAAGAAAGTGGATCTGCTGGAGATTCTGGGAAGCGTCAAGATAGATAAGTCCCCAGGGCTGGACCAGATACATCCAAGGAAGCGAGAAATGAGATTGCTGCACCTCTGACAATGATCTATGCATCCTCACTCTCTACAGGAGTAGTACCGGCTGATTGGAGGGAGGCGAATGTTATTCCTCTGTTCAAGAAAGCGAATCGGGAAGTCCCTGGGAATTACAAACCAGTCAGTCTTATGTCTGTGGTAAGCAAGGAACTTAAAAGGATTCTGAGAGAAAGGATTTATGAGCATTTGGGAAAACATAAGTTGATTAAAGATGGGCAGCATGGCTTTGTGAGGGGCAGGTCATGCCTCACAAGCCTTATTGAGTTCTTTGAGGATGTGAACGAGACAAGTTGACAAAGGTCGAGCAGTGGATGTGATGTATATGGATTTCAATAAGGCATTTGATAAGGTTCCCCACAGTAGGCTCATTCAGAAAGTTAAATTGAAGGGTGCGTAGGTTAGGTTGATCGTAGATTAAGAATGCTTGACACAACACCATGGGCCAAAGGGCCTGTTCTATGCTGTGCTGTTCTATGTTCTAAGATTGTCATGAACACTTTTTCTACCACAAATCCATGCTGACTTCACCCAATTTTACCATTCTTTCCTAACTGTCCAGTTATCACATAATTTACAATAAACCTTAATATTTTCCTCACAACTGATGTCAAATTGACTGGTCTTTAATTTTCCATTCTCCTTCATCCCTTAAATCATTGGTCACTCTGTTGCCAGGTCTCTGTCATAGTGATGAGATGTAAATAATTTACCTCTTTATTTGCCACTTGTACATCAATCTGATTGCATATGTTCTGTGCATTTAAGAGAGTTTGTTAGCTCAGTTGGCCGGTTAGCAATGCGTAGGGTTCAATTCTCACACCAGGTGAGGTTACCATGAAGGGCTCAACTTCTCAATATCTCTTCTCTTTAGATTTGGATTTTATTGTCACATGGACTCAAGTACAGGAATACAGGAGTATGCGAAAAGTGTACAAATATGCCCTTTTCCAGTGTCATCTTAATATACAAAAGAGAGGATTAAAAAAAAAGCAGAAATAAAAGAAACAGCCAAAAGAAAAGGAAACATTCAGGTTATTCACCCTGCCTGAGGTGTGGTCATCTAGGCAAAAAACTCTATTCCTGATATAGGGCTTTTGTCCGAAATGTCGATTTTCCTGCTCCTCGGATGCTGCCTGACCTGCTGTGCTTTTCCAGAACCACTCTAATCTAGACCGAGGTGTGGTCAATGTCAGCTCTCTGAGACCGATATTCCTCCTAAGCGAGGCCCATCTATAACGACAACAGTTGGTGTGTGTGTGTGTGTGTGTCCCTCTCATTCTTTGGGTGACGTTGAGAAATCTTTCCATTTATTTCCTTCAGGCTGTCCAATCATGATCATAATAGTTTGTTGTTCAACCTTTCTGCCAATGTATGAAAGGAAAGCTCTCCTCATTTACTCAAACTGTTTTTGTTTTAGTGGGCGGCACGATGGCACAGTGGTTAGCACTGCTGCCTCACACCGCCAGAGACCCGGGTTCAATTCCCACCTCAGGCTGTGTGGAGTTTGCACATTCTCCCCGTGTCTGCGTGGGTTTCCTCCGGGTGCTCCAGTTTTCTCCCACAGACCAAAGATGTGCAGGTCAGGTGAATTGGCCATGCTAAATTGTCTGTAGTATTAGGGGTGGTTTGCGCTTCGTCAGGTCGGTGTGGACTTGTTGGCCTGAAGGGCCCTTTTCCACACTGTAAAGTAATCTAATCTAATGGGACTCGGGACGAATATTGGCCTGCCAATCACGTTCACTTGTTGTGCCAATAATAACAGTGACCAGACTGGGACTACAAACCTTTCCCAGAGTCCAGGACCAGCAAGTTCAGATTGTTTTATAGCAGGTTGGAGAAGTAGAGTTTGGGGCTGGCGTATTTGAATGGGGATCTCCATATGGGGCAAGGAACATCAGTGAGTAGGTGGGGAGGTGGGGCGGGGAGCTGGGCACAGACATTGTGGGAAGGTGTACAAGGAGCCCAGTTTGGACCATCTCTATTAAATCTCCTTTCAAAATTAAATTAAAAACTGTGAGTGGCCCCAGAAGACAGTGCAGTCCTCAATAACTACCTTGTGCCATTCTTCACAATCAAAAAGGATAATATGGTTAATACACTGGAGTGCAGTATACTGAAATATTAGAAGAAATTAACAGACAATGATAGGAGATATTAACAGACAGCGATAGGAGATACATGACGGTTTAACATCCTCAGAAGTAGATAAATTCACAAGCCCAGATGAGAAGTATCTAAGGTTGTTGACGTATACAACTGAGGAGATATCCAGGCCTCTGACAGTAATTGCCAGAGGATTGCTCACATTGTCGACACCATTCTTTAAAGAGAGAGTAAGGGATAGGCAGGAATTACAGTCTAGTCAGTCTAACCTCAGTGGTGGGGAAGTTATTGGAAAGAATTCTGAATGACAGAATATATCTGCAGTTGGACAGCCACGGATTAATCAGGAATAGTCAGCATGCACTTGTTAAGGAAATGTCATATTTGACAAATGTAATCATTTTTAAAAATTAAATATGAGGACTGTTAATGAGGGTTATGCATTTGAGGTTGTATACATGGACTTTAGTGAGACTTCTGATAAGGCCCCTTATGGGAACTGATCAAAAAGGTGATTCAAAATAAAGTGGCATGTTGGATCCAAAACTGGTCGACAGGAAGGAAGCAAAGATTGATGGTAGAGGGATCTTTCTGTAACTGAAAGCCTGTTTCCAGTGGGGTCCCACAGGGCTTGGTGCTGGGTCATTTAGAATTGTAGTCTATAGCAATGATTTGGACATAACTGTCGGGGTATGATCAAGAGATTTGTGCATGACATGAAATTGGCAGAATGTTAAATAATGAGGAGAATAGTTGTAAACTGCCACTACAAAGACTTGGTTGAGGGAGGAATAGGACTGGATATTCAATATTCTGGAGTGTAGGATCTTTAGGTAGCACAGGGAAAGATGTAAAAGAGGAGGTGGTGTCACATTATTAATTGAGTCAGTTACTGCAGTAAGGGGAGACGGTATACAGTCATAGAGATGTACAGCACTGAAACGGACTCTTCATCCATGCTGACCAGATATCCTAACCTAATCTAGTCCCATTCGCTAGCACTTGGCTCATATCCCTCTAAATCCTTCCTTTTCATATACACATCCAGATGCCTTTTAAATGTTGTAATTGTACCAGCGTCCACCACTTCCTCTGGCAGCTCATTCCATACACGCACCACCCTCTGCGTGAAAACGTTGCCCTTTAGGTCCCTTTTAAATTTTTCCCCTCTCGCCCTAAACCTATGCCCTCGAGTTCTGGACACTCTCGCCCCAGGGAAAAGATCTTCAATTTCTTGGATGGTTTATCAAATGAGGCTTTGTGGGTAAATCTGAGAAAAAAAAGGGCTGTCACATTGATAGAGTATATTAGAGGATCCCAAACAGTCAACAAGCAATTGAGGAGCAGACATGTAGACAATTCACTGAAATGTATAAGTGTAATAATCAGGTAACTAGATGAGGGGATTTCAACTTCCCCAACATTAATTGAGAAAAATCATTGTATACAGTGTTTAGGGAAGATTACTTGAAATGTTTTGCAGAAGAGCTTTGTTGTATCAACTTTTAGTTGGTCTTACAGAGACAGTGCATAACTGGACCTAATTCTGGGGAACAAAGCAGGCAGGTTTTCAAGGAGGCAATGGGAGAGCATTTTAGTAGTAGCGACCACAATATCGTAAGTTTTAAGTTTGTTAAGGAAATGTAAAAAGACGACGAGTGAAAGGAGGTTTTGGGATTTGGGGAAAATGCATTGACAGCTACTTGAGGGCATATCTATAGCACAGCAGTGGAAAGCATTCAAAAAGTAACTCTGGGAGTACAGGCCTAATATGTTCCACTTACGGTGAAATGTAGGAGAAACCAGTGGTTGGTATCTAGGAATAGTCAGAACTGGATGAAAAGGAAGAGACAGACTTTTAATTAGTAATGATTTAAGGGAGCAGGCGGGAAAATGGAATTGAAGCTGAGATGAGATCAGCCATTGATCATAATAAATAACAGAGCAGGCTTGAGATGGTGAATTGCCCACCCCTGCTCTTTGTTTTAGATTAGATTAGATTACTTACAGTGTGGAAACAGGCCCTTCGGCCCAACAAGTCCACACCGCCCCGCCGAAGCGTAACCCACCCATACCCCTACCCCTACCCTACCCCTTACCTAACACTACGGGCAATTTAGCAATGGCCAATTCACCTGACCTGCACATCTTTTGGACTGTGGGAGGAAACCCACGCAGACACGGGGAGAACGTGCAAACTCCACACAGTCAGTCGCCTGAGGCGGGAATTGAACCCGGGTCTCTGGCGCTGTGAGGCAGCAGTGCTAACCACTGTGCCACCGTGCCGCCCTTATGTGTAACAGGCACAAAGCAAGCAAATCAACAGTGATCCTTAAGTGTAAAATGTGCAGGGGGAGAAACCAATTAGGAAGAGGGGTCAAGAAAAAAAAACACTGGCAAGATTAAAGAGAATAAATATCATAGCTTTCTACATGTATATTAAGGGGAACAGGATAACCATAGATAGAACAGGACCCATTGGGGACCAAGGGGAAATGTGTGCCTGGAGTCAGAAGATATTGGTAGAGTCTAAAACAATTACTTCACACCTGTCTTCACTCAGAAGGAGGGGAATTTTGGTACAGGATTCGGCAAGGGGGATTCTGAGGTTCTTCATCAGATTGATGTATAGAGTGAAAAGATATTGGACATTTTGGCAAGCTTAAAAATGGACAAGTTCCCAGGACTGCATGAGTTGTATGCCAGGCTGTTGTGGGAGACAAGAGAGGAAGCCACCTGATTCAAAGTTTTAATTCCTCTCTGACCATGGGAGAGGCGCCAAAGGACTGAAGGCTCCAATATTCAAGGGAATAAAGTAAAACCAGAGAATTACAGACCAGCGAGTAGTGACTACTGGAGAAAATTCTGATGGAGAGAATTAATTTCCATTTATAGAGGGATTGTTCAGGGTTTGTCAGTGTGACTTTGTCAGAGGGAGATCATGCCTAACAACTGGAATACTATGTGCAACTCTGGTTACTGCACTACAGGATGTGATTTCATTGGAGGTGATGCAGAACAGATTCACCACAATGTTGCCTGGAAAGGATTGCTTTAGCTATGAAGAGAGGCTGGGTAAGTTCTGAAAAAGGATCACTGGACCTGAAACGTTAACTCTGATTTCTCTCCACCGACGCTGCCAAACCTGCTGAGATTTTCCAGCAATTTCAGTATTTGCTTCTGGATAAGTTTGGATTGTTTTCTTTGAAGCAGAAAAGGTTGAGGGGTGTATGAGATTATGAAGGCACAGGCAGGGTGGTTAGAAAGCAGCTGTACACCTCAGCTGAAAGGTCAGTAAAAAAGAACACTTCTAAGGTGGGAGGCAGCATATTTAAATAAAATGTGAGGAAAATTATTTTCATGCAGAGTGGAGTGGGTGTCTGGAATGCAGTGCCTCGAAGGGTATTTGAAGTGGATAACCTCTCGCCTTTAAAAATACTTGAAAGAGCACTTGAAATATAATGAGGCTATTGGCCTAGTCCTGGAAAGTGGAACTAGTGTAGTTTTGATGGTACAAACTAAAAAATGGGTCAAATGTTCTCTTCTGTACTGTACTGATTTTATATCAATTGACTGCTCAGGTGGCCGATTCAGTCTGGAGAAGTGTTTGATAATAGACATGGGGAGGGCTTATAAAGCAAGGCTTACACCATGAATGGTAGAGCCCTGGAAAGTAGGAAAGATCTGAGATTGGTGTGATTAATCCACGGATCTCTGAATGTAGCAGGGCAGGTAGATAATGTGATTATGACATAGGATGCTTGCCTTCATTAGCTGAGACATAGAAGAGCAGGGACTGTTTGCGCGGCCACAGATGGAGTACCGTGTGCATTCTGAAGGATGCGGTGTGCTATAGAAGGATGTGTTTGCACGAGAAAGGGCATAGAGAGGAGGGTGTTTCCTGGGCTGACGGGTCTGCACTATGAGGGAAGTACGGACAGGCTGTGGTTTCCTTCAAGCAGTTGAGAGGGGACCAGATCGAGATGCATAGGATTATATGAAGCATAGATAGAATGAATAGGAAGGCATTTTGTTTCACTAAGTAGGGGGGATAATAACCAAGGGAAATAGGTTTAAGATAAAAGTAGAAGGCAGTGAGGAGCGTTGAGTAGAGGTTTTTTTCACTAGAGGGCGGTGGGATTGTTGGAATTCATGTCTGAAAGGATGGTTGAGTCAGAAACTCTTCCAACATTTAAGCAGTATTTAAATATTCACGTGCATTGCTGTAGCCTCCAGGGCTATTGCAAAGAACTTGAAAAATAGTCACATCTTTGATAACCAGCACAGACATGATGGGCTAAATGGCTTCCACTTGCTCTGTGAACATCTATGAGTAAAACAGAAAATAGTGGGAAAACACAACAGGTTTGAGAGCATCTGTGGTTGATGACTACAATATTAACTAAGTGCTCTCTTCAGAGATGGTAACCGACCTGCTGAAGACATCCGGTATATTCTAGTTTTATTTTAGATTTCCAGCATCTGCCATACTTTGCTCCTCTTGTTCTCCATTACTCTAATGAGAGTAACTTCTTAATTCTCCCAACATCAGCCTTTCATGCCTGCTACCATTCTAGTAATTATCTTACCTCAGACATTGGCATCCCTCCATATTAAGGAGATTGGGATTACATTCTCTAGAGTTTAGATGAATGTGAGGTGATCTCATTTTTAAATTTCTTATTGATTCATGGGGTGTGACCATTGCTGGCTATGCTAGCATTCATTGCCCAGCCTTAATTGCCAAAAGGCAAATTAAAAGTCAAACGCATTGCTAAGAGTCTGGTGTCAAATATAGGCTAGACCAGGTAAGGATGACAGGTTTCCTTCTTTAAAGGACTTTTGCATTGAAACAAACAAAGAAACTTCTTACAGGGTAGATGCGGGAAGGATGTTTCCACAGTTTGGAGGATGCACAGTCTCCAAAAAAAGGGAAGACCCTTTATAACAGAGATAAGGACAAATTTTTTCATGAGTAAGCTGTGAATCTTTGGAATTCTCTATTCCATGGTGCTGTGGTGGTTGTTATTGGTTATGTCCAAGACAAAGACAATAGATTTCTAGATATTAGAGTTATCAATAAAAGGGAGGGATAGTGATGGAAATTGGTGTTGAGGTAGAAGATTAGTATGAATGAGTTGAACCACTAAGGGGCTATATGGCCTGCTCCTGCTCCTATCTCCTGCGTTCCTAGTGTAGTGACCAAAATTGCATACCCTTTAACTGTGGAATAAGTTGTGACTTATGAAAATTTAGCATAAATTCCTTGCTATAAGAAAACAGTGAAACATTGAAAGTTTACACCACAGGGGGAAGCCAATTAACCCATCGCATCGGTGGCAGCTGACAAAGCATCACCTATTTTAATCCCACTTTCCAGTTCTTGGGTCCACAGCATTGTAGATTGCATTATTGCAACTGTGACTCCAAACACAATTATAAATGAGATGAGGGTTTCTGTTCATCCCAGTCATTCAGGTAGTGAGTTCCAGATTCCCACCATTTACTGGATGAAAGAAAAATTAACATACAGGCATCTGGGATCAAGTGGGTTCCTTGAGGAAGGAGTATATTTAAGAGAGAAATCAGGAGGGATAAAAGGAGACACGAGATGGTAATGGCAGATAAGGTAAAGGAGAATCCAAAGAGATTCGACAAGTACGTGAAGGGCAAAAGAGTAACTAGGGAGAGAATAGGGCCTCTTAAAAGATCAATAAGGTCATCTACGTGTAGAGCCACAAGAGATGGATGAGATTCTAAGTGAATATTTCTCGTCAGTATTTATCATCAAGAAAGGTATGGATGTTAGACAGCTTGGGGAAGTAAATAGTGATGCCTTGAAGAGCGTCCATATTACAAAAGAGGAGGAGCTGGAAGTCTTAAACCACATAAAAGTAGATAAATCCCTGGGACCTGATGAAGTGTATCTCAGGACTCTGTGGGAGGCCAGGGAGAAAATTGCAGGGCTCCTAGCAGAGACATTTGTATCATCAACAGCCATGGGTGAAATGCCCAAAGACTGAACGATGGCAAAAATTGTGCTATTATTTTAAAAAGGCTGCAGGGAATGCTTGGGAACTACAGGCCAGTAAGCCTTATGTCCATGGTGGGCAAGTTGTTATAAGGTGTTCTGAGAGACAGGATCTACAGGCATTTGGAGAGGCAAGGTCTCATTTGGATTAGTCAGCATGGCTTTGTTCGTGGGAATCATGTCTCACAAAATTGACTGAGTATTTTGAAGGGGTGACCAAGAAAGTGTGGTTGACGTCATTCACATGGACTTTAGCGAAGTCTTTGACAAGGTAACACACAGTAGGGTGCGGAGTAAGGTTAAATCTCACAGGATCCAGGGACAGCTAGCCAACTGGATACAAAATTGGCTTGATGGTAGAATACAGGGGGTCATGGTAGAGAGTTGTTTTTCAGACTGGAGGCCTATGACCAGCAGTGTGCCACAGGGATTGGCGCTGGGCCCAATGTTATTTGTCAATTATATAATTGATTGAATGAGAATTTAGGAAGTTAGTAAGTTTGCAGATGACACCAAGATTGGTGCTCCAGTGGACAGTGAAGGTTATCTGGGGATGCAGCTAAATTTTGATCAACTGGGGCAGGGGCTGAGGAATGGCAGATGGAGTTTAATTTAGATAAATGCAAGTTGTTGCATCTTGGTAAAGCAAACCAGGGCAGGACTTACACAGTCAATGGTAGGGCCCTGGTGAGTGTTGTGGAACAAAGAGATCTAGGGATACAGGTTCATAGCTCCTTAAAAATGGAGTCACATGTAGACAGGGGGGGGGGGTGAAGAATGCTTTTGGCATGCTATCTTTCATTGGTCAGAGCACTAAGTAAAGGAGATGAGATGTTTTGTTGCAGCTATACAAGACGTTGGTGAGGCCACATATGGAGTACTGCATGCAGTTCTGGTCACCCTGTTGTAGAAAGGATATTATTAAATTGGAAAGAGTGCTGGAAAGACTTGCTCAGATGCTACCTGGACTGGAAGGTTTGTTTTATACAGAAAGGACTGATAGGCTGGGACTTTATTCCCTGTAGCGTTGAAGACTGAGGGGCAACCTTATTGAAGTATATAAAATTATGAGAGACATAGATAAGGTAGATATCCAACAGCTTTTCCCCATAGTAGGAGAGTCTAAAGTGAGAGGGCAGAAGTTTAAGTTGAGGGAGGAGAGATACAAAAGGGTCCAGAAGGGCAATTTTTTCACACAGAGGGTGGTGAGTGTCTGCAGTGAGCTGCCAGAAGCAGTTGTGGAACTGAGTACAATTCCATCATTTAAGAAACATTTAGACAGGTAGGTGGATGGGATAGGTATGGAGGGATATGGATCAAATGCAGGCAAATGGGACTAGTTATAAATCAAAACTGGACAGCATGGGCAAGTTGGGCTGAAGAGCCTGTCTTCATGCGCTAGACCTCAAAAACACTCCCCTCCAACCTGGTTTTGCTTTAGTACACTAATTAATGAAAATTTCTCTACCATGGTTATTGACATCACTGCTAATAGAAATAAGTCTTTCCTGGCATCTCTCTCTCGGTCCCTCACATGTTTATTCACCTCAATTCAATCTTCCTTCAGCCTTCCCAGTTCCAGGCAAAACAACCCTAGCTTATCCAAACTTTCCTCAAGAGTTAAAATTCTCCAGTATCTGACAACATCCTCAAATCTCCATTCTACTGAAATCAATCCTTCCAGTAACGTGGTGAATGGAACTATACACAGTACTATGGCTGAAATCTGTTGAGTGTTTTATCCAATGCCAACCTGGTTTGTTTCACTCCAGACCTTTACAAAGTGAAGCATCCATATGTTTTTATTTAACATCATTTTCAACTTTACCTGCCTCCTCTGAAGGAGACAAGTGTGCACCATGTGGTCTCTCTGTTCCTGCATCACTTTTGCAACGTTATCATTTAGTTCAAACTGCCTCGCCTATCAAAATACACACTTCACACTTGACTGCATTAAATATAATGCGTTATGCGTCTGGCTGTTTCAGCACTAAGTCTTCCTGAAATATGTTACTATCCTCCTCAATGCTTACTGAAGTCCCAGGTTCTATATCATCCACAAACTTTGAAATGATTCTATTGTCCCAAGTCCCGGTCATTAACTTGTACCAAAAAGAGCAGCGTTCTTTAGAAACAAGCCCCGGAACTGATCCCAGGTAATGTGCACCTAAGCTACTCTGCTGCAATCAAACAAGTGCATGTGTGCTCCTTTGCTGAAAGGCAGAAAAACCTCTGTACTTTGACGGGAATCTCACAAATCCGACCTTCTACTCCAACTATCTCTTGCCACAACCACACTAAAATAAATGTGCAAAGGAATTAAAGTGAGAAGCAAACAAGATGTAGAACAATTATAATACAAGATAGCCCTGTCCCCTACTTTTAAAACTCACAAATTGTGTGTAAATGATTGAAAATTTAAGGAACTCAACCTAATAATATGATACATGAAGGCTAATACAAGGTGCAAAGCACAGGAATAAATTATGGAGACCTGTTTTTGTAATGATTCATAATTATTTGTACATGGAACCGTACTGTCCTTTTCTTATTTTATTCTTCCATTTTGATGAAAGAATTTTGATGATTTTTATGTTACAAATTCTAATCATTTATTTTATTTGTATTGTCATCACAATTCAGCACTTGCTGCCATGAAATTGAATAATCAATTAGCCATCTGTCTAATACTGATCCTTACAGCAAATGAAGGTATATATCCCTCCAGGCTGAAAATTAACTGGTCACCAATACTCTATGTAATTGATTGCTTAGACAATTTTGTATCCATAACATGGATTTACTGCAGCACATTAGCCTCCCCCATATTAAAAGACTACCCATGCAGGTTCCTGCTATGAACAAGAGTTCAATTGTCCTCTGTCAAACATGATTTGACTTCAATAAATTTGTGCTGGCTGTCATTTATTAGCCCACAGATTACAAGTGGCAATTTGCCTAAACTTATTGGCTTAGATTTCCATTCTGGGATTGTGAACCCACCAAAATCTTTTCCCCAGAGTAGGGAAGTCCAAAACTAGAGGGCATAGGTTTAAGGTGAGAAGGAGAAGATTTAAAGCAGACCTAAGGAGCAACGTTTTCACACAGAGGGTGGTGCATGTATGGAATGAACTGCCAGAGGAAGTGGTGGAGGCTGGTACAATTGCAACATTTAAAAGGCATCTGATTGGGTGTATGAAAGGAAAGGGTTTAGAGGGATATGGGCCAAATGCTGACAAATGGGACTAGATTAATTTAGAATGTCTAGTCGGTATGGACGAGTTCGCCAGAAGGCTCCATTTCTGTGCTGTACATCTCTATGACTCTATGACATCAGATGCAGGAAACACAGAGAGCTAGCACACAAGTGCAGCAAGTGATCAGGAAGGCTAATGGAATCTTGGCTGGGGGCCCTCCTGTGGTGCAGTAGTAGCATCCCTACATCTGAGCTAAGATGCCCAGATTCAAGCCCCAGCTTCTTCAGAGGTATGTAATGTAATCATACCATAGCTTTAAGAGGTGTATTTGTCTTGGTCTTTTATGAAGAAAGGTTGAGACAGAGATGACGAGCAGTCTGCTCAAAGCCAATAAAGTAAACAGCTTGCGAGGTCTTGGGTTTCTTTTAAAGTTGGAACAATACAAGGAGCCTGCATGAGTCGGGTCAAGATGCCACAGAACCAGGATTTTTAGCTTTCTACAATTGCTGGGGTCTTGAAGCTGGATGTTGAAGCTCTTATTCCATTCGCTGCTATAGCTAAAAGCTGGGGCTCTCTTCCTACTGCTAAAATTGCATGTGAGAAACTCTGTGTTACCTAATTTGCCTTTGCCAAGGATATGCTTGTGCGAGTCGAGAGTGTGATGCTGAAAAAGTACACCAGGTCAGGCAGCACCCGAAAAGCAGGAAAATCAATGTTTCAGGCAGATGCCCTTCATCAGGAAGTGATGCTTATGGGATGTTACTATACTGGAACAGATGATGGGTAGTTTATTATTTTGTTCAGTATTTCAATACATACAGTTAAGCCAATTCTTTTCTTCTCTTTTTATTTTGTTTGTGTTTTAACTATAGTGTATGAATAAAGTGCGTTTTGTTTCAAACCTGATACTTTGACCAATCGACTTGCATCCGGAACAGTGCCTGGCACTTAATAAGTAAATGTTAGGATTGAGGTTATCTCCTTGAAATGTGTTGAGGGGGTTTGGTCTGGTCCGTAACAGTAATAACATCTCTGAACAAGTTAATTAGTAAAATAGGTTAAATAATTGGAAAGAAAGGAATCTTGGCCCTGATTTCAAGCGAGTTGGAGTATAAAAGTAGGGAAATCTTACTGCAAATGTACGAGATGCTGGTGAGACCACAGCTGGTGTACTCCGTTTTGGTCCCCTTATTTATTGGAGGCAGCTTAGAGAAGATTCACTAAGATAACCCCTAGTGTGAAGGAACCGTCTAATGAGCAAGGCATCCGGATGGGTATATGAATAGGAATGGTTTGGAGGGATATGGGCCGGGTGCTGGCGGGTGAGACTGGATTGGGTTGGGATATTTGGTCTGGATGGACGAGTTGGACCAAGGGGTCTGTGGTGTACACCTCAATAATATGACTCTAAACATGTTGGGATTCTACTCACTGAAATTTAGAACAAAGAGAGGTGATCTCATTGAAACATATAGGCTTCTTAAGACACTTGACAGGGTAAATGCTGAGAGGATATTTCTCCTCATGGGTGAGTCTAGGACCAGAAGTCTAGGACACAGTCTCAGAATAGAGGGGCACCAATTTAAGGCTGAGATGACGAAGAGTTTATTCTCTCAGAGGATTGAGAGTATTTAGAATTCCTTGCCACAAAGGCCTGTGGGGCAGAATTGTTGTGTACATTTAAGGCTGAGATAGATAGGTTCAGGAATCAAAGGTTATGGAGAAACGGCAGAAGACAGGGCGTGAGTAATGATGGCTCAACCCAGATCCTATTGAATGGAGGAGCAGGCTTTGGGGCTGAACGCCCTCCTCCTGTAGCTATTTCTTGTGGTCTTATGATCAGTTCCTGTTCTGGATTCCACATGGCAAATTCATGTCGTATCCCCCTCCATTTCTGAAGTGTCAGTCAGCGGATGGCTATAGAATGGTCTTGATGTTCAATTTAGGCTGGAGACCTATCAGCATTGGCATATCTGAGGCGCCATCAGCAGGAGCTACCAATTCTTAAAGGAGCTGCCCCCTGATGGAAATAATAGACTATTTTTTCACTTACATTTAAACAATAAACCAACCACAAGAGCCAGAAGGAGCTCCTTCAAGAAGTGGCTAGCGGAGGCCGAGAGACCATGATGAATATGGATTTTAGGAAGAGGGGTTCCCTCACAGACAACTCCCTTCCCACTTTCCATCATGACAACACCCTCATTCACTGGCCATGTTTTGGTCTAGCTGCTGACTGGAAATTAGATTCAGTGTGGGAAACCGAGGTCCCTGAATTGGCCAGCTACCACTTGCGGGAGGCTGTTCCAAACCCAACCCCAAACCCTGGGTTGTTTCCTTGGAGATATTTAGGGCTGATCATGGCTGAACCAGCAAAATAGCCAGTCACGTAGGATTTCCGATCCCAACCTGTGGCCAACTGGCAATCATACCAATGATGTTAAGTTGAAGAAGTTGTATTTACCAGATTTATAACCCTTTTTAAATAGGGATACTACATTTGTGATCATTCAGTTCTTTGGCAAGATTCTATCAGACTGGAAAGTAGCAAATATAACCTCTCTATTCAAGAAGTGAGGGAGCCAGAAAACAGGGAAGACCAGGTAGCTTGACTTCTACCATGGGCAAGATGGTAGGATCGATCGTTAAAAAGATTACAGCTATGCGCTGGAAAAATTCAAGGGAAAAATTAGTATGGTTTCATAAATAAGGCAACTTTGTTTAACCAATGTTTTGTAATTTTTTTGAAGGAATAACATGCACCGAGAAGAAGCAGAGCCTGTAGATGTACTGTGTTCATATTTCCAGATGAGATACCACATCAAAAAGATTTTTGCAGAAAATAAGAGCTCATGGTGTAAGGGTAATATTAGCACAAATGTAACACTGCTGGCTGGCTATAAACAGGGAATATGAATAAATGAGCCTTTGTCTGATTGGCAGGATGTGATGAGTAGATTCCTGCTGGGATCTGTGCTGGATCCTCAATGATTTACAATTTATATCAATTGTAGAAGAGATCCAAGGTATGGTGGCTAAATTCATAGCTATCATCAAAACAGTTTGGATATAAAGGAGGTTTCAGACAGACATCAGTAGGCAAAAATCTGGGTAAAGGAGTGTAATATGGAAAAATGTGAAGTTGTTCACTTTGATATGAAGAATTGAAAAGCAGAGTGCTATTTAAATGGACAATGATTACGGAATGCCAAGGTAGAGAGAGATTTAGGTGCCCTTGCACATGAGACATAAAACATTAGCATGCTGGTTCATCGTGTAAGCAAGAACGCTAATGTCTTGCTGTCCTTCATTACAAGAGGAATTGAATATAAAGTAAGGTTGTTAATGTTCCAATTATATACAGCATTGGTGAAAACACATCTCCAAAGCTGTTTGCAGATCTTATTTAAAGAAGAATGTAAAGCATTAGAGGCAGTTCAGAGAATGTTTACTAGATTGACACCTGGAATAAGTGGGTTATTTTATGGGAATAGATTGACAGGCTGGGAGTTCAGAACAGTGAGAGGTGACCTTTGATGCCATTACTAATCAAGAATTTATCTCCGTCTGTCTTAAGTACACTCAATGACTTGGCCTCCACAACCTTCTGCAGCAATGAGTTCCACAGATTAACAATTTTTTGGTTTAAGAAATTTCTCTTCATCTTAGTTCTAAAGTGTCATCCTTTCACTCAGAGGTTGAATATCTGTTAATGAGTTTTTGGGCACTCCTGTTCCCCTGAGCTAGTCCTTGTTTGTTTTTGATCTATGGTAACCTTGGCATCTTTGCATTCCATCAGGCCTTGCTTGCAGAAACTGTTTAGCTGAGTTTATGTTGTGAGATTAGATTAGATTAGATTAGATTCCCTACACTGTGGAAACAGGCCCTTTGGTCCAACAAGTTCACACCGATCCTCTGAAGAGCAACCCACCCAGACTCATTCCCTTACATTTACCCCTAACACTACGTGCAATTTAGGATGGCCAAATCACCTAACCTGCACATCTTTGGACTGTGGGGGGAAATCTGAGCACCCGGAGGAAACCCACACTGACACGGGGAGAATGTGTTAGAGGGATAATTTGTTCTGCTGACATGTAAGAAATTGGGGGGGGTTGTTTTTCTGTCTTGCAGGCAGGATGTGACAATCTAATCATACTCTGTAAATGATGCAGTTTAAGGAACAACCTAATCACACACTGTTTTAAGAAATAACCTAATCATACATTGTTTTGAGAATTAGTCTAATCACTTCACATTGCTTTTGGGTGGCACGTGACTATGGGAGAGTGACAGGGGGTTGTGTCTTGCATGCATGACTGACTGTGATATAAAACCCTGTATAAAGAGAGGACGGTCCCCTTGTTCTGGACGTCTCTCTTGACATGCTCTGCAAGCATCGCAAAGAGTGTTAAGTGATCCTCCAAAAGCTTGTATTTGCTAAATAAATTGTAGCTGTTCACAGAAGTTAGCATATTGCAGTTGCACCAAGTGTGTAAGAATCTCAAGAAGGGAACCTAACAGTTGGCCCTTGTTGTTTGCCGTTGGCCACTTGGCTGCACAAGGAATGATCTTAAAATAAATCTTGCATTAATCAAAAATAGCATAGGTCCCATTAACTTAATGATAAAGTAAAATAACATTAAATGGACAACGTTAAATGAGGATGACCTGTACTTTCTATATTTGTAGCTTGTAGCGTCATGATCATACAAGGCATCCTCTAAATGAAAGGGGCAACATTAAATGTTTGACTTGCCCACAATTTCCCTCTTCTTTCAAAAGAAGAGTAAATCTGATAGCAAATAACTCAGTTGGGTAAATGATGACACAAAGCCATATCCTAGGGATTGTACTTTAAATCACATGACAGAACTGCAGTGAAGAAGGCGTTTGGTATGCTTTATTGGTCAGAGCATTGAATATAGGTTGGGAGATGATGTTGTAGCTGTACAGGACATTGGTTGGGCTGCTTTTGGAATATTGTGTGCAATTCTAGTCTCCCTCCTATAGGAAGAATGTTCTGAAACATGAAAGGATTCAGAAGAGATTTACAAGGATGTTGCCAGGGTTGGAGGATTTGAGCTTTCAGGAGAGACTGAATAGGCTGGGGCTGTTTTCCCTGGAGCATCAGAGGCTGAGGGATAACCTTCTAGAGGTTTATAAAATCATAAGGGACATGGATAGGGTTAATGGACAAGATATTTTCCCTGGGGTGGGGGGAGTCCAGAAGTAGAAGGCATAGATTTAGGACGAGAGGGGAAATATTTAAAGCAGCAACCTTTTCACACAGAGGGTGGTGCATGTATGGAATGAGCTGCCAGAGGAAGTGGTGGAGGCTGGTACAATTACAACATTTAAAAGACATCCGGATGGGTTTCTGAATAGGAAGGGTTTAGAGGGATACAGGTCAAGTGCTGACAAGTGGGAGTAGATGAGGTTGGGATACCTTGTCGGCATGAATGAGTTGGACCGAATGCTGGATACCTCTATGACATTCCTTCCGATTTTTCTTTCTGCTGCGTGAACCTCTGAGGTCCCTACGTGAAACTAATGCATCAGCTGTGCAGTTTAAAGGAGTTCTGGTTATGGAGGGGAGATAAGAAGATCAGCCATGATTTTACTGGATGGCAGAGTAGGCTTGAGGGGCAGAATGGTCTACTTCTGCTCCTATTTCATATATTTGTCTGTACCACTCTCAAGTATTAGGGGAACCCTGTACAATGTTCAACTTTACTCTCTCAGTACCTAAGATACATCCCATCCAGACCAAGTGAGACATGCATGCAGTTCTGGGCAGCGTACTTTAGACACGTGAAATCATTGCAGAGTAAGGACATAAAAGCTTCACAAGAATAGTTCCAAGATGAGCAAGTTCAGTTCTGTTGAAAGACTGGAACGTTAGGACTGTTTTTTATTTGGAGAGAATTGAGAGAAGATTTGGACACAGGTGTTCAAAATAATGAGGGGTCTGAACAGAGTGGATAAGGAGAAACATTTCCCATTGGTGAAAAGGACAAGAAGAGGAGGCACCAAAGACAAATAACAATGGTGGAATGAGGAAAAGCATTTGCATGCAGTGACTGGTTGGAACCTGGAATGCACTATTGTGGTTGAAACAGATTCAATTGAGAAATTCAAGAAGGAATTGGACTGTTACCTGAAAAGGAAAGAAATGTCCAAAGTTGTGGTGAAAACACAGGAAAAACAGTGGTCTTAATAACCTCCTCTTGGGCTGCAACCATTCTGTGTCTCTGTTTGGCCTGACACTTTGCTTCAGGATTTAAGCAGATACATGGAGGTTAAATTCAGTGGTGTGCCATTTCTGGGACTCACTGATTGTTTCCACATTGCAAAGATCTAAAGACCCTCTTTCTTCCTTCAATAGAGACCAAAATGGTAAGGTTTGGATGCAGAGGTTTGCAAGGGTAGAGGAAAGTGATGGGGCAGGGGTGTATTTGGGAGTTGGAGAGGACTAGGTGAGTTAGAGATAGAATGTTCAGGGATGACAAAGATATCGAGGGTCATACAGTAAATTAATGGAGGCCAGAAGAATCGGGAGATTGAAGGAGGCAATGATTAGCTATGGAGATATCAGGTTTTGGTGAGGGAGGTCAGGGAGAGAGAGCTGGGGTCAGGGTTTGGGCCTGGAGGTCAGAAGCCGGCATATCAGGGCCAGGATATCCAGTAATTGTAGGAAATAATTAACCAATGCGTAACTTGCACGAATGGTTAGGATTGGTCTTGTCAGTACTGACCAATGGGAACAGGAACCACAGCAGCCACTAGGCACTTTAGTCCCTATACAAGGAACTGATGTTCACTTCATTAGTGAGCAAACTATGACCCTTGTTTGGCAGAGCAGAGGAGGCACTTTCATGCGATCATGCATGATCACAAACATGCCATTCAGTCCTTCTTGTCTGTATCAGCTCTTTGAAAGAATTCCAAGGGTCAGTATTAACATAGTTTCCTGGACTGGTTACTGCACAAAAGAAGGTTAGTCACTCTGTTCTGTCCATGCTGACCCTGATTAGAGTAACTCAGCTAGTCCCACTCCCCTGTCCTTTCCTCCTTAATATTACAAATGTTCCTCTTTAGATAGCTATCCAATTCCCTCCCAAAAGCCATGATTGCATCAGCTTCCAAGACACCCTGAGACAGCACAGTTCAGATTTAATCACTCATTGTGTAAAACAAAACGTTCCTCATGTCACCTTCAGTTCTTTTGCTAGTCATTTTCAATTGATGTCCTATGTTTCTCCCCATTCCATCAATGGGAACAATTTCACTCTGATGGCTCTATCCGTACAGCACTGAGAGGGAATTTTACTCTGTTTCTAACCATTGTTTACCTGCCCTGTGAGTGTTTAACAGAACATGTGTAGAGGGAGATTTAATCTGTTTCTACACTATTGTGTGCCTGTCTGGCAAGTGTTTGACACTGACACCATATCATCAATTTTATTGATATAATGACCTGGAAATTGATACAGAGCGCATCATTTCAAGAGTAGTAATGTTTGAAAGAGCTATTAAGTTAGCCATACTCTGTTGCCATTTCTCTGGTCGCCCTGCAAATTTCTGCCCTTCAAGTATTTATTCAACTTTCTATTGAAGCTTATTATTGAACCTGCTTGTACTGTCCTTTCAGATCACATCAACAGACTGAGTGAAAATAAACACTCATTGCACTCCTGGCTCTTTTGCATATTTCTCTTCAATCTTTCTCCTCTGTTTATCAACCCTACTATAAAGTTTCTCAATTTCTACCCTTACAAAATCCACCACAATTTTTAACACCTTGAGGAGAACAATCCCAAATGCTCCAGTCTGTCTAGACCACGAGTATCCCGCAATCCTGATGCCATTCTAACAAATGCCTTCTGCACCTTGGCCAATGTTCCTCCTAGAAGGGTGGATATGTAAAGCCAGAAAGTACCTTTGAGTTGCCCTGAAGGATGACCAGCACTAATCTTAGCTGCTATCATTGACTGAGCTCTGATTGGTGTTCACAGCCTGGATAATCCTCTCCTGGTAACAGTCTCACAATTGGAGCATTCTATGTTCCAGTCCTGGTGCTGGGGTACCTTACAGCTGAGGATGCTGAGACCGATGTTGCAAGTTGCAATGAGCACACAGTGACATCATAATCGTGCTGATGAAGGTGATGAGCAGGACACAGGCAGTGTGTGAAGAAGAACTGCAAATCAATGTTCATTTGTCGCATTTCAAATTAAAATAAAAACTGCCCTCCAGATTAACATATAACCACCAACTCCACAAGCCTTTATCTTGTGCATTGACTTTTCATGTGACACTTTATCAAATACCTTTTAGCAATCCAAGATACTACATCTACTGGTTCTCCCTTATCTACCTTAACTACAATTAGTTACAACTTACTTAAAAAAATCTCTCACCAACCTGTAAAGCACAGTTCATAAAACCATGCTGATTTTGTTTGATTCTACAATGATTTCTTAAGTGTATTATATTTTCCTGAAGACTAACGTCAGGCTAACTGTGGTTCCATTTTTCTCTCTCTCCCTTCTTGAAAAGCAAAGTTACAAGTGACTTCTGATCTGTTGAAACTGCTGTAATAGTTAGAGAATTTTGGAAAATTATAATGACAGGCACAGCAGCCTGCAGAGAAAAGCTCCCCCCCTCGCCCCCCCCCCCCCCTCCAAACCGCATCACTAAATCACACTCCACCCCACCCACCAACTGCCACCCCCACATCCCCATCCCATCCACAAGGAGGCATTTCAGCCACAAGTAGAGACGATGGAGAAAGAAGCCTCCAATTCATCCTAAGCTGCTGACATGGAGGGGGAATCTGAGCCGGATGGGCTCTTATTTGATGGCCTTGGCTATAGGGTGATGAGCTTCCTGACCATTACTTTTCAATAGTAATTATAACATTTTTGTTACAATGTCTCAGTACAATGGCCAGAAGCGGTAATTCTGAGTTACTCCAAAACATAGATTAGCAATGAAAATAATAGATCATTTGTGGCCAGTCTCAGGACATTTGCCTTTCACACTGGGCCACCTTACCGCATACCTGGCAATCAACTCCTCAGGGCTGGAGCATAGGTACAGGTTGCAGTCTGGGGTAATAATCTGTAGATCTTCTTGGTTAACTGCACTGGCACATAGATGCAGGTTCTGACTGCCAAGCTGCAGATAAACAGAATTAGACGGAATAATCAATTTCAGATGTCTGCTCTTCTTCACTTCAAATAGTAAATCTATGTAGCACACCCCCAACCCATTCCGTAGCTGCATCTTGTTCCCACATCCCAACTCACATTAAGTCCCTTTCCCCGCCACAGTTGTGCTGACTTATTTAAATTTAAAATGCTCAGCCTTTTTCAATTTTGGGCTGTGGATGTCATTGGCATGACCAGTATTTGTTGCCCATTCTTAACTGCCCTTTAACTTAATGGTTTGTTCAGTCATTTCAAAGGGCATTTAAGAATCAACCACATTGCTGTGGGCCTGAAGTCACATGTAGGCTAAGGTCGACTGGGTAGAGTTGGCAAATTAACATTTCTAAAGGACATTAGCAAATTTGTACAACAATCAATCACAGAGTCAAGACACCTTTACTAGTACTATCTTTATAGCACTGGGATTTAAGCCCATGTCCCAAAATCATTAGTTTGGGTCTCTAGATTACTAGTACAATAACATTATCATCACACCAACCTTTCTCCTTCTGTTTTCAAGTACCTCTCTATAGACACCCCTCAATATCTTTGCTGATCTCTCCAAACAAACAGCCCTCCAAGATTTTGGCAGCCCTTCAATTCCTGCACATCCTCAATTTCCTTTGTTACTCCATTGGTCTGTATGCCTTCAGCTGCCTGGGCTCTAAACAGTAAAATTCCCAACCTAAATTCCCCCTTCCACGAACGTTTCTGCCTTTTCCTTCCTCTCAGAAACTCCTTGAAAATAATGCCTTAGAGCCAGTTTTATGATACCTGCCTTAATATCTCCTTACGTGGCTCAGTGTTAGATTTGGCTTTGTTATCGCGACTGAAATCACAGATCACTTGTAGTGCCAGAAAATGCTGTCTTGTTTGGGCGCTATCCTTCAGTTTCGACAATCCTAACTCATCTCTGTCCTTTAAACTTGGCAGGAAAGTTTGCTAAAATCAACTAGGCGAAAGTGAGGACAGCAGAAGCTGGAGATTGGAATCGAGAGTGTGGTGCTGGAAAAGCACAGCAGGAAAGTTTGCTAGTTCATTCGTCCAAGGACGACAAGTAGTTTCTGGCCTCCCTCAATGAATGTAATTTTTCAAAAATGGGCCAATTGTTCTTTGCAACTACTTGTTGGTGCAAAATGACTGCCAAATGTGCCTGCAAAGGAACTGTCACAGTATTTCAAAAATAACTTATATCTCACATGAATAAGAAAGGTTTGGAGAGATATGGGCCAGGAGCAAACAGGTGGGACGAGTTTAGTTTGGGATTATGGTCAGGTATGGACTGGTTGGACCGAAGGGTCTGTTTCCGTGTGGTATGAATCTATAAGGTGCATCAGTATGATGCTTCATAGGAAATGAGGTCAGCAATCAACGAGGGGAGGTGCTGAAAGCTTTCTGCAGGATTGTGGAGGGAATGCTGCTGCTCCTCCTGGACACAAGCAATGCTGTAAAAATACTATGGAGCCATCAGTTCCCACCTTTCTTCCAGTATCAACCTGCTAGAAAGCAATGGTAAATTTCAAATCTGGTTCCTGATCACACTTTAGGAGTTTGTTGGAAAAGTCAAGCCTTTTACCACCATTCCTACCCAATTCCCTCCTTGCCCCTCTTTCATCATAATGAAAAGAACATTAATATCAAAGCCAATCTAATTCTATCAAAACATTAAGTTTCTCCTTGGAAGCCCTTGTAAAGCTCCATAGTGAAAAATTTCATCCAGGTTCTTTCATTTCATCACAAGGCCAACATTTGATGTCTATTCAAAACAAGTGAGTTGAAAAAGCAAATGAAGAAATAAATGTAAAGATAATGCCATAGAGCTTAGAGCTAGAAAGGGACAAAGTGAGAGAGGTAATTTTGCATCTCTATGAAGGAGTGCAGAGAGGGCGGGGGTGATGGGTCAATCAGCCAGGATTTTGACTTAAACAGGATATAAGTAACATATAAGCAAATAGGGAAAATGGCCTTTAAAATTATATTTGTACTCTGTAAAGCAAAGTAAAACTGCAACTTAAGGATGATACTTTAGCTTCAGCAAACCAAGATGCCAAAAATAACACACATCTGACCTGACTGCTATATTTCAGCCTCACACAAATACACCAACCTCCGTGCTGATATACTGATTAGGATCTGCCCTGCTCACAATATTAGTCAGAAATACTAACCTGACATGCATTGTTCAACAGCATCCATTGTCCCACCCTAAGCTGTGAGATCTCTACATTTGAACAATATTGTAATTCAATAGGGCCACAGCTGACTCAGATGTAGGTCATGACTATTTTATAAGTCACTGAGCTAGGAGCTAGTAGTTTTCTGAAGGAATGTTAACCCAACTGCAACAGTACAAACACCAAAAGGAAAACTCCATTATCTTTGCAAGTTCCAGCTGCCCGATCCTGCTGAGTCACTCAGCTGGCTTCGAAAATCCTAACAGCTGTAATGAATCACAAAATCTCCAGTGAAGGGGTCAAGGAACCATCCACACATTTGTTTACAGGTCTGACACTCCAGTACAATACTGAGAGAATATTGCACAGTCTGAGTGTTACAGAAAAGAAAAGACATGCTGAAAAGACATTTCACATCTTGCATTCATCGAGAGAGAGAGAGAGTAACAAGTTTGGCATTCTTGCACCTGTCCTGATGTGTACAAGATGAAAAGCTTCAATAGCTCATAGTCAAGCCTTTTTATTCAGGAGAGATATTCAAGTTCGATACAACCAAGCAACTATTACAGCTGAGAGGTTAAACTGAAGTCCTGTCTGCCTGTTGGGGTGGATGTAATAGATCTCACAGCATAATTCAAAGAAGAGTTTTCCCTAGTGTCCTGACTACTAATGCCTCAAACATTACAAAAACAGATTATCTGCTCATTATTACAATGTTATGTGTGGAATCTTGCTGTGTGCAAATTGGTTGCCACCTTTATTACAACAGTGACTAAATATCAGGCACTGCCTCTTCGACTGTAAACTGCTATGAGGCATCTTGAGGTTGTTGATGGAGTTAGATAAACGCTAGGCTTTCATTTGCTCAAGGAGCTGTTTGTTTGCTGAGGTCACAGGGTCAGAAGGACAGCCAGCTTTGTTTTAGGGCAGAAGATGACCAATGAGAGTTAAAGGGCCATTTCAGGATTTGAAAGGGGTACAGCAAGATTGACTTAAAGACATGAGTTCACAGGTCTGCCAGCCATCCAGAATTGTCCTGAAGGGTCCAGGAGTTAAAAGGTGAATCTGGGAGAAATATCTTAGAGGTATTGAAACATTCTGGGTTTTTTTTTAAACATTTTCTTAGACACTTTGGTTTATTGGTTCTTAAAATATTGTATGTGGAGAAAACAAGTTGTCTGAACAATAACAATGTTTCATCCAATCAGGCAGTCTGTTCACTAGGCAACGGGAAGGCAGGGATCTGTCTGGGTGGACCTGTTGGGTGACCAATGACAGAAGAATGAAGGTGGGTCACTGAACCTCAAGCATTAACTCTGATTTCTCTCCACAGATGCTGAGCTTTTCCAGCAATTTCTGTTTTTGTTTCTGTTTCAGAAATGCAGCTCTGTAGAAGACGTTCATTTAAGGCTGAAGAGGAAGTAAATGGTTTGGACAGAATAGTGGGTCCTTTGCTGTTCATCTAACTATGCTATATTTGAACGATATACAGTCAGACTTCCATTTCCAGTTTACTGGAGCTTGTTGGATTTAAAGGCAAAATGTAGAAACAAGTGTTAATTTAGTGTTGTGGGTGAGAGTGCTCAATAATTGTAGCACAACGATGAATTAATACCTATTACCTCAACATATATCAGCAATATTCAAAAATTAATTTTATTGACTTCGCTAATTATTAACTCCCTATTCATATTTACAATGGGAATATTCTTTCAGGAAAATTGTCACGTTTCAATTGCACCCTCCATTCTAGTGCAGCCACTACAGCACCACTCAACAGAAGTTCAAACTTACAACTCAAAAAAAAATTAAGTGGCTTTTATTAAAAATATGGACTGAGGCCCTATTTGTTACGAATTTATTCACCATAGGCAGCACCTAACTTCTGATCCTCACATTCACCTTTCTTTGGTCCACTACTGCCACTTATCTCCAATCATTAAGTCATGATGTCAGCAAAACAAAAGATCTGATCATTGACTTCAGGAAGAAAGCAGGACACGCCCCTATCTACATCAACAGAGGTGAGGTGGAAAGGATCGAGAGCTTCAAGTTCCTAGGAGTGACGATAACCAACAACAACTGTCCTGGTCCTCCTGGATGTGACAGTCAAGGCAGCACAACAACATCTCTTCTTCTTCTTCTTCAGGCAGCTTAGCAAATCCAGCAAGTCCATAAGGACCCTCACTAACTTTTACAGGTACACCAGGAAAATCATTCTATCTGGGTGCCTGAAGGCTTGGTATGGCAACTGTTCTGCCCAGGACCGTAAGAAACTACAAAAAGTGGTGCGCACAGCCCAGGTCATCACAGATACCAACCCTCCATCCATGGACTCCACTTATACTTCTTGTTGCTGTGGAAAGGCCGCAAACATCATAAAAAAAAACCCTCCTATCCCGGTAATATTCTCTTCCCACTTCTTCTGTCAGGCAGAAGATACAAAAGCCTGAACATATGTACTAACAGGTTCATGAAGAGCTTCTTCCCTGCTGAATGGACCAGTCTAATTTCAAATAGAACATAGAACAATACAGCACAGAATAGGCCCTTCGGCCCACGATGTTGTGCCGAACTTCTATCCTAGATTAAGCACCCATCCATGTACCTATCCAAATGCCGCTTAAAGGTCACCAATGATTCTGACAATCTAATGTTGATTTTGCTTTGTGCACCTCCTGTACAGTTGTAACCCAGTACGCCTCACTTCGCCTAAACACCTTATGATCTGCCTGTACTGCTCACAAAAGAAACTTCTCACTATACTAAGATACATGTGACAACAATAAAACAAATCAAACAAGGCACAGGAGCAGAAGTAGACCATTCGACTCATCAAGTCTACTCTGGGATTATGCCTGATCTGATAATCCTTTACTCCGTTTTTCTGCCTTTTCTCACAACTCTTGATTCCCTCACTAATTAATAATCTGTCTAGCTCAGCCATGAATACACTTATTTGATCAGAACATTAAGTATAGGAGTTGAGACATCATGTTGCAGCTGTACAGGACATTGGTGAGGCCACTTTTAGAACACTGCGTACAATTCAGTCATCCTTCTAGAGGAAGAAGGATATTATTAAACTTTGAGACATTGCAGCAAAGATTTACAAGGATGTTGCTGGAACTGGATGGTTTGAGTTATAGGAAGAGGCTGAATAGGCTGGGGACTTTTTTTCCATGGACAGTCGAAGACTGAGAATTGACCTTATAGAGGCCATGAGGTACATGGATATGGTGAATACCAAGGCCATTTTCCAAGGGTTGGTGAATCAAAAACTAGATGGCACAGGTTCAAGGTGAAAGGGGAAAGATTTAAAAAGGCCCTGAGGGGTAATACTTCACGCAGAGTGTCCTGCATGTATGGAATAAGCTGACTGAGGAAGTATTGGAAGCTGGTACAATTACATTTAAAACGCATCTGGATGGGTATGTGAATAGGAAGATTTTAGAGGGATATAGGCCAAATGCTAGCAAATGTGACTAGGTCACATTCGGATGTCTGATCAGCGCAGATGAGTCGGACTAAAGGTCAGTTTCCATGCTGTGTGATTCTATAAACCTACAGAATCCTTTACCACGGCCCTAGCTTCTCCCAATAAAGGGAAACAGCCTTTCTGCATCTATCCTGTACATTCCCCTAAGAATTTTACTTTTCAATAAGATCTTCTCTCATTTCCCAAAGCTCCAATGAGCAAAGCTCAATCTCTCCTCCTAAGTAAACCGCTCCATATCCTGTATCAGCCTAATGAACGTTCTCTGGACCACCTCCAATACCAGTATATCTTTCCTTCGAAAAGTGAACCAAAACTATTCTCACGGTTCCAGCTATGGTCTGACAAGTGTCTTGTTTAGTTCTAGAAGGAATGACTCTATTTTTATACTCTATTCCTCTTGAAATAAAGGCCAGCAGACTATTTATTACCCTATTACTTGCTGAATTTGTATCCTTTTTGTGATTCATGCACGAGAACCTAAATTGCTTGGTGCTGCAGCTTTCTGAAGATTTTCTCCTTATGGAACTGATATCTCTCTTAACTCTTCCATTTCTCAAATGGGATTGAGCATGCTCCTCAAACATTTGCCAGGGTCAGATGCACCTGGTTCCCCTCACCTAGTGCACTGCATCCATTTCAGAAGCTGACATCCCTCAGATTCACACCTGTGTCTCTAAGGCTACCCTTGCAAGACAAGAAAGCACAGGTTACCAATGAAAGCTTAGGATTAGTCACCCACAGAGTGTGGAGCTTTAGCTGCTAGAGGGAGGTTTCAGAGATGGGTAGCATCTCTGATTCCCTGAATATCTGAAATGGTGAGGCTGGCACTGCGTCAGTGCAAGCTGACACCATTCATCTCTCAGGAGAAAGTGAGGACTGCAGATGCTGGAGATCAGAGCTGAAAATGTGTTGCTGGAAAAGCGCAGCAGGTCAGGCAGCATCCAAGGAGCAGGAGAATCGACGTTTCGGGCATGAGCCCTTCTTCAGGAATGAGGAAAGTGTGCCAAGCAGGCTAAGATAAAAGGTAGGGAGGAGGGACTTGGGGGAGGGGTGTTGGAAATGCGATAGGTGGCAGGAGGTTAAGGTGAGGGTGATAAGGTGAGGGTGATAGTGCTTGGGCCCATGATTTCTGTCATAAGACTCTGTAACCAATCTCCTTTACCCTCTCACCCTTCCCCACCTTCCCTTCTAACACATGCTCCTCCCTACTTACGTTTACAGTCTAAATCCTTGCCCATTTCTCTCTCCAGTTCTGAAGAAAAGTTATATTGGATTTCAAAATTTAACTCTGTTTCTCTCTCCACAGATGCTACTGCACCTGAGTTTCTCCAGCACTTTCTGTTTTTATTTCAGAGTGCTTACCTCTGCAATATAAGGAGGCATCGTCCAAAGAAGGCCTCAGGGTGACCAGGTTCAGAGTCGATGCTTAGAAAGTTCTTACAGTTGGCATTCGCCTTGGATGCATCTCTTCATTCTCCCAAGACAGACATACACCATCAATTTAGCAATCTCAAAAATGGGTATTAGTCTGAGAAATCTTTTACCCTGTAATTTGGTTGATGACCGAGTTGATAAAGGGGATTGCAAAGGCAATGGGACATCAGAGCATATTTCACTGACTGGAGACATCCTAGACATGGGTGACCTGAGATAAAAACAGACAGTGCTGTAGAAGCTCAGTATGCCTGAACTGAGCTCACGTCACCAGTCTAATATGACCCTTCTTCAGAACTGGCAGGCACGGTGGCACAGTGGTTAGCACTGCTGCCTCACAGCGCCAGAGACCTGGGTTCAATTCCCGCCTCAGGCGACTGACTATGTGGAGTTTGCACGTTCTCCCCGTGTCTGCGTGGGTTTCCTCCGGGTGCACCGGTTTCCTCCCACAGTCCAAAGATGTGCAGGTCAGGTGAATTGGCCATACTAAATTGCCCGTAGTGTTAGGTAAGGGGTAGATGTAGGGGTATGGGTGGGTTGCGCTTCGGTGGGGCGGTGTGGACTTGTTGGGCCGAAGGGTCTGTTTCCACACTGTAGTAATCTAATCTAGTAATCTAATCTAATCCAACTGAATGCTCAACCAATGAGACCACTATTCGATTAAGTAAGAATCAAGAGGAATGGAAACAGGGTTAAAATTAGAGTCAAACCAAGTACAGTACGAAATCCAGAGTGGGAAATAAAAAGACAGCAAGAAAGAAAATAAAAGGGACAGAAAGGAAATGTAAGAAAAAGATTCAAATTTATTATGTTTTAAATCACTAAGCATTTCCTTCATGCAGGAATGAGATTCCACAGTTTCTTTCTGGGCACAGAGAGCTTGATTAGCCCCGTATTAACAATAGTCACATTGTTAGAAAGGTATTGGCAACATCAATTACAAACTATTGTTTTCTCTAGCAATTTAGATGGGAATTAACATGTAAAATACAGCAACGTAACAGAAGCAATCGATCAAAAGGTTTGAGAGATTCATAACTCAGTGTATCTTTTTTAACCCTTGGATTTGTGGGAACTTTGCACATTACTAGCAACATGCAAACCCATTATCGTTCCAGCAAGATTTAGGTCAATAAGTTTCCAGTTAATCAGATCTTATGTTGTTTGTGTCCAAACATGGATTCCATTAGTGTACAATGTGCTTTTCAAGATTTCAATCTCCTACCCAAGTTCCTACTTAGCAAAAGTAATTAATATTTTATTCCATTTACATAACAACATTAAAGCTCTGAGTTGGCACATTTGCAATATAGTATGCCAGCTGACTCAGAGATTTTCACAGGGACTTGCCTGATGAGTAGGGGTGAGTTTGATGCAAACACTGATGTATGCTCCATCAGTTAGAATCATGTATTTGTCACTGGCTTGTACTATGCTTGGAAGGCTTTTTAAACTAACTCCCTAAGACCTCGATACATAAAGGAAAACGTCGTGGAGAAAACGGATAGGTCACAAGTTACAATGAACTCTTCAGAGCCTGACAGTTACATTAGGTGTTCAATATTAGGGTTTGACAATTTGGCACATCCAGAAAATAATGGCCAATCTAAACCAAACATCATTTTATAATGTTCAAAACTACCCCAAACACTACTGCATAAGATTCATATCATTTTCTAAAAAGGATGAATCAAATCTTCAACGGTTAAATTGATTTATCTATTCATACCCATTGTCAAGGCTACCGTTAAGTCTTTGGGCCTACTGCCCTTGCTGCAGATCCCTTTCAAACTCATTGGCTTGGCTACACTATCTTTTGCTTCATTCATTAATAGGATGTAAGTGATTGGCATTTATTAGAGTCTAGTATAGAGTGGTGCTGGAAAAGCACAGCAGTTCAGGCAGCATCCGAGGAACAGTAAAATAGACGTTTCGGGTAAAAGCCCTTCATCAGCAATACAGGCAGAGTGCCTGAAGGGTGGAGAGATAAATGAGAGGAGGGTGGGGGTGGGGAGAAAGTAGCATAGAGTACAATGGGTGAGTGGGGGAGGGGATCAAGGTGATAGGTCAGGGAGGAGGGTGGAGTGGATAGGTGGAAAAGAAGGTAGGCAGGTGGGACAAGTCATGGGGACAGTGCTGAGCTGGAAATTTAGAACTGGGGTGACAACTCTAATCTAGACTCTGGGTTTCCAGCATCTACAGTCATTGTTTTTACCTGATTGGCATTTATTGCTCATCCCTACTTGCCACGTCACCAACTTCTTCAACCACGGTTTGGGGTCGGTACACTGGTAAGGAGAGAATTTCCAATACTTTATAGTGAAGGAATGATAATACACTTCAAAGTCATGGATAATACATGACTTGCAGGAGGTGGTGCTCCCAGGCACTTTTCTTTGTGTAGGTGGTGGAGGTCTCAGGTTCGAAAGATGCTTTGTCAGATATCGTAGAAAAGATTCACAAGAATTATTTCAGGGATGAGGAACTTCAGCTGCATAGATAGTTTGGAGAAGTTGGGGCTGAGGTCCTTGGAAAAGAGTTTTGATTGAGATATTCAAATTCATGAGGGGTCAGGACAGGGCACACAAGGAAAATTTTTCTCATTGAGAGAAGGAAAAAGAAGAGGACACAGATTCTAAGCCAATTGTTAAAAGAAACAATGGACATTATTTTCGTGCACCAAACAGTTAGGATTTGGAATGCTGTGCTTGTGAGTGTGGTGGAGGCAAGTTCAATTGAGGAATTCAAGAGGGAATTGGATTATCATCTGTAAAGGAAAATTGTGCAAGCCTATATAGAAGATGCTTCTTTGGAGAACTGCTATAGACAAGATTGGTCAAATCTAGTAACTATTCTGTGAATATCTTGTAGATATGCATAATGGTACCACTCAGCACGAGTGGTGCAGACTGTTAATTTTTAAGGTAATGGTTTGATGCCAATCAAGTGGGCTGCTTTTTCTGAGATGATTTCAAGATTCAAGCATTGTTAAAGTCACACTCATCCAGCAAGTGGAGAAGTTTTAATAGAAATGTTCAAAATCATGATGGACTCAGATTGCAAGATCCTGGTTTAACTGGTGGAAGGGTTAAGAACTAGAAAGTATCAGTTTAATTTGTGTGTTGGAATTAGCTCAAATGGTATAGCGGTCCTTTCAGCATGCACAAAACAATGAGATTCATCTCCACATTCTCCTTCTCCAATTGGCATGCAGTGACTAGTGCAGTGCCACAGGGATCAATCCTAAGATCCCAGGTATTCACAGTATATGCTAATGATTCAGATGAGGGAACTAAATCTCTATATTTGAAGATGACTTAAAGCTGAGTGGGAGCTGTGAGCAGGATGCAGAGATGCTACAGTTCTGAGGAAGGGTCACTCAACCTGAAATGTGAGCTTTGAATATCTCGATCAAAACTCTTTTCCAAGGACCTCAGCCCCAACTTCTCCCAACTATCTACGCAACTGAAGTTCCTCTCTCTGTTGATGCTACCAGACCTGCTGAGTATTTCCAGCAGTTTCGGTTTTTGCTTCAGTGCGATTTGGACAAGCTCAGTAAACGGTCAAATGCATGGCTGAATCAGTATCCCTGTAATGTAAATAAACATAAAGTTATCTACTTTGGGAGCAAAACAGGAAGGAGGATTATAATCTGAATCACTATATAAGAGAGGGGTATGTGCAATGAGACCTGGGTGTCCGCATTCAACAGTTACTGAAGCATGCAAATGCTGTAGACAGTCAAGAAGACAAATGGTATGTTAGTCTTCATCGCAAGAGATTGGAGTTCAGGAGCAGGAATGTCTTGCTGCAACTATATAAGGTCTTGATAAAACCATAGCTGGAATATGATGTGCAGTTTTTGAAGGTTTACCAGGCTCAATCCTGAATGGCAGCACTCACATATGGAGAGATTGAATTGGTTAGAGTTCACAAGAATGAGGGGGTTCTCACAGAAATCTATAAAGTGCTAACAAGACGAGGAAAGATGGATGCAAGAAGGATGTTCCTTATCGGGGAGTCCAAAACCAGGGGTCATAGTCTAAAGATACGGGATAAACCATTTAGGACTGAGAAGAGAATTTGTTTTCACCCAGATAGTGATCACCCTGTAGAATTCACTACCATTGAAAGCAGCTGAGGCCAAAACATTTATGATTTCAAGGAGTTAGATATAGCACTTGGGCCTAAAGGGATCAAAGGATATAGGGGAAAAGTGAGAACAAGTTATTGAGTTGGAGGATCAGCCATGATCATACTAAATGGAATAGCAGAGTTAGAAGACTGACTGACCTACTCTTCCTCCCATTTTCTATGTTTCTATTAATTTAAAATGGCTGGCAAAATCAGAGTGACACAAGGAAAAGCCTTTTTATGCAGCAATTGGTTAGAATCCAGAATGCATTATCTAAAGGTGTGGTGAGAGCAGAAACACATTGGAGCTTTCAGAGGGACATTGAATAAGAGCCAGAACAGTAACAATCCGCAACACTGCTGGGAATGGGCATGGGAGTGGGATTAACTGACATACTTTACAGAGAGCCAGCATGGAAACAACAGGCTGAAGGGCCTTATTTTATGCTGTGATGATTCCTTGGTTCTTGTGAGATGAAAGGCAGATGTTCTATTGTCATAGAATTACAGAATCCCTACAGTGTGGAAAGCGGTCATTCGGCCCATTGAGTCTGTATCAACCCTCTGAACAGCATCCCAATCAACCTCACCCTTCAACTCTATCCCCATTACCCTATTTGTACTATGGCACTTTCCTGATGAAGAACTTATACTCGAAATGTCGATTCTCCTGTTCCTCGGATGCTGCCTGACCGGTTGTGCTTTTCCAGTGCCACACTTTTCGACTTTGATCTCCAGCACCTGCTGGAGACTTTGGTCTCTTATGGCCAATCCACTTTATCTGCAGATCTTTGGACACCAGGAGGAAACTGGAGCACACAGAGGAAACTCACGCTGAAACAGGGAGAACTTGCAAACTCCATGCAGGCAGAATTAAACCCAGATCCCTGGTGCTGTGAAGCAGCAATGTTAATCACTGTGCCACCATACCTCCGCCCCCCCCAGATGATGGTTATTATTAGCACCCCTATCCCCACCTTCAGTAGATTTTCAGAGTGAAAAGTGCTTGAAAACACCCCAAACAGCCAGGGTCTGATGAAAAACTTGTGCCTCCTTGTTCTGGACTCATTCCACCACCATAATCAGCTTTGCTCTATCTTCCTCTCGAGTCCTCTGCCCAAAGGCAAGTCCAACAACAGAGTAGCCGCACTGGTCGGGCAAGGAGACAAGTACTGAACCAGCCTTCCTAGAATAGTGTCAAACTCCCTGCTGCTGACACCAGACTGATTTGCAACAGCCAACTGGCTTCCTGAGGAGTCTGAGACACTGTGGCAACATGCACGTTGTGGCCTGGAGCAATTGATATTGACAGTATTATACAATAAGGCTTTTGCCCGAAACGTCGATTTCGCTGCTCGTTGGATGCTGCCTGAACTGCTGTGCTCTTCCAGCACCACTAATCCAGTATTATACAATACTAAACTTCATGTTGTGTAACCTGACAGAATTAATTAACAACTCAGAGTAAAAAATTGGGTAACAATTGTAATAGGATCAAATTTTACATCCAGTTTGAAAGTGAGAACTGTGGGTCTAAGATTATCGTACAGACTTTGTCTTTCAGTTCTTGCACTTTCTAAAACTATGGACTGAAGTGAGAAAGAACTGTTTTAAAAACAGGGATTTACAAGGATGCCTGAATGTTTTGAAAGCTAGCTTAAAGGTTCACCTTTTGTGAACCAGCAACATGCATACAATTTGAAGCCTAGGGGTTGTTTACAAGTGAAGTTGATTAGTTTGTGGACAAGGGACCAGCTATCAATGACAAAAATACTCTGAATGCCAACAACTAGGGGACTGGTTGTCAGGTGGCTAAACAGCTTGGGCTGTGAACCAGACAGAAGGATGCTACATCAGACTAGAAAAGAAAACAGGTCTGCAGTCGCCAGGAAACTCTCTCTCTGTTCTCTCAAGTAAGCTACTTAAAACCTGAGAAAACCAGCTTAACCTTCTTTCAGCAGGTGCACAAGTTGTGACTTTGCGCTGGATAAGTCAAATACCTTCATTAAGTTAAATGCCACTCTATGCAAACCAGTGGAAGCATTAAAAAAAAAGGTCGAGGAGAAATCTATGAATCAGTGAGAATCAAACGAAAAGATCTTCTCAACAAAGACTTTTGGGGTTTCCCTCCACCCATGTTTTTTCTCCCCCAGTTTACGTCTGTTGGCTATGGACAAAGGGGAGTTTAAGATGTAGATATGTTGGACTAGGATGAACAAGGTCAGAAGTCACACAATACCAGGTTATGGTCCAATGGATTTTCTTGAAATCATGAATTCTCACGGCACTGCTCCTTCATCAGGTGAAGTGAAGTACAGAGGCACACAATTTATAGGGAAAGAGATCAAAAGATCGCAGAAATGGTGAGAGGAGCAAGTTGAAAGGCTTAACAAGTCTCTGCAGGTAATCAGAAGTGTCAGGTGGTGTGAGTAAAGTGTCAACAGCTGAATAGCAAATGAAGGGATGACCTATGTTCTGATTAATTGAGGCAGAGAGATAATTCCAAAAAATTAAAAATAAGAGAGTGCTGGAGACTATGAATTCTGTGTCTATGCGCTTCTCTTCACTTCAGTGATCTGAAATAAACCTGTTGGACTATAACCTGGTGTCATGGGAGTTTATGAGGTTTAGAGCTTTTATTTGTAGGGTTAGAGCCCTCACTGTATTTAGTTATTTTTATTTCATTCTTTGATCAATTTTGGTTCTGTGAACTGGGAACTGTGAGTAGCTGCTTGTGATAAAAAGAGGAGATCTAGCAAGCTTTTGTTTATTTGTGAGACCAGACCAAATTTCAGGTTGGTTCCTGATCAAAATCAGGAACTGGGAAATGGTTCCAACAAATCTAGAAAAGACATTATGTTCAAGCAGATGACAAATGTTGAATGGTAACTGAGGCCTCATAGAGGAGGTGATCAGTCTATCAGAAAGTGGTCAGTGTTTAAATTGGGTTTTAACATCCATTTTTTTATGAAAAAGGAATCTGGCTGTTCATGTCGCAGCGTAAAGATTTGAAAGCTTCCTGCCTAACCTTCCTTCTCAGCTCTTAGAAGCTCAGAGAGTAGAAAGCTACGTTATATATATTAATGCCTTGATGGACATCTTCAGAAATCCAACCAAGAAACCATCAATTCTGCCTGTGGAACAACAAATCACTTACGTAATATGACCAGTTTTGTTATTTTCTTTTAAATTATGCCTTATCTGTATTTGTTTGTCTGTCTGTATTGTGTGTAGACAGAGCTGAAAACAAAGGTCTTTGATGTTAAAACGTAGACCAATTAGATTACTCTGGTATCAGGAATTGATTTTTCAGAGATTCTGGGATTGGTTATTCTGTTTAGAAGCCATTTTGGTCAATTTTGGAGTGTCTTTTAAGGCTTTAAATTTTACCATGTTACGAATACAGAGATAGAAAGGCTATTTTGTTTCAACTATCTATCGCCATTTCATAACAGTAAAGTTTAGCTGATTAATTTAATTGCTTACCTGTGGTAGGAATCTATTTACCTGTAATAATGATTCTTCTTCATTAAAGAAACCTGGTACATGCTTTCTATCAACCAGCAGATTTTTTAAAAACTTGGAATATGCACATGCGGTGCCATAGCCCTACAGGGCTATGAACTAAGATTTTGAAATGGAATCAGGCTGGATCACTCTTTTCCCAATGGTGCTGTACACAATGGACCATACAATCTCCTTTGCTTTTTTTTCACGCTTCTACAATGCCCACTAGTTATAAATGCATTTGTTTCAAACGAAAATGTCTGAACATCTCCTTTCAAAACATTTACCAAAGTGTATTTTCTTGTACTTTGCTTATTTGCATCTCACGCATGCAGAAAAAAAATGCTAAACTTCATTCGTTGTCCCTGTAAAATGGGATTATGCGTGAACAAAACAGAAAAATTATGTTGAACAGATATACAAATTTGGTTGGAGACCACACTTCACAGTACTGTGTGCAGTCCCAGTCTTCACCCTACAAAAGGGATGCAGACACTGGAGAAAGAGCACAAAAGATTTACAAGGATGAACTTAGAAGTTATGCCCATCAGGAATAACCATACAGGTTGGGGCTCTTTCTCTTAAAAAAAAATCAGGGTTGACCCCTAATAGAGGTTTGTAGATTATCAAGGGGCTTGATAGGAAAACACAAGAAAAATTATTACACTTGTCAGAAAGCCTAAAACCAAGAGGTACAAATATAAGACAATCACAATTAAATCGATTAGGGAATTCACACGAAACGGTTTTTAACCAGAGGGCGGTGAGAATGTGTATGAGTAGTTGAGGAGATTGTCAGATGCATTCCAGGAAAACTAACAGGGTAGCAAAACAGAAGAGATTATACTAACGAAGTTTAATGGGGAATTGGAGGGTGGGAGCAGGCTTTAATAGAGCTTAAATCCCAGCAGTGCCCATGTGGGCGAAGGGCCTGATTCTATACTATCGTTTACATAATTCTTAATCAGTCAACTGTTAGAAATTTGTGGCAAAACTGCACCCTACAATAAATTTTTATGTACGTGTTCTCCAACATTTGAGAAATAGTATTTTAAAAACGTTTAGTGAACGTTTTAAACTCATTCATATTTTATCAAATTAAAAATTCGTTGGCTTCGCTGGGTAAATGCCCAGCCTTTAATCCTCTCTGAAAGCCCTCCTAGTGTTTTCACATAATATACAAAAAAAATTAATTATTAAGAATTAGTTCTTGTTTCACCTGGTTGTCATCGCGACCGTGGTCTTTTCGATGGAGATGAAAAGCTTTGAAGCAATTCTGGCACCTGCTCCTGTCAAAAATATTCGCCTCGAACTTTAAGCAAGCCACTGCGCTGACAAAAGGCATCGCCCCCGAATACTCACTTGGGGCCATAGGAAAATAAGAGATAAAGTTGCTTTTTGTTTAAAAACAAAGCAATTTTTTGGTGATCTTGCCCCACGTCCCTTCAACCGAAGACCAGGACAGAAAACTCCACACGAGAGGCCAGTTGCACAAATGTCAGCGCAACATTTCTGCATTATTTGGCTGAATTTCTGCATTATTTGGCAGGAAATGCAACAAATCTTCAACTTTCCATGTGGAAAACCAGCTACAAACACTGCACTCGGAGAACTTGTCCGCACCAAACCTGAAGCAACAACATTCCGGTCATGAAACTCCTAGAAAAATAATCCCCAGCATTGCAAAATGCAGTTCTTAAAAGATATGTTTGTTGTACACGGTGACTGACAGTTCCCTACAGTCCATGGTGGGAAGGGGAGTCCGTAATCAAACAAATTGCAGCATTTCAAGAGTTTCACCACAAGTGTTGTTTCCTTCGGAGGCTAACAAGGTTTCCAGCAAAATCGCATCGATTAAAACTACCCGTGACTCCTTCTGGAAAAGACGCGTCGCTTTCTGAGACACGTTTTAAGTTGTCATCTAATACATAACTTGCAGCTCATGGTACCTTACGTTGCGGCTCTCATCATTCCCCTGACTGCAGAGTGACGGTCCTACTTGGAGGTTGCATCTGCGTTGGCCGCCGAATTGTGGCCAGGACCCACCCCCACGGCCGGTCACGCAGCACACTGGTGCTGAGCAGAGGATTTTTGTTTTAATAAAGTAGTTCTAAATATGTTATGACACACCCCTTTAGCAGGTGACACTTAAAACCAGGCTTTCTATCTCAGAGGTAGGGACGTTACCGCTACAAGAAACACCCTTCTTTCCCCCCCCCAAGCTGCTGAGGCGTCAGGTGCACTGATATCCCTCCTCTCCCCGCCCCCTCCTTAAAGATACAGTGAAAAGGGAAGAACTGGCAGCTTTAGTCTTATTCGATTATTTCAAGAGGTCCCAGTCATTGCAGACAGGAATGAATCAGCTCCTCTAGGGTCCTGCAGGTAGGGATGGTGCCAGTGCAAGACTTCCTTTTCTCCCAGGATCAGCGGTGGAGGTGGGCACTTGGTTTATAACAATCTCATCCACCTGGGAGGATCACCATAAATTCCATTATCTTTTCTGATATCTCACATTCACTATCTCTGCTTTGTACTCACCACCCACACCTCTATTCATAGAAATATACAGACATTAGAAGCACAGCTAATCATCCAATGGCAGCACGGTGGCACAGTGGTTAGCACTGCTGCCTCACAGCACCAGAGACCCGGGTTCAATGCCTGCCTCAGGTGACTGACTGTGCAGTTTGCACATTCTCCCCGTGTCTGCATGGGTTTCCTCCGGGTGCTCCGGTTTCCTCCCACAGTCCAAAAATGTGCAGGTTAGGTGAATTGGCTATGCTAAGTTGCCCATAGTGCTAGGTAAGGGGTAAATGTAGGGGTATGGGTGGGTGGTGGGTCGGTGTGGACTTGTTGGGCCAAAGGGCCTGTTTCCACACTAAGTAATCTAATCAAAAAAAAACCCAACTCTTGTTCCTGTTTTGTCCCCTTTAGCTCTAAGAAATGTAGAAGATAGGAGCTGGAGTAGGCCATTCAACTCCTCCAGCATACTCTGCCATTCATAATATCATGGCTGATCATTGAGCTCAAAACCCAGTCCTACCCCAGAGCACAACCCCCCCCCCCCCCCCCCCCCCCAATATCCCTTGATTCTTTTAGCTACAACACCAAATCTCTAACACCTTAAAAACATTTAATGTTTTGCTGTCAATCCTTTCCTGTGACAGACAATTCCATAGCCTCACCACACTCACTCCTAAATAGCCTACCCCACAACCTTACATTATATCCCCAGTTATCAGGAACACTGTTGGAATGTTTTAGATTATGAGATTACCCCCTAATTTTCTAAACTCCAGTCCTAACTGATCCAGTCTGTCTTCAGAAGTCAGTCCTGCCATCCCAGGAATCAGTCTGGTCACTACAACCTGCAACATCTTTTCAACTCACTCCAAACCCTGACACCACTAACTCATCATATCCACAATATTGCTGATTCACTTGGTCAGGACACCTCTTCACTTATATCACAGAAGTAACTGTGCCTACTTGCTTTCAACTCACACCTACCTCTCTTAGTCCATAAGAGAAACAGCATACTGAAAAGCAGGTTCAAAACAGGTACTGTAGCACCTGTTATTCAGCTCCTCACGCCTTATGTGACGAGGGTCCTGACTTGCTCGGAATTCCTGTGCAGGGCCTGGACTTGTAATCTAATCTAATCAACTGCACTTATTGTGCCAGGAAGCCCTGAGTGAAAGCTATCCACCTTGATTTGACCAAAGACTGAAATAACAAAAGGCTGGTATCTCTGGCTGAGGGGATAAAAAAATGCAAAAAGGAAGGTAAGGTAATTCGAAGAGGATTTTGTGAGCATTCAGGAAGGTTCAGAGTGTGAGGGTGTTATGAAAAAAAGTGAAGAGCCCAGGAATGCAGCCTGGTTCAATTTATGAGCTGGGAATGTGTTCCGGTGCACAATGTCCTTGTTACTGCACTGTTGTTGGTGCAGCACTGAAATGTGGATGCACCCTCTAAATGCATCTTGAAATGCCATGAGGGTTCTGAGAGGCTGTTATGTCAGATGTCAAAGTCATGGACATGGAATGAATGTGGTCAGTGTCCAGAGCATATCCTGAAATGTTGATATCTGGCTTCCAGCTTAGAGCATACTCAAATCAAGCAGTGACCTGAATCTGCCAGTTGCTCACTGCAGTTTCCTTGTTGAGTTTTCTATGTCGTGCTTTTTTGGTGACTTTGGCGAGATGGAAGGCTGAACATTAATGAGTGACTTGGGCTGTTAACAAGGCATTAATACCAAACTAACAACTTGCCGTTGCCTAGCATAATCACGGATGGAATGAATTGATCTCAATGTTAAAAAGGGTCTTGTCACACATCATCCAATTCTGCCAGATATTTTTGCCATAATCTGCTACTCAGACTCCAATAACATTTTGAACACAGCCAAGAATTAGGACTTTACCAGTTTTCCCATTCATGGAAATTCACTGGTGTCCCACTGCACAGGTTTCTTGCTGTTTCCCTCCTTGAAATAGTCTGGGGTGCGGGTTGCAGTGAGAAAAAGAGAAGATGCGAAACAATGGGGCAAAGAGGTACAGAAATCTATTGAATAAATGCAATCTGCCACATTTAACCAGGTTTCCTGAGAAGAGAAGAAATTTCTTCAAAAGATTTTGAATCTTTGGAAATTCTCCAGCAAATGCTCATTCATTTAGAGATCATTTAACATAGGATGCCAAGAGAACGGAGGGATGACGATAATGCAAGAAAATACAGGCAAGGCAGATTAGCCATATCCGTACTGAATGATGAAGCAGTTCAAAGAGCTATTGGCTGACTTCTACTCATATAATGTATTCATTCATAAATATATGTTTTAATAAATCCTTAAATGGTAAGTATCAACATTGCAATTCTCTTGATGGCCTATAGAGCACTATATCAGATTGAAGCTCAGCAAAACGTAAACCAAAACATGTTAAATGACTGCAGAACTCTTCCCTAGCTTTTTGCCCTTGATCCCCATATTAAACTGCACCCATATCCACAATATTTTACTTTGTAACATCAACTGAAAGAATATTCCAGACAAAATGTCAGTGAGGTGAAACAACACCTTTTACACCAATCCAATCCAGTGTGTCTTCTTTATTAAAAGTAACATTGCTGGAAATACTCAGTAGGTTTGGCAGCATCCCTCTTCCCTTTATTCCCTTAAAATTTAACTCTTGATGATGTGCATTAGCATTTCAGTTTTCTTTTTGTTCAACTATTCAGAGTTACAACAACACAATACCTAAACGCAACTTGGAAAATAGGTTAGTCAATACTATGATCAATATTTTCTTCTTTTAAATCAAATTTTCAGGTTCAAATGTCTCCTTCAACTGGCCACAGACCCAAAGCCCTATTCGGTTTTGTAAGGGTGTGATGTTCAATGTTACAAGATTGTCTTTCGTAACCCAAGAACATCTAAAACACACTACAATCTACTAAGTATTTTTAAAATGTTGTCACTGCTGTAATGGAGAAAACATGACAACCAATATGTACACAGAAACATCCCACAACCATAATGAGTTTATGACCAGATCTTTTTTTTCAAATGTTAGTAAGAAGATTCATGTAAACCAAACCACCAAGGCAAACTCCCTTCTTTTTTTTTCAAGTTGTGGCATTTTTTAAAAAAAATTGGCCTTGTTGAACTCTGTCAGTATTAGAGTACATATGGATCTATGTTCTCATCACAAGTGGGACAGGAGACCAATTTTTTAAAAAAGAGTCATAACTGCCCAGCACCAAAACTTACAGGTAAAATTGCCATTCAGAAATCTAACTAACCTTACGAGCTAACTAAACTGGATTTGGAAAATGTCAAATAACAGTTTTGGGTGGGAAATAGTGGGGAAATTATTCATTAAAAGTTACGTGACCTCACTCACCCAAAAGAATATTCAAAAAAACTTAAGGCATCAGTATCAGTCTGGCACAAATTAACATTTTTTCCACACATTATTCAATAACACTTTACCCACAACAAAAAGCAATAGCACATTATACGTAATTTTTCTTTTTACGAAATGAAATCAATAGCAATCATAGTAAATCTCTCGGTACATCAGGATATCAAACGGAAGTATTTACGTATAGATTTTTCTGCAAAACTCCACTTTCTATAAGACATTTTCACAAATCTTGTTTTTAATCTGCAGTAATGCATCCAAAGAGAATACACATATTTCTGCTGTGTGGCTTCAAAGTTTTCTAAGCTGACATGGAAAAATCATCAGAATCAGACGCAAGGCACACACTATGAGATATAATGGTCACACAGAAGAACCTCATTACTTTTCTGCTAAGACAATAAAGATGTTGACAAATAACAGGGAACATTTACATGACAACTTAAAGTACTGGATCGTACAGGTCTTATCAAAGTAAGCAGCTGGCATTTCAAGAGACAGGTTAAGGATGCAAATAATCAAGTCTGAATCAAGATTAAGAGAACTGTTACAGGTCACTGTCACACAACAATGAATCTGAAAGTAGCAATCCAACAGGTGCCTTTAAAAGTGGGCTGGATCGATGTACGGTGAAAAAAAGTTGAAAGCTCCAGAGGTATCATTATTGCATAATTTGTGCATTTCAGGATCTATAGGCAGCGGTGAGAGAAGTAAGACGCAGTTCACATGAGAAAATCTGTAATTTGGGACAGATGAGGCTAGGCAGGTCAAATGGCCTTTGCCACTGAAGACTTTGTTGTGTAACTATTCAATAAGCTTCTATAAATGGTTATTAATCACAGTAAGACTTCACACATATGACAGTATCCAGACCTTGAGGGTAGAAAACAAAGTGTGGTGCAATGCATTGAAGACTTCGGCAGTTTGAAGAACAAATGAGCTCCACAAATATGATCATCAGATTCAACAGTCCCTTTTAAGAAACAAAATGTTCCTAAAATAAAATATCTTAGTATGTGCCACTGTCACTTATTAGTTCCACTATATTCCCAAAAAGAAGCTATTGTGACTTAAGCATCTTCCCCTGAAACGGAATGACTTGGCAATGTCTAAGCATAGCCGATCACAATCAACATCCAGCTACAGTGCATCTCTGTAGATAGAGATCTAGGATTGTTGATTACTCAGTTCCAATAGTGACAAAGTGACACTTTATTCACTTTTTTGGTATTTCTTTGAATTACCACTCCCCCCCTAGTTTTCCTGTCCGTTTTCTTCTCTGTGATTTTGTGGTCTTGCCTTTTGGGGGGTTTTTGACCTGATCATGTGAACTTTTCCATTTCTTTCCCTTCTGATTTTTCACACGTGAATGTAGGGCAGATGTCAGTGAAGAGATTCTGGAAAACAAAGAGGAACATAAGCTTCAGTCTCCAAGATGTTGTCAGGAGGCCTCAATCTATTAAGTGGCATCTTGAAATGTGTCCTGCTTATTGTAATGCAAAAAAAAAACCCAATTCTCTACACATTAAAACCTTTGTGTTTAAAAGTTGCTATTCGAGACTTATCTGTGCCACAAAATTGATATGCAGTAAGATGGGAAAGACAGTGATATAGCAATGATGACAGTACACCAGTAATCTGGAGGCCCAAGCTAATACTCTGGGAACAAGCATTCAAATCGCTCTATGGCAGCTCGTGGATTTTAAACTCAATGAGTAAATGTGGAATTCTAAATCTTGGTTCAGGTGTCAAAAAAAAAAGTGACTATATAAAAATCCATATACCCTTTATGAAAGGATATCTGTTGTGCCTAACCAGGCTGGACTACATGCGATCTTATATTCAACACAATGTGGTTGATTCTTAACTGCCCTCTCCAATAGCCTAGCAAGCCACATAGCTCAAAAACATTTAGAGATGGGTGACAACCATGGTAACAACACATTAAAGAATGAATGAAGAAAGTCAAAGAGGTAGGCCCCAAGAATTTCAGCCCATACAGGGACTAAATCCAGGTACCTGCATCATTAAGTGCCACAATACACGATTTGAGCTAAACAGACCTAACAAAAATCAATTTGCTTCAAATATGCCAATTGAATTACAACTGTTCTGTGCCATTCACACTGCTTAATTCAAATTACAAAGAGAAAGCAACTTTCTAAAAGTACAAAAGAGCGCATAGAATTACAGACTGCACAGGAATTTTATGGGGAAAAGCAAGTACAATAAAAACAGAAAATGATAAAAAGAAATTCAAATCAGCAGTGTCCTCAAAGAGATCTTGTCAGAACTCTGTTGAGTTTTATAATGATTTTAAGCTTTTTATTTTAAATGCTCAGCATTCGCAGCAGATGGTTATTGAAGTAGGCGCAGTGTCTATTTGCTCAAATGATTAACCCATTAATAATCCATAAGGTTACAGTGAAACTAAATAGAGGCATTCAAATTCATGTAAAGTTTAGATAAAGTAATAAGGATAAAGTGTTTGCATTGGCAAGAGAGTTGGTAATGTTAAGTTACATATTTAAGGTGACTGGCAAAAGAATAAACATGACCATAGACAGGGATTCAGAATGCCTGCGTGTGGGGTGGCAGTTTCAGTCATGGTTTTAAAAAGAGAATTGGAAATGCACTTCAAGATTAAAAATAAAATTGCAGCCTTATGTGCAAAGGCAGGAGCAATGGAAATATCTGCATTATTCATGCAGAGAGTCAGCATTGTTTTACAGGACAAATGGCCTCCTCTGTGCTTAACCATTCTATGAATCCTTGAAAATTTACCAACTTCCAACAATCATAGAGTCAGAGAGCTGTACAGCATGGAAACAGACCCCTCAGTCCAACTCATCCATGCCGAGTAGATATCTGAAATTAATCTTGTCTCATTTGCCAGCATTTGGCCCACATCCCTCTAAATCCTTCCTGTTCACATACCTAGCCAGATACCTTTTAAAGGTTAGAGCTATACCAGCTCCACTACTTCCTCTGATAAGTTATTCCATACACACACCACCCTCTGTATGAAAATGTTGCCTTTTTAAATCTTTCCCCTCTCATCTTAAACCTATGCCCTCTGGTTTTGGAGTCTCCTAGAGTCATAGAGATGTACAACATGGAAACAGACCCTTCGGTCCAACCTGTCCATGCCAACCAGATATCCTAACCCAATCTAGTCCCATCTGCCAGCACCTGGCCCAAATCCCTCCAAACCATTCCTATTCATATACCCATCCAGATGCCGCTTAAATGTTGCAATTGTACCAGCCTCCACCACATCCTCTGGCAGCTCATTCCATACACGTACCACCCTCTGCGTGAAAACGTTGCCTCTTAGGTCTCTTTTATATCTTTCCGCTCTCACCCTAAACCTATACCCTCTAGTTCTGGACTCCCCGACCCCAGGGAAAAGACTTTCCTATTTACCCTATCCATGCCCCTCATAATTTTGTAAACCTCGATAAGGTCACCCCTCAGCCTCTGACGTTCCAGGGAAAACAGCCCCAGCCTGTTCAGCCTCTCTCTGTAGCTCAGATCCTCCAACCCTGGCAACATCCTTGTAAATCTTTTCTGAACCCTTTCAAGTTTCACAACATTTTTCCGATAGGAAGGAAACCAGAATTGCATGCAATATTCCAATAGTGGGCTAACCAATGTCCTGTACAGCCGCAACATGATCTCCCAACTCCTGTACTCAATACTCTGACCAATAACGGAAAGCATACCAAATGCCTTCTTCACTATCCTATCTACCTGCGACTCCACTTTCAAGGAGCTATGAACCTGCACACCAAGGTCTCTTTGTTCAGCAACACTCCCTAGGACCTTATCATTAAGTGTATAAGTCCTGCTAAGATTTGCTTTCCCAAAATGCAGCACCTCGCATTTATCTGAATTAAACTCCATCTGCCACTTCGCAGTTCATTGGCCCATCTGGTCAAGATCCTGTTGTAATCTGAGGTAACCCTCTTCGCTGTCCACTACACCTCCAATTTTGGTGTCATCTGCAAACATCTGCTACCACCCTATTCATGCCCCTCATGATTTTATAGATTTCTATAATGTCACTCCTCAGCCTCTCCAGGGAAAACAGCCCCAGCCTATTCAGCCTCTCCCTGTAGCTCAAACTCTCCAACCCTGGCAACATCCTTGTAAATCTTTGCTGAACCCTTTCAAGTATCACATCTTTCCTGTCACTGTGAATGCAGTATTCCAAAAGTGGCACTCCAAAGATCCCCCTAACCTCCGTAGCCTTTAATCCTCTTAGCAAACAAGAACTTATCTATGTCAGTTTTAGACATATGAAATGACCTGGCCTCCACAAGCCTTCTGTTGCAATGAATTCCACGGATTCAGCACCTTCTGGCCAAAGAAGTTTCTCCTTACCTCCATTCTAGAGGACCTTCCTTTTACTCTTAAGTTTGTGCCTTTGGGTTCTCGTCTCTCCCGCCAATGGAAACATCTTCCCAACGTCCACTCTGTCCAGACCGTACCATAATTTGCCTTTCCAAATGCAATACCTCACATTTATCTAAGTTAAACTCCATCTGCCATTCCTCGGCCCATATGATCAAGGTCCTGCTATACTCTGAGATAACTTTCTTCATTGTCCACTACCACCAATTTAGATGTCATCTGCAAACGTTCTAACCATACCCCTTCTATGTCCACATCCAAATCATTTCTGTATTCAAAAAGAAATTCCCCCGAATTTTTTTCAGTGATCATTTTAAATTGATCACTCTTCGCCACATGCTCCCCAACTAGAGAAAACTGTCTTTCTCTATTCATGCTTGCATTGCCCTCAGTAGTAGTTAGATTTATTGAATCTCCTAATCCTTCAGTATTATGGAGAAACTAGTCTCTCATCATACCATAAGCATCTCATCCTCTTGCATCAATCTATTTAAGATAATTTCACTACTTTTCAATACTACACCCTCTGAAGTAAATCTTTGTGCTTTGTCAGTGGTTTTAAATAATTTCTTGGCAGATAACTTGTGGGTAGTGCCTCTGCCTCTGAGCCAGGAGATCCAGTTTCAAGTACCACTTCAAGACTTGACCAAGAAAGGTACATTCATAACTTGGACAGACAGGTTTGAATACCATCTTATAACTACATCCAACACACCATAGGTAGGAGGAAAGGGGAAAGAAACTCGGTCAGAAATCAACAGCAAACAACTGCAATGCATTGCCACGCATAATCATGAACCAACACTGAAGTCTATGTTCACTAATACCCCTTCAGGACAAAGTACCTGGAATAAGAATCGATTTGAGTGACTTGTTGGCCTGCATTGTTGTTTTTAATTATTTATTCACAGTACCCCTCGTATCTTTACTCTCTATCTATTCTATTCAGGAGAAGTTCCCATTTTATCGAAGTGAATTGCCTCAATGAATCTGGTAAACCACTTAACCACCGAGTCCACAGGTTTTATGACTTCATCTTACACATTGCTGCACTTTCCTTTGATATCAGCAATACCATTCTACCCCACCTCAGCCCAATTAACCCCCCCACCCTACAATTCAGTTAATTTTCAAAGAACCAACTCTTGCTTCACAAGGTTCTATCTTGATTTGTTTGATGTATAACCTCCAAGAAAACAACTATGTTCACACTTCCACTAACATTCACGATGGACAAATGAAATATTTCATGGTTTTGCCCCTTGATCCCACATATTTTGACTCCCTTTTCATTGCAAAGAGCATCTCCCTTTCTAACTTTTCTTTATTTATGCAGGCACTAGCTTTTATATTATCTAAAAAATTTTGTTTTACATTTCATTTTAGCCCTTCTAATTTCCTTTCACCCCAACCAATTAAACTTTCAATGATTCTCAATGTTTTAAACCTCATTTTTAAAGACTCAATTTTTAAATCAATTTTATTTGGGTCAATGGGGAGGAATCATTGATTTTGTGCTCTTGATTTTTTGAAGATTTTATGGTACAGTTGTTTGCTACCTTTTCTGATCCCTTCTAACCTTGTTGAACTTTGCCTTTCTTCCCCCTTTACCATCCTTATCTTTGACTCAGTCTGATCTTTTCTCTCCTCTAAACCCAATGAAGGATCAGGTCCTCAAATATTTCACCTACTTTGCAGACATAATGGGTTCAGCTCCTTTCCTTGGTAAGGGATTGTCTCTTTTCACGTTCAGATCATCTTTCTTCACCGTCTGCTCTTCCTCAGCGTCTTCAGGCTTCAAAGGTAATCGACAAAAAAAAAACAGAGTCCTATTTGGTAACATGAGAATAAAATCACATTTGAAATGCTAACGCAAACACTCAATCATAGGTAGCAGTGAGAGATGAATCATAATCTCCAGCATTCAGTACAATGTCTTCAATTTTGTGCTTGAAGAGCAAAAATGGAGCAAATGCTTTTGAGATTGGTTTCATTTCAGATAAAAAATGCAGCAATGAAAAGTCTAGCAACTAAAACTTTGCTCAAGCATTATTAAGAAAAGCTGGGGCTTCAGATCTGGAATCCCATCCTTAAAATTCCCACATTTCAACAATATTCTGCTCCTTTAAGAAACTTCTCAAAAGCAACCTCTTTGTCTAAACTTTTCATCACCTGCCCAATTAACTCATGTTGTTTGTGTCAGATTTTTGGCATCAAACATTGTTTTAGCAATGTTCCTGTGATGTGCCATGGAATATTTCATGATGTTAATGGTGCTGTATCAAAACAAATTGTTGATTTAACTACTGTTTTTGCAGCAAAGTTCCTATTGTAAATTCCATCATGCATTCAGAAAATTTTGCATTGACATCTGGAAGGCAAAAGGAGCTTGTATTTATGTAGAACTTTAAAAAAATTTACTCACAGCATTCCAAGGTGCCTTGCGGCCACTTTTAAAATGCTGATACAGTTGTAATGTAAGGAAATGTTGCAAACAATTTAGGTACAATAGGAAGGAAGAATGAGGCAAATGGACACTTGATTTATATGATATTGGTTGACAGATAAGCACTGGTGACTAGGGGGGGGTGGAATCTCAACTACTTTCTTTAAACAATACCTTGGGATTTTTAAAAATACATCTGAGGGGGAAATCAATGTGCTGATTTTAATATTCAAAATGATGACACCCACTGTGTAAGTGAAAAGCTTAAGATTTAAAAGTCAGTGTTAACTCTTCCACAATAAATCTCCACTAAACAAACTGTCCTTGGTACTCTGGTTGTATTTTCTAAATAATATATCAGAGCATTGTAAATAAAAAGCACTCCCCCAGCTCCCCCGATCAAACTACTAAAACAACAGCATTATGGAACCAAAAGAGAAAATGCTGGAAAATCTCAGCAGGTCTGGCAGCATCTGTAAGGAGAGAAAAGAGCTGACGTTTCGAAAATAACTGACCCTTTGTCAAAGCTAAAAAAAGGAGAGAAATAGGGAGGTATTTATACTAGGCTGAGGGAAGGTGAGTCATGGCTCCAGAAGTAAAGGTAGCGATAATGACAGTGCATAGGGAGATAGGGAGATTAGGAGCTGTGAATGACCAAGGCTGAAGCCAGTGCTATGTGACAAAATATGTGGGGAATGGGGGGGGGGGCAGTGAAGCAGAGGCAAAATGGAAAACGGGAGAAGGGTAGCAAAGGGGGAAGAGGAGAGAAAAAAGGTGATGAGAGAGTGGGGAGCAAGAGAAAGAGAGACAATCAAGAAATCAGAGGTACAGAAGTGAAAAAATATATAAAAAAAGATAAATAAAATAAATGAAATAAAATTATCTGAAGTTGTTGAATTCAGTGTTGAGACCGGCAGGCTGTAACATGCCTAGTCGGAAGATGAGATGCTGTTCCTCCAGTTTGCATTGAGCTTCACTGGAACATTGCAGCAGGCCAAGGACAGACATGTGGGCATGGGAGCAGGATTGTGTGTTGAAGTGGCAAGCCACAGGAAGGTCCAGGACGTGATTGTGTACAGATTTTTTGGGAGCAACAAATGCAATAGACCAATTGAAAGAGGTACAAGTTAAACACTGCTTAATCTGAAATGAGTGTCTGGGGTCTTGGATGGTGAGCATGGAAGAGGTAAGGGGCAGGTGTTGCACCTTCTGCGATTGCATGGGAAGGTGCCTTGTGTGATGGGAAAGGTGTTAGGTGTGATGGGAAGGTGCCATGTGTGATGGGAAGGTGCAGTGTGTGATGGGAGAGGTGTTAGGTGTGATGGAGGAGTGGACTAGGTTGTCCAGGAGCGAACGATCTCTGCAGAATGCAGACAGGGGAGGGAAAGGAAGATGTGTTTAGTGGTGGTGTCATGTTGGAGTTGGCGAAAATGGCGGAGGATTATTCTTTGCATGTGAAGGCTGGTGGGGTGAAAGTGTGAGAACAAGAGGGACCCTATCCTTATTCTGGGAGGGGAGGGAGGGGGTGAGGGTTATGGTGCAGGAGATGGACCGCACGCTGTCGAGAGCCCTGTCAACAACTGTAGGTGGGAAGCCACGGTTGGAGAAGGAGGAGCACATATTAAGAGCACCACATTGGAAAGTGGCCTCATCGGAACAATAGGCTACAAGATTTCTGCCTATAGATGCACTCAATGGACAACCTGGGTGGAAGAACTAGGGAAAAAAAACAATTGCAGACAGAAATAATACCATCAGGTCAGTACATATAGTAACAGGTTGTAACATTTTGATGCTTAGGCTGAATATTCTTCAACAGAACTGATTATATAAATTTTATCTATTAAATGAAGGATTTCCATCAGTCTAAAAGCTTAAACAACAGTTTTTTAAAAAGTTAACAATTTCTTGTAGGCAATATACTCCACAGCTTAATGACATTTTTGCTGTATTTATCAAATGTAAATACATCAGTCACTGAAAGTTGAACCACAGGTTAGCAAGGCCATTATGAAAACAACAAACCAAATACCATGCTTTACTTAAAGAGGAGCAGTATTTTAAGAAAAGGAAGAAATGCTGGCTAGACTATAATTAGAGCGTTGCCTGCAGTTTTGTTTGTCATATTACAAAAATGATATGAGAGAAGAGAGGACGATACAAGAAATACATGGGTACCCAGATCTGGAAAGGACTGACAGGGTAGATCTCTTCTCACTTGGAAAAAAAATGCTCAGAGATCTTTAAAATTATGAAAAGATTTGAATGATACAAAGCAAATGTTTGCTCTTGCGGAGAAGAACACAACTAGAAGTGATCAATATTTGACAGACAATAGGAAATCCAATTGGAGATTCAGAAGAAATTTAATTCAATTAATGGTGAGAACATGAAACTCATTACCAAAGAGACTGATTCCATTTCACTTTGGCCAATGTATTCAAGGAGAAACTAGACAATTATATGAAGAAATGAACAGAGGGTAGTACAGTGGCTCAGTGGTTAGCACTGCTCCTCACAGCACCAGGTACCCGAGTTCGACTCCACCCTTGGGCAACTGCCTGTGTTGAATGTGCACATTCTCCCCATCCCTGTGTGGGTTTCCTCCCACAGTTCAAAGATGTGCAGGTTAGGTGGACTGACAAGGCTAAATTACCTATAGTGTCCAGGGATGTATAGCTTAGGTGAATTAGCAATGGGGAATGAAGACTTACAGGAATAGGATAGAGGGTGGTTTGGGTGGAATGCTCTTTGGAGGGTCAGTGTGGACTTGATGGGTTGAATGGCCTGTTTAAATGCTATAGGCATTTTATGATTCTAGAGAGTTACATGGGATGGGAGAAGGCTCAAACAAGGCATAAAGACATGTATGAACATGGGCCAAAATGGCTTATTGATGTGGCACACACAGCCTATGCAGTAGTCCTAATCTTCAACTTCAGCTCACCTGGTTTGCACCAAGGTACAAATTGGCAGCAGTCAAATCTAAACTGCTAACTGTGGTTACAGTGACAGTGTGGTTTGGATGGTCGTACTGAATGGACTCCATTTTGGATGATGTCATTTGATCCAACTCATCAGCCTCCTCTGTAAGTAAACAAGAAACAATGCAATAATCTTGTAGTATACTAGCCTAGTAAGATGACTTTACCTCCCACATTGCAGCCAGATTCAAGATATATAGACAGGTTGTACAGATGTGCTAAATTGGCTTTAAATGGAAATTTGCTCGGCCATTGCAGAGTCAACGACATTGCTGGACTCACATGTAGGCCGGACTCAGTGAGGATTTCTTTCCCTAAAGAACATCAGCAAACCAAATGGGTTTCTATAGCTGTCGTGGTCTACCTTTATAATTTCAGATCTGCATTAAACTCAAATTTCATTTAGTGGCATGGTAGGATTTGAATTCTAGCTTATTAGCCTAGTGACATTACCACTATTCCACCAGTTCATACGTGAAGTAAACTGGAAAGCAAACAGAACTTGTACAAAACTCTCATCAAGAATAGGGAGAAAAGTGGAGAAACTTTGAGTTTAGGAGACAATGTCTCACTGGTCCAGACTACTCCAGACCTCAGTGTTGAGCCATCATGATCCCACCATAGCAGATCGATGCTGGAATCAAATACTTGTGATTATAGGTTGCACGCACTGAGACATTTTTAAAAAAACAATATCTGATGAACAGTTGTCCCTTGACTACACAACTCAACAAAAACTGGGACACTAAGCTTGAAATCAGCTCAGTAACAGAAGATCAAAGATACCTAAAGCTTCTTGCCTCTCCTTGAACATCTTCATGTATTCCTTGTGTCTCTGCAAGTCAGTAAAGAGTATAGGTTAGGAAATCAGTATTACTGAATTGTACATCTTCAATTTTCAGCAATTCACCAATAGAAGCCACATCTTCAAATTCCTTCCTTCCCCATGCTGCTATTCTTGTTGAATAAATCTGCACGTGAGGGAGATGAAACTCAGAATCATAAATATAACATTGACATTAACAAACCTAACAGGAATTCTACAGGAAACTTTTGTAGTCAGAGATGGGCTCAAACATGGAACTCACCACCACAACTATATTGAGGGATTGAGGCAACAAGCATAGATGCACTGAAGAGGTAGCAAGCTAAATACAAAGAAGAAGCAATAGAAAAATGGGGTTTAGATAGTGGGTGGGTGGAGGTTCAATGGAACCTTAGCATCAGAGTGGATCTCTTGAGACAAACAGCCTGTTTTTGTTCGGTAAATAATTCTTAAGACTAAGTAACTTTTTCAATCTTGCTCTTCTCCTTCAAGAAACTCTTTAAAACTTATCTCTTTGACCAGAATGTGGGTCCTATTGAGAACCTTCATTATTTTTATTTTTATCATTTTTTTGCCTGGAGTTGTGAACTGTGAGCTGAGAACAGAAGGTGACCTTTCAGCTGTGAGCAGCAGCTTGTTTTTAAAAATAAAGTACAAACAAACAGGCTCAGAAGTTAACTGAAGGTTGAGTCTTGTTCACAGATTTCCAGTTCCGGAAATGCATTACATTCAAATGGATGGCAGATGACTGAATATTAACTGAGGCCTCAGGGGTTATGGTGCTCACCAATCTAATAAAGAAAATGTTTCAAAGAAAAACAGAAAGAGAAACCAAAGTTTGCACTGGTTTTGAACTGTGGTTTTGTCAGAAGGATTCTGGCTACCAACGCTCAAGCCCCTTCAGCCCCTTGAGCCATTCAATAGGATCATGACTAATTCAACATTCCTCATATCCACTTGCATGTCCTTTCCCCCAAACCCTTGATTCCCAACGGATCACAAATCTGTCTATCTCAGCCTGAAATACTCACAAGAACTCTGCCCCCACAGCTCTATGTGAGAAGCAATTCTAACGACTGTCAACCCACTGAGAGAAATTTCTTCTTATCTCAGTTTTAAATTGACACCCTTTTATTCTGAGGCTATGCCCTCTGCTCTTAGACACTTCCACGAGGAGGAACCTCTCAGTATTTACCCTGTCAAGCCCTTGAAGAATCCTATCTGTTTCAATAAGATCACTTCTCTTCTAAATCCCAATAAGTAAAGCCCCAGCCTGTTTAGCTGTTGTTCATAAGACAATCCCTCCGAAATGGGAATCATCCAAGTGAACCTTCTCCGAACTTCTTGCGATAAAGTAATATTTTCTTAAATGAAAGGTGATCAAAACTGTTGGCAGCACTGCAGGCATGGTCTCACCAGCACCTTGTAAAGTTACAGTAAGACATCCCTACTCTTCCACTACAACCTCCTTGAAATAAGAGCCAACATTCCATAGCGCCAGAGACCTGGGTTCAATTCCCGACTCAGGCGACTGACTGTGTGGAGTTTGCACATTCTCCCAGTGTCTGCGTGGGTTTCCTCCGGGTGCTCCGGTTTCCTCCCACAGTCCAAAGACGTGCAGGTTAGGTGAATTGCCCATGCTAAATTGCCCATAGTGTTAGGTAAAGGGGTAAATGCAGGGGAATGGGTGGGTTGCGCTTCGGCGGGTCGGTGTGGACTTGTTGGGCCGAAGGGCCTGTTTCCACGCTGTAAGTAATCTAATCTTCCTGATCATCTGCTGTCCCGTGTGCTAGCTTTCTGTGTTTCATGCATGAGTACTCCCAATTCCCTTGTGTTGCAGTTTCTGCAGTTCCTCTCAATTTTAAATAATATTGGTCTTTTGTTCTCTCATGCAAAATGAACAACTTCACATTTTCCCACATTATACTCTATTTGCCAATTTTTAGCCCAATTAATTAACCTATCAGTATCTCTCCGTAGACTGTCTCGCTCTCTCGCAATTTACCTTTTCACCTATTTTTGTCTCTTCTGCAAACTTGACAGACACTAAGATAAGGGCCCATGGTGTTAGAGCAAGGTACTAGCATGGATAGAGGCTTGGCTGTCTGGCAGAAAGCAGAGAGTTGGGATAAAAGAGTCCTTCTCAGGATGGCAACTAGTGACAACTGGTGTTCTGCAAGTCTCCGTGTTGGGACCACAACTTTTCACTTTATACAATAACGATCCAGATGAAGGAACTGAGGACATTCTGGCTAAGTTTACAGATGATACGAAGATAGTTAGAGCGACAGGTAGCATTGAGGAGGCAAGGAGGCTGCAGAAGGATTTGGACAAGTTAGGAGAGTGGGCAAAGAAGCGGCAGATGGAATACCACACGGGAAAGTGTGAGGTCATGCACTTTTGTAGTAAGAATAGAGGCACGGACTGTTTTCTAAATGGGGAGAAAATTCTAAACTTGCAGGTTGAGTCAGTAGTTAGAAAGGCAAATGCAATGATGGCATTTATTTTTAAGAGGACTTGAGTATAAAGCAGGGATGTACTTCAGAAGCTCTGTAAGGCTCTGGTCAGACCATACTTGGGAGTATTGTGCGCAGTTTTGGTTCTCATGTCTCAGGAAGGGTGTACTGGCCTTGGAGTGAGTTCAGACAAATGATCGTAGGAATTAAAAGCTTAACATATGAGGAAGGTTTGAGGACTCTGGGTTTATACACAATAGAGTTCAGAAGGATGAAGGGGGATCTAATTGAGACTACAGAATGGCCTGGACAGTGTAGATGCTGGGAAGATGTTTCCATTGGCAGGAGAGACTAGGACCAGAGGGCGTAGCCTTAGATTAAAGGGAAGGCTTTTCAGAACAGAGATAAGGAGAAACTTCGGCAGCCAGACAGCGGTGAATCTATGGAATTCACTCCCACAGAAGGCTGTGGAGGCCAGGTCATTGAGTATATTTAAGACTAAAGTTGATAGGCTTTTGAGTATCAAGGGTTACAGGAAGAAAGCGGGAGAATGGGATTGAGAAACTTATCAGCCAAACTTATCTGAGTGGCAGGGAAAATTTGATGGGCTGAAAGGCCTAATTTATGTCTTATGGTCTCGGCTACAATACACTTGCTCCTTTACTCCAAGATACTAACATATATTGTAAACAGTTTCGGACCCAGCTCTGATCCCTGTGGAACACTACTGGTCATTGATTTCCAACCTTATAAGGAACTCCTTGTCCCCATTCTGTACATTAGCCAACCTTTTGAGAGATACCTTGTTGAATCCAAATAAAACCATAAGATATAGGAGTAGAAGCAAGGCCATTTAATCATGGTGGATGGGCGTTTCAATTCCACTTACCCGCACTCTCCCCGTAGCCCTTAATTCCTTGCGAGATCAAGAATTTATCAATCTCTGTCTTGAAGACATTTAATGTCCCAGCCTCCATTGCGCTCTGTGGCAATGAATCCCACACTCTCTGGCTGAAGAAATGTCTCAGTTCCGTTCTAAGTTGACCCCCCTCTAATTTTAAGGCTGTGCCCTTGGGTCCTAGTCTCCCCACCTAATGGAACAACTTCCCAACGTCCACCCTTTCTAAGCCATACATTATCTTGTAAGTTTCTATTAGATCTCCCCAACCTTCTAAACTCTAACGAATACAATCCCAGGATCCTCAGCCAATCATCATGTTAGGCCTACCATTCCAGGGATCATCCATGCAAATCTCTGCTGGACATGCTCCAGTGCCAGTATATCCTTCCTGAGGTGTGGGGCCCAAAATTGGACACAGTATTCTAAATGGGGCCTAACTAGAGTTTTATAAAGTCTCAGAAGCACGTTGCTTCTTTATGTTCCAACCCTGTTGAGATAAATGACATTAGGCCCCCCCGCCCCCCATATCCTTTCAAATCGGTCGGAAATCATATCTACTGGTTTAACTCAATCCACTCTGGGTGAGACTTGAAAACTCTAATAATTAGTCAGGCATGATCTTCCTTTTATGAACCAATATTGATGCTGCTGGATTAGACTGTAATTTACCAAATGTTTTGCTACGATGTCCTTAATAATTGATTCCAATACTTTTTCAACAAATTATGTCAGGCTGATTGGCCCACAGTTACCCACTTTTTGCTTCCCTCCCTTTCTGAATAGGGGGTCACATTATCAGTTTGCCAATCCTCTGATATTTTCCAGAATTCAAAGATCTTTGAAAAATTACGACCACTATCACTGTAGCTACCTCTTTTAAAATTCTAGTATACAAGCCACAAGGCCCAAGGGACTTCGCTGCCTTTAGCTTTATAATACTACATCTCTAATAATGGTGATGTCACTTAATTCTCCCCCCAGATTCTTTAGTATCAGTGGGATGTTTGAAGTAGTTTCCACCGTAAAGACTGATGCAAAATATCTGAACTCCCCTGTCATTTCATTGTTCCCCATAATCACCTCCCCAGATTCATTTTCAAAAGGGGCTTGTGTTCACTTTGACCTCCCTCTTTTATATACTTAAAGGAGCTCTTGCCAGGTTTTATATTCCTCACCAGTTTGTCCTCATAATTTATTTTCTATTATGTTTGCCAGATTCTGAATTTATCAGTCTTTGGGGCTATGACTTACTTTTGCCTCCCAAATCTTTCCTTTCAACTTAATACTCTCCTTAATTTCCTTGATTAGCTGGAGTTGATTTATCCTTCTCTTGGAATCTTTCCTCTTTACTAGGATGGATTTTTGCTGAGAGTCATGAATTACCTTTTAAATACCTGCTACTGCTTACTTACTATCAATCCTACTAATCTACCCACTTTAGCTAACTCTATTCTCATTTCATTGTAGTTCCTTTTATTTAAATTAAACACAATTGTTTCCAACGCAAGTTTCTCAGACTTGGAACTGAATATTAAATTCTATAAATTTATGATCACTATTTCCTAGGGGATCTTTAAGTCTGAGGTCATTTATTAAGACTGTCTTAGTACCCATCACCAGATCTAAGGCGGCTTGCTCCTTTGGCTCTAAGAAACTAGCCCTAATACACGCTATGAATTTGTTGTCACAGCTACCCTTTGCAATTTGGTTAACCCAATTATCACAAATATTAGGCATCCATTGTTACTGTTAATCATTTTACACGTTTCTATTTATTGGCTTATAGTCTTTCCTAGAGTGGCTAATATTTAAGGATCTGACCAATGTCTTTCCTTTATTGGTTTTCTACCTCCATGTTTGCACCGTGTCTGTATACGTTTCCAACGAGGGCTCTGATTTCCTCCCACAGTAGAAAGATGTGCAGATTAGGTGGATTAGCCATGCTAAATTGCCCCAGTGTGTTCAGGGATGGGAAGGCGAGGTGGATTAGTCATGGTAAATGCAGGGTTATGGGGATAGGCTGGGGGGCTGAATCTGGATGGGATGCTGTTTGGAGGGTTGGTGTGGACTCAACGGGCTGAAAGGCCTCTTTACACAATGTAGAGATCTTATGATCCAAATGGACTCTACATCATCCAAGCTGAGAACATTTCTCACAACTGTTCTCATTTCATCTCTTATTAATAGTGCTACCCTACCACTTCTTCTATGCCTCTTACCTTTCTGAAAGGTCAAATATCCCTGATTTTAAGTTCCCAGTATTGATCTCCTTGTAACCATGTTCCTGTAACAGCTATGGGATCACAGCAATTTACATTGAATCGTGCCAGCACCCCTCTACATTATTCCAAGTGGTTCGAACATTAAGATACTAAGTCTTTAAGGTCAAATTTCCCTATACTTTTATGCTTCCTTGGTCCAATTTGACATTCATACATTCCGTCCCTTCCTTTATTTTCTGGTAACAATGAGTCCCATCACTAACCTGCAATCCTACCTTCTTTTTGATTTTTAAAAAATCTGCCATGCAACTGAACCCACACCCCCCACTATTGTGTTTTTGCTCTATCTACAGCCCTGATAATGCAATTCACCAGGATTCTAATCCCAGCATGATTCAGTTAGGATGATCCCATTGGAACAGATCCCTCCTTCCCCTGTACTGGTGTCAAATGACTCATGCATTTGAACCCATTTCTCCCACACCAATCTTTGAACCATGCGTTAACTCTTTAATTTTGTTGACCCCGTGCCATTTTGCTCATGGCTCAGGTAGTAATCTGAAGATTATCACCTTTTTTGTTCTGCTTTTTCATTTAGCACTAACTGCTCATATTCCCTCAGCAGAACCACTTTTCTTGTTCTACCTGCATTGTTGGTATCTATGTGGACGACAACAACAGGATCTTTCCCCTCCCATTCAAGTTGCTCTGCAACCCAGATAGAATACCCTGAACCCAGGGACAAGGCAGGTAATACAGCCTTCAGAACTCTCAATGCTGGTCACAGAGAACAGTTTCTATTCCCCTGACTAATATCCCCAATAATAACCCCTCCTGAATGACTCCCTGCACCGTGACACTACCATCAGTTTGCTCATCCTCCTTACAGCTCTCAACTCTCATCCACACAGGGAGCAAGAATCTAAAACCTGTTAGACAAGCTCAAGGGCTGAACGTCCTGCAACAATAGCTCCTGTAGCCCTCTTCTTGCCTCGCTATTGCTGCAGTAAGTTCAGCCCTTGAGCTTGGCAAACAGCCTTCAAAAGTACACAGAGTATAGGACGTTGCTTAAAAAGGAAATTAGGAGGCCAAACAGGGATCACAAAATACCTTTCACAGATGGGAACAAGGAAATCCTCACAGCTTCTCACAAGTACATTAAGAATAAAAGGATTACTAGGTACAGTGTGAAACTTATTAGAGAGCAAACAGGCAACCTGTACGCAAAGCCAGTGGATGTGTGAGAGGTCTTAAATGAATACTTTTCGTCTGTATCACAAAGTAGAATGACATTGTAGCTAGGAAAAACAGTTGGGAGGTGAGGTTCTAAAACATGTTAAAGATTAGTAAGAAGATGTTTTAGTAGGCTTACAGATGCATAATTCCCCAGGGTCTGATGAGGTATATCCCAACTTGCCATGGGAAGAAGGGAGGAGGATTACTGGATCCCTGGCGGATTTTTAATATTTCACCGGCCATAGGAAAAGTGCCAGATGACTCCAAGATAGCTAACATGGTTCCTTTTTCAAGAAGGACAGAAGAGAAAAGCAGGATAATTATAGACTGGTTTGCCTGTAAACCGTTCAATAGGGAAATTATTGGAAAGAATTCTAAAGGACAGGATTAATCAATACTTGGTACAGCAGGGATAGTCAACACAAATCTTTTAGAGGGAGATCCCGTCAGACCATGTTAAATGAGTTTTTTAAAATATATTGATGAGGACAGTGAAGTTAATCTGATTTACATAGATAGCTCAAGGTCCCACATGAAAGGTTGGTCCAATAGGTAAGAGCCAATGGGATCCAAGACAAGTTGGTAAATTGAATCCAAAATTGGCTTACAAATAGGAGGGAAAGGGCCATGGTGGAAGATTATTTTTATAACTGGAAGCTTCTGACCAGCAGTGTACCACACAGAACTGTGCTGGGACTCCTGTTATGTACATTAATTAGTTGGATGTGGGCCAGCAAGAGGTCATTGTCCACATTGGAACCAACGACATTGGAAGGGAAAAGGTTGAGATTCTGAAGGGAGATTATAGAGAGTTAGGCAGAAATTTAAAAAGGAGGTCCGCGAGAGTAGTAATATCTGGATTACACTCAGTGCTACGAGCTAGTGAGGGCAGGAATAGGAGAATTGAGTAGATGAATGCGTGGCTGAGGAGCTGGTATATGGGAGAAGGATTTACATTTTTGGATCATTGGAATCTCTTTTGGGGTAGAAGTGACCTGTACAAGGAGGACAGATTGCACCTAAATTGGAAGGGGACTAATATACTAGCAGGGAAATTTGCTAGAGTTGCTCGGGAGGATTTAAACTAGTAAGGTTGGGGGAGGGGGAGGGGGTATCCAGGGAGACAGTGAGGAAAAAGATCAATCTGAGACTGGTACAGTTGAGAACAGAAGCGAGTCAAACAGTCAGGGCAGGCAGGGACAAAGCAGAGAACAAGGTAGGACTGATAAATTAAACTGCATTTATTTCAGTGCAAGAGGCCTAACAGGGAAGGCAGATGAACTCAGGGCATGGTTAGGAACATGGGACTGGGATATCATAGCAATTACAGAAACATGGCTCAGGGACGGGCAGGACTGGCAGCTTAATGTTCCAAGATACAAATGCTACAGGAAGGATAGAAAGGGAGGCAAGAGAGGAGGGGGTGTGGCATTTTTGATAAGGAATAGCATTACAGCTGTGCGGAGGGAGGATATTCCTGGAAATACATTCAGGGAAGTTAGTTGGGTGGAACTGAGAAATAAAAAAGGGATGATCACCTTATTGGGATTGTATTATAGACCCCCCAATAGTCAGAGGGAAATTGAGAAACAAACTTGTAAGGAGATCTCAGCTACCATTAAGAATAATAGGGTGGTTATGGTAGGGGATTTTAACTTTCCAAACATCGGCTGGGACTGCCATAGTGTTAAAGGTTTAGATGGAGAGGAATTTCTTAAGTGTGTACAAGACAATTTCCTGATTCAGTAAGTGGATGTACCTACTAGAGAAGGTGCAGAACTTGAACTACTCTTGGGAAATAAGGCAGGGCAGGTGACCGAGGTGTCAGTGGGGGAGCACTTTGGGGCCAGTGACCATAATTCTATTAGTTTTAAAATAGTGATGGAAAAGGATAGACAAGATCTAAAAGTTCAAGTAATAATTGGAGGAAGCTAATTTTGACAATATTAGGCAAGAGCCTTCAAAAGCTGACTGGGGGCAGATGTTCGCAGGTAAAGGGACGGTTGGAAAATGGGAAGTCTTCAAAAATGACACAACGAAGAGTCCAGAGACAATATATTCCTGTTAGGGTGAAAGGAAAGGTTGGTAGGTGTAGGGAATGCTGGATAATGAAAGATGTTGAGGGTTTGATTAAGAAAAAGAAAAAAGTATATATGAAGTATAGACAGGATAGGTCGAGTGAATCCTTGGAAGAGTATAAAGGCAGCAGGAGTATACTTAAGAGGGAAATCAGGAGGGCAAAAAGGGGACATGAGAAAGCTTTGTCAAAAAGGGTTAAGGAGAATCCAAAGGGTTTTTACAAATACATGAAGGACAAAAGGTAACTAGGGAGAGAATAAGGCCCCTCAAAGATTAGCAAGGCGGCCTTTGTGTGGAGCCGCAGGAGATGGGGGAGATACTAAACAGGGAGTTTGCGTCAATGTTTACTGCAGAAAAGAACACGGAAGATATAGAATATAGGAAAACAGATGATGACATCTTGAAAAATGTCCATATTACAGAGGAGGAAGTGCTGGATGTCCTGAAACGCATAAAGTTGAATAAATCACCAGGACTTGATCAGGTGTACCCTGGAACTCTGTGGGAAGTTAGGAAAGTGATTGCTGGGCCCCTTGCTGAGATATTTATATCAGCAATAGTCACAGGTGAGGTGCCGAAGACTGGAAGTTGGCAAACATGGTGCCACAATTTAAAAAGGTGGAAGGACGATCCAGGGAACTATAGACCAGTGAGCCTGACCTCAGTGGTGGGCAAGTTGTTGAAGGGAATCCTGAGGGACAGGATGTATATGTATTTGGAAAGGCAAGGACTGATTAGGGATAGTCAACATGGCTTTGTGCATGGGAAATCATGTCTCACAAACTTGATTGAGTTTTTTGAAGAAGTAACAAAGAGGATTGATGAGGGCAGAGCGATAGATGTGATCTATATGGACTTCAATAAGGCAGTCGACAAGGTTTCCCCATGGGAGACTGATTACCACGGTTAGATCGCATGGAATACAGGGAGAACTAGCCATTTGGATACAGAACTGGCTCAAAGATAATAGACAGATTCAAAGTTTGGGAGAAGATTTGTAGCTCGGGTGCTCGTTGTTGTGGTTCTGTTCGCCAAGCTGGGAATTTGTCTTGCAAACGTTTCGTCCCCTGTCTAGGTGACATCCTCAGTGCTTGGGAGCCTCCTGTGGAGTGCTTCTGTGCTGTTTCCTCCGGCATTTATAGTGGCCTGTCTCTGCCGCTTCCGGTTGTCAGTTCGAGCTGTCCGCTGTAGTGGCCGGTATGTTGGGTCCAGGTCGATGTGTTTGTTGATAGTCTGTGGATGCGTGCCATGCCTCTATCAACAAACACATCGACCTGGACCCAACATACCGGCCACTACAGCGGACAGCTCGAACTGAAAACCGGAAGCGGCAGAGACAGGCCACTATAAATGCCGGAGGAAACAGCACAGAAGCGCTCCACAGGAGGCTCCCAAGCACTGAGGATGTCACCTAGACAGGGGACGAAATGTTTGCAAGACAAATTCCCAGTTCGGCGAACAGAACCACAACAATAATAGACAGAAGATGGTGATGGCGGGTTGCTTTTTAGACTGGAGGCCTGTGACCAATGGAGTGCCACAAGGATTGGTGCTGAAAATGTGTTGCTGGAAAAGCGCAGCAGGTCAGGCAGCATCCAAGGAGCAGGAGAATTGACGTTTTGGGCATGAGCCCTTCTTCAGGAATCCTGAAGAAGGGCTCATGCCCGAAATGTCGATTCTTCTGCTCCTTGGATGCTGCCTGACCTGCTGCGCTTTTCCAGTAACACATTTTCAGCTCTGATCTCCAGCATCTGCAGTCCTCACTTTCTCCCACAAGGATTGGTACTCAGTTCACTACTTTCTGTCATTTATTTAAATGATTTGGACGTGAGCATAAGAGGTATAGTTAGTAAGTTTGTAGATGAACACCAAAATTGGAGGTGGAGTGGACAGCGAAGAAGGTTACTTCAGATTACAATGGGATCTTGATCAGAAGAGCCAATGGGCTGAGAAGTGGCAGACGGAGTTTAATTTAGATAAATGCAAGGTGCTGCATTTTGGGGAAGTAAATCAGAGCAGGATTTATAAACTTAATGGGAAAGCCCGGGGGCAGGGGGGGGGGGGGGGGGAGGGAAGGTGGAGGGAGGTGTTTGCTGAGTAAAGAGTGTAGGTTCATTGTTCCTTGAAAGTAGAATCGCGGGTGGACAGGATAGTGAAGAAGGCATTTGGTATGCTTTCCTTTATTGGGCAGAGTATTGAGTGGAGGAGGTCATGTTGCAGCTGTACAGGACATTGGTTAGGCCACTTTTGGAATATTGTTTATAATTCTGGTCTCCTTCCCATCGGAGGGATGTTGTGAAACTTGAAAGGGTTCAGAAAAGATTTACAGGGATGTTGCCAGGGTTGGAAGATTTGAACTAAAGGGAGAGGCTGCTTTCCCTGGAGCCTTATAGAGGTTTATAAAATCATGAGGGGCATGGATAGGATAAATAGACAAAGCCTTTTCCCTGGGGTGGGAGAGTCCAGAACTCAAGGACACAGGTTTAGGGTGAGAGGGGAAAGATATAAAAGAGACCTAAGAGGCAACGTTTTCATGCAGAGGGTGGTACGTGTATAGAATGAGCTGTCAGAGGCTAGTACAACTGCAACATTTAAAAGACATCTGGATGGGTATATGAATAGGAAGGGTTTACAGGGATATAGGCCTGGTGCTGGCAGGTGGGACTATTGGGTTGGGATATCTGTTCGGCATGAATGAGTTGGACCAAAGTGTCTGTTTCCATGCTGTACATCTCTATGACTCTAAGAAGGCATACAAGGCATACAGAATACTTGCCTACATTAGCCATGGCACTGAATGTAGGAAGTCTTGTTACAACTTTATAAAACATTACACCACAGATTAAATTCTGCTTGCAGTTCTAGTTGCCACACTATAGGAAGGACATGATTGCACCAGAGAAAGTGTAGATGAGATTCACGAGGATGTTGCACTGGATGAAATATCTCAGGTTACAAGAGGAGATTGGATAGGCTAGGTTTGTATTCCTTTGCAAGGGGGAAATATAATCGAGTCATACAAAATTATAGAGCTATAGCCAGAGTAGGATGTGAGAATTTCTTCTTCACGGGAGGTGTGTCTAAGACCAGAGGACATAAGTTTAAGTGAGGAGTAAGTGATTTAGAGGGTGATCTAAGGAAAACTTTTTTCACCCAGATGATATATGGAATGTGCTGCCTGAGCAGGTGGTGGAAGCAAACACTCTTGCAAATGTAAAAAGCACCTGGACAAGTAATTAACTTGCACTGTTGGCTGTGGACCAAGTGCAGGTAAATGGGATTGGTTTATTTTGGTGGTTACTCATTGGAATAGACATGAAGGAGAAAGTGAGCAGATGCTGGAGATCAGAGTCGAAAAGTGTGGCACTGGAAAAGCACAGCAGGTCAGGCAGCATCCAAGGAGCATGTTCGGTCAATGTTTCGGGCATAAGCCCTTCATCATGAATGTGCAGACGGACGGAAGGGCCTATTTCTATCAGTAGGAGTCTGACTCCAACAATCTGGCCTATAGACCACTATCTTCTGATTATACTACCTCCTTTTAGGATGTCAGTTTTTGCTTCTGTGAAGCATCCTGGGACATTTTAGTATTTAAAGTGTTATTTAAATACAAGCTGTTGTTATTTGGTATGTTAATGTGTGGACTAGTAATCCAGGGACCCAAGTAATGTTCTGGGGACCAGGGTTCAAATCACGCCACACCAGACAACAGAATTTAAAAATCAATAAAATTTGGAATTAAGATTCTAATGATGAATGTAAAACCATTGTGGATTGTCATAAAAATCCATTTGGTTTATTAATGCCCTTTAGGGAAGGAAATCTGCTGTCATTTTCCGTTCTGTCTTTGTAGTATGGTTGATTCTTAATTATCATATAGCAAGCCACTCAGTTGCATTAACTGTGAAAAAAAAATTCCCTCCCTAAATGCATTGTGGATCAACCCACAGCAGGTGGACAGCAATGGTTCAAGAAGGCAGCGCAACACCACCTTCTCAAGGGCAACTAGGTATAGGTAATAAATGCTGACCAGCCAGTGATGCCCGCATCACACAAACGAATAAAAAAAATTATGTAAGTTACTGTTTTCAAGTAATCTTGTTTGTCAAACTGAATGTGTCAATCATGATCCCCACCTCCTCTTTCAATCGTTTCTGTTCTTCCTTCAGTTTCACTTTAATTTCTTCCAAAGCCTTTTTCTTCCTCTCCACCTTACGCTTGTGAAAGCCAGTCAGAAACTCCCTTCAAAAAAAAGAATAATTTATAAAACTACAGAATAATCACAGCCTACAGGAAGTCATGTGAACTAGGAGTAGGAGATTGTGGTGGTTGTTAGGAGTCACTGATTTCATCCCAGGACATCATGCTGGAGTTCTTCAGGGTAGATGGTAGATGTTTTCTAATCAGCCTGTTCAGGGGTGTTGTTACATACCTCTGGGCAGATGGAACTTCAATCTGAGCCCCCTGGTTCAGAGGTAGGGGCACTACTGCTGTGCTACAGCCACCCCTAAAGCTTCCTCAGGGTAGATATTTTGAAATAAACCCATTAAGACATGTTACAATATACCTCTCGGACAAGTGGGACTTGAACTTGGGCCTACTGCCCAGAAAAAGGTGCATTACCACGATGATTTAACACCTCCTCGAGTTCCTCAGGATATTATGTCCTCAGCACAACCATCAATGGCCGACCTTCTCTCATCATAAGGTCCGAAATCACCATTCGCATGCTCCCCCCCAAGTCACTACCATCCCGACTTGGAAAATTATCACAGCTACTTAAGTGTCCCTGGATCAAAAAATACTGGTACTTCATTCGTAACACATCATGATTATCGCTACAGAAGGATAATAGTGGTTCATGAAGGCAGCTCATCACCAACTTCTCCAAGTCATCCAGGCAATTAAAGGGGTAATAAATTTCAGGCCAGCAATACCCACATCTCATATACGAACTGAATAAAATTCAGCATTTCAATGATGTTTTGCCATTAGGTAAGATCATGGCAAATCTGATGTTGACTCAACTCTACATTTCTGTTTACCCCTTAATTCACATCACCTTCCTTGTTGGTCATTCAGCCCATCATTCCTTTCAATGAACCCCGTCAACACGTCCTTCTATTTCTCTCTCTACCACATGTTTATCCAGTCCTTTTCAAGACAACACTACACTTTGTGATAGACAGCTCATTCCACATTCTCACCGATTTCCCATGGATCACAAGCCAAGAAACTTGCCCTATTGTTGGGGGGGTTTGCCGGGGGGGGGGCAGGAAGAATGAGCAGAGCATGTTTGAGCCGTGCTTCAGTCACACATTCCTGAAGTCCCCAACCTCAACTCCAGCCACCACACCCACACATCCTCTCCCTCAATCCAAACCCCCTTGACAACCTCACCCACCCCAACCACTCCGCCAACCCCTACCCCCCTACCCCAAACTCTCACATCAACTCAGTCATTCAACAACCACCCCCACCCCCCCCCAAGCCTTGATTCCCTGCACCCCTTCATGAACCCCCATACTCACAAAGAAACTCTGGACCTCAAAACAACCCACTCCTCCAACAACCCCCTCCGTCGTTTCTTTAAAGCCATAACCATCTCTCATCCATATACTTCCATCACAGCCGGCACACCCTCCCTCACTCACATCCACATGCCACCCACTCAACACCAGCCCCACCCACCCGACACCCCCCCCTCCCTCATCCACCCGACACCAACCCCCCCCGACACTCCCCCACCCCCTCTCCCTCACCCACCCCGACACTCCCCCACCCCCACTCCCCCACCCCCCCGACACTCCCCCACCCCCCCGACACTCCCCCACCCTCTCTCCCCCACGCCCTCTCCCCCACCCACCCGACACTCCCCCACCCCCCCGACCTCCCCCACCCCCTCGACACTCCCCCACCCCCTCTCCCCCACCCCCACCGACACTCCCCCACCCCCCCCGACACCCCCCCACCCCCTCGACACTCCCCCGACCCACCCCCCCGACACCCCCCCACACACCCCGACACCCCCCCACACCCCCGACACTCCCCCTCTCCCCCACCCCCCCCGACACTCCCCCACCCCCCCGACACTCCCCCTCTCCCTCACCCACCCGACACTCCCCCACCCCCCCCGACACTCCCCCTCTCCCCCACCCCCCCCGACACTCCCCCACCCCCCCGACACTCCCCCACCCCCCCGACACTCCCCTCTCCCCCACCCCCCGACACTCCCCCACCCCCCCGACACTCCCCTCTCCCCCACCCCCCCGACACTCCCCCACCCCCCCGACACTCCCCCTCTCCCTCACCCACCCGACACTCCCCCACCCCCCCCGACACTCCCCCACCCCCCCGACACTCCCCCTCTCCCTCACCCACCCGACACTCCCCCACCCCCCCGACACTCCCCCTCTCCCTCACCCACCCGACACTCCCCCACCCCCCCGACACTCCCCCTCTCCCTCACCCCCCCGACACTCCCCCTCTCCCTCACCCCCCCGACACTCCCCCTCTCCCTCACCCACCCGACACTCCCCCACCCCCCCGACACTCCCCCCACTCCCCGACACTCCCCCCACCCACCCACCCGACACTCCCCCACCCCCTCTCCCCCACCCACCCGACACTCCCCCGCCCCCTCTCCCCCACCCACCCGACACTCCCCCACCCGCCTCCCTCCTCTTTCTCGCTCGTCAACTCCTCAGTTTCCTCCCTCACCTGCGGTCCTCCTCACTGAACACCATCATCACCCCCCGCCCCCGGTCCCGGTCCCGGCCTGACCCCGCGCCTCCGGCCGCGCGCTCTTTTTTCTTCATGTTTTCTCTCTCTCTCTCCCCCGCGCGCGGCCAAAGAGTAACCGCTGCAGCGGTCCCCGGGCGCCGTGTCCCCCTCACAAAGGTTCCGCTTCCTCAGCGGCGCTGGGCCCAGTCACTACCCGGGGGACCCCATTGTCCGAGGATCGCTCACCACGTGAGGAGGGCATTCCTTGTACAGAGAACAGTCATCATTCTCTCCAGGAGGAGATTTATTCTCACTGATATCATCAATATCTGGGCATGATCACCCTAACTACTCCCTTTTGACCACTGCCCCACTTGAGGATAGACAGTTGTATAGTGGTAATGTCACAGGACTAGTCAACCTGAATCCAAGGCTAGTACTGTATGGGCATAAGGTCATGTCCCACCATGGCAGTTGTCCAGGGGAAAAGCAATAAACTTTGAGATGGACATGCTGGAACAACAATTTTGAAGTTTCCAAGACGAGTCAGGCCAGTTGGTCTCACTAACATAAACAAATTGCTGGAAAAGTGCAGCAGGTCTAGCAACATCTATGGAGAGAAATCAGGGTTAATGTTTCAGATCCAGGGACAATATGTCTCACCAAGTTCTACTGGGTTTTGCTTCCAGTTGGCAGGATTTGAATTCAGATAATTCATTCAAAATCTCGATAATGAGAACTATTATCCACAAAACATGCATCTGGCTCACTTATGTCCTTTAGAGAAGGAAATCGTCCATCTTTACCTGGGCTGGCATTCATGTGACTCCAGTGACCCAGCAAGGTGGAGAATTCTTAACTATCCTCTGAAAGGTCATTGATATGTAAGGCTTTACTTAGGACACATTGTGAGAGGTTCTGGTCACTACAATTAAGAAAAGATATGGAGAAAGTGCAAAAGAGGGTTACCTGGATTTTGCCAGGATTGGAGTGATTTAAGTATTATAAATTTGAATTGTTATCACTTGAGCACAGAGGCTAAGGCGTAACCCCAGTTAGAAGTATAAAAATTATGAGCAGCAATGGATAGGATGGATAGTCAGAGTTTTTTTCCCAGGATAAAAATTTAAAATCCTATGGGCCATATGTTTTAAAGTTGGTGGGGGGCGGGGGGCAAGTTTAACAGAGATGTGCAAAACAAGTTTAATACACAAAGGATAGTAAGTGCCTGGGATATGCTGCCAGGGGAGGTGGCGTAAGTAGATATTCACAACATTTAAGAGACATTTCTTGCAATTATAGAGTCATAGAGACATACAGCATGAAAACAGATCCTTCAGTCCAACTCGTCCATGCTGACGAAATGCCCTAACCTAATTTCGTCCCATTTGCCAGCACTTGGTAAACTAAACCCTTCCTATTCATATACCCATCCAGATGCCTTTTAAATGGGCAATTGGACTAGCATCCACCACTTCCTCTGGCAGCTCATTCCATGCCATGTACCACCCTCTGTATGAAAACATTGCCCCTTAGGTCCCTTTTAAATTTTTCGCCTCTCATCCTATGCCCTCTAGTTCTGGACATCCCACCCCAGAGAAAAGACCTTACCCTATCCATGCCCCTCATGACTTTATAAACCTCGATAAGGTTACCCCGCAGTTTCCAACACTCCAGTGAAAACAGCCGCAGCCTATTCAGCCTCTTCCGATAGCTCAAATCTTCCAACCCTGGCAAATGCTTGTAAGTCTTTTCTGAACCCTTTCAAGGTTCACAACATCCTTCCGATAGGAAGGAGACCAGAGTTTCACACAATATTCCAATGGTGGCCTAACCAATGTCCTGTACAGCCACAACATGACCTCTCAACTCCTATACTCAATACTTTGACCAATTAAAGAAATCATATCAAACACCTTCTTCACTATCCTATCTACCTGCGACTCTACTTTCAAGGAACTATGAACCTACACTCCAAGGTCTCTTTAGTCAGCAACACCCCGCAGAACTTTCCTATTAAGTGTATAAATCCTGCTCTAATTTGATTTTACAAAATGCAGCACCTTGCATTTATCTAAATTAAACTTCGTCTGCCATTCCTCAGCCCATTGGCTGATCTGATTAAGATCCTTTTGTACTCTGAGGTAACCTTCTTTGCTTACCACTACACCTCCAATTTTGGTGTCATCTGCAAACTTACCAACTATACTTCCTACATTCACATCCAAATCATTTAAACAAATGAAGAAAAACAGTGGATCCAGCATCAAACATTATGGCACACCACTGGTGACAGGCTCCAAACTGAAAAGGAACCCTCCACCACTACCCTCTGTCTTCAATCTTTCAGCCAGTTCTGCATCCAAATGGCTAGTTCTCCCTGTATTCCATGAGCTCTGATTTCAATTTGAATTGAATTTATTGTCACGTGCACCGAGGCACAGTGAAAATCTTTGTCTTGTGAGCAATACAGGTAGATTACATAGTTAAGTAGCATAGACAGTAAATAATGGGTAAACAGCGACAAAAATAAAAACACAGGTACTGGTGAATGTTAAGGGTTTGAGAGTCCATTCAGTATTCTAACAACAGTGGTGTAGAAACTGTTGCGTTTGTTCAGGCTTCTGTAACTTCTCCCCGATGGTAGAGGTTGTAGAAAAACATTGCCAGGGTGGGATGGATCTTTGAGAATGCAGGGGGCCTTTCCTTGACAGCGGGCCTGGTAGATGGATTCTATAGATGGGAGGTTGGCCTTTGTGATTGTCCGGGCTGAGTTCACCACTTTCTGTAACCATCTCCGATCTTGAATGGTATAGTTCCTATACCAGGTAGTAATACATCCAGACAGAATGCTCTCAATGGCGCACGTTGGCAGGGGTCATGCCAAATTTTCTCAGCTGTCTGAGGAAGAAGAGATGTTGTTGGGCCTTTGTAACCAATGCGTCTACATGAAGAGTCCAAGAAAGCTCTCCCAAGAGCTTGCACTCTCCACTCGTTATTATGTCATTAATATTAGGGGGGCATGAGTAACATCCTATGAAAGTCAATAATGAGTTCTTTGGTTTTGCTGGCATTGAGAGCAAGTGCATCATTTTTCCAGGTCTTCTACCTCCCATGTGTAGTCTGTTTTGTCGCCATCTGAGATTCGACCGACTATGGTGGTATCATCAGCAAACTTGTAAATAGCATTAGTCTGGTATTTGGCGACACAGTCATGGGTATACAGTGAATACAGTAGAGGGCTGAGTACGCACCCCTGGGGGGCTCCAGTGTTGAGTGTTAGTGACAATGAAATATTGTCCCCAATCTTCACTGATTGTGGCCTGTAGGTCAGGAAACTGAGGGTCCAGATGAAGAGAGTGGGGCTTAATCCGCGATCACTAAGTTTAGTAATCAGTCTAGAGGAGATAATAGTGTTGAAGGCTGAACTACTGTCAATGAGTAGGATTCTCACGTAGCTGTTCTTGGTGTCAAGATGCTCTCGAGAGGAGTGAAGGGCAAGTGATATGGCACCTGACATGCATCTGTTGGTCCGATAGGCAAATTGGGAGTGGGTCAAGAGTAGTGGGGAGGCTGGAGTTGATTAATGCCATGACCAGCCTTTCAAAGCACTTCATGACCACCAAAGTTAGGGCCACTGGGCAGCAGTCATTGAGACATGCTGCATGAGTCTTCTTAGGCACGGGGATAATGTTGGCTCTCTTGAAACAGGCAGGGACAGTGGCCTGCTGCAGGGAGAGGTTGAAGATGTCAGAGAAGACCTCTGCCAGTTGATATGCGCATGGTCTGAGTGCACGGCCTGGTACTCCTTCTGGTCCCATCGCTTTCCTTGGATTCACACAAAGAAAAACTGATTTGACCTCTGAGGCAGTGACTGTTGGGATAGGTTCGTCAGGACTTGTCAGAATAGGTGTTACCTCTCTGCTGAAGTCCTGCTCAAAGCGAGTATAGAAGGCATTGAGATGATCTAGGAGGGGTATGTCATCGTCTGCTATCTTGCACTGTCTCTTTTTAGAACCTATGATATCATTCAGTCCTTGCCACAGTCGCCGGGTGTATGTCTGGGTCTCTAGTTTGGATCGGTATTGGTCCTTGGCTTTCTTAATAGTTTTGCAAAGGTCATACTTGGATTCCTTATATTTGAGTGAGTCTCCCGATCTGAAGGCCTCACGCCTGGTTTTTAGCAGATTCTGTATGTCCTGATTCATCCAGGATTTCCTGTTGGGGAACACCCGGATTGACTTCCTCGGTATTCAGTCCTCCATACACTTGCTGATAAAGTCTGTGATGGTGGTGGCGTACTCATCCAACGTACCTGCGGACTGTTTGAACATGGTAAAAACAATGATTGCAGATGCTGGAAACCAGAATCTGGATTAGTGTGGAACACCACAGCAGTTCAGGCAGCATTCAAGGAACAGCGAAATCGACGTTTCGGGCAAAAGCCCTTCATCAGGATGGCCCAATCAACCAATTTCTGGATTAGTGGTGCTGGAAGAGCACAGCAGTTCAGGCAGCATCGAAGCTACTTGGATGCTGCCTGAACTGCTGTGCTCTTCCAGCACCACTAATCCAGAAATTGGTTGATTGGCCATCCTGATGAAGGGCTTTTGCCCGAAATGTCGATTTCGCTGTTCCTTGGATGCTGCCTGAACTGCTGTGGTGTTCCACACTAATCCAGAATCTGGTTTCCAGCATCTGCAGTCATTGTTTTTAACAATCAACCAATTCCAGATAGCGCCAGAGTTGATCATCTGCCTCTTCCGACCAGCACTGGACCTGTATCGATGAGGGGGTCTCCTGCTTGAGCTTCTGCCTGTAAGCCGAGAGAAGAAGCACGGCATTGTGGTCAGAGTTCCCAGAAGTAGAGCGGGGGATGGAGCGGTAGGCATCCTTCACGGTGGTGTAGCAATGGTCTAAAATGTTTGGGCCCTTGGTAGGGCAGGTAATGTTTTGGTGGTACTTGGGCAACACAATCCTTAGATTGACTTGACGGAAGTCGCCAGTCACAATAAACGGCCTCAGGGTGTTCGGTCTCCAGGGTGTTAGTGGTGGAGTACAGCACATCCAGAGCTTTCTCAACCTTTGCTTGTGGCGGTATGTAAACAGCAGTTAGTATAGCAGTGGTAAATTCCCGTGGTAGATAGAAGGGGCAGCATTTGATGGTGAGGAGTTCAAGGTTTGGGGAGCAACAGCTGCCCAGGTTGCAATGTACATGCACTACAAGTTGTAGATAAAAAGCAAACCCCTCCACCCTTTGTCTTACCCGAGGACGCTGTGCGGTCCATACGATGGATAGAAAAACCATCAGCCTGAAGTGCACAGTTGGGAATGGATGGATTGAGCCAGGTTTCTGTGAAGCAGAGTGCGCAGCAGTCCCACAGTTCACACTGGAGTTTAACTTTGCTAACCAGTCTCCCATGAGGAACCTTGTCAAACGCTTTACTAAGTCAATATAGATCATATCTACCACTCTGCCCTCATCAATCCTCTTTGTTACTTCTTCAAAAAACTCAATCAAGTTCGTGAGACATCATTTCCCACACACAAAACCATGCTAACTATCCCTGATCAGTCTTTGCCTTTCCAAATACATGTAAATCCTGTCCCTCAGGATTCCCACCAACAACTTGCCAAACTGGATGTCAGGCTCCCTGGCTTTCTTTACCCCCTTTCTTAAATAGTGGCATCATGTTAGTCAACCTCCAATCTTCCAGCACCTCAGGTGGCTATTGATAGTACAAATATTTCAGCAGGGGGCTCAGCTTTCCACAGAGTTCTAGCATTTTCCTGACAGGCCCTGAGGATGTCACCTAGACAGGGGACGAAACGTCTGCAACACGAATTCCCAGCTCGGTGAACAGAACCACAACAACGAGCACCCAAGCTACAAATCTTCTCACAAACTTTGAACTTTTATGCATTTCAAGACATCCAGCACCTCCTTCTCTGTAGTATGGACATTTTTCAAAATGTCACCGTCCATTTCCCCACATTCTATATCTTCCATGTCCACCGTGGGCAGCACGGTGGCAAAGTGGTTAGCACTGCTGCCTCACAGCACCAGAGACCCGGGTTCAATTCCTGCCTCAGGCGACTCTCTGTGTGAAGTTTGCACATTCTCCCTGTGTCTGTGTGGGTTTCCTCCGGTTTCCTCCCACAGTCCAAAAATGTGCAGGTTAGGTGAATTGGCCAAGTTAAATTACCTGTAGTGTTAGACAAAGGGGTAAATGTAGGGGAATGGGTCTGGGTGGGTTGCGCTTCAGTGGGTCGGTGTGGACTTGTTGGGCCGAAGGGCCTGTTTCCACACTGTAAGTAATCTAATCTTCTCCTCAGTAAACACTGATGGAAAATACTTGTTTAGTATCTCCCCCATCTCCTGCGGCCCCATGCCCTGCTGATCTTTGAGAGGCCCTATTATATCCCTAGTTACCCTTTTGTCCTTAATATATTGATAAAATCCCTTTAGATTCTCCTCAACCCTATTTGCCAAAGCTATCTCATGTCCCCTTTTTGCCCTCCTGACTTCTCTCTTAAGTATACTCCTACTGCCTTTATACTCTAAGGAGTCACTCGATCTCTGCTGTCTATACCTGACATATGCTTCCTCCTTTTTCCTAACCAAAATCTCAATTTCTCTAGTCATCCAGCATTCTCTATATCTACCAACCTTTTTTGTTTACTAATGCCCTTTAGGGAAGGAAATCTCTCCATTTATAAAGTCATAGAGATGTACAACACAGAAATAGATACTTCGGTCCAACTCGTCCATGCCAGCCAGATATCCCAACCCAATCTGGTCCCACCTGACAGCACTTGGCCCATATCCCTCCAAACTCTTCCTAATCATATACCCATCCAGATGGCTTTTAAAATGTTGTGATCATATTAGCCTCCACCACATCCTCTGGCAGCTCGTTCCATACATGTATCACCCTCTGTCTGAAAATGTTGCCCCTTAGGTCTCTTTTATATCTTTCCCCTCTCACCCTAACCTATGCCCTCTAGTTCTGAACTCCCCCACCCCAGGGAAGAGTCTATTTATCCTATCCATGCCCTTCATGATTTTATAAATCTCTATAAGGTCACCCCTCAGCCTCCGACGCTCCAGGGAAAATAGCCCTAGCCTATTCAACCTCTCCCTATAGCTCAAATCCTCCAACCCTGGCAACATGCTTGCAAACCTTTTCTGAACCATTTCAAGTTTCACAACATCCTTCCGATAAGAAGACCAGATTTGCACATAATATTTCAAAAGTGGCCTAACCAATGTCCTGTACAGCCGCAACATGACCTCCCAACTCCTGTACTCAATACTCTGACCAATAAAGCATACCAAACAGCTTCTTCACTATTCTATCTGCCTGTGACTCTACTTTCAAGGAGCCATGAACCTGCACTCTAAAGGTCTCTTTGTTCAGCAACACTCCCTAGAATCTTACCATTAAGTGTACAAGTCCTGCTCTGATTTGCTTTCCCAAAATGCAGCACCTCACATTTATCTGAATTAAACTCCATCTGCCACTTCTCAGCCCATCTAATCAAGATCCCATTGTCATCAGAGATAACCTTCTTCGCTGTCTACTACACCTCCAATTTTGGTGTCATCAGCATTACTAACTATACCTCTTGTGCTCACATCCAAATCATTTTATGATCCAAATGATAAAAAGTAGTGGACCCAGCACCGATCCTTGTGGCACTCCAGGAAAGAATGAATCTATATACTGAAAAGCAGAGGAACTTAAGAAATAGAGGTGCAGGCCATACAGCTCTTTATGTTCTTGTTATCATCACAACTGAGTTGGGTTGGCCATCATTTATCCATAATGTCTGCCATTCTAGTGAATCCTTGGAGTACTTGAGTCTTGTGGCATTCTTGTGGTTGTCAAAAGCACTGTCAGAAAGATAGTCTGAGGGCTTCACTTACAGGTATTGATATTGATTTTGAGCTTAGAAAATACTAACCCAGGATCACTGCACTTGGCACAATCCTTCACAAGAAAGCGTGATTCAGAAGCAGAGAGAAAAACATAGGGAGAGAATGTCCTAAATCCAGCTCCTTGTCAGAAAATCAGTTGTCTGCAGCATCCTGACTTACTTGCAGCAAAACCTTTCAGGCAGAAATCGACGTCTCCTTCACCGAGTTACCACTGGAATACAATCAAACATCCCAGACTATGAACGTGATCATCTATGCCTTGAATGGTACATAAGATCTCCGGTGTGAACTCGCAGCCTCAGCATGGACTTCCAGCCTCAAGGTGAGGGGATGCAATGGTCAGTGCAGACTGAAGTTGAGTTCTGATGTGGATTGCATCAGAAAGACTGTTATTCTGAACTTTTTATTTCGTTACTTTTCTAATTTATTCCTATGATATTTTAAAATCCAAGATGGCATGAAGGTCAGTAATGCTGGACTTATTTATTTTTCTAAATTTTTTTCCTAAGAATTTGCAACTAGGTACATTTGTATGGAAGATGGCGCTGTAAGTGGCAACTTGTAAACTTTTCACTGTATTCATGAGTAGGTAACAATAAAGCTCATTCTAAGGTTCTGCTCTAAGTACGGTGACCAAAATTGTACAGTTTGTAATCGCACAAATGCTCTGAACAGATGCAGTAAGATTTCCTTCCTTTTAGACTCTATTGCTTTTCAAAGAAGACCGACACTCCATTTGCTTTCCTAATTACTTGCTGTACTTGGGTTCTGTTTTTGAAATGTTGTTACCCAGACTCCCATGAATTGCAGTATTCTCAGTCACTCTTCATTTAAATATTCTCAGTAGACCATAGATATAGGAGGCAGAATTAGGCCATTTGGCTCATCAGGTCTACGCAGCCACTCAATCATGGCTGATATGTTTCTCAACCCCATTCTTCTGTCTTCTCCCCATAACCTTTGATTCCCTTACTAATCAAGGCAGGACCATTAGATATATGAGCAGAATTAAGTCATTCAGGCCATCAGTCTTCTTGCCAATGTGACTCAACTTTTCTCATTACACTCCATCTACCAATTTTTTGAACATTTAACCTATCATTTATTCCTTTTCACACTCTTTGTAGACGTTTTTAATCAGCCTGTTCAGCAGTGTTTGGACACACCTCTGGAACAAGTTGGACTTGAAGCTATGCATCCTAATCTAGAGATAGGGACACTACCACTGTTCCACAAGATCCCCAGATTTTTTTGTATCCTTTTCACAACCTACCTTCCCACCTAGTTTGCTAGTTTTCTTTCATACTCTTTTTTTTTTAAAAAAAATGAAATTAAAGTCATCTTTCACTGGTTTCTAGAAATTTCCCAAATTTTCTATCCTACCACTTATTTTTGTAGCATCTTTTTTTTAAAATTTGTTCATGGCATGGGGCATCACTGGCTAGGCTAGCACATTTTCCCATCCCTGATTGCTCTGTTGTAAGTAGGGTGAGCTGCCTTCTTGTTCTGCAGCAATCCTTCAGCGGTAGGGACACTTACACTGTTGCTGGTTAGAGAGTCCACAATTTTGTCTCAGCAATAATGAAGACATGTCAATATAGTTCCAAGTTAGGATGGTGCCTGGAGGGGAACTTGAAATGATGGTGTTCCCATGTATCTGCTGCCTTCATTATACTTGGTGATGGAGACCGTAAGTTTGGAAGGTGCTGTTGAAGGAGTCTGCAAGAGTTTTATTTCAATTGAATACCATCCTGGTCTTCTTTAGTTGGCCACAGATGGTACATCCTTCTAGTATATTGTTTTTTCTCAACAAACTATACCACAGTCATGAATTATCATCTGAAATACTTATCCAAATTGCTTACCAAATAATTTATTTTCCCAGCCCATTTGAGCCAACTCTTTCTTCATAATCCAAAAATGTGCAGGTTAGGTGAATTGGCCATGCTAAATTGCCCGTAGTGTTAGGTGAAGGGGTAAATGTAGGAGTATGGGTCTGGGTGGTATACACTTCGGCGGGTCGGTGTGGACTTGTTGGGCTGAAGGGCCTGTTTCCACACTGTAAGTAATCTAATCTAATATCCTTTGCAATTGCCTTTATTTAAGTTTAAGACACTATTTTGGACATTCATTTCTCACCTCAAACTGAATGTGAAATTCCATGATTTCATGACTGGTAAAACAAAATGTAAAGTTGCCAAAGGTCTGCTCCCTCATTAAAGAGATAGGACTGGTGTTGATTTAGCCTGCCGGATACTATGCCTCAGGCAAGGGGAGAGGTTAAGAAGCAGATTCCATTAGTGATTACCTCCGGTGGGGCAGGATGGTGTTGGCATCACTTTGCATTACAAATGAGCCATCCAGCCAACTGAGCTATCCCCCAATTTTACAATCACTATCATCCTGAATATACTGTAACTCATCCTCACGTTACCTTCACTAAATTGATTTGTACAATCTACATGAAGATCACCCACTATTATTACAGTATATACCTTACAAGCTTCTATTATTTCTCCTACTGCTTATAATCGCCAATCAGTCAGCTTGGGGGATAAACAGAAACAGTGCTCGTGCATCAGCACAACAATTACACCTTCATCATGGGGAGAAACACTGGAGACCAGGTGCAGCAGAAAGGAATAATTTAGATTGGGAGAGTGACACAATTTAAATAAACAGAAATTAAAAAAGAAAGTTTATGTTCCAAGTCACAAAATAAGCAATTCCAGACAGATCATTTAGTATTGTAATGAAGTATTTTATTCTGTTGGAGAAGAGGCTTCAACATCATTCCACACATTCTTGATACTTATCCTTTAAATAAAGCACCAACCACAATTAGAAAAACATTTCCACATGTCCAACAAGGAAATAAACTGAGGTATTTGCACTTACTAAATATTTACAGCAACAACGACACAGAGAGAAATCATGGTCAGAATTATCTAAAAGCTAAATACCATGGATGCTGATCATCTTAACTATTTAACTGGGAGCCACCTTTTATATACAATCTTGCATTGTTCCTCATGAGAAACGGCAGTTACATCTTAACTACGTATCACCATCTATTTTGATATGATTACTATTTAAGAAGGGTCTACTTTTAAATTTATACAACTGACACAGCACAGGAACAAAATGATTTTGCAATAAATTGCATCTGTAGCCATTTTGTGGCTGGTTGGAGCTACTGGAGCACTTCCACAAGTCACCTGTAGGACTTCCTATATTTTTATGCCATTTTGTTTTTGGTGTTAATTACATTTAAAAGCTTTAAAAAACGTCAATGGATCTAAAACCATATTTTATCCTCCTGTCCTGTGTTTAATACCATGAAAACCACCAAATGTGGTTACATCTTTTCAAAATTAATGAGTCTATCAATATGTGTTAACTGCCAATTGGATTTGTACCTGTCCAGACGTTTGGTTTTGTTAGGCAGGCAATGTTTCTATAATGTCCACTCGACCCTATACCAAGTCTAACTGCCTAAAGTTACCATCAAAACTGAAGCATAATGTGATGAAGTGGAGCCCCCATTTGAGTCAACCATCAGTCCGGTGTGTGCAAGTACCTCTACCAGGGAAATTACAAAGCAAGACATTAAAAGTAGAACTTGGCTATTTCCATGAAGATCAGTACTGTATATCTTTCAGTTATTCCAAGAGAAGGAGCTGTTTTAGAATCACTGAATCACTAAAGTGTGGAAAGAGGCCATTGGCCCATAAGTCTGCACCAACAATCCCACACTATGGAATCCACACATTTACCATGGCAAATCCATCTAGCCTACACATCCCTAAACACTACGAATTATTTTAGCATGCCCAATCCACTTGACTATGGGAGGTAACTGGAGTACACTGCGGAAACCCCACCAACACATGAAGAACTCCATGCAGTCACCCAAGGCTGAAATCAAACCCAGTTTCTAGCACTGTGAGGCAGCAATGCTAACCATTAAGCCACCGTGCCGGCCTCCTTTAGCATGTGAATTGATTCTGTTAAGAATAAAACTGATCCTAGCTACCAGAAACAACAAAAAAGCATATAGTCTCACTAAAAGACAGTAGCAATCCTGCAATTTCTTTTCACCCAGAGGCTAACAAAATTGTGGAATAATCATCTACAAAAGGTAGGCCACCAAGCAGACTGTATATTTAGGGTTTAAAGGTGAATCCATTATATCTCTGAACAAAGTATCGAGATTATTCTGAGAGAAAGAAGTTAGGTAGAGCGGATTGAAAAAAAAGGGACAGGGATTTTTGGCTTTTATGGGTTTTTGATTTTTGAAAACAATTTTTGTAACTTACATATATATGAAATCTATAAGAAAATGACTGCCCCAAACACTTGCATGATAAATTACATTCCTAAGACTTAACACAGTTCAAGAGCAAAGTATGAGGCCGTAAAAGTTTAATAAATTATTTAAAATATTGAGCAAATGGGAATTTTGATACCCTCAGTTTGAAAACCGCAGCTTTGACAAATGGAACTGAATGGTCATCTGCAGTAGTGTATTAGAGAGAGAAATAGAGACAATAGGAGAGAGGGGATGGGGTCATGTGAAAGATGAAACTGGATTACTCTATTGATGTTAGCAATCTATGAAAAGCAACTTGCACAGTCATACTGTGATCTTGGTTACAAGACAGAACATGAAAATATCTTTTGTAGTGAATCTGCCAAACTGCAACTCATCAGAAGGAAATCATTGCGGCTCAGAAACACGTGCTGGTTGTTTAACGGCATGACAGTGAGATTTGATCAGAGGGTAGAAAACATTTACTACAGGCTGGGGTGTGGCAGCCCATGTATCAGCTTGCTGCAATAGTGGTGCCACTGCCCAGTTTCATGATCACCTGCTGGCAATCACTGACAGATCGCTTGTCTCCAAGCTTCTCCAGAGTACGTGCAGCTTCAGCCAACATGACTGCTCGCTGGCCGGGAGAGGAGAGAAATGAGAGGGGGAGGTGACGGCATGCCAGGAGTATGGCTGTCGCTCGCTCTCTCTGGCCTGGAAGAGCATCCAATTCACCTGCAAACAACAAAAGAAATAAAACAGTAAAATATTTTGCAATTCTGTTCTCCCTTAATACTGTACTTCAGCATTCACTTACTGGAATTTCAAACAGGTACAGATAGTTATGAACTCAACTCCTATTGTGCTACCTCTGGTATTACCCAATTAAAATAAAAACCAAACTCAAAATTTTGCTTTGCAAAGATCAATGTGCCAAACCATCGTGTGATTCTGTACCTCAGATTGTTCATTTAAGTTCTGTTAATGTAATGTCAAGGTTGAGAGAAACAAGTAGTCACTATAAATGATCTTTCAGCACAAGTAAATAGGGAAACGGTGCAACACTGGCTGCGGGATCACAGCTGTATAACTGTATAAACACTCTCCAAGAAAAGCTGTGTGTTTTGTTAAACCTTACTAGTCAGCTCGAAACATATTGAATTCTGGTAATGGTGGTCGAACAAGAAACCTTTATAGATTTTAACAAAGGAACTTAAACAAAATGGATATTGGGTTTTTAGAAATATCCCAAAGGAACATTTTGGATATGTCGGTCAGATAGACAATGATCTTGTTTCTCTCCTTGATACTTAAATATTACTTTTCTATCAACTTCCCCAACTAACTGTCAAAAGGCATTTTACAAGTAGGGAATGGGAATGGAACAGGAGATCGAATACTAATGAAGGTGGTCAGAGGCATTATTGAAAACGCAAAAAAAGTGTACAGAATACTAATAAGTGTTAAAACTGTTAAAAACAAGATGATTTTGCTACAGAATCTGCAACAATACCACTTCTTTTCAGGATCGTCTAAGACTAGATACCAACAGTTCCAACTCTTAACAGCGGGCTTGCTGCTTCTAAATACATTACCTTGTTGGATGGGGTGTGATGTTCGTCTCCTCAGATTGTGTTCCAGAAGCTGGTGAGTTCGAGTTGGGCTTGCGCCTGCCATTAATCGTACAGTCGCCTCATGCAAAAACATCTAAAGCAAAATTGTGGAAATGTGGAAAAGCAATACACACATAATAAAAATATAATCTGACAGACAAGAGTGCTACACATGGCACTGAATCCTGTTCATCCATCTCCCACCTGACGTATAAATGGTTCTCAGCTCAGCAGCACTTATTATAAAATCACATCTGTTCATTTTCAAATCCATTCACATCCTTGCCCTTCCCAGTCTCTGATCTTCCTTGTCCTCACAACTCTTCAAACATGTCTTGTGCTGTTCCAATTTTGACCTCTGATGTATTGCTGTCAGCTGCCCAAGACCATAAACTCGGGAAACCTTTCAAACCTCTGTGCTTCACTATTTCTCTCAACTTTTAAGGCACACCTCAAATACTACCTCTTTGACCAAGTTTTTGATTAAACGCCCTAATATCTCAGACAATATAGAAATCCCAGCTATTTATTAATTGAACCAAAAGCAATTTACATTGACAGCACATGGGACAACCCTCTTTTACAAGCTGGCTATTTGCTGTAACAATCCAAAACTAATTCCAGTTCTGTGTTTTCTCTTCTTTGTATCTTTCTCAGTTTCAAATATCTATCCAAGTTTGCTTTAAGTGTTGAAGTGACCTCTGCCTAATTCATTTACTGTCTTTCATAACTTTCGACCAAATGAATTCAGCCATATTACTGACTCCCCAAAGAGGAGAAATATTCACTCTCTGTCAAACCTCAAACTTTGAATAAAAAATTGAGTATATAGCATCTCAGCCACATCTGCTCCAGTTAGAATAGATAAATGATCTCAAGTCTCCCCTCAATTATGTATGAAGCAAGGAAGAGCGTACATTCAAACGGATACTTTTTTCTCCCCCCAGAGGATTAGAGATCTTTATTTAAGAGCATTTTCTCACCAGAATCCTTCAATTATGTTACTTTTATGATGTTGATAATGCCTGTGCAAAAGAGTTCAAAGAGATGGAGAAAAGGTGTCTGTTATAAGTTCAATTGTTCCTCCTAGTGAAGACATGTGGATACATCTTAACACATTGCCCACCTTGTAAGGTGGGATAGTGTTAATGAATAAAATACTTTCCTTAAAAACACTAACATGAATACGGAAGGACATCCCTAATAACCATCCGTCTTTTCTATATAAACTCTGAACTATAATGATGTCTAAAATGATATTTTCTGCTTAGCAATAGACAACTTTGTGCAATAGTGTCAAGTCACAGCAGTGGAATGATAACTCTCAAACTCAAATTGGGCTGTTACGTTTGGACAATTTTGCACTGTAAATTAATGGAGGTTTAAAATAAAAAATTCGTTGCTCTTTTTACTCCAAATTCCATTTATAGGCAACTAAAAAAACACTCAGAGACACCCTTAGATTGTTGCAAATACTCATTAATCTATGTTTCTGCAATGCTATCACTGAAACAACTTGACATCAATGTACACTTCGCAGAATTTAGTGGTATAAAAAGGCAGACAGACTTGCATTTCAAAATCTCATAACATTCCAATAAGATTTTTTAAAATGAAAATATGGTATGTATTGATGCTTGATTGTACTATGTCAGATACAGAAAAATGTGCTTCTTTGATTAGTTAGATATTTTAAAACTTCACTGGATGTTGGCATTGCTGGCTAGGCCAGCATTTATTGCCCTACCTTATTTACTCTGCAAAAGGTGGTATAGTGATATATTCTTGAACTACTGGAGCTTTTGGGTGTAAGGATCCCCACAGTATGGTTTGGAAGGAAATTTCAGAATTTTGACCAAGCAACAGTGAAAGAAGAGTGATATATTTCCAGGTCAGGATGGTATGTGACTCAGAGAAGTAGTTGCAGGTGATGGTATTCCCAACCACCTGCCCTTGTCCTTCTAGATGATAGAAGTAATTGGTTTGGATGGATTTTTGTGAAGCTTTTGTTGAGCTACTGTAGTGCATCCTGTCAATTGTACACATTGCTGCCACCACCAGTGGTGAAAGGGGGTGGGTTGGATGTCAGAAAACAGGCCTGCATGGTGTCAAACTTCTTGAATGTTATAGAAGATATACTCATCCAGAAAAATGGAGAGAATGGCATTACATTCCTGACGTGCTTTGTAGTTGGAAAGACAGGAGGCGAGGTATTCAGGGCAGCATTCCCATCCTCTAATCTGGATTTATAACCATGGTATTTATATGGCTGGTCCAGTTCCATTACTGGTCAGTGGTAACTTCCAGGATGTTAACGGTGGGAATTCAATGACAGTGATGACATTGAATATGGCTAAGCTTGCTTACCTTACGATGTGCCGGTTTAAATGTCTGGCCAAGTTTCCGGAGACTGCTCAGGTCTCGTTGGAATCCTTTCAGTTCTAGGCTTGAAGCTTGGTATGTCTCACCCACAACCTGGCTGGAGCTCGCCTGCTTCTGCCACAAGGTTGTACGAATTGAAAGCAAAATGTCACAGACCAACAACTGCATAGCCTACAAAAGAGAAAAGAAACAGAATGTTATCTTCAGACAAAAAAGGTGAGAGTTGGTTTTCATACACTCACCCTTCCACCCATCATTCCATTAAATGGCTTATTCGCTTTTAAACATGTTCCAACAAAGTGGATTGAATATATAAAATGTTTCCATCAAACTGGTACATTGATTCATTTACTTGCTTGCTCAAAATAAATCTGTTCATCCCGTTAAAGGGTATTACAATATAAATTGTATCCAATAGCTGGAATTAGGGTTTTTCTATACTTGCTCATATGTCTTAAACTACAGCTTAAGCAAAAAACACATGATAAATTCTAGAAACTTTGATTCAGCACTAGCAATACAACACACATTCAAGTGCATCCTAAGCTTTCAGACATTAAAAAGCTTTTGAAGTATTACTCCTGTTGTTCTGCAGTCAAAAGTGGTGGACAATTTGCACTTTGCAAAATACAACAAACAGTGATATGAAATGCTAGTTAAACAGCTCTAACTGTGTTGAAGAACAAATGCTGCTCTTCCAAACAAAAGTGCTGTGGAATCTTTTACATTTAGATCCACCTAAACAGGCAGAGGGAAGCTTCAATTTAACTTTTCATAATAGCACTTCTGGCATGCTGTACTCTCAAAACAATGAAATAGTGACCTAGTTTTAATGCTCAAGTCTCTGCAGTGGAGATGCGAAGTATTAATTTCTCTCTCCATAGCTGAGTAAAGGCAGCAAACTTCTGGTTTTATTCTTGACTACAATCTTCTGGTGTGTGAGATAGCTACCAACTGACCAGGCTGAACCATAATAAAGCTACTGGAGCCTTGATAAGGAAGATCAGCATTTGTTTGAAAAGCTGAATGGGCTAGATGTGGATCAATGAACATTAGGTAATACAATAGTCAAGATATCTTAGTCAGCTTGTCCATTTGTCTAGGCAATTACCATTAATAAGGGTTAATGAGAAAATATTCATTTAACTTACAAGTGGGACAGTGAGTAAATGCACAGTGTGAAACCATTATTCCTTGATGCCACATCGGGATACAAGTAAAAGGAAAAAGTTCATGCTGGAATCAGACAAGTCCTCAAAGGATAGGAGGAAAATTGATTGTGTTTTCTTTGGGGGAAGTCTTGCCACCAACTTTGCCACAACTGTGCCAAGGAAACTGATGATGACAAGGGTAGTTTATTGTTGTTTGGATTTGGACTGCTGTAGAAGCTTAAACCAATCTTTTAAAAAGGGAAACCAATATATATTTGATAAAGAAAAAGGGAATGAGAATAGATAACAGAATGAAACAAGATGGTACACTTGCCGAGATTTTTATTCTCAATTATAAAATTCAATAATTCTATTAAATAAGGTGCAACTTAGAACTATTGTAGTTGGAGTCATACAGTGTGGAAACAGACCTTTCAGTCCAACTTGGCCATGCTAACAAGTGTCCTAAACTGAACTAATCCCATTTGCCTGTGTTTTGCCCGTATCCCTCTAACTTTCCTTATTCACGTACTTATCCAGATGCTTTTTAAATGTTGTAATTATACCAGCCTCAACTACCTCCTCTGGCAGCTCATTCCATACACAGACCACCCTCTGTGTGAAGAAGTTGCCCCTCAGGTCCCTTTTAAATCTTTCCCAATTCACCTTAAACCTATGCCCTCCAGTTTTGGACTCCCCTATCCTTGAAAAGGACCTTGGACATTCACCTTATTTATTTCCCCCATGATTTTATAAACATGTATAAGGTCACTCTTCTGGCTAGAAAGACTAATTGCATTCAGGACTGTGACCCATTTTTCCAACTCCTCTGATCCTGCAGTAACACCCAAAGGAATCATCCAGCACTTTCAATATCAACCACACCTCTATTCGGAATCAGGGTTCTAAAAAGTATAGAGAAGCAGAAATTCATTCAGTATGTGGGCAGTTTGTTCAGCAATCTGTCTTTATTATTTATTAACAGTAGTCCTGCTAGAAGTACACTGCAGGACTAACATTTAAAAATAACATTTGTTTCATGTTTTGACAGAAGTTGTGATGAACTTATCTTTGCATATACATTCACTGACACCATTTTCTGTTTTTATCTTTTACCAAAGACTTTCAAACAAAACGTTATTTTGTAAAGTACCACATATTAGACTACTGGCAAATTAGAAGCCCTTGGATTTAGAGTCAGTTCAAAGTCAGCTCAGGTACAGAAAGAAGAAAGAGGCGAATAGTTTTTTTTTTGGATTGGATGGAAGTGTACAGTGGTGTCCCTTAGAGGTCAGTATCATTAATTTTGGAAGAGAGAAGAAATGATATGAATGGAACAAATGTAAATGTGGCATAGAATCAAACAAATACAAATCTTTGTAGAAAGAAGTTGATAAGGCTGTTCAAATAGAAAACAATACAAGATCACTGTTGTATAACTAGGCACAGAGTACAACAGCAAAGTTTGACCTTTATACAGCACTGGTTCAGTATCAGCTGGAGTTGTCTCTCTAATTCTGGGCACCGCAATACAGAAAAGATGTGAAGTCCTTGGATAGATGCAGAGATGATTTACTAACATATTAAGATGAGGACTTCAATTACGTGCAGAGATTAGATGCTGGATCACCCTCCTGACAGAAAAAACTGTTGAGAAGTAATAGAGGTATTCAAAATAATGAATAGTTCTGATAGAGTGGATAGGAACAAATAGTTTCCATTTGCTAGACAGGTGGTGAACAGGCAACACAGATTTAATGTCATCAGTAAAACAATTTAGAGGAGGTTGAGAATTTTTGAAAAGCATAAACACCAAAAATTGTCATAGAATATATTGCTTAAAAGACTGATGGGAGCAGATTCAATAGTAACTTTCAAAAGACTCTGAGACATCCAATTTTCTCAGCGAGTATAGATTAAATGTCACTTCAGAGAATTAGGAGGTAAATTTCCTAAGTTAGTGTTGTTCTAAAAAAATCATAAAGGAATGCTCAAAATTTTCTTGGATTGCAAAAAATGTCCTTACTTAATGTCATCGCTTGATGATGTTTGATTTTACCATAGTACGCAGGAGCAGAAGTAGGCCATTCAGCCCATCGAGTCTGACATTTGACAAGATCATGACTGGTTTAATAATTCTCAAAACCACTTTCTTGCCTTTTCCCCCACAACCTTGATTCCCTTACTGATTAAAAATTTGTCTCTCAGCCTGGTATATACTTAATGAGCCAGCCACAACAGGCCTTTGTATTAAGAATTGCACAAATCCACCATCCTGAGAGAGGATGAAATTTCTCATGTCTTAAATCAGAAACCCCTTTACTCAGATGATTCCCTCTGGTCTTAGACTATCTCACAAGGGGGAACAACCTCTCTATACTTACCCTGTCAAATCTCCTAAAAATCTTGTTTCAATAATGCCTTCTTTTCTTCTAAATTCCGAGTACAGACCCAGCCCACTCAACATCAAGAAAATCCTTCTATACCTGAAATCAATCTCGTGAACCTTCTCTGGAATACTCCCAATGCCAGTATATCTTGCCAGGTATCAATAGATTTTATCCACGTAGGAATGTTTTAATTGATGAATTTACACATTTTTGAGGTCCAGAGATTAAAAAGGATGATTTATAGAATTCACTGTAAACCAATGATCACCAAGGTCTAAATTCCAACTAGAAGGCAAGAGAGCAGTAGACTGTTTACATCAACTTTAGTAAAACCTTTGTCAAGGTTCCACATGATACATTAACTAATTAATAAAGTTATATCACTAGGGACTTAGAGTGAGCTTGTCAATTGGATACAAAATTGGCTTGATGTTAGGAGACAGAGGGTGGTGGTGGACTGTTGTTTTTTGGACTAGAGGCCTGTGACCAGCAGTATTCCAGAGAGACTAGGTCACTTTTGTTTGTTCTTTATAAGAATGATTTAGAGGAGAATATAGGAGGCCTGGTCAGTAAGTTTGCGGATTACATCAAAATTGGTGGTATACTGGACAGTAAATACGGTTATCTACGATTACAAAGAGAGCTTAATCAGTTGGGTCAATGGGCTGAGAAGTAGCAGATAAGAGTTTAATTGGGATAAACATGTATTGCATTTTGGTAAAACAAAAAAGGACAGGACATACAGAATTAATATTAGGGCCCTGGATAGCGTTGTAGAACAGAGAAATCCAGGTGTTCAGTACATAATTCTTTGAGATTTGCATCACAGGTAGACAGGGTGGTTAAGGCAGTGTTTAGCATGCTTGCCTTCATTACTCAGACCTTTGAGTTTTGGAGTAGGGGTGTCATGTTGAGGTTGTACAAGATGTCAGTGAGCCCTCTTCTGGAGAACTGTATACAGTTTTGGTTGCCCTGCCAAAGGAAGGATACTATTAAATTAGAGAGAGTTTAGAAAAGATTTACCAGGATGCTGTCAGGAATGAAGGGTTTGAGTTACAAAAAAAAGGCTGTGACCCTTTTCACTGGAGCATAAGACCTTGTAGAAGGTTATAAAATCACGAATGGCAGAGATAAGGTGAGTAGCAAGGGTCTTTTCGCTCGGGTAGAGGAGTTCAAAACTGGGGGGTATATTTTTAAGATGAGGAGGAGAAAGTTTTAAAAGGATATGGGAACAACATTTTTACACAGAGTGTGGTTCACATGTCAAATGAACTGCCAGAGGAAGTGGTGGATGCAGATACAGTTACAACATTTAAAAGACATTTGGTTGAGTACATGAAAAGGAAAGGTTTGAAGGGATGTGTGCCAAATGCCAGCAAGTGAGACTAGATTTAAGAACATGGTTGGCATGGACTAGTTGGGCTGAAGGATCTGTTTCCATGCTGTATATCTCTATGACACCTTTTTCAATACAGAATCATTAAAAATAACAAAACAGGCTAATTAGTTCTTTAAAATAAGCAAACCAAGCAAGTTTATATGTAGACAGATAGAATTGAAAAGTGGAGAAATTAAGCCTGTAATGAACATCGATTTATGAAATGATAAAAAAAAAGAGGTGCATTGGAAGGAGTGGAAGGAACAATTCATAACAATGGTATCAGAACTGGTGACACGGTCCTCAGGAACGGCTAAACATGCTGGGACTCCTATCTCCAGAAAAGAGAAGTCTGAAGGTGAACCCAATAGACTTTAAAATTATGAAGTCTGAAGGTGTTCCATTTGTTGACGTGGAGGAGATATTTTCACTTGTGAAGGAGGCTAAAAATATGGCACATAAATATCAGACAGTCAGTCATAAATTTAACACAAAATTCAGAAGATTTCTTTTTACCCAGAGAGTGGTTAGACTATGAAACTTGCTCCCACAAAGAGTGGTTGAAGCAAATAACTAAATCATCGAATCCCTACAGTGTGGAAACAGGCCATTTGGCCTGACAAGTCATCAATGACTCTCCGAAGAATACCCCACCCAACCCCATTGCCCTACCCTATTACTTTACATTTCTCCTAACTAATGCACCTAACCTACACATCCCAGAACACTATTAACAAGTTAGCATGGTCAATTCACCTAACCTGTATGTCTTTGGACTGTGGGAGGAAACTGGAGCACCCAGAGGAAACCCACGCAGACACAGGGAGAATGTGCAAACTCCACACAGACAGGTGCCTGAGGCTAGAATTGAGCCCTGGTCTCTGGCGCTTGAGGCAGGGGTGCTAACAATACATTTCATTGAACATAGAACATTTCTGGGAAAGTTAGATAAACACATGAGGAAGAAAAGAATACAAGGACCCACAGACAGGAGTGAGAGGAGATTCTTGTGGAATGTAAATATGGACATGGACCAGTTTGGTCAAATGATCTGGTTCTGTGCTGCAGACTTAATGTGGCTTTTATAATGTGTTGGGAATATAGTGATTGCAGCGAAATGCCCAGAACAGTTGTACTAGACATCATGTATTTTTGGGCCTTCAGTTGAAGGGGTGGAATTGGACACAAATTGAAGTCCTCAATGATTGTAAAATATTGTTATTTCTCGATGTGCAGGGTTTACCTCTGTACTGCACTGCAGACACACTGCACATCGCTGGCACATGCAATGCAACTACAATGCACCACAGAGGCCACCATCTTTCTCCTTTCTGAAAGACCTGAGCACACTTCTACCCTGAAGATGAACATAAAGCCCTTTCTTGCCAAAAGCAGCAGAATTTCCACTGCTGCAGAAACAGATTTGCATGGCGATGTGGCAATGCAAACCTGCTGCTTTGGCACACAAGCTACATCTCAGAGCAGGATGAAATCAATGAACAATAACATACCTTGTGCAGGGTGGTATCCTGATGTTGGCAGGAGACAGACAGGGTGTTCCATAGGTACCCACTGGCCCTTTCACAATGCAGAAATGTTGCTTGATGAGCCTCTCGTTTCCCCAACAGACTCCCTTGCATAGCCTTGTAAACGTGAAGAATTGCCTTTGGCAGTGGGCTTCTAGAAATAATGTTGCAGGACACAATGAGGAAATAATTTGGGTAATAAAAGACGCACCACAAAATTCATAGGTCCTTTTAGTGTTGGATCATTGTGTTTTCTAGTGGAATGGACAGGCTGGAGTGCAGGGTACAATATGACACTGAATGGCTGTCCACTGTGCTAAGATTTACACGTTTTAGCGTTCAGGGCCATCATTTCACAAAGCCAGGATTTAGGGAACAAATCATTCCTCATGTGACAAGGATAAGCAAGTGGTGCCAATATACACCATCACAAACCCCTGAAAGTACTTGCGAATTTTTGGGAAGCAATGTTAAAATAACAAGGGCATAACATGATTCAAGGTAAAAACGATGACTGTAGATGCTGAAAACCAAATACTGGATTAGTGGTGCTGGAAGAGCACAGCAGTTCAGGCAGCATCCAACGAGCAGCGAAATCGACGTTTCGGGCAAAAGCCCTTCATCAGGAATCCTGATGAAGGGCTTTTGCCTGAAACGTCGATTTCGCTGCTCGATGGATGCTGCCTGAACTGCTGTGCTCTTCCAGCACCACTAATCCAGTACATAACATGATTCAACTGAATTCAGTCCCAGCTACCAGGGGTAAAGTGGTTAAAATATGAAGATAGATTATATGGGCTAAGGTTTGTATATAGATGATTAAAGGATAATTTAGTTGAGGTGTTTCAGACTAAAAGAGTTGAAAGAGTCAACAAAAACTACTTCTTCAGCAGGAGAGTTCAGAACAAGGGGGGGAAAACCTCAAAGTTAGAAATGCGCAAATCAGCGATAATGTCAGGAAGCGATTCTTCCTGCAAAGGATAATGGAAATCTGGAAGTGTCTCACTTCGTAACTGTTGAAGCTGAGAGCCATTGGAAATTTCAAAACTGATATCGATAGATTTTTATTAACAAAGATAGGAAGAGCTAGAGAATCAAGGTCGCTACAGGCGTTAAGATTCAGATCAGCCTTACGGCAAAAAACGGTTCAAGTGGCTGAACGGCCTCTTCATATTTCGGTAAGTGATAACTATTTTGGTGTAGGACTTTACTTTCAAATGCAATATTAGTTTTTATGCAAGAGAATTATTTCAGATCTCCAAAACACTTATCACCACATAAAGGCGTTATCCTTCAGCCGAATGCCATTCATGGAGAAGCACGGACTTACTCGGACATCTGCAGAGACTTGGGGATTCGTTCCACTTCAGTAGACAATCCTTTAGCTTTCAAATCGTCACCCTGAAGCCAGTGTACAGCAAACATAACAATAGCTGTCCACCACTTACTGACAGGATCTGGACCTGACAACAGGATGGAGGATCAATTTACTGGCACAGCAATTACTTAATCTAATGAAGATGCTCATGTAAACATAAACCATGTTTAGATTTTCATACAAAGCATTCTTTCTACTTAAGAGGGTAAAGAGCACCTGCCAAGTACTTCAAATGGCATCTATGTAGTCTGGTTTTACTTTAGCAGTTTCAGTTGTTCAAACACAAAACGGGGTGTCTTAATTGCTCAGGTCTTCGTTCATGAAACATGTACATAATCTGCAAAAGGGCTGTAAACTTGTTGGCAAGAATAATACTTTGTCAATTACTGTTTGCCTTACTTTTAAAAAAATACTTCAGCGAATTTACAATGGTTAAGCTAAAATACCTCAAAATCTAATTGTTCCAGGTTACATCCTCACCTGTGGTTGTTCTCAGACTGGCATCAATGGCAAATGCCTGTGTTAAATTCCTTGTTGTATCAGCACAAGTGTTAAGTAACTGCAAGTACTCAAAGGCATTAGAGAACTCCCTGCAAAGACAATACACCATCCTTCATATACTAGAATTATGGAAATGAAACTGAATTGTGTGTGTTGGCAGGATGATTAAGGATATTTTTACTTACAACAACTTAGATTTATGCAGAAAAACAAAATCAGAAAACATTGCAAATGCTTACAGGTCAGGCAATATTTCTTCAGGTGTATAGCGTTTTATCGAAAACAAAATGAGGAGGAGGAGAAAACCAGTTCCAAAGAAAAGTCACATCAGACTCAAAACATTAACTCAAGTTTTTCTCTTTCCATAGATGCTGACAAACCTGCTTAGTTTCTTCAGTACTTTGTTTTTATTTCAGATCTCCAGCATCCTCAATATTTTGATTTTATTTGAAGTACCTTCAAAATCTTGGATGTTTCAATGAGATAATCTCTAATTTTTCTAAATTCTTGAGAATATAGGCCCCATTTACTCAGCCTCTCATCACAGACACCACTTGATGACACTGCCTCCAATGTAGATATATCCTTTCTAAAATGTGAAGACCAAAATACACAGAGTACTACAAATGCAGTCCCAAAGTTCTGCACAATTGTAACAAGGTTTTTTTATTTGTTTACTCTAAAGCCCTTGCAATAAAAGCCATTGTGTCATTTGCCTTCCTCATTGTTGTACCTATATACTAACTGTGTTGCCTATATAAGCACACTTAAGAATCTCTACAAGCTTTTAAAAAAAATCTGTTTTTCTATTCATATTCATGTTCTATTCACACCTCCCCACATTATGCTGTATTCAATTTCTGCCAAATGAACTACTTAGTGTGGAAAGATTAAGTACAGCATCACAGTTCCCTGCTAAACACCTTATACTAATGATGGAATTAAGTCAGAACTGAACAATGGATCATAACTTTAAGCAACAGTCTGACTTTGTTAATTCCTACACAGAAGCTGAAAAATGCAGGGCATCTTAATAAATGTATTGTACTTGTGCCACATTCCTTGGCCAAACTGTAACTAGTTACAAAATCATCCTCCCTCCTAGATGGGAATAGGTTTAAAAGGTAATCAGGAAATTTTTCATAAAACCAGTTATAGGTTGTTCTGCTTTAACGAGTCAGTTGCGTTCCTCTGCAACCTCGCGCTATAGAAAACCGCTATAAAAAATCGTGCTGTAGAAGATCGCTAATAGAAAATTGCTATACCTGTTTAGTAGAAAGTTCACACTATCCAAACAAAGTACACAATTCATCAATCGCTTTATAGCCAATTCACACTGACGAAATGTACATTATAGCAGAATGACTTGTACCACTAGAAATGTTGGGAACGGTGTCCTAACTTCGCCGCTACACACCAAACTCTCAATCAGCTACCACTTCCAAGCTCAGCCCACTTGAAACATGCACATTAGACCACTGGTGCCTTTGAACATACCCAGCTTCCTCAGTCTCTGGCTTAAGCAGAGAGCATACAGCTCTTTCAAGCAGATTTTCACAAAATGCCTGGTTCACCTGGGCAACTGGATCAACTGCAAGAGAAAAATAAATAAGCCATACTGTATTAAAAGTGGTCATCTCCAGGTTTAGGACGGGCACAGACTACTAGATATAGATTACATGCTAGTTTAAATGGAATGACAGTATTGTAATTAGATCATCTTGTTAAAACAGATGATCTAATTTGTCAAACGTTTTTGATAAGAATCACCTCCTGGAACAATAGGAGACACAGAAATATGATCAATGGCATGATTTCTAGTTTTCTCAGTAGTTATCAGTTTCTCCTCATGTATTCACTGTCTAATTTTACCTTATCTTTACATATGCTATGTTCCATTTACACTGTTATTTACCACAAGAACTGTTAAGTTCCAGGTTTTGCCAAAACGTCCTCTCATAGACTCAAAGGTTTACAGCACAGGCGGCAGCTATTTGGCCCGCTGTATCCATATTGGTCAAAAATCTGACTGCACTAATCCCAGTTTCCAGCTCTTAACCATAGCTCTGGAAGCTATGACAACACAAGTGCCTTTGTAAATACTGCTTAAATGATGAGTGTTTTTCACTCAACCACCCTTTTAGGCAGAGTTTCTGACTTCCATCACCTTAATGAAAAGAATTCTTAGAAGACCCAGAGGTGAATTATCTCTTATTTTAAATCTATGGCCCCTGGCTCGTGATCCCTCTACATATGAAATAAGTGCTTTCATATTCAGCACATCTGTGATCCTCGATATTTTATAGGGCTATTAATTCCCTAACTTTCTTTGTTCCAAGCTCATCCTATCCAATCTTTCCCTTTAGCTCAGACCCTCCAACTTAGACAGCATCCCAGCAAATCTCCTCTGTACTCTCTCTACTGCAAACATATTATTCTTAAATACATATTCTAATTGTGGCCTAACCAGTGTTTTATACATTCCAGCAGATTGAAAGAGAAGGTTAGGTGAACATGTGTAGAGGAGCACTTGGAATGGCCAACTACAATTCGGTAGTATATGCAATGGTCTTTAAGCAATGTAGCAGTAAGATTAAAGCCTGATATATCTGATGACCATGTATTGTTGCAAATAATCTTTATATGTAATAAACATATTACAAAAGAAGCCCAAGTCTGAAGATAGGCTGTTTGAGGAGAAGGCAACTATCCTGAAGCTCAACTCATGGATGTGGGCAGAAAACAATAAAACAAAGGGAGGACAGATTGCTTGACTGCAAAGTGGTCAGTTTACCGTAGTCAGTACTGTACTGACATCTTATTCAGCATTACTTACTTGGATTTCGGAGAGAGCTGAAGAGACTTTCTCTAGGCGTAGATTTAAGTGACCAATCACATTCCACAAAGAACTGGCGTCCCAAGGGATGGAAAAGCCAGTGCCGGGTGCCAGGCTCAGAGACTCGCTGGGCTCGTCGCAGGAAATAGCGCTGGAAATATAAAGGAAATAAACAGATTACAACCATTACTTCAATATTACTTCCTGGGGCCTGACAGGCACCTTCCAAGCAGACAATAGGCAGATGAGAAAAATTTCCTTGGAACCCAGGCTCTTCCTGCCATTTGCAGGTGACAGGTGGAGAACCAGCAGCCAGAGGAAGTTGCAGGAGATGGGGAAGGAAATACAGGTCAGGCAAAGGTGCTCAAGACTCCTATATTTCTTTTTACTCTCCTCAGCATTCAAGCAGAGAGAAGAATCATGCCCACAGTTTGAAAGCTTAAGGTACAACATATTGATTCCCATATTATCATTGCCACATTGTTTCCTATCCTAAAGATGCAGATGGTTCAACATGTCTAAGCAAGATTCAGTGTTAGCAAGGCATGTGACTCTCTAGAATATCAAAACCAAATACAATGGTGCCTGTATAAATGCTGCAATGTGCAGAGATGGACAATCAGGAATAGAATATTTAAGAACTTTTACCCATTATACCCGAGCTTGAGTGAAGGTGGGTTTGAGAAAGAAAGGAAGGATTGCAAAATATCAGGTGCCCTGACTAACATAGGTCGAGTCAATATTTGTCAGGAAATGAGTTTGAAACACTGCTTTTTTCTGCAGTAACACTACCACAACGTGCATTATCCAATAGAAGAGCAAGACTTGTGTTTCTGGTTGGCCTCCTTCAGTTACCTAAATGTACTAGCCACAGACGAGAACTCTGCAAATGTATTAGCAACTAAAAACTCTGCTGGCATGTTGTGACCAGTGATGTGCCACATGAATCAGTGCTGGATCCACTACTTTTCATCATTTATATAAATGATTTGGATGTGAAAAAAAGAGGTATGGTTAGTAAGTTTACAGCTGACACCAAAATAAGTGGTGTAGTGGTTGACACAGAAGATTATCTCAGAGTATAATGGGACTTTGATCAGATGGGCTATGGGTTAAGGAGTGCCAGATGGAGTTTAATTTAAATAAATGTGAGGTGTTGCATTTTGGTAAGGCAAATCAGGGCAGGACTTTATATAGTTAATGGTAGGGCCCTGGGGAGTTCTGCTGAACAAGGAGCAGATAGACAGGATAGACAAGGAGGTGGAGTCGCAGCTAGACAGGATAGTGAAGGTGGTGTTTGGTACACCTGCTTTAATAGGTTAGGCGGATGTCATATTACAGTCCTATAGGACATTGGTGAGGCAACTTTTAAAATAGTGTACAATTCTGGTCGCCCTTCTATAGCAAGCATCTTGTTATACTTGAGGGGATGCTGAAAGGATTTACAAGGACTTTAGGGTGGGATGTGGGTGTTGTTTGAATTATAAGGACAAGCTGAATAGGCTGGAGCTTTACTCCCTGGAGTATCAGGGGGCTGAGGGGTGATTGTACAGAGGTTTAATATATCACTGGGGGCATAGATAAGGTAAATAGCCAAAGTCTTGTGCCTGGGATATATGCATCTGTTTGCAGGAGCCTGCATGTGTGCATGCATAGCCCAAAACTAGAGGGCATAGGTTTGAAACAGACCTGAGGGATAACTGCTTTATGCAGGGGGCGGTGTGTATATGGAACAAGGTGCCAGGGGAAGTGGTAGAGGTGGGTACAATTACAACTACAACATTCAAAAGGCAACTGGAATAGTACATTAATAGGAAAGGTTTAGAGACATATGGACTAAATGCTGGCAAATGGGACTGGATCAGATTGAGATGCCTGGTCAGTGTGGATAAGTTGGACCAAAGGGTCTGTTTCTGTACTGTATGACTCTATACACCTGGATTCCTACTGATACCCTGCCCTGAAGCTAAACATCAGAATTACGTGAATAGTAGTTGCAAATGCTGTCTATGATAACCTCACTGAGCACCTACTCACCGATAAAAAAGTCAGTCTGCCTCCAAAGTTGGTTTTAAAGCAAATGGCAGCTGTAACATAGATTTCTGCCATGAGGGTCTGGGGGATTTTCTCCTCAGCACATTCTGCCAGGTTAACTGCAGACAGAGCCAGGCTTATGGCACGCACTGGACTCTGCACCAATTTATCTACATTAAAAACAGGAAAAAGATAAATTATTTCCATCTCAGTAGCACTAAGTATGCCATCCTTCAGCTTCACTTGGAATTTCTGAACAAGAGAAATACAATTTTATCCAAAAACATTAATTGATCAAATGCTTCCATGTGAAGGACAAGTGAAAGAACAAATTTATTGGGCTGGATTTTCAGTTTTAAAAATGCCAGAGTTTTTTAAAAACAGAGGTGGTTGGGACCTGATTTCAGAATTCCCACTCTCATTCCTGGTGTCCCTGATTTTCCTTGCTGTGGAAATTGCTGACCTGGTCAGCTCTATTAGTGGATCGTATCTCTCCAAACTTTTTGCAGAGTCAGCTTCTCCTCAGAAGAATCGTGAGCCTTAGGCCAGATTCTTTTAAAAGGAAAGGTAAAAATTCCTCACCCAAGGTCCACACTCATTGCCTCCTTTCCAATTCAGTGGTCATACTACATCCCCTCACGCCCATAGTAGGGTTTCTAATGGCCCGCAAGACAGTGGCTCTATGGCTTCAGCAAGCAGAGGTAGGGAAAGGAGACCCAAGGCGGCAGTTCTTCAGGTCTCTGATTCTTACTCAGGAGATTCTGCTGTGAGAACTGTGCAGATTGATTAAGGTAATGAAACTCATGAAGCAGGAAGAGGTAAACCTCTCCAACCAAGCAGGAATGGATGGAAGGGCCATAGCAGTAGATGTGGGAACTTTTCAGTCTCTATACAATGTCCCAAGTGGTTTAACAACCTTGGGAGAACAGGAAAAAGAGAGGGTGGCAAAACACTTCCAGCTGTGAAGTTTCGTACCGACTTCCCCAGCATTCTGATGCATAACAATCCTCAGAACAGTACACCTTACAGCTTCACTCATTCTCTCAAAACACCTCCTCACCATCCCATCCAAGCAACAACGTTCACACTCAGCTTTGTGCCATCTCACACCCATAACACAGTCACTCTTCACAAATATTGTCCACATTCCACTCCTTTTAAACATACTAACCATTTCAGACCAGGAGATGGAATCATAGAAGCGTACAAATCAGGAGGAGGAAAAAGCAAAAGGCATTCAGTTCCTCAAGTCGCTTTCAGAATTCAACAAGATCACGCAGCTGTAAATGCAACCTCAAATCCATATTCCTACTTTCCCGGGTAATCTTCCAACCCCTTTCTTAACAAGAATCTATACCTCTACTTTAAAACTATTCAAAGACTCTGCTCCACCACTTTTTTCCAGAAGAGATCCAAACACTCTTGAACCTCAGTGGCAAAAGTTCAACTAATCTCTGTTTTAAATGGGCAACCGCTGCTTTTTTTTAAAACCAAGTTCCCTCTGGATCCTCAATACCTACCCTGAGTACACCCTTGAGGATTTCATGTTTCATATCCAATCTTTCCTCACAGGACAACCCACCCATTCCAAGTATTACTTTAGTAAACCTCTATAAATTGCCTCCAATGCATTAAAAAGAGATCAATATTGTTCACAGTACTCCAGCTGCAATTGCACCAGTGCCCTGTATAATCGAAACATAACTTTCCTACTTTACGTATTCAATACCTTTTCTGACAAATAACAACATTCTATTAATTCTCCTAATTACTTGTTGTACTTGCGTACTAATCATTTGCAATTCATACACAAGGGCACCCAGATGATAGGTTGCATTGCTCTGAGAGATGCACAGTCACAATTATAGAGTCATAGAGAGGTACAGCATGGAAACAGACCCTTCAGTCCAACCCATCCATGCCGACCAGATATCCCAACCCAACCTAGTCCCACCTGCCAGCACTTGGCCCATATCCCTCCAAATCCTTCCTATTCATACACCCATCCAGATGCCTTTTAAATGCTGCAGTTGTACCAGCCTCCACCACTTCCACTGGCAGCTCATTCCATACACACACCACCCTCTACATGAAAACGTTGCGCCTTAATTCCCTTTTATATCTTTCCCCTCTCACCCTAAACCTATGCCCTCTAGTTCTGGACTCCCCCAACCCAGGGAAAAGACCTGGTCTATTTGCCCTATCCATACCCCTCATGATTTTATAAACGTCTATAAGGTCACCCTCCAGGGAAAACAGCCCTAGCCTATTCAACCTCTCCCTATAGCTCAAATCCTCCAACCCTGGCAACATCCTTGTAAATCTTTTCTGAGCCCTTTCAAGTTTCACAACATCCTTCCGATAAGAAGACGACCAGAATTGCACGCAATATTCCAACAGTGGCCTAATCAATGTCCTGTACAGTTGCAACATGACCTCCCAACTCCTGTACTGAATACTCTGACCAATAAAGGAAAGCATACCAAACGCCTTCTTCACTATCCTATCTACCTGTGAATCTACTTTCAAGGAGCTATGAACCTGCACTCCAAGGCCTCTTTGTTCAGCAACACCCCTGAGGACCTTACCACTAAGTGTATAAACCCAGCTAAGATTTGCTTTCCCAAAATGCGGCACCTCGCATTTATCTAAATTAAACTCCATCTGCCACTGCTCAGCCCATTGTCAATCAAGCAAAGTCAACACTTCTTTCCAGCTGTGTAAAAGTTAATATTTTTATGAGAACCAAGGATTCAGCCAAATAATACTTCTTATAAAATGCAAGGCAATTGCCAAAATTCATAGGACAGATCAACAGAATTTTCTATAGATATCAACACAGCCAGTTACTGTGATTTATAATGTATGGCCTGAAAAGATAGTAGAAGCAGATTTAATTGTAATTTTCAAAATCAAATTAGATGATTAACTAAAGGTGATTATAACTTAGGATGACTAGGGAAAAAGTAGAGGCAATGAAAGAACTGGATAGTGCCTTCACAGAACAAACAAGTTTGATGGACCAAATTACTTTTTTCTGTTGTAAGACTGCATGGTGAAATGCATCAAAATACCTGTTAATTGCAACTGATGCAATTTATGATAAACTAACGCAGCATCATGTGCACTCATTTTGGCCTCTTCTTGGAGCTGCACTTCCTGCCGAAACCCTCTGGTCCACTTCAAGAGCCAACGTGTAAACACCACTTTCTGAACACTGTGTCGAATGATATTCCAGCAAAGGCTACAAGCCAAATCCAACCGTGATGCAGGTAGTGCCCGCCCCAGCGCTAACAAACAAGTCTGTAAGTTTCCTGCAGCTGCTGTGAAGGCACCCTGTAACAAAAATCACATTTCCAATTACCAACTCGGACATGTCATATAATGTGGTTCATCCATTCTGGTCTTCATGGATACTCTTTTGAAAGATGCTCAAGAATAACCTTTACAAATATATCATAATGGTGCATAATTTGAATATATGCAAAGTTCCTTTCTCCCACAAACAGCTGATTGCTTTAGTAACGACTCTGACATCAAGTTTAATTTTAATTCATTATGGTTAGTAATGGAGGAAAACTCCACACACCAAAAGGTGCATCTTCATCCCCTTTGCATTTTCGGCTTAAGCAAACCAGTGGGATTGTCAAGTTAGGGACAGCTTAAAGTTGTGAGCTGATGCTGACAAGGCATTGATTTGAGTCTCAAGTTTAATTTCTTGCAGGACTCAACTGGTACAGGAAACTTTCATTTCAAATGACTTGGACTGTATTTGAAACTCTGATTGCAGAACTGAAAGAACAGTTCTGAAACCACCATACCTACCAGTCTCTTACTTGCTTATTGTATAAAAAGTACAGAGGACAGAATATTTGACGCCACTTATCATCATTTGTCAAGTCACACTTAAAAAATTTCCCATCATGCAGGAACGACCTGGCTTTGCTAAACTCAACCCACTTACTAGGTCTGTCAGCTTGATCCTGGGGAAACCAGAAACTTTACTTGAAATCCAGCTTCACAGCAACACATTTCCCCTCTAAAGGACAACAATCCGAGCAGTAACACCAAGGATCAGACAGCTGCTGGCTATTGGTAGGCAGGACTTCTTGGAAAGTGGGGGAAAATAGACAAGTGGCATTCCAAGCCAAATAAAGGGCCATTAAGTGGCTGTGGGGTGAGCTGGTCAAGGAGGCAATTTTGCAGTCAAGGGCAGCAACTGGATTTGTGGCTCAAAATAATTTGTCCACTTGCAGTTTGAATGGTGGGTGGCATCGTAATCCTATTAATGGTGATCTACAGTCAAACTGGAACAAAGGCAATGTTTATTGCCCAGATTTCAATGATCTTGATTAACCATCAAATTTTTTTTATATAGGTAACTTTATTGAGAAAAGAAAATTTTTAAAGAATTTTTTAACAAAATTACAAAAGTAATACAAACAAGTATAAGCACCAATATAAAATTAATTAAATAAATAAATAATTTAAAAAAGGGGGAAAAACCCACCTAACTATTGATCTATCCTACAAACAACCAAAACATAAAATAGGATAAAATACATTACTAGCAATAAACAAAATAATTAAATAACTAGATACATGCTCAAAACACACTTACATCAAGTCATAATAAAACCCATATTTGTACGGGATTCCTCCTCTCGCCTCGCTCCCCCCCATACACATCCAAGGAGCGAAAACCTAAAGAGCCCAAAAGCAGGGACACTGGATCCAGTCTAATCTCCGTCCCCAAGATCTCTGTCAAGGCATTCGCTACCCTAGCTCAATACCTGCAGACCTTATGGCATGTCCACAGACAATGAGTGAGTGTGCCAACTTCTGTTTTACATTTAGGACACATTGGGGATGCTCCTGCCTTGAATTTTGCCAGTCGTTCAGGTGCCATATGAGCCCTGTGGAGTATCTTTAATTCTATGAGTTCAATTACAAAAGAGAGATCTTTCTGGCATTTTCTCAGATGTCCTCCCACATTTCTAAAGAGATTTCCAATCCTAATTCTTGATTCCAGGTTTTATATAATCATTCCATGTCCTTCGATGCCTTATTGTGTAGTGAGTGATAAAGAGTACTGACCATAGCACTCTCCTTTCCCTATCTGATTTGTAGGGATTAACTATCAGTGTGGTCTTCTTTTGTATAAAGTCGCGTATTTGGAAATACCGAAAGAGGTCCCTGTTAGGCAGTCCAAACGTCCAGTACAACTGCTCAAAGGATATCATAACCTGCCCATTGAACAGATCCCCCAAGCAGGCGATATCGCTGGACTTCCAAGTTTTAAATGTAGCATTTGTCAGTCCTAGCTGGAATCGCGATGCTTCCACTATAGGGGTATAAGGGGAGGTTTTTTGCAGGTTACCCTCATCTTGTCGCATTATCCTCCAGGCTCTAATTGTATTAAGTACAATAGGGTTTTTACAATAATCTGTAATAGCTCTCTTTTGCTTGGGAGGTCTCAATATCTAACCAGACTGATTATGGGTCACATGAGACCCAATCAGCTACATAGGAAAATAAGGAGCTCAATTGGTACCTCCTGAAATCTGTAAAGTCCAGCCCACCCCTTGCTTGTGGGAGCTGCAGCTTTTCTAATTTGATAGGGGGCCATCTATGATTCCAAATAAAGGAGCCGAGCCAGCCAGAAAGCTTAAGAAATGCCTGTCTCGGCAGCATCAAGGGGAGCATTCTCATCGGATATAGAAGAGGAGGTAGAACATTCATCTTAACTAAGGCTACTTTGCCTAACCAGGATATTGGGAGATCTCCCCAGTCCTGCCTTATTTTTTCTAATAGGTGTATGAAACTGGCTTCATACAGCTGACCAAATACTGGAGTGATAAAAATACCTAAGTATAAAAAATGTTCTAGTGACCACCTAAAGGGAAAACAAGATCCGTCCGGTAAATTGGATACACTGGCAAGACCTCCCAACTGCATGGCCTCCGATTTCATAAAATTGATTTTGTAACCTGAGAACATATCAAAATAGACTGACCACTTGAATTAAGGATCGCTTAAGAAGAGGAGGACATCATCTGCATAGAGAGTAATCTTGTGCTTACCCGATCCAACCCTCGGAGCCATTACGTTACGGTCAAGTTCATATAGTTCAATCACTAGCGTGAACAATAATGGTGAAAAAGGACATCCCTGATGACAGCCCCTGCCAACACTAAAGCTATCCGAACCTAAGCCATTGGTGATCAGCGCTGCTTTGGGATCATTATATAATAGTGAAACCTATTTAGTAAATACCTCTCTGACACCAAACCTTTCCAGTGCACAATAAAAATGGTCATTCTACCCGATCAAATGCCTTCTCTGCGTCCAGGGAGACAACTAAACCTGGTATTGTTCCCTGTTGACAGGCTTGTATCATATTTAAGACCCTTCTAATATTATTAGTTGACCTGAGACCCTTTATAAAAGAGGATCAGACGGACCCTCTCCAGTCGTAATGCTAACATTTTGGAAAGAATTTTGAAATCCACATTTAGCAAGGTCTATATGAAGAGCAATCCTCTGGGGGCCTTTCCCTTTTTAAGAATGAGAGAAATATTTCCTTCTCTCAACGAAGGCGGGAGGCAGCCCTGACTGTGTGAGTAATTGTACATATTTATGAGTGGCCCAGCCAGTTCCCCTATAAATTCTTTATAGGCCTCAACCTGGAATCCGTCTGGCCCAGGCGCATTACCACTCTGAAGCTGCCTAACCGTGTCCAGTACTTCCTGGGTTGTCAAGGGGGTGTTCAAGATTGACACCTGCTCCAAGGTTAAGCCCAGAAGAGCCAAAGTTTTAAACAATTCCATCTTCCCAGGTCTACCCTCACAATCCTGCAACTTATACAATTCGAAATAGAACTTTCTAAAGTCTGTATTGGTCTTTTTACGATCACAAGTCAAGGTACCAGCACTTTCTCTAATGGACGTAATGGCTTGGGGAGCCTTTTTCTTTCTGGCAAGATACACTAGATATCTGCCAGGCTTGTCACCATATTCAAATAATCTCTGTTTTGCAAATAATACTTCCCTCTTTGCTGTTTGGGCAAGTGCAGTATTCGAGGCTGCCCTAAGGGCTGTGATCCTTTGTAGCTTAGTAATGGACGGCCCGTCAACATACGCTGTCTCAGCTGCCTTCAAGCGAGCCTGGAGCAGGTGCTGTTGCTCTTCTTTTTGTTGTTTCCGGGTGGCAGAATATGAGATGACCAAGCCTCGCACCTATGCCTTAGTGGTCTCCCACATCATCGACGGTTACTAGCCATACCAGAATTAATTTCCCAGAAGGTTTTGAATTCCTGCGAAAAATACTTTATAAATTTGCTATCCTTCAATAAGAAAGGATCCATACGCCAATGTCGGGGGCCTATTCCATCATCCCCAATCTTGACTTCAATATATACTGTGGCATGATCATAAATAGCTATAATACCTATTTTACAAGATAGTATCGAATTCAAAAGGGTTGAGGGGGCAAAAACATATCAATTCTGGTATGGCACTTGTGTGGGTTAGAGTAGAAAGTAAAGTTTCTACCCTCTGGGGATGAAAGCATCTCCACACATCTGCTAGTCCTAGCTCCTTGTTCAGATCCGTCAGTTGTCTAGATCTCAGAGATAAACCTGTAGTGCTCCTAGGTATTCTATCCGTCTCTGAGTCCATAACAGAGTTAAAATCTCCGCCTTTAATTGTATGGCGCACCCAGAGAGCCATCAATTTGGAGAATGCTTCCATTACAAATTTAAAAAGGGTGTGCCGGGGGTCAATAAAGATTCAAAATTCCATTTTCCTCTCCATGTATTTGGGCTTTGATCAATATATACCATCCAGACTCATCTTTTATCTGGCTTTACTTTTGGAAAGGAAGATTCTTCCGAATAAGAATGGCTACTCCCCTACTTTTTGAGCTGAAAGATGAAAACAAAGCCTGACCAAATCCACCCTTTTGTAGCTTTAAGTGCTCTTTGTCAAGTAGATGTGTCTCCTGTAAGAGAGCTATGTCAACCCTTTCTTTTTTTAAGATTTGTTAATATATTTTTCCTTTTGATCGGTGAATTGCTCCCCTTGACATTCCAGGTGCACCACCGAATGGCTAGCCACGATCGGCCAGGCAAGCCCGAAACCCCCCAGGAGGAAGAACCCCACCCAAAAGCCCTTGAATAAATACCACAGAAAATTCACAAATACAAAAATTCTTTAAAACATTTAAACCAACACAATTAAAAACTACTCGTTAAAAAAAACACAAAACATATTTGAAAGGAGACTTTCCCTCTTGCTCCCAGGGGGCATAACTACCTATCAATAATCCCACCATAATCTCTCCTAGTGAGGGCCCTGCCTTCGGCCCAGGCATTATAGAACGGAGTAAACAAATTCAAGTGTTTTATAAAACCAGAGTTAAAAGTGAGTGACCTTCCCCCACCACACCAATACCTGGGTGCGTTTATATTTTGTATTGTTTTTACTAAAGTTACAAAATTACAATCCCAGCAAGTATTAGGCAACTAAGATAAAGAAAGAGGAAAATCCCGCCTTAGAAAAGAAAAGCATAAAGAACAAAACCCCCTCCCCCACAAATCGAGTAAGCCGCACGAGCTATATAAAAAAAAAGAGACCAAAGGAAGAGTAAAGAACAAGCCCGGCCCCGGACCCCCCCCCCGGCCCGGCTCGGGCCGGGCCCGCGCCCCCCGCCCCGCCCCGGCCCCCCCCCCCCCCCCCGGGCCCGGGCCCGCCCGCCCCCAGGGAAAGATGAGTGGAAAGGAGATGAAGAAGGAAAAGAATAAACGGGGGGGGGGGGGGGGGGTGGAATAAAGTCATTACCAATACGGTTCCAGTCCCGCAGTCTATTTAAGAGAGTCCAAGAATTATTTTACTTTCTCCGGAGATCCAAAGTTATAAACGGATCCTGCATGGCTGAGGTGCAGCATTGCCAGATAACACATGGAGTATTGAATATTTATGTCTTTCAGTTGCCTCTTCGCCTCATTGAATACCCTCCTCTTAAGGACTACGGCCGGAGAGAAATCCTGAAACATTATCCTGGAACTCTTGTGCATCATGGCCTGGGGATGTATCATTCCAAGAAATCCACAAGTTGGCCTTCCTCTTCCCGTTCGGGAAGGACCAGCAACCGAATATTTTTCTGACGACCCCGATTATTGAGGTCGGCGATGCGCTCCTCCAAGGTCTGGATTTGCTGCTTCAGAGGCCGGACCTGACCCAACCCACGGATGACACAGCAGACATCTCCGAGGCCACGGCCCATTGCTCCGCCCATCTGACACGCCGTTCAAGTTTTTCGATCACTTGGTCATGCTTCTGCAGCTGGACCGGGTCTCCTCGATAGAAGTGTCAACCTTCTCTTGGAGTTTGGTGATCCCGGAGAGCAGGCTCACCACCGAAGGCAAGTCCCCTGAAGCGGCCGCGGATGTCTCAGCTGCTGCGGGAGGGGGTGGGGTCCCCACCTGTTGTGAACTGCGGGAGTTTTTGCCCGTAGTCATTTTGAAAGAAACACCAAACTGTTAACTGGTGCTTGGACAAAAGCTATCCTGAATGATTTAAAAGGTGAGGTGAAGGTGGGCTCCCACTTTGCCAGAGTCTCAGGCAGAGCACTGCAGACTTAGACTTACTGGGTCACCGCCATCTTGAATCCCCAACCATCAAATTTTATGTAATTTTAAAACAACTAATCCAAAATATATCTGGACTAAAATACATCAAAATCGACCAGACTTTGCTTTGAATGTGTAACAACAACGAGAACATTGCCCTTTCATTGCTAAGCAACACACTGTACCTCATGTTCACGATTACAAGTATCAAAATCAGAAAAACCTTTCTAAAACTTCCCTAGATTACTTAAATTAGTTGGTGAAAAAGAAAATGATTCATTTATAGTGCACAGCTTGAGTGTTGAATAGAATGATATGTTGCCAAAGCTTTCCATCTTGCACTCATCAGAATAAATGCAATAATGTCAAATTTTGACAATTTTTCAAGTTTAGCATTGAATTTGCCCTTAGTGTAGACAAAAAGTTTCAGCAGCATGTCACTCTCTCTTCAACAACACCAATGCAAACTAACACATACGCCTATGGCGATCTCTACAACTTTAAGCTCTAATTAGACCTAGTGGAATAGAAAAAAAAACTTCATATATCACAAACTGGAATTGCCCTCCAGTCTTAAAATAAGTACTCAAGATCATTGCACGTGTGGAAGTATTAAGAACTTGACATAATGCTGTATGATGGGATACTGGACCAAGGTAAAAACTATCATGGCTCTCAGCCTCTCGCTTTAGTAGGAAAACACTGCTGGAGATAAAGACTGAGGTTGCATAATTATAATTTGACAAAATATAGGGAGTATATAATATGCTCGTTAGTTTCTGTGTCCTTGAGCAACAAGGCGATAACTGCAGTGTTTATCTTTATCTTGAATTATTGTAAATGCGGAACGTAAGCCAAGTTGTTTGTATCACTGTATAAGTATAGGTTGATTGTTCAGTTCTGGAGAGTGCTGTGGGACAATGAAGACGGTGTGGCAGCCTCTCCATCAATTCACGAAAAATAAAGCTTCTTGAAACATGACTCGAGGTCTCAGACCAAATTTACACAAAAGAATCTGGCATAGTCAGGCAGGATCCCGATTAATATGGAATCAGAAAATAACAAAAAGGAGGAAATAGTGGAAATAGTGCACGGGAGAGTCCTCGCTGAAAGGGGGCTGGGCCCACTGCTCCCCTCATGGAGGGTAAGTGTAAAGGCTGTCTGGTGTCTGGCCAGTGACTCCAGTTGAGCCAAGGCTACTGAAAGGTTGAGGCAAAATCAGAGAAGACTAAACTTACTAGGGCAGTGAGCAAGACTAAGAAGAGGTAGCTATCGAATTAAAATAGAACATTGTCCTTTCATTGCTGAGCAACACAATGTACCTAATGTTAATGACTTGTGGACCTTGTGGACGGAAGAGAAACACTGGTGAGTTAGTGCATGCAGGTGTGGGTAATAGTTTTTTCTCTTTTCTCCATTAAGGATTCTTTCTTGGTTCGTGACTTCTGTTTCTGGCTTTCGGAAATGGGAAATTGAGCTAGCAGTCAGTGCTTCTCTGCACACGCAGATGAGGCACCCAGAACATGGCCTAAGGATGGAAAACTGAACAAAACAAAGACATCCTAAGGTGATGGGATCATGGCAACAGGTAGGAGACCCTATCGTTCCACCGGGATCACCAGGGGATGCGGTGCTGCTTGAAGCACGAGATTCCGGGTATGTCATTCCTTTTGTAGTGGTCTTTATGGATGGTTCTAGAGCCATTGGCTCTATGGAGGCTCTTTTAACTTCAGTAAAATTAAGGAATGGCAAGAAATTACTCAGGAAGGAGGTGACGATCTCACTTGGGACAAATGTTATATGATGCATTATTTTGTTAAATAGTTAGGAGGTTGCTAAGTGTCATCAACCTCCCAAATTTAAACCTTAGAAAGATACTGGTGCACAGAAGGAGGCACCTTTGAGTGCTCGATGGGGCTATATCCCCAACTTGAATCTCAGGAGAATACAGTTATGGAGAACATCCTCCTGGCAGCAGCTGTGCAAGAACAGCAGCCCTGGCCTTTTTAAGCTCCACATTACCAGGATGTTGTCCATACTACTGACCTGCCTATAGCTACACCTGATTCTACCCAACCCACTATGATGCAGACTCACAGTCAGACTAAAATGGGTCACCTGAATATGGCATCTGGGAAGCTCTCCGCCACCTCCGATGAAAATAAACCTTCTAGCTCCACCCCTCCTGTCACCCAACTGCCCCAACTGTTGGTCGGCGATATAGCTGCCCTGAAGCCTTGGTCTGCCCCTGAGGTTAGGAGCATGATCAAGGAGGCCCTTAACCCACTAAGGAAGCCAATTCCCTTCCATAACTGGCTGGTCCAATCCTGCCAAATTTATAACCCTTTACGCAGGGATGTTCTGCTCCTGCTCAAAAGTTGCATATGGTACTTCTGGGTAGCCGTTAAGGATTCTTTTTCAGTCCCAGCCAGGGAAAATGGAGATTGGATAGAGGAACCCAGTGGAGCAGCAGGGTCAGGGAAATATCCTCTGGGACAGGTAGCTCCAGAACGGAGTTACGCAGGCCATCTCAAATGGGGCCAGGCAGCATAGCGACTTTAGCAAGGTCACTAGATGCCTTCAAAAGAAAGGGGAACCCCTTGTTGATTTTATCGTCCATTTTAAGGACAGTGGGAATCATCTGCGGGTGTGCCTCTGGAAGGAAACTATCCTTTGATGGTACAGACTCTGTTAAATTGTGTTGAATCCCAGTTAGCTCAGGCTTTCAAGCTTAGCAATCTCACCTGGCAACAGCAGAATTAGGAGGCTGTAGTTACCTCCCTCACTAATATGGATCGACAAGGTCTATTCAAAAAGAGGTCTCGGGTCCCAAGGGCTAGTTTGTCCAATATCACCATTCTTATAACAAAAGATCCCAAACCTATTATCCACCTCAGTTAGATAGGGGCAGGGGCCGGTTCAGTCCAACAATAGTGAAATTTGCCATCAGAGGGATCAGAAGGGTCACTGGGCTAGGGCTTGTCGGCTGCATTTGGCTACTCCTCCTGCAACTGCAGGAATTCAGCCCTATGTGCCCTTTTACATTCATGGACTCCTTCCAGAATACACAATAGGGATGTCACGAGGAGTTATCAGTACAGACTGCCTTGTTCCAGCTATCATCTTCTCCCCTCGAAGATGCGGTGAAGGAAACTGATGTTCAGGGGAAGCATGTCAAGGTTTTAGTTGACTCCAGCATCTGTATTTCGTCTGTACCACCCTTTATGGAATTTTCGATAGGCACTGAAACTGTCTCCACCATTGGTATAGCCAGAATTCCCATGATGGGATCACTCTACCAATTTGTTTCCATTTAGATAGGTCAGTTCCAGGTGGAGGAGTCATTTGTCATTGCCAAGAATTCAGCTGTTTGCCTGTTGGGTCGCCAAGCCCTGCGTAAACTGTGTGTCAATCCACTGTTCTGTTCGGGGTGTGTTCTTGGACCTCCGTGATCACTCTGGTGCAGGCCCTGAATTTGCTGATACAGTTCTCTGACCCTGCAACACAGGCTAGTAATTTCCTCTGGCGTCAGCCACCCTTGCCCCATGTCTATATGCCTCCACTGCTCCTCGTGTCCGTTTCCTCTTCCTTGTGGGCACTCCATAAAAATCATGAGGGGTTGGTGCTTTCTGCTCAACCGCACCATGTACCTGTCCATCCTAGTGCGGTCCTCCCTTACATCCGTCAATATAGGTTGTCCCCGATGCTGAAATGGGCATTCGGCTTTGATTGATACTCAGGAGGTGTTGCGTCCTACTCAAAGTCCCTGTAATACTCCCATTTTACCTATCGCCAAACCAAACAAGAACAATAAGTGGCGGTTTGTTCAGGGTATGTGTGTCGTAAATCAGACTGTTATCGCAATGGCACCGGTCATCCCTGATACCAATGTCATCTTTTCCACACGACCTCCGGATTCGGCTTGTTACACGGTCATAGACCTCTGCTCAGTGTTTCCACTGCATGAGGACAGCCAGGATCTCTTTGCCTTCACCTACGGGAGCCAACAATTCACCTGGACTTGTCTTCCTCAGGGTTACACACAAAGTCCAGTAGTGTATGCTGTGGGAATGGATCAGTCTCAGCTCTGTCTGTCTTGTGGCAGCACTGCGTTGCAATATGCTGATGACCTCCTCATCACTGCGCGGTCCTACACTGACCATCAGCGGGTCTCTGTGACCTTGTTGATCCACTTGGCCTCCTGCGGGCACCCCATTTCTACTGCCAAGCTACAATTATCTCAAACCGTATTACAATATCTAGGCTGCATCCTGGAGAGCAGTACCAGTCACCTTGGTCCTAATCGTGTTGCTGCTATTCTCAATGCCCTGCGATCCTCCACACGACATGAGATACTGTCTTTTCTCAATATGGTGAACTATTGTCACCAATGGATGCCTGAATATCGGTGTATGGATGCGATTTTGCGTCAGGTTACCCTTAAGGGTCAGTCTCGTTCTATTGATTGGATCCGAGTGGCTGCGAGTGTTTGAGAAACTTCATACTACTCTGACACAGGCCCCAGCCTTGGGCCTACCAGATTATCGTTAAGCCTTTAATCTTCCGTGTTAATGAACGAGAAGGTTTCGCCAGCGGAGTCCTTGAAGAGGTTGTCCTCCTCTCTCTACAAAGGTCTGAGAGTCCCTCCCCAAGTCCCCTCCTCTACCTGAAGCCTTTCAGTCACGCCCTCAAACAGACTCACTACCACAGCCACATCTCCTTCCTCAGTACCTACTTACAGAACCATCTGATTCCACATGGACTCCGGACCACACTTAGACCAACCCAGTTTGGACCTAACAGGATACCCAGTACACACTATAAATCCGAAACCTTCAATAACGATTCTCTTTCTGGATCCTCCACACCACGCTAACAGCGATGCTTTGCCATCTACTCTACCTGCAGTCAGTCCTGCCCCAGTTCAGAGCCACACTTTCCCAGACCTGCAGCAGACCTCTGTATATATACATCCTCAGAAGGATACATGCACTCAACAAACTATTTCTGTACTGCATAGGACATAAAAGAATACAAGTTAAACAAACTTTCATGCACTTCCCTCCATACACTGGTTTCCTCAAACCTTCTAGAACCTTCCCCTGACCTCTGGAACTGCCCTTAGTGGTTAGCCATTAGCCATGCAGCCAAATGCCAGGGCAATTGATGACGTCCGCCCCTGACGCTGCCACACGGCCCACAGCCACTGCTGACCACACCACCTCAGAGATACCTGTCCATGCAACCACCTCCGCAAAAAGATTGCCACTGCCAGGATCCTCCGGCACCGCTAGATTCACCAGCACAGACGCAACACCTACCTTGCACATCACTTTCGCCCCCGCAGTTGCCGCTGCGGCAGCCACTTCCCCCTCACTGGAAGGCTCTAACATCGACGTCACTGCCGCCACCAACCGATTACCTAACCAAAACATTGCCCTCGCCACCAGTGATGCCACTTCTGCCCCTATTAACACAGCCATAAACATCAATTCCACCCCTTTGTGAGCATCACTTCCGTTGGTGACATCACTACTGATCGTATAACCACACCCACTCAAGCAAGCATCTCTGCCCCATTCCAGTTCCTAGCTCCCATCCCTGCCATGTCTTCACTATTCCCCCAGACCTCCCCCTCACTGAGGATGAATGTTAGCTCCTCAGTAAAGACTTCACCTTTATCCCTCCATGCTCCCAGATTAATGAGTTTGACACATACTGCGATCTTGAAGGTTTCTTCCGCCATCTCTGCCGCCAGGCCCACTTTTTCAACCAAGATACTCACCCTGCCACCGAGGTCCCCTTCTCCCACCTCCAAAACAACTCATCCATCGGAACACCATGAGCCGGCCTGTTACCCGGCCTTGAACTCTTCATTTTAAACTGCCACCATGATATCGACCGCCTCAACCTGCCCACACCAGTCACCCACTCCAACCTCCCGCCCTCACAACGCGCAACCCTCCGCTGCAACCCCAACCTCACCATCAAACCCACAGATGGGGCTTTGCGGGGGAGGGGGGGGGGGGAAAACGTCAATGGTGTGGCGCATCAACACAGCTGAAGCTAGGTGCTAACTCACAGGCACCTCCTCCTACTACCCCCTTGATCATGACCTCCTCTCCCATCATCACCCAGACCCATCCACAACCTCATCACCTCTGGGGATCGCCCAGACACAGCCTCCAACCTCATTGTCTATGAACCCTGCACTGCCCAATTCTACTTCCTTCCTAAGATTCACAAACTTGACTGACCCGGTTGACCCATTGACTCAGCCTGCGCCTGTCCCACTGAACTCATCTGTTCCTACCTCAAAACCGTGCTGTCCCCCTTAGTCCAGGAACTCCCCACCTATGCTCGTGACACCACCCATGCCCTTCATCCCCTCCAAGATTTGTTTTCCGGGGCCCCAACGCCTCATCTTCACCATGGACATCCAGTCCCTGCACACACTGAATCTGCAACAACGAAGGTCTCCAAGCCCTTCGTTTCCTCCCCTCACGCTGTCCCAACCAGTACCCTTCCACTGACACGGTCATCCACCTGGCTGAACTGGTCCTCACCCTCAACAACTTCTCCTTCCAATCCTCCCACTTCCTCCAAGCCAAAGGGGTAACCATGGGCACCCACATGGGACCCGGCTATGCCTGCCTGTTTGTCAGATATGTGGAACAGTCCATATTCCGCAGTTACATCGGCATCACCCCCCCATCTGTTCCTCCGCAACATCAATGACTGTATCGCACTGCATCATGCTCCCACAAGGAGGTTGAACTGTTTATCCATTTTATCAACACCTTCCACCCCGACCTCAAATTCACCTATATCGGTCTCCTCTTTCTGGATCTCTCCGTCACTATCTCTGGCAACCGACTAACCATAGACATATAGTACAAGCCCACTGACTCCCACAGCTACCTAGACTATACTTCCTCCCATCCTATCTCCTATAAAAACATCATCCCTTATTCCCAATTCCTCCACCTCCACTGCATCTCTTCCCAGGATGACCAATTCCACCTCAAAAAATCCCAGATGGCCTCCTTCTTCCACGATCACAACTTCCCTTCTCACGTGATTGACAATGCCCTCCAACGCATCTCCTCCACTTCACACACCACCACCCTCGAATCCCACCCCTCCTGACTCAAGGACAGAAACCTCTTGGTCCTCACCTTCCACCCCACCAACCTCTGCCAACTCCAAAAACTGACCCTACCACCAGAGATATATTTCCCACTCACCCCTATCAGCATTCCAAAAGTACCATTCTCTCTACGACTCCCTAGTCAGGTCCACACCTCCACCCCCGCCACACCCCCCCCACCCACGTCCACACCCCACTCCTGGCACCTTTCCCTGCCACAGCAGAAAGTGCAAAACCTGCACCCACACCACTCCCTTCACCTCTGTCCAAGGACTCAGGGATCCTTCCACATCCATCAGAAATTTACCTGTACCTCTACCAAATGTGTCTGAACACTTCAACTCCCCCTCCTACTCAGTCAAGGACATGCAGGTCCAGGGCCTCCTCCACCACCAAACTGTTACCACCCAATGCCTGGAGGAGGAACACCTCATATTCCACCTTAGGACCATGCAACCACACAGGATAAATGTGGATGTCAATAGCTTCCTCATTTCCCCGCTCCCCACATTATCCTAGTCCCCAGCCTCTAACTCTGCACCACCTTCCCATCCATCACTGCTCCTTATGATGTATACCTTCTCCCTCACCTTCATCCACCGATGGCTTTCCCAGCTACCTTCCCCCCAACCCCACCCCCCTCCCATTTATCTCTCAGCCCCGACCTACAAGCCTCATTCCTGATGAAGAGCTTACGCCTGAAATGTCGATTCGCCTGCTCCATGGATGCTGCCTGACCTGCTGTGCCTTTCCAGTACTACACTCTCGACCCAGAGTTCCAGCATCTGCAGTCCTCACTTTCTCCACATCCATCTTATCAACGAGCAGTACTTTACCCTGCACATGTCATGGTAGTCAAATGTGAAGCTCATACTATCTCTAAGGATGAGGTGTCCCGTGACAACGCTGCCACAGATGTTGCAGACTGTGAGGCCACTTGGACACGTGCAGTCATAGCCCCTTCCTTCGTTAAGATACAAGCCCCCTCTACAATCCACCTTACAGCAGCTGTCCAGGCACAGAACATCAACTGGCCACAAAACAACATGACCCTCTTTCATTAGTATCCTTACATACGGATGAGAAAGGACACCATTTCGATTGGGACAACACAGCCATCCTAGGACAAGCCAAACAGAGACACTCACGAGAATTTCTAGAAGTATGGCACTTCAACCAGAACTCTAACAACAAACACACTGACTTGGACCTGATTTACCACCCCCTGAGAAAAAGAATAGGAAATGACTTCACCACAGGAAACAACATCACCAACCCAAACATATATTATCAGAAAGTAGGAATCATCAGCAGTGCTTCGCCTGGATGCTCACTGAAGATGTTACCTAGTATGGTGACGAAACGTCTGAAAATGAATCTTCCAGCTCAGCAAGCAAACCTACATCTAATAGCGGAACGAACTGACGGTATGCTAAAATATACACTTCAAAGACTTGCCAGGAATCTGGACTAAAGTGGAATGAAGTCTTGCCTATTACCCTTAACACCCTCTGAAACCAGGTTAATTGAACCACTCTTCTAACCCAGTTTGAAACTCTTACGGGAAGATCCATGTCTATTGGTACCCGACCCCCTCTGCCTACATCGGTAATAACCCTGATGTGGTAGATGAGAAAATCCTACAATATGCCCAAGACCTGAGTGAAGCAGCCCAGGCAAATCATTCATAGGTAACAGAGGCCATGCCAAAACCCCATAGGTCAGACATGCACCCTTTTACACCTGGCGATTTAGTGTACGTTAAGTCTCTCAATAAACGCTCTCTCTCTCCCCTAGGTGGAAGGGACTGTACCAAGTGTTACTGACCACCCGAACTGCCATTAAATTGGAAGGACCTATTGTGGGCGCACGTGATCAACTGTAAGATACATAACCTCACCAACACTGCAACTACTAAAGCGAATTATGAGAACCCTGTGGATACAATTCCTGGACCTCCTCAGCCTGCCAATGACAGAAACTAGAGATATATGGCCTTGTGACAGACATGCTCTAATGCTGTATCGTGCTCTAATGCTGTTTTTAGTCAGAGTGTGCAAGGGATGGATTAGGGTCTGGGGAAAGAGTTAACCATCATTCCTCCATTGCGGTGAAAGGCAAAAAGAGTGCCAGGTACTTTGTAATGTTGCTTCTGGTAAGTTAAGCCTCCGCTGTCTGGCAGATTTTCCAAGATTCCCTTGTAGCGCTTCTCGGGGATGTGAGGGGTGATCCCATGTGACGGATTCCTTGTGGATGGTGAAGCTATGGAGGCTAAAAAGGTTTTCTAACAAGTGCGTGAAAGGAGAAGGCAGGTCACAGGCATGTGTCAGCAGAGATGTGATTTGAATTGCTCCCGAACCCATACAGAGATCCTTGATCATTCTTATGAGACAAACTCCAGGTTTGTCAATATAGGGTTCAGGAAGACAGTGTACTTTTCCAGGTGTAGTACCCCTGGGGCAGAACCCCTTGCTCTGGTGCCTGGAGTTTCAGGTTTGGCTTTTAGAGACAGTACGGTTGAGTAAAATGGCTTGCCCTCTGTTGTGAGAATAAAGCGACTAAGATGATCAATACATCACAATACTTTTTGTATCTGGCCAAAGTGTGTATGTGATGGGAAAAGAAACTGTTGGGTATGTGTCCATATGCCGACCCATTGTGGTCCGTATCCTTTAGCTGGCCTGAAGTTGTCGAATGGCTAATATGCCAAAACTCTTCACGCAAACTTAATAACTCAGAGGACGTGCAGGAGGGAAAGTCAGCAGGGTATAATCTGGCTTCATTCCAAGATTGGTATCAACCTGACTGTAACAGATCCCATATGCCCCTTTTCTTGTAGTCCTTAACAACACCATTAGCTTCACATGACACGGGAACGTCTTTACTAGCACTTAAATGGATCTACTCAAATGTTCTTTTATTATCCCCTGGATTGAATTTATCCAAAAATTGGACGAGTAAAGGTCACTTTTTGTTTAATTGGTCTAATGTCATTAATGTCAGGTTCTGTGGAAAGACCCAGCTCCCAAGTCGTGGAGGGACAGAGATTTCAAATTAACCTCCTAAAACAGTGCCTATTTTATTTGCAGTCTTAAGGTCTATCCCTAGCTTCCCTCAGATTGGAGGGTCGTGTTATATAGGATACGTAGTATCTCGCATTAGAGTCTTGGATGGGTTACCTTCACCCTTGAAGCCCAACAGATCGCTCACCAGAGTTTGGATGTCTTCTCCTGATACTGGAATCTATCTGCATTCCCAAGACTTGAGCAAATTAAAAAACCGTGTTGGAAACTGTCTCCACTGACACTGCTGAGGCCCTGACTGAGATCAATGCTGAGCTAGTCGCAGTTAGAACATGGCTCTTCAGAACCGCTTGGCCTTGGATTTTTTATTATCCAAGGAGGCTGGCACCTGTGCTGTATTGGGTTGGAATGTTGTACCTACATACCAGATAACTCTAAAAATGTCTTTGATTTGGTGACTTACATTCGCACGGAAGTCACTTTTGATTCTGGGTGGTCCTTTGACGTTACCTAGCTGGGTAAGTGGGGTTTCTCCTTAGTCATTGGGCTCATCACCTTTACTATCATACTCCTGATACTCTATCATATCGAGAACTAAGGCTGTTGTTGTGCACAGTTTGTTCCAACCCCATTTTCTGCTCCAAAACCACGATCATCTACCAGACTGTACCCTATGATGAACAGACATGTATGAGTATGCACCCTTTTCCAGAAGGATATGCATCCCCTTTTTGGAAGTGCCAGTATCCTAAACTTAGGTGTTGATCTGGGAATTGTGGAAGTGGTAAGAACTTGGCATACTGCTGCATGATGGGATACTTGACCAAGATAAAACCTATCTTGGCTCTCAGCCTCTTGCTTTAGTTGGAAAATACTATGAGAGATAAAAACTGAGGCTATAATTATAATTTGACAAAATATAGGGAGTATATCATAGGCTCATTAGTAGAGGTGCTTCCTGAGCTTGTTAGCTTCTCTATCCTTGGGAAACAAGGTGATTGGTGCTTACCTTTATCTTGAATTACTGTGAAGTGCGGAATGTAAGCAAAGTTGTTTGCATCATTGTATAAATATAGGCTGACTGTTCAGCTCAGGAGAGTGCTGTGGGACAGTGGAGACTGTATAGTCAGAGGGTTAGATCGGGTGGACAGCGAGAGCCCTTTTCCTCGGATGGTGATGGCCAGCATGAGGGACATAGCTTTAAATCGAGCAGTGATAGATATAGGACAGATGTCAGAGGTAGTAGGGGCATAGAACGCACTGCCTGCAATAGTAGTAGACTCGCCAACTTTACTGTCATTTAAATGGTCACTGGATATGGATGAAAATGGAATAGTGCAGGATAGATGGGCTTCAGATTGATTCCACAGATCGGCGCCACATCAAGGCCTGCACTATGCTGTAATGTTCTATGTACTGTGTGGCAGCCTCTCCGTGAATTCACGAAAAATAAACCTTCTTGAAACAAGACTCAAAGTCATTTCCACAACAGCAAGCAATGATTGGGTTATTACACATGCTATCCCCCCAATTCCAACCAAATTAAATGCATACCCTGGACAGATCAAGATCTGCTTGCTTCTGATGTCTCCAGAACGTGACAGAGGACTGAGAATGGAGGCGTGTGATTGGTTCACCATAAATGAAGAGTTTAACAAATACACTCAGTACGATGACCCCATTCACCAGCCAGAGGATTAATGTGGGCAGAATCCAATCAAACCATCCTTTTGTATCTCCTAAAAACAGATAGAAAAGGGTACATTACAAAAACAGAGATGGCAACACTGGGGCATTTTATAACTGAAATTGTATAAATATATAATTTGAAGGGTCTACGAAATTAAAACTCTCTTGTGAAAGAGGTGGTGGTTGAATTGATTCAAGGACCCATTAGGATATGGTTATTATCGATGCATATACTATTGTATCTCTCATGGTGTTTTTCCAGTTAGTTGCATTAATTCACCCAAGAGGGTTGATTACCACTGCTGCCTCATAACGCCAGGGACCAGGGTTTGATTCCAGCCTCGGGTGACTGTCTGTGCAAACTCCACACAATCTCCCAATGTCTGTATGGGTATCCTCCCACAATCCAACGATGTGCCGGTTAGGTGAATTGGTCATGCTACATTTCCCATAGTATTCAGGGATATATTGGTTCGGTGAATGGGTCGGGGTAAATGAGTAAAAAGGGTAGGGAAGTGGGTCTGGGTGGGCTACTATTCAAAGAAGGACGAGGACAAGGACTTTAAAACCTTAGAGTCACCTTTGCTAAAATTGCACACATTGCAGATTCCTGTCAAATCTGTTTCCAATTTTCTATTTAATTTTAAAACTTATTCAGGATACAGGAAAGACATGTAGTTATATTGCTCATTTCCCATTCTCAAAGTCACAAAACGCTTTAGAGCTGGTGAATTACTTTTAAAAGTGGACTCTGTCAATTTTTCAACAACTTGATCACACCAAGCTCTCAGCAGTGAGATAAAATGACAAATGAATAGCCTCAGCCTGTCAGTCAGAGGTCAATCAGAGGCATATGCTGCCAAGTGCATTTGACAAAGTACCATCGCCTATATTACCTACACTAATGCTATTAAAAAACTGGGGCTTTTGGGGGGGGGGGTTGGTTGCTGTTTAGCTGGTGCAGAAGAGGTCTGTAACCAGAGCCAGTGGTGCTAGAGCGCTTTTCAAATTCTGGGTTTTAAGGGCTGCAGTCATAGGCAAGCTTGATGCCTGCTCAGAGCTGTCTTAAATAAGTCAATTTGTGGCAATGTAGCAACACTTGCTGTTATGGGATAGGAAAGTCTGGGCCAATCTCCTTTTAATGGCATTGTTCAAACATAAATTTGGCCAAATCACTGGGAGCACTTGCTAAAAAAAAAGTCAGTGGATTTTTAAAATATATCTAAACAGAAGGATATCAGACGTAAAGCAAAGCCTGAAGTGGTTCTGAGTAGGATGATTACTATAGTAGTAGATAAAAGGAATATTTCAGCTAAGTTATTCAAATTACAAAAAAAAACTCCTTGGGCCACAGGATACATTCTAAAAGATGAGGGTGCAAATTGAAGGGATGTGTGATGAGATTACAGCATTCAATACAGTGTGAAGTGTGCTAAGAATCTGATAAATAAAAATGTATTCTACATTGGTCAAAGTGGGAGACAAAGTTAATTCAGTTTGCTTAACGGTGTAATGACAAACCGTCTTGAATTAGGGACAAAGTTATCACATTACTGGATAAAGATGCAGTCAATGTCACAAACAATATTAAGACACATAATTGTGCATAATAAACTTCCAAGGATTTTTGAGAACATATCAGACATAACAGTTTGAGGAAGTGCTGTTGTAACACTGCATTTAGACTTCAGGAAAGCCTGTAATGTGACATTCCACAGGTGATTACTAAAGAAGATAAAAAGACATGAGTTGGGAGAGGTATAAAAGTCAAATCAAAGGCAGGAGAGGGAAGCTCAGACTTTTCGGAGTGGTTAGGGATGAGAGAGTGGTAGCAATAAAGGCACGCTGGCTTTTATTGCAAATGAACTGATCCAGAAAAATAAGATTTTCTATACTTATATTGGACTTTGGTGAGACCACAACACAAGTATGTGCATAGTGTTAGTCTCCTTACTCAATGCAGGCTGTACAGTGAATGTTTATTACATTGCAGCTCCTGGGATTAGAAGTCTAATAGACTAGTCTGTTCTCTTTAGGAGACTAGAAAATTGAGAGATGGTCTCATTGAAAAAGATTCTGAAAGAACTTCACAGAGCTGACATTGAGAGGAGTGGATTCCAGAACATGGGAACAAAGTCTTCAAAAGTCAGTTGCATTGGACTGAGATGAGGAGCAATTTCATCCCTCAAAGTCAGAGTTCTACAGCATGGACACAGACCCTTTGGACCGATCAGACATCCCAACCTGACTTTGTCCCATTTAGCCTATAAACCTCTAAATCCTTCCTACTCCCATACCCATCCAAATGCCTTTTAAACACGGTAATTGCGCCCACATACACCATTTCCTCTGGTGGCTTATTCCATACACCCACCACCCTCTGCGAGAAAAAGTTAACCCTCAGGTGTTCAAATTTCTCTCCTCACCTTAAACCTAGGCCCTCTAGTTTTGGAGAGCCCCAACCTAGGAAAAGAATCATGCCCCTCATGATTTTATAAACCCCTATAAAAGGTAACCTCAGCCTCCAATGCTCCAGGGAAAAAAACCCTAACCTATTCAGCCTCTCCCTACATCTTAAATCTTCTAATCCTGACAACATTTTTGCAAATCTTTTCTGACCCCTTTCAAATCTAACAACATCTTTGCTATTGAAGGGAGACCAGAATTGAATGCTGTATTCTAAAAGTGGCTGAACCAATATCCTGTACAGGCACAACAAGATGTTCCAACTCCTACACTCAATTCACTGACCAATCAAGGCAAGCATGCCAAAGACCATCTTCACCACCCTGTCTACCTGTAACTCTACTTTCAAGTAACTATGCAACTGTACCCCTGGGTCTCTTTGTTTGGCAACACTCCCCAGGGCCCTACCATTAAATGTACAAACGCTGCCCTGGTTCACATTTATCTAAATTCAATTCCATCTGCCACTCCTCAGCCCAATGGCCCATTTGGTCAAGGTCCCATTGTACTCCGAAATTACCTTCTTCACTCTCCATTATGGGCGACATGGTGGCTTAGTGGTTAGCACTGCTGCCACACAGCACCAAGGACCTGGGTTAGATTCCAGCCTTGGGAGCCTATCTGTGTATAGTTTGCACATTCTCCCAGTGTCTGCACGAGTTTCCTCCGGGTGCTCCGGTTTTCTCCCACAGTCCAAAGATGTGCAGGTTAGGTGAATTGGCCATGCTAAATTGCCCATAGAGTTAGGTGTATTAGTCAGGCATAAATATGGGGAAATGGGTCTGGGTGGGTTACTCTTCAGAGGGTCGTTGTGGACTAGTTGGACCGAAGGGCCTGTTTCCACTTAGGGAATCTAATCTGATCATTATGAATCTTTATAAATCTCTAGTTCAAGACAGATGTAAATACACAAGCAATGAATACCTTATCAGTTAAATCAGTATATTGTTAGTTTGTCAGAGAATCAAAGGATATCCGGGAGGGAAGAGAAAAACAGAGCTGAGACAGAAGATTGATTATAATCGACTGAATTGCAAAGCAGCTCAAGGGGTCATATAGTCTACTTCTATTTCTTATGTTTTTGAGTGCAAAATCTTCTATTATAGAGCCAGTTCTGTTCACTGCACACATCAAAAATTTTTATGTAGGCATGGAGGAATGATGGCCAAAATTTGTAGCTGCCACTGAAATAGGTTGAACAGTTAATTGTTTAAAATGCTATAATGAGAATCATTAAGATGAGGAGAAGGAGTTAAAAATGACAAAAGAAATTCAATTACAGTTAATCTAACATGATGTATTTTAGTTTAAAGAAAAGTACAGTCCAGCACATGGACTGCAGTGTGTCAAGAAAGCAGTACACTACTATCTTTTCAAGGGCAACATATCCTGCGATGCCCATATCCCAGAAATGAATAATTAAGATAACAGCAATTACACTCTGAGGAAAAGTAGATTTGGATAGCAGAAGGATTTTTTGAAGTACAGATTCATGGGATATTAGAGTCACTCCTTCAAAGTCATAAAAAAGGCTAATGATAATCTATATTTTACAGAAAGAATTACAAACTAGAAAAGCAAAGCAGTAAAGATAATGCTGCACAAAACTTTAAGGAGAACTCAGTTTGTAGGGTTTTGGTCCTAGCATTGTAGGATGTACAATGAGACATTAGAAAAGGTACAATTCACTAGAATGTTCCATGGCACGAGGAAACATAAGAAAGGTAAAAAAAAAATCAGGTTTCTGATCACTGGTATAATGCAGAATCCAGGGCAACACAACATTAAATCTGAAACACAATCAAAAAATGTGGGTGTGAGAATAAAGGTAGATAAAAGCAAAATACTGCTAGAAATCTAAAATAAAAGCAGAAATGCAGGAGAAAAATCATCAGGTTAGGCAACATCTGTTCAGAGAAAAGCAAAAGTTGACTTTTCAAGTCCAATATGATCTTTCTTCAGAAGAATGGTAGGCTCGTTCAGAAGGTCAGGAGGAATGGGATACAGGGAAATTTAGCTGTCTGGATACAGAATTGGCTGGTCGACAGAAGACAGCGAGTAGTAGTGGAAGGAAAGTATTCTGTCTGGAAGTCAGTGGTGAGTGGTGTTCCACAGGGCTCTGTTCTTGGGCCTCTACTCTTTGTAATTTTTATTAATGACTTGGATGAGGAGATTGAAGGAATGGGTTAGCAAATTTGCAGACGACACAAAGGTTGGAGGTGTCATTGACAGTATAGAGGACTGTTGTAGGCTGCAGTGGGACATTGACAGGATGCAGAGATGGGCTGAGAGGTGGCAGATGGAGTTCAACCTGGATAAATGCAAAGTGATACATTTTGGAAGGTCGAACTTGAAAGTTGAGTACAGGATTAAAGACAGGATTCTTGGCAGTGTGGAGGAACAGTGGGACCTTGGTGTGCAGGTACATAAATCTCTTAAAATTGACACACAAGTGGACAAGGTTGTTAAAGAAAGCATATGGTGTTTTGGCTTTCATTAACAGGGGGATTGAGTTTAAGAGCCGTGAGATCTTGTTGCAGCTCTATAAAAAACTTTGGTTAGACCGCACTTGGAATACTGTGTCCAGTTCTGGTCGCCCTATTATAGGAAAGATGTGGATGCTTTCGAGAGGGTTCAGAGGTTGTTTACCAGGATGCTGCCTGGAATGGAGGGCTTATCTTACGAAGAGAGGTTGACTGAGCTCAGACTGTTTTCATTGGAAAAAAGGAGGAAGAGAGGGGACCTAATTGAGGTGTACAAGATAATGAGAGGTATAGATAGAGTTGATAGCCAGAGACTTTTTCCCAGGGCAGAAATTGTTAACATGAGGGGTCATAGTTTTAAGCTGTTTGGCGGAAAGTATAGAGGGGATGTCAGAGGCAGGTTCTTTACGCAAAGAGTTGTGGGAGCATGGAATGTGTTGCCAGCAGCAGTTGTGGAAACAAGGTCATTGGGGATATTTAAGAGACTGCTGGACATGCATATGGTCTCAGAAATTTGAGGTTTCGTATATTAGGTTTACCTTACATGAGGATCAATGGTCGGCACAACATCGTGGGCTGAAGGGCCTGTTCTGTGCTGTACTGTTCTATGTTCTCTAACTCTGAAGAGGTTATATTGAACTTGAAATGTTAATTCTGTTTCTCTCTCCACAGCTGCTTCTAGACCTGAGTAGCTCCAATATTTCCTGCTTTTACTTAAAATAAAAGCAGACTCTTTCTAATAGCTGAATGGTCAAGAAGTAAAGGGTTATAGATACTAGATTCACAATAAAGACCAGGAGAAACATGTCTATATACATCTTTAAATCTGTGGAATTTATTTCCAGAGTCAGTGGTTTATCAGTATTTAAGATTAAACTAAATAGGTGGATGGAAAAAAGGGGGAGGAGAGGAGGTTGAATAAGGCAGATGAACAGGATTAGAACTATATGTTTACAAAGAGGACAACGGTAGACCGGGCCAAAGAACTTGTTTCTGTATTGCAACTTGCATGTATTTATAGATATAAGGCTTTTTCAAGAAAAAATCCTAACGGGTAGCCATCACTAAAGTATGGATCAGCAAACATTCTGCTACAAGGAGTTCTACTCGAACTTACCAGACTCAATTCCAAGCATATTTCTACCATAGTGTCCAGAATCTTCAGCTGTTGTGGAGTATCCCACACGCTCAAAAAGTGATGTAAGTGGGTTGAAGGATAGACAGAGAAAGGTGAGGGTGCACAGTAGAATCCGAGAGCTATCCAGCATACCAAGGGTCGGGGGGGACAATGGTTCTTCCTTTACCTAAATAGAGAATGTAGCAATAAATACTATAAATAGGAACATTAGGATCAAGGTAAGACCATAGCAGCCCTTTGGTTTGTTTTATCATTCAGTTAGATCATTGTTGATCGTTACCTTCAAATCTCTTAATATTCATTACTGAACAAAAAAATCCAGTAATCTTTCTCTTGAAAGCTCCAACTGTTTCTCCAGCATTCAGTGAGCTTGGAAGCAACAGAACTCCTAATTTCTACTATATTCTTTACTGGAAATCTTATACTACGGTGTGTAGTTTCTTTGCCCCGAGACTGAAGTTCTCAGTTCAAGTTTTACCCAGGGCATTATGGCCAAAGAAGATGCATTTACAACTTGATCAATGGCTGGAGTATAAATCTGCAAATTCCTTTAATCCATGCCAATAGCAGAGAGTAAGAGAAGGAAAGACTGTGGGTCAGCCATGTGATAGAGAAAACACATTGGAGCCTCACTTATTACTGCCCATAGCTGCAAACTACAACATACATGTAAAAGCAATTCAGATTTCAGTGTACTGTAACACATACGATAGTATTAGCACAACATGCATGCAACTACAACCATTTGGATTATTCAAACAAGAAAGGAAGTTGAGCAAGACTAAAATCATGAGAGGCAAGTATATATGACTCTTAATAAACATTTTAAATAAAGCAATCTAAAAATGTAAATCATCTCTCTTTGGAATGCTAAGGTTTGGTTTTAAAACAGTTTTTGAAAATGTTATTGTATCATCAGTAATATAGCATTAATGCCAACAGGATGTTAAGTTAAAAATATACTGAAATTAGACCAATATAAACTGCTACTACCATTGTTTCTTCAAGGAGAGGACTTCCTGGCTCTGAATCAATGGAACAAGGTGAGAAAGTGCCTGGGGAACCTGAATCTGAAGGTGGTGGCGACATTATCAATAAATGTGATTTGAAGTCATCAGTCTTTAGGTCAACATCAATGTCTAAAAGGCTGGGAATTTCTGGTGCCTTTAAGCCCTCTGTAAAAAGAGAAAGAGAAATCAATTTATCTATAAATTTTACATCCAACATTTACTCATCAATGCAGCTGAAAGCATCATTCTGAATAAGTTTTCACTTAAGCATCATTAATGTTCAACAGCTAAGTGTGCAAAAGGACGAATCCAAATGAAAATGAATAGTATTGAAGGCCAACACTGATTCTTGTACATTAGTTACTGCACAGAAATAGGAACCTATTGGTGATGAAAAGTTAACACTACTTACTGTTTTTCTGATTAGCTATTTTTAATGCCATATTCTCCTGTCGTAACTTGTGGTTGGTCTGCTGCAGGTATTTAATGTAATCAATGGCCTTTCTCAGCACTCCAGATTTGTTCGCCTACAAAATATGGCATGTTAGGGTTTGCCTAGATTTCCATTCAAACTTAACAGTACATGGAACATTGAAACCGTACTTTCTGGAGAATGACGGGCTTAAATTAGTACAATGCATTTCACATAGTTGTGCTATTATGAAGTACATTAGCATAGATTTTATTGTGGTAAAATAACCACTCATTGTCATTGCTCCAGTGAAATTAAGAGCAATTTTGAAAGACTAGACATGCGCTAATAACATGGAAACTGAAAAGGTTGCTGCCAATTAAACTACTTAATACTCTGTAAGGTTCCCTCAGATTTAACGTCCCTCAACAATTCATGTTAACCATGCTCTATAATTCTTAGAAAAAGCTGCACCTTGTTAATGGAAGCATGACCAGGTTTTAAACTAACTTCATATTTACTCCTAAACACCCTGAAAGGCTAACTATTTACTTTTGGAATGTCAAATTTTTCACAATAATTAAAAAATACTCTGCAGCTAAGTGGGCGACACGGTGGCACTGTGGTTAGCACTGCTGCCTCACAGCGCCAGAGACCCGGGTTCATTTCCCGCCTCAGGTGACTCTCTGTGTGGAGTTTGCACATTCTCCCCGTATCTGCGTGGGTTTCCTCCGGGTGCTCCGGTTTCCTCCCACACTCCAAAGATGCGCGGGTCAGGTGAATTGGCCATGCTAAATTGCCTGTAGTGTTAGGTAAGGGGTAGATGTAGGGGTATGGGTGGGTTGCGCTTCGGCGGGGCGGTGTGGACTTGTTGGGCTGAAGGGCCTGTTTCCACACTGTAAGTAATCTAATCTAATCTAATCTAAGAACTTTAAAAAAAATTCTTTATTTTGGCCTCTATCATTAACACAGTTATACATTTATTTTGCTGTTTAAAAACTGCAATTAAAAGAGAAGGATTTTAAATGTTTTTAACCTTTTACCACCACTGCTGCATACCAAACATCCTCCTGACTTGCAAGAGTTAAACTGTCCTCAGCAAGAAAAAACCATTACAAGAAATGCTGGATCTTTGTAAACAAGAACGTAACAAATAGGAGCAGCTGTAGGCCAGTCGGCCCTTCAAGACCATAGCTGATGCGTCTCAGGCCTTGATAATTCTCTCATGCTACCGCCTCATAGCTCTCAACTCCATGAAATTTCAAAATTCCACATACATCCTCTTTAAAAGACACTTGCACCAATCTAACCTCCAAACTCTCTGAAATAGAGGATTCCCAACATTAACTCCCCTCTGAGGGAAGAAATTCCTTTACATCTGAGCTTATTTTGTCACTGTGCCCTCTGATTCAAAACTCCCCCACTAGTGGAAACAGCAGTTAGCACTGGTGCTTCACAGTGCAAAGGACCTGGGTTCAATTCCACTCTTGGGCAGCTGTCTGCGTGAGTTTGCACATTCTCCCAGTGTCTGCTTTGGGTTCCTCCGGATCCTCCAGTTTCCTTCCACTGATGTGCAGGTTAGATAGACTGGCCATGCTAAATTCTGATGAAGGGCTTTTGCCCAAAATGTCAATTTTCCTGCTCCTTAGATGCTGCCTTATTTGCTGTGCTTTTCCAGCACCACTCTACTCTTGGCCATGCTAAATTGCCGATAATGTCCAGGGATGCACAGGCTAGGTGGATTAGCTATAGGAAATGCAGAGTTTCAGGGATAGGGTAGAGGGGGCTTGGGTCTGAGTGGGATGTCTTTCGGAGGGTTGATGTGGACTTGATGGGCCGAATGACCTGCTTCCACACCGCAGGGATTCTATAAACTTCTCAACATCTAAAGGTCACCCTTCATTCTGCTAAACTCTTCTGAATAAAGGCCTATCCTATCTGTTCTTGGTAAGTCAATCCCTTTATCCCAAAAATAAGCCTAGTGAATCCCTCTTGAATTGTCACTAATACCTTTTCATCATTTCTTAAATATAGGGAACAGCTTCCATCTTGCTCAACGAGCTTTGTTATGTGGCTGACCACACAAAAAAAACAAAGCGAAATCATAGAGACACACACAGCAATCATGAGCAATATTAATGATTAGTTAATTTGCATTTAATATTTCTTTCTGTGGCTCAGTGTCAAAGTTTGTTTGATCAGTCTCGTTTGAAGAGTCTTGGGACATTTTACCCTTAAAATCACTATATGAATACAAGTTCTGATCGTTCAAACTACACTACTAAAAGTAACTTAGCACCATTTCGCTTTCCTTAAAAATGCTTTAACAAAACGATCAAAATTATAGCTGCCGTATAGACAATCACCACTGCAGACTGGTATAGTTAACTTGACCATTCATTTCATTGCCAACTTATTTTTTTAAACAATGAAATTTGTGCTCTCTCCGTGCACTGATGTGTTAATAAATTTAAAAGCCTTGATCATGTAACTTGTATTGATGTTTACATACAGATGGAATGTGGGATAAATCAAAAGAGAAATATTAAAAGCAAGGTTCCACATACCACAAACATAAAAACAGCCATTCCTTTGTATCACTGGGTCAAAATTCTGGAACTGCCTCCATAATCAGCACAGTAGATTCGCATTCACTACAGAATATAGCAAGTCAGGCAAGCGTTCACCAATTTCTCAAGAGCAATAAACACGAGCCTTACCAGTGACATCCACATAGAGTCATAGTCATAGAGATGTACAACAGGGAAAGAGACCCTTCAGTCCAACTTGTCCATGCCCACCAGATATCCTAACCCAATCTAGTCCCACCTGCCAGCACCCGGCCCATATCCCTCCAAACCCTTTCTATTCATATACCTATCCAGATGCCTTTTAAATGTTGTAAATGTACTAGCTTCCACCACTTCCTCTAGCAGCTCTTTCCACACACTTATGAAAAAGTTGCCCCTTAGGTCTCTTTTACATCTTTCCCCTCTCACCCTAAACCTATGCCCTCTAGTTCTGGACTCCCGCCCCCCCTCCAGGGAAAGGACTTTGTCTATTTATCCTATCCATGCCCCTCATAATTTTGTAAACCTCTATAAAGGTCACTCCTCAGCCTCCAATGCTCCAGGGAAAAAAGCCCCAGCCTGTTCAGCCTCTCCCTGTCGTTCAAATCCTCCAACCCTGGCAACATCCTTGTAAATCTTTTCTGAATCCATTCAAGTTTCACAACATCTTTCCGATAGGAAGGAGACCAGAATTGCACGCAATATTCCAACAGTGGCCTAACCAATGTCCTGTACAGCCGCAACATGACCTCCCAACTCCTGTACTCAATACTCTGACCAATAAATGAAAGCATACCAAACGCCTTCTTCACTATCCTATCTACTTGCAACTCCACTTTCAAAGAGCTTTGAACCTGCAGTCAAAGGTCCTTTTTTTTCAGCAACACTCCCGAGGACCTTACCGTTAAGGTATATAAGTCCTGCTAAGATTTGCTTTCCCAAAATGCAGCACTTCACATTTATCTAAATTAAACTCCATCTGCCACTTCTGTAATAGGGACATTTTTCAAGGTGTCACCATCTACTTCCCTACATTCTATATCTTCCATGTCCTTTTCCACAGTAAATACTGATGCAAAATACTCGTTTAGTATACCCCATCTCCTGCGGTTCCCCACAATGGCTGCCTTGCTGATCTTTGAGGAGCCAGATTCTTTCCCTAGTTACCATTTTGTCCTTCATGTATTTGTAAAAACCCTTTGATTCTCCTCAATTCTATTTGCCAAAGCTATCTCATGTCCCCTTTTTGCCCTCCTGATTTCCTTCTTAAGTATAGTCCTACTGTCTTTATACTCTAAGGATTCACTCCATCTATCCTGTCTATACCCGACATATGCTTCCTTCCTTTTCTTAACCAAGCTCTCAATTTCTTTAGTCATCCAGCATTCCCTATAATTACCAGCCTTTCTTTTCACCCTGACAGGAATATACTTTCTCTGGACTCTCGTTATCTCATTTCTGAAGGCTTCCCATTTTCTAGCCGTCCCTTTACCTGCAAATATCTGCCCCCAATCAGCTTTTGAAAGTTCTTGCCAAATACCATCAAAATTGGCCTTTCTCCAAATTTAGAACTTCAACTTTTAGATCTGGTCTATCCTTTTCCATCGCTATTTTAAAACTAATAGAATTATGGTCGCTGGCCCCAAAGTGCTCCCCCACTGACACCTCGGTCACCTGCCCTGCCTTATTTCCCAAGAGTAGGTCAAGTTTTGCACCTTCTCTAGTAGGTACTTCCACATACTGAATCTGAAAATTTCCTCATACACACTTAATTTCCTCTTCATCTAAGCCCTTAACACTACGACAATCACAGTCTACGTTTGGAAAGTTAAAATCCCCTACGATAACCACTATTATTCTTACAGATAACTGAGATCTCCTTACAAGTTTGTTTCTCAATTTCCTGCTGACTATTAGGGGGGGTCTACAATACAAGCCCAATAAGGTGATTATCCCTTTCTTATTTCTCAGTTCCACCCAAATAACTTCCCTGGATGTATTTCCAGGAATATCTTCCTTTAGTACAGCTGTAATGCTATCCCTTATCAAAAAGGCCACTCCCCCTCCACTCTTGCCTCCCTTTCTATCCTTCCTGGAAAACTAAGCTGCCAGTCCTTTCCATCCCTGAGCCATGTTTCTGTATTCGCTACGATATCCCAGTCCCAAGTTCCTAACCATACCCTGAGTTCAATGTCTTCCCTGTTAGGCCTCTTGCATTGAAATAAATGCAGTTTAATTTACCTTGTTCTCTGCTTTGTCCCTGCCTGCCCTGACAGTTTGACTCGCCTTTGTTCTCAACTGTACCAGTCTCAGATTAATCTCTTTCCTCACTATCTCCCTAGAACCATTTTCATGAATCTTCACTGCAATTGCTCTGAAGCCTTTTCACCTTTCCTAAAATGTGGTTCCTGGAAAGGGACATGTTACTCCAGATGAGGCAGAGCCAGTGTTATATAAAAGTTTTTCATAACTTCCCTGATTTTGTACACTCTGCCTCTATTCATAAAGCCCAGGATCTTACGTGCTTTTTAAATTGCTTTCTCAATCTGCAGTTATCTTCAACAATTGTGCACATTCACTCAGGTCTCTGTTTCTAAGTTAAGCAGGCACAGGTCTGCCAATTGCACTTGCCTGTCGGTGTCACTGACAGATTTGGAAATTTGTGCCTTGCGCGCTAAGTCTAGTTAACTAATATAGATTAAGAATAGCAGTGAGCAAGCCCTGTAATTGAACTTTAGGTTTTTATTGCTTGCCTCACTGTCAGAAGTTACTGCCTCTTGCTCAGCACTGATAGGCTACCTGAAATATGCCAAAGAAGCTGTGTGAACATAAATATGAGGGAATATCAATTATAAGTGGATCTGACATGATCACTGCTAACATTGGTCTGGTTATTGCTGAATAGGGCAGGAGGTCAGGCAGCATCCAAGGAGCAGGAGAATCGACGTTTCGGGCATGAGCCCTTCTTCAGGAATGAGGAAAGTGTCGATTCTCCTGCTCCTTGGATGCTGCCTGACCTGCTGCGCTTTTTCAGCAACACATTTTCAGCTCTGATCTCCAGCATCTGCAGTCCTCACTTTCTCCTTATTGCTGAATATACTCGCATACAAGCTTTGATAATTTCTGAATCAAGGTTCGACTTGTCACCTCTAAATGCTGAGGTGAATTACATTATCAATTGTCCTTCAAAAACCAAATAACCTAATCACCAAATATGAAAATTAGAGATTAAACCCCAAACTTCCTGAGTTTTTAAAAAATGCCTACAGCACTCTCTTCCAGATGTCTACTGAAACCAAAAGGATAAATAAACAAATTAATAAATAAAGTTAATTCGAACAATGAATGAAACACAAACCACTGAGTAGAATATGTTGTGAACCAGGCCAGAACCCCTCAAAATATTTTATGAGGATAGCCTAACTCTTTCTTATTTTAACTGCAGCTGTGAAGTGGATATGCCAGGTGTGACACAGCAGGCATTTGGTTTTAAGCAAAAGAGAATTTATTGAAAAACTACAGTTGAAACACAAACAAAAATAAAAAAAATTAGAATAACTTTACTGGAAAACTTAACTGACCCAATATAACAACTTAACTAAGGAACTGTTCCAATCCAGCAACATTCCCTAAACACACCCCTCGGCAAAATGGTAAATTAAAACAGATTCTTATAGGCAGGATGGAACAAAATCCAAAGATATTTCAGAGAGGATGCCAGCGAGGGATCATTCACTGAAGCCTGCAATATTCCTAGACTCCAGCATCTTGTGACTGCCACAACTAAACCAAATCTAGAAAAAAAAACCCGAACTGGGAGAACTAGCCACTCCATTGCCACTGTTAAACTAGGCTCTTCTGAGACCCCTCAGTACCTTTGCCTTTATAAATTCTCCCCAAAAAAACCTCAAGGACAAAATAACCTCGTTAAGGCGACAGCATCATCAAAAATATATCGGACTGTCACTTGCAGTATACTATTTTCTTCCTCGAACTCTTATGAGCAGTGACCTTCAGAAATGTAACACACCATTACACAGAACATTCTGAATGAAAAAAAATTATAGGTGACTTACTTTAGCTTCTGTTCCCATCACAAGATCCTTGAGCTCTATGATCTTATCATTAATGGATGATCGATATCGCTTCTCAATGATATTATGAGTTGTTCTCTTCTCGCCCTCCTTCAGCCCCTCCACTGGGGCTTTTCCATTCCCAACAATTTGCTTGATTGGAACCTTATCAGGCCCAACCATCATTGGCACAGTTGTCAAGATAGTTCCATTACTGCTTACCAATGTCTGAAAGAGAAAACAATAAATAAATTCTCTACTGATCCATTTGTACAAATTTTCCAGGTTTTTTTTGCAAAAAAACTTTTATAAAACCACCACTTCTGGTCTCCATTTTAGGTCTCTCCCACAAAACTTGACATTTCACCCAATAGGCATTTTGATCCCAATCTTTTGCTTTCAGAAAACAATCAGGATGAATAGAAAGGGTAGCTCGAGAAAATATGCTTCCATAGTGCAATCTGACATGGGAAAATATGTTAAAAGGATTTTGAGCTGTGTTGGATCACGAAAGCACTCTGAATAGTGCTCCACCCATTACAAAAGATCAAAAATAGGCAAAGCTACTTTTTTAAAAATTGCTAAATAAAATTCAGTCAGTGTCATACAGGCAGAAGGCACTTGTGCCATTGACCTACCTAAACAAAACCCATTTTCCTGTACTTGGCCCATAGGCTTGAACATCATGACATTCTAGTGCTCAACAAAATACTTTTTAAAAGATTGTGAGGTTTCTTGCCTTTACAACCCCCCACCCCCCCACCAGGCAATGCATTCTGGATTCTCACCATACTCTGGGTAAAAATAGTTTTCCTCAAATACCCTCTAAATCTCCTGGTCTGTATCTTAAAATCATGTGGTCTCATTACTGACCCTTCAATTGAGAGGAACAGCTGTTTTCTATCCAATTTGTCTGTGTTTCTCAATCTTACACACCTCATTCAGGTGCTGCCACACTTTTGCTGCTCTTAAGAAAACAATCCAAGCCACTCCTAGTCTCTCGTACAGTTCCAATCCAGGCAACGTTCTGTTCTATCTCCTCTGCACCCCTCCAAAGCTTAGCAATTCAATTTCTAGCAATTCCATCGACCTACTTGAACCTTCATCGTTTGTATCTAAACAACATTATTGTTAGCTTTTAAGCTTAAAAAAAAAGTTTGCATCCTTTGTTCTCCCAATGCTGCATCATTAATCTACGACAACAAATTATTTTTCCGGATCCTCAACAATATGGAACTCCACAACTCTCAATCTTCCCTAGTTGCTAGAACATTCCACCAAGCTTCTAGTCACGTAATGACTACTTCCTGAGCTTCACAAACTTCTCTTTTAAATTCAGGTCATCTTAGTTCTTTAGTTCAACATCTCAGTGACAAAAAAAAGTGGCTCGGCTCGAAGATGCCACCAGCCTAATGATTTGAAATGTTCAAAAAGGAGGACATTTTAAAAATTACCCCCACCACCAGCATTGAAGTAATACAGTATTGTTTCTTAAACAGCATTAAACTCATCCCTTCAAACACATAACCATTACTATGTAGAAGCATTAGGGCAGTGGATGCAGATGAACACTACCATCTCCAATTCACACATCATTTGGATTTGAACACTTGTATCCAATTCGTTCATCCCCAGGTCAAAATTTCTAGAACACCCTCCATCACCTATGCTGCACAGACTACAGTACTTCAATAGAGGCTGAAAAACTGCAGATACTGGAACCCAAAGTAGACAAGCAGGATGCTGGAAGAACACTGCAAGCCAGGCACCATCAGGTGGTGGAGAACTCAACTTCTCTTGATGCAGCCTGGCTTGCAGTATTCTTCCAGCCTCCCGCTTGTCTACTGCAGTACTTCAATAAGCTGGCTGGTCACCACCTTGAGGACAATTAGAAGTAAACAATAAAATGCTGGGTGGTCCTGAGATTACCACATCCCATGAAAATATATAGAAAAAGAACAAAAAATTTTCCACTTCAAATTTTAACATAGATATATGTGATGGAAATTAATTAATTTCAGCTTCTCCTTTTAAAATGAGATCTTGCCCATGTTCTGACTAGAGGATGATCAGGTTCCATAATGCACCGCTTGCCAGTTAAGGCAGGAAACCTCACAACCTTTAAAGTACTTAGATTATACGCTTCAAGGCTATGGTCTTAGGGCAGTACAGACTTGATGAGCCAAAGGGCCTCTTCTGTACCCTTTAATTTGATGATTCCAGGATTGAGCATAAAATGGCATTGTGGTCCTATTGATACCTCAAAATAAACATTGCAGCTAGCATGACACCCTCAGTGGGCTGTAGTCTTGGGACAAAAGACACATCCAGCATACCTGGTGAAGTGGGAAAAGGAAACTGGGGAGAAACCTAAACAGGTACAACAGTTCGGATGAATGAACAACATGGACAATGTTACAGTCACATGCATTGTGTGGGGCTGAGGTATAAAAGATTCACTAAAAACAAAAAAAAAGGAAGGCAACAGAGAATTGCACACCCTGAAGAAGACCAGATTCCTTCATCTTGCCATCCAAAGATCAGATAACATCCAAACTTTGCACTTATGAACTAGGAATCGCAGAACGATACAGCAGAAGAGCTGATCATTCAGCCCACTGTGACAATGACAGCTGTATGAAAGACCCAATTAGTTCTAGTAGCATAACTGTAATATACTGGAACAGTAATCCAGAGACCTGGATTAATATTCTACCAGCGCAGCTGGAGGAACTTAAAAATGCTATCAATCAATAAATCTGGAATAAAATGCTAATCTTACAGAGTGATTGTAAAAATTATTGAATTGACTAAAAATCAAATCAGGTTCATCAATATCCTTTAGTGAAAGAGATCTGCCTTTACCTGTTCAAATATAATCAGGAATGAAAGACAGAAACTGGTCTTACCAGTGATACACACAACACAAATACAAAAACAAATAATTATCCTAATAAAATGAACATGGTAACCCTCAACAAATATTTATTAGCATAGAAAGTATAGCAAAAAGTATATTTTCTTTAAAAATACTTATTATAGATGTGAGGTTTCGAGCCTTGGGAAAGAAGAAGCAATCAACAGCTTCAAAATGGGGACTCGACAAAGATCTTCAGAGCAAGATGGGTGAGGCAGGAACTAATAAAGAGCTGAACAAGGTCAGAAGAGGAAGAAAATTGTAAAATAATATTTTTTTTAAAACTCAAAAGGAGTCTTTTGGACATGTTATTCATGCAAAATGATTGGCATGCCCAGCCATAGAAGGTAAAATGAGCAAGAGGCCAACTTTCTCTATTTTTAAAATTTAAAATTCAGTCGTCGAGTGAAAAGATAAATAAGGTAGCTCACTCAGCTGACTGAGGGACACTTACCAGTCAATTACCTGAAGCAGGCCTTAAAAGGAGCTGATACTATTGAAGCTCAAGTACTGTTCCTATCCTAGACCCTATCATTCTGACTATCACAGCCTTAAATATATTCAATGACGCAGACTCCACTACTCTCTCTGGGTAAGAGAATTCCACAGGCTAATCACTCAAGAGAAATCAATTTTCATCTCCAATTAAATTGAAGACATCTGATCTTTAAACTCTGGACCCTAATTCCATTTCATGCTACAAGAAGGTCAGCATACATCCTGTCAAGTCCCCTCAGGATCTTATGTGTTTCAATTAAATCACATCATACTCTTCTGAACTCCAGTATGTTAGACCCTCAATATTAACTTTTTCAAAACATGTACAACACAACGCAGAAACACAAAATAGGAGTAGGCCAATAGTCCTTCAATTGTGCTCTGCCATTCAAAATGATCATGGCTGATCATCCAACTTGGTACCATGTCCCCACTTTTTCCCCATATCCTTTGATCCCTCTAGCCCTAAGAACCGTATCTCACTTCTTGAAAACATTCAATGTTAGCAAGATTTGAAAAGATTGCAGCTCAGGTTGAGGTTCTTGATCTGAGTTTGCTCGTTGAGCTGGACAGTTCGATTTCAGATGTCTCATTGCCATTCTAGGTTACATCATCAGTGAGCCTCTGGTGAAGCACTGGTGTTATGTCCTGCTTTCTATTAATGTGCTTAGGTTTCCTTGGATTGGCGATGTCATTTCCAGTTCTTTTTCTCAGAGGTTGGTAGATAGGGTCCAAATTGATCTGTTTGTTGATAGAGTTCCAATTGGACTGCCATGTTTCTAGAAACTCTTGTGCATGCCTTTGGCTTGTCCTCGGATGGATGTGTTGTCCCAAAGTGGTGTCCTTCCTCGTCTGTATGTAAGGATACTAGTGATACTGAGCGAAAGAGGAAAACAACAAACTGCCATTCCTAGATGTCACAGTACAGCAAACAATTAATAGGGAACTTCAAACCAGCGTCTACAGGAAAACAACACATACGGACCAAATACTTAACTATAGAAGCAATCATCGCAACACCCACAAATGAAGCTGCATTAGGTCGTTATTTCAAATGAGCCAACACACACTGCAGCACTGAAGAACCATGAAGAGCAGAAGAAAATTACCTATACAACGTATTTAAGAAGAACAGGTATCTAATAAATGCAGACCACCGATTTCTCAGCAACAAACACAAACAAGCAGACAAAACGTGCCCCGAAACCCTAGCCACTTTACCTTACAACGAAGACATCTGAAATGACTGCCAGACTACTCAGACCTCCCTGCATCTTGGTAGCCCACAAACCAACCAACACACAAACAGTAGCTAATGAACTTAAAAAGACCCTATACAGACAACAAGCAAAAGAAACACTATTTACAAAATGCCGTGCAAGGACTGTAACAAACACTACATTGGACAAACAGGCAGAAAACCAGTCACCAGGATACAATAACATCAACTAGCCAGAAAAAGACATGACCCACAATCACTAGTATCCATACATACAGATGAGGAAAGACACCACTTTGATTAGGATAACACATCCATCTTAGGACAAGCCAAACAGAGACACACACAAGAATTCTAAGAAGCAAAGCATCCCAACCGGAACTCTTCCAACAAACAGATTAATTTGGACCCCATCTACCATCCTCTGAGAAAAAGAACCGGAGGTGACATCACCAACCTAAAGAAACTTAAACACATGAACAGAAAGCAGAATGAAACACCATTGCTTCACCAGAGGCACACTGATGATGTTACCTCGAATGGTGGTGAAACGTCTGAAACCGACCTTCCAGCTCAGCGAGCAAACTCTCATCAAGAACATCTGATGTTTTAGCCTCAACTACTTTATGTAGAAGAGAATTCCACAAGCTCACCACCTTGTACAAAGAAATCCCACCTCATCTCAGTTCTAAATGGCTTCTCCTGTATGTTTAAACCATTGACTCTTGGTTCTGGAATCCCCATTTATTGGGAACATCATTCCTGTGGTTAATCCAGTCTAGACCTATTAAGATTTTACAAGTTTCTACAATAAGCCATCATTTTTCTCAACACTAGTAAATATAGCATTAACCGATCCAGTGCCTCTTCATACATCTGTGCACTCCCTCCATGGGCAGAACATCCATCCTCAAATAAGGAAACTAAAACTGCACACAATTCTCCAGGTATGGTCTCACCTAGGTCCTATACGATTTCAGTAAAACAAGCTCCTGTACTCAAAGCTTCTCACTGAAAGCCAACATACCATTTGTCTTCTTCACCAGCTGCTGCTAATTTTAGCCACTGATATATAAAGTTACATGAGTCTTGTTGCACCTCCCTTTCCCAATCTATTGCCATTCAGATGATAATCTGTCTTCCTATTTTTGCTACCAACATGGATAACTTTACATTTATTTTTCCACACATAATGTCATGCATTTGCCCACTCATTCAATTTGCCTAAATTACAATGAAACATCTCTTCACACTCCTCACATTTCACCCTCCCATCCAGCTTTGTGTCATCTACAAACTTTGAGATATTAGATTTAGTTTCCTCATCTAAATCATTAACATATTGCAAATAGCTGAGATCCAAGCACTGATCCCTGTGGTACTCTACTAGTCACTGTTTGAAAAAAGTTCCATCTATTCCTATTCTTTGTTTCTTGTTTGCCAACCAGTTCCCTATCCATGTTAGTACACTAACTCCAATTCCACGTGCTTTACTGAAATATGAATGAGCTGTCAAAGCTTATGAAGCTGACTAGTCACCTTGTTCACCCAACTGAGACCAATTAACTCAATAACTGGAAAGTGATTCTTCAAATCAGTCCATCGACTACATCACTGGTGACCTCAAGTAGAAAACTTCTTTCCGAACAAATTATTTGGGCCATTGGAACTCCGACATTTAGTTATGGTTCCATATTAGTCAGAATGTAGATATACGTGTTAAAAGTAAGGTTCTAAGGCAAACCATGCATTAAAAGAAACAACCCTTTTATTTGAACTTGCATTAACAACTCATCTCTTTGAGTAGAACATACTGGGACTTGTAAAGCTGTTTGTACTGGAGTGGCCAGTGTTGTGATGGTTGGATTCTGCACTGCTGCGATGACTGGGCTGCGATCAGCTTTCAAAGTTGTTAGGACCAAGGAGTCAGTCTTTATGAGTTGCGGCTGCACCAGTACCTAGAATAGAATAAAAGGGACCCAATTGTCACAAAAATGAAGTCAACAATATGATTAATAACTGAAATACTTGTTCAAAAGTAAAGAGAAATAAAGCTGATTTCACAAATGAGAACAGAATCTAATACCTGGTTTTAAAAAAAAATTAAGTAACCAGTTGCAGTTTAACAGTTAAGTGATGGACTGACTCTTCTTGCCAAATTTAGGACACACTGCCAACTAAGGAAAATTTGATGGACTATTTATTTCGTTATACAGAAAAATATGAAATCCCCTAAGTTGTGGAAGATTTTGAACCTTGTACTCTCTCTATGATAAACTTGTTCGATTCCAAACTCTGCAACAATAAACACAATCAGCTTTGGCAAGTTAAAGGTACTCAGGATTTTACAGGAGACGGATGTGGTTTAAATAGTAAAATTTATTCTGGAGGTGGGAATCCAGCTTTTACGAATTCAAAGTGGCAGAGGTGAGGATTGGGGAAGAGCAGCATTTTAAAACACTACATTTCTGGACACTATAAAAACAGAACCCTGCAGTATATTTTTAAAGACATAATTTGCATTGTGATAAACAGAAAACTGCAGAAGCACTTGCATCACAAACCCTTGTGTCAAGTCTTGAAGATACAATAAAACAGAAAATCAAAGCAGTGTTCACTTATTTTCATCGGCAACAATCTCACATACTAATCAGATAGTCTCGGTTTAAGTTCCACATCAAGACTTCTATTCAAGCAGTCACCAAACTTTTAGTCTCACAGGCTTCAATTTTGCTAGCCAGTTTATTATTACATAACATTTGAACCACCACCTTTTGAATGTGCACATTCACGAGGTCAACTGCATCATCTGGAGAAGAACACAAAAATTAGCAGGCTATTCCACCTATCAAGCTGCTTCCTCTGTTCTTGACTGACAAGGGCAAAGGGAACCGGGGTAAATAGGAAAGTAAAAGCTACAATCTTATCAAATAGCTGAGCAGATTCAACTTCGTAGTCTATAAGACAATTACACAGCTCAACACCAGTTACCTGTTCCCCATTACTCTTGACCCCATGTGGATTAACGAATCAGTCTATCTCAGCCTTGAATATATTCAATTGTCCAACCCCCATTGCTCCCTGTGGCAAGAAATCCACAGAGTACACACTTAAGGGGGAAAGAAACATCTGTCTAAAGTTTTAAGCTGTGCATCACTAGTTCTAGACTTTCTCCACAAGGGGAAACATCATCTCAGCAACCAGTCTAGGTGCATAAGAATCTTTTAGGTTTCAAATAAGATAATCTCTCATTCTTTTAAACTCACAAATACAGCCCAACTTGCTTTACACAACTTTTACAGGAGCCTTTTTCACAACTAAACCACTGGTGAGTTGCAGGAGCAAATTTTTAATCTCAAACATGAATCTCATCAGTTGAACTCTTAACAGTTATTTGAGGTATTAATTTGCATACTCTCTCATCCTAGACAAATCGTCTTGGATTCAAATTCCACTCCAAGACCTAAATTCAAGTTGCCACCAACCATTGCATTTTAGACTAATTAGCAAAACTGAAGCTTTTCATGTGACACTTCAAATATCTTTTGAATGACCACATCCACTACATCTGTACTCCCTACACAAGAACTAGAATTTAGAGCAGGAATAGGACAGACTTAAAAAGTAACAAAAGCTCCATTTGATAAAAAAAGTCACTCAAATATCATTTTGCAAAAGTAAATTTATGAGCTCAGCAGTATCTAATTGTAGATCGTACCTTGGAGCTAAAGGGTTCTTATGGTGCAGTGATAGCATCCCTAGCTCTTAATCTGAGCCTCCTGACTCAATTCCCAACTGCTCCAGAGGTGTGTAATAACATCTTTGAACACCTCTGGTTAGAAACATCTACCCTGTTGCTGATTTTAATGCATCAGATACCTGCTGTTAAAGGCCATCCCCACATTATTCACTACAATATTAAACATCTACAATGTAACAGCAGAGCACCACTGCATGTAAAGAATTTTTATTCTTGGTAGCTGAGCAAACTATAGCATTGTCAAACTAAGGGAAACAGTAATAATTGAAGTATTAAAAGGCAACTGAACTTAATATACACAGAACAACTTAAAGATCTTAAATCAGAAAACAGGTTTCACAGTATTTTGCTTCTCTTCCAAGAAGATCCATCCTAAAACTCTGTTCGCCTCTTATTTTGGTTCGGTCATATGCCATTACTTCCCTTCTTGTGTTTGATCAAGTTTGACCCAAACTTGCTATCAAGTGTTACAAGTGAATGATCATACAAGTGAAGCTTGCTAGGTGTTACAAGTACTGCACTGACGGATCATAATCTCAGTGCCCTTGTTTGGCAGTACACCAGTCTCCTGCCTTCCTCAGAAGTATTCTCAATTAGGCTCTGAAAGCAGGTCAGAATCTATGAGTCGTGCAGCACGTTATTCATCTCCAGACTCCTCAGTTTTCCATTATCTACAAGGCACAAGTCAGGAGTGAGAGATGGAATACAGCATGAGTGCAGCTCAAACAACATTCAAGCAGCTTGATACCATTCAGTACAAAACAACTGACATCACATCCACAAATTTTCAGTCCCTCCACTATCGATGCTCAGCAACAGCAGAGCATACCATCCACAAGATACACCGCAGAAATTCACCAAGTGTCTGAGACAACATCTTCCAAACGTATGACCATCATTGTCTAGAAGGACAAAAAAAGCAGCAGATTCAGGGGAACACCACTAGCTGCAGGTTCCTCTTCAAGAGACAGATCATCTTGACTTGTTGCTGGGTCAAAATCCTGGAACTCCCACACTAACCACATCATGGGTTAGAAAATGGACAGCAGTGGTTCCAGAAGGCAGCTCACAATTTTTTTCCTTTTAAGAGATTCATTTTGTGGTTCTGTATATATTTGTTCAACAATGCTCCTGTGAAGCACCCTGGAACGTTTCAATAGGTTGAGGTTACTCTAAAGGGCAATTCGGAATGCAAACTAAGTTCTGACTCAACCTGAAACATGAAAATTTTTTAAAAATTCCTTGATATGGTCCACCTCAGGATCTCTCTTCTCATCTCCTTAGAGATAAATGATTCTAAATTTCTTTGAACAAGTTGCCATCTTGGGTTATCAATTCATTTCTGTATGCCCAATAGTCTCTTGTATCAACAACTTCATGCTTGAAGCTCTCAGGCCACCGTTTCAGCACTTCTTCCAACTGCACTTAGAGAGCTGCATCATTTTGCATAGATTCCTTGACTAGAGCAAGATGCTTGTCTTTTAGATTCAACATCTCTAGGTTGATAATTTCCACTGCGTGTTCAGTTGTTGCTTCTTGTAGGGTTTTTATGATAATAATAGTTGTCAAGGTCACTGACAGCTAATGGAAAGTGAAACAAGGCAACTGAAACATGGTAATAGAGAAAAACAAAAAACCCATTGGATTCTAGCCACACATTAGTGCCATCAATAGAACTGCTTTTCAAATTAATGTCATCTGCAGTTCATCTGCTACCTCGTACAAGCCTTTATTATCTCTTGGCTGGACTCTTCCATTGTAAGCCTACCTGATCTCCCACATCCTACTATTTGAAGAGTTACGGTCACCAAATCTCTGCTGTTCCTGTCTTAATTTACACCAAATTCCATTCACTTATCACCCGCGTGATTTTTCACATAGTGGCTCCTAGACAAGCTATGTGTTAATTTTGAAATTCTCACCCATTTTCAAATCTGTCCCTGGCCTCATCCCTTCATTTCTCTGGGACATTCTTCAACTCCACAACCCTCCAAGATATCTGCATTGCTCAAATTGTGACCGCTGGGGCAATCCGCTAATTGTTACACCATTGATATCTCAGCTACGTTGGCCCCAAGACTTGGAATCCTCTCCTCAAATTCTGGATTAGAGTGGTGCTGGAAAGGCACAGCAGTTCAGGCAGCATCCAAGGAGCAAGAAAATCAACGTTTTGGGCAAAAGCCCTTCATCAGGAATACAGGCAGAGTGATAAATGAGAGGAGGGTGGGGGTGGGGAGGAAGTAGCATAGAGTACAATAGGTGATTGGGGGTGGGGATGAAGGTGATAGGTCAGGGAGGAGGGTGGGGTGGATAGGTGGAAAAGAAGATAGGTAGGACAAGTCATGGGGACAGTGCTGAGCTGGAAGTTTGGAACTGGGGTGAGGTGGGGGAAGGGGAAATGAGGAAACTGGTGAAGTCCACATTGATGCCCTGGGGTTGAAGTGTTCCGAGGCAGAAGATGAAGTGTTCTTCCTCCAGGCGTCTGGTGGTGAGGGAGCGGTGGTGAAGGAGGCCCAGAACCTCCATGTCCTCGTCTGAATTGGGGGGGGGGGGGGGAAAGAGTTGAAATGTTGGGCCACAGGACGGTGTGGCTGATTGGTGTGGGTGTCCCAGAGATGTTCCCTAAAGCGCTCTGTTAGGAGGCGTCCAGTCTCCCTAGTGTACAGGAGACCGCATCGGGTGCAATGGATACAATACATGATATTGGTGGATGTGCAGGTAAAACTTTGATGGATGTGGAAGGCTCCTTTGTGGCTTTGGATGGAGGTGAGGGCGGAAATATTTCCCTCCCCACCCTTTTCCGCCTTCCACAAAGACCGCTCCCTCCGTGACTACCTGGTCAGGTCCACGCAGGTTTTGCAATTCCTGCGGTGGCAGGTGAAGGTGCCAGGACGGGAGGGTGGGTTGTTGGTGGACAGGAGGATGGACAGCTCAGCACTGTCCCCATGACTTGTCCTACCTGCCTATCTACCTTTCCACCTATCCACTCCACCCTCTTCTTTGGCCTATCACCTTCATCTCCACCCCCACTCACCTACTGTACTCTATGTTACTTTCTCCCCACCCTCCTCTCATTTATTTCTCCACCCTTAAGGCACTCTGCCTGTATTCCTGATGAAGGGCTTTTGCCCAAAACATTGATTTTCCTGCTCCTCGGATGCTGCCTGAACTGCTGTGCTTTTCCAGCACCACTCTAATCCATAATCTGGTTTCCAGCATCTGCAGTCATTGTTTTTACCTTATTTTCTCCTCAAACCTTTTTGCTTCTATACCTTTTCTCCCCCCTCGTAAGAGATTCAGTTTGTGGTTCTGTGCCATATTTTGTTCTATAATGCTCCTGTAAAACACTCTGGGGTGCTTCATTTGGTTTAAAAGTGCTATAAAAGTGGTTAATAAAAATAAATAAAATTCATCCAAAATAAATCTTTGCCCACATAACCAATCACAATTAGCATATCCACGGTCTCATCTATTCTCTTTCTTCACTTCCAAATTGAGCTGAAATATCTTGGTTAAGCACGTCACTTTGATCACACACATTTCTGACTAAGAAGTGCCTTTCACTAGTTAAAGAGAAGCCTGGTAGAGGTTCTTAAGATTATGAAAATATAGACAGGGGAGATGTCCATAAAATGCTTATATAGGAGAAAGTCCAAAAGGGAATTTAGGAAAACCATCTCCACCCAGAGAGTGCTAATAATGTGGAAGTCACTACCACCTGGTGTGGCTGACATGAACTGCATAGGTACATTTAAGAGGAAGCAAACACACAAAAGGGGAAAATGGTAAAGTTAGGACACATTGATTTGGGTGAATAATAAAGTTGGTGGAGCAAGGTCTACCAGCAGACATCTTTGGATCAAGGAATAAGATACATAGGAAGCCACTCAAGTTTCTTGAGACAAAGCTTATTTATTAAGCATCAGGCTTTGAACTACCAGGACAAGAGTGATCTTGCTTATCAGGTTCAGGTCAATCTGGGGTCTCTGTACAGCCAATGTACACTGTACTCTAAACTATGCACTTGAAGTGACACAAACAATGCTGCACATTAGCAAGGAGGCACCTCTCTAGAGACTAAGTAGGGGACTAATCACTTTAAACTCAGCAAATGATGTGGCAATCATTTGACTCCAGGGTTTTGCATTTGCTAAGTAATAAAACTATACTAGTTAGATTAAAGTAGGAAAGATTAAAATAAATTGCATGTACTGGTTTAGCTGAATGGGCTGTTTCTGTGCATTCCATGAATGCCCATTGATATAATACTATACTCAAAAATAAATGCAAGAAACATTTCTACGCAAGTATTAGGTAGGGCTGGATCAGCATTACTCACAAACTCAGTTTTGAAGAATTTGCAGTATTCCTCCAGGGAGCACATTGAAAATCCTATATCTTCTTGATACTACTGCCATCAATATGCTGATAAATTCAGATCTCTCTGCTGTGTCGTGCCCTTGGAATACCATTTAATTTATACAAATCCATTTTGTTGTGCTTATTTAATGACGTAATTTTTCACTTGCCATATTATACGTCTCATGTCACTCATCACCACAATCTTGTTCACTTTTACAATTCCTCTACATTTGATTAATCTGTTCCTCATTGCTTGTAACCTATCCGAGTATGGTTGCAATTGCAAAATTGGGAGAATTTTGTTTCTGAATACATTTTCAAGTCCTCGATATATACTGGCAATACTTCGCTGTGCTTGGTGCAAGAAACTGGTTAACGCCACTTCATTACCTGTGCAAAGCAAGTTGACTTGTTATACTGCTGCACAAAATATGACAAGCTACAAGTATTTCTAAAGCACGATGTTTGATTGACAATTGAATGGCAGCCAAAAATCTCCATTCCACAAAAGGTACTTTCTGGCACTAAAGAATGAGACTTGGTATTTTCAGAATGAAACCATGCTGACAGATAGATTTTTTTCCGAAGGGACTTTACACTGATTCTAGGAGCCAGTATCTCGGCTCTGAAGCCCCTAGATTTTTCTAAGTTTACATCATACATCCTAGGCCAATTGTCTTCCCTGATATTGTACTTCCATAGTTGCATCAGCTCAGAAACCATCATGCTCTACCCTGTTGACCAGAAAATTCCCATTATATAGTGGTCTGAGAGATAGGAGCTACAGAAATTAAAATGAATTTGGTTAATTATAAGTAAATATATACTTACAGGTACTTGCTGCACTTGTGGCGAGAGTGTTTGAACAGTAGTGGTAGTGCCTGGGGTCAGTGTCTGAATGTTGCCCACAGTGGTGGTTGAAGTAAGCATCCTGTGAGTAGCCAGACCCTGTACCTGCTGCTGGAATGCAACTGGCTGGACCTGCGGGGAAGTGACCAGGTTCTGTATCTGAGGTTGAAGAACTGTAAAAATATTGAAGTTAAAATAAGTAAACCTTGGGCTATTAACAGCAGCAAACACATCACTCCTAATGTTTGTCTCCCATGAACTTGAAACAAAACTCTATCCAAAACACAAATCTCTTTAATAAACTTGCAGAATGGGTGCTTGCTGGGCAATTTACTTTCAACTTAGGTATGAGATAGTGAACTTTAGTGGGACGTCGAAGTGTCATATATCCCTTGGAAACTAAGTGTTTAACTGCAACAATGGAACAAAATGAGGTCCACATTCACAAAATACAAAGTAGTAATGCAGGTTAATGATTATTGTTCTCCACCACTTTAACAGATAAATGCTCACCAACTAGGTTGGTGTTGTCTCTTGTATGATGTTAACCAAATCTTAATTTGCTGATCTGAATGCAATGCGAATTCTATGCTTTGAATTTAATGATTGATGACCTGACAGGTGCAGAGAGAGGAGGTTACATTTAGGTTCCATTTTTTTCCCCTGGATTGGGATCAAAATCACCTTGGGAGGATAGAAAACCCACATGTGCTCCTCTTTATCAGGTGCATCCATCACCCTGAGGCCACCTGGGAGGCAAAGGGAAGATCTTAATGATGGTGAAAGAGTTCAACTGAAGAGATGAAGAGATGTTTCCAGTTGTGGCATAAGGTTAAGAAATTCAAGATTTAATGTCTGCCATTAGATGCAATTCTGCAATTGGAAATCATGTATCGAATAATCCAGACTATGTGAAGAATTACATCAGGAACTGATTTAAGACCATCAGTCAGATTCTCTGATGCATTCGCGCATGTTGGAAGCTACATATATTGATATTCAGAACTCGGTTTTAAATGGCCAAAGGTAATTCATACGTACAATGTACCTTTTGTGTGGGAAAAGATGTACCATGGAGACTGCCAATCTTGCTGCATTGCCAAGGCAAACCCTGACCAGAGTCTACCTGCCTAGGTATTGGCAGTTAGTTGTTTTTGTTTCATCTCAACCAACCAATCAGTGCCCCTTCTTATCTTATATAAAGAGGTATCCCCTTGTTTCTTGTGTTTGAATCTAAATGAACGCAAAACAAAAGGCCTCGACTTCTGGTCTCTTTTTAGCAATATTTAAAGTTATGTACTACCAAGTAGTTATTCCAGTGCTAATGAAATATGTAACCAAGGCACAGATGAGAAGGTCCAGGTTTGAACATAATCAACAAAAGTTCAGATGAAGTGGCATAAACACTGTCACAAGAAACCTCAAGAAAGCTTCTGCTACTGAGCAAAGTGAGTAGGGGTGAAAGCCTGAAGGAATGTTCCTTCCAGTCGAACATGTTTTTCTGGGCTTACATACAATGAATAGCCATTATGTGCAGTACACAGTCAGAAGCGCCCTACTCCCCTGTAGAATTTGATTTCAACACAAATACTTACACCATGGTGAAACAGGAGGGGAAAACGTATTCTGCTTCAGTGAAACCACAAAGCTACTTTTCCCCACTTGCACAACACATGACTTCCCCAATTAAATTTAAAGGAAGTGACTCACTTTCAGGTCTGTCATTTTCCGCTCTGTAATCACCTCCAAAAATTTACCAGCGACTCATCACTTTGCCCCTGTTTACTAATCCTATTCTGGTTGACTTCAAAAAGAATGTGTCATCTATAATTAATATATTTTTATTCAACAAGCTTAAAATTAGGCTAAATGTTTTAACATAAAGATCAATAATCCTGTCTTGTTCAAAACAATATTTTTCATAGCTTTCATCAGGAATGCCAAACAAGCTGGGGTTACTTACTCTAGAAAATATAAGATTAAACCTTTTAGTGGGAGATGACGGCATAGCGATAATATCTTTGCACTAATAACAGAGGCCCAGCCTAATGCTTAGGAGACTCAACTTCAAATTCCATCATCACACTGGTGGGTTTGAATTCAAACTGGAGATGAGAGTGCGTCCCAGTAATATTGACTGTATTTATTATTGCAGGCTTTTGCAAAATCTCAACTGATGCACAATGTCCTTTAGGAAAGGAAATCTGCTACCCTTGTCGGGCTTCAGTAATGCCCACAGCAATGCAGCTGATTCCTAACTGCTCTCCAAAAAGACAAGGAGGAATAAGGAACACATACTGGCCTTGCTAGTGATGGCCACATTCTGCAATTTTATTTTTAATATGAGGAGGTGTAGAGAAGATATCTTCCATTTGTACAGCAATCCAAAACTAGGGACCATAAATACAAAGTAATCATTAATAAATCCATCAAGGAATTCAAGATTAAGATTTAGTGATTTATAGAATATTGTCACTTGTACCTAGGTTCTTTGAAAAGTGGATAATGTCACCAGAACTTTCTTTATCCAATGAGTGGTTACAATTTAGAACTCACTGTCATATGGAGTGGTTGAGGAAAATAGTAAAGGCTAAATTAAACATATGCTGGAGAAACAAGAGAGAAAGGAGTTTGCCAATGTGAGAAGAGACTAATGTGAAGTATAAAAACAGAGTATAGACTATTAGGCTGAAAGGCCTACATCTATGATGTAAATAATAAAGTCTACACAAAGTGAAAACTGCCTTCCACCATTTTGTTGATACAATCTAGAACCACACTGATACACCTCCATACCCAAGCTGTAGCACAAGAATACCTGAAAATCCTCCCTGGTTCTGGTAGGTTAGCACTGGTTGTTGAATGAAACGAGTCTGTGTTGGGGTTGAGGTAAAATTTGAAGCTATCATGAATGTTTGTTGCGGTGGTTGTGTCTGTGCTGGTGGACGAGGCTGAAGTGCTGGGGTGGTTCTTTGGGAAGCAGATGGAGTCTGGGACAGTATTGGCGATGTGGACGGCTGAACAGCTTGTTGAGTTAGTTGTTGCTGTTGGTGCTGTACTTGAATTGGTTGCTGCTGCATGGTGATAGGAGTTTGCTCAACCTTGTCACACCCTGTCAGCCCACTGCTGAACTGTTCATCGAATAGGTCGGGAAAGTCTCCGACTTGGCCATTGACAAACTGCAGCATTTCTGTAAAAAGAATAAAGCGAAAGACTAGAATCAGATTCTTTTATATTTAATTTTCAATTTTGTTTAATCTCTTGTTGCATATCAGTGACCTTGAAATGTAAGCAATAACATTGCTGTCGGTTATAACGTGTTTCTTTTTCCTCAATAGTGAGATATCTTTGTAACTTTTTAAATAAAAAGTTTCATCCACATTTTTGTTAACTAAATTTCTTTCAAATGTGTAAAAATGTATACCAGAGTGCAGGGGAGGTGGAATCAATCAACAGATTCAAGAAAAGTAGATAAGCTTCAGATGAAAAGCGGGATAAAGGGTTTTGGGGAGCAGGCAAGAAACTGGAATTGAGATCATAAGATCAACCATGGTCATGTTAAATCACAGAGTGGGGTCAATTCACTGGATTGCTCCTAATTCCTACATTCCCATAGAACGCTTGTCTCAAAGTCAATTAAGAATTTTTGACGCGTAGTTACTGTTGTAATGTAGAAAACACAGCAGCCATCTTGCAAACTACTAGCTCCCACAAATATAATGACCAGGTAATCAGTTTTTTACTGGTAATGAATGAGGAACAAATATTGACCAAAGCACCAGAGAGAATTCTCCTTTCTTCAAAATAGTGTTTTGGAATCTTTTTACATTGACACCATGGTTGCAGCTCCGACAGTTCAGCACTCTCTCAGTAATGCAATACAATGTAAGCCTGTGTTTTGTATGCAAGTCTTGGAGGGAGAGGTGAACCCAGAACCTCATAACTTGAGGCAAGAGTTCAACCAACTGAACTATGGCTGACTATGTAGCCTCTATTAGTGAATGTTCCTCAAAGGCTTCAGAAAACAAATTGCTATAAAATAACTATAATGGAAATCTAATATTGTGGCTGTCAAAACTTCACAGTCAATCAAGTCACCAAGCGATGGAGATAATGGATTTTAGTTTATTGTCAAGAACCAGGAAGGTATAGAAACATTCACTTCTCTTAATTAAAGTACCAAAACGTGGCATACTATCTACCACTGAAATCCACATTCATGCTTTTGTTTCCTTTACATCCAGCTATTCTAATGTTATTAGGTTGGCATATATCTGCATCTTATTCAAAACTTTGCTACCAACTCATACCAAGTGCCATCCATCTATTACTCCTGTGCTCAGTGGCCCAAGTTAGCTCCTTCCTCAAAATTAAGTTCACACTCTCATGCTCAAATTGCAATATAGCCACATCTCTTCTGTAACATCACTCAAAGAATTCTTTGTTTTGCTGACTCCATCATTTTTGAAATTTCCCAAACTCTTTGCCCTAACATTTTCCGCAATCTTCCAGCTGTCCATTTCCCAAGCTTTGGAATTCCTCCCACTTCACTTTTAGATCATCTTTGAACCCTCTTTAATTGGTGTGTGCTCATCATTCCCAATAGCTCTTAGCTTGGTGTCAGTGCAGGTGATCTTTTTGTGAAGTGCCACAATCCATGTTGCGTTTTTCAAAATGGAACTTGAAGTTTACGTTTCAGAGACAGATAATGTTGATAAGGAGGAAGTAGGTAGTCTTGGTGACTCTCTGGAGATGTAGGCTGAAACTCAATCCTGGGCCAAGCGTTCAGCTTCAGTCAGAGAGAGAGAAAAGAAAATGACCAGGTAATGGAATTTAAAAGCAGGATCTAATGGCAATGGCTTTGATGCCCAGTATACTTAATCAGATGAAAAATCTGCTCATACAATACCAGATGTCAGAAAAACAGCAGAGGATATCTTATGTTAAAAGGTAGCATATAAATGCACACTGTTGTGAAAACGAATCAAACAGGCTGTGTTATCATAATATTTTTCAAGTCACTACATTATCATGTGTTTGACGTCACAGATTTTACACACCGATCACTTTATTCATGAAACTACACTCCATGCTACATTTTACTGTCAGTGAAGAGACGGGAAGTTAACAGTCAACAAATATCAGACGAGTATTGATGGTGACTAACAGTAAACAAAGGAAACGATTTACACAAATAAGATTCTACACGTAGGTCAATTCAGTCTATCCCCTAACATTCATACTTTACATTCTCAATGATAATTTCTATATGTTTGTTTTAAACGGACTAACATTTTTTTGGGAGGAAACATGAACTAAAGCATTAACTCACCATCAATATCCCCAAAATTCAGCCCCTCACTGAGCTCACTCAATGAAGGGTCCATATTCTCAAACGATAGATCCTCACTCTCCATTGCTTTAAGACTCCAAAAATTGGAATTCCAACAACAAGAACGTTACAGTTTCTTATATCTCAGGTCATATCCCTGGTACTTTAACCCAACATTTTTATTTATCTTCGCTATTTTACTGCTGCTAGCCCCGCCATCTTGGCCGACCCCATGTCGTTGCGCCACTAACCCCGCCCCACTCCCCTCGTGCTCCGCCCCCCCCTATGTGTTGGTGGTCACGCCCCCTCTAGCACGCGTGTTCCTCGAGCGGTGGCGCGAGCAGCGTCCGTTGGTGTTGGTCGTGAACACGAGAGGCGGGTCGACCAATCGTTGGGCCAGCCGGCCTGATGGGGTGATGCGACGTCAATACCGGCGCAGTCCGTCGCCTTGGTGACTGGCGGCCGCTCGCCTTCCAACTTTTTTCCGCGCGTCCTTAACGCCCAGTAGGTAGGGATGCGTCGTTCTGCCTGGGCCAATACCTGCCAGCGTAAACAGAGCTTGAACGGTGGAGTGAAGTAAAAATTGCAGCATTCAAGGCTAGATCCGCTGGGAGACATTAGAAATTGCTGGGACATCTGAGTGGGCCAGGCAGCATGGCGGGGAGAGTTCAGGACTGAAGTGGACACTGAACCCCATCCGTTGACTCTGCTTCCTCTCCACAAATGCTGCTAGAGCTGCTGAGCTTTTCCAGCAATTTCTGATTTCCTGTAGTTCTCTGTTCTGGGTTGTTTTCCTCAGCAGGAAGGGCTTTTTTTAACTGAGGTGCACAAACTTCTGAGATGCATAAAGCCATAGAGATGTACAGCACTGAGATAGACGCTTGGTCCAACTTGTTCCTGATGAGGGGCTTTTGACCCAAACGTCGATTTTCCTGTTCCTCGGATGCTGCCTGACCTGCTGTGCTTTTCCAGCAACAAACTCTCAACTCAGAGGGATATGTGCCAAATGTTGGCAAATGGGACTAGGTTAGATTGGGATGTTTAGTCAACACGGACAATTTGGACCAAAGGTTCTGTTTCCATTATATATGACTCAATGAACTGTGTCACACACATTTATGTTTCTGTATTATCGGAAAGATTGTTACAAGTGAGAACAAAATCTGGCTTGGACTTTTTTTTATTGAAATGACTATAAGATGACTGCCTCATGGTAGACATCACACAACTACAACAAGCTAAGAGACATTTTCATTTGTATTCATTTGTGGGATGTGATCGTCACTGACTGGCCAGCATTTATTGCCCATCCCTAGTTACCCTTCAGAAGGTGGGGGTGAGCCGCCTTCTTAAACCACTGCAGTCCACCTGCTCTGGATTAATTTACAATGCCATTGGGGAGGGAATTTCAGGATTTTGATCCAGCCACAGTGAAGGAACAGCGATATATTTCCATATCAGGGTAGTGAGTGGCTTGGAGGAGAACTGGAAGGTGGTGGTGTTCCTGTGTATCTGCTTCCCTTGCCCTTCTAGATGGAAGTGGTCGTGGATTTGCGAGATGCTGCCTGAGGATCTTTGGTGAATTTCTGCAATGCATCTTGTAGATAGTACACACTTCTGCTACTGAGCATTAGCAATGTATTGAGTGGATGCAGAGATCATCAGTACAGTATTGAATTCTAACCCAAACATCTACCTTTCCATGCAAAATAATTGTATGCATTATCAATTTTCTTTAGTTCCCAAAATTATCCCAATGCACACAACTGTGTTCCTGCATTAGCAGTTTGTTATTCTCATTCTCTCCACAAGAATTGCACACATTAAATCATGGCAATCTCTTAATCTCAGGACTATGTTCCTTCTCATGGTGTTCTCACTTGTTGTCTTGGTAACTATTGTTCCAATTCTGTTGTTGGGACCTCAGGGACTGATAGTTTGTGGTTCTACAGATGGTCAGTTCACATATTCATTATCTGGGTGTTCACTTTCAATCTATACAGTTGAAGTGAAAACTGCATAGGTCTCAAATTGCCACTTGGGCTGACCTTTATTAGGAGCGTTGGTTTGTATCTTGGCTGGCTCTTTAGTGCTCAACTCTGGCAACAGTTTGGCACATGAAATTTGCCTTTCAGCCATTTTACCTTGGTTTTATCACTTATGCCTGTTACCACTTCAGGCTTCAGTAGCATTATTTTGCTATTCGAAGAGCAGTTTGAATGCAACATTACAATACTTGTTGTACTGCACTACTTTCTATGCCTTCAGTAGGTGTATTTCTCCATTCAAGAATTGCTGTATTTGGAAGCGAGGGTGGGAAAAGAGAGAGGCAGATCTCACATTATTTTTGTTAAAAGAGCTAGTGATTGGAACTAGGTGGATCTCATTGATTATGGAATCTTTGATTGAGGTTGTTACCCTGGGTCACTCAGGGAGCCCTGGCTGACAGATATAAACAGGGGATTTATGGGGAAACAGGACGGCTGTCCTAAAGGTGGCCGGAAGGTTTGTCAGGATGGACCGAGAACCAGAAGGGACATGAGGCGGACCAAGAGTCAAAAGGGGTGTAGGGGCGGTCTGCCTTAGAGTGACTGGAAAGTGGGAGGAACAGGTGGTTTGTTAGGTTGCCAGGGGTGTGTACATTATATGCACTTTTTCTTGTTCGGTTTATCGGGCTGTTTGTATGTAATTGTGTTTACTGTTATCTCCTTGATAAAGTAAGGTGGGATTCCAGGTCTGTCCTTGTTTCCCTGCAAACTGGTTGTACGGTGGGGTTTGGAATCTGGTTTTGCTGTCTCTTTCCCCTGTAAGTTGCTGTTTCTTGTATAAGGCTGTTAATGTTAACTGTTTGTAACTTTCACTGTTTAATAAAATATAAATATAAACAAAAACAAATATAAATAGGGGATTCAGAGAGTCTGTTGACTTTGGGGACTGACTCTGAGCTGGATGGTGACTTGATGAGGGATACTAGTCTCTCTGCAGCTATTTCAAAAAATACATAACCTGTTAAACTATTTTCTTTTCAAATGGATTTTGCTATATTTCAAAATAGCTGCTACTGAAAGCAGAATGAGCTTGTTTATTGCTTTCAGAAATGTCTACTGATAATCAGGACAAAAGTGAACTCATCACTTCTTTATATTTCATAGTGCTTAGAGGACTTACATTTTGAAGGATTGTTGAAATATCTGGAGTAGCTTCTGTAAAATAGGTAATTGAATTACTATGGACATTCCTTTCTGTAAATTGTGTGATTCATGATAACTGCTTGCTTTGTTGTAGATCTTGTTGGGATTGTTTTGAACTGTGACTGGCTTTGAGGGGTGTTTTATTTAGTTAGGGAGAAACCTGCTATGAACAAAATGAGTTAGAGGAAAGTTGCTAAAAGCAAGCTGAAATGTAAATCCTCTTGTTGAGTTCAAGATGAAATTATTTTGAAAGACTGTCTGAAGAAATATCTTAAGATTGTATTTCTGAGCAAGCTGTCACTGAGACTTCAGAAACAGCCGTATGTGATTATGACTTGACCAAATCTGCAGATTCTGAAATATTCTGTGCTTTATCCATTTGCAAGTATTTCTGTTAGAAAGATAATTTCTGCAGAGAAATGTTTTAATTTCTCTTTCTCCTTAAGTGTTTGTGTTTTGAAAATATTTAGCAATATTATACTTCTATGTTACTGACTGTATTGAATACAGGTAAGTCTGGGATAACACACATTTCAGCAGCGCAATCTGGCTATACGTCACTGAAGAATTAGAGAACGGTATTTTTGAGAACGCTTACCTCTGTTTGCATTAGTGCGATTCCAGCAGGGATCAGTTTGCATGCTTTGTTCTGCACACGTGCTGATGTCCACACCGAGATCTGCAAGCTATTCTGTGCATGCATGATGTTGGCGCTGTTCTGCGCATGCATGCTGTTAGCACTGGTCTTCGTGCCATACTGTGCATACACCAATGTCAGCTGCTAACAGAGCAGCTTTCTGTGAGAGGTACTGAGTACAGAAAGCAGCTTTCTTGCAATTTTAAAATGTACTATGTTAAATTTACTTCTGTTTTGTTAATAAATATGATTTCAACATTCATTCAGGCTGTGCTATACTTTGCATTAGACTTTGAGTGATTTTTGAGTGATTTTCTTTGCTCAGCTGCCCCAACCCCACTTTTCCCATAGGCCCCATTATTTCTATTAAGTGATTTTCTATTAAGCGATTTTCTGTTAAGCAAGATTTCGCTGGAACAATATTACGGTGTTATAAGAGAACTACCTGTACACTTTGTTTTGATAATAAACACAATTTTTGATTTATTAAGGATCCTGGTAATTGATTGTGTTGTTTAAAACCTGATATAAATAAACTGTATTTAATTGGTCATCTTGGTAATTAAAATAAAAATACTTTTCCTATGTTGTGGCTCACGAATTAGGGAGAACTACACTGACAATGTATTCCTCCAGCCTCAGTTGTAACAGCTCTTGAAATGACCAACATGCGCCAAATGATCTGCACTGGTTCAAAAAAGCAGTCCAACACCACCTCCTCAAGAACAGCTGGGAACCGGCAACAAATATTAGCCACAGTGATTAAGACTATCTTGTCTTGTGTGTATATTCCAACCAAACTAACAAAAACGACTTAATGATGAAATGTCTAACTTGGCCAATTTTAAACAAAAGAGACCACTGAAACACATTATGGCTTGACTGTGCAAATGAGTCCACAGTTACCAACTACAAAAACACAATGCTCTCTAATGAGGAAACGTAGGAACTACTGTGTTGATATTTTCTAATCAACCTGTCTAGAGATGTTATTATATACCAGTAGAGCAGGTAGTTCTCTCCAGTGGTGAGAAGTAAAAATAATGTTTAAATAAAAAAATTGCAGAGAAAATAAAATAGGGATAGAAATTGTGATTTGAAATTACCAACATAGTACAAGTGTACAAAACCGAAAAAAACAAAAAAGGCTGGAAATCACAGATGGTCAGGCCGCACCCATGGAGAGAAAACAAGCTAATTTTTTGAGTTTAGATAGCTCTTCTTCAGATGTGACGTCATGTGTGGAGGGGGCAGCATTTATCCAATAGTTGGGTGAGGTGGAAGTGGTGGGGTGTGGAGTTAAGATTAAGTGGTTGGAATGTAAGGATGACAGAACAATGGTGTATCTAACTGCCAGACTGGAAAGGACAGACAATCCCACTGGGGTGGGGAGAGGGGAGACAGGATATCATAACAGAGAATGTAACAAGTAAGGCTGACGGAAAAGAATGGAAGTGTGTTCACAATTTGAGTGTTGAAAGTCCAGAAGCGTGTAAAGTGCCTTATCTGAATTTGAGATGTGGTTCCTTCAGTTTGCTATGTGATTCACAGGATCATTGCAGCAAGCTGAGGACACGTGAGCAGGCATGCAAGCAGAACACTGTGTCAAATGACCAGCTATGGAAAGGTCGGGATCATGCTTGCACACAGACCAGAGATGTTCTGCAAAGTGGTTACCAAGTCTGCATTTGGTTTCTCTGAGGTAGAGTAGGCTACATTGGGTGCAGTGAATACAATACACAGATTGGAGGAGGTACAGGTGAAATACTGCTTCACCTGCAAAGGTTGTTTAGGCCCTTGGGTGGTGAGCGGGGAGGAAGTGAAGGGGCAGGTGTTGCACCTTCTGCAGTTAGATGGGAAAGTGCTGTGGAATGAGGGATGGTGGTGCTGGTGGTTGAGGAATGGACTCTGGTCTCCCAGAGGAAACAATCCATACAAAATGCAGATAGGAGGAGTGAGGGGAAGATGCGTTTGGTGGTGGCATTCTGGTAGATTTGTCTGAAATGGCAGAGAATGATCCTTTGAATGCAGAGGCTGGTGGGATGAAAAGTAAAGACAAAGGCGATCTGATCACACTGCTGTGAGTGATGGAAAGGGGCAAGGGCAGAAGCATGAGTAATAGGTCTGATGTGGTTGAGAGTCCTGTCAACCACAGTGGGTTGGAGACCGCGGTTATGGAAGAAGGAAACCATTAGAGGAGCGCTGTTTTGGAAGATGGCATCATCCAAATAGATATGGCGCAGGCAAATGAAGTGGGAGAATGGCATTGAGTCCTTGCAGCATGTGTGGTGTGAAGAGCTGCAGTGGATGGCAGTGGGCAGTTTATTCCCAAAATGGAGATGGAGGGGTCAAGGAAAAGAAGGAAATTGTTGGAAATGGATGATGTGAAAGCTATAGAGGGGTGAAAATTGGTGGGAAAATGAGCAAGTTTTTCAAGGTCCTGGTGGAAGCATAACGCGGCTCCGAAATAGTCATTGATGTACTGAAAAAAATGTTGTGGAAGAGGTCAGTGTAGGACTAGATTAGATTAGACGAGATTCCCTAGTATGGAAACAGACCCTTCGGCCCAACCAGTCCACATTGGCCCTCCGAAAAATAACCCACCCAGACCCATTTCCCTCTGACTAATGCACCTAGCACTATGGGCAATTTAGCATAGCCAATTCACCTGACCTGCGCACCTTTGGATTGTGGGGGGAAACCAGAGCACCCAGAGGAAACCCACAGACGCAGGGAGAATGTGCAAACTCTGCACAGAGAGTCGCCTGAGGCTGGAATCGAACCTGGGACCCTAGTGCTGTGAGGCAGCAGTGCTAACCACTGAGCCACCGTGCTGCCCACGCGCCCATTAGAATAAGGATTGTACCACATACCCCGTAAAGAGGTAGGCATAACTGGGAAATATGTGGGTACCCATAGCCACTCCTTTGACTTGGCAGAAGTGAGATCACTTCAAGGAGAAATTGTTCAGTGAGAGAACATGTTCAACCAAGCAGAGGAGAATGGTGGGATGGGGATTGTGCAGGTCCCTGGTTGAGGAAGAAGCCAAGAACTCTCAGACCAGCCTAGTGGGGAATGGAGGTACAGAGGGATTGGACATTATGCACTGGAGGCAGTTATGGCCAAGGAACTGGCAATGGTCAATATGGTGGAGGGCATCAGAGGAATCGCGGATATGGGTGGACAGTCTGTGGATTTTGGGAAGGAGGTAGAAACAGGCTATCCGGGTTGAAGACAGTAAGGTTGGAGGCAGAGGGGAGAAGATCTCTGGAGGTAATGAGATTGGTGACAGACCTGGCAACAATGGCTTGATGGTCACATGTGGGGTCATGGTCTGTGGGACATGGGAAGAAGTGGTCAAGAAATGGCATTGACCCTCTGCAAGGTAAAAATCACTGTGCCAGACTATAATGGCACCACCAAAGTTAGGATTGGACCTGAACAAGTGTATTGCAGCAATTTCAGAAGGGGACAGGTTAAAGTGAGTGAGAGGAGCAGAGACAGCCTATGTCATATTGGCAATTTCCAGTGTACAGGGCATTTGACCACATCTGACCTATCACCCGTGCTTCTAACCTTGCTGTTTACCATCACTCACAACAGTGTGATCGGGTGCCCCTTGTCCTCACTTTTCATTCCAACTGGCCTCCGTATTCAAAGGATTGTTCTCCGCCATTCCAGACAACTCCAACAGAATGCCACCACCAAACACATCTTCCCCTCATGCCCCATCTGCATTTCACAGGGACGGTTCCCTCCTGGACACCTTAGTCCTTTCTTTGAACACCAGCACCACCCTCCCTTCCCAAGGCACCTTGTCATGTAATTTGAGAAGATGTAACACCTGCCCCTTTACCTCCTCCCTTCTCACAATGCAAGGGCCTAAACAGTCATTTTAACCCAGCATCCTTGGCATACTGCAGCACTCCAGTGAATCATTCTAGACTTAATATTGAGTTCAACACCTTCAATTTGTGAACCCATTCCCATTCCTTTCCTTTCGATTTACTTGTTCCATTCTCTGTTACCATGTCCTCTCTCCTCTCCCCCAACTCCAGTGGGACTATGTTCTTTCCAGTCTGGCAGTTAAACACACCATTGTTTTGTCATTCTCACATTCCGATCATTTAATCTGAATTGTTAAAATCCTTACTCGCCCATCACTTCCCCCCCCCCCCAACTATTGCATAAATGCTGCACCCTCCACACTTCACATCAACTCTGAAGAGTCATCTAGTCTTGAAATGTTAGCTTGCTTTCTCTCCGTGAATGCGGCCTGACCCACTGATCTCCAGTATCTCTTATTTTCAGTACAGATTCCAGAATCTGCAGTAATTTGCTCCTACTGAGTGTACAAGTTGTAAAGTATGTCATTGAAAGATGGGATGCAGTCATTTGAGCTTGTATGGAGCTTCATAGGAACTGTACAAAGGAGGAAAGTTATGCGTGGAGGAACAGGCCCTTCAGCCCTCCAAGCCTGCACCAATCCAGATCCTCTCTCTAAACCTGTTGCCTATTTTCCAAGGATCTGTATCCCTCTGCTCCCTGCCCATTCACGTATCTGTCTAGATACATCTTAAATGACGCTATTGTGCCCACCTCTACCACCTCTGCTGGCAACATGTTCCAGGTCCCCACCACTCTCTGTGTAAAGAACTTTCCATGTATATTTCCCTCAAACTTTTCCCCTCTCACCTTGAACTCATGACCCTTAGTAACTGAGTCCCTCACTCTGGGAAAAAGCTTCTTGCTATCCACCCTATCTATACCTCTCATGATTTTGTCGATCTCAATCAGGTCCCCCCTCAACCTCTGTCTTTCTAAAGAAAATAATCCTAATCTACTCAACCTGTCTTCATAGCTGGCATCCTCTATACCTGGCAACATCCTAGTGAACCTCCTTTGCACCATGTCCAAAGCATCCGCATCCTTTCGGTAATGCGGCGAACAGAACTGTATGCAGTATTCAAATGTGACCGAACCAAAGTCCTATACAACTGTAATATGACTTGCTAACTCTTATACTCAATACCTCATCCAATGAAGGAAAGCATGCCATATGCCGTCTTGACCACTCTATCAACCTGCATTGCCACCTTAAGGGTACAATGGACCTGAACATCCAGATCTCTGTACATCAATTTTCCCCAGGGCTTTTCCACTTACCATATAGTTCACTCTAGAATTGGATATTGCAAAATGTATCACCTTGCATTTGCCCGGATTGAACTCCATCTGCCATTTCTCAGCCCAACTCTCCAAATTATCTATATTCTGCTGCATTCTCTGACAGTCCCGTTCACTCCCCCCACTCCACCAATCTGTCATCTGCAAACTTGCTAATCAGACCACCTATATCTTCCTGCAGATTATTTATGCATATCACAAACAACAGTGATCCCAGCATGGATCCCTGTGGAACACCACTGGTTACAGTTCTTCATTTTGAGAAACTCTCGTCCACTACTACTCTGTCTCCTGTTGTCCAGCCAGTTCTCTATCCATCTAGATTGTACATCCTGGACCCATGTGACTTCACTTTCTCCATCAGCCTACCATCGGGAACCTTATCAAATAAATGCCTTACTGAAGTCCATGGATATGACATCTAAAGCCCTTCCCTCAATCAACTTTGTCACTTCCTCAAATAATTCTATTAAATTGGTAAGACATGACCTTCCCTGCACAAAACCATGCTGCCTACCACTGATTAGTCCATTTTCTTCCAAATGTAAATTGATCCTATCCCGAGTATCTTCTTCAGCAGCTTCCCTACCACTGGCACCACCTGGATTATCCTTGCTACCCTTCTTAAACAAGGGGACAACATTAGCAATTCTCCAGTGTTCTGGGACCTCATCTGTGTTCAAGGTTGATATAAAGATATGTTAAGACCCCAGCTATTTCCTCCCTCACTTCCCTCAGTAATGTGCGATAGATCCCATCCAGACCTGGGGACTTGTCCACCTTAATGCCTTTTTGAATACCCAAAAATTCCTCCCTCCTTATGCTGACTTGTCGTCATGTCCCTCTCCTCGGTGAATGCCAATGCAAAGTACTCAGTAAGAATCTCACCCATTTTCTCTGACTCCACGCATAACTTTCCTCCTTTGTCCTTGAGTAGGCCAACTCTTTCTCTAGTTACCCTCTTGCTCCTTATATATGAATAAAAGACTTGGGGATTTTTCTTAACCCCGTTTGCTAAAAGTACTTCATGACCTCTTTTGGCCCTCTTAATTTCTCGTTTCAGATTGGTCCTACTTTCCCGATATTCTTCCAAAGCTTTTTTCTGTTTTCAGTCATCTCGATCTTCTGTCTGCTTCCTTTTTCCACTTAACTAGTCTTGCAATTTTACCTGTCATTCATGATTCCCCAAACTTACCATTTCTATCCCTCATTTTCACAGGGACCTGTCTGTCCTGCACTCTAATCAATCTCTCTTTAAAAGCCTCCCACACGTCAAGTGTGAATTTACTCTCAAACAGCTGCTCTCAATCCACATTTCCCAGCTCCTGCCGAATTTTGCTATACTTGGCCTTCCCCCAATTAGCATTCTTCCTTTAGGACCACTCTCGTCTTTGTCCATGCATATTCTAAAACTTTGGGAATAGTGATCACAATTCCATAAGTAATCTCCCACTGAAATTTTAACCACCTGGCCAAGCTCATTCCCCAATACCAGGTCCAGTATGGCCCCTTCCCGAGTTGGACTATTTACAGGCTGCTCTATAAAACACTCCTGGATGTTCTTTACAAATTCTGCTCCATCTGAAACCTCTAACCCTAAGTGAATCCCAGTCAATGTTTGGAAAATTAAAAGTCGCCAATCACCACCACCCTGTTGCTCCTATATCTTTCCATCGTTTGTCTACATATTTGTACCTCTACCTCATGCTCGCTGTTGGGAGGCCTGTAATATGGCCCCAACATTGTTACCACACCCTTCCTATTTCTGAGCTCAGCCCATATTGCCTCACTGCTCGAAGCCTCCGTAGTGCCCTCCTTCAGCATAGCTGTGATATCCTCTCTGACCAGGAATGCAACTCCTCCACCCCTTTTACCTCCCTCTCTATCCCACCTGAAGCATCCAAATCCTGAGATATTTAGTTGCCAATCTTGCCCTTCTCTCAACCAAGTCTCAGTAATAGCAATAACATCATACTCCCAGGTACTAATGCAAGCCCTAAGTGAATCTGCCTTACCTACAACACTTCTTGCATTAAAACAAATGCACCTCAGACCACCTATCCTTTTGCGTTCATCATCTGCTACCTGTCTACTCTTCTGCTTAGTCACACTGACTTCATTATCTAGTTCCTTAGATACTATGTCTTTACTGGATTAGTGGTGCTGGAAGAGCACAGCAGTTCAATTGTTTTTACTATGTCTTTACTGTCCACTAACTTCCTCATTTAGTTCCCATCCCCTGCCACATTGGTTTAAACTAATGGCTCAAACCAGTCAGCCAAAGGTTCAAATGGAAACAAGAGGGAGAATAAATTCTACTAACATTAATGGCCGTTGGTTACTAGCTCAATGACAATTTTTTTTGTATATATCTTTAAAATTATATGCATGCAAAGCAAGTGAACAAATTACTTGCAGCTAATCAGTAGTTTATATTCAGTTTTATCTCTGCTTTTTTACCCAATATTTATTAAGTCTAGAATCTCACAGATTTTAATTTACATATTTATCAGCACCCTCCCAGAACAGTACCCTTCAAAATCTTTTCAAGAATTAACCTTTCAGGTCCGGCAAATCTTCTTCAGAACTTACATTTGGACGTTTTAAAGAAAGGTCGCTGGTCCAGAAACATTGATTCTGCTTTCTCTCCATAGATGCTTCCAGACCTGCTGAATTTTTCCAGCTATTTCTGTTTTTGTTTCTCATTTCCAGCATCTGCAGTTTTTAGTTTTTGTTTGTCCTTCAAAATCTTTGCTATTTTAAAAATTTGTATTATTCTTCTTCCCAAAATACAAGATTCCACATTTTCCTTCCACATTTTCCTTCCTTGAAAACTCTATCTAATATGCTAGCTTGCCAAATCCTCCTGTGATGTTTCTTAACAGTTTTCTTTCAGTAAATTTCGTGAAAATGTTTGTTTTCTTTCTTTTGCTCAACTCCAAAGTACAATGATCCCAATATTGAACCCTCACCAACTGAATGAATCTAAATTCATGTCAGTTGGCTGTGTTGGTTATGGTTCAGTTGGTAATACACACATCTCTGAATCACAAAGCTAAAGGTTCAAACCACACCTGAGGGCGTGAGTACACATATCAAAAGTGATACACCTTATGAGATACTGAATGAACACTATGTGTCAAGGTGTTATCTCTCAGATGAGATGTTAAACTGTGGATGCATCCATCTATTCAAGAGGATGTTAAAGATCCCACAGCACAGTTATGAAGAACAGGAGAAGTCTCCTGAACATCACAAAAAACTGATTACTCGGGCTTTATTGCATTGCTATTTGTGGGAATTTATTCTTGCAAATTAGCTGTCATATCAAATAATCCTATTAAAAGAACTTCATTGGTAGCAAAGATTTTTCAGGTGGTCGGGGAAGATGCTGTACAAATGTGAGATTTTGTTTTCTCCTAAACACAAATCATGCCAATCCTTGCTGACCTACACTGGCTCACAGTCTGGTCCTCCATTTTAAAATGGGTACCCTTGTTTTCAAGGACAGACAGATGAAACTGTAGAACTGGTAATGGCAAGAGACCCTCCAAAACACTCTAGAATGGTATGTTCTTCAATTAATTTAATTTTTAAATGGAAAGTAAAGTATACTAAAATATTGCAATCTTTCTCAAATGAAGCATCTTGTGACAACGTCAAAATCATTCTGTTCTCATGCACAAAAAACACATAATTCCAGGACGATACAAGCTATGGCTGGTTAACAGTAGATTCATCTCTTAATTCAGCAAAGGGGACAGTTAGTTAGATGGTTAGCATGCAGTTCAGAATAATGCAAACATGGATCCAACCTATGTTGGGACTGAGCTGAATTTGAGGCCCACCTCCTTGCCTTACCATGTGCTGATTTCAGAGTGGTTGTCTTCCAGAGGAGGCCAGGTAATGGCCTAATCATATTATTACTACAGTATTAATCTGGAGGCCCAAGTAATGTTCTGGGGACATGACAGATGTGGAATTTGAACTCAATAAAAAGCTGGGATTAAGACTTTAATGACGACCATGAAACCATTACTGATAATCAGAAAAAAAAACTAATCTTCTTTATGGAAGGAAATCTACTGTCCTTACTTTGTTTGACCTACATGTTTCTTCAGACCCACAGCAATGTGGTTGACTTTCAACTGTACTCTGGGAAAATTAGGGATGGGGAAAATTAGGGATGGGGAATACAGAGGAAACTCAATTATCCGACATTCAATTATCCAAATTCTGGAGTATCTGGACAAGATCACAAGGTGCCGACGTTTGGCTAAACTATGTTATCCAGCATTCGATTATCCAATCATTCGATTATCCGAACAAAGTCCTCCCACCCAAGGCGTTCCTCTGTAAATACTGGCCTGGCCAGTGACATCCACATCCCATGAATCGATTTTAAAAAAAAACTCAATGGAGACATTTGATATAGTCTATAGACTGTACCGAATTACGTTCCAAACTCAGCAGGTCTTCTCTCTGGCCAGATGCTCTGGGTTTGAGTACTCCCCCACCCCCCCCACCCCTCCCCCCTCCCCAGTATTTAACAGCCAGGGAAGGTGCATTCATAACACAGCAAAACAGGTTGGGAACCTTCTCAACAGCATACCAGTGGCAAGTGGTGAGAGCAGGAGAACTCCTTGGTTAGCCATATACACTAATGGGAAGAACATTGAAGCCTGAACCATCACCACCTATAGGTCCAGATTATAAAACACAGGTAAAAATACACATTGCACAGCAACTCTGACCCCCTCAGTGAACTGCAACACACCACCACCAACTCAGCAAAGGGAAGCAAATAAGATACCATGAAACCGCTTAGTTGAGGTGGTTGGGAAAAAGAATGGAAGTTCCTGGACCTATAGTTGGTTTATTTGGAGCAGGTACTGAGGTTCATAGATTTTCACAAAATTTCCTAAAATACCATGGAATTTACAGCACACTGATACACCATTCAACACAACTGGTCCAGGCTAATACTGGATTAGTGGTGCTGGAAGAGCACAGCAGTTCAGGTAGCATCCAACGAGCAGCGAAATCGACATTTCGGGCAAAAGCCCTTCATCAGGAATAAAGCTTTATTCCTGATGAAGGGCTTTTGCCCGAAACGTCGATTTCGCTGCTCGTTGGATGCTGCCTGAACTGCTGTGCTCTTCCAGCACCACTAATCCAGTATTTGGTTTTCAGCATCTGCAGTCATTGTTTTTACCTGGTCCAGGCTAATGCCTATGGAGAAACCAGACTTCTCTTGTATCCTTGTTCGTCTCTTAGGCTGCTCTCAACTCCCGCATGTTTGATCATTTCCAGCTCTGCCTCTCTACTTTGCTCAACACCTCTTGCTTATATGTTGTCTTTCTGGCTCAACGTGAATAAAAGACTTTGTACTTGCCAGTGTCTCCAGCTTAACTATTTGCTCATACACTTAACGTCAAGGCTGACTAGCATCACTTCTGTAGCATCTCCTCTTGTCCCTGACTCAACCCATGGCTAATGAAATACACAGCTCATATAGTTCCAGAGGATATTTTTGGTAAAGTGCTACCTAAATTCAGGATGCTGTTTAATTATCTCCTCCAGGAAAAACAAAACAACCTGCAAACTAAACAAAACCTCATAAAGGTTAAGCTATCTTTTCCTATGAGAAATCACTATTTATATCAATTTCTGTTTCTATTCTCACCATATTCCCAGGGGAACCTAACAGGAAGTTTGGTAGTTGGCACAGGGTGGCAGGACTCAGAATGGAGCTTGAAAAGAAAGGGGTGAAAATATCTGTGCAAAACATCTGAATAAAAATATAGATGACTTTTGCATCACCAAAATGGGTCAATCTAGAAATTCCACTCCTCTGAATCACAGTACACCTGACTTCTTGACACTTCCACGTTCTGCTGATTGTAATCGGGCACCTCAAATAGTGGCGTCTAAATGCTTATACCGATAATTTACATTCACACGGCATTTTTAATATGGTAAAATGTCTCAAGACATGCCACAGTTGTGTTATCCATCAAAACTTAAGATCACTTTACACAAAGATTACAGCGCAGGTAGGTTTTAAGGAGTGATGTTAAGGAAGAAAGGCATAGAGCCTTCAGAAAAGATTTAGAGTTTATGATCTAGGCAGATGAAAGTACTAGTGGTGGAGCAAAGAAACTTGGGGATGTGCAGAAATACCGCAGATGACAGTGTTAGAGAGGGATGAACTGATTGAAAACGAGAATGATTTGTACCACACATTTAGGTGCTTTGCAAAGTCAGAAAGCAGTTCAGATAAAGCAAGAGATGAAAATAAAATTGCAGGGAAAATATTCTAATTTGCTTCAAATATCTCATTAGTGTAAATCCATTTGTCACTTCACAGTATCTATACAGCTGGGGTTTTCTGTTTGCTAGATTTTTGAGATTTCATTTCATTCATTTAAATTGGCACAATGTCTCAGGCTGGGTGAGCAGAGGAACTGAAATCTCAAGCAAGAGGTATAATTGTTTATGTATTGCAGATGTTTGCAGGAGTCTAAACCAGTTGTTAGGGAAAAAAAAACTTGTATTCAGACCTTGCATTTTATTGTGAAAATGGAAAAGTCCAACTTATAATATGACGGCCATGCTGTTCCCTATAATTGCTGTTTGATGATGATGGAACAATCAAAACACGTTACATCACATTCTGAGATTCATACCAGCGTTTCAGGGATTAAAGTCACAGATGCCATCTGTTTTAATTGCATAAACCAAAACAATTGTTGTCTTTATGGTACTTCCCTTTTAAAGGAAAGAAAGCAGCTCTAGTGAGAGCAAACCTGTACAGGTTACTGCCATCCTGAGGGGATTTCATTCAAAATGTATATAGGTATTTGTGCCAGTGAAAGGGTTCAAGCAGCTCCATCCAACAGCAAAAATGGTCCCACTGACAGACAGTCTTCTCAAGGTCACAACTCGGATCGTGTCTTTGTAATCCTGGGTCCTTTTCGAAGCTCCTTCCTCTTGTCTTCTTTTCGTCGTCTTTTCTCCTCGTCTTTCAAAGCCTTGTGAAAAGCATCATTGTTGTGGAGAAACTGTCAAATAGAAATTACAGTGGATCAACAATGGCTACTAAACAGTGGGAGGAATTATACCAGCTTAGAAGATCAGAGCTACATTCAAATATTCAAGTTCCATTCCAAACTTGAACATCAAACCCATGCTGAAGAATGAAGGGTACAGCAAGGGGGATGAAAACAGAGCAGGGAGAAGGAGGGCTTTCTGCTTGAGCTGTACAAAGAGCACAGAAACATTCAAGATCAATGGGAGGTAAAATTTGTTCCTAGACAGTCGAAGTGTGGCTTAACCAAAGTTTACAAGTTTAGCATCACTCTCCTGCTTTTCAATTCTATCCTTCTAGAAACTAACTTTGTCATTCCTTTTCATGATTTCTGAATGCGCCACTTACATGTACATGTACACTGTCAACATAATGGACATAGATAAATATTCATGCACAAAAGTGATCCCTGGTCATATTCCATATACCTGAGGAATTGAACATTCCATGTAAGACAGGGAAGGCCTCGACAACTGGCTGTCATACAAATCACAACAGAGAGATAGGCCATTCAGCCCAGATAGCCTAAATTATATCCCCTCAAGCTTTCTGCTAATCTACTTAATATGTCTCACCCTATCAATTGATCCTTTTATAGAAGGTCCAGAACAAGGCTATACAGTTCAAAACAAAAGGGTCTTGCACTTAAGACGGAAGAAAGAATTTTTTCCCTCAGGATTGAGTGTCTTTGGAACTTCCTTCATCTCTTCATTTATTTTCCAGATCATTGAACCTTTTCTTAAGGCAAAAGTAGTTGGATTCTTGACTAATATGAAGTCAAAGGGTATCTGGAGATAGATAGAAATGTGGATTGGAGGCCAGAATCATATCAGCCTTGAATCACAAAGCCGAATGGCCTATTCCTGATCCTAATTTATACGTTTGATATATCCTTTTATTCCTTGCTGTCATATCTTGTGCTGCTCTAGTATTCACCTCAACAACTTTTGTAGTAGTAGATTCCACATTCTCACCACTTTGAGACCCTGAAGACAGCAATGATGCTTTCCAATATTAACCAGCTTTATTTTTGATTGAAGGAAGAATGTTACAGAGTCTCACAGCATAGAAACAGGCCCTTTGGCCCACCAGATCTATGCCGACCAACAAGCAAGAAACTATACTAATCCCATTTACCTGTACTTGGTCTCTAGCCTACTATGCGCTGGCATTTTAAGTACTCATTCAGATGCTTCTTAAATGTTGTGAGAGGATAGGTCTCTGCTCAATATTTCTGCCACCGTCTGGGTGAAAAAAAATTCTCTCTCAGATCTCTTCTAAACCACTTTCTATTCATCTTAAATTTATGCCCTCTAGTCCTTGACACGTCTGCCATAGGGAAAAGACTCTCACAGTCTACTCTATCTAGACCTCGCATATTTGTTTTGTACCTCAGTCAGCAACCCCCTCAGCTTCCTCTACTCCAGGGAAACAAACGCAACTATCCAGTCTCTCTTCATATTTGAAACATCCTGGTGAATCTCCTCTGCACCTTCTCCTATCATATCCTTCCAATAGTGTTGGCCAGGACTCCAGCAGCATCCATGCTTTCCCTTAATAGCATCATGTGATCTTTGAATGTCCAATTAAAATTTAAGAACAGATTTAAAACCAATAAGTGTCTCATTGTTGTCACTGTTCTAATGTAGGAAACATGGCCGTCACGTTTATACAGAAATATCACACAAATAGCAATTCCACAATGACCAGACAATCTCAGTGATGTTGATTAAGGAATAAATATTGATCAGGACATCAGGGATAACTCCTTTGTTCTTTGTCAAAATAATGCCATTGGCTTTTTTATGTATTGTGAGACAGCAGACTTGGTTTTAGCTTAATATCTCATCTGAAGTAGAAGTAGTCTTAGACTCCCTCAGTGCTGTATTGGAATGTCAGCCTGGATTATTTCTTTACTCACATCAGGCAACAGTGTACAATATCTGGCATTTATAAACTGAGCCATATAGAGTCTAAAACTAGGGAATTACTGATGAAACTTCACAGAACATGTTTCACCACAACCAGAATATTGTGTCTAATTGTAGGCATTACTTGAGAAGGGTGTGAATGATTTAGAGAGGTTCAAGAATATATTTATGAGAATAGAACCAGGAATGAGGGACTGCAGATACAAAGAAAGGCTGGAGAAGTTGGGGCAAAAACCAAAGGCAATGTGAGGTTAAAAGGTTTTACTCAACGAATGGGTTGTGTAATGATTGTGACGATGTCAGCCAGATGGACCTCATACAATATGAGTTCCCTGATTGGGCTGTTAACAGGATTCAATTGGGGAGTCCTGGCTGACAGATATAAACAGGTATGACACAGGTTTTGTTCATTCTGACTCTGAGGAAGCCGGACCAGTTTCAAGTACAGGCAGCATCCAAGTAGCTTCAAAATCGACGTTTCGGGCAAAAGCCCTTCATGAAGGGCTTTTGCCCGAAACGTCGATTTCGAAGCTACTTGGATGCTGCCTGAACTGCTGTGCTCTTCCAGCACCACTAATCCAGAATCTGGTTTCCAGCATCTGCAGTCATTGTTTTTACCAGTTTCAAGTACAATGCACATGTAAGTAAAGGGTAACTTGGTGATGAGATTCTGGCCTCTGTGGCATCATTTTTGTTCAAATCGGGAATTCATTGTCTGACAGTGCGGTGGAGCAGGCTCGGCCTTGATTTTCAAAACAGATTCAGATAAGGAAAAGGAAAAATTAAAAGGAAAAATTTCCAAGGCTAATAGGAAAATGATAAGAGGTGGGATTGAGTTACTCTTGCAGAGACCTTGCACGGCCAAATAGTTTCCTTCTGTGCAGAATGTTTCTTCTGAACACTCAGTGACTTTAGATCTGTAGACTGGGGCCAAAATCCACAACTTTTACTTTGAGATGAGACTGATACCAACTGAATCAAGACTAACACTACAGTAGAACAAAGAACTCTTTAAAAAAAACTTTTAAATGATTTTAGGTTTTCTAACAGTTTAAAACATGAAAGCTAAATGTTTTGCCAAAATACAGAGGCATGGGATTGAGGGCGATTTAACAGTTTGCATCAGATATTGGCTAGTTGAAAGAAGATAGAGGGTGGTGGTGGATGAGTAATATTCATCCTGGAATTCAGTTACTAATGGTGTACCGCAACGATCTGTTTTGGTTCCACTTCTGTTTGTCATTTTTATAAATGACCATGATGAGGGCATAGAAGGGTAGGTTAGTAAATTTGCAGACGACATTAAGGTCACTACAGTTGTGCATAGTGCTGAAGGATGTTGTAGTTTACAGAGAGACATAGGTAAGCTGCAGAGCTTGGCAAATGGAGTTTAATGCAGAAAAGTGTGAGGTGATTCATTTTGGAAGGAGTAACAGCAATGCAGAGTACTGGGCAAATGTTAAGATTCTTGGTAATGTAGCTTAGAGATCTCCGTGTCTATGTACATAGATCCCTCAAAGTTGGCACCCAGGTTGTTAGACTATTAAGAAAGCATATGGTGTGTTAGCTTTTATTAGTAAAGGGATCGAGTTTTGGAACCATGAGGTCATGTTGCAGCTGTACAAAACTCTGGTGCAGCCGCACTTAGAATATTGTGTACAATTCTGTTTGCAAGAATAAGGAAGGAGCTTTGGAAAGGATACAGAGGAGATTTACTGGGATGTTGCCTGGTATGGAGGGAACATCTTACGAGGAAAGGTTGAGGGACTTGAGGCTGTTTTCGTTAGAGAGAAGAAGGTTGAGAGGTGACTTAATTGAGTCATATAAGATAATCAGAGGGTTAGATGGGTGGACAATGAGAGCCTTTTTCCTTGGATGGTGATGGCTAGCACAATGAGGCATAGCTTCAAATTGAGGGGTGATAGATATAGGACAGAGGTGGTTTCTTTACTCAGAGTAGTAGAGGTGTGGAATGCACTGCCTGCAACAGTTGCCAACTGTATGGGCATTTAAATGGTCGTTAGATGGCATACAGACGAGGATGGAATAGTGTAGGTTAGATGGGCTTCAGATTGGTTTCACAGGGCGATGCAATATCGAGGCTGAAGGACCTGTACTGCGCTGTTATGTTCTATAGCGCATAGTTGGGCAATCAATGCTTATATACATTATATGGTGATAGTATCAGAAACCCAAGTACAGACTACCTGTATGTCACAGAGGTTTCTTGGCACGGAAAGAGGCCCTTCAGTACATTATGTCCACACTGGTCAAACATTTATCTATGCTAATCCTATTTTCCAGCACTTGACCCACAGCCTTGTAAGCTTTGGCATTTCAAGTGTTCATCTAGTTAGTTCTTTAATATCTCGAGAGTTCCAACAATAACCACCCTTTCAGGCAGTGAGTTCCAGATATGCACAATTCTCCAGGTGTACAAAAAAGCTCTCAAATTCTCGCTAAACCTCCAGTTCCTTACCTAAAAACTGTGGCCCCTGTTATTGATCCCTCTACTAAGGGGAAAGCTTTCTCCCTATTTACTAAGTCTATGCCTCTCAGAACTTTGTACGTTTCATCAGGTTCTTCCTCAGGCTTTTCTACACGAAGTAAAATAACCCCAGTCTGTCTTTTCTCTATCAGGTAAGTATCCAAATGCCTTCTAAACCGCCTTGTCTACTTGTCCTGCAGCCTTCAAGGATCTATGGATATGTACACCTTGCTCTCTTTGATCTTCCACATGACCATTTCCAGGATTTTGCCATTCATCATGTACTCCCTTGCAGCTTTAGTCCTCTCAAAATGCATCACCTCACACTTTTCAGGATTAAACTCTATTTGCCAAAGTTCAGCCATTTGACCACCCCATCTACATTGTCCTGTAACCTATACCTTTCCTCTTTGCTATTTACCACACCACCACTGCGTCAACTGGAAACTTGGTAATCTTACTCCTACATTGACGAGATTATTAATGTACACTATAAACAGCAAGGAACTCAGCACCGAGCCCTATGGTATGCCACTGAACATGGGCTTCCAGTCATAAAAACAACCTTCGACGACCATTCTCTGTTTCCTGCCACTAAGCCAATTTTAGATCTAATTTGCCGAATTACATTGCTCTTAGCTTCTTCATTAGTCTTCTATGTAAAAAGTATTACTTAAGCCCAAATAGATGACATTAATTGTACTATCCTCAATGTCACAACTAGTCACTGACTCAAAACATTCAATCAAATTTATTGGATATGCACTACCTCCCCATCCTTAATTAATCCATGCCTCACCATGTGGAGATTAATTCTGTCCCTCAGAAGTTTTTCCAATAGATTCCCTACACAGATTTTAGACTGACTGTAGTTTTGTGCCACTCTTCTTGAATAGCAGTATCATATTAGCTGACCTTCAGTCCTCTGGCACCTCTCCTGTGGCCAAAGATGATTTTAAAATTCATGTCAGAGCCACTGATATCTCCTCCCTTGCCTCCCACAGGAGTTTGGGATGCATCTTATCTGGGCCTGGAGATTTATCCAGTTCCAAACCTGCCAGCTCCCCATTCTTCTCAATGCTAACTTGTTCCAGTTTATCACTGTCCCCTTCCCTGATTTCCAGACCCACATCATCCTACACTACTGACAAATGTGTCTTCTTTCAGTAATACTTAAATTCTGTTTTACCAACCGACAAAATGAAAGGTTTTCTTTAAATTGGGAGGGTATTTACTTACATCTTCATTTTCATTTTTAAATGGGTTTTTATAGTCTGGAGATTTTTCACTGATCCCAAGTTCCTGTGACATCTGTGTTGAAAAAAGAAACATAAGATATCATACAAATTCAGCACTTTTATCTCTGCATACTAAACATTGAACATCACAAAATCAATAAGATTCCAAGGGCTAGAGTTTCTAACCTGCCTGTGATGCAAATTAATTGAAATAGGCAGCAATTAGCATCTGAAAGAGTCGATATTTCTTTCATCAGGATAGAGTCAGAAATATTCAACCTCAGACTTCCATCAAATAGCCTGTATCTCTCTTCAAAAGATTGTTCAAGGAATTTTTGGCTGGGCCCACATTTGCTGCACAACCTTAATAACCTTGGGAAGGTGATGGTGAGCTGCCTTCTTGAACCACTGCAGCTCATGTGGTGTAGATACCCCAACAATGCTGTTAAAAATACATTTTCAGGACTTTGACCCAGTGACAGTGAAATAATTGATAGACTTCTGGGTCCAAGTCTCTAATCCATATGTTCTCCAACCTTCTATGAAGTCTCTACCTGACATTCGAACACATCATTCCCTCTAATCCACTTATTGCAATCAGTTCTCATTTCACGAATCAACGGCAATGTTGCTGATACTGAAATCCGAATAAAAAGAAAATATTTTAACTTCTATTCAAGAAAGTGTGGAAGATCTGACCTAGTAATATAACACCAATTGTGAATGAGTTCACAGAAACAGTAATCAATGGGCATGTGGGAAAGGTTTCAGTTAATAAAGGACATCCAGCATGAATGTGCAAAAGGCTTCACTAATCCTCTTTTTTGACAAAGTAACAGAAGTGAATGAAGGAATATAATGGATGTTGTCTTTATGGATTTTAATAAAACCTTTGATGAAGTACCACATCAAACCTGACACATGGAATGGTATGGTGAGTGTCAGTTTGGTTTATGGAAGGAAAACAATGAGTTATACCAAATGGTTATTTTTCAGACTAAAGAATGGTAAACATTGGCAGTCACCAAGGGTTGATGGTGGGTCCATGCTCTCTATAAGTTACTCTGTATTCCAATATTCAAGTCAAGTTTTAAAATTTGCTCCCAAAGATGATGGAATGACAAATAGTGAGGATGATAAGTGGTTGGAACAGGAGACAGTAGGCTAGCAGAATGGGCAGACAAGGCTCATAGAATTTAATGTGTGTGAGAGATGATGCATTTTGGTGAAAGGATGGGGAGAGGTAATTCGCACTTAGTGGCACAGACTGAAGGAACAGAGGGACCCAGGACGCACATTCATCCATTTTTGAAGATGTCAGGTCATATTCAGAGAGTGATTAGCACAGCATATGGGATCCTGGGTACCATAATTAGAGGACTTGATTACTAAAACAGGATGCTGAATACTGAACCTTTACACAGTCCTGGTTAGGTCAGAACTAAAGTATTGCGTCCAGCTCTCATCACACTTTGGGAAGAATGTCAAAAGGGTTGCAGAAGAATGGTTCCAGGGATGGGGGATTTTAGCAAAAAAAAAATCACTGCTGCTTGGTCAAAATCTTGGGAGGTCCTTCCTATTATGGCATAATGGGTCTACCTACAGCACATGGACTATAGCTGTTCAAGAAGGCAGCTCACCATTACCTTTTTAAGAGCAACTAGGGATGGGAAAAATGTGGCCCCACCCAGCAAGGCCCAAGTCACACAAGTGTTGAAAGAAAACTGGTGCTGTTCTTCCTGATGCAAAGGGGATTGAAGGAAGATTTGATGTAGTTATATAGGATTTAAGTTAACAGGCATCTTTGAGTTGGGAAGTAGCAGTGCACTTTTAAAAATATACACCTTAGTGGAATCTGAGTACTGAGTTTTGTATTATCTGATTTGTTAAAAAACAACAATTCAATACAGTTATAAAAACAGAAAGTGTTGGAGAAACTTTGAAGATCTGGTGGCATCTGTGGAGAGAAACACAGAGATAACACGGAGTTCAATATGGATTGCAGATTATTGGACTTGAAAGGTTAACTCATCATCTATGAAGTGAAGAGTTTGTTTTTACAACACTTTTTCAACAGTGGAAATGGTATTTAACCTAGAAAATGCAGTGTGAAGCATGTTACGATGACTAACACAAAATATATTTAACATTTATTGGGAATAAACAAAAATCGACATACAGGGAAAAGCATCGAGGTGCACAGATCACTTAGGGTCCACTACCAATATAGAAAAGCACGAGTCATCACGTCATTTGGTTATATTAACAGAGCCACAGAAAAGGCACCACTGTGTCCTTCTATTGATCCTTGATTAGATAACATTTAACGTCAAGATGTGCTGATTCTCTGCACGTCTTGAAATGAAGCAAGGACAGAGATTACCAGTTCATGTAAGTATGGTCAAATATATAGTTTCCTGAGATGGTTTCAAGTACCTGAGGGAATCTGAGGCATGAGTTTTAGTTTAAAAAAAAAATGTTTTTGGTGTCGCTTTCTTGCCTCGCCTGGAAAATATATGGCTGCAGATGGAGAAAAGGGTGTGCAGTCATGATGAAAAATGGATTGAGTCTAGGTCAGTCTTGCTGGACCATGTGATCTTTCTCCGACTGTATTTTTGTATATGACTCACCATTGCTATCAATTTGATGATACAGCATGGAATGGACTGCCTAATGCACTTGATGAATAAAAGATATATTAATATATGTCTCTTTAAAAATAAGGATGTCTTATCAAACGCAACATAAAGTTTTGGCTTTACTTCAGGGTGAAAGTTTGGTAAGAATACATTGCATTTATATAGCACCTTTAGTGCGACAAATGATTGTAAGGTGCTATATCGGAATATTATCAAACAAAATTCAACAATGAGTTGCATAAGGATGGATAACAAAAACTTTTGTCATAGTTTTAATAAGTATTTTAAAGAAAGACAGACAATTTTATTTCAGGAATTCCAAAGGCTTTATGTTTTTGATGTAGAGTGATGAAAATTGAAGATGCACAACAGGCAGTAAATTGGAGAAGCTCAGATATCTCAGATAGCTATGGGACCTGAGGAGATTAAAGAGAAAGGGAGCAGTGAGTCCTTGGACAGGTATGTAAATCGGGTTGACAATTTTAAATTTAAATAAAATCTACCTCTGCCAGATCAGGAGCCAATGCAGATTCAGCAAGCACAGGGCATAATGCAATTAAAATACTTTTCGAAGTATTCAAATTCACAGAGATACGTAATACGTAATATTGAGACTATAAGGTTCTCCATTAATGACCAGCGAAAATGCTTGCATAAACTACCTCCAAAAAAACACTGTAGAAAATCAAAATATCCTACATGGGCACATCATCACCTACAAATTCTCCTCCAAGTCACTCACCATCCTGAGTTAGAAATACCTTGCTGTTCTCTTCATTGTCGCTAAGTCAAAATCCTGGAATTCCTTCCCTAACAGCGTTGTGGGTTAAACCCACAGCAGGTGGACTGTAGCTGTTCATGAAACACCTTCTCAAGGACAATAAGGGCCAGGCAATAAATGCTGGCCACCTGGCGGCACCAACATCCTACAAATCAACTTTTAAACACTAGACTAAACAATGGGTCTTTTAATCAGAAAATTATAAAAAGCATAAAGTTTGTTCATGTATTCTGTCAATGTGAACTTAGTATAAGCTGGCTGGACACAGAGTTGATTTTTTAAATGCAGTGTCAATGCAAGGTTGACATTACTACTACGAAAGAACTGAAATTTTACAAAGCTAATACTTTGATTTCTTTTTCCCCCTTCTTTCTCTCTCTCTCTTTCGACTCCTCACAGACAGATACAGAATGTTCTAAAAGTAGTTGAAGCATGACAGAAGGACATAAAAATAAAGCAAACAAAGCACTGGACATCATTTTTAGGTATCGGAATTGAGAAGCAAAGAACTTGCATTAAACTTGTGCATTAACTTACTGGTCACATTTTACAAGCATAGAAGGTGGTACAACAAAAGATTCAGGAGGCTGGATTTGAAAGATGATCATTTTCAAATCTGACAGGCTAAGGCACGTTTCTCCAGAAGAGATGGCTGAAATGAGCAGGTAGAAGTTAGTAAGATTAAAAAAAGGGATTTTATTGGAGGACACAGAGAATCATAAACATATCCAAACTTGATATGACTCTTTCAAATGAAAAGTCATTGGACTCAGAATGTTAACTTCCTCTGTCCACAGATGCTGCCAAACTTGCTGAGTTTCAATAATAAATTTGAGATGTTTTCCAATACATTGAGTAGGGATTTCAGTTGAACTTTCTTTACCCAGATTAGTTAGAATAGAGAGCTCACTATCATACGGGAGGTTCGGGTTAATTTTACTGATGCATTTAGGTCAACATGAGAAGCAGAGAGAAATGGAAAGGATGTGATGAATGAGAGTGACAGGAGGCTCATGTGGAGCTTTAATTCTGCATGGTATAGCTTAGCAGAATTGTCCGTGTCTTTGGTGTAGACCCAGTGTCGCACATCACTTCACAAAGCAGCAGTTAGGCCAGTGCGTTAGTCACAGAGGTCTATAACACAGAAGAAGTCCTTCAGCTCATCGCGTCTTGGATATCTGCCTCCTGCATTGCTGTCCTGAGGAGGTGAGGGTATTGCTTCTTCGTCAGACTGGCAGAAGAAGACTGTGAAACCATTTCACAGACTTCTTGATATTGAATCTTGACATGACACGTTAAGTTTTATTCCTAGATCAATAGCTCTTTACTTCAGTGATGAAAAAGTGGTCTAACCCTTATCTCTCTCACCAAGTTAAGAAGCTGTGTGTGTGGCCCTCCATCGAAGACTCCCGTTTGATTACAAAAGCTGATTCCCCACCGGATTAAGTGGTTCCAGTTTGAATTGTGATCAAAGTAATGGTGGACAATCTTGGGAAAACGCAGAGTCACATCTCCAAAGAAGGCTGTATTTTCGACAATATGGGAATAAGCTGAAATATAAGGCAGGATTGGCACATTATGGGCAGAAAACTCATTGTTACCATTAAAAAAAACACATCTATCTCAGAAACAGATATATCAAAAGGGCAGAATATTCCAGCGGAAGAGACCATTAGACCCACGATCCTAATTCTTATGTTATACTCGATTTTTATAGTTTTCCATTCTTTCTGAAAGTGTTAACATGATGGGATATTGATATAAAAGATCCCATTGCACTATATTCAAGAAGAGCAGAGGAAATCTGCCTAGTATCCTGGCCAAGATTTGTCCTGCATTCAATATCAATGAAACAGATTTTTGATGACCTCTCTTTGGTGTTTGGGGCATCTTGCTGTATGCAAATAGTTGTTCCATTTTGTACACCATTCTGAAATCATGAGGCTGAGGCATGACACCCAGAAGTTTATAAAATCATGAGGGGCATGGATAGGGAAAATAGACAAGGTCTTTTCCCTGGGTTAGGGGAGTCCAGAACTGGAGAGCATAGGTTTAGGGTGAGAGGAGAAAAACAAGGGACCAAAGAAGCATCTTTTACATGCAGTGTATGGAATGAGCTGCCACAGAAGTGGTGGAGGCTGGTACAATTACAACATTTAAAAGGCATCTGGATGGGTAAATGATTAGGAAGGGTTTAGAGGGATATAGGTAAAAACAATGACTGCAGATGCTGGAAACCAGATTCTGGATTAGTGGTGCTGGAAGAGCACAGCAGTTCAGGCAGCATCCGAGGAGCAGTAAAATCGACGTTTTGGGCAAAAGCCCTTCACATAGGTCAAGTGCTGGCAAATGGGACTAGATTAGTTTAGGATATCTGGTTGGCATGGACAGGTTGGACTGAAGGGTCTGTTTCTGTGCTGTACATCTCTATGACAGCACAAAAACACTTGTTTATAACCCTCACTATTGAATCTTGTACCACTACTGTTCTCCCTCTCTTTGTGCTCTCCCCTTGTGCAGCTGAGCTCTGACTGCATTTTTCAGAGGAACCGTTACTGTCATGATTTTCCAATGCAGAAAATCTCTTCTTGCATGAGATGCACTCTGGAGCTTTCCTGACTACATGCCTGCTTCCTTTCTTCGAAATCATGGTCACACATTTGCTCACTGATTGCTCTTCCTTATGTTGTGGTGCGTCCACATCTAAAAATGAGATATCCAAGTAACTATTAACCAAACGGATGCACTGTTGTGTTTCCAGCAAATGGTCATCCAGTCTGCCTGGAGCATCTAAAATTTTCCACATACCTCAGTCTGTACAATACATTGGACTGAGCTCAAAATGTGTTGCTGGAAAAACGCAGGTCAGGCAGCATCCAAGGAGCAGGAGAATCGATGTTTCGGGCATGAGCCCTTCTTCAGGGACTGAGCTCCCTTGCCATGTCTTGCCCTAGTCTTAAACTTATTTCGCTTGTTTTAGTTTTATTCTCTGTCCCTTAGCCCACTTTAGCTTACTTCTATTACTTTACTATATCACTCCCGACTTACAAGTAATTGTGTGCTTTAATAATCCATTTATGTAACTGATAGCAATTTACAAATACCAGCAACTGAACTTACAGACTTAGTATGATATCTGTCATTCCTAGATGTCACAGTAGAACGAACAGCCAATGGGGAACTTCAAACCAGCGTCTACAGGAAAACAACATATACGGACCAAATATTGAACTACAAAAGCAATCATCCCAACATCCACAAACAAAGCTGCAGTAGAACATTATTTCAATGAGCCACCACACACTGCAGCACAGACGAACTACACAGAGCTGAGGAAAATCACCTATACAGTGTTTTCAAACAGAACGAATACCCAATGAGCACAGTCTGCCGATTTCTTAGCAACAAACCCAAACAAGCAGATAAAACATGTCCAGAAACCCTAGCCACTCTCCCCTACATCAAAGACATCTCAGAAATGACTGCCAGACTACTCAGACCCCTTGGCATCATGGTTGCCCACAAACCCACCAACACACGAAAACAGCAGCTAATGAACTTGAAAGACCTTACGCAGACAACAAGCAAAACTAATGTCATTTACAAAATACCTTGCAAGAACTGTAACAAATACTACATTGGACAAACAGGCAGAAAACCAGCCACCAGGATACATGAACATCAACTAGCCACAAAATGACAGGACCCACTCTCACTAGTATCCTTACATAAGGATGACGAAGGACACTATTTTGATTGGGACAACACATCCATCCTGGGACAAGTCAAACACAGACATGCACGAGAATTCCTAGAAGCATGGCATTCCAAACGGAATGCTATCAACAAACACATTGACTTGCATCCCATTTACCACCCCCTGAGAAAAGGAACACAAAATGACATCACCATAGTAAATGATGTCACCATAGGAAATGACATCACCAATCCAAGGAAACTCAAACATATAAATAGAAAGCAAGCTACACCACCAGTGCTTCACTGAGAGGCTAACTGAAGATGTTACCCAGTATGGTGGCGAAACATCTGAAAACGAACCTTCCAGCTCAGCGAGCAAACCTACATCCAGAACCGCAACCTGAGCTACAAATCTTCTCAAAACTCGCTATTTTATCTCGTTGGTTCTTTTCAAAAGAACTGACTGCCAGGCACTCTTCCCAGACTGCTTTACTTACAGAGTCATAGAGATGTACAGTATGGAAACACACCCTTCGGTCAAACTCGTCCAAGTCAACCAGATATCCCAACCTAATGTAGTTCCACCTGCCAGCACCCGGCCCAGATCCCTCCAAACCCTTCCAATTTATATACCCATCTAGATGCCTTTTAAATGTTGCAACTGTACTAGCCTCCATCACTTCCTCTGGCAGCTCATTCCATACATGCACCAACCTTTGTGTGAAAAAGTTGCCCCTTAGGTCTCTTTTATATCTTTCCCCTCTCACCCTAAACATATGCCCTTTAGTTCTGGACTCCCTCACCCCAGGAAAAAGACCTTTTACATTTACCCTTTCCATTCCCTTCATGATTTTGTCAATCTCTATAAGGTCACCCCTCAGTGTACGTGGTCCAGGGAAAACAGCCCCAGCCTATCCAACCGCTCCCTATAGCTCAGATCCTCCAACCCTGGCAACATCCTAGTAAATCTTTTCTGAACCCTTTCAAGTTTCACAACATCCTTCCGATAGGAAGGAGACCAGAATTGCACGCAATATTCCAAAAGCGGCCTAACCAATGTCATATACAGCTGCAACATGACCTCCCACCTCCTGTACTCAATACTCTGACCAATAAAGGAAAACATACCAAATGCCTTCACTATTCGATCTACCTGCGACTCCACTTTCAAGGAGTTATGAACCTGCACTCCAAGGTCTTCTTATTCAGCAACATTCCCTCGGACCTTCCCATTAAGTGTTTATGTCCTGCTAAGATTTGCTTTCCCACAATGCAACACCCTGCATTTATCTAAATTAAACTCCATCTGCCACTCCTTATCCCATTGGCCCATCTGATCAAAATCCCATTGTAGTCTGAGGTAACACTATACCTCCAGATTTAGAGTCATCTGCAAACTTACTAACCATACCTCCTATGTTCACATCCAAATCATTTATGTAAATGACAAAAAGTAGTGGTCCCAGCACCGAGCCTTGTGGCACTCCACTGGTCACAGGCCTCCAGTCTGAAAAACAACCCTCCACCACCACCCTCTGTCTTCTACCTTTGAGCAAGTACTGTATCCAAATGGCTAGTTCTCCCTGTATTTCGTGAGATCTAACCTTGCTAACCAGTCTACCATGGGGAACCTTGTTGAATGCCTTACTGAAGTCCATATAGATCATGTTCACTGCTCTGCCCTCATCAATCTTCTTTGTTACTTCTTCAAAAAACTCAATCAAGTTTGTGAGGCATGATTTCCCACACACAAAGCCATGTTGACTATCCCTAATCAGTCCTTGCCTTTCCAAATACATGTACATCCTATCCCTCAGGACTCACTCCAACAACTTGCCCACCACCGAAGTCAAGCTCACTGGTCTATAGTTCTCTGGCTTGTCCTTACCACCATTTTTAAATAGTGGCACCATGTTAACCAACCTTGAAACTTCTGGCACCTCACCTGTGACTATCGATGATACAAATATATCAGCAAGAGGCCCAGCAATCACTTCCCTAGCTTCCCATACAGTTCTAGGGTACACCTGATCAGATCCTGGGGATTTATCTATCTTTTATGTGTTTCGAGACATCCATCACTTCCTCATCTGTTAAATGGACATTTTTCAAGATGTCACCATCTATTTCCCTACATTCTATATCTTCCATGTCCTTTTCCACAGTAAACACTGATGCAAAATACTCATTTAGTGTCTCCCCCATCTCCTGCAACTCCACACAAAAACTGCCTTGCTGGTCTTTGAGGGGGCCCTATTCTCTCTCTCGTTACCCTTTTGTCCTTAAAGTATTTGTAAAAACCCCTTTGGATTCTCCTTAATCCTATTTGCCCAAGCTATCTCATGTCCCCTTTCTGCCCTCCTGATTTCTCTCCTAAGTATACTCCTACTGCCTTTATAGCTTTCTAAGGATTCAACTTGATCTATCCTGTCTATATCTGACATATGTTCCCTTCTTTTTTTTAAACAAAATCCTCAATTTCTTTAGTCATCCAGCATTCCTTATACCTACCAGCCTTTCCTTTCACTCGAATAGGAATATACTGTCTCTGGACTCCCATTATCTCATTTCTGGAGGCTTCCCATTTTCCAGCCGTCCGGCAAACATCTTCCCCCAATCAGCTTTTGAAAGTTCTTGCCTAATTCTGTCAAAATTAGCCTTCCTCCAATTTAGAACTTCAACTTTTAGATCTGGTCTATTCTTTTCAATGATTATTTTAAAACTAATAGAATTATGGTCACTGGCCACAAAGTGCTCCCCCACTGACACCTCAGTCACCTGCCCTGCCTTGTTTCCCAAGAGTAGGTCAAGGTTTGCACCTTCTCTAGTAGGTACTTCCACATACTGAATCAGAAAATTTTCTTGTACACACTTAACAAATTCCTCTCCATCTGAACCCTTGACATTATGGCAGTCCCAGTCTATGTTTGAAAAGTTAAAATTCCCTACCATAACCACCTATTATTCTTACAGATAACTGAAATCTCCTTACAAGTTTGTTTCTCAACTTCCCGCTATTTGGGGGGTCTATAATACAATCACAATTAGGTGATTATCTCTTTCTTATTTCTCAGTTCCACCCAAATAACTTCTCTGGATATATTTCCGTGAATATCCTCCCCAAGTACAGCTGTAATACTATCCTTAATCAAAAATGCCACTCCCTCTCCTCTCTTGCCTCCCTTTCTGTCCTTCCCTGTAGCATTTGTATCCTGAAACATTAAACTGCTAGTCCTGTCCATCCCTGAGCCACATGTCTGTAATTGCTATGATATCCCAGTCCCATGTTCCTAACCATGCCCTGAGTTCATCTGCCTTCCCTGTTAGGCCTCTTGCACTGAAATAAATGCAGTTTAATTTATCAGTCCTACCTTGTTCTCTGCTTTGTCCCTGCCTGCCCTGACTGTTTGACTCACTTCTCTTCTCAACTGTACCAGTCTCAGACTGATCTCTTTCCTCGCTATCTCATGGGATCCCCCCCACCCTTAATAGTTTAAATCCTGCTGAGCAACTCTAGCAAATCTCCCTGCCAGTATATTAGTCCCCTTCCAATTCAGGTGTAATTGACCCTTCTTGTCCAGTATACTTCTGCCCAGAAGAGATTCCAATGATCCAAAAATGTGAATCCTTCTCCAAAGCACCAGTTCCTCAGGTACACATTCATCTGCTCTATCCTCCTTTTCCTATCCTCACTAGCTCATAGCACCAGGAGTAATCAGGTATGACTACCCTCAAGGACCTCCTTTTTAAATTCCTACCTAACTTCTTGCATTCTCCCTTCAGAATCTCATCCTTTTCCTTTCCTATGTCGTTGGTTCCAATGTGTACAATGACCTCCTGCTGGTCCCTCTCCCCTTTCAGAACATTTTGCACCCTCTCTGAGACATCCTTGATTGTGGCACCTGGGAGGCAACACAACATTCTGATTTTTCGCTGCTGGCGACAGAAACATTTGTTTGTGTCTCTGACTAGACAGTCCCCTGACACAATCAATCGCTTGGAACCCGATGTACCCCTCATTACCTTAGAGCCTGTCTCGAAACCAGAAACTTGGCTGTTTGGCTACATTTCCCGGGGAGTCCATCACTCCCTACATTTTCCAGAACAGCATATTTGTTTGAAATGGGGATGGCCACAGAAGATTCCTGCACCACCTGCCTACCTCTCACCTGTCCTGAAGTTAACCCATCTACCTGACAGTATCTGCAGCTTTCCTCCCTACCTATAACTGCCATCCATCACACCTTATTGCTCTTGTAAATTCCTCATTGCCTCTAACGGTCCCCACAACCGATCCACTTGATCTGATAGGATTCACAACCAATGGCATTTGTTGCAATATAATGCTCAATAACACGTAAACTCTCCCTAAACTCCTATATCCGACAAGAAGAGTATATCACTCTACTAAGGGCCATTTTTGCTTCTTCCAATGTACAGACCCAGAAAATAGCACTGTCTTATCCCTCTATAAAATACTGCTCCAGGCTAACTTAATACTTATGATTTCAGAGACATATCTCAATAAAACATACAACCAATAAAGAACCCACTCTACTCACTCTTGTAGATTTACAGCAAGACGATACTTAAAACTATTCACTTATCTGTTTCTTTTATTGTGAGGTGTGTCTCAAAATGTCTGAACAGGTGGAATATATAAAGGTTTTTGGGACCTGTTGTGGCACAATGGTAGTGTCTTTATCGCTGGCCCAGAAGATCTCACAACACCGGCAAACAGGTTGGCTTTTAAAAAGACACAAAATTGGAGGGTCTTTTGGTGCAATGATAATGTCCTACCTCTGGGCAAAAAGGCCTGGGTTCAAGTGCTATTCACCTTGAAGTGTGTCTGAACAGGGTGACTGAAATAAATCAAGAATCATTTTCCACCAAAGCGGAGGGCTGGCTTTAGTGAGAGAAACGTAACTGCCACTGATGGAGTATGAGATCTTCTCTAAGGAAAACAGATGAGCTTCTACTTCTCCCCTTGGAATTATGTGGACGTTTACCACATTAGCAGCATGGAATAGAGTGAATGAAAAGGAAGGGTTTCTCCAAATAAACATATACGCCAACCTAATTTTTTTTTGCACTAGCTTAGGAAATCCTGTATTCCACTCCTCTCGTCACTGACCTCCCAAAGGGAAGCAATTTTATTCTTCCATTCCCTCTCACAAAATTCAAATTTTGAAATCTTTGACTAAATCTGGTTTTAGCCTGTTCTGCTCCAAGTGAAATAGTCCACACTAATCAAGAGGACAGACAGTGCTTTGGTTTGAAAGATGGGATCACTGTCAGTGCAACAACTTGTGTTGGAAGTGTCAGCTGAGAATACATACCGAAGGCTGTGGGCTGGATTTGAACCCATAACCCATTGACTCAAAAATGAGACGTCTACCACTAAGTCCTTACTGAGAGCCAAGCAGAACAAGGGACAAAATAAATGTATATAAAATGAAGAAAAAGTTTCATCCTATAGTCACCATCTTTGAGTTTCTCGTCATGAGGCAGTGGGCCATCTGCTTGCACATCAGCACCAGTCAGTATTGTCTTGGAGTCTTCTAGTACCTACAATGAATGAATATCAAACTGTTTCACTTTAAATTTCATATTTTCTAACGCATTCCGGAAAAAGCACAGATTCAGCTCTAAAATCAAACTGTTTAGTTTCTGGTATTGCTGGATTCTCTTTTCTGGTATTGAGTGCTAAGAAACTGGCTTAAAGAGGCCATTGCGTCTGTCACTGTGAGGGACCTGCATAAAGATATGCAGCTGATCCTGAAGTCATGTGGGCTCCTAACTCAGAATAGGTTGGTAATAATTCAGCTTTTAAACTTGACAAGAAACTTGGACTTACCTTCTAGAACAGTCTCCACCAAGCTTCACAACTACAGGAAGGGTATGTAAAACTTGGCACTCTTGGAAATAAAATCCTTCCTGGATTTCAAATCTTCTTGGATTTTGGACAACTAAGTTAAGCGGGGTCAAGGGTTGTTCAAGAAATACAGAGCACAGGAAGGAGAATGAAGAGCTACACTAAATAAAGCAGGGAAGCTGATAACTAATCTGACGCAGCATTTACAATCTGTACCTCGCCAAATTGTCACAGTATTTGGACAGTATGAATTTCATTGAACCAAACACAGTTGAAAAATGTAATATTACCAGTGGATTATTTCAAAAATGTTTGACTTTCAAGGGTTAGATCACTTTGTACCTGCTCAATTGATAATAACTTGTGTAGCAACTTTAATGTAGATTCCAAAGATTCAATAGCAGAATGTTATCAAACAAAATTTGATTCAACCAAAGGGGGAAATGGAGGTGTAATGATAATGTCATAGACACTAATGATTTGGGAACATGGATTCCGACTAGAGTGGATGGAATTTAAATTCAATTAAATTTAAGTTAATTTGGCCGCACAGTGGCACAGTGATTCACACTGCTGCCTCACAGCGTCAGAAACCCGGGTTCAATTCCCGCCTCAGGCAACTGTCTGTGTGGAGTTTGCACATTCTCCCTGTGTCTGCGTGGGTTTCCTCCGGGTGCTCTGGTTTCCTCCCATAGTCCAAAAATGTGCAGGTGAGGTGAATTGGCCATGCTAAATTGTCCGTAGTGTTAGGTGAAGGAGTAAATGCAGGGGAATGAGTCTGGGTGGGTTGCTCTTTGGAGGGTCGGTGTGGACTTGTTGGGCCAAAGGGCCTGTTTCCACACTGTAAGTAATCTAATCTAATAATAAATCTGGATTATAAAACTTAACTCTCAGTAATGGTGATCAAGACACCAAGGTGTTGTTGAAAACCTATCTTGTTCTCTAATATACTATAAGGAAGGAAATCTGCCCACCTTACCCAGTCTGGCCTACAAGTGATTTCACATCCACCTCAACATGAGTATCTATTAACCACCCTCTGAAATGCCCTAACAAACCACTCAGTTCAAGGGATTTGGGATGGACAACATATACTGGCCTTAGAGGAATACAAAGTCATTGGAATATACTAGGACAAGTAGATTTTAAGGATCATCTTCAAAGGAAAGATTTCAGGAGGTAACTCTAGAGCTACGGGTCATGTTGAAAACAAGGCTGGAAATGGTACAATGGTTACAAGGGCAGAGTTGGAAAGGAGCAGAGATCTGGAAGCAAAATGCGAGTAAAGGCAAAATTTGAAAGTAAAAATGAATATTTAAAATATTGAGGTATTGCTGAAAGTCAGTTAGCATAAAAATAGACAAACAATAGTGGAAATTTGGACACAGGTAGCAGAGTTTTGAAGGAGCTTAAGTTTATTTGTGTAATAAAAAGGAAGTTCAGTCAGGAAAGTATAAGAACAGTCAAGTCTAGAAGTGACAAAGACATGGTTAAAGGCTTCCAAAGCAGGGACAGGCCAGAAATTTTCAACATTACAGAGTGAGAATAGGAAGTCTTGGTGATAGAGCAGATATATGGTCAGAAGCTTATCTTGGGGTCAAACAGGACAGCAGGTTTGCAAACAGTTTGGTTCAGCCAGTGGTTAGGCCAACAGTGGTCAAGGTGAGCAATGAAGCTGGTGAGTAATGAACACAGCTTGTGGGTGGACAGAGGGCCCTGTACCCTGATCAAATCTTTATGCTTACCTTGAACAATCCTTTCAACATGATATCTATAATCTTGTACTGCTGATTAATGTCATTTAATTCAATCATGTTCTTCAAAGCATGCATCTGGTCCTTGCGTTTTGTTTCAAACAGTTTTCTATCTAAACAGTAGTATTGTTGAGGAAAGTATGCAGTGCCACAGTTTAGAGATTGTTCTGTAAGATTTTGTTCACAGTCTAATGAATGCACTGAAAAGGCAATCCCAACAAACAAATTCAGTTCCACCAACCCTCTCAAAGCAGGGTTCTTTTTGCCATGTCAGGCTAAACATTTGAAAGGAGATCATAGGATTTTAGATTTGGTTTTCAATGAAACCAGATCTGTGCAGTAAAGGATACAGATTTCTAGACTTGGGTCCAAGTTTTGCTTCTGACCATTGGAAGATTTCAATGTATTTAAGTACATGCTCATCACAATCACACAGAGCTGTAGGACATCCATGATCCACTGTAAAGACAAATCAACCTGTCAAATAGCAGTGAAACAAATGTATATGTTGTTCAAACGTATTCAATCTTGCAGCATATCCTCAACATAATGCACAAATTCGAATCATGAAACTGTTTATTCACTGGAAAAAGGATGGAAGTTCAAAATCTGAGTTTTAGAAATTTGGGGTGAACTGTCTTCCATTGCTTCAAGTTGTCAAACAAACCCAACAGCTACAACATAGGTATGGTTGCTGATAAAATTATCTCAGCACTATCTCACCCATAAATAATTCACAGGCATGGCTAATGTGACACCGGATTTGCCACAGGTCCTTATTTCATTTAACATACGAACCAGGAGAAGGAGTAGACAGCTCATCCCCTCAAGCTTACTCCACCACAGGATGATATCTCTGATCATGGCTGATCCCAGCCTCAACTCTACTTGCCTGCCTGCTCTTCATAACTCTTCAACTCGTGACCAAATAAAACACCAGCTATCCCCTCCTCAAATTTATTCTATATCCCAGCATTCACCACATTCTGGAGGAGTGAATTCCACAGATTCACAACCCTTTCAGAGAAGCAATTTCTTATCTCTCTTAAATCTACTGCCCCTTATTTTAAAACCCTGACTTCTCATTCTAGATTGTTCCTCAAGGAAGCATCCCTTCTATTGTCTGCTTTGTTAATCTACTTTAGCATCTTATATATCTCAATTAGGTCTCCTCTCATTCATCTAAACTCAAGTATCAGCCAATACTGCTCCATCTTTCTTCATAAGATAGATCTCTCATCTCTAGAATAAATTTAGTGAACCTCCTTCCTGCTGTCACCAAATACAATTACATCCCTCCTCTAGTAAAGGAACGAAAGCTGTACTCAATACTCCAGATGCAGTCTCAGAAATGCCTTGTACAGTTGCAGCAACACTTTCCTACTTTTATACTCTGTTCCTTCAGCAATAAATGTCAAAGCTCCATTTGCCTTCCTTGTTACCTTCTGTACCTGCATGCTAGTTTTCTGCAATTCATGCATGAGAATGTCCAGAACCCTTTGTACCAAAGCACTCTGAAGTTTATCTCCACTTAAATAATAAGTTGCCTTTCCACTTTTCTAATACACCAAACAACTCCACTATCCTATGGTTGACTACTTCAACTCCCCCTCCCTCTCCGCCAAGGACATACAAGTTCTGGGTCTCCTCCACTGCCAAATCCAAGCCACCCGACGCCGAGAGGAAGAATGCCTCATCCTCCACCTTGGGACCCTGTAACCACATGGCATCAACATCGATTTCACCGGTTTCCTCATCCCTCCTCCCCACAACTTATCCCAGACCCAACCCTCCAACTCAGCACCGCCCTCTTAAACTGTCCTACCTGTCCACCTTCCTTCTCGCCTATCGGCTACACCCTCCTCTCCAAACTATTACCATTACCCCCACCTCCATCTACCTGTCGCCTTCCCAGCTACCTTCCCCCAGCCCCAGCCCCCGCCCCAGCCCTCCTACTTAGCTCTAACTCCCCCACCCACATTCCTGATGAAGGGCTTATATTGATTCTCCTACGCCTCAGATGCTACCTGACCTGCTGTGCTTTTCCAGCGCCACACGTTATGACTCGGACTGTCCAGCATTTGCAGTCCTCACTTTCTCCTGATCAAAATGAATAACCTCACACATATCCATGTTAAACTCCAACTGCCATATTTTGGCCCATTCACCAAACTATCCATATCCATTTGCATACTTCTTCATTTACTTTCTCATCTATTTTTGTGTCATCTACAAATTTGGCTGCATTACTTTCTAACCCCACATCCAAGTCACTCATGTAGACATAAATAGTTGGAGCCCAAGGAGCCATCCTAGGAACGGGGGTGGGAGAAAGATGAGGAGGTTTTTATTCCACTCGGACAGTTGTGAATAATTGGAACTCTCTTCCCTCCTGGGGTGGGGAACAATAGATGTAGTTCAATTCTTGATTAACAGAATGTTGAGGAGTATTAGAGGTAAGTGAGAATGTCAAGTTAGTCTCGATTAATCAGTTTATTATCTAAAACTTCAATTAAATCTTTTGAATGTCCAGATTCACCACATCAACTGCATCATCTACAGAAGGACAAAAGAATTAGGAGTAGGCCATTCAGAAACTCGTGCTTGTTCCAACACTTCAGATTGACAAGGGAGTCAAGGGTATGGGGATGGTTGAGGCCACAATCCGATCAGCCATGATCTCATCAAATCCTGCAGCAGGCTTGAAGGGCGAAATGGACTACTCTGGCTCCTAATTTGCATGTTTAGGTAAAGGAAGTCCCTCTGTTGATGTACTTACGCACCATCTAAACGTTGCACTGGAGATATCCTTACACAGCACCTTCCAAACCTAAGATTACTACAATCTAGGGCGGAATGGCCTAGATGTTCCACAGCTTTGAACCCATGGTCATTATCGCATGAGGAAACAACTTTCATCGTCCACTTATAGCAGCAGAGGAAACAGATGCAGGAGTAGGTCATTCAGACCCTTGAATCTGCTCTACCCTTCAATCGGATTATGGCTGATCATCAATGCCATTTCCCCCCATCATCCCCATATGTTTACTATCTAGAAATCTAACAATCTCTGAATTGAACATACTCAATGACTAAGCCTTCATAGCTCTCTGGAGTTATGAATTCAAAGCTTCACCACCTTCTGCATGAAGAAATCCCTCCTGATCTCAGTTCTAAATGTCTGCCCCTTATGCTGAGATTGTGTTCCCTGCTTATAGCCTGGGGAAGTATCCTTCCCACATATACCCTGTTGAGACCTGTAAGAATGTTGTACATTTCAGTAAGATTACGTCTCATTTTCTTCTCCATTCTGGAGAACATGGGCCAAGGCTGTTCAACCTCACCTCACCAATCACTTATGGAGCAGGTGGCTGTGTGTCATTGCTCTTTGCAGATTCAATTGAGGAACATCTCAATGACAGAATTCCATTTGGCCCACTGAGTTTGCACTGACCCCTCAAAGACTATCCCACCATATTCCCACAACTCTGCATTTACCTGAACTAAGGTTGTACAATCGTGACACTACAGGGCAATTTAGCATGGCCAACCCACCTAACGTGCACATGTTTGGACTGTGTGAGCACTCAGAGGAAACAGCAGATCATGTGCAAACTTGACACTGTCTGGAATTGAACCCGGGTCCCTGGAGGCAACAGTGCGAACCACTGAGACGCGGTGCTGCCCCTGTGGAGGTTAAACACTTCTGCTGTTTTTTCTTAAGCTGTACATGGGGCCTTGATTCGAGCTGTCTTACAATGAGTTGACAGCAGCTACACAAACACTGGCTGCCGAGTCCAGAATAGTCGGCATGATTTTGGGATATCCCTTCCGCCCGCTGAAAGGCCAGTTTGGCATCAGCAACAGATTTATTCCAGAACCTGGACCATCATCAGTTCAATGCTGAATGAAACAGTGTGGGAGTTTAGACGGAGGTAGGTAGAGGTAGAGGCTGCAGTGTGGGCTAACAGCAATCACTGACCCATACCAACCGATAAACACACCACCACCTTCACCCCCCCACCCCTTCACCTTTACCAACCCCTCTCCTTCACCACCCCACACACTTCACCCCCCCACCCCCTCTCCTTCACCACCCCACTCCCTCTCCTTTACCCCAACCCCTACCCCCTTCACCCCCACCCCCTCTCCTTCCACTCCTACCCCCTTCACACCCTCACCCCCACCACTCTCCTTCACCCCCTCACCCCACCCCATCTCCTTCACCCCCACCCCCTTCACACCCTCACCCCACCCTCTCTCCTTCACCCCCACCCACTTCTCCCCCAACCCCACCTCCTTCTCCCCCCACCCCCTTACCCCACTCCCTTCTCCCCCTACCCACTTCTCACCCCACCCCCACCTCCCCCCTTCCCACTTCTCCCCCACCCCCTTCTCCCCCTACCCACTTCTTCCCCCATCCCCTTCTCACCCCACCCCCTTCACCACCACCCCTTCTCCTCCCCCACCCCACCCCCTTCACCCCCACCCCTTCTCCTCCCCCACCCCACCCCCTTCACCCCCAACCCTTCTCCTCCCCCACCCCACCCCCTTCACCCCCACCCCTTCTCCTCCCCCACCCCACCCCCTTCACCCCCACCCCTTCTCCCCCCCTTCACCCCCACCCCTTCTCTCCCCCCCACCCCACCCCCTTCACCCCCACCCCTTCTCTCCCCCACCCCACCCTCTTCACCCCCACCCCTTCTCTCCCCCCACCCCACCCCCTTCACCCCCACCCCTTCTCTCCCCCCACCCCACCCCCTTCACCCCCACCCCTTCTCTCCCCCCACCCCATTCACCACCACCCCTTCTCTCCCCCCCCACCCCACCCCTTCACCACCACCCCTTCTCCCCCCCCACCCCACCCCCTTCACCACCACCTCTTCTTCCCCACCCCACCCCCTTCACCACCACCTCTTCTTCCCCACCCCACCCCACCCCCTTCACCACCACCCCTTCTCCCCCCCACCCCGCCCCCTTCACCACCACCCCTTCTCCCCCCCACCCCACCCCCTTCACCACCACCCCTTCTCCCCCCCAACCCGCCCCCTTCACCACCACCCCTTCTCCCCCCCCACCCCCTTCACCACCACACCTTCTCCCCCCCCACCCCGCCCCCTTCACCACCACCCCTTCTCCCCCCCCACCCCGCCCCCTTCACCACCACCCCTTCTCACCCCCACCCCTACCCCTTCTCCCCCCACCCCTACCCCTTCTCCCCCCCACCCCTACCCCTCCTCCCCCCCACCCCTACCCCTTCTCCCCCCCACCCCTACCCCTTCTCCCCCCACCCCCACCCCCTCTCCCCCCACCCCCACCCCTTCTCCCCCCACCCCCACCTCTTCTCCCCCCCACCCCGACCCCCTTCACCCCCACCCCTTCTCCCCCCCACCCCACCCCTTCACCCCCACCCCTCCCCCTTCACCCCCACCCCAAACCCCCTTCACCCCCACCCCCTTCACCCCCCACCCCTTCACCCCCCCACCCCCTTCTCTCCCCCACCCCCTTCTCCCCCACCACCCCCACCCCCTTCACCCCCACCCCCTTCACCCCCACTACCCCCCCACTCCCTTCACCCCCACTACACCCCCACCCTCTTCACCCCCCCACCACCCCTTCTCCCCCCCCCACCCACCACCCCTTCTCCCCCCCACCCCACCCCCTTCGCCTCCAACCCTTCTCTCCCCCCCCCCACCCCACTCCCTTCGCCACCTCCCCTTCTCCACCCCCACCCCTACCCCTTCTCCCCCCCCACACCCCCACGCCTTCTCCCCCCCACCCCCACGCTTTCTCCACCCCCACCCCTTCTCCCCCCACACCCCCACGCTTTCTCCACCCCCACCCCTTCTCCCCCCACACCCCCATGCCTTCTCCACCTCCACCCCATCTCCCCCGACACCCCCACGCCTTCTCCACCCCCCCCACCCCTTCTCCCCCCACCCCCACCCCTTCTCCCCCCACCCCCACCCCTTCTCCCACCCACCCCCACCCCTTCTCCCCCCCACCCCCACCCCTTCTCCCCCCCCACCCCCTCTCCCCCACCCCTTCTCCCCCCCACCCCAACCCCTTCTCCCCCTCACCCCTTCTCCCCCCCACCCCAACCCCTTCTCCCCCTCACCCCTTCTCCCCCCCACCCCCTCACCCCTTCTCCCCCCCACCCCCTCACCCCTTCTCCCTCCCACCCCTTCTCCCCCCCACCCCCTCCAACCCCTTCTCCCCCCCACCCCTTCTCCCCCCCACCCCCTCACCCCTTCTCCCCCCCACCCCCTCACCCCTTCTCCCTCCCACCCCTTCTCCCCCCCACCCCCTCACCCCTTCTCCCCCCCACCCCCTCACCCCTTCTCCCCCCCACCCCAACCCCTTCTCCCCCCCACCCCTCTCCCCCCCACCCCTTCTCCCCCCCACCCCTTCTCCCCCCCACCCCTTCTTCCCTCGACCCCTTCTCCCCCCCACTCCCACCCCTTCTCCCCCCCACCCCTACCCTACCCCTTCTCCCCCCCACCCCTACCCTACCCCTTCTCCCCCCCACCCCTTCTCCTCCCCACCCCTTCTCCTCCCCCCATCCCCACCCCTTCTCCCCCCCACCCCTACCCCTTCTCCCCCCCCACCCCTACCCCTTCTCCCCCCCCACCCCTACCCCTTCTCCCCCCCCACCCCTACCCCTTCTCCCCCCCACCCCCACCCCTTCTCCCCCCCCACCCCTACCCCTTCTCCCCCCCACCCCCACCCTTTCTCCCCCCCACCCCCACCCTTTCTCCCCCCCACCCCTTCTCCCCCCACCCCTTTTCCCCCCCCACCCCTACCCCTTCTCCCCCCCCACCCCTACCCCTTCTCCCCCCACCCCTTCTCCCCCCCATCCCCACCCCCACCCCTTCTCCCCCCCATCCCCACCCCCACCCCTTCTCCCCCCCCACCCCCACTCCTTTTCCCCCCCCACCCCCACTCCTTTTCCCCCCCCACCCCCACTCCTTTTCCCCCCCCACCCCTACCCCTTCTCGCCCCCCACCCCTACCCCTTCTCCCCCCCACCCCCACCCCTTCTCCCCCCCACCCCCACCCCTTCTCCCCCCCCACCCCTACCCCTTCTCCCCCCCACCCCTACCCCTTCTCCCCCCCACCCCTTCTCCCCCCCCACCCCTACCCCTTCTCCCCCCCCACCCCTACCCCTTCTCCCCCCCACCCCTACCCCTTCTCCCCCCCACCCCTTCTCCCCCCCCCACCCCCACCCCTTCTCCCCCCCCACCCCCACCCCTTCTCCCCCCCACCCCAACCCCTACCCCTTCTGCCCCACCCCACCCCCTTCACCCCCCCCCATCCCCACCCCCTTCACCCCCCCCCCCATCCCCACCCCCTTCACCCCCCCCCATCCCCACCCCCTTCACCCCCCCCCCCATCCCCACCCCCTTCACCCCCCTTCATCCCCTCCCCCCCATCCCCACTGAGGCGGCCACCTCCTGCTTGAGCTGAATCATCCCAGAGCCATTCGACCTGAGCAGCCGCCCCCTGAACCTAACTTTCCAATTAGATCCAGGGCACATCGTGCAAAAAGGCAAATGTAATTATTCGAAGCGGTGGGCCTACCGAATCGTAAAGTATAACTGTGAAAGAACCTTTTATCAACCATATCCGGGAGCGCCCAAGTGGAGCTCCTCTCAGCTCGGTGCCTGCCGCGCGACTGATTCTGCGCATGCGCAACCCTCTTGAGGCTTCTGACCAATCAGCCGTCCTGTAGTTGCGCATGCGCGTGACTCGCCCCCGCTTGCTACTTTCTGATCTGCGAAGTTACAAATCACACAATCACCTGATGAAGGAGCGTCGCTCCGAAATCTAGTGCTTCCAATTAAACCTGCTGGACTAAAACCTGGTGTTGTGTGATACACCCCAGTCCAACACCAGCATCTCCAAATCATGATCTGCGAAGGAATGTACCGATGTTTCCTGGAGAAGGAACAAGTGAGCCACTTCCCTGGGTGAAAGTGAGGACTGCAGATGCTGGAGATCAGAGTCAAGATTAGAGTGGAGCTGGAAAAACACAGAAGGTCAGGCAGCATCCGAGGAGCAGGAAAATCGACTTTTCGGGTTGATTGTACTTCCACATAAACCTGTTGGACTATAAACTGGCATTGTGTGATGTTCAACTTTGTCCATCCCAGTCCAACACTAGCCTCCACAGTATGTTTCCAAGTCAGGATCGTGAGTGACTTTGAGGGGAGCTTGCAGGATGTTGTATAGGCATGTACCTACTGCCTCAGTAGCAGAAGGGCATAACATCTCTAAGATGGAATTCACCAAGGCTCCTAAGATAACATCTTCTAAACCCACAATCACTGCCATCTCGAAGAACAAGGGTAGCAGATTCATGGGAACACAATCACTTGTACATTGCTCTCCGAGTCACTCACCCTCCTGATATTGCTGTTCATTCAGGGTCACTAGGAAAAAAAATCCTGGAATTCCCTTCCTAACAGCATTGTGGGTCTACCTATAGGCAGGGTGGCACAGTGTAGCATGCTGCCTTACAGCACCATTGATCTGGATTCAATTCCACCCTTGGACAACTGTGAGGATTTCACACAAGCTCCCTTCTGTGTGCGTGGGTTTACTTTGGGTGCTCCAGTTTCCTCCCACAGTCCAAACATGTGCAGATTTGATCAATTTACCATACTAAAATGCCCATCGTGTCTAAGAATGTGCAGGCTACGTGGGTTTTGGGATAGATCCCATCAGGACCTGAGGAAGTATCTACCTAAATGTTTTTCAAGACACCCAACACCTCCTTCTTAATATTGACATGCCCCAGAATATAGATACCTCACCCTAATGTCACCATCATCCATGTCCTCCTTGGTGAATACTGATGCAAAGTAATCATTAAGGAACACACGCATTTTCTCTAGATCTATACATAAAATCCCTCCTTATCTGAGAGTGGACCCAACCTTCCCCTAGCTACTCTCTTGCTCCTAATATACGAATGCTTTAGGATTGACCTTAATCCTAGTTGCCAAGGTCATTTTATGGCCCATCTTTTCCCTCTTAATTCCTTGTTTAAGTTCTTTCCTGCTTCCTTGATATTTGTCAAAGTCCCTGTCCAATTTCAGTTTCCTAAACCTTGCATATTCTTCCTATTTTTCTTCAATAAACTTTCAGTATCTCATCATCCAGGGCTCCTGAATCTTGCCATCCTTATCTTTCATCCTGACAGGAGCATGCTGGTCCTGACCTCAGGACCATTAGTGTCTGCAAGGGTCAGTACTTTATTGTTTGTAAATTATAAAAATGATTTGGAAGAAAATATAGGTAGTCGGGTTAGTACGTTTGTAGATGACACGGAAGTTGGTACAATTGTAGACGGTGAGGAAGATTCTTTGGTGCGAGGTTACACAGGAACGCAGCCGTCCTGTTACACCAGGAATACCTGTACAAAGATCTACATCAAGGCCCCAGCAACCACCTCTCCTTCTGAGGAGAGAGTTTCTTAGGACAGATCCCATCAGACCCTGAGGACTTATCTACCTTAATGCAGCAGGATATACATCAATGGAAAGTTGTGTTGAGAAATAGAAGATGGGAGTTTAATCCAAACAAGTGTGAGGTGATGCATTTTGGGAGATCAATTGCAAGAGGAAAGTATACATCACATGTCAGGACTCTTAGGAATATGGAGAGACAGGGGAATCTTGGAGTACAAGCCCATTATCTCCCTGAAAGTTGAAACACAAGTGGATAAGGTGGTAAAGAAAACTTATGGCAAGCTTGCCTTCTTCAGTCAAGGCACTGAGTATAAAAATTGGCAAGTCATGTTTAGGTGTATAAAACTTTAGTCAGACAACATTTGGAATATTATGTTCAGTTCTGGTCGCAACACTGTAAGAAGGATGTGGAGTTTTGGAGAGGGTGGAATAAACGTTTACCAGGATGTTGCCTGGATTGGAGTGTATTAACTATAAGGAGAGGTTGGAAAAACTTGAATTGTTTTCGCAAGAGCGTTGGAGGCTGAGGAATGACCTGATAGAAGAATATAAAATTATAAGAGGGATGGATATTGGACTTTTGTCCCCCAGGGTGGAAATGTCAAATAGTAGGGGACCTAAGTTTAAAGTGAGAGAGGCAAAGATGTATGAGGCAAACTTTCTTATACAGCGGGTGGTAGGTGCCTGGAATATACAGCCACGTAAGGTCTTAGAAGCAGATACAACAGTAATATTTAAGAGGCATTCGAACAAACATGAAACAGGCAGGGAATAGAGGGATACAGACCACGTGCAGAGAGATCGGATTTGAAAATAAAACGTAAAAAAGTTTGTCACCAAGTTATCCTTTATTTACACAGGAACAGTACTTGTTTATAGTACAGCCTCACCGTCAGGCGCCAGCTGTCAATATCCCTGACACAACTTTTTTTATGTCAGCCAGGGCTTCCTGATTGGTTGAGATTTACAGTCCCAAGCGTGGGACGGTGCGGTGGCTCATGGTTAACATTAATGCCTCACAGCGCCAGGAACCTGGATTTGATTCCAGCCTCGGGCAACTGTCTGTGTGGAATTTGCACATTCTCCCTGTCTGGGTTTCCTTCGGGTGCTCTGGTTTCCTCCCACAGTCCAAAGATGTACAGGCCAGTGAATTGACCATTTTAAATTGACTAATGCACCTCACACTATGGGCAGAGGGAAATGGGTCTGGGTGGTTACTCTTCGGAGGGTTGGTGTGGACTCGTTGGGCCAAAGGGCCTGTTTCCGCATTGCAGGGTATCTAATCAGGGAATTCATATTCTGAGGTCCAGCTGGCTGACCTTGTACACTCACTGCATCCTGGCTGTTCTCTTGGTCATATTAAAGGTTAATTAGATTTACCTTAGCACCATCATTCCTGTTTTCATGAACTCTGCAATAGAAACCAATAAGGTCATTCTTATAGACCATCACCTACACCTCACTGTGCAAAAGGATTGGTGTATGGTGGGATGTGATGAGATGATTAAGTCCCAGTGGCTTCTCGTGTTGAAGCTTAGTTTATTTAGAGCAGATTTATTTCAACAGCATAAATCCTAAAATACACTAACATAGGAATATTAGGTATACAGCATAACTAAATTCTGGCCTTTTTAAAATAGTAACTCCCACAGACTGTTCAAGTAATAAAACTAACCAAGAGAAGAGCATGGATAACCAAGCACAGAAAAGCTCACAACAAAGAGCTCCAGAAAGAGATGTAGTTGAATTTTCTAACTGCAAGGGGAATAAAAAAGACCTCAATGAGGAAATTTTATCCAATCACCTGAAACCAGTGCTGTCTCCCATTTTCAGACACATACCCAAAACCTGCTGCCTAGTCTCTCACCGGTGGTCGTCCAGCAAGTTCATCCTAATGTATCCCTCAAAACAAAAACTCTGGAGTGAAGAAGCATTGGTCAGTCAGTCAAACAGGCTCTCTCTCTCGCATCCGCAATACCTTGCTCTGCAATAAAACAGAGCACTCAAAAGAATTTTGGGAAGAAGTTGCATCATTTAGTCTATATTTCCATGATTTTTCTCTGTGATGGCTGATAGGAGTCCCTTCAGGATTAAGCTTCACATCTGAGAAAATCCAGGTCAATCTTGGAAGTTTGGCAATCCAAGTGCATCCCACTGGAGGTAGGAAATACTGCCAGGCCCTGTACATGTATCTGCATTCTCCATTGCTATCAAAGCTTTGAATGCTCACCACAATCGTTGCAAGTTGTAGTGATGGCCTGTCCCACATGTCTCAATATCAGCGAAGCTGCCATCACCAAAAAAGTAAGACTTCCTATTTAAATTGTTATTGGCAGTGGTTTCTGGATTAATAAACTTGCATAAACTGGATTGAGCTGTGAATGGGTAAACCAATAAATCAAAGACAGTAGTCAGTACAATAGCAAAACCATTTCATGCCTCTTAGTGGGCAAAAAAGTGTGCGCAGGTAAGGACCCGCAATGAACAGTAGGTAAATTGATGTTTCGGGCAAAAGCCCTTCATCAGGAATGGCCATCAGGATTTTTCTGCTCCTCCGATGCTGCCTGACCTGCTGCGTTTTTCCAGCACCACTCTGATCTAAATTCTGGTTTCCAGTATCTGCAGTCCTCACTTTTGCCCACAATGAACAGAGAAGGCAAGGGACAGGAACAAACTAAAAGATTGAGATCAATAAAAAGGAACAATGGAAAATCAGTAAGTGAAGAATTTGAACCCATACAGTGTGGAAACAGGCCATTCTGCCCAACAAGTCCACACTGACTCTCCGAAGAGGATCCCACCCAGACCCGTCCCCCTACCTTATCCCTGTAACCCTGCATTCCCAAGGCTAATCCACCTAACTTACATATCCCTGAGCACTATGAACAACTTAGCATGGCCAATCCACATAACCTGCACATCTTTGGATTCTGGGAAGAAATTGGAGCATCCAGAGGAAACCCACAGGAATTCTAAAAAGTACTAAGTAACATAGTGAAAAGAATAAGAATACATGGCTGGGATATCAAAGATTATAGCAAAAAGTAGTTGAGAAAGTGCTGAAGTGGAACAGTGACCCCCTAAAAAGACAGATGCAAGCCAAACTGTTGTCTTCTTTTTGGGGAATTGAAGGTGCCTAGTTTCCACGTCAGTTCAATGGGCTATGAGGTATGTAATTTCAATGAGTAATCTGTAAACTCTACAACATGCGGATTTGATAATGCTTGACTGGGTCAGGTAGAGGATTTGTAGTGAGGTTGCACACTCTAACACCACAAGGAAACAGCAGACTTGCTAAATGACGGTTTCAAATCCATTTTCATAGTACAAGGCAGAGGCTGAAATACCAGTAGCAAAAGGAAACTAGGAGGCAGATTTTCTTGGAGGCCATTGAAAATAGTGACCAGGATTAAATTCTGGGATTTCCATTCTGTTCTTTTTCCTCGAGGCTTTTACTGGGTTGTGAGCCCAGAAGCTGCTCTCCCGAAATGCTCTGTTCCAATTTGGGGGTAGGCAACATCTCTCCTCCACAATTTTCATGGTGTTAGGCCAATTTTGATGTCATGTGATCAAGGCCTCTGAGAGTTATGAACCATAGTGTGGATTCACAGCATTATGAAACAAGTCTGAAAAGTCTTGCCTATACCCCATCCAAGCAGTGTTACATTCTCCACGTCCATTTACTCAATAAGCAATACAGAACCAATAAACCATGTAACAACTAATGGACAGGGATATGGTACACCATTTCAGGCACTTTAACAACTGAAATAAAGGATTTATCAAACTCGTTCAAGGTCAGCATTGGTTTGAAAATTTGGGTTTTAAAATGCAAATCACCAGAGCAAGCTGCAGTTGTTGGAGTAGAAATTTAATTAGAAAACCTGGGAATAAAATATCACAGTACTGATGAGACCAGTGGTTTGCCATTTAAACAAATCCAGCTCATCGTCCTCCCCTTAGGAAAGAAGATCTGACCTTGCTCAGGCTGACCTACACATTACCCCACATCTAGTTAACTGAACTGTCTGAGTGAGCCACTCCATTGTTTCAAACTGCCAAAGACAAAGGGTTATGGAAGTGGGAGGACCACCCAGCATCAGCCGAGGGCACCAGAAATAGCAGCAAGCCCTACCCTTGAAGGTTCCAAGTTCTTAGAAATAGCTGTAAATCAGGAAAAGGAAGCAGAGGTGAGGAGAAATCTGTTTTTCTCTCAGAGAAAGATAGTGGAAGCAGTGTCCTTGAAGCTTCCTCCGGAGGATCACTGAAGATGTTACCTAATGGGGTGACAAAACGTCTGAAAATGAACCTTCCAGCTCAGCGAGCAAACCTAGCTTCAGAGCCCTTGAATATTTCAAAGGCAACTGTGGATTGATTGTTGATAAGTAAAAGGTGTGACAGGTTATCAGGGTAGGCAACAATGTGGAACAAACAGATAACCATGACTTTCTTGACTGGCATTGCAGTTTTGAGGGGCTGAAAGGCTTACTGCTGCTCCTAATTTAAATGTATGTTCATATGTTTAGAGAAAAGGACTGAACACAAGAGGGAAGGTAAAAGTGACTGCCATTAACATCAGGACAACATTTGACCAAGTATGGCATCAAGGAGTCCTAACAAAATGACAGGCTGTGCTGATTGAAATCAAGTATGTGTATTTATATAAAACATATCATTGCAGAACATCCCAAAGCTCTTCACAGCTACTGATGCATCTAAGATACTCAGAGGGTTAGATAGGGTGGACAGTGAGAGCCTTTTTCCTCAGATGGTGATGGCTAGCACATGGGGACATAGCTTTAAATTGAGGATTGATATAGGACAGATGTTTCTTTACTCGGTAGTTAGGGCGTGGAATGCACTACCTGCAACAGTAGTAGACTCACCAACTTTAGGGTATTTAAATGGTCATTGGATAAACATATGAAGAAAATGCAATAGTGTAGATAGGCTTCACAGTAGTTCTATAGGTTGGCGCAACATCGAGGGCTGAAGGGCCTGTATTGTGCTGTAATGTTCTATGCTCTAAGTGAGTTTTTTAAAAATTCCAAAATTTTCTTTTAAAATGTTGAATTATAACCCGATAAGAGAGTCAGTGTGACACAACCATTAATAACACCAATAACATAATCTTTCCTCAATAGGTAAACTTGGTCCAAATAATTATACATTGAAAGCAAGATTTTAAAGAAATAACATCATACAATAGCCTCCGATGTCAAAGTAGACATTCTACTTCCACTTGTGAAAACAGACTCCTTTTCAGCGAATCCATTATGAATGCTCATCTTGGCTCCAAGGCTACCTAATGAAGCCAAGTGAGAACCATATCAATAAACAGCATTGTGAATGTTTGTCTGAAATCCAAGATTCACGGCCAGTTTATATTTGCTGAAGTTGTTTGGTTGACTGACATCTTTGAGGTTGTAAGGAGTTATTATTTGAACGGTTACTTTGTATGTTCAGATGGACAAATATTAAGATTTTTCAAGTGAGGTGAAGTTTGCTGCTGATACTATAACAGTTTGGAAAAACATTTTTCTGGGGTTGCAAGAGCATTGTTTCTTTCCCCCCCCCCCCCCCCAAAAGGAGATTTAAATGCACTCAAAGAATTGCCACGTTATTATATGGCTCATTGGTTTTAACGTGCATATTGGGTGAAGAGGACAGGGATGACATTGAGGAGTATGGAGAATAATGGAATGCAAAGGGTGAGAGCTTAACATCTTTTAAAACAACTGGGATGAAGCCCCAGAAACCAAAGCCAAACTTTAACCAGCCTGCCTCGTGGCTGGATTCAAACTGCTTTAAGTTAAAAATCACAGGACACCATGTTATAGTCCAACAAGTTTATGTGGAAGCACTAGCTTTTGGAGCAGCACTCCGAAAGCTAGTGCTTTCAAATAGACCTGTCGGACTATAACCTGTGTCGTGAGATTTTTATTTGTGTACACCCCAGCCCAACACCGGCATCGCCTAATCATTCAAATTGCTTCTGAGAGTTGATGGAGTTGACTTGACCCTGCTCTGTATCCCTGCATGCAAGACCACTTACATGGAGACAGGTCAGGGACCTTGAGATCAAACCTTTAGATCATAAGTGTTAATAATATGAATAACAAAGTAGAGAGTCTATGTCTAGGTTTACATATTGACATTATGTGAACAGGCATGACAGCAAAAAAAATTAAAATCAATATGTTCTTATTGGTCAGGAGATAGCAATCATGGAGAAGGGGAGGGATTTAGGTTTCCAGGTCTAAAAAGAAATTTACCAAAAGCTACTGTACGAATACAAAAAGACAAAAAGAGATTGGAATTGGAGAGTGACGAAATGAGAATTTGATTCTTGAAATAGGGAACTGATGCAAACGGAGATTCAGATCATCTAAACTTGAATTTAATGCAAGAATTGGCTCAAGAGGCTGAATGGCCTACAATGGTTGAATAGTTATGTATTTTATGTCAGCATCATGCTTTGTGGTGTTTCTCACTCTGAAGACAGGCTAGAGGATTCTGCCTGTTGGATTCTGTGATCTGAAGGTATTACCACATTGCAGGAGAGATGTTCTATGCTGGAAATGGGGGTGGAAACCTGCTTATGTTCTTCTGTGGCTGTGGTGTATTTTGCTGATGCCAGCTTGCCTGTCATTTCTTTTGTACATTAGCCCCTAATATGGCTGCTGACATTTCCCCTGCTCCAGTTTTAGATAATCAGAGGCATTTACTTAACACATGAACTTGTATTCTAATGGCATTCTGCACTTAGGTCAGTTATTTGCTTGCATATATTTGCATTGTGGTGTTTTGTCAAAGGGGAAGGACATGTCAAAGAGATTACTTTCCACCTTAATTACAAATCCCAGTCAAATAAAAAGCATCTTGCTCCAAGACTGCATTTCATCACACATAAATAAATTGCTTTATTCATTAAGATTTGTAGAGAAATTTTGTGAAGTCTGCTGAGAAAGTGACAAACCCAATTTTTAAAATATTCCACATTTATAGAAAAAAAAACATGTTTCAAACAGCACAACTATCTTTTGGTGAACAAAACATGCCATGATTGACACAGGACAGTGTGTTTTAAGGAGGGGGGTCGGTGGAGAAGAGAGAAGCAGCTCAAAGAACAGAGTTTACATTTTGCTTAGTCGGAGTTAATGCTAGTTAAAAGCAGATAATTCAGATTGTCATTCAAGGAAAGCTTGTTCACATCCATTTAATTATCTAAAGTATTTCAAATACTAAATCTGAAACTAAATTTGAGACACTGCTTTTTAATGCTTAACACATGTTAATTCACTGTCAAATTCCAGCTGTAAGGTTTTAGAAATCAAACTCGCTAAAGGTAGACAATTGCATTTAAATAGTACCTTTCATGACTTTAGGATATTCCTTTGCTAATTAAACACAATAATCACTCAAGTAGGGAAACACAATGGCCAATTTGCCCAGAGTAAGTTTGTACAATGTGGAACTTATTCAATTTCTGTTTGGACTGCATAAACTTTCAAGGTTCAAAAATAGCCAGTTTCTGTAACTGCAGTTTTGTACAAATACTGAACCTTGGTTAATCAACCAATAAAAAGCTGCAAATATCTGATTATCAAATCAACATGAAAAATGCTTCAAAAAACCTCATTGGCATAAGATTCTGTAAATAAGTGGAGGATAGGTTAGATGTCATATTACTTATGATTGCATGTTTTAAGTTATTTCTATTAAAAAGTGTAATATACACCCTGAATTAATCAAGAAACAACAAATTTTACTCTGGGTCTTTAGTCATAGGTTCTCTCCAGCAATATGCTGAAGGCAAATTTCTGAATGTAAAAGCTGGCTGGAATTCTAGATTCTGCTGGATCAGCCCTGAAACAAGAATCAATCTCAAATTCTATTTTTTTCCAGTGATGTGTAGTTTATTGAAAAGGGGAACTGGTCATTATTTTAAGTGCAAGCTTACCTCAAGATTCTGCATGCAAATGTTAGAGGATGTTCTAAATTTTCAGGATTACAAAACAAGTGCCAACTCGTGAAAGGGAGATCAGTTTCTAAGACACTAACTGAAAAATGCTGATTTGATGAATAACTTTTGCTATTATTCAGTAATTCTTGACTGTTCTGATTGACAGACAGAAGCAGGTCCTTTGGTCAACCAATTACACTCCACACAAAAATTCTCCTATTCCACTTCAACAAACCCTACCTGCACAAACTACTATCTCTTTATCAACTCATTCAGATTTCCTGATAATTACACCCTTTCAGTTCTGCAATCATTCTTATAAAACTTTTTATAGCAATTTATCCAGTGCCTCCATATCTTCTTGTAAAATGGGATGGTTCTTCATAGCAATCTTTTGAACATTTGATGGAAGGATTTCTTCCAAGCCAGAATACAAAACTCAAAACAGCACAGGAGGAATGGTCAACACAAATAATACCTTGGACAATTTTGAATAGTTACATTTACCAAATGTACAGACGCAGAAGTGTAAAGTTACTGCACTGAACAACATCGAAAACACAAGGTCCAGCACAACACTGTTGCGGAATCTTAGCCAGGAATATATTTGCATGGTTATACACCCATATAGAGAAGGAGAGATGAGTCTTACTAAGAGGTCTAAAACACTAGAAATTTCTGTGTGAGCCACTGCCCAGAAAAATCATTTTTATTGATTTTGCATTAAATTATTTTCCTAAATTATACATTTTCTTCCCTCCCTACACCGCTAGAATTGGTCTAGGAATTGATAGAATTAAAACACCAAGTGCAATTTGGCCACTGTCATAGGGTTGCCAACTCTAATTGAGTGTTCTCCTGTAGGTTTCATCACATGAGCTCCCACACTCCTGTCATTGGGGCATCTTCTGGACATGCTGCCTTCCCATGGCCGAAGAAAAAGAACCAAACCTGATGTCTTAATTGAATGAATTTTGACTACTCATAAAAGTGTGTTTTGTCCACCAATCTCCCACTATTTGGTTAATGTCTTCTATACTTTTCTCTGGAGGTAAATCTCTCATTCCTGGAAACACAAAGACAAATCGGGAACATTGGCAACCCTACAATTTCCACAGCTTTGATATTTCTGCTTACAGCCAGGGACGTGCTCCATTTTTAAAGCTTGTAGAAGGAAGGAAAAGTCTCATTGCATAGACAAGAGGATAAAGATGTACACTCCACCTCCAACTCCCATCCCGCCCCCCCCCCCCCCCTCAAAAAGTAGCACATCAATGGAATCTACCTCAGAGCTCCCTTAAGTCAGACTAAAGTGTGGATTGTGACCCACTGCTTCACTTGTAACCGCCATCTTTTATTCTCCAGCATTCCCACAAACCCCCCAATGACATCACTATTTTTGTGTTACAGCATTTAAAACAGAATAAGTTAATGCTTGGAAATCATTTTTCATATCAGCATACAAAAGAACAATAAAATGTACATGGATTTTTGAGGAGGATACACGTAAAAAGTAATCTCCAGTTTAAATTATCTTAACACCACCTATTTTGAACTTCTAAGTACCGTCAGCCCACAGCATCATTCTGTAATTGGATGGCATTGCCACAACTTCAACAAAGGGTCACATCTTGACTTTATCCGTATTTTAGGAGCTGTGGCCATTCGGGATAAATATTTTAAAATAGGGTCCACCTTGAAACACAGTTCCACAGGAAAGACTGTGCACTCTGTTTTCGTACCGTCCCCTGTATGGGAGCAACAGGTGTGGATTGAGAGAGCGCGCGAGAGAGAGAGAGAGAGAGAGGGAGGGAGAGAGGGAGAGAGGGAGAGAGCACGCGCGTGCGAGAGAGCGAGAGAGAGAGCGCGCGTGAGAGAGAGAGAGAGAGAGAGGGAGGGAGAGAGAGAGCGCGAGAGAGAGAGCGCACAGGACTGCCCCAATGTGTTCCTTCATTCAAGGTGGCAGGCAGAGGGTGGACCCGAGGCATCACAGTGTAAAGAGGGCATCCTCCACCTTTTCCTGTTTCTTTTTTTTGGTTATAGTAACGGAACCAGGAGCCTCAGTTGGAGGTGATGGGAGGGTTGGCAGCCGTTCTGCTGCTTTTGCTCGCTCTTCCAGGAATTTATCAAATTCTGGAAAAAAAAATTGCTTTATTCATTATGAAAAACACAACTTCCCCACAGCTTAGCATCTTAGATCAAGCAAGACACTGGTCCAGCTTCTAGATGGGATGGAGATTACTTATAAAGGCAAAGTATTGCATGGGATAGACAACCCTGCACTAATTCTGATCAACGTGGGGAGCATGGGATGGAGAGAAATTTCCAAGACAATTTCCCCAAAACTGGAGATTTTATTTCACCTCTCCCTGGAGATCATTTGGCTATGGGTGCACTACAGAGTTTGTGAATTGTGGTAAACAAGGTATCACAATTATGTGGGACAAGCTGGAGGAACCAAAGGTCATTTCTTGTTTGTCATTATTTGTATGTAAATTAGAAGATTAGAGTGTGCTGGAAAAGCACAGCAGGTCAGGCATCATCTGAGGAGCAGGAAAATCAAAGTTTCAGGCAGAAGCCCTTCATCAGGAATGAGGCTGGAAGCCTCAGGGGTGGAGAGATAAATAGGAGGGGGAACATTCAACCCTAGGGCATCAATGTGGACTCATTTACCCTCTCTTTCCCCCCCTCCCCCCATCTTAGCCCAGCTCCAAACTTCCAGCTCAGCACCATCCTCATGACCTGTCCCACCTGTCAATCTTCCTTCCCACCTATCTGCTCCACCCTCCTCTCTGACCTATCACCTTTGGCCCTTCTTCCATCCAACTACTTTTTCCCCAGCCCCACCTCCTCCCATTTATCTCTCCACCACTCTAATCTAGCATCCTACCCAGACCACGCCCCCCCCCCCCCCACTCCCCCACCCCCCCACCCCCCCACCCACCCACCCCCGTAACCTTGGATTTCCTATGGCTAACCCAACTAACCTGCACATCCCTGAACACTGGTCAATTTAGCACAGCCAACCCATCTAAGTTGCACATCTTTGGACTCTGGGAGGAAACTGGAGTACTCAGCAGAAACCCATGTAGAAACTTAGTCATTGTTATCATGTGACCAGTAACAAAGATTTTAGTTTGACATTTTTATTTCACTTTCAATAAACAGCTTCAGTTTACAAGAAATAAGGTTGTGATGTTTAAGGGGAAAAGAAAATCAGATCACGATTAGAGGGGTTCAACAATTGGTGATATGACAGCCACTGAACATTCAAACAGTTCCACAATGAGCTTCAATATGAAGAAATATATCCATTACAAAACAAAAATAGAATAAAAAAAAACTAAAATTACCTTCACTTGTTACTCCTTCAGAATCATCTCCAAATTCACCTTTCTAAAATTAAAGATAGTATTTATTAGTAATTTCTAATGTAACACTAGAATTCTGTCTTTTGATGTTACTTGGGATCGAAGAAAAACAATGAAAACTGCATTGAACTAGGAGCATTTGGTAACACGAGCAGAGTCAATGGGACATGTACTCCGTCACTAGTAGCTGAAGTAGCCACTGATATTTGAAAGTCAGACACAAAACAGACATTCTACTTTAGCTGTTATAATTGCACAATAACTTGAAGTGAAAGTTGCATAGTCACACAGAGGATTATAACATGCTCTCTCTTTAGAAAAAGAGTTGGCTGGTGGGGAATGTAACCAGAGGTGGTCACCTCAGGTGTGGGGAGAGGTTGAGAAAACAGAGTCTTCACGGTGCACACAACAGGTCTATCTCAAAGATCGGATTAAATCCAACCGGCTGATTCATGTTTGATCAATGTTTTAAAAAAAACCCACAGCCACATGGGCTTCACAAACACCAAAATAGACAATAGACAATAGGTGCAGGAGTAGGCCATTCTGCCCTTCGAGCCTGCACCACCATTCATTATGATCATGGCTGATCATCCTCAATCAGTATCCTGTTCCTGCCTTATCTCCATAACCCTTGATTCCACTATCCTTGAGAGCTCTAGCCAACTCTTTCTTAAACAAATCTAGAGACTGGGCCTCCACTGCCCTCGGAGACAGAACATTCCACAAACCCACCACTCTCTGGGTGAAGAAGTTTCTCCTCATCTCTGTCCTAAATGGCATACCCCTTATTTTTAAGCTGTGTCCTCTGGTTCGGGACTCACCCATCAGCGGAAACATGTTTCCTGCCTCCATAGTGTTCCAATCCTTTAATAATCTTATGTGTCTCAATCAGATCCCCTCTCAGTCTTCTAAACTCAAGGGTATACAAGCCCAGTTGTTTCAATCTCTCAACATAAGATAGTCCCCGCCATTCCAGGAATTGACCTCGTGAACCTACACAGCACTCTCTCAATAGCCAGAATGTCTCTCCTCAAATTTGGAGACCAGAACTGCACACAATATTCCAGGTGCGGTCTCACCAGGGCCCTGTACAGCTGCAGAAGAACCTCTTTGCTTCTATACTCAATCACACACTTGTTATGAAGGCCAGCATGCTATTAGCTTTCTTCACTACCTGCTGTGCCTGCATGCTTGCCTTCATTGACTGGTGTACAAGAACACCCAATTTCTTTATACTGCCCCTTTACCTAACTTGACTCCATTTAGGTAGTAATCTGCCCTCCTGTTCTTGCCACCAAAGTGGATAACCATACATTTATCCACGTTAAACTGCATCTGCCATATATCTGTCCACTCACCTAACCTGTCCAGGTCACCCTGTAATCTCCAAACAACCTCCTTACATTTCATCCTGCCACCCAGCTTTGTATCATCAGCAAATTTGCTAATGTTACTATTAATACCATCTTCTATATCATTAATATATATTATAAAAAGCTGCAGTCCCAGCACTGATCCCTGCGGTACCCCACTGGTCACCGCCTGCCATTCCAAAAGGGAGCCGTTTATCACTACTGTTTGTTTCCTGTCAGCCAACCAATTTTCAATCCAAGTCAGTACTTTGCCCCCAATTCCATGCGCCCTAATTTTGCTCACTAACATCCTATGCGGGACTTTATCAAAGGCTTTCTGAAAGTCTAGGTACACTACATCCACTGGATCTCCCTTGGTAAAAATAATAACTGCAGATGCTGGAAACTTGATTCTGGATTAGTGGTGCTGGAAGAGCACAGCAGTTCAGGCAGCATCGGAGGAGCAGTAAAATCGACATTTCGGGCAAAAGCCCTTCATCAGAAATAAAGGCCGAGAGCCTGAAGTGTGGAGAGATAAATGAGAGGATGGTGGGGGTGGGGAGAAAGTAGCATAGAGTACAACAGGTGAGTGAGGGAGGGGATGAAGGTGATATGTCAGGGAAGAGGGTGGAGTGGATAGGTGGAAAAGAAGATAGGCAAGTAGGACAAGTCTTGGGTACTGTGATGAGCTGGAAGTTTGGAACTAGGGTGAGGTGGGGGAAGGGGAAATGAGTAAACTGTTGAAGTCCACATTGATGCCCTGGGGTTGAAGTATTCCGAGCTGGAAGATGAGGTGTTCCTCCTGCAGGCATCTGGTGGTGAGGGAGCGGCGATGGAGGCGTCCCAGAACCTCCATGTCCTTGGCAGAGTGGGAGGGGGAATTGAAGTGTTGGGCCACAGGGCAGTGTGGTTGATTGGTACGGGTGTCCCAGAGATGTTCCCTGAAGCGCTCTGCTAGGAGGCGTCCAGTCTCCCCAATGTAGAGGAGACCGCATCGGGAGCAGATACAATAAATGATATTGGTGGATGTCCAGGTAAAACTTGATGGATGTGGAAGGCTCCTTTAGGGCCTTGGATGGAGGTGAGGGAGGAGGTGTGGGCGCAGGTTTTGCAATTCTTGCGGTGGCATGGAAAGGTGCCAGGATGGGAGGGTGGGTTGTAGGGGGGGGGGCGTGGACCTGACCAGGTAGTCACGGAAGGAACGGTCTTTGCGGAAGGCGGAAAGGGGTGGGGAGGGAAATATATCCCTAGTGGTGGGGTCTGTTAGGAGGTGGCGGAAATGTCGGCGGATGATTTGGTTTATGCGAAGGTTGGTAGGCAGGAAGGTGAGCACCAGGGGCGTTCTGTGTTACCCTTAACAATTTCTCCTTCGAATCCTCCCACTTCCTCCAGACCAAAGGGGTAGCCATGGGCACACGTATGGGCCCCAGCTATGCCTGCCTCTTTGTTGGCTACATAGAGCAGTTGATCTTCCGTAATTACACCGGCACCACTCCGCACCTCTTCCTCCGCTACATTGATGACTGCATTGGCGCCACCTCGTGCTCCCGCGAGGAGGTTGAGCAATTCATCAACTTCACCAACACATTCCGCCCTGACCTTAAATTTACCTGGACCATCTCTGACACCTCCCTCCCCTTCCTGGACCACTCCATCTCCATTAATGATGACCGACTTGACACTGACATTTTTTACAAACCCACCGACTCCCACAGCTACCTGGATTACACCTCTTCCCACCCTACCTCTTGCACAAATGCCATCCCGTATTCCCAATTCCTCCGCCGTATCTGCTCCCAGGAGGACCAGTTCCACCACAGAACACCAGATGGCCTCCTTCTTTAGAGACTGCAATTTCCCTTCCCACGTGGATAAAGATGCCTTCCAACACATCTCGTCCACATCCTGCACCTCCGCCCTCAGACCCCACCCCTCCAATCGTAACAAGGACGGAATGCCCCTGGTGTTCACCTTCCACCCTACCAACCTTCGCATAAACCAAATCATCCACCGACATTTCCGCCACCTCCAAATGGACCCCACCACCAGGGATATATTTCCCTCCCCACCCCTTTCTGCCTTCCGCAAAGACCGTTCCCTCCATGACTACCTGGTCAGGTCCACGCTCCCCTACAACCCACCCTCCCCTGGCACCGCAGGAATTGCAAAACCTGCGCCCACACCACCTCCCTCACCTCCATCCAAGACCCTAAAGGACACATCCACCAATATCATTTATTGTATCCGTTGCTCCCAATGCGGTCTCCTCTACACTGGGGAGACTGGACGCCTCCTAGCAGAGCGCTTCAGGGAACATCTCCAGGACACCCGCACCAATCAACCACACCGCCCCGTGGCCCAACATTTCAACTCCCCCTCCCACTCAGCCGAGGACATGGAGGTCCTGGGCCTCCTTCACTGCTGCTCCCTCACCACCAGACGCCTGCAGGAAGAACGCCTCATCTTCCACCTCGGAACACTTCAACCCCAGGGCATCAATATGGACTTCAACAGTTTACTCATTTCCCCTTCCCCCACCTCACCTTAGTTCCAAACTTCCAGCTCAGCACTGTCCCCATGACTTGTCCTATCTGCCTATCTTCTTTTCCACCTATCTACTCCACACTCCTCCCTGACCTATCACCTTCATCCCCTCCCCACTCAACTATTGTACTCTATGCTACTTTCTCCCCACCCCCATTCTCCTCTCACTTATCTCTCCACCCTTCAGGCTCTGCCTGTATTCCTGATGAAGGGCTTTTGCCCGAAATGTCGATTGTGCTGTTCCTCGGATGCTGCCTGAACTGCTGTGCTCTTCCAGCACCACTGGATCTCCCTCGTCCATGTTCAGAGTTACATCCTCAAAATATTCCAGAAGATTAGTCAAGCACGATTTCCCCTTCATAAATCCATGCTGACTCTGACCTATCCTGTTACTGCTATCCAGATGTGTTGTAATTTCATCCTTTATAATCGACTCCAGCATCTTTCCCATCATGGAGGTCAGACTAACTGGTCTATAATTTCCTGCTTTCTCTCTCGCTCCTTTCTTAAAAAGTGGTACAACATTAGCCACCCTCCAATCCACAGGAACTGATCCTGAATCTGTCGAACTCTGGAAAATAATCACCAACGCATCCATGATTTCTCGAGCCACCTCCTTCAGTCCCCTGGGACGTAGACCATCAGGCCCTGGGGACTTATCAGCCTTCAGACCTAACAGTCTCTCCAGCACCAATTCCTGGCAAATATAAATTTCCTTCAGCCACTATTACCTCAGGGAGATTGCTTGTGTCTTCCCCAGTGAACACAACTCTTCTGCCATTTCTTTGTTCTCCATAATATATTCTGTCTTCAAGGGCCCAATTTTAGTCTTAACCATTTTTTTCCCTTTCACATACCTAAAAAAGCTTTTACTACCCTCCATATTTTTGGCCAGTTTATCTTCGTATCTCATTTTTTTCTCTGCGTATTTCCTTCTTAGTAATCCTCTGTTGTTCTTTCCAAGCTTCCCAGTCCTCCGTTTTCCCACTCATCTTTGCTATGTTATACTTTTTCTCTTTTGACTTTATACGTTTCTTAACTTCCCTCGTCAGCCACGGCCACCCCTGCCTCCTCATAGGATCTTTCTTCCTTTTTGGAATGAACTGATCCTGCATCTTCTGCATTATACCCAGAAATATCTGCCATTGTTCCTCCACGGTCATCCCTGCTAAGGTATTGCACCACTGAACTTTGGCCAGCTCCTCCCTCATAGCTCCATAGTTCCCTTTATTCAACTGAAATAAAGTCACTTCCAATTATACCCTCTCCCTTTCAAAGTGCAGATTGAAGCTTATTGTATTATGGTCACTACCACCTAATGGCTCCTTCACATCGAGGTCCCTGATCAATTCTGGTTCGTTGCTTCTTTGGAGGTAGAGAGATTACAATAAGAAAGCATCAAAATGATGCAGATTCAAACCTCAGCTTTTCATAAGTTTCCTGAATCAGAACTAGATGGAGAGTCAACTCTCCCTCCCTTGCCAAATTTACCCAAAGTTGGCAAAAGCCCTGCATCTCTAGTGCTATAGAGCAGACTAATAGCACTGACCTCAATTTAGCTCATTCTAACCAGTCTTTCAGGATGCAAAAATCCCCATCCTCAGAATATCCCCACCCCATTAGGTTCAGAGATATCTCAACAAACAGGCATTATACTACAATTAAAATATTGTAGTATAGTTTGTGTTCATCCTCTCAAAAAACCCATCTACACATACAAATGAAATTATTTACCTGAATATTAATAAGACCTTCTCAACTCCCCCTCTACAAACTGTACCTCCTATGTGGCAGAGCAAAAGTCTTGAAAGGCCTTTAAACACTAGTATAAATCAATTGGGAGTGCACACTCCTGATTATCCCATCCATCATAATACTGGCATTATGAATTATGATCTTTGAGGAAATTGAAACAACTGCTTGGAGGTAACATGCAAATGATCATAGAACCATCCACCTCAGGAGATGGTCTTCCAGACCATTGCACCTGTGCCTGCTTTTTGAAACAACTATCCAATTCGTCCCATTCCCTCTGCTGCTTACCTTTCAGTCTTACAAAATCTTACTTTGAACACAGTATATACAATGAAGCCTGCAAATTATATGATGTGGACTGGCAACAGCTGTCCATTTTTTACAACAATCATTGGATGTACTGTAACAATATTCTTAAACTCAAAAGAACAGGTGAGACGGTGATCAATTCAATCAAAATAACAGGGCCAAGAATCTCCCAAAACTCCCAACATTCAGTAGCTTCACCTTCCCCAGAATTCAAATCCCTCCACAACATGATGACTGAGATTCTACTGAGAGTCCAAGTCTTCATTTAAACACTAAATCTCACTACCAATATAATCTTATTGCTACCTTAACCACAAGCAAATTGGCATAGGGATAAACATATCAGAATGTTGAACATCTGCCTAATGGAGCATTTTGGGAGATTGGCATTTTGTCTCTTGGGCTATTGGCATTAACCCTTGGAAATGAGGGAAAGTTTCCATTGTGACAAATTCCACTTAGATTGGCTGGATATTTAAGAAAACGTCACACAAAGTTATTACTGATAATTACAGCTCCTAGAAATAGTTGTAATATATTTGCATGGATTCATGGATTGTGTAACATATTGAAAACAGATACAGGAATAAAACAGACATTTTAGGGTTGACAGACAGTAGCTAGCAGGGTTTTCGTAAGGATCAGTATTTGAACCTCAGCTATGTACAATCTATAATAATGAATAATATGAATGACTGAGTGCACTGAACCAAGCTTTCTGACAATATAAACTTGTGAGAAAGTACACGGTGAGAAGGTAGGAGGTTGAGGATATATAGACGGGTTGTGATGACAATGTATCATAACCCCAAATTACTTACGGGCCAAACCAAGAATCACTGATAACGTAAATCCAGAGAATGGAATTCACTGATAACTAAGTCCCTAGTTTAACACCTCGAACAGCATGTCTGTAGATTGTCAAGGAAATCTCAGAGGGGCTTAAAAGGAAGAGATGCAAGGCAATTATAGATGACCCCTTTCAACAAAAAAACCATCCCTTGTGGGTTACGTCCCAGACTGTGGACTGGAGTTGAAAGTCATGTTTGTGTTTTGCCCTCTCAGAAATACTCAAGAACATGGCTAAAAATCCCCGCAGCCTCTGTCTTAGTTGGCTGGTATGCCAACATGGACTAGTGTGCTGAGAAAGTCTCCACATAAGGAATAGCCATTAGACATCCTTGTGCTAAATAAAAGACTCTTGCTGAGTGCTACAAGCCAGGTGTATCAGTGAAGGCACCATCAAAAGTGAAACACAATAAAAGTCTCAGCTAACCTAAAAAGCCAAGAATATGAAAATCAACTGCATTATTTGTGTATTACCAGTATCTAAATTAATGGTAATGTTCCACTATCTACCCTTTAATGACCCCAGAGACGGATTTATAGATATTTTAACTTGCCTTTTTACTCAATTCACCTTTCTAATTGGTGTGTCATATTTCATTATATTCCTGCATATTTAATTGCTAACAAATTCACTCATTTTAACTCAAGAAAGCCTAGTTAATTTGACCCCTTTTATATGGAATATATTTGGATTGGGAAAGCATATCCTTTTAAAATTAAAGTTACCAATATAGAGCCAGTTCATCTCTCTCCACTTTGGAGGTGAACAACTTAGGGGTATGAAATTTTGAATGGGGACCAATTGTAATGAAGTTGAGCAAGTGGGCAGGAATACAACAAATGGAATACGATGTGGGGAAGTATGAAGTTATTCACTGTGGCAAAAAAAAGAGTTAACAAATAGGATACTTAAATGGAGAAAGAGTGGGAACGCATATATGAAAGCGAGAGTGCAGGCACATCAAACAATTAGGATGCAAATGGTATGCAAACCCTTTCTACAAAGTGATTGGCATACAAAAGTAAAGATTGCTCATAACTAATGAGAACACACGTGGAGTGCTGCGTACAGCTGCTGATTCCTTATACAAGGAAAGATACACAGAGAGAGAGGGGGAGAGAGAGAGAGGGGGAGAGAGAGAGAGGGGGAGAGAGAGAGAGGGGGAGAGAGAGAGAGAGAGAGAGGGGGAGAGAGAGAGAGAGAGAGGGGGAGAGAGAGAGAGAGAGGGGGGGAGAGAGAGAGGGGGAGAGAGAGAGAGGGGGAGAGAGAGAGAGGGGGGGAGAGAGAGGGGGGGGAGAGAGAGAGAGAGGGGGAGAGAGAGAGAATACAATGAAGATGAAGGTTCACTAGACTGATCCCTGGGATCAACAAATCGTGCTATAAAGAGAGATAAAGTAGACCAAATCAATGCTGAGTTAAGAACAAAAGAGATTTTAATAAACCACATTCCTCTTCCAGTAGCAAATCAATGTGCTTCAGGTTTTCCTGGTGAGCTGAAAGAACAATGCTTTGGTCCATGCTAAATATCTACATTTGTATGAGGTCAGCTCAATCATGGCTCTTAGTGGTGAAAGCTCCAAACGGGCCAATCCTAACAGGGCAGAACCTCAAGAGCCCCCCCATAAAATATTCTCTTCCTGTTGCGTTATTTCACAAGCACTAGCCATTCTCAGATATTGCCTAAGTGTCCAGTTTTCATGTCCAAATCTAAACAGTGACTGCTGTTTGACCACTGGTAGTGATGGAGGAGGTATTCAGAGTTTATGCAGTACCTAATCGCGGCTCGTACACACAACAGCATGGTTCATTGCCCAATAAGAATTGGAAATCTTGGACCACTGTGGCCAGGAGAGGGCACTGGTGTACACAGGCAAATTGTGGTGTCACTTGTCACAACCCCATGACAATCAACCAACCACAGGCTGGGAAATGAACTGAGCTTTTCCAAAGAGTTTACTCCTCCTACTTCTTATGTTGATTACACTCTGGCCAGTATGGCTCAGTGCATGCACCATAATCATTGTCAAGCTGTTAGTTGGGGTTTGAACCTGCAGAATTCAACAGCGCTCTGTTAGGCAACCCCTGTACTCTGACATTAACAAAAAATGTCATGTGCGAGAATATTTCCAAAGCACACCAAGGTGCTTAACAACAGAGTTGAATAGATGGAAAATGAAAGGGGAATAAGACCGGATCTCTGGTCGGGATTAGAAAACAGATTTCTCAGACAAAGCTTGGAATCCATAAAATAGCCTTGCCAAAACTCTGAAAGGTCTAATGGTATATCACCAAAATCAAACTCAAACTTCAATGGGGTTAAAGCAATGAAAAAGATACTCAAAATTCTCACCACATCTGTGGACAGCCACTGTTCAATATCATCCATTAGACTGGTCTGAGTGACTGGAATCTGTTACACATAAATGGGAAGGGCAGGTGGAAGTTAAACAATCAAAAAAAAAATAAAATTGATAATAAAGTTCATGTATAAGCAAGGTATAAAGTTCCTTGATTTTATTTTAATTCCGGATTCATATAAAAAGGTCAATTATAAGATCCATCATTTAAGCACTTGTAAAATGCTCAGTTTAAGACAATATTCCAGTGAGTTTCTGAAGTAGTTGGAACTTCACACCTTGCTTTCCAAAAATTAAATTGATAAATTATGATCCGTTTCACCATACACACAGATTGGTCACAATATTCCAAAAGTAAATTAAAAAGTCAATAAATTAATTTTAAAATAGGAATGAGTCAGCCTGGTAAGAGAGGTGGTGATGATTAGGCTCTTTAAAAATAGTTTCAAAAGATGTCCACCCAAAAGGATACAGGAAAAATTTGATAAATCACATACCACGTGTACAGCCTGTTCAAGACCAGACAAGAACAAAGAAGCTGGCAGCAGGGGGGGGGGGGGGGGGGGGGGGAAGGAAGGAGGAGAAGGAAAAACTCAGCAGGTCAGGCAGCATCAGTGGAGACAAACAGAGTTAATGTTTCTGATTGATAACTTTGCAGAAGAGAAATGGAAACTTTGAAGTTTCTAAGCTTATGGAAAAGGGGAGAAAGGCAGTAAGAATTAAGGGGAAAATCTGTGATAGGGTTGAGATAGATAGATTCTTGATCAGTCAGGAATCAAGGGTTATGGGAAAAGAGCAGGAAAATGAATATGATGAATGTCACAGCAGGCTTGAGGGGCCAAACAGCCTATTTCTGTTCATATGGGCTCATGGGTTGAAAGCCAGGGTAGATTATAAAATATCTTATTGTACAACAGTTAAAAAAGAAACTGGTGACAGATATAGTGAAGAAACAAAGACTGTGTCCAAATGAGGGGTGGATAGCTAAATAAAAAACTAACCTTCATGTTGCATTCAGGTAAAGACTAACTCATCACAACACGGAGAAATAAAACATGTAGAACAAAATGGGAGACAGAAGTTATGATCAAACATTGCTGGATACTATGTTGGCTACGGAGTGCTGAGGCAAAACAGAACAACTTCATCAAGTTTCACTGGAGCAGGCCACTGTCAAAAGTCACACTGGGAGCTAATGTGAAGAAATTATAATGACAAATAACTGGAAGCTTGGGGTCATGTTTACAAACTCAAGGCATGTGCTGCAAAGTGGTGATCAAACTTATATTTTAGGTTACTGCTTTACAGAGCATCTCTGCTGTATCTGCAAGCATGATCCTGAACTTCCAAATGCTTGTCATTTTAAATTTTCTTGCCTTTCTTTGTTTTGATGAATTGGTCTTTGTCTTTTCTCTTTATTTATCCCTTCCCGCTACATTGGCACTTTTTACTTTGCAATTCATGCTTCACTGAACACAACCTTTGTTCACTATATCCATCACCAATCTGTTTGGCTGTTGCATCAGAAAATCTTCTGTTATTTACACTCACATGGCCTCCACTCTGCCAAAAGAAGTTTTCCTTGTTTCTTTTCTCCCCTGCTCCTATACTCCTCTGGTTTAAAAACTCTTACATTTCTATTTCTCATCACTTCTGATGAAAGCTCATTGGCCAGAAATGCTAACTCTCTTTCTCTCCACACAGAGAACACCTTTGGGGCATAAACATTAGACAACCCCATCCCCTGTGGTTAAGCACTTCAATTCCTCCTCCCATTCCGCCAAGGACGTGCAAGTCCTGGGCCTCTTCCACCACCAAGTCCAAGTCACCCGACGCCTGGTGAAGAACCCCTCATCTTCCCCCTTGGGACCCTCCAACGACAGCATTGACTTTGACTTCACAAATTTCCTCATCTCCCCTTCCACCACCTCATCCCAGATCCAACCCTCCAACTTGGCATCATCCTCTTGAGCTGTCCTATCATCCATCTTCCTTCCCACCTATCCACTCCATCCCCCCCATCAACCTATAAGCCCCATCTCCATCTACCTATCACCTTGTCAACTACCTCACCTCCATATTTCTCTCTCAGCACCCTGCAACCCCCAGCCCAGATGATTGATTTCTATCCAAAACAAGGATTCTCCTGCTCCTCGGATGCTGCCTGACCTGCTGAGCTTTTCCAGCATCACACTTTTTGATCCGTCTCCACAGATGCTGCCTAACGTGCTGAATTCTTCTGACATTTTTTATTCCTATTTCAGATTTACAGGACCTGAAGAAGTATTTTGCTTTTATAATACTATGCATACATCATTTCTCTTTCTACTACTAAGTGAGCAACTCTGAGGAAGTGACTCACCTTTTCTTTTCCAAACAAGCAAAACCAGAATATGCTGCATAACCCAACTGGAACTGAAACGTACCTGGGGCAAGGATGTTATGAATGACAGCTAAGCCTGGAAACCTTGCATGTAGCAGTTAAGTACTTAGCAAGCTGCATGACAGGACAATCTGGTTCCAGAACAAATAATCAGTAATGCAACTAGCCACAGGTTTGCACTTATGCTCGGTCAGTCAGAAGAGCTAGTACACAGGAGTTTTCGAAATACCATTGTGGTTGGTCAGGGTGAAAAACAAAACCCTCAGTGAAAGTATGAGACAATTTGAAGGTATAATGCTTCTTCTACTCTGTCCTAAATCCCTATTTCAGGAGCAGCACCCAATTAATAGAGGACTTGACACATTGCACTGCTTGGTGCTTTGATATTCAAACTTTTCAGCAACTCTCCACCATGAGGGTCTGAAAGACACTGACGTCCTGTGGTCACAGGACTCACAGCCTCTAACAACGAATACGGATACTGACTTATTTTAAAAAAGGAGGTCTGTCAAACACTGGTGTAATCTGAAAAGCTAAGATTGGCCACAGTGATGGTCTCATATTGCAGCAGCACAGCATGGTCACAGTTCACAAGTGATCATGAGGAAGAGATCTGATGTCAAAATATCCCAGTCCATCGCTAATAACAGCAATTACTTCCTTTTTATAGGAGCCCTGAACTCCTTTTGTTGGAACCTGAAAATAAACTGGTAGACTTGATACGTATCTAGGATTCTGAAAATAGTCCATAGCCACCACCCACAGGAAGGAAAAATATATTTCAGAAAGGTCAATGAAAAGTTAAATATTTCACATTATTTAAAATAATTTCCACAATTTAAATAGATCAATCATTTGAGAGAAGGCCAACAGTTCTATAAGATCATCCCACACAACTGTTTCAGGATTGGAAACTGCAGGTACAGATGTCCTAACACAAATGTCCCGTGTTAGCACTTTGTCAACTGTTTTAAGTGAAATAAATGTCTGTTAAAAAAATTATAAGTTGTCCCCAGTAAAAGAAAGCAGAAACTAGCTTGCTTAAATTACTGTGAACTCAAGAGTTTGGATTGAGTTACAATATCCCAGGACACAGACAGTATTGAGGGATTGTCAGCAGCCTGGATGTATACAATTAGAAGAACTCATTCTGACAATAGAATACTTTTCATCCTCTGAAGATGCAAAGAATGTTTGTGTTTAAATCAACTGACCAGAATAAGAATTCAGCAAAGAACTGAAGGAATTTTATTCTTAAAATGAAAAGAGAATGATGCGACATTACAACGCAATATGATGTGGAGGTGCTGACAGGAGCAGCACTCTAAAAGCTTGTACTTCCAAATAAACCTGCTCGACACGTAGCGTGTGTTTTTTTTAAAGACTTTGTTCACAAGAACTGCTTTAATTGGATTTTCCTTTTGATTATGGGGGAGGTACACTCAAAAGATTGAAAGCCATTTGAGGTCCAACTGTGCTATCCAATGACTTTTGCAATTCAGATTCAGAAAGACTCCCACTTCCTTCCCTCATCATAGCTGGGCAAAACTCAACAGGTCAGATTACCCAATCAGAAATAATCGATTCATTCAATCACTACAGTGCGGAAAGAGGCCATTCAGCCCATTATGTCCACACTAACCCTCTGAAGAGCATTTCACCCAGACCTAGCCCCCTACCCTAATCTATAACCCAGCATTTAGCATGACTAACCCACCTAGCTTGTATATCTGTGGACATATTCAGGCAATTGAGCATGGCCAATCCATCTATCCTGCACATCTTGGACGATGGAAGGAAACCGAAGCACCCGGAGGAAACCCATGCAGAGTCCCTAGTGCTATGAGGCAGTAGTGCTATCTGAATCACCATGCTGCCTAATAGGTAGTCAGAACTCAGGGTACTGCATAAGTGAAAGTGGGGAGGTGTAACATTAATATTTCACCATTTTATAGTGCTGTAGAGTTTGTTTTTTAGATGCTTCCTCTCTAGGGTGAAAAGCACATAACGTTACCTCAAAAGGAGAAAGGAACAATATACTGGCAAGAGTCGGATAAAGTAGGGTAGGAGGACAGGTGTCATGCACAAACATCAGCTTCGAACAGGTGGACTCAATGGCCTGCTTCTTTGCTGCAATTACCACACAGTTCATCAGCTGTAGAACTCCTCACTTTTTTAGTCGTGTCCCAGCAAGTAGCTTCTTTTTTGCATGGAAAAGAAAGCGAAAACAGGAAAATGGTACTTCTTTCGGGGGGGGGGGGGGGAGAAAGAGGAGAATTGCAAGAATGCAGGGCTTCATCGGTCTCAGCATTTTGACAATAGTTTTTTAAAGCCCAAAAGCTTTTTTAAAAAAATTATGTAAAATGTAAAAGAACAAACAGCAGATTGGTGACATGACCAATGGCATCTCAGGCAAGGTCATCACCCAATACTGTTTGCACCTTCACCGAACAGCCCACAAGATCCTAAGTGTAGAAGCCAAACCAGCCAGAGAATATGGTGAACTCTCACCATTCCTTGGTTTAACATCCAGTTGTCTAACGTTGTTCTGTTTGTGTGCTCATTCAATGTATTCTCCGTCTATTTCAGAGAAATCATCATATAATTAAAAACTTAAAATCTGTAGTCAACTCACCTGTGTTTCAAAGGACTTTTTTTTAAACCTTTCATGGGGTGAGAAGGTCATTAGCAAGGCCAGCATTTGTTGTCTACCTCAAAATTACCTCGGTTAAGATGGTGGTGAATCATGCTCTTCATAAAAGTAGTCACCTCTGCATTATGTAGTTTAGAAAGAGACAGACCTGTTTGAGTTAACAGATCTCTGTAATAAGGATAATGCAATTCACTGCAGTTTCTGGATAATTGAGGGAAAATAATAGAAGTTGCTACACCTGCTTGCTAAACAATAAACCCAAGGAAGAACTTGTGTGCCAGATTAAGAACAGTATTGATCTTGGCTGGGATTTTCTTAGCAGCTAGATAGTTTACCGACATTATCAAGGCTCACAATAACTGCTTTTCCAAAGTATCAAGGTCAGAATCTTCACTGAGATGGACCCTTTCAAAGAATGATTATCCTCAGGAGGGAACGCCCTTTTTATGGCCTGGTAGGACTACGTCAACTATTATTTATCTTCAGGAGATGATACGAAACAAAACCAAAAAATGCCTCAAATTTGCTCACAAGTTGAACTTTCTTCTGCATATATCCCAACTCTGACCAAGTCCATGTACATCCATCACCTCAGTACTCTATGATGCACTCTGGCTCCTAGATTAACAATGCCTCAAAATTTAAAAACAAAACATTGTCTTTGCATTCTAAATCTTTCCACAAACGTGTCCCTCTCTGCTAAATTTTGCTGCCCCTCCAAGCCCAGAACCTGTGCATTCTTCCAATCTTCGTCTCTTGTGTATTCCTCAATTTCTTTCACACTAGCATTGGTGCTAGGTTTCTGTGCCTCAACCTTGAAAATCTCTTTTCCTTTACGACACTTTTTAAAGCCTATCCTGAGATCTATGGGTCTTTCTCAAATTTTGGGCAATAATACTCCCAAGAAGCAGCTCAGGAGATTCTGCTACATTAAACGGTACTATATAAATGAATTATTTTTGCTTTCTACTATTAGAAGACCTCTGAAGTCGGAAGTGTTTTTTTTTCCAGACAACTTCCTTCACAACGTTGATTTGCAGGGTGTGAACAAGAATCACCAAAGAGAACTACTGAAGCACCTAAAAAGATTAAGTAATGTTAACGCTTACATCATTATTGTCATTAGCTCAGCTTCATCCACATCAGCTTTCTCCCCTTTCAGTGTTAGAACAAAGATTAAACATTCTACAAAATAATCTTTATGTCAAATTACATATTTTAAAAGATGAAGTATTCAGGACAAGGGCTATTCTTTGACCTCTTCTGTTCAGTAGTGATCCTATATCCCCATAGCCTTAATGGCAATTGAACAATAAACAGGGCTCAAATACATGCTACCTGTTTGAGTGCTGATTGGCTCCAATTCATTACCATAAAGAATTATGGAGCTTGGCAAAGGGTTCATTGTCTAAGTATTACTTAGAGAAAAAAGTACCATTGTCAAAGCATGTCATCTTGCACTCAATAGGATAATTTGCAAGAATATAAATACTAGAAAATTCTGTAATTGGGAGGGAGAGGGAAAAAAAAGGAAGAATGTTGATAAATTTGCACAAGTGTTTCCTCTGAGTCACTGACTGGTCAGACCTTTGCCCTGAAAAAATAACTAATTAATGACTATCACCTATATGGCCAGAGTCAACTTGCATGGTTTGAAATGTAAGCAAAAATTGGGTATTTAGCTGTTAATCATCACTAGCTGCTGCATTCTCCAATGGCAATGCCTCCATCAGTGAAGGAGAGCTGTTTTCCCCTTTATCAATATCTAGTGAATTACTTTGATGAGTGCAAGACGAAAATCTTAGACAAGTATGTCTTTGTCAGCAACATAAACTTCTGTGTTGGGATTTCTAAATTAAATGCAAAGCTTAATGAATCGTAATTAACAATTAAGAATTGAGATTTCAATCCGTAATAGGACCCATGACATGCCGTTAATTCTGCATTGGGTCCATTTGGCCCCAGACCGAGTCTCAAAATTTAAGGTGAGAGCATCTTCATTGTGTCCTAAGTGTAAAATAAGTATTGGTATTCATTGCTTATGGTCTTGCCACAGGCTCCATACATACTGGAGTGCTGTGGCAGGAGTTATAGAGGGGGCCTTGGGGACAGAGATTAAGATGGACCTCTATCTCTCTTCTCCTGGGCCTACCCAATATACCTTCCCTGGATGCTCATGGGAAAAAAAAAACTTTTTAATATTCTCACTTTTTGTGCAAGGAAAAATATTCTAAATGTGTTAGATTTCTGAAAACCCCCCAGGGCCGGCGGGTTGGCTTAGGCTCATCATGGAACATATTCTTCTGGACGTTTTTACGAATATGGTACACTGGAAGACTGAAAATCTTTATAGTCCAAAAAAGGCTGCCATATCCTATCTGGGTGTAGATTTATCTGCCATCTTAACCAGGGTTTGTGTGTAGCCATGGCTGTTAGATTTAGCGTAGTTTATGCACTTGAAGGAAGAATTTCAAATAAATGTATGAGCAATACTCAATGGTCTTGGAGGTCAGGAGCTAATGCTTTGTTGTGCTGAGCTGTTTAATTTATTCATTATTGCCTTTAACTGATTTTCTTATTGCATACGAGTATAGTTCTGTTTTGTTTGTGCTACTGTTTTCTTGTTATTATATACATATAGAGTAGTTTTTTGGTATTGTAATTTTCTGAAATTTTATAAAAATCTTTCAACAAAAATATCTATAAAAAATTAAGAATTGAATTTATCTTGCAGCATTACCAATTAATGTTTTCTGTAATTGCAACACTGGAGAGGGGGGAGGGACCGCAGCAACACAAAGTTTGCATTTATATTGTGCCTTTCACATTCTCAGGATGTTCGCAAAATCAATTTTTGACTTCACAAGCTCACCAAGTGGACGTGACACCACTGTTGCCAGCTAGAATGGAGATAGCAAGGGAGAACTTCCCTAATCAAACCAAGTGAATGGGATTTATTTCACATTTAAATTGCATTATATAATTATTCTCTACTCACCGCCTTTTTCTGGTACAATAACCTTGGTTCATTAAGGGACGTTGCTGTACATTTTGGTTCTAACTTCCATTATCATTTGATAGGGACTTTCTTTTCAAAAATAGACTGGTTATCATACTGTGCTGTTCATAAAGAATTATTGTCGTAAAATTGACTATTGCGAATTATGCCAAGTCACAGTCCATATTCACACTCTTCCTTCTATTCAATCAAGCATAACTGAACTACACTGTCTAGGCACTGAAGCCAGACTGAAATTCCACCACTTTGGCACCAGTATGATTCTCCATTACTACTCACCAGAAAAAAAAAACTTAGGAATATTTCAATACTTCCAAATATTCAATTTTCTTCTGTATTTTAAAAACTAAAATTGAAATATGTCTAAACCATTTCTGAAAAAAACAATGGATAATTTATTTTTAATTACAGAAATTCTTAAATGATTTTGATGATGTAAAACTTGCATTGTATTATACAACCAGAAAAACACAAATAGACCAATATCGAGAAAGATAGATTGGTCATGATATTAAACGGGCTGTGAGTAGAAAATACATTTGAAACACTCACCGCTCCAGTGTTCTGCTGTCGAGTATCCAAAGCCCCTGCCAGTCCTTCAATTGCCTGTGGTTCCTCATACTTCACGCTGGAAAAAAAATCCAATATTCGCAGTTAAGCCAAGTGACAGTTGCTTAACCAGGCCCCATAACCAGCCTTTGAATTTAAATTTGTTGCACCTTCTGAGTACAGGAATGAAGAGTTTGAAAGCAGCTCACAAATAGCAAATATCAACATTTTTACCTTCTATTCACATCTCTACTCTGTAGCCTCCACCTGCTCTACAAAATCTCTACAGTTCTCCAACTCTAACCTCATGTACTTCCGATTTTTGAATTGCCTCAGCATTGTTGTTTGCCTTTTACATTCTAATTTCACATTAAACAATGCAATTAAGAACATGCAAATCTACTGATGTACATTGGGAATCATCACAATCTAAGTACCGACAAATGCAGAAACACAGACTTCAGAACTCACTGCTAACTTCCTTGAGATGTATGAAGAATTTTCATATGACAGGTTGCTCTAAACATACCTAAACAAAATGGCACAGTGCACCAATTCCAGATTCTCGACCAAAAATCACTGCTGCTGCTGCTATCACTGGAACTTAGCCCAAATTTATAAAGGTTCTGAAATGAAGTGTTCAGCCAAATCCATTTCATCTCACCCCAGTCCAATTAAAAGAAACTGGCTTGGGTTTCTTGTTGAACTTTTCGAAAAAGTGGGGATCGGTGAATGGGCCGCTGTGAACAATGGCTTTAATGCTGAAGAAAAGTGCAACAATAATTGAACTAACAAGGAAAAACGGTATGAAAGGCTTCAGGAATTTTAAACACATCTCCACCAAGAGCCGAGGACGAGTTAACTACTTTGCAATGGATGAAGAATTTTCATATGATAGGTTCCAAACAAAAATAGAATGTCTGAAAATAGTCTCAAGCACACGAGGATTAAATTCAGAGATCTTGCTTTAAGTGATATTGCCAAATAGTTGCATAGCTACAACTGCTGTCACACATGCTTTCGTTATTTAGTATGGGCTCAAATTTTCAATGAATAACCCCCAGCATAGCACAGGATTTCACTTCAAGAGCTCCATTTTCCTTACATATATTTGATTCTGACAAACAGTAATTGCCGTCCACTCCCTTGATTTAGAATTTACACAGCATCAGCATTACCCCCTATAGAAGAGAAAAGAGAAACAAAATCTCCTCTCAAGTCACATTCAAATATTCCAGTCGTACAGAAGGAGGGAAACAGAAAAAGAAAAGCCTTCCATCATCAGGGAAATTGATGAAAAAGTGGAAAGATCCCAAGTATGCCATGTCCTACTGGTCGTGTACAGGTAGCAGAGCTCCACTCAAGCTCCAGTCCACATTTCCTCTACTCAAAGTGGAGTTGGTGTAATAACCTACCATGACAGTGACTCAACGGTTTTAACAACGTTTTTTGGGGGAAGGTTGGTTTGGTGGAAGGTAGATGAAGTTCTACATCTCTACTATTCTGTAAACATGGAAGTACTTCCTGGAGCAACACAGTGGCTCACTGGTGAGTACTGGTGCTTCATAGTGCCAGGGATCTGGGTTTGATTCCAGCTTTAGCTGACTGTTTGCATATTCGCCCCATGTCTGTGTGGGCTTCCGTTGGGTGCTCCAGCTTTTCCCCCCACAGTCCAAAGATGTACAATATAGGTGGACTAGCCATGGTAAAAATGAGGTTATGGGAAAAGGTTAGGGGACTGGTTCTGGGCAGGATGCTCTTCAGAGGGTCAGTGCAGACTGGCCTCTTTGTAGGGGTTCTATAATTCTGTGACATCAACCAAGTAACCAAACTCTAGCTTTAAGGTTCTCTCACCATAAGCTGGATTTGACTAGAAAAAATATAGTTTTTTTATATTAATTTCTTAATCATCTTACACACCTCAGATTCTTCAGTCTTCTGTAATTAAGACAGTGATGCCCTGGCCATGCACTCTCTTTGCAAATCAGTTCTTTTGCACTGTAATGGTTCAGTGATCAAAGTGATCAAAATGTTAAATGGAATCCAATGAGATAAGTACAGAGAAATGTGTTTCTTTGTTGAGGAAATCAAGAACAAGGCAACATCACCTTAAAATGAGAGAAAATCAAGCAGCAAAGGATAATGGAAATCTGGAATTCTCTATCTTAAATGACCACAGGGAACGACAGGAGCTTCCAAGTCAGAATTCGCCAGGTGTTTGTTGAAAGAATTGTAAGGGATATGGAGTTCATGTGGGCAAAGAGAGTTGTGGAGTCCATCAGCTATCGCTGAACTGAATGGTCCATACTAGTTACTATGTTCTTAATGCTGTACCAGAATTAGGAAGAACTGGTTACTCAGCATGTGCATCAATTTAGTTAAGACATAACCTCTCTACCACCCTCCACTTGCAAACAATTCGCATTTCAAAGAAAGCAAAGGCATGAGATTCTCTACTGTTTTCTTATCTGAGGTCTGCAATCTACAGTTAACGCTTAATTATCCACACACCTTACTTCACCTAGAATCAGGAGTATCTTATCGAAGCTTAAATAACAACTGGGTAATGTGGTCCATGCTCATCATCCACAAATACATCTTGTCTTGATCATAGAATCCTAAAAAGTATGGAAGCAGGCCTTTCGGCCCATCGAGTCCACACCGACCCTCCAAAGAACATCCCACCCAGACCAAATAATATCTTAAGAAGACAGCTTGACAAAACACTTGATACCATCCAAGAAATGCAGCCCAATCACCTTCAATATTCATGCCTGACTGCTGATACACTGCAAACCGCAGGTTTTTTTTGTATTCATTCACAACATTTAACTAGCCAGCATTTATTGCCCATTCTTAATTACTATTGAGAAGATGGTGGTGAGATGCCTTCTTGAAATCCTGCAGTCCCTTTGGTATAGAATTCTTACAGTGTGAAAGCAGGTCATTCAACCCAATAAGTCTACACTGACCTGAATAGCATTCCACCCCTTACCCAATCCCTACAACATTGGTTAGCTGTGGGGAATGCAATCTAGCCTGGTCACGACCCATCAATCAATCTACTCTACACATCTTTGGACTATGGGAGGAAACCCACACAGACAGAGGGAGAATTTGCGAACTCTGCACAGATGCGTCTCCAGACTGGAGTCAAATCTGGGTCCCTCGCACAGCAGTACTAATTACCAAACCATCGTATTGCCCATGATGGTGATTACATATTACACTGCTCTTGGTCAAATTCTTTTGACCAAAACAGATTCCTCAGTGGCTGCATTCAGTATGAAACTGCTTACTTCATTTCCACTGGATTAGATCAGTATTGTGCCACTGCCATATAAACCATACCAGCTGCTGCATTATTACAATCTGACTGGGAAGTAGCCTTCCCATTTGGCTAATGATAATAACATTTCATTTTTATAAATGGCGATGATTGTTCACAAGAAAACAAAGCATGCATGTTGGAAAAGGGTCAGAATCCCGCAACTGCAAACCTTTGAACCATCAAACGCCACACCTGGTAACTTATTCCACAACTCTCAGGTCTTTGAATTAGAAAACGTTTTGACCAACTATCATCTTATTCCTAACTTTTAAAATAAAGCCTAAATAAAGTATTTAGATCAATATCATCAATTTCTTTCAGCCTCGCTGTCACACAAGTTTAAAATGGAAAGTAAAATTATCATTTAAGTATGAAATTAAAAAAGGTCTGCATGCAGGGTTAAAGTTCACAGATCACTTTTCTGATGTTAGTGATTTAATGTTGGCAACGGATAGTCATTCTAATTGATTGACGTTTGCATTGGAATTTTTAATCTCTTATGTGATTGTTAGTTCCAATTTAGATTTGCTTTGGATCACTTGGAATTTTTCTTTATATAACAGGAGAAAAAATATTTACTCCTTACTTTCATTTGTGATATGCACATTCCTTCATTAAAAAGTAATACTGTAAACTGATCAGTTGCCACCTGTCATTGGCACTGGAGTCCAAACCACTGTCTGTAGCTCATGCCAAAGGCAAATGATCTTATATGTGCACCCTCTGCTTGAACTGCAACAATGATCCTGTACCAACTTGCAAAGGATATGACTAAGTTACACAGAGACTGATGGCTAAGATGGGTTGAATTGCAAAGTTGTAATCTATCCAACATTTTTCACAGTACAGAATTTCATGAGTCTCTTTTGAATGACTAGATCTGACCTCACTGATGCAGATAACACCTGCCTGTTTTTCAGACCTAGAGAGAAACCATGTTTGGTTAAGACCTAAAGTTATGTTCAAATGAACTTGTGGTGAAGGAGAGATATTGTGACCAAGAACAGGAGAAAAGGCAAAATAATTGAAGTAGTCTTCCACACAGTCAAGCAAACAGCATTATAAATTACTCGCTTTAATAGTTTGAGGCAAGATTCCAAATTTTAAAAAAATGGTCAGGTCACGTGGAGTCTGCTACATATACACATTCCGATAGTGGCCTAACCATTGTCCTATATAGCCACAACTTGACCTCCCAACTTCTATACTCAATGCACTTACCAATAAAGGCAAGCATACCTTCTTTACCATACTATCTACATGTGACTCCACTTTCAAGGAATCGTGAATCAGCACACCAAGCTGACTTTGTTTAGCAATATTCCCCAAGACCTTACGATTAAATGTATGAGGAGGGAATTCTAAGGGACAGGATTTACATTTATTTGGAAAGGCAAGGACTGATTAGGTTAGTCAACATGGCTTTGTGCGTGGGAAATCGTGTCTTATGAACTTAATTGAGTTTTTTTGAAAAAGTACCAAAGATGATTGATGAGGGCAGAGCATTGGACATTGTCTGTATGGGCTTCAGTAAGACATTCAACAAGGTTCTACATGATAGACAAGTTAGTAAGGTTAGATCACATGGAACACAGAGATAGCTCACCATTTGGGTACAAAATGGGCTTTAAGGTAGGAGACAGAGTGGTGGTGAAGGGTTGCCTTTCAGACCAGAGGCCTGTGACCAGCAGCGTGCCACAAAGATCAGTGCTGGGTCCACTGTTTCTCATCATTTATGTAAACGACTTGGATGTGAACATTGGAGGTATGGTTAGTAAGTTTGTATATGACACCAAAATTGGTGGTGTAGTGGACAATGGAACCTTGTTCAGATGGGCCAATGGGCCAAGGAGTTGAATTTAGATAAATGTGAGGTGCTGCATTTTGATAGGATGTATCAGGGCTGAACATATACACTTAATGGTAAGGTTCAAGGGAATGTGGCCAAACAAAGATCTTGTGGTATAGGCTAATAGTTCTTTGAAAGTCACAGATAGGCAGCGTGGTGAAGAAAGCGCTTGGCACACTTGCCTTTATTGGTCAGTGCACTAAGTATAAGAGTTAGGAGGTCATCTTGTGACTGCACAGGACATTAGTGTGGCCACTTTTGAAATACTGCATTAAATTCTGGTATCCCTGCTATAGGAAAGATGTTATGAAACTTGAAAAGGTTCAGAAAACATTTACAAGCATATTGCCAGGATTGGAGGGATTTGAGCTATAGGGAGAGGCTAACTAGGCTAGGGTTTTCCCACATATCCTGTTTAGTTCTGAAGCATCAAAGGCTGAGGGGTGACCTTATGGAAGTTTATAAAATCATGGACAGGGCAAATAGTCAAGGTCTTTTCCCCAGGATAGTGGAGACCAAAACTACAGGTCATAGGTTTAAGGTGAGAGGGGAAAGATTTAAAAGGGATCTAAAAGGTAACGTTTTCACGCAGAGGGTGGTGCGTATATGGAATGAGCTGCCAGAGGTGGTGGTAGAGGTTAGTACAATTATAAGATTTAAAAGGCATCCAAATAGATATATGAATAGGAAGGGGGATCTGGGCCAAATGTGGCAAATGGTACTCGACTAATTTATGATATCTGGTCAGCATGGACGAGTTGGATGACAGGATCTGTTTCCATGCTGTATATCTCTGACATTCGGATTAAAAAAAAACTGTTTTAGGGTTAAGATTCAATAGGAAATGTGACTCTCATCTGAAAATACTATGGTCAAGAACTGTAAATTTGAGACACGCTCAACAAATTAACTTGTTTCCAAGTACTTTAAAGCATTTGACGTTAAATCAATGGAATTTTGTTAGTAAGCATATTATCTTAACCATCATGGAATTTGCACAAGTTAACTGGCTACCATCACAAGAGTATAAAGTAGGACTGGTTTAAGTGTAGCCCAAAAGGAGGAAGAAAGTTGAGAGAAAATAAAATCCAGGTATTCATCTCTCTACTGTTGAGCATTTGTCAAGGAACTTAGCACCCCAGACCAATAAAAGACGATTGAGATTAGAATAGTTAGGTGGTTACTTTTGTATGGTGCAGATGGGAGGTTTTTTTTGCTGTAGATCTCCATTTCTCAATAAGGTGCAGTACTGTGCTTATGCCCTGCACGTTTTCACAAACTGCAAACACTATGGTGTCCAGATAATTGATTTGGAGAAACTGCTGAGGGAAAAATACAGCACACACCACGAATAACTCACTGCTCCTCTTCAAATATTACCATTTGATCTTTCATGTTTTCCAAAGAGAGCAAATAGGGTCTTGGTTTAACTTCTTATCCAAATGACGGTACCTCAAGACAATGCAGTGTTCGCTTTTATGGCACTTGAATCAGCTCAAATTACATGATTCAAGACAAAATCTCCACTTGGTAAAAGAGTTTGTATTTGAGAAATAACTTAAAATTTCACCTTAATCTAAAGTGAAATGAAGGTGGTTCTGAAAAAGGAATTTGTACATTGGACTTCACGGCTGAGAGGTCATTTAATTTAAGCAAATGTAGAAATTAAGGTTTTGAAAGGTATTCTTTTTAAGGTGACTGTGGAAGAAAGAAGTGGTAAAACTGCTCTCTGAAGGGATGTTGTGCCTACTTCTTATAAGAGTAAAGGAACTACATCTCCATCTGGGGAAATAAAGAGCTCTGGGACATGGTGGCTGACATGAAATGCGGAGAGTGTTTGGGGTGGGGTGTTGTATTTTGAGAGACATATTTGATCACATCTGCACCAGTCAAAAAGAATTATTCCTAAGTATTCTAATCCAATTATCCAGCATTTGGTCCATAGCCTTGTATGCCTTGGCATCGCAAGTGCACAGCTAAATACTTAAATGTTATGAGGGTTTCTGATTCTTAACATCCTTGTTGGCAGTGAGTTACAGATTCTCACTACCCTCTGGGTATTTCCCTTGCATCACCTCTTAACCTTCTATCCCTTACCTTAAATCTATGGCCCCAAGTCACCACTCCCTCCACATAGGTTAGACAAGAAAATTTTCCCTAACTATGCCCCTCATAATTTTACACATTTCAGTCATGTCCCCTCTCAAATCTCGTCTGCTCTAAGGAAAACTACCCCAGTCGGTCTAATCTCTCTTCATAACAAACTTTCCAGCCCAGACAATATCATGGTAAATCTATTCTGCACTCTCTCCAGTGCTATCACATGACTCCTATAATGTGGGTTCCAGAACTGCAGACAGTAATCTAGTTGTGACCAAACCAATTTTTTAATATAGTTCCATAATACACCACTGCTCTTAAACTCTATGCCTTCACCAAAGACAAGTATATCATTTGCCTCCTTAGCCACTTTATCCACCAGTACTGATCCTGAAGAGACCAGTCTACATGCACACCAAGGTCTCTCTAATCCTCAGTGCTTCCCAGGGTCCTACTGTTTATGTATTCTCTTGCCTTATTTGTCCTGCCCAAGTACATCAACTCACATCTATCCAGATTGGATTTTATTTGCCACTGATCAGCCCATCTCGCCAGCTGGTCTACATCGTGTAGTCTAAGACCATCCTCCTCACTACTTAACACCCACCAATTTTTATGTCATTCATTGACTTGCTGATCAACCCTCGTATACTCAATTGCAAATCATTTACATAACCATAGACACCAATGGCCTCAGCAGTGATCACTGCAAAACCAATGGACATAGTCACTCCGTCAGAAAAACAACCCTCAACATCACCCTCTACTTTTTGCCACTCAGCCTACTGTGTATTCAATTTGCAAAATTTCCTTGGGTACCATGGGCTCTCAGTTTTACCACTGTGGTCCTTAAGGGACACTACTCTTTCCCTCAGTTATCCTTTTAGCTGTAGCTGTAAAACACCATAAGACTTTCCCTTCATTGCCACAGTTAATGTTGGAGAAGTTGAAATTCCCTATCACGACCTGACCACTTTCACACTTCCTTGAATAACTGCTCTCCTATTTCTCTCAGTCTGTTAGGGGGCTTTAGTATACTCCAAGCAATGTGGATTCATATTTCCGCTTTCAATATCCATACAGCACATTTTATGTTAACATTTCAGCGTCAATTTCCATAACTGATGGCAAGTTACAAAACAGACCAATACATAAACCAGATGGATTCGTACTCACTTCTTGCGCTGGTCAGCCAATGAGTTGCTTCTGGTCTGTGCAAACATGTCGAACTCTTCTTCGTCGGTTTTTGGATGGTTGTTGTCCTCCAAAGACTTCAGTGTTCCACTCACACTTTCTCCCGCAATACCTAAAAACACACAAATCCCCAACTAATGGCACACTTATCACACACGTAATTTCAAAAGCCTGATTACATGTCAGCACTTGGGAAACTGCATCAAGTGATCAGCTTTAAAAGGGAAACTTGACGCTGGTTTAGGGTTTGAAAGTATCATAACTGTCTTTTAACCTATCAATGTTAGTTTAGAGAAAGATTTGAATTAATTGCAGAGGTGTTATATCACAAAGAGGGGCTGTGGGGCCCAACTGGTCTGTGCCACCATTTGTGCTCCACACAAAAACCACCTCCTATTGCTCTGTATCTCACTTGATCAACCCAATAACTACAAGCCATTCAGTTTAATTTTAGTTTTTAAGTGAAGTTAACTGTCATAAACAAACTTTGATTAATTAGAGAAAACCAGTAGTTAAAGGTGAATCATGTTTAGCTCACTCAATTGAGAGATCTTTGATAAGATTACAGGGATGCTTGATGCAATTGACGTATACAAGGATGTCCAAAAAATGATAAAGTACAAGCTTGAAGCACATGAAATAAAAAGGACATCAACAGCATGGATAGGAAGGTGGCTGTGTGACTGGAAAGTACAGACTTGAGAGATAAACTTTACCAGAATGGCTCCAGGGATGAGACACTTTGGTTACACTGAGACTGGAGAGAAGCTGAGTTTTTCCATTCAAGAAGATAGAAAAGAGAAAGTTAAGGAGATTTGATACAGATACTCAACGTCGTGGTGAATGGAGTGTAGATGGAGAGAAATTGTTCTAATTGACAAAGGGGTTGAGAACAAGAGGGGACAGATTTAAAATGGCAGTAAAAGAACCAACAGCAAGACAAGGCAAAAGATCTGGAATGAACTGCTTCAGTGTGGAGACAGATACAATTGGTGCTTTCAAAAAAGAGGATTGGAAAAGCAACTGAAGAGAAATTATTTGCAGGGTTAAAGGGGAAAGGACAGGGAAATGAGATTAGCTGATTTGCTCTTAACATGTAGTATAGCATTCGACATAAGAACACACAATTCTGGATTAGCGGTGCTGGAAAAACACAGCAGTTCAGACAGCATCCGAGGAGCAGTAAAATCGACGTTTTGGGCAAAAACCCTTCATCAGCAATACAGGCAGAGTGCCTGAAGGGTGGAGAGATAAATGAGAGGAGGGTGGGGGTGGGGAGAAAGTAGCATAGAGTACAATAGGTGAGTGGGGGAGGAGATGAAGGTGATCGGTCAGGGAGGAGGATGGAGTGGATAGGTGGAAAAGAAGATAGGCAGGTAGGACAAGTCATGAGGACAGTGCTGAGCTGGAAGTTTGGAACTGGGGTGAGGTGGGGGAAGGGGAAATGAGGAAACTGTTGAAGTCCACATTGCTGCCCTGGGGTTGAAGTGTTCCAAGGCAGAAGATGAGGCGTTCTTCCTCCAGGTGTCGGGTGGTGAGGGAGTGGCGGTTGAGGAGGCCCAGGACCTCCATGTCCTTGGCAGAGTGGGAGGGGGAGCTGAAATGTTGGGCCACAGGGTGGTGTGGTTGATTGGTGCGGGTGTCCTAGAGATGTTCCCTAAAGCGGTCTGCTAGGAGGTGTCCAGTCTCCCCACTGGAGAAGACTGCATCGGTAGCAACGGATACAATAAATGATATTGGTGGATGTCCAGGTAAAACTTTGAATGTGGAAGGCTCCTGTGGGCCTTGGATGGAGGTGAGGGAGGTTGTTGTGGTTCTGTTTGCCGAGATGAGAATTTGTCTTGCAAACGTTTCGTCCCCTGTCTAGGTGACATCCTCAGTGCTTCCCTCCCTACCTCCTGCAAAAATGCCATCCTGTATTCCCAATTCCTTCGCTTCCGCCGTATCTGATCGCAGGAGGACCAGTTCCACCACAGAACACACCAGATGGCCTCCTTCTTTAGAGATTGCAATTTCCCTTTCCACGTGGTTAAAGATGCCCTCCAACAGATCTCGTCCACATCCCGCACCTCTGCCCTCAGATCCCATCTCTCCAACCGTAACAAGGAAAGAACGGCCCTGGCGCTCACTTTCCACCCTACCAACCTTTGCATAAACCAAATCATCCGCCGACATTTCCGCCACCTCCAAACGGACCCCACCACTAGGGATATATTTCCCTCCCCACTCCTTTCCGCCTTCCGCAAAGACCGTTCCCTCCGTGACTACCTGGTCGGGTCCACGCACCCCCCCCCCCACCCTTACGACTCACCCTCCCGTCTGGCACCTTCCCCGGCAAAACCTGCACCCACACCTCCTCCATCACCGCCTTCCAAGGCCCTAAAGGAGCCTTCCACATCCAAAGTTTTACCTGCACATCCACCAATATCATTTATTGTATCCGTTGCTCCCGATGCGGTCTCCTCCACACTGGGGAGAGTGGACGCCTCCTAGCAGAGCGCTTTAGGGAACATCTCTGGGACACCCGCACCAATCAACTACACCGCCCTGTGGCCCCACATTTTAACTCCCCATCCCACTCTGCCGAGGACATGCAGGTCCTGGGCCTCCCTCACCACCAGACGCCTGGAGGAAGAACGCCTCATCTTCCGCCTCGGAACACTTCAACCCCAGGGCATCAATATGGACTTCAACAGTTTCCTCATTTCCCCTTCACCACCTCACCCCAGTTCCAAACTTCCAGCTCACCATTGTCCCCATGACTTGTCCTACCTGTCTATCTTCTTTTCCACCTATCTACTCCACCCTCCTCCCTGACCTATCACCTCCATCCCCACCCCTTCTCACCTGTTGTACTCTATGCTACTTTCTCCCCACCCCCACCCTCCTCTCATTTATCTCTCCACCCTTCAGGCACTCTGCCTGTATTGCTGATGAAGGGCTTTTGCCCAAAACGTCGATTTTACTGCCCCTCAGATGCTGTCTGAACTGCACCGCTTTTCCAGCATTACTAATCCAGAATCTGGTTTCCAGCATCTGCAGTCATTGTTTTTACCGGTAAGAACACACAAATAAAGTAAACTGGAGCAAGAGGATAACATGTCCCTTGACCATGCTACATCATTCAGTATGATCATGAATCACTTTCAGTCTCAACTCCATTTTCCCACTGGCTCCCAAAATCTCCACTTCCCTGAGAGACACAACATAGGTCTACCTTAGCCTAAAACAGACTCAATATTGGAGCTACACATTGGGTGAAGGAATTCCAAAGATTCAGAAGCCTTTGAAGACCTTTTTCCTCATCTCAGTCCTGAATGATCAGCCCCTTATCCAAAGTTAGTGGCCTCCTGTATTACATCACACATACCCAGTGAAATAAAATCATAAAACGCATCAGAATCTGATCGGCCTTTTTAGAATCTGAGTGGTCACCAAATGAACTCCAAAGCCTCCAACAACGGATTAATAAAGTTTAGAAACATTCAGTACTGCAGTAAAGTACCTTGTACCCTTTTCACCCTTGTACATTTATCTAGCCTCATGTATTATGCAATTGATCTGAACCATTTCTTGCAATATCAAATTTGACATTTTAAATCAGTGTAAAGGTTTTTTCCCTGTCATCCTTACTGTTATAAAATGTATGGGCCCCAGCTTTCCTGGACAATGGAAATATGTTATTCACGAACTCAACATTAAGATTGCAATTCCCAACAATTTTTCAAAATTTTTTCCCATTCACCTGCAATAATCAATGAAATTCCATTTGCCTTTCTCAGAAGTTATGCCATTAACCAGAAATTGAGCTGGACCAAGCTACATAAAATTGCAGTTCAGAAGCTAGGAGTATTGCAGCAAGTAACTCACCCCCCAACTCCCCAAATCCTGTACAGCATCTACAAGGCACAAGTCAGTAGAGTGATAGAATACTCCCCAAATGCCTGGGGAAATGCAGCTCCAACAATACAAGGTGGTTGACACTATCCGGAACAAAGCAACTCATTTTACTTCGGTCACAGCCACAAATGCTCGCTCCCTCCACCATTTATACTCAGCAGCAGCTGGGCATACCACCTACAAGATGCATTGCAGAAATTCACCAAGGCTCCTTACAAATAACCTTCCAAACCTGTGACCACTATCATCAAGAAAAAAAAAGGTCAGCAGATACATGGAAATACTACCACCTCAAGTTTCTTGCAAGCCACTCACCACTAAAATATATAGTGTTCTTATGGTGTTGCTGAATAAAAACCATGGAACAACTCCCCAACAGTCGATTGAATGAAAATGGAGTGCAACAGTTCAAGAGGGTAGCTCATCACCACCTTCTCAAGAGGAACTACGGATGGACACTAAATTTTGGCCCTGTCAGCAACACCCACATCCATTAATAAATATTTTTAAAAACATTACAGCGCAAGTTAACTCAAATGATTGCTTGAAATGGTATAGGAAAGATTGGTTAGGTCATGCATGTATAATTTAAAAGAATTGAGAGGTGATTTGTTTTTGAAACAAGATCCTTGAGAAAGTGGATACTGAAAGGATGCTTGCTCATGTGGGAAAAACTAGAATATGGGAGTGTCGAAAAATAAGGAGTCTCCCATTTAGCATGAGACACAGAAATTTCTCAGGAGGGCAGTTGATCTGTGGAATTCTCTAGAATACAGTGAAGGCTGGGTCATTGAATATTTTTCAGTCCAAGTTCAACAGATTCTGGATTGAAAAAAAAAGTCAAAGTCTATCAAGGACATGCAGGAAAGTAGAGTTAAAGCCATAATCGGATTAGCTATGAAAAGCCAAATGGCATACTCCTGCTTTTATTTCTTATGTTTATACTTCTTGGAAGTCACCAACTTCGTTCCACAGCTGCCTTATAGCTCAGTAAGTGATCACTGCAGTGGACTGAACCAAAGATACTAGGAAGGTCAAGCTTCAAAGTCTGTTTTTGACCTCAGTTAGTAGGAGTACAGCGGAGGTGGCTACATTCAATATCCTGGTGCTGAGAAGGGAGATGTGTGGCTGGTTTGAATCTCCCAGTTTGCTATTTTCTTTCCTGACCTTCAGCATACTCTGTACCTACAAGTCCAAACCTTTCAGCCCCTTTTGACACCCATCTTTCTTTAAGAATAAAGTATATTAATACATATACATTTCATACAATCTTCAACCGATGTTGAATTTATTCAGCATATAATTAGTTTCAACCTCAAATAACCAAAGATGAAACACTATCAACTAAAACAGATTTCACATTCTGCATGGGAAGACGATTGACTATAGACTAACTAGTCAGAACCGTATTTTGACATACCAAACAGGTGAATCTTATTGGAACCAGTCGTAATAAGACAGAACCAGACTTAGCTGTGATCGCTCCTCGAAATACTGCCCTGGCTCAAAGAGAAAACTATCATCTAGATGCTGTATCAAGGAGTAATGCTACCCATGAAACAAATGCAGAGGGGAAAACCGTATTTTCACCCATTCTGTGTTAATAATGAAAAGAAACCAATACTTACTGAGCCCTGCTAACTGTGTTGAAAGATTAGAGGCAGTAACTGGAGGAGTGACAACAGCTGGAGAGCTTGGTGTAAGATTGATTAAATTATCTGTGTTCTCTGAACCACTGGACACCTTTAGAAAGTGACGGAGAAGAGAAATAAAGCAACAATTTATTACAACACTGACTGCTTAATGTAAAATTAACTCAAGAGGGCATACACTGACAAATTAATTCTTAAAAAGTATGTGATGATATTATGGCTTGAAGTTTAATTTTGGCATTTTTTTTGAAGGGGTTTTAGGACAGAGGTGACAAGCTGACAAAGCCAATAAAGTAAACAGCTGTAAGGCCTTAGGGGTTTAAAGTTAGAACAATAGGAACAGCATGATGGGTGGAGTCAGACTCCCACAGAACTGGGGTTTTAGTTTAGCTTTCAGTAGTTATTGGGGTTTGAAGTTGGCTGCAGAAGCAGTTACATCGCTCAGCCACTCCAAAAAGCAAACTGGAATTCTCACTTTACTAGGATGTTCTCCCTCTGCTGCTAGAATTGCATGTCAGACGATCTATACTACTGAATTTGCCTTTGCCAAGGGTATGTTTATGGAACTTTACTATATTGTTACTACATATCTATTGCTGGTTAAATAAACAATAATTTTGTTAAGTTTTTCAATCCAGTTAAAGTTATACCAATGCTTCTTTCTTTTGCTTGTTTCTTAACTAAAGGTTAGAATAAAGTGTGCTTTGCTGAAAGCTGAGGAGTGTGGCCAATCAAATTATATCTGGAACACAGCACCTTACACTTGCCTTTAAATAAGATAAAAGTTGGTGTTTAGATATCTCCTTGACATATTTGAAGGGGGTTTGGTCTGGTCTATAACAAATTGAGGGCTTGTCCAGGATCAAAATCTCTGTAATTCTAGATTGAATTTAGGACTGTTAGACTCAAGGATAGTGAGTGGTGAGCTTTAGTGGGTTTTTGTCCAGATGTTGTATTTGGTTGGTTTAAACGGGACAATGGCCTCATCTAACAATGGCTCTTTCAGTTGCTAAGACTTTGCCTGAGGGTGCAAATAGTCACTTCGGGTGTTTACAGAAAGTGAGCAAGGCAAAGCTTTTTGGAATTGGCAAGTAAGCAGAGGTTGTAGATGTCTGTGTGAGAGAGGAAAGGGGAGATAATTGCTGCAATAGCTTAACATATACATTTGCCTGGAATGCATTCAGAATGGCTAAAATTCAATTGCAAATGAAGCACCTTGAATTAATGACATGGCAAGGGAAAAAAGGAAAAGAGTTCCCCTGACAGAACATAAGGAAATGAAACAGTTTGAATTATGATTAAGAGCAGGGAAAAGGGCAAGGAAAGGATGGCCCTAGCAGAAGACAGGGGGAAAAAAAATAGAAGGGGGGGAAAAAAGTGTTTGAACTTAACTTAGTAATGAAAGAGGAAAGTGGACTTAAAATGGCAGAGACAAAGGTAGAAAAGTAAGTGTAATAATAGGAATAGTGCTGAAGAACAAACCCATACTAGCCAAAAGCCTGGTGGGATCTGTTTAAATACAACCTAGAGTTACTAAAGTCTGATGAGCAGGATGTAGAAGATTTTTCCATTTAATTTGAGAAAATGGCTAAACAAACAAAATGACTAGTGACGATGTGGGTGTTGTTGATTAAAATAAACTTGGTAAGTAGGGCTAGGTGAGGTATTTGCATCACTTTCAGAGGTGGTAGCTGGGTAGTATGATGAGGTGGAAGTGAGGACTGCAGATGCTGGAGATCAGAGCTGAAAATGTGTTGCTGGAAAAGCAACATTCCTGAAGAAGGGCTTATGCCCGAAACCTCGATTCTGCTGTTCCTTGGATGCTGCCTGACCTGCTGCGCTTTTCCAGCAACACATTTTCAGTATGATGAGGTGAAAAAGCCATCTTAAGTGCATAGGAGCTAGTGCCAACAGACAACGTTTTCAGAATCTGAGGGGGGAAACTGGTCAGACGTATAAAGAGTTTGAAAGGATTAAAGTAATTTTGATAGGTGGATAAAAACATTGAAAATACATCAAATACATGATGCTCTTAGACTGACTATTTTGGAAAGAGTTCAAAAATTCGCTTCCTGAAGTAGTGAGAACTTGTGGAAGATCAGTGTGTTAAAACTCAAGATTAGCAATGGAAATGTTAGATGATTATGAGTTGGTTCATAAATCAAAGTTTGGTTTCTGACATCAATTTCAATCTGAGGGGGATAGAAATTGGGAAAGAGAAATCCTCAGGTGGTAAGGGAAAAGGTGATCTCATTGACTATATTAAAGATATTTTATCACAGGATAAAAAGCAAACTCATGAGGGGGAAAGAGACAAGAAATCTCAGGTGTTTTAACCACAATAAAGATTTTTGTATCAAAAAGCATATAGAAGAGGAGTCTGAGCGTATTGCAATATGTTACTATCTTAAAAATGAAGTTTTGATGTGGAAATGGAGACCATCACATTTCAGGCAGATGCAAAATGTGCAGGAGTTCATCAAGTTGTATTACTGGTGGTTTATAGAAAGGAAGTGTTGCAGGTAACACATGAACTACCAGCAGAAGGTTATTTGAGTATATTGAAAACTCAAGCCAAAGTATAATAAAATATTTTTATTGGCCTGGACTGCATAAGGATGTAGTTAACTTTTACTGGACGTGTCATGTGTGTCAGATAATCGGAAAACCTCTGACAGTGATAAAACCAGGACCTTTAATACCTATTCCTGCATTTAAGGAATCTTTTACAAGAGTCTTAATTGCATCGGACCCCTATCTCAAACAAAAAGTGGGAATCAGTATTTGGTGACTATAATGGACGTGCCTACTAGATTGCTGGAGGCCATTCCATTACACAATATCACAGCTAAAAGGATTGTAAAAGAGTTACTCAATTTTTGTTTAACCACATGTGGACTATCCATAGAAATACAGTTAGATCAAGGGTCACATTTTACATCTAAGTTGTTCAAGGAAGTTATGGATAGCATCAGAATAAAACAATTCAAATCCACTATCTACCTTCTAGAATCACAGGGATTGTTACAATGGTGACATCAAACCTTAAAGACCACGGTGAGGGCCTAAAGCCAAGACTATCTGCAGGATTGGGATAACGGAATTCTATTTGTATGTTTTGCAATTAGGGATGCACTTAACGAGTCAACGAAATTCAGTCTGTTTGAATTAGCTTTGGGGCAGGTGGTGAGAGGACATTCCTCAAATTAAACAGGACAATGAGGAAATTGTCAAAACTGGGATAAAAATGAGTTACCTTCCAGAGGAAAATCAAAGACCTGAAAGAGTTGTTACAGGTGAGCTATGTGGGAATAAACTGTGAAGTACTAATCTAAAAATACAGAGAGTCATGGAGATGTACAACAAGGAAACAGACCCTTCGGTCCAACTTGTCCATGTCAACTAGTTACCCTAATCTAGTCCCATTTGCTAGCACTTGGCTGGTATCCCTTTAAACCCTTCCTATTCATATACCCTTCCAGATGCCTTTTAAATGATGTAATTGTACCAGCTTCCAACACATCCTCTGGCAATTCATTCCATGGATCACCCTTTGCATGAAAAATTTGCTCCTTATGTCCTGTTTAAATCTTTCCCCTCACACCCTAAACCTATGCCCTCTAGTTCTGGACTCCACCACCCCAGGGAAAATACCTTGTCCATCTACTACAGCCATGCCCCTCATGATCTTATAAAATTCTAAGGTCACCCCTCAGCCTTAGGGAAAACAGCCGCAGCCTATTCAGCCTCTCCCTATTAGCTCAAACCCTCTAATCCTGGCAACATCCTTGTAAATCCTTTCTGAACCCTTTCAAGTTTCACAACATCCTTCCAATCGGAGGGAGACCAGAATTGCACACAATATTCCAAATGAGACCTAATCAATGTCCCACACAGCTGCAACATGACCTGAAAACGTGTCGCTGGAAAAGCGCAGCAGGCCAGGCAGCATCCAAGGAACAGGAGAATCGACATTTCAGGCATCAGCCCTTGCCCGAAACGTCGATTCTCCTGTTCCTTGGATGCTGCCTGACCTGCTGCGCTTTTCCAGCGACACATTTTCGGCTCTGATCTCCAGCATCTGCAGTCCTCACTTTCTCCTGCAACATGACCTCCCAACTCCAGTGCTCAATACTCTGACCCATGAAGGAAAGCATACCAAATGCCTTCTTCACTATCCTCGCGACCTGCGACTCCACTTTCAAGGAACTGTGGACCTTCACTCCAAGGTCTCTTTGTTCAGTAACATGCGCCAGGAAATTACCATTAAGTGTATAAGCCGTGCCTTGATATGCCATGTTTGGAAGACTGCATTGAGAAGGGACAAGCAACATCGATGTCTAAGTTGACTTACTCAGAGGATACTAGAAGACACCTTTATCCAAAGCAACAAAGGAAGTTTTGGCTTTTGTGACACTGAATGGACTGTAGCAGTTTAAAATCTATCGTTTGGTATGAAGAATACACCAGCCACATTTCAAAGACTGACCAAAAAAGTAATTTCGGGATGAGCAATTGTGCGGTGTACATAGACGATCTGGTGATTTTTAGTCACATGTGGAAGGAACTTTTGGAGCATGAATCAGAATTGTTCACTCTACTTTGGAAGGCGGGCTTTGTGATAAACATGGCTAAGAGTTTGCATAAAATTTCAGTGGACAGAACAAAGTGTGAAGGCATTTGCCAACCTAAAAGCTGCATTAATCATGGCCCCATTGTGAGCCATACATAACTACACATAGTTATTCAAGATGGCTATTCCTGTGAATGATGTGGGTGTTGATGCTGTACTCTTGCAAAACGAGAGAACAGAAATATCTGTTGGGTATTTTCTTCAAAAGTTGAATATTCATCAACAAAAATATTCCACAGTTGAGGGGGAAACCTTGAGCTTGGTGTTGGCATTGCAACACTTCAACACTTACGTTGTCAGTAATATATCTGAGAAATTGTATATATTGATTATAACCCCTTAAAATTTTTGGAAAAATTTAAGGATAAAAATACCAGACTGCTTAAAAACAGATTAACCTAGCCATTCAATTTGAATATTATATAGGTGACAGAACGAAAGAATGTAATTATTGACCCATTGTGACAATTGTGGTGAAGGAAGACAAAAGATATTCAGTGACAGAAGAAACTGATTGAAATGGACCATAGGATTGAATGTATGCATGCTTCGAGTTTAAGTAAAGTATACGTACTGTAGTGTACTAACAGTGTAAGACAAAAGGTTTTTAAAAATGAGGATTTGTATATTGAAGGTTCAGTTTTTTTTTTAAAAGGGGAGAGATGTAATGATATGATGGCTATAAGAGGTGCATTTTGTCCTTTTTTTCATATAAGTGAAGGGAGTTTGAGATTGAGGTATCAAGCCGTCTACTCAAAGCCAATAAAGTAAACAGCTTGTGAGGCCTTCAGTAGTTTAAAAAAAAGTTATAACAATAGAAGCAGCATGAATGGGTGGAGTCAGACTCCCACAGAACTAGGCTTTCAGTAGTTGTTGGGGTTTGAAGTTAGCTGTAGAAGCTGTTACACCTCACCTGGTGACAGCAAAAAGAGCTCTCTTTTTCTCTCTCCCACAATTTTCTCACTCTGCTGCCAGAATTGCATGTGAAACAATTTATTTTACTGAATTTGCTTTCGCCAAGGTGGTGTTTATGGGATGTTACTATATTGGAACAGTTGCAGTTTAGAAGTTAAACAATCTCTTACTTTGTAAAGATTACCACTACAATCAAAGTTATACAATTCTTCGTTCCTTTGATTTTATTTTAAATTTGATGCATGAATAAGGTGAGCTCTGCTTAAAGCTGAGTAGCGTGGCCAATTGCATTTCACCTGGAGCACAGCATCTTACTCTCACCTTTAAATAAGATAAAAATTAGGGTCTGGACTATCTCCTTGATTCATATGAAGTGTGTTTGGTCTAGTCCATAACAGGCAACTGTGCTTCACACTTCAAGCAACACATACAAAATGTCATCTATCTTTAATCTGAGATATTTACCATGTGTCTGTAGCAACTCAAACTAGATAAGGTGGCTTTACTCCAAGGAGTTGAATTGTACTCACCCGATTAGTGGTATTCTGTCCAGTTCTGAACCTTTCAAACCTGAATAAAAATGTGCAAAACAATGACGTAGATATACATTGGGGACCACTAGACAAAAATACTAAATGTCTGACTGACTATCAGTTTATGATTCTATGAGGGAGCAGAGAATTTTCAGTCTTTACAACTTTACAACTTTGAGCCAGAATGCAGTCAGATTCCATAAGCACCATTAGTTCTCAACCAGTTTAAAATCTTTCAAAACTCTTCAACTTTTTACTGCACAACATCTTTGCAAACTAAAAGTTACATACTGGGCATGCTGGAGATTAAAAATTGAAATTGTAACTTGGCAACATGTTTAAACATAGTTTATGGGAATGGAGACTAAAATTAATTTTACATTTATTTCAATTCTAATCTCACCAATGAATTGGAAGACAATGTTCATTTAAGCTCCACAAAATGTCATAATCACTGCAACACAGTATGATGCTGTTTTTCAGAAATGACAGACTGAGGCCTGCCTACCCTGTCAGGTGAACATTCAGAAGTGTACAGGAAGGGTTTTTCTCATGTCCTAGTCATTAATAACGTATTCCAGATCCAACAATACTAAAACTGATTAAATGGCCATTATCACATTAGTGGAAGGGATGGTGCTGCCCATCAGTTGGTTGCCACATTCTTACGTGGCCAGTGACTATACTTTTAAAAACTGTGCTTTCAGACATCCCAAGGTTGTGAAAGTTGTTTTCATATATGCATGTTTATATGTAAATACATAATAAATATAAATATGCAAATAACTTCATGAAAAAAATCATTCAGCATTGCTGAGGAAGTGTACTAGATTACCTGTCATATCGGAGAAATATGTTATTAAGGTTGTCATTGACATGCAAGAGGTCCTCTGTCACTTGCTCATTAGTAACTCTTGAAATGAGCTCCAGGATCCTCTGCTGCATTGCTCGACATGTTCTGTTCAGCTCCTGTTGTGGAAAATGTGTAATAGGTAACTGCTAAAGAACTAAACAGTTATATTTTCTGCAGGCATGGCAGACAAAGATAAATTATTGCTGATCTGGACTCCTTGAAAATCTGGACTCCTTGTTCAAAGAGTACCAGCTACCTTCAGGCAAGCGGCTATTCTTCCTGCACAAGCCTACACAATATCAGCTGGCTAATTGGTACTCCTGGTCCAATTCTTGCCTATGATCATACATCAGTAACTATAGCTACCAGTGCCATTAATAAAAATCAATGTTAATGTTAGGGTATTCAGATCAAATGTTAATCTGTACCACTAACCGGGAACATGATTGAATTCTGGAACCTTCTAGTCCCGAAGGCTTATTAAACTTCTTGAGTTATTAAGGGATGTTCTCGATACTTTCCATTTGAACAGAACTCAACTGCTATCAGGGCTAGTATTTACATTTTTAACATCAACTGCCATTCTCCTCCTCCTCCTCCTCCTCCTCTTCCCCTCCTGTTCCACGATTCTTTTTATTACATAGTCCTAATTTGGAGGATTAGCAATAAAAGGGCACATCAAGTTAAGAACATAACGTTTTAATTATGAGCTGAAGACTAATCATATGGTCATCAAGTCCTGGGTGTGGAGCACTTATATCGAAAAGATGGCTTAAGAGATTTGTTGCATTAACTATCACAGATTAAAGATGCCAAGGGATAAGAACAAAATGAACCCAAGGGAAAGGGGTCCAGGTCAGAAGCTGAAGGTGAATATTTTGCAAGTTGACTGTGTATGTGGGGAACATAACATCAAAAGAGACAGCGGCAACAAAGAGGAAAGGGTCTAGGTTTTGGCAATAGAACCAATTGAGGGGAGTTAAAGTTTACCTTTTTTTTGAAACTAACTATGGGAGTGGCCAGATGGATCATGTTTTTCACCTAGGACCAGCACAATCCTGTTTTTGAAAAAATATGAAGCAAAGACAGGCAAATGGATTTGAGGTGTAGATTCAGCAAAAGATGCTCAGGTGATCGAAAAGCCTGCTTCTATTTTTATCTTAAAACATTGCTTCACCTGAAGAAGTTCAAGATCGGAGGAATCTTCTTGACCTGGGACCATCTCGGTCAGCATTTCAGACATCACCTTTACATTACCATTAACAACATCCAGTTCACTGCGCAGTTTCGCGACCTGCAAGACATACATTTAAAATACAGTTTCAAAGTCAGGGATAACCAAATGGATTTGACTGCAGCTGTATTATCCCAAGTGCTACCAGCAGGTGGCGACTGAATGACAAATCATTTGATAAGTTAGCCTGTCTTTATTAATGACTAACAGTAGAGCAAGTACTTGAGTCATGATATGACAGTTAAAATTGATTCCGTTCAATGGCAGCTTGCATTTCGAAATAGCAATGCTAATCAGTGGAAGCAGGCTGAAGGCACAGTCAGCCATGACAGAACCCCTTTCAATTACAGAATCATAGATTTGTGGGGGGCAGGAAGCTCATCTGGCCTATCCAACTTTTGTCTGTTCTTTCACAGCCATTTAATTGGTCTCACTCCTCCCGCTCCATCCCATATCTGTGCCATCCTTCCCCCTTCAAGGAACTTATCTAGTTCCCTTTTGCAATCTACCAAAGAATGTGGATGCTACACTTTTTAAGGAAGCATATTCCACATTCTGTGAATTCATTGTAAAATATTTAGCTCTCATATTTCTGCCGGTGAGAACAGCTTCTTTTCATCAAAATCCTTCATAATTTTGAACATTTCTATCAAGTCTTTCCTTAACTTGCTTTACTCTAAGAAATACTACCCAGATAATCTAGTTTCTTGACCCAAGGCTAGCTCTTTTAACTGTAATACAATTCTTAAGAATAGCCAGGAAATACTGTCTTGCAGCAGGTGGGGGGAGGGCAGGGCGAAAGAACGTTTCAACCCAATGGAATTTCCCTCCTGTGAATGTGGCTTTCCCTGAAAGGAAGGAAATGCAGATGAGAAATGCATGCTAAGCATAAGAACCTCAAAAGAAAAACCGCATAATGTGCTACGCATCAGTGAAACATGACTGCAGTTTTGGTACTGGATTTTCAGAGGCAGGAGTCGAACTGATTTTACCTGTTCAAGGGAAGGTGTGATTCCACCTTCTGTGGATACCACAGGAATGGGCTGCTCAGAGACCGGGAACATTGCTGGCTGCACTGGGGAAGAATTTTGAGAGACTGCTGGGTCAACCTCGGGAATAGTCTGAAAAATAAAACAAGAGTAAAATGAAGACTTGCGCACAGGAGGAGTCCAGAAGAGATGGTAGTGGGGCAGCAATGTCTCTGAGCTTGTAATCCAAAAGGTCCAGACTATTGCTGCAGGGGATGTGCATTCAAACCCCAATATAGCAGTTGCAGAACTGAAATTAATAAATAAATTCAATTTTATAAATCTGAAACAAAAGCTAGTCTCAGTTTCATTGTCACTATCAGCAACTGTTGTAAAATACCATCTGGATCATTAGTATTTGGGAAGGAAATCGTATCTTTATCTGCTCTGGCTTAAATGAGACTCCATAAGAATATAGAACACAAGGACTAGAAGCAGGAGTGGGTTATCAGACCCCTGAACTCTATTCTGCCATTTGACAAAATCATGGCCAATCTCCTCGCAGTCTCAACTTCATTTTCCTGCCTGCTTTTCGCAACCCTTAAACCAATTTTGAATTAGTCATGAGTTTATTTCCTCCTTAATGTCCCAGCATCCACCACACTCTGGGGTGGTGAATTCCACAGATCCTTTAAAAGGATAATTTCTCATCTGTTTTAAATCTGCTATCTCTTCTGCTCAAAGTAGGACCTCTTGTTCTGGATTGCTCCACATGAGGAAACATCCTTTTTACTCCTGTTTCTCCCCCTTCCCAATCTCCTTTAGCATCTTGTGCTTCAATTAGGTTCCTCTCATTCTTCTCAACTCTGAAGAGTATAAACCTCAACTGCTTAATCTTTCTTTGGAAGACAATCCTTTCATTTCTGGAATCAATCTAATGAACTTCCTTTGAAATGTATCCAACACATCCCTCAAGTGTTCTAAAATTGTATGCAATACTCCAGACGCAGTCTCCCTGACACTTTGTACAGTTGCAACGCTAAATTTCCTCTTACTTTTTTTTTACTCTATTCTTTCAGCAATAAATGCCAAAATTCCACCCAGATGCATAACAATACAGTTGCCTTTTAACTGCTCTCAAAGGCAATTAGGGAACAGCAACAAATGCTGGCATCTGGTCCAAAAAAAAGACAAAAAGTTTCCATCATTAACATCCAGGGTTAGCAGCAGGACAAAATTCTGATGTACATTTTGAACAAATGCCTGATGTTGGACTACTGTTCCTGAATTACGCAAATTAACTGGGAAAACACGTTCTTCGCACTTTACTCAGCAGGATATTGTGTAAGATTTAGGAGATTCTTTAATAACTCTGTTAGCTCATCCACTTCATTAGCTGAGCAATTATATGCAGGAAAGAGTGCTCAGCTTGATCCACACCAAGACAATTCATCTGAGCCTTGTTACAGAGTCTAGATTCATACTTTATTTAATCTAAGTGGCCAGAGTTCAATGCATCACAGCTGACTCAAATATTGTTCATATTGCAGCACAAATGTCAATTGGTTAGCAATCCAGAGGACCAGACTAATGCTTAGGGAGATAAAATGGCTACTAGATTCTATTTTATTAAATTGTGACTATAACACTAATCTGAGTGATATTGACCATGAAACTATCATTGATCAGAGTTTTAAAAAACTGGGCCCACTAATGTCTTTGATGGAAGGAGTCTGCCATCATTGCCTGGTCTGGCCTTGTCTACATGAGACTCCAGAACCACAGCAATGTTGTTGACTATTAATTGGTAGTATGCCACTTAGTTGGAGGGAAATGAGGGATGGACAAAAATATAGGTTCCTCAGTAATTTGCAACTTCACTTTCAAGTCCAAACTGTTAAGCATTTCGCCCTCACCTCCTACAACACTTTAGCAGTCCCTGATAAACCAAACCAGTCTCTCCCTGGTACCTTTGGTATAATTAGTGCCAATATAACTCTTAAAATCTGTCATTTTGATCCACTTATTCTGGTGTAACCCCCACCTTTAGTCACAAGTCCAAACAAACCGGAGGTGAAGTACTTGCTGCACGATTGGTTTGATCAACCATTGCCAGGCCTGGCTGGACTACATTAAGCAGTAATGGGCCTCCTTTTCCACTGGCAAAACCCAATTTCTTGAAAAGCTACTTCATTTATTCCCAAATTCCTGAATCTCACTCCCCTTCAATGTGTGGAGAGGCCTCAAGAACTTCTTGTCATGAACATTGAGAACACCTACTCAGCTGCCTTCGTCACACTTTCCAAGTTAAACAGCACCAAGCAACCCGCGCCTTGGGTACATTCTTGTTCTAATTTTGGTCTGCACATTCCTCTCCAAGCTCATCTGGTCTCGGAGCCCCCCTTGCTCATTTGACCCCATTTCAATGCAAGCTACGATTATCAAATTTCCCAATCTAGATTGCAAAACCAGACAACATTATAAATTGGATACAGCCTTAATCAAAACCAGTTTCATCATTCCTCTCCTCAAACACTCGTGACTGCTGAAAACAACAAATGCTAGAGATCACAGTGGGTTAAGACAGCATCCGTTGAGAGCGCAAGCTAGCATTGAGTCTAGAGGACTCTTCAAAGCTCTGAAGAGTCATCTGGACTCGAAACATTACCTTACTATCGCTCATGAATGCTATTTGACCCAGTGATCTCCAGCATTTGTTGGTTTTAGCACAGATGCCAGCATCTGCAGTAATTTGTTCCTATTCTTAACTGCTCTTGGCCTAAGAAAATTACACCCCAACTCTAACAGTCCTCAAGTTCTGAGGAGTTAGATTTGAAAGGTCAACTCTTTTTTTTCCACTATCCACAAATGTTGTCAAACCTGAACTCCTTTAGGACAGTGAATTAAAAAAAAAATCTATTCTTTGTCAAAGTCCTTGAAAGTGAGATGGCCTCTCTAATCTGTAACTAATGTTTTTGTAATCCCATATCTGAAGGTCACCAATTAGGTTTGCACTGCGTGCACAGGTCTCCAAACAACCACAGTCATAAACTAGATGGTATGCATCAAAGAAAGCCGCTTTAGAAGTATGGCACCAAATACCTAAAACATCAAGGTCACTTTCAACCTAAATAGTTTGAAAACAAAGAATCAGCCATTTTTTCAGCTAAATGAAAATCATATCAGGGCCATGACAATAGCCAGACCGCAATTCAAGCTTACTCGTTGAGGTGTGTGAATGGGAGACAATGCATCAAGGTCAGTCATAGGGAACTCAAGCCCTTTCCTCCTCAGTTCTTCATACACAGTCACGACCCCAGTGAGGTCTGGAGAACTCCGGAATGCATCTGCCCAAGCCTGTATCCAACAACAACACCACAGCATTAGTACATAACGTCATATTTATAAACACCTGTTCCCAATTTCCTCCCATTCTCTAATAACTGCATGGACTTTTCATAGGCCACCATTTGTACTGTATGGTTCTTTCAGTCCAGCATACTGATGTGATTAGACTTGCACAAAAGTTCTACGTGTGCAGTTTTCTGCACAAGGTCTGAACTGAGAAGGCAGTGGCATCACTCCCCAATTATTACCCAGTTAAGTTTAGCTCCCAACTCAGATTAGGAAGCAATCCTCTCTACTACATCACTTTCAAGAACAAGAGAATTGGAGATCATGGTGGTAATAAACATTAAGAACCACAAGTATCCACCTAATTTCTTTGACAGATACCCCAACCTTGTGTGTAATGGTTTTGTGTTTTAAAGGTGATTCTGTTCTATAAAAAGGGAAGGAAACCACCTTTCTTATCTGGCCTGGCTTACCACAATAACATGCTTGAGCTTTAATAGTTTTCCAAAATAGCTTTGTAATATCATTCAGTTAAAGTGTGATCAGGGATCGGCAGCAAAGCTGGATTTGACAGCGATGACCACATTCCATAAAAGAATAAATTAAATAAACAGATTCACACCATCAAAGATCCTTGCGATATTTAAAACGTTAGCTACAAGTTGAAAAGCCTTAGAGAATTATTACAATTCTAGTATATTATATATACTATAAAGACGCCAGCCATAGCTCAGTTGGTAGCACTCTCAACTCTGAGGCAGAAGGTTATTGGTTCAATACTTACTCAAGATTTGAGAACCATCATGGAGGCTGATATTTCAGTGCAGTTCTGAATGAGTGTATTTTGTATCAGTGTTTGCCGTGGAGAAGGACATGGGAGATATAGAATGTAGGGAAATAGATGGTGACATCTTGAAAAATGTCCACATTATGAGGACATGCTGGATCTCTTAAAAGTGGATAAATCCCCAGGACCTGATTAGGTGTACCCTAGTACTCTGTGGGAAACTAGGGAAGTGATTGCTGGGCCTCTTGCTGAGATATTTGCATCATCGATAGTCATAGGTGAGGTGCCGGAAGACTGGAGTTTGGCTAACGTGGTGCCACTGTTTAAGAAGGGCGGTAAGGACAAGCCAGGGAACTATAGACTGGTGAGCCTGATGTCGGTGGTGGGCAAGTTGTTGGAGGGAATTCTGAGGGACAAGGTGCACATGTATTTGGAAAGGCAAAGACTGATTAGGGATAGTCAACATGGCTTTGTGCAAGGGAAATCATGTCTCACAAACTTGATTGTGTTTTTTGAAGTAGTAACAAAGAGGATTGATGAGGGCAGAGCGGTAGATGTGATCTATATGGACTTCAGTAAAGCAGCCGACAAGGTTCCCCATGGGAGACTGATCAGCAAGGTTAGATCTCATGAAATACAGGGAAAACCCGCCATTTGGATACAGAACTGGCTCAAAAGGTAGAAGACAGAGGGTGGTAGTGGAGGGTTCTTTTTCAGAGTGGAGGCCTGTGACCAGTGGAGTGCCACTACCTTTTGTCATTTACATAAATGATTTGGATGTGAGCATAAGAGGTACAGTTAGTAAGTTTGCAGATGACACCAAAATTGGAGGTGTAGTGGACAGCAAAGAAGGTTACCTCAGATTACAATAGGATCTTGATCAGATGGGCCAATGGGCTGAGAAGTGGCAGATGGAGTTTAATTCAGATAAATGAGAGGTGGTGCATTTTGGGAAAGCAAATCTTAGCAGGACTTATACGCTTAATGGTAATATCCTAGGGAGTGTTGCTGAACAAAGAGGCCTTGGACTGCAGGTTCACAGCTCCTTGAAAGTGGAGTTGCAGGTAGACAGTGAAGGCGACGTTTGGTATGCTTTCCTTTATTGGTCAGAGTATTGAATACAGGAGTTGGGAGGTTATGTTGTGGCTGTAAAGGACATAGGTTAAGCCACTGTTGGAATACTGCTTGCAATTCTAGTCTCCCTCCTATCAGAAGAGTGTTGTGAAACTTGAAAGGGCTCAGAGATTTACAAGGATATTGCCAAGGTTGGAAAATTTGAGATGTAGGGAGAAGTTGAATAGACTAGGGCCGTTTTCCCTGGAGAGTCGGAGGCTTAGGGGTGACCTTATAGATATTTATAAAATTATGAGGGGCATGGATAGGATAGACAAAGTGTTTTTCCTGGGGTCGGGGAAGTCCAGAACTAGAGGGCATAGGCTTAGGTTGTGAGGGGAAAGATATGAGAGAGACCTAAGGGACAACATTTTCATACAGAAGGTGGTGCGTGTATGGAATGAGCTGCCAGAAGTAGTGGTGGAGGCTGGTACAATTGCAACATTTAAAAAGGCATCTGGATGGGTATATGAATAGGGAGGTTTGGAGAGATATGGGCAAGGTGCTGGCAGGTGGGACTAGATTGGATTGGGATAGGTGGTTGGCAGGGTCTGTTTCCGTGTTGTACATCCCTATGACTGAGTGTGGTACTGTTGGAGATGCTGCCATTTGGATGACCAGAGGTGCCTTCACCTTTTCAGATGCATGGGCTATTCTAAATAGCGAAGCTCTGAGCATCCAGGGTCAATATTTATCACTTGTCCAAAATCACAAAAATGGATTTAGACATCACCACATCACTGCCTATTGCTTAAATGAGTCAAATTCCCAAACAAAAATAGTCTTACACTTAAGGATAAGTGCAAAAATTCCAAATGTTTATGGGAGAATCTATATAGGAGAATCTATGTAGGAGAAAAAGGCTTGGGTGGAAGCCGACAGTTCCCATTGCTTTCCCCTTGATAACACCTCAGCCAGAGTTGACTTGACAATTTTCTTCTCAAATATGTTAAACTGTTGAGACTGCTTGAAATTTGATATTCTTGTTTTTGCCCTGTTGAGTGTAAGATGAAGAGCTTCTGCAACACACATTTCTTTTCAAAGTTCTCTATTACCAAATGACATAGCAGTTTGTGGGAGCTTGGTTCCTTTACTATTCTAATCTCTTGAATACCCCAGATCTGAATTGCTCTGTCAATAGCTGCCATGTTTTTGGTTGCCTCACCTCTGGATTCTGGCATTCCCTAACATCTCATGACTTCCTTCTCCTCATCTAAATCGTTTCTCAAGACTTAACTCTTTGGCTAAGCTTTAGGTTACCATCCCAAACGGTCTTATTTGGATCAGGGTCAAATGTTGTTTGAAAAGGCTGCTGTGAAGTACTCAGAATACAATGGGGGGGGGGGTTTGTGCCTAATCCACCATTCAATAAGGAAAATGACTCAGTTAATTGTTGCTTCAGCTCCACTTGCCTGCCTGTCCCCTCACTCCTGGACTTCATCATCAAAGCCCTGTTTAGCTCAGACTGGGATATTCAGCCGTAACCCATTCACTCATGCTCAGTTTGGGTTCTGCCAGGACCACACAGCCCCTGACCATATTATAGTGGGCCAATGTGATGAAAAAGACCTGAACACCAAAGATGGGACGACTAACTGTCCTCAACATCAGAGCAGCATTTAACTGAGTACAGCACCGAGGAGCCCAAGCAAACTGAAGCCAAAAGAAATAAGGATACATTGCTCTGATGGCTGGAATCATACCTAGCACAAAGGGAGATGGCTGGGATTGTTGGAGGTCAATTATCTCAAGCCAAGGTCATCACTGCAGGAGTTCCTCAGGGTAGGGTCCTTGGCCCAACCACATCATTAATTACCTTCCTCCTATCATAAAAGCTCAGAAGTGGAAATGTTCTAATGAATGCTGTATGCTCAGCAACAACCGCCACTCCTTGCAAGCTGAAGCTGTGCGAATCCATACGCAGCAAGACCTGGACAACCACCAGTCTTGAGCCAATAAGTGGCAAATGGCATTCATGCCATTCAAGTTCCAGACAATGACCATATCCAAGGAGGGAACTATCCTCTTTGGACGTTCAATGGCAGTCACATAGCAGAATTCTCAACAATCAACATACTTGAGGCTACCATTGACCAGAAACAGAATTGGACCAATCAAAACCTGTGACCACAATATTTAGGAATTGTGTGCAAAATAATCTCTCTCTTCAGTGCCTGTTCATCATCTACAAGGCACAATTCAGGTTTGTGATCAAACACACTTCACATGCATGTGTGCAACTCCACCACTCAAGTAGCTTGACACCATCCTAAACAAAGCAGCCTGCTAGATGAGTGCATGGTAGCTCAGTGGTTAGCATTGCTGCCTCACAGCGGGAGAACCCAGGTTCAATTTCAGCCTCCGGGGACTGTCTGCGTGGGTTTTCTCCAGGTTCCTGCCATAGTCTAAAGATGTGCAGATTAGGTGGATTGGCCATGCTAAGTTGCCCCTAGTATGCAGGGCTGAGTAGACTAGGTGGATTAGTCATGGAAAAATGCAGTGTTATAGGGATAAGGTAGGGGTTTGGGTGGCATGCTCTTCAGAGGGGGCAGTGTGGACTCGATGGGCCAAATGGCCTGCTTCCACAATGCAGGGATTCTATGAGTACCCTAATCACCATTATGATCATTATCTCACACCAGTACCAACACATTGGCTTCAGTGTGCACCATCCACAAAACGCACTGTCGAAACTCAACCAGGCTCCTTCAAAAGTGTTGTGGTTACACAAAGTGCTAACACCTGGAAGGACAAGCACACTAGATGCACAAGAACACCACAACCTGCAAATTCCCCTCCAACCCACACACCATTCTAAATATACTATGATTCTTTTTGTCATTGGGTCAAGATCCTGGCACTCCTTTCCCAATAAACTGTTGGACACCTTGGGTGAAATTAGACCTACAGTCAGCAGCTGGAGACCACCCTCTTAAACAACAGTTAGAGATGGTTGACAAATGTTGGCTTTGCCAACATACCACACTTCTCATGAACAAATATTTTTTAAAAATCACCCAGACTCCGTTGCTCTCGGGGGTAGAGAATTCCAAAAATACCAACCTCAAAAAAGATTCCTGTACATTTTAGTCTGAAATTACAAATCCCTTATTTTGCAACTGTGCTCCACACTTCAGATTACCTATAGAGGTGACGCATCCTTTCAGTATCCACCATGTAGCATCTTATACGCTTTAATAAAATAGACTCTCATTTTTCTAATATAAAATGTAAGGCCAACTTTTTTTTTTACATAAGGTATTTCTTGCATCCTAGAAATGTGACCTTTAGTGAAAGAGATATGGAATAAAGAAATAGGGAAGTCTTGCTTTAAATGTACACGACTTTGGCAAGTCCACACCTAGATTACCATGTACAATTCAGATGTCATTATGAGGGAAAGAAATCACATAGCAGGCAGTTCAGAGAAGGCTCATTGGTTTGGTTCTTCAGACTAAATATATTCACAGCTGAGCAAGATAGATTTTTTTCTACCCAAGAGTAAAGGCTATGATTAGCTTCACCATGATCTTACTGAATGGCAGATCAGGCTTGAGGGGTCTAATGGCCAACTCCAACTCTTGTTTTCTTATATTTTTATGACCTCTGCTGACTATTCAGAGGTTCCAGACACTTGTGAGCTATCAGCATCACTTACCTGGATTAAACTCAAAACTTTATCCTGCACGATTGTGGGTGGATTATTCTTAGGGAGAATAGTTTTTACCAGGACATCCTCCACAAAGTCTCGACTTGCCACCATGACATGGAATCGATGACCACAGTTCTTCACACAAGTTTCTAGAACCTGTATTTGATTTTAAAAATTCAGAAATTCAAAACAGAACATGTTCATATGTTGAGCATGGATTTTAAAAGCAGCCAATCTAATTGTAACTAAACTGCATGATATATAATTGTCTAAGCTACAAATGCGCACGTAGGGAAAGAGGAAGGAAGAAATTTTAAAATCAGATTTTTAGAATGCTTCAAAAAGAGCTTACAGTCAACAAATTAGTCTTAAACTTCATTTATTTTTATGAACAAAACTGTTCTCCACACAATGTGTTTCCCATAGTTATGTTAGTCCCATTCATGCCTGATGCAAAACCAACTTTCTGTAAACAATAATTTGCCCATGAGACAATGGCTATAATGGGGGTTCTTCTTGACATATATCCTAAATAGTATGTATTTGGGCCCAAAATATCCCAACTAAACTAAGCCAATCCACTTGAATTGAATCTAATGCTCTTCATTTCACCAACCTCAATCAAAATTTCAAGTCTATGTTTTACTAAAATAAGAAAGCTCCACTGTGAATCAGTCAACTATAGTAACTAAGGGCTTTTAAACTGGATAACCACCTCCTGGAAGCACTTCCTAAGACCTAGGTATGACCCAACATATGGAAACCACCCAAAACTAGGCAAAATTTTAAAGCAGCCAAAACCAAGGCTATCGTCAAGAGACAGTGGTCAAACATTTAATGGGGATTCATACAAGCACAGGAAGAAACCAGCAAAGCCAGGGATTTGGTGATTTACTTATTGCATTGCCAGGACCATGTTTGAATAAATTTGGGCTTGCCCCATCCAAATCAAAGTGACTGCCTAGACTATAGTGATGTAGTATAAGAGAGACCATAACTGGGCTAGAGACTTCCAAAGACTCATCACCCTCAAGAGAGAGAGATTTTCCCCAAGTGCTCAGTTATTACATCCTTTGTAATAGATTCTGGCATTTTCCTAAGTATTGACAAACGAACAGATCGAGAGCTCTTAATGCTCCCTCTCCTTCCCTTTTTAAATACTGGGGTTACATTCTAAATAAAAGTCGAACCAAAAACAGAAATTGCTGAAAAAGCTCAGCAGGTCTGGCAGCATTTGTGGAGAGAAATCAGAGGTAGGGTTTCGGATCACTCGATGTTAACTCTGATTTCTCTCTACAGATGCTGCCAGACCTGCTGAGCTTTTCCAGCAATTTCTGTTTTTAGCTAGGATCAGATTTGCTACTTTCCAGTGTGCAGGAACCTTTCCAGAATCTTGAAAGACATCCATCAATGCATCCTCTATGTCTATATCTACCTCCTTCAAAATTCTGGGATAAAAAAAAACTTATTCCATCCAAGATCTTTGAATCCAGTTAAATTTTTCAAACACGACACCTTTACTAATTCCTTTCAGTTCTTCAGTTTCACAAGTCTGTTGGCTGCACAACATTACTGGGAGACTCTCTGTTTCGGGTTCTATAGGGACCAAGTAATTGTTTACATTCTTACCATTGCCCTGTTCTCCACCACCAATTCACCAGTCTCCTGCAATGGACTATCATTGTTCTACCTAATCTTTTCCTTTTCACAAAGAAACTTCTACAGTCTGCCTTTACAGTTTTCACAAATTACATTCATTTTCTGTTTTCCTCTTTTTAGGGTTTATTTGGTAACCTTGGTACCACTTTTTCTGGCATTTTTATTTGTTGCTTTGCCAATTCAATAAATATTTGTGTAACCTTTTACATGACAGAGCCACAATTCAAATTCTATCCTTCTGGGAGGGTGGGGTATTAAGATAAATGACACGCAGCAGAGTGGACTTAAAAAACTTCTCTTTTTTTATTTTCAGTTAAGTAGTAAAACTAGAAAGAGCCAGATGAGACCTTAAATGCTCACCAGCAGGGAATGAGGCAGAGAGCAGACCAAAAAGAGTTACATTTAGTAACACTAAAATAGCATTTACCACTGTTCATGCACCTTTCAAGTTAGTCTCTGCTGAAATCATACAAAAATGGAGATTGGATGCAGTCTGCTTCTCGGCTTGGGTTTTTGCTCTTCTTCCAGCCAGCTTTGTAGATGATTTTTGAGGGAAGGGATATTTGTGAGGAAGATGGTACAGATATCTCACTCAGTATTGAATTACATACTCTCTCCCATCAATGACAAGAGAGCTTTCATGACAGGGGATTCAATTGTAAGGGTAACTGACAGGTGGTTCTGCAGCAGTAAATGTGAACCTTGAATGCTATGTTGTCTCACTAACACCAGAGTCAGGGCAGTCTTTAGATTTTTGGATCATTGGGATAGCTTTCAAGATAGGTGATACCTGAACAAGCTGGATAGGTAATTCCTAAACTGGAATGGGTCCAATTAACTTTCTGAGAGCTTTGCTTGTGCTATTGGGGAAGTTTTAAAATTATCAGGCAGGGAAATGGGGCACAAAGCCAGAGTCAATGTATAACTGGCAAGAAGGTCCAATCAAATATAGAAGGAATGCCAGTACAGTCCAATAAAAGGGAGAAGACATGAGCAGGATAAGGCACTTGGCAGGTCTGGAAAGCTAAATTGTGCCTATTTCAATGCAAGGAGCTTGATTGGTAAAGCAGATGGACTTACAGCACTGATCAGTACATGGGAATATAATGTTGTTACAATCTGAGACATAGTTGAACAAAGGACAGAATTGGTAGCTAACTTTCCAGGATATAGAAGTTTTAGGTGTGATATTTGTGGGTGGTGGTGGTTTGAGAAGTGGGGGCCTTACATGATTGATAAAGGAAACCATCACTGCAGTAATGAGGAAGGGCATCCTGAGAGGGCCTTCAAATGAAGCCATTTTTAAAAGATTAGAAATAAAAAAAGGACAGTTAATCTTTTGGGATTATACCACAGGCCTTCAAACAGTCAGAGAGAGACAGAACAGCAAATATTGAAGCAAATCTTAAAAAGTTATGAGAGAAACAGGAGATTACAACTTTCCTAACATTAACCAGGATCATCTTAGTGTGAAAGAATCAGACATTTTTTGAAGTGCAGCACATAGATAGCCTTATTGGAGATGGGGGCAGTACTAGACAGAATACTTGGGAACAAAGCTGATCAAATGGCTGAAGTTCCAGTGAACAAACACTTTGGGAACAGTGACCAAAATGCAGTTTCAAAGTCAATAAGTGCACAGGTTAAAACACACAACTTAAGGCAAGGCTGATTTCAATGTCATTAGATAAAATCTGGCAACATCGACTGGGAGCTGATACATTCAGTTAAGTTTACATTTGGAAAGTGGGGTCTTTTTTTAAATTCATTCACAGGAGATGGGTGTTGCAGACTGGGCCAACATTTATTGCCCTTTCCTAATTGCCCAAAAGGCAGTTGAGAGTCCACCACATTGCTGAGTGTCTGGTGCCATATGTTGTCCAGATTGGGTAAGGATGGCAGTTTCCTTCTCTAGTAAACCAAGTGGGCTTTTCAGACAATGGATTAATGATCATCATTAGACTCTTAACTCCAGATTTTATTGAATTAAAATTCCACTACCTGCCATGGTGAGGTTCAAACCCAGGTTCCCGGTATAACAGCCCAGTGATAACATCACTAGGCCATCACCTCCCCATTGAAAGTAGGATAGCAAGAATTCAGGGTCAGTATGTTCCTCCAAGACTGAAGGGCAAGGGCAGCAGGTCCAGGCAAACCTGGATATCAAGGGATACAGAGCTTGATAAAGAAAAGGAAGGAAGCCTATCTCAGACACAGTGCATTAAAAACAGGGAAGGCCCTTGAAATTATAGAAAGTCTAGGAGGCTACTTAAAAAAGGAAATTAGAAGGGCAAAGAAGGGTCATGAAATATCTTTGACAGATGGCATCAAGAAAAATCCCATGGTTTCTTCAAGTATATTAAGAGTAAGAGAAAGGGTGGGACCTATTAGAAAAAAAAGGCATCCTGTGTGTGGAGCCAGTGGACATGGGTGAGGTCTGAAATGAATACTTCTCAAGCATATTTAGAGGAGAAAGACATTGTAGCTGGGGATTTCAGTTGAAGTAGTAATGTTCTAGAACACTAATATTAACAAGGAGGTATTAGACATTTAACAGATATACAGGTGTACAAATTGTGTTCTAGGCTGCTGTGGGAGGTAAGGACAGACACTGCTGGAGCACTCGTGGATAATAATTAATACCTTGCTGGCCACAAATGAAGTGTTAGATGACTGGAGGAGAGCTAACTTAGTTCCTTTGTTCGAGAAGGGCAGTAGGAATAGATCAAGTAATTACTGACCAGTTAGTTTGACGAAAGTGGTAGGGAAATTATTGGAAAAAATTCTGAAGGACAGAATTAATCAAAACTTAGAAAGGCAAAGATTAGTCTGGGAAGGTCAGCATGGATTTGTTTGAGAGATCCTGTCTGACTAATTGAATTGTTTTTTGAAAATGGAAAATAAATACAGCTGTACAAGCCAGTTTTGGAATATTGTGCAAAATTCTGGTCTCCCTCCTACAGGAAGGTTGTTGTGAAACTTTCTGAAAGAGCTCAGAAAATATTTACAAGAATGTTGCCAGGGTTGGAGGTTTGAGCTACAAGGAGAGATGATAGAGTGGGGCTGTTTTCCCTGGAGCATCAGAGGCTGCAGGGTGACCTTATAAGGTAAATAAACAAGATCTTTTCCTGTGCTGGGGGACTTGAGAACTAGGGGGCATATGGGTTTAGGGTGAGAGGGGAAAGATTTAAAAGGGAATGAAGGGGCAACTTTTTCATGCAGAGGGTGGTGAGTGTATGAAATGAGCTGCCAGAGGAAGCAGAGGACGACTGGAACAATTACAACATTCAAACAGCACCTGGATGGGTATATGAATAGGAAGAGTTGAGAAATATGTGCCACGTGCTGGCAAATGAGACTAGATAAATTTACGATATCTGGTCAGCATGGACGAGTTGGACCGAAAGGCCTGTTTCCATACTGTTAGTCTCTATAACTCTATACTTATGAGGGCAGTGCAATTGATGTGTTCAGTCAGGCCTTTGACAAGGTACCACATGAAAGGTTGCGCCAAAAAGGTAAGATCCATGGAATCTAAGGCAGGTTTGCAAACTGGATCCAAAACTAGATTATAAATAGGAGGCAGACAGTGATGGTGGAAGGTTCTTGTTTTAGTTGGAAGCCTGGCTCATGAACCACAGGGATCAGTACTGGGACCCTTGCTGTTTGTTATTTACATTATACCTTTTACATTCATATTCAAACATTTAAATCAGTAACACCATGAAAATGGGTGTTCTTGATAGAGAGGAGGATGGTCACAGGCTACAGACTAATATTGATCAGCTGGTAAATTGAACAAAGCAACGGCAGATGGAATTTAATCCAAGTGTGGGGTGAGGCCTTTTGAGAGGTCTAACAAGGGAAGGGTATACACAATGAATGCTAGATCCCTTGGGGGTACTGAGGAACAAAGATCTGCAAATCCATAGATCCCTGAAGGTGTCAGCATAGACAGAGAGTAGTGAAAGCAGCATTTGGGTTGCTTGCCTTCATTAGCTAAGGTGAAGGGTACAGGAGCAAGGATGTCTTGCTCCAACTTTATAAAAACCTTAAGCAGGCCACAGTTGGAATACTGTGTGCGGTTTTGATCATCACAATATCAGAAAAGGTGACTGCACTGGAAAGGGTGCAGAGGATATTTACCAAGATGTTGCCTGGGTTGAAAAGCCTCAGTTATGAGGAGAGACTGGATAGGCTGGGTTTGTGTTTCTTGGAGTAGAAGAGGCTGAGAGGCGATTAATTGAAGTGTACAAAATTATGCAGAGTAGATTGTGAGAACTTCTTCCTCAAGGCAAGTTTGTCTAAGACCAGAGGATATAAGTTTAAAGATGAAGAGTAAGTGATTTAGAGGAGATCTAAGGAAATAAAAAATTCACCCAGAGGATGGTGGAAATATGGAATGGGCTGCCTGAGAGGGTGGGGGAGGCAGATACTCCCGCAGAATTTAAGCAGCATCTGGACATGTACTTAAAATGCCAGGACACAGTAGACTATGGACCAACAGAAGGTAAATAGGATTAATGCAGCTTAGCGTTTGTTGGCTAGCACAGACATGGTGGGCCAATGGGTTTGTTTCTATGCTGTGTGACTCTATGATACTTCATTTCTCATACATTCACAAAGCTTGTTCCATGTTTTTGATTGTGTACAACCTGTGTACAAGTCAAAACAAAAACTGCCCATCTAACAAGGCAGACCTGGATTTCTTTAAATTACCAAGTTTGGATCAATGTATTTTAATTCTTAACTTTATTTTATGAACAGAAGTTTCAATTGCCATGATTCAAGGTGAAAAGGATATTACAAAAACAACAAATAAAGGCAATTAGAGTCATAGAGTCAGAGATGTACAGCATGGAAATGACCCTTCAGTCCAACCCATCCATGCCGACCAGATATCCCAACCCAATCTAGTCCCACCTGCCAGCACCCAGCCCATATCCCTCCAAACCCTTCCAATTCATATACCCATCCATATGCCTCTTACATGCTGCAATTGTACCAGCCTCCACCACCTCCTCTGGCAACTCATTCCATACCCGTACCATCCTCTGCGTGAAAAAGTTGCCCCTTAGGTCTCTTTTATATCATTCCCCTCTCACTATGCCCTCTAGCTCTGGACTTTGCCTACTTATCCTATCCATGCCCCTCATAATTCTGTAAATCTCTATAAAGGTCACCCCTCAGCCTCCGACGGTCCAGGAAAAACAGCCCCAGCCTATCCAACCTCTCCCTACAACTCAAATTCTCCAACCCTAGCAACATCCTTGCAAATCTTTTCTGAACCCTTTCAAGTTTCACAACATCTTTCTGATAGAAAGGAGACCAGAATTGTACACAATATTCCAAGTGACCTAACCAACGTCCTATACAGCCGTAACATGATCTCCCAACTCCTGTACTCAATACTCTGCCCAATAAATGAAAGCATACCAAACGCCTTTTGCACTATCCCATCTACCTGCAACTCTACTTTCAAGGAGCTACAAACCTGCACTCCAAGGTCTCTTTATTAAGCAACACTCCCTAAGACCTAACCATTAAGTGTATAAGTCTTGCTAAGATTTGCTTTCCCAAAATGCAGCACCTCACATTTTTATGCGGATTCTTTCTGACTCTTCAATGTTCAGAATATTGTAATGAGACACTTCTTTTGCAAGCACATTATGTGCCCAGTTATTCCACATATTTATCAGACTGGCATTGTTTTCAGTAATTAGACTGAGGGATAGGCCACCTGAATCTCAGCTCCACTTTTGAATCAGAATGCGGTGTGTCATGTGGTACAATAGAACATTACACAAAAATATTCATCTATATAATCAATGCTACCAAAGACCTACGTGTAGCATTGCAAAGAGGCGATACTACTTAAGTTAATGGCAGCTAACACACTTGCTAAAACAAGTGCCATTGCAATATTCTTGCCACAAAAGAACCAGTAGAGATAAGTCCGTGATGACGCACGTTTTGCCTAGAGCATTTCTGAAGAATTAGAGAATGGTATTTTGGAGAATGCCTGCGTCTGTTGGCAACAGCGCAATTCCAGCAGGGATCGGTTTGCACATTTTGTGCTGCGCACGCGCCAATGTTCTTGCCCTTCTGCATACACGCCTGTGTCTGCGCACGAGCACATTCGGTGCCGGTCTTCATGTCATTCTGCACATGCGCTGATATCCACGCCGAAGTCTTTGTGCCGTTCTACACATGTGCGTTGTCAGAGCCGGTCTTTGTGCCGTCCTGCGCATGCGCCAATTTCAGCAGCTGACAGAACAGCTTTCTGAAAGGTACTGAGAATAGACAGCAGCTTTCTTACATTTTTTTAAATGTACTGTGTTAAATTTATTTTTGCTTCGTTAATAAATAATTTCAACCTTCATTCAGGCTGCGCTATACTTTGCATTCGGGCGATTTTTGAGCAATCGTGAGTGATATTTTTGCTGGTCAGCCCCTAACCCCACTTTTCTCATAGGCCCCATTATTTTTATTAAGCAATTTTCTATTAAGCGAGGTTTTGCTGGAATGCAACGAAGGCGTTATAGGAGAACTACCTGTACCTTAAAATTAAATCACAAGACTAACCGTGAGGCACAGCATCACCTCCCGAAAGTTTTTGTTTCCTGAAAGCCTCTTCCTCAAGGCCCTGATTGCATCCTTTGGTCTGAGAAAGGAAGCAGAAATATATTTACAAAAGAAATAAGGCAACAAGACTCAACAGTTTACAAGGTATAATTAGCAATAGATTTTAAGTGTTCATTCAACATCCAAATGATTCATAAGATTTTGGAATTAAAAAAATACAGGGTCCAACGAGGTTCCAAATTTTATAGCACTGCTACATCATAATAGGAACACTTAATTCTACATTATGCAAGAAAAATCAGATTAAAATAATAAGCACACAATTTAATGAGCCACTGGATCTACTTCTTTACTTCATCCCTACCACTTTTAAACAAAGTATCAGAATATTAGACCAAGATTTAGAATCCCCTTGCCTAGAGTTTTGGGTCTTTTGACCAAGTCAAGCCTTCTTCAAAACGTCCCACATAATCTAATCTTTAAACCTGAGTAAATAAACTAGGTCAGTCCCATAAGGATTATTACGTAACACTGAGTGAAGTGCAACTCATTTGCCAGATGGTTGCAAGATATAAATATAAACACCTTCTCTGACTATACTCATAATAACATAATTAATGCCATCACAAGGTTCACATTTGGGGATTACAAGGATGGTACTACTGACTATCACAGAATAAAATAAAGATCTAAGTGACTCAAATCTAAACTTAGAAAACATCATTTCTCAGCATTACTTGGCATTCACCTAATATAGTTAGAACAAAGTAATGCTCAAAGTCTAACATACAATAGACAAAACAAGGTTAAATTTATAATCATCCACTGTTAATGGAACTAATGTGGTGATTTTCAAGCTTTATTCTAGTTCATCTCTCCTCCACCAAGATGCTTCTAAAAACAACAATGAAAGACAGCTGTTCAGTGGCATAGCCACCTTACTAATCAATGATTTGGATTTATTTGGCACCATTAATATAGCATAAATGTTCCAAGTTACTTCACAGAAGGATAATCAAACAAAATAAGGCACATGAGGAACCAGAATAGTTAGGTGGTTGCTTCTGAACAGCGCAGCTCAATGTGCTAAAGGCCTTTTTTTGTGAAGTAGACCTTTATGACTATTAAGAGAAGTAGTAAGGCTGGTCAATGAAGTAAGCTTTCAGAAGCATCTTAGAAGAGGACAGAGATGGATATAATTAAGGAAGGCATTCTAGAGCTTAGAGCCTATGGAGCTAACAGTATTGCCAAAGATGGAAGAAAGGAAGTCAGGGATGCAAATGTGAAAATTGCAACAACTGTCTCATCATGTTGAAGAGATTACAGAGCAAACTCAAATATTCAAAAACATAATGGTAAGTTTACAGTGACATTAACAGACTGGGAGCTGAGGTAAATTAGTAGAATAAAAACCTGCTGCGCTTTTCCAGCAACACATTTTCAGCTAGAATAAATATAGGCAAGTCTAAAGGTAACAAACACAGATCAAGTATTTAACAGATGAAAACGTACAGTGTGAGGTTCCAGAGATCTTGCTAATGGACTCGATATATGGTCAGAACTAAATAAGGTACAAAATACGTCAAAAGGTCATGAACAGGCTTGCCTGACCTCTTTGTGCTGTGATCATCTTTGTTTTTTGAGGGGGCGGCATCGTGGCTCAGTGGTTAGCACTGCTGCCTCACAGCACCAAGGACCTGGGTTCGATTCCCGCCTCAGGCGACTGTCAGTGTGGCGTCTGCACATTCTCCCTGTGTCTGTGTGGGTTTCCTCCTGGTGCTTCAGTTTACTCCCATAATCCAAAGATGTGCAGATCAGGTGAATTAGCCATGCTAAATTGCCCATAGTGTTAGGTGGATTAGTCAGGGGTAAATATAGGGTAGGGAAATGGGTCTGGGTGGGTTACTCTTCGGAGGGTCAGTGTGGATCTCTTAGGCCAAAGCGCCTGTTTCCATACTATAGGTAATCTAATTAAAATCAAGCAGTGGTTAAGAAATGGGGTTTGACAATGCCTTTAGTCTTCTCGTAATTTATATATATTTATGTTCATCCAAACTGGAATATCAGAAAAGCAGTATAAACAAAATCAGAAACAGTGGAGGGGTTGAGAGTGATAGCTGTAGCCAATATCCACTGTTATCTCATGTACCTGTGGAACTTGACACTATTTTCAGAAGCGATAGCCAAGGATTGTATGCTCTCTGGACTTAGGGCCACAGGTGCATGAACTTTGAATAGGACTGTTGGGGAGAAAGGGCTTTTGATATTAACATCCTCCAAAACCTCTGGCCAACCTAGGGAACTTTTCATCTCAAGCCTCCCACTCAGTAGACACAAATCACAGCGTGGAAATCAAGCCAGCCAATCTATTGCCCAGCGCACAAGGTCAGCAATATTTCAGTTGATTCCTATAGGGGTTTCACACAGGTAATCACATCAACTTCAGATTTTAACCTTTTAAAAACAGACACTATTTTTCCCCGATCAGTCACTCACTCATGTCCTTTGTTCAATTGGAAACCCTATCAGTCAGGATCAAAATATTTTGGGCTTAACTTTAACTGCAGAATTTTTGAACTGTTAAAAGCACCATCCTTTTAAACAGACAATAAATGGAGGTCTTTAGCTGCTTGACTCAGTGCTAAAAAGACGGTGAGAATTGAACATTCTGGGTGGAGGAGTTGAAAATGACGAAAAGGCCACATTCCTTTTTAAGACCACAGATTTGCATGCAACCTTATTTTTAAAGAGGTGTTGTGATTCAATGCAGGTGGTTCATAAAAAAAACTTACAAGATGCATGGCTTTTTATCAAATACGGGGCTGAAAATGTATTGCTGGAAAAGCGCAGGTCAGGCAGCATCCAAGGAACAGGAGAATTGACGTTTCGGGCATAAGCCCTTCTTCAGGAATGGGGAAAGTAGGACTTATGCCCGAAACATTGATTCTCCTGTTCCTTGGATGCTGCCTGACCTGCTGCGCTTTTCCAGCAACACATTTTCAGCTCTGATCTCCAGCATCTGCAGTCCTCACTTTCTCCTCGAAGTTTTTATCAAATACTCAGCATTGGCTGTAAATTTTCAATGATTTCACCTGCCTGCAGATTGAGTGCTGAAAACATAAGGCTTTCAATAGGTATAAGCTAGACATTCACAAGGCATGAATACTTAAATTTATGATTCATTGCAAACAAACTGCAATACAGCTGATTAAAAACTGATTGAAAGAAAAAGCTTATACAAACAACACCAAAACAGTTCAAATCAAGATTAGTAGATAGAAGTTGTAGTTAATGGGGACATATTGGGTGAGGAAATTGATGTATCTCATTGATATGTCTCAGAGAATATTAGTGGTGTAAACCAAGCATCAGTAATAGCATACAGAATCTACAGCAAGCTGGTTTTCTTTTATTAACTGATTCACAAGATGAAAATAAGTGGCAAGTCCAACACTACGTCTGCACACATCTTGAGACACAGTGGCTTAACAGGTCATTTACAAAAAAAGTGGTTAAAAATCATTGCTGTCCAGAATTCATACTAGTCAAATGAGGTAAGAAACAAATTTTATCCCCTCAAAGAATGGACGTTAGTGAACAGATCAATTTTGTGATTGCCATGATTGATATTAGATTTTTTAACCCAAATTTAATTATCAAATTAACAATTTAAATTTCCTAGTTGACAAGATTGAATTTGAACTCTCACCACTAGAATATGACCTTAAATTGCAAGAGCTGTAATGCAATCTTTCATACCTAGTGTAATTAATATCACATTCCACAAACAGCCACACCTAGATTGTCATAAGATAAACTGCCAAGGGCCATGTATGGCAAGAATGCACAACCAGATGTTCCCACCTGAAGACAATGTTGTTCAATCACAAAGGGAACAGGGTGGTTTAGTTCTGTCACAGAGCTGAAGCAATTTCCATCAAACAATTTCCCACCCAAATGGGAATTATAAACATTCACTATTGTAATTCAAACCATCTTATACAAAGAACAAAAATCAAATTTGCTCCTGGGATCACTGTGTACCGAATGGCTGCTGCAATAGGGACAAATACGGCACCAGAAAAACTCAAAGCAAGTCAGCGTTTTGAGATGTGAAGACACTAAATCACTTAATAAGTGTCCTTGCCCTTTTCTTTCCAAAAGAAGATACAAAAGTCAAGTTGTTACATTGATTATATTTCAGCAGCTTACAAATATATTTACCTCCTCCAGTGGTTCTCAGTATCACAGATGCCAGTCTTAAGTCAATTCAATTCACCACACATGATATCAAGAAATAGTTGGAAGCACTGGATACTATAAAGGCTATGGGCCGTGACAACATTCCAGCATTAGTACTGAAGACTTGTGCTCCAGAACCTGCTGTTCCCTTGGCAAAGCTGTTCCAGTACAGTTACAATAATGGCATCTACCCAACAGGTATGTTATCAGTAAAGCAATGTCATTAACAATGCTACCTATCAATTGATGCCCCAAAGCCTATGAACTACCATTTGTTATGGATCAGACCAGACCCCCTCAAAATATTTAAGAAGGAAGCCTAGACCCTAACTTTTTATTATTTTAAAAGGTAGATGTGAAGTTAGTGTTCCAGATGTGATGCGACTGGTCAAACTACATAATATTAAGCAAAACACAATTTATTTAAATACTATAGTTAAAATACAAACAAAAGAAAGAGGAATTTATAACTATTGGAAAGCTTAACTGAATAACAGATACAATACCTATACCAAGTAACAATATAGTAACATCCCATAAACACACCCCTTGGCAAAAAGGAAAATGCAGACAGATTCTGACATGCCGTTCTCTAATCGAGGAGGAACATATCTCAAGAGAAATTCCAGCGAAAGTAGCAGTGAGGAATCATTCACTGAAGCTTCCAACTCAGACTCCAAACAGCTTCTGATATTATAGCTGGCCACTCCCATTCAAGCTTCTTCCATTGTTCCAACATTTTAAAAAACCTAAAGGCCTCACACATCATTTACTTAAGCAGTCTTTAGTAGCCAGTTCTGCACCTCTGCATTTACAACCTCCCTTCAAAACGCTCAGGTGAAAATGACCTTTTAAAGTGACAGTATCATCACAACATACAAAGTACAAAACAGAAGTACGATGAAACACTCCCCATTTACCTCAATGGGTGCAGCTCCAATAACACAAAGCCTGATACCATCTGGACAAAGTAGCCTGTTTGACTGTCAACCCATCTACACAAAAAAATCCACTCGGTCACCACCATTGCTCAGTAATAGTGTGTTGCAATACAAGATGCAGAGCAGAAATTGTCAAAGGTCCTTAGCACCTTTGGAAAGGAGTCACATAGGAACACCACCTGCAAGTTCCCCTTCAAGCCTCTCACCATTCTGACTCAAATACATCTTGCCATTCCTTCAGTGTCGCTGACTCAAAATCCGGAATTCTCCCCGGTAACACTAGCTTTATTTACGTACGTGGACTGCAGTGCTTCACCACCCTCTCAAGAGGAACTAGGGATAGCCAGTCAGCGACACCCATGTCCCCTGAGTAAATAAAAAAGGTTAATAACTGATTATTCAGGTATCAGCAAGTTTGCAAATTCACTCCTGGAGATGTTTGCATGTAAATAATATTATAGGTTTTAAATATTTTGTAAAACCAGAGACCTTTTTCTCACAGTTGTATCCTCTCACCCCACCAACTGCCCTCTGCAATGGCCTAGCAAGCCACTCAATTGTATCAAGTATTAGAAAGTCATAAAGAAATGAAACTGGATAGACCGTCTGGCATCGACCGTGGAACCGGAAAAGTCAATGGCAGCGACACAAACAGCCTTGTCGACCATGCAAAGTCCTCCTTACCAACATCTGGGGGCTAGTGCTGAAATTGGGAGAGCTGTCTCACAGAGTAGTCAATCAACTAGCTGCCATAGTCAATCTTACTGAATCATACCTCACAGATAACGCCCCAGACACTACCATTACAATCCCTGGATATGTCCTGTCTGATCGGCAGGACAGACCCAGCAGAGGTGGCAGCACGATAGGATACAGTTGGGAGGGAGTTGCTCTGGGAATCCTTGACATCAACTCTGGATCTCATGAAATCTTATGTTAAAGATGGGCAAGGAAATCTCTTACTGGCTACCACGTACTGTCATCCTTCGGCTGACGAATCAGTACTCCTCCATGTTGAGCAACACTTGGGGGAAGCACGGAGGGTGGCAAGGACACAAAATATACTGTGTGGGGGGGGGGGGGGCGGGGGATTTCAATATCCACCACCAAGAGTGGCTCGGCAGCAGCATTACTGATTGAGGTGATTAGGTCCTAAAGGATAGGAGTGTTAGACTCTGTCTGTGGCAGGTGGTGAAAGAACCAACAAGAGCAAAAAACTTACTTGACCTCATCCTTACTAATCTGCCAGCTGCAGAAGTACCTGTCCAAAACAGTATAGGTAAAAGCGACCACCACACTGTCCTTGCGAAGATGAAATCCCACCTTCACATTGAGAATAACCATCGTGTTGCGTGGCACTACCACTGTGCTAAATAGGACAGACTTCAAACCTAGCAGTTGAAGACTGGGCATCAATGAGGCGCTGTGAACCATCAACAGCAGCAGAACTGTACTCCAGCACAATCTGTAACCTCATGGCTTGGCATATCCCCCACTCAACCATTACCATCAATCCAGAGGATCAACCCTGGATCAATGGAGAGTGTAGAAGGGCATGCCAAGAGCAGCACCACGCATTCCTAAAAATGAGGTGTTAACCTGGTGAAACTACCAAACAGGATTACTTGTGTGCCAAATAACAAACAGCAAGTGGTATACAGAGCTAAGTGATCTCATAACCAATGGATCAGATCTAAGCTCTGCAATCCTTCCACATCCAGTCATGAAAGTGGTGAACAATTAAACAACTCACTGGAGGGGGCGACTCCACAAATATCCCTATCTTTGACAATGGAGGAGCCCGGCACATCAGTGCAAATGATAAGGCTGATACAATTGCAACAATCTTCAGTCAGAAGTGCTAAGTGGATGATTCATCTCAGGCTCATCCAGACCTCCCCAGGATCACAGATACCAGTCTCCAGCCAATTCGATTCACTCCATGTGGTATTAAGAAACAACTGGAGGCACTGGATACTGCAAAGGCAATAGGCCCTGATAACATTCCGGCAATTGTACTGAAGACCTATACTCCAGAATTTGCTGATTCCCTAGCCAAGCTCTTCCAGTATAGTTACAACACTGGCATCTACCTGACAACGTGGAAAGGTGTTCAGTTATGTCCTAGACACAAAAAGGGAGGACAAATCCCACCCTGCCAATTACTGGCCAGTCTACTCTCCAACACGAGTAAGGTGATGGAAGGGGTCATCAACAGTGTTATCAAACAGCACCTGCTCAGTGACACCAGGTTGGGTTTTGTTAGGGTCACTCAGCTCCTGATCTCATTACAGCCTTGGTTCAAGCATGGACAAAAGGGTTGAATTCCAGAAGTGAGAGTGGCAGCCCTTGACATCAAGGCCGCATTTGACCAAGTATGGCATCAAGGAGCCCTGGCAAAACTGGAATCAATGGGTATCGGGGGCAAACACTTCGCTGGTTAGAATCATATGTGGCATAAAGGAAGAGGGTTAGTCAACTCAGCTCCAGGGCATCTCTGCAGGCGTCCCTCAGGGTAATGTTCTAGGCCCAACCTTCCCTCTGTCATAAGGTCAGAAGTGGGGATGTTTGCAGATGATTGAAGAGTGTTCAGCACCATTTGTGACTCCTCAGATACTGAAGCAGTGCTCAAATGCAACAAGATCTGGACAATATCCAGGCTTGGGCCGACAACTGGCAAGTATCATTTGCGCCACACAAATGCCAGACAGTGACCATCACCAATAATAGAAACTAATTATCACCCCATGACATTCAATGGTATTACCATCACAATTAGTGTCAACATCCTTAGGGTTACAATTGACCAGAAACTCAGTTGGACTCACCACATCAACACAATGGCTACAACAGCAGGTCAGAGACTAGGGATACTGTGGCAGGTAACTCACCTCCTGACACCCCAAAGTCTATCACCTACAAGGCACAAGTGAGTTGTGTGATGGAATACTCACCACTTGCCTGGATGGGTGCAGCTCCAACAACAGTCAAGAAGCTTGACACCATCCAGGACAAAGCAACCCACTTGATTGGCACCACATCTACAAACATTCAATCCCTTCACCATGGGTACGCAGTAGCAGCAGTGTATACTGTCTACAAGATGCACTGTAGAAGTTGACCAAAGATCCTTAGACAGCACCTTCCATAACCAAGACCACTTCCATCCAGAAGGACAAGTGCAGTGGGCACTTGGGAACACCACCACCTGCAAGTTCCCCTCCAAGCCACTCACAACCCTGACTTGGAAATAAACCGCTGTTCCTTCACAGTCGTTCGGTCAAAATCCTGGAATTCCCTCCCTGCAGCTCACCACCATCTTCTCAAGGGCAAATAAGGATGAGCTATCAATGCTGTCCAGCCAGCGACACCCAATCCCACAAATTAATTAAAAAAAACACAATGTCAGAATTAGTGACTTGGCAAATGCTAGTGAGCAGAGTGTCTCACCAGCTTAATGCCAGTTAAGAAAATTAATTGATCGCACTTATCAACATATATAAATATGAATTTACAAATTTGAATTTGTACCAGATTGCTCCAGAAAGCTGCAGGTATGCAGAATGTATACATGTGCTAGAACTTGTGCTCGAACTTGTGCTCTAGTAGCTTCTGGCATGATGGTACCACAAGTTCTTTTGGCTAATGCTGCCACTGCAGCATTGTTCAATGGTTCAATTGTAGCAGTCATCTCTGAAGATTCAGAGTTCAAGATCCTTTCCAATGCTTTCAGCTCAACATTGGAATTTGATCCCACTGGAAGATTAAGGGTGTGTTACAGTGTCAGAAGTACTGCTTTTGGGAGGAGATAAAATCAAGTAAACTAAAGTAACTGTGGGATTAGAAGCAGTAGTGCAGATTTTGACTGTCCTGTGGCCAATAATGGCTCAATGATTTGACTAGAAAAGGATTATCTGCTCAATATCACATGGTACAGTTAGAAACCTTACATCTGCATATAGATCGCTGTACTTGGGGAGCTACAGTTTGAAAGTGCTTAATTATCCTTAAAGTATTTTAGGACATTCTCTTTCTTGGTTTGAAATTCCTTAGGAAAGTAAGTGTGTACAGAGGAACCTTAATTATCCGGCATTCGATTACCCAAATATTGGATTATCCACAAGATGCTTGGCTAAACAGTTATCCGGCATTTGATTAACCAAACAAACTCTTCCTGCCTGTGTTCTTCAGATAATCGAGGTTCCCCTTTACTACTTTGTGAACCTCCAGATGACTGGCCTCTCCTCTCTCTCAAACAATGGATATTCAAGCTGACAATGTTGGCACCCATTAACCCAGACTACTTTCGAGACCAGAACAGAGGTTCTGCACCTTTTACCTCACACCTCTTCGCTAAGTAATTCCACTGGAGCAATCCTCTAATCAGTATCAAGGCTTAAAATGAAGTGAAGCCAATCACACATTTTCCAACAGCAAGACCATCATAGAAGTGATGTGCCCTGCTCCCCACTGCGGTTTAACAGACAAATACTTACATGCCAAACTGTCAACATTTCTGTGGTATTAATCATTTGTCAGCATATTCTCGATGGACAGTCATGAGATGGAAACCGGCTGTGTGCTGAATCTGATCCAGAGCTCAGGCAACAAATCTCTGGGGTTGTTAACAGAAATTCTTGGGAGATTCCAGGGCATGCTAGAAGGTCATCAACCTGAAGTTTACGTGCAAGGAGAATCCTATGCACTGTTGCAAATGAACATTTCCATTTTCTCACTCAACTAATGCTTTTCTGCCTCTCAATTAGCAAAATTCTCAGTCAATATGAAGTGGAAATGCAATAAAATGCACAAGAGCATCTGTTAAACAAACAGTTAACAAAACAAACTGGTTTTCTTTGATGTAAAGCAGCATAATTTCCTTACAATAAACCAGCTTGTTTGTTCCACTAAAATGGCTGCAAAACAATGATCCAAAGGGGATTACATTAAAGACAAACAGGGAAAAAAATTGTCAGGCTTGACATTGTTAAGTAATTCTTAGCTCCCTTGATAATTCAGTACGTAGGATGGATCCAATGGAGTTAAAATGGCCCAAAGTGACATGCCTTGGAAAAAGAAAGATTCAAAACAATAGTGAAATAATTAAAGCAGGCAGCTCTTAAATAATACTGTTATCTGGATTAGCCCAGCAGTTGAACTTGTAAGGTAGACCTCTCACTGAGGCATGGAATGTTTCCTACTTGGCTCCAGAAAAACCCATAGTCCGATGTCCTCATGACAGGCGTCTACTGCTGATTGCACCAATAAGGTGCAGTTTTTTAGCTAAATTCCAGTACTGTTCCAGTGCACATTTGGAACCTCAAACCCTACATATATAGCCAAGATTTTTGTGCCACACTTGTCCTGGTCCTTTGCTGTACAACATGAAGATTTTCTTTTTAAAACAAAAAGAGGCTCCAACTTGAAATTCTTACCATATGTTCCTATATTTACCAAATATCTGGCTGAAAAGGTACGCAACAATGGCTTAATTAAATGCAGACTAAGCATTACTAAGCCACAGAGACTAGGAAGGTCAGATTTAACAGCTATTAGAGTCGTAGAGATGTACAGCACAGAAACAGATCCTTTGGTCCAATTTGTCCATACCAACCAGATATCCCAACCCAATCTAATCCCACCTGCCAACATGCGGCCCATATCCCTCCAAACCCTTCCTATTCATATACCCATCCAAATGCCTTTTAAATGTTGCAACTGTACCAGCCTCCACCACTTCCTCTGGTGGCTCATTCCTTACAAATACCACCTTCTGCATGAAAAGGTTGCCCCTTAGGTCCCTTTTAAATCTTTCCCCTCTCACCCAAAACCTATGCCCTCTAGTTCTGGACTTCCCCACCCCAGGGAAAAGACTTTGTCTATTTATCCTATCCATTTTATAAACCTCGACGAGGTCATCTCTCAGCCTCCGGCACTCCAGGGAAAACAGCCTCAGCCTATTCAGCCTCTCCCTAGAGCTCAAATACTCAAAACCCTGGCAACATCCTTGCAAATCTTTTCTGAACACTTTCAAGTTTCACAACATCCTTCTGATAGGAAGGAGATCAGAACTGCATGCAATATTCAATGAATAGGTATTTACGTATGGTGGGGTTTGGTCGGTGCTGGTGGTCGTGGATTGGAGCTGGCAATTGGCATGAGGCAATGATGCCCATTTAACATTCTTAGCAGAGGGACAATGAGCTGAGTGGTCTCTTTCCACCCCAATAAACCACCACAACCTGGACAGCAACAACATGCCCCAACCCAGTGTAAGAGCGAATTCCCACATTCAGTTAACAGATGCTCAACATTCAGAAACCTCCCAGTAATTGATATTCCCAAGGGCAGGAATGGGCTTCCAAACAGATATACAAAAGCAGACACCTGCCTGTCCACATCGTCACCATCAAATACTTCAAGTTGAGAAGTAAGAAGGGATGAGTGAGGGGGTGAGAGTGAAGAGATAAGTGAGAAAGAGTGAGTGAATGAGAGTGCGCGAGTGGCTGACTGACTAACTGAGAAACTTCGCCCACCAGTGTTTGAAATCTCCATTCTGACTGTAACAATTTGTTTACATCTTATGTCTAAAAACAAAGCTCATCTCAGGCTCACAGTGAGAGAGATAAACAGCTTAGTCAAAAGGCTCCACAATTTATTGCAACCCCCCCGACTCGGAGAATTCTGCTGATTTTACGTACACCCACCCACTTCCCAAACAAAGAAAATCATTTTCAAAATAAAGGAAATAGTTGAATTCTCCCATCACTGGGCACAGCTTTACAGGCTGATGTACTCAGTGGGCCTGAAGTATGGACAGCTGCAAATATAGGAAGGTAACAGCTTCATCAGGTTACAGGCCCAGCTGCAAGTGAACATTGAACTCTGGTTGAGTAAAGACCCATGAGTGGTACCAAACCGTTCTGAACTACAGTGACTATCCACAGCATTGTAACTATCAGCTACACTTTCAGTCAGCAAGAACAAAAGGTCAACAAGATCCCAGATTAAAACTGCATTTAAAACAACAAAAAAAAAGCACAAAGAGTCAGCACAACCCAAGATGACATCTCCTACCAGAGGGACATTCCCCCATTACAGCCCAGTGATGAATTCTGAGGATGAGGACATCATTGGCAAGGCTGGCATTAATCACCAATCCTTAACTGTCCTGAGAAACATTCAGCTTCTACCAAACGTTTGATCCAATTTGAGTGACTGATTGAGCTCCTGCTCGAGGGCAGTTGGAAATCAATCAGGTTGGTGTGGGACTGGAGTGACATATAGGCCCAAAATCAGCAGGTTTACCTCTTTCAAAAAAAAAACAGCATTACTGTTGAATGAAAAAGGTTCAGAATGGATAGGCAAGGTTTAGAAGAATATGGGACAAGTGCAAGGAAATAGGATTAATGTGGATGGACATTTTGACTAGAATGGATATACTGGATTAGTGGTGCTGGAAGAGCACAGCAGTTCAGGCAGCATCCAACGAGCAGCGAAATGGATGCTGCCTGAACTGCTGTGCTCTTCCAGCACCACTAATCCAGTATTTGCTTTCCAGCATCTGCAGTCATTGTTTTTACACCATTTTGACTAGAAAGGCCCTTTGGCCCAAACTGGCCCAGTCTCCGTGCTGCAGCACTCTATGACTCTATTAAATAAACTCGGCCATTTATTATAATTATTAAAAAGAACTATTTCCAAATTTTTAAAACCCAATTGAAATTCTAAAACCCAGCACGTGCAATGTTCTCATTTCCTGACAATCACCAGATTATTGCTCACCAGTGTCCTTGACAACAGCCCCAAAAGCTTCAGATTAGCATCGCTCTGCTTCAAACAGCAATCAGTCAGGGATGGAGGTGAAATGACAGACAGCGAACCACAAGTCCACATTCAACAACTGGTCTACGCTGACCTTATCTTCCTGAGCCAAGATGTCAGGACTCTCACTGCCCCCTTGGCCACTTCCGCTACCTATCATACACACCAAATGTCCAGTCAAGAACATGGCTACCTACAACTGTGAACAGCTTGCTGCCTTTGGAGTCAGTGGAGTTAGGAGTTCAAACCTCCAATCCTGGACAGGAGCACAAAACGCAGGTTGATACACTCAGTGCCAATACTGAGGCAGTACCATCTTTCAGATGGGACTTTGAGCCGTGGCTGGATCTGCCCTCTCAAGCAGTACGACAGATCCCACAGCCACAGTTTTGAAAGAACCCAATATCATTAAAAGTAAACTATCCTAGAACACAGACATAAAACATTACAGCACAGGACAGGCCCTTCCTTCCATTCTCAATGTTGCGCACCCTGTGAAACCAATCTGAAGCCCATCTAACCTACACTACTCCATTCTTGTCCATATGCCTTTCCAATGACCATTTAAATACCCCTAAAATTGGCAGGTCTACAACTGTTACAGGCAGTGCATTCCACACCCCTATTATTGAGTAAAGAAACTATCACCCCTCAATTTGAAGTGATGTCCCCTCGTGCTAGCCATCACCATCCTAGGAAAACGACTCACTGTCCACCCAATATAACCCTTTGATTATCTTATAATGTGTCAATTAAGTCACCTCTCAACCACCTCCTCTCTCATGAAAAGGGTCTCAAGTCCCTCAGCCTTTCCTCATAAGACCTTCCCTTCATACCAAGCAACATCCTGGTAAATCTCCTCTGTACCCTTTCCAAAGCTTTCAGATCCTTCCTATAATGCAGTGACCAGAACTGCACGCAATACTCAAAAGGGTGGCTACTTAGTTCCTGTTAGCTGCTTGTGGAACTCCTTGTGCCCACAAACTGGATGCTGGGTTTTCTACATCACACATCAGTAGAGGGTTCACCATTGGCAGAGAACCACTTCATAATCACCCAGGGTGGGAAGAGGTGCTATGGAAATGCAAAATCTTTCTTGACAGACTGACTCAGATTTCCAGAGACAGATCGCAGTCTAACAACTGGGCAAAGCAACCTGTAATCCACCACATACTCTTCCAACAGTAAGTGAATTGTAAACAGGAGTCGGTAGTTATAATCAACTATTGACATACATTATGGCATGAGTCTAGGATTTGAAACCTAAAACTTCTAACTCAGAGGCAGGGACACTTCCAGTGACCAAAGATCCTTGAACTGAGGGAGTGAACCTGGAATAACAGGTACGAGAAGATCTGCTATGGACTAGGCAATGAACAGCTGAAGCATTGTGGTGAAAGCAAATACTGCAGATGCTGGAAATCTGCAATAAAGAGAGAATGTGTTGGAGAAACTTGGCAAATCTGGCATGTGTGGAGAGAGAAAGAAAACAGGGGCCAACTATTCTGAATTTAGTTAGCTAATCTGATTCATGGACCACAATGACTATGGACAGACAAGCAAATTAATCCAGAAAAAATACCAAGATGATTCAGTTCACCTACAGATGCATAATTCAACTCAACTTCATTCATATATAAAATATTGTGATGCAGTAACAGAAGGAGTAAATAAACCTAAGCCAACTGTTTAACTGAAATTTTAAACTTTAATTACTACTTGTTTCATTTTATGTAAAGTATACAAATTAATTACTAATTAATTTTAATACAAGGCTAAGTCTAGACTGCAAGTTCCTCAATTAGTTCTAGAAATAAACTACGAACTAGCAAATAATCAGTTAGCCAGGATTGAAGTTTGTTGGAGTCTGTGGATTAATTAAAGGGATAGATAGCATCCTCTACAGTTGCAAATAAAGACCCAGGACAGTGCAATGCATTGCCTGTGGTGCCGCAATAAAACAATCCATCAGAAAAACTGAAGGAGAACTTGTTACATGGTCCATAAGAGGGAGAATAACATAAGTAAGAAAAATTCCTGTTGAGGAAATAGCACAAGCTGAAGCAATTTTATTTTTAAAAGAAGACCTCTAGCTTAATAATTTCAAGACTCTTATTCAAGCCATTGTCTCCTTATGGGGATGGCTAAGTGATAATGTTATTGAACTGGCAATAATGTGGGCCCAGCTAATGCTCTGGGGACATGGGCTTAAAATCCAAAAGAGCAGCTATTAAAACTTGAATTCAGCTGAGTAAAAGCAAGAGCAGAGAGCGCGCGCGAGAGGGAGAGAGCAGAGAGCGAGAGATAGAGAAGCGCGAGAGATAGAGTGAAAAGCGAGACAGAGAAAGAGAAAAGAGAGAGAGATAGAAAAAAAGCGCGAGTTAGCGAGAAGAGCGAGCGTGTGAAAAGCGAGAGAGGGAGAGAAAGAGAGAGAAAAGCGAGAAAAAAAAAAGTGAGAGAGGGTAAAAAACAGAAAAGAGAAATATATCTGGTGAAAACTGCAAAAGCCTAACTTCTATTTTCTTTTTATTTTCAGGAAGTGAAAGTAAAGCTGAGATCAAGGAAAGGAATGAGTAACACAAAGCTCAAGAAATGGATAAATGTTTTAGAACACAAGTGTAAACCAAAGAAAATATAAGAGCGATCAATGAATTAAGTTCTGTTCAGCAACATACCCAGCATCTTAAATAAAATGAAGCACTGGGGTAAAAATCAGTAGCAAGGAACCAGAAATTAAAAGAATTTTGGAAATTGATTCCATTTAAATAAGTTAGGAGCTTAAAAAATGCAGTATTTAATTTATTTAGAAAAAGAAAAAGAACAACTAAAAGAGGACGAAGAAAAATGACCTGCATTTATAAATGGCTTTCACAAAGTGTAGTAACTGTGGCAACACAGAAAGCAGGACACTAAGATTGCACATACCAAGCTCCTACAATCAAATGGAGCAATGACCTGGCAACCTGCTTTTGAGGGGTTAATTGAGGATACATATCAGTCAGGATAATATGCCATTTTCATTCAAAAATCAAATCTTATACACCCATATGTGAGGGAGACAGGATGTGGTTCAAAGTCTCATCCAACAATGCAATACTCCCTTGAACACAAAAAAACAAGGTGGAATCAAATCGTGAAGTGGGACTTGAATCCACAACCTTCCAATAGGCAAAAGAGCAATCCACTAAAATATTGCTGATACAGAAACTCTTCTACCAGTCAACCAGAACAAAATGGCAGCAAAAGAAAAAGGGCCTCAACTGTAGGCACTATGAAATAAATAAATGACAATCATTACAGAAGATTTCTATACCCACTAAATAATCTGGCAAGAGGTAGTGAAAGGGGAAAAAAAGCAACTTTTTTTTAAAACCGTGCTTAATTTCTTACTTAGTATGCAAGAGACCCAATAGAAAAACCGTTGCTGAATATAGAAATGGGAAATGAACCACAACAGACAAGACAAATAAGGATGAGGTGTAACTCGACAAAAGTAATGATAATATATTAAAATTTAAGATAACGACAAAAACATTGACATAGAAAGACAAAAGCCAAAGTACTCAATCGAAAAACAGATTATTTTGAGGGGTTGACATGTATTCAGGGAAAATGGACTGGAATAAAATTAAGGAATAGATGTAGAATATCAGCTGGAAATAAAGTTTTCCCCTTCAAGGTAAATCAGAACATCTCCAGAACAAGAGTTGCTCACTGAGTTGTACCTGGCCCCTCGAGTGCATGTGAAAATTAAAAAGGGAACATCAGTATTTGGTAAGAGGCAGGACAAGAACCAATGTGAGGCCAAGGAATTTAACCTGCAGTAAACGCGCCTACTCTGCCAACAGAAAGAGGATATTTAAATGATGTATTGAGTCCGAAGGGTAAAACACAACTGGTACAAGTGGTAATAGATAGCTGAAGGTTGGATATCACAGATTCAATAATGAAATCCTGGAAGGACAATTCTGCAGCCCAGATTGATTGAATCTTTTGAGGATGCAACCAAAAGGATTGATGAGGGCAGTGCATTGCACATGGTCTAATAAACTTCAACCAAGCCTTTGACAAGGTTCTGCACGGTAGACTGATTAGTAAAGTTGGATCACATGGGATTCAGAGAGAGCTGGTCAATTGGATACAAAATTGGCTTCAATAGGAGACAGAGGATGTTGATGGGGTGGATTTTTTTTTTGGACTGGAAGCCTGTGACCAATCGCGTTCCACAGGGATCGGTGCTAGATCTGGTGCTGTTTATCATTTGTATGAACTATTTGGAGGAGAATTTGGGAGGAACGGCTAGTAAGTTTGCACATGACACCAAAATTAGTGACGTAGTCGGTAGTGAGGAAAGCTTTGAGATTACAAAAGCATCTTGATCAATTAAGTAATTGGGCAGAGGAGTGGCAGACAGAATTGAATTTGGACAAATGTGAGGTATTGTACTTTGGTAAAGCCAATAATGGCAGGACTTATAGTGAATGGTAGGACCCTGAGCAATGCTGTCAAACAGAGACACCTAGGGGTTTAGGTACATAGTTCTTTGAAAATTATGTCACAGGTAGACAGACGGTTAAGGAAGCATTTAGCACCCTTGCCTCCATTGCTCAGATCAAATATAGGAGTTGAAAAATCATGTTGATGTTGTACAAGATGTTGGTGAGGCTCCTTCTGGAATACTGTGCACAGTTCTGGTCACCCTGCTTTAGGAAAGATATTAATAAATTGGAAGCGGCTCAAAAAAGATCTATCAGAATGTTGCTGGGACTGGAAGGTTTGGATAAATTGGGACTTTTCTTCCCCCCCCCACTGGAACAGGGGAGGTTGAGGGGGGACCTTTTCGAGGTTTATAAAATCATGAGGGGCATTGACAAAGTGAGTAGCAAAGACCTTTTCCCTCATGTTGGGGAATTCAAAACTAGGGGACATATTTTTAAGAGGAGAAAAAATTAATTGGGACCTGAGGGGCTACCTTTTCCACACAATAGGCGGCTTGTATGTGAAATGATCTGCCAGAGGAAGTGATAGATGCAGGTACAGTTACAACATTTAAAAGACATTTGGACAGGTACATGAATATGGAAAGTTTAGAGGGAGAGAGAGGCCAAATACAAGCAAGTAGGATTAGTTTAGTTTGGGAAACTTGGTCAGTATGGAGGAGTTTGCCTGATGGGTCTGTTTCCGTGCTGTATGATTTTACATGCTATAATGGCTTCCTCTAGCACTATATAAGCAGATCGTGAATCTACACAACAAAAAGTTAATAAATAGCACCGGGAGGTGATTATATTATCCCTAGACCATTAAGACAGTGATGTTCTGGGGACCCAGGTTTGAATCCTGCCACAGAAAATGATGGGATTTGAATTTATAGAATCCCTACAGTGTGGAAACAGGCCTTTTGGCCCAACAAGTCCACACCCACCCTCCAAAGAGCATCCCACCCATACACATTTCCCTACCCAATTATTCTATATTTCCCCTGACTAATGCACCTAACCTACATATCCCTGAACACTATGGGCAATTTTGCATGGCCAATTCTCCAAACCGGCACATCTTTAGAACGTGGGAGCAAACCAGATCACCTCGAGGAAACTCACGCAGACACAGAGAATGTGCAAACTCCACACAGTTGCCAGAGGCTGGAATCGAACCTGGGTCCCTGGTGCTGTGAGGCAGCAGTGCTAGCCACTGAGCCACCATGCTGCCCACAATAAACTAACCTGGAATTAAGAGCCAAGTGATGACCGTGAAACAACTGTTGATTGTTAGAAAACCCGTTTGGATCACTAAAGTCCTTCAAGCAAAGAAACTGCCACCCATACCTGGTTTGACCTATATGTGATTACTGACCTACAGCCATGAGGCTGACAGTTAACAATTTAGTAATAGTATTAAATGCTGGCCTAGCCAACAGCACCTTCATCCCACGAATTATTTGGTTTAAAATGAAAACTTGTGAAGTTTTTAAAAAAAAAGGATTCTTGCACAGTGGCTTGTGGGGAGAGAGAAACAAGAGGCCAGGCGAGCAGGCACACCAGAGGGCAGGCAGGTGAGAAGAGGAGAGACAGAGGGCAAGACAGAGTGACCTCATGCAAGTGAAAAAAAAATATAGATTTCCAATGGAACTGAAAATGTCTGAAAATCCTTTGCTGCCCAAATCATTACCTGCTACCTTTTAGTCTGTTAAACAGTGTAACAAATATTTTTAAAAGTTGCTCAAACATTGCATGAAAAATATTTCGCTCAGAACAAAAACAAGTCAATAATGAAACATTACAAATGAATAGGGAGATAAAAGAAAATAACATACATATATTAAAGTGATGACACATTTGGAAATACGTCAATTAGAAAAACAAAGTGAAACTCAAAGTAAATGATCAACTATAAAACTACATAGTAAAGTATTCTTAAGAAAAGTGAAGAAATGTAAAATCAGAATTGGGATAGCATTGTTGAGATACTCTCAATAAAATCACAGGTAATCCAAGTAAAATCTCAAGAACTGCTTGCTTTACTCTAATACTTATGCAGTACAGCAACCAACTGGGCATTAGAAAAATATATATGTATTAAGATAAAAAGACAGGGGATGCTGATAAAAATAAATTTAAGAATAAAACCCGGAATCCAGATGGATCACATCTGCATATACAAAAATAAAACAGCTAAATCCAGCGAACAGCAGACTAATTAGCTTAATTCAGCAGCATAAAAATTAATTCACTAAGGATAGAAAAGTAAACAATGAATAAATCAAAATAATACAAGAGACACAGATTTTAAAAAATCCGAGATCAACCTTGACTAACTTGAATACATTTTTCAAAGGAACAAAGATCAGACATGAGCAATACACCAGATATGATGTACTTGAATTTTCAAAATAAGATACTGCAAAATAGATTCAAGGAGCAAGAGAAAGAACGGATAAGCAAGCTGGCTACAACACTGAAAATGGAGTAGGGGTTAAGAAGTAGTTATTCAGACAGGCAGAAAAAGATGTGAAATAATGGTCTGTGGGGATCAAATTCTGAGATCACTGCTGGTCACTATTCATAGAAATGATTGGCATTTGTGTGTCAGAAGCACAACACAGAAATTTAAAGGTAACAAAAGTGAGGGGATATAGTTGGCATGTAAGGCTGCAATGAAATACAAAGCATTTACAGGCACACAGAATGGATGAGGAAATGTTAAATGCAAGGTGGTGAACTTTGGTACAAGAAATGGGGGGGGATCACATTCAAAATATAGTCTAACTGGGAGAGAGGAACAGATTCACATATGCAGGTTAATGTTGCTATAAAAATGCCAAAGTCGTAGGTTTATTCCTTGAGTAACAGATATCAAAACAGAGACGTCACGTTTAACTTCTTTCAAACCAAAATTTGATGACTTGCAAAAGTGAGAATATTCCAGTCTGTAATTGGGTAGAGAGACACTGAATAAGGATTAACAATCCAAGATGAAGAATGAGGGAAATTTGTGGCTGTAAGAGCTGCTTTTTTTTTTTGAGGTTTCTCACCCTGGGAAAAAGCTGGTCTCTATCCACCCTGTCCAAAGTTTAAGGGGGATACAAGTGCCAAGTACTTCACACAGAGGGTGTGGGCGTTTGGAATGCATTGCCAGCAGAGTTGGTAGAGGCAGGCACTGTAGATTCATTTAAGATGCGTCTGGATAAGTGCTTGAGTAGGTGGGGAGTAGAGGGATACAGATGCTTAGGAATTGACCAATAGATTTAGACAGTACATTTGGATCGGCTCAGGCTTGGAGGGCTGAAGGGCCTGTTCCTGGGCCGTAAATTTTCTTTGTTCAGTGTTGGAACTGATTTCGCCTATTTCTTGGAGCAGGAATGACTGTTTTATAAACTGCTGCATTGTTTTGGAACTTTGAAAAAGAAAATCAAAAAATGGTACTTTAAAACTGGAGAAAAGAGGGAGAGCAGGGATGTGAAAACAAAAAGCAGTGAACTTGCACAGCTGATTCACCAGGCAGTGAACTTTAACAACTGACTGCCCGTGCTGTGTACTTACAAGCATCCCTGGACATCCCAGTTAGGTCGACAAAAGATAAACAAACAGTGGAATTCACAGCTGACTTGGGAGAAACCTCAGTAATGGGAGCTGCTCACAGCATGGGAACAGCTGTCTTTTGTCTTAGGTCTAGCCTTAATTTTTTTGGTAAATCTCCAATAGTGAGTAGCATGGCTTTTTTGGTTTATGTTTTATTGAGATATGTCTCCAGATTAATTTTTTTAAAAATATAAACATAGGTACCAAGTTATCCTACAGTGTTTTTAAAGCAGCAAGACTTGTTAATTTCTGGATCTGTAGATTGTTAAGGTACAAAGATGGCCTTTAATAGAGAGTGATGAGCTCTTTCTATCGGATGTAGGAGTTAGGGAGAATTTCAATGTTCCTGATGATTGCGTTGGCAGGAAAAGTGTTTGGTTGCAAATCCTACAGGATTGCATAGTTAAGGTTAGAGCAGCAGCTGAAGGTAATGAGAAATTTATAGGAGCCAGAGGGTGTGATGAATGGAAGTTTCAGGAAGGTAGAAAAACCACAGAGTGTAGAAAAGGTAGGAGAGAGATAGGCAGGTAGTGCATTTGTCTCCTGTGGCTCTCTCCATCTCAAACAAGTATGCTGTTTTGGAAAATGTAGGGGGTGATGGAGTCTCAGGGGAATGTAGCACTGACAGTTAAGTTTCTAGTACTGAGACTAGCTCTACTGTATCAAGGGGTAGGCCAGATTCCAAACAATCGGGGACTCTTTAGTCAGAGGCACAGACAGATGTTTCTGTGGCTGGCAATGAGATACCAAAATGGTGTGTTGCCTCCAGGCAGCTGGGGTCAAGGAAGTCTTGGAGAGGGTGCAAAATATTCTCCAAGGTGAAAGTAACCAGCAAGAGGTCGTTATACATAATGGAACCAACAACACAGGAAAGGAAAAGGTCTGAGGAGATAATATAGGAAATTAGGCAGGAGGTTAAAAAGTAGGTCCTCAAGAGCAGTAATGTCTGGATTACTCCCAGTGCCATGAGCTAATGAGTGTAGGAAAAGCAGGATACAGTAGATGAATGCGTGACTGAGGTGTTGGCGCAGGAGAGAGGGATTCACACTTCTGGATCATTGGAACGTCTTTTAGGGAATAATTGACATGTATAATGGTGGCACAGTGGTTAGCACTGCTGCCTCACAGCGCCAGAGATCCGGGTTCAATTCCCGCCTCAGGCGACTAACTGTGTGGAGTTTGCACGTTCTCCCCGTGTCTGCGTGGGTTTCCTCCGGGTGCTCCGGTTTCCTCCCACAGTCCAAAGATGTGCAGGTCAGGTGAATTGGCCATGCTAAATTGCCCGTAGTGTTAGGTAAGGGGTAAATGTAGGGGTATGGGTGGGTTGCGCTTCGGCGGGGCGGTGTGGACTTGTTGGGCCGAAGGGCCGGTTTCCACACTGTAAGTAATCTAATCTAATCTAATAAAAGGGACGGGCTGCACATGAATTGGAAGGGAGATTTGCTCGAGACACCAGAGAAGATTGAAGCTTGTTTTTGGGGAGGAGGTTGGTTGGTGGTGGTGTTGGTGACCCTCAATGATAGCGAGAAAATTGATCAGTCTGAGGCTGGTGCACTTGAGAAAAGTAGCAAACCAAACAATTAAGGCAGGCAGGAGCAAAGCAGAAAATGAGGTAGGACTGAAACTGCATTTATTTCAAATGCAAGAGGCCTGACAAGGCAGATGAGCTTAGGGCATGGTTGGGAACATGGGACTGGGATTTCATTGATGTTACAGAGACGTGGCTCAGGGATGGACAGCACTAGCAGCTTAATGTTCCATGTTATAGGAAGAATAGAAAATGACGGGGGGGGGGGGGGGGGGGGGGGAAGAGAGGAGGAGAAAGAGGGAGGAGGCGGCTGGGAGTGGCGTTTTTGATTGGGGTAACATTACGGCTGTACTTATGGAGGATATTGTGTCCAGTGAAGTCATTTGGGTGAAACTGAGAAATAAGAAAAGGATGATCACCTTATTGGAATTGTATTATAGACCTGCCATTAGGGATAGTCAACATGGCTTTGTGCGTGGGAAGTCTTGTCTCAATAACTTGATTGGGTTTTTTGAAGTAGTAACGAAGAGGACTGAAGAAGGCAGCATGGGAGACATTGTCTATAAGGATTTCAGTAAGGCATTCGATAAGGTTCCTCATGGCAGACTGGTTAACAAAGTTATATCACATGGAATATACAGAGAACTAGCCATTTGGATGCAAAATTGGCTCAAAGGTAGGAGTCAGAGGGTGGTGGAAGAGGGTTGCTTTTCAGATTGAAGGCCTGTGACTACAGATGTACCACAAGGATCAGTGCTGGGTCCACTGCCTTTTGTCATTTATATAAATAATTTGGATGTAAACATAGGATCACGGGTGGCAAGTTTGCAGACGACATCAAAATAGTTGGTATAGCGGACAGCAAAAAAGGTTACCGAAGAGTATGATGGGACCTTGATCAGATGGGCCAATGGACTGAGGAGTAGCAGATGGAGTTTAATTTAGATAAATGAGGTGCGCTATATTTTGGTAGGGTAATTCAGGGTAGGACTTATATATTTAATGGTAAGGTCCTGGGGAGCGTTGCTGAACAAAGAAACCTTGGAGTGCAGGTTCATACGTTTTTATTCCTTAAAAGTGGAGTCACAGGTAGACAGGGTGGCGAAGTTGTTGCTTGGTATGCTTGTCATTATTGGTCAGCGCATTGAGTATAGGAGCTGGGATGTCACATTGGGACTGTACAGGACATTGGTTAGGTCAGTTTTGAAATAGTGTGTCCAATTCTGGTCTCCCTGCTATAGGAAGGATGTAGCGAAACTTGAAAGGGTTTGGAAAAGATTTACAAGGACGTTGCAAGGGTTGGAACATTTGAGCGATGGGCAAAGGATGAATAGGCTGTATTTATTTTCCCTGGAGCGAACGCTGAGGAATGACCTTATGGAAGTTTATAAAATCATGACCAGTGGCACAGTGCGGGGATGTTAGCAACCAGCAGCCAGGGATGGAACATGGCAGCAGCAGTCCATGACAGACCGCGTGGAGGCTCGCTTCATTGTCTGCTGCAGTGAGACGGTGATGTTTGTCTTTTAACTTGTTTCTTGTTTTCTATACTCTGTACCTAAGATGGTGCCGGGTGTTGGTGATATTGTTGCCCTGTAAGTAATCTGTAACTGAAGCTGTACCTAGGTACCTTTGTATCTAAGATGGTGCTTTAAGTCACAACTTATGAACTTTTCACTGTAATCAAATGAGTACATGTGACAATAAAGCTAATTAATTCAATTCATGTTTGAGGGGCATGGATAGGGTGAAAAGTCAAGGTTTTTCCCCCCCCAAGAGTCTAATGTTCTATGTTCTATATGTAGGGGAGTCCAAAACTTAGAGGGCTTGGGTTTTAGGTGAAAGGGGAAAGATTTAAAAGATACCAAAGGGGCACAAACTTTTCAGAGGGTGGTGCACAGATGGAATGAACTGCCAGAGGAAGTGATTAAGGCTCGTATAATTACGGCATTTCAAAAGGCATATGGATTGAATAGGAAGGGTTTAGAGGGATATGGGGCTGGCAAATGGGACTAGATTGATGTAGGATATCTGATTAGCATGGAGTTGGACCAAAAGGTTCTTTTTCTGTGCAGTATATCTCTGTGACTCTATTTATAGCTGATATGGGAAGTTATAATTGTCAGGAAACACTGAACAGGTTGCAGGCTACTCTCAGATAAAGCAGAGAGTTTACTTTTACAAGCAAAATTGAGACATTATCGGCACTGCTTAGGCTGCAGTTTTTTTGTCCATCTCCAATTGCCCTGGAGAAAGTGTCGCTGAACAGTCTATCTGTTATAAGCACACTACAGTACTGTTTTGAAGAGAGTTCCAGAATTGTGATCAACTAATAGTGAAGAAATGACAATATAGCTTTGAGTCAGGATGTGGTCAGGTTTAGAAGGGAATTTGCAGGTTCCCTAACAGCAGTCTTTATAATTACTTAAGGGGTATAATAGAATATATGGAAAGATGTTGAAGGAGACATAAATTGTCTCTAATACATTTCACAAGCCATTTGGGAGAAACATCTTAACACAGTTTAATTCACTATTATATAGTAGTTGAGGTAAATAGCATAAGTTTAATCAAAGTTAAGAGAGAGAAAGGAATCAATGAATCAGAGAATGGTTCCAAGCCAAATGACACTCTTCAGTACCATGGTGTCTATGTTGGCTCTCTCTGTAACAGCAACTCAGCTAACCCCACTCCCTTCCCCCAACTTGTATTATAAGCTTGCAAATTTCTCCAAATAATTACAGAATTCCTTTTTTAAAATCAAAAATGAATCTACCTCACTAGAGTCTGTAACCCGTTACATAGTTTTTAAAAAATTCATCTTGCATCAAAATGAATCATTTCACACTTCTCCACATTAAATTTTCTTAATTACAAATCTGTTCATTCCATCAAAGAATAGCCTTTTGAAGTCTATCACAAGCCTCACACTTCATAACACTAAATTTTGTGTCAAAAGTGTAGGTCATTAACTTAAACAAGTAAAGCAACATTCCTTTTATTAAACCCTGGTATTTTCTTTCTAACTGTGCTCTACGTTATAAACATAATTATCGCTATTGCAAGAGTTTCTAGCAACATACTCCACATCCAAACCATTATGTCCAACAAATGTTTCACTATTGTCCTCCACAAGAGAACAACAGTTCTGCAAGCAATATTACATTGTCACTTTAAGTTCACCTGTTGTATCGTAGCTCAATTTATAATATTACTCACCCCTCCTCAGTCTCATTAATGATATCACATATCTCCATGTTGAGGCCCCAATCCTCTGTCTGCAAAGAGCCATCTGTTGCTTGTTCTGAAAGAAAAAATGCAATATGTTAAGAAGTATCTTAAGTGAAAACCATCAGCAGCAAAACAAGTCATCTCCAATGCCTCACAAAATAAAATTGTTTTACAATCTTTTAGTACTTTATTAGGGAAGTTAGAATTTGCAACTAAAATTATTCTGTCATTCTAATCTAATCTTTTTGTAGCTTTTCCCTTGCCAATTTGGCTCTTCCTTCTGAATAGTGGGTCCTACTCTAACCACACACTCAGTGCTAGCAATTACCCTCTGTTACCTCATTACAAAAAAGGTCCACACTTTTGGGTAATCCTTAATGGAAAATCTATAATGTCACATTATAGCCAATCGCCACTCTGTCCTCAACCAAGACTGACATGCACACACTAACAAGTGCACATTCATGTCAGGAATCCAATTCCCTAACCCAGGGGTCTACACCCATTTAGAACATTCTTGCTGCCTTTCTAATTTCCTTCCCACCCCAATAAATATTTTATACAAAATAACAGACCAAACAGAAATACCAAGTCTCAGATGACTTGTTGTAGAACAGAAACATTTTCATCCACATATTTCCTTTCATATTTTCAGACAATCACGGTGACTTATGGTTAACATTTTCCAAACATATTCAAATTAAGTGCAGCATTGGGTATGTTTCCATGTTGTATGACCCTTTGGTCCAACCAATCCATGCCAACCATAATCCCAAACTAAACTAGTCCCACCTCCCTGCGCTTAGCCATATCCCTTAAACACCGTTCTTACTAGTGTACCTACCCAAATGTTTAAGCTTTCTAACTGTACCAGCGTCCACCACTTCCTCTGGAAATTCATTCCACACATGGACCACTCTACATTAAAAAAAGTCTCTGTTTTTTAAAAAATCTTACACCCCCCACCGTCTCAAAAATATGCCCTCTAGTTTTGAATCCCCCATCCACGGGAAAAGACACCTGCCATTCATCTTGTCCATACCCCTCATGATTTTATAAACCTGAGGTTATCCCTCAATCTCTTATCCTCCACTGAAATAAATCCCAGGCTATCCAGCCTCTCCTTATAAAAACCCTCCAGTCAACAGGCAAACCCTTTAATCACTGGTGCAATGCAAAAATGAGTGGGAATTGTCTTAGGTGTTGTTTATTGCAAAAAAGATTTGCAATTATATAGCACATGGCCACAACAATCACATCTCTCACATTTCCAGTCAATTAAGTTAATTGCTATAATGTAAAATCTGCAGTCGCAAATTTGTTCCCTGTAATCTCCCACAAATAGAAATATACTTTTCTATGTTCTATCACGAAACAGGCCCTTTGGCCCATGATGTATCCTAATGTAAAATAAAATACCAACCTATGCACCCCTCAATTCACTGCTATCCATATGCATGTCCAGCAGTTGCTTAAATGTCCCTAATGACTCTGCTTCCACCACCACCAGCAATGCATTCAGCATAAAGAACCTTCCTATGACATCCCTTTTATACCTTTCTCGTAATATCTTAAAAGAATGACCCCTCATGCCAGTCAATTCTGCCCTGGGGAAAAGTCTCTGGCTATTGACTCTATCCATGCCTCTCATTACCTTGTATACCTCGATCAGGTTACCTCTCTTCCTCCTTCTCTCCAGAGAGAAAAGTCCGAGCTTAGTCAACCTCTTTTCATAAGGCAAGCCCTCCAAGTCCAGGCAGCATCCTGGTGAACCTTCTTTGCACCCTCTCCAAAGCCTCTATCTTTCCTATAGTAGGTCGACCAGAACTGGACACAATATTCCAAGTGTGGTCTCACCAGGGACTTGCAGAGCTGTAGCAAAACCTCGCAGCTCTTAAACTAGATCCCTGTTAATGAAAGCCAAAACACCAAATGCTTTCTTTACAACTCTGTCCACTTGGGTGGCAACTTTGAGGGATTTATATACTTGAACACCAAGACCCCCTGTTCCTGAAATGATGCCATAGGGCCAAGATGATTGATCATTGTCAAGGTTGGATTCATCCTGTTTCACATGCACAGATTATACTTGGTCAACTCTCTTCATTGTCATCAGGTAGATGTCAGTTGTGAAGCTGTACTGGAACAACTTGGGTAGGGACATAGCTGGTTCTGGAGCACAGGTCTTCATACTAATGCTAAACTGTTGTCAGGGCTCAAAGCTTTTGCACTACTCAGCATCTTCAGTCATTTCTTGATATAATCTGAAATCAAACTGGTTTAAGATTAGCTTCTGGGCACAACAGGAGGGCGAGGTCAAGATGGATCACCTACTCAGCATTTTTGGCTGAAGGTCAAGGTAAATATATCAACCTCACGTTTTTGCATTAAGCTCTGGGATCCCCCACTCTTGGGGATAGGAGCATTTGTGGAACCTCCACCTTTTGTTACTTGTTTAATTGTCCAATGAGACATTAAAGGGTTAATTTGCTCTGCTGACCTGCAGGAAATTGGAAGTCCCGAGGTTAGGGTGGGATGCCTTTGACTTACATATAGATTGTAAGGAATTCACGTTACTATCCCTTGCCATTCAGGTCCATTTCCTAGTTGTTTAGAGTAAAAGAATTGCATCATCATCCTATTCAAAATCATAAGAACATTGCAGGTGGAATTTTGACTACTCTCTGTAATTAAAAAAAAAGATTCACAACAGATTTGACCATTAAGGGATGGATGATTTACATTATATTATTTTTGGAAATGATGTGGTCACTGCACTGTCTCTTCAGAGGCACGTGACTATGGAATTGTCTTGTGGGCATCACGGAGTGTGAGGTCAAGATTTTGTATAAAAGAATGACTGTTTCCATTGTTCAGAGAGATCCCTTGACATGGCTTTGCAAGCATTGCCAAGTGTTATGGGTTTCTCCAGAAAGCTTGTACTGTACCGTGCTTAATAAAATTTTGGTTGTTCACAGAAGTTGGTATCTGCAATTGCATCAAGTGCATAAGAATCTCAGAAAAAATGTTGTTCCATTTGTTCGCTTTGCAATCAAGACAGGAAAAGGGACGGAACGAGACAACAAGTAAAATGGCACACACACACACACACACACAGTTGTAGAACCAGAAAAGGAGTATAATTAACAGTAATGGCCACTTCATATTGTAGAAAATTCTACAAGTGCAAATTGAGGAACAGCAGTGTCAATTGAATACCAGTCTGTCAATAAAAGGAAAAACACAGTGTGATTTTCCCACGACACAGAGAAGTCCGCTCAAACCTTAAGAACAAAATATAAGTCAGTTAGTTGATTTTGATTTTTCACTGGAGAAAACAAACACCCTCTTCAGACTGCATCAATGCTTGGAACAAACATGCTCCAATTCAAAAATAATAAAAACTTAACATAAGCAACATTAGGACAATGACCATGATCAGGAGCTACCATAATTCAGGCAGTGCAGCTGGCTGAAGGAAACCATTGCAAATGTTCACTATCCACTGTCTAGGAGGATCATCACAATACAGTCATTCCCATAGAGTTCAAACACAGACTTTTAATCATGAAATCATTGAAGGCATGACTGCTAACTGCCAATTCCGAAGTTGGAGAGTCAGGACCATGGCAGAAGCCCATTGCGTCCTTTGCAGTTTGCCATCAACTCTGTACAGTAGTAGAAGGAAAGACAGGACCAACCAGAACCACATCATAGCCAATGTGTTAATGACCAGAACTCATTCCCTGTAGTTAAGTACTGTAACCATCCAGAGCTTCCCTGCATAGCTCAGGTAACCGTTCATAAATCTACTCTGTGCTCCAGGCAAAAATCCAGAGTTCTTCTGGCAGAGAATCACCAAGAACAAAGAATATTTGACTAAATGATCCTTGCTGAAATCGAAAAAGCACACATGTCCTGGCACACACGTCATAAGACCGCTGAGGGTCAGTGACATGAGAATCACACGAGTAAAAACTGAAGAGTCATTCTCTGAACCCTCACAGATTTAGTCACAACAGTCCTCCCTTACACACAGGTTGTCCAGAGAGTCCCAATAAACACTGCCATAAGTAGTATAAGAAATGCTCCACACAAAGTAGAAAACTGGCTGGTTATGGAATAAGCCTAGCACACTCCTCTTTCAAAACAGAAAAGGGGGTGGGTGAGGAGGACAATGGACAACAACTGACCTTAAAGCAGGGCTGTGTGTGTATACTTCTGTTTAAACATATTTGTATAAGTGCCAGGCACAACATTTTCCACTAGCCAGCACAATCAGACAATGTCGGAGCCGATATATTTTCTTCCCTGCCTCACATTAAAGACATCAAAGAGTATATTTTTTAAATGATAATAAAATTGCACCAATTTAAGACAGCTTCAAATAGGGTCAAGAAAGAAAAAACTTTTTTTTTTTAAAAATAAGAGTGTCTAGTCCTCTCCCTATAAGCAACCAGATTTAAAATAATTGCAAGGGACTTTGAAAAATTGTACAAAGTTATTTCATTGGCACAGTGGTCATTTTTTTTTTGTAAATTGGAAGCGGAATAGTTAAATATGCCCATTACTGAAAAAAGCTAAAATTGATTATTCTGTTTAATGACTACAAGTAGGTGCAACTTGCAGAACTTGTCATGCTTGCTACTTCAATCCAAGGACATGGAATAGCCATGTAGTTGGGGCCTGTTCCCACAGGTCTTAGAAAACAGCATAAAAATTCATGCCAAATCTTTTTTCCATCTAAAACTGCTTCGTTCTACATTCTGATCTGGCCAACTCCTGAGCAAATTGCACAAAGTAGCAGAAACCTGAGGCCACTTTTTATTTTATGATGACCCTTACTGAATTAGTAAATACATGGAGTGGTGGAAGGACTGTTGCATTCAGTAATTGTAAGAATAATCCACAAAGATGAAGAGTAGAGGAACAGAGAAAAATAATTAAAGATAAAAATCAATTAATTTACTCTATATGAAGTAAATAACTTTGGTTTGTAAAATACAAATGACACAATAGTGAATTTGAGAAATAGATGCACAAGTTATGCTGATAATTCTAAAATTATTCAATTCTCAGTCAGAGTAACAATCGCTTCACACACAAGGGTCCACAATTAGGAAATTTTAGACTGACAATTAGCCATTCATTTCTCCATCAAGGGGATACAGTCAATTTTATGTCCTCTTACCTCATCTTCAGCTGAGATCTGATCACTCAGTGTTAAGACCTGGAGCCTTGCTGCTTTGAATGACCAAGATCAGCACTATTTTTGTCAGAATTTCCAGAGGAACAGAGTGTTTGATGACAAAGACCTGAAATCCTGAACCGATAATTATCTACAAGACTCTAGTGTTAACTACCCTTCTATGTGCAAAGACACAAACAACATTTTAGTTCCCAAAGAAGCAATGCCTCCACAAAATACTGCAAATCCAAAGGCAAGACAAGACCTCCACTATCAGTGTCCTCTCTCTAGCCAATATCTTCAACATTGAGGCACTGGTTCCTGCCTATCAGCTGCTTCAGGAGGGCCACAATTTTGGTAGGAGTACAAGACATCCAAAAAAAGGCCCTCTACTCCAATCGCCATCATTATGACAAGTATTTAGCAGGAAGGCAGAAAAAAAAAACTTCACGGACACCAACTTGGCCTCCATGGAAACATGTAATATCCTTATGTGACTCATGGGAATCACATGTCCAAGACTGTCCAAACTGGAAAAGCATCCATGAATATGTCAACCACTGGTAGTATTTCTAATGAACCCTAGGTGGCAGCTAAGTGCAAACAGCAAAAGGAGCACGCAAAAGCCCAAGCACCCTACTCTTCAACCATCACCTACAGCAGAGTATATGGGTCCAGCATTGCAACATTTATTCACCTCAAGATCCACAAGTCCAGAATGAAAAAAAATCCTTGGTCTCAAGGGACTGCCTAATGTTCTAAGAAGCCTTGGATTCTGGAAAAGTCTCAGAGCATTGGAAAATTGCTGATAGAGTCATAGACATGGGCAATGAAACAGACCCTTTGGTTCAACTCACCCATACCGATGTAACACCTTTATTTAAAAAGGGAAGGAGACAAAAACAAAAACAGGCAACTGTAGGCCCACTTAGTACAACATCTGTCACTGGAAACATGTTAGTTTATTATAAAGGATACAATGGTAGATCATTTAGAAATGTATATCGTCAAGAAGAGTCGGCATGGCTTCACAAAGGAGAAAACATTTTTGACAAATTTGTTAAAAATCTTTGTGGAGATAACAAGCAGGATAGATAAAGAGGGACTACCAGAAAATGTAATGTATTTGGATATTCAAAAGGTATTTGATAACACACTACACATCAGGATACTTAAGATCAGAGCCCATGGTTAGCAGCAGTACAATAGTAAGGAAAGAGATTAGCCAAGTAATAAAAGACAGAGTTCGATAAAGTGGGCATTTTCAGGATGACAATTTGTAACTAGTGCAGTGCTAGAGATCACTACTGGAGCCACAATTATTTACAATATATATTAATGATTTGGATAAGGAAAGTGAACATCCTAAGCCAAGTTTGCAGATGACAAAAATAGATGGGAAGGCAAGTTGTGACGATGACCCCAAGTATCTATGTAAGGACATGTTTGTGGGCAAAATCTTGGCAGATAGGACAGAGCAAAAGTAGACCATTCAGCCTGTCAAGTCTGCTCTGCCATTCAATGAGGTATTGGCTAATCTGATCATTCTCAGCTCCACTCCTCTTCCTTCTCCCCATAATTTCTAATTTCCTTACAGATTACAAATCTGCCTTTTTCATCTTTAAATACTTAATGTCGTAATTTCAGCTACTCTGTGGTAAAGAATTCCAGAGATTCAGTAACCTCAAGAAATTTCTCCTGGTCTCTCTCTCTCTCTCTCGCAAATGGCTGACCCCTTACTCTGAGATTACGCCTTTTAGACCAAGACACTCTCACATTGGGAAACAACCTCTCCATGTCTATCCTGTAAAGACATCTAGGAATCTGGTGTCTCAATAAAGACTCCTCTTATCCTTCTAATCTTCAATGAATACAAGCCCTACCAACTTAACCTTTTCGCATAAAATCATCCTTCTGTCCCTGGAATCAACTTGGGTCAATCTTCTCTGAAATGCCTTGAACGCCAATGTATTTCCTTCAGTAGAGGGATCAAAAGTCCACATTACTGGGGATGCAGGCTAACTGCCCTATTTCTTGTATTCCATTCCTTTGAAATAAAGGCCAAAATTCCATTTGCCTTCCCTATTACCTGTCAAACTTGGATGTCAGCTTTTTGTGATTCACAGATGAGCATCCTAACAACATTTGTCCTGCAACTTTCTGCAGTCTTTCCTCATTTAACATCTAGCTGCTCTATATTTCCTGCTTAAGTGCAAAGCCTCACATTTTCCCACTTTACATCCCATCAGCCAATCTCTGGCCCACTTAAATCTTTCTATATCCCTCTGTACATTGCGTGTCATCCTCACTGCTTGCTGTAATTTGGGAGAACGGAGCATACCGGCTTTCCTTACAAGAAAAAGAGAAATTGCAACTCAGCAGCAACTTTTATTCAATATGGTAAAAGATGTTACATGGGACATTCAATTTTGAAGAGTCATCTAGACTCGAAATGTTAGCTTTCTTTTTCTCCATGGATGCTGACTGATCCACTGTGATCTCCAGCATTTCTTGTTTTCAGTACACATTCCAATATCTGTAGTAATTTGCTGCTCTGTTTAAAGTAGCAATGGTCAAAGAATATTTGACATGAAGCCAAATTAGGAGATACTAGGACAGGTAACTGAAAGTTTGGTCAGAAAGAAGTCAATTTGAAAGAGGAACGGAGCAAGATGAGATAAACAGTTTAGAACAGGCAATTTCAGATGAGCTTTAGTGTACATTTGGTGTAAGCTGGGAAGCTGGCTAAAAAGGAATTACATATAATAAAGGCCTGAAAGTGGGATTCATCAGGTTGGGCTGGAACTGAGATGAGCAAGCTGGAAATAGACAGTGGGAGATGACAGATCAGAATTTGTCGGAGGACGGAATAGGAACTTTACACTACTAACCTTAACAGCATGAACAAATAATCCACAAGCCTAGTGCGCTCCTGAATGATATATTTTACTTTTAATGAGGCTCAATGTTAAGATTTGCTTCATACCATTCCTCTGAAGGACTTTGGGCCAGTTTACTATTCAACTGTAGAATAAATTCAAAAAACAAATATTAATAGAACAATTATTTTCAAGATAGTGAGCATACAAAATCCCTTGTGACACAGGCAGCCTTTGGCACAAAGTAAAATGGGAAAGATATACATCATAGCCATTATCCCATTGATGCAAGTGTCTGTGATCTCGATTCCCCACAGGTCAGATTTCTGCAGATTAGGGGAGGATAAAGTATGCTAGAATAATTGTCTAAACTATCACAGTTAAATACCAGCAGTTGGACAACAGTTCAAGTGACCTTTCACCTGGAAAAGGAAAACAGGGTCAAGCCTCTCCAATGATGATCGTACAGCATCCACAAATGGGATTCTTGCTTGGAATATGATTAGATTTGGATCCAATGTTCCTCCACCTGATGGTCTTCATGACAGGTACTACCTATACTCAAGCACAGTATTGCTCTTCATGTGCAAGGATCTGAATCACCACACATAACAAGGATGGTTCCAATCAGGCTTAAGATACGTACAAACCCAAAGCCAAGTTGCTTAGCAATCCATACTAGTAAATTATTTTGGCCCAACACCAAATAAAAGGTCGTTCTCAACAGGGACATCTCACTTTTACTTAAATCGCTAGAGTGTGCTCACTAGCAAACAGCTTTGATTCAGAGTTTCTTGAAAGAAAATTCAAGATCCAGGCAGTTATTACTATCCAATTGTACTTTAAAAACCATACTGCTGGTAGAATGTGCAAGTGCAGATCTTGTTGCTACTCAAATGTAAAGAATGACTCTCATTGAAATTGCACAAATCAGGTTGATTTTCTTTTTCTAAGTCACAACAGGGATTTTAATCCCAATAGTTGAAAAATGTGTTGCTGGAAAAACACAGCAGACCAGGCAGCATCCGAGGAGCAGGAGAATCGATGTTTCGGGCATAAGCCCTTCTTCAGGGATGAGGCTGGTGTGCCAAGCTGGCTGAGATAAAAGGTAGGGAGGAGGGGTGCTGGGAATACAACAGGTGGAAGGAGGTGAGGGTGAGGGTTATAGGCCAGACAAGGGGGTGGGGGCAGAGAGGTTGGGAAGATGATTGCAGGTCAAGAGGGCGATGCTGAATCCAAGGGTTGGGACTGAGATAAGGTGAGGGGGGGGGGGGGGGGGGGGTGGGGTGGAAATAAGGAAGCTGGAGAAATCTACATTCATCCCGTGTGGTTGGAGGGTTCCTAGGCGGAAAATGAGGCGCTCTTCCTCCAGACGGCGTGTGGCCAGGGTCTGGCGATGGAGGTGGCCAAGGACCTGCGTGTCATTGACGGAGTGGGAGGGGGAGCTAAAGTGTTCAGCCACGGGGCGGTTGGTGCGGGTGTCCCAGAGGTGTTCCCTGAAACATTCTGCAAGTTTTTCCTTTATACAGATTTCTCCAGCTTCCTCATGGTTCTTTAGAGGGACACTGGTGGGTGGTGAACATTCTCAATAATATAGATGTACTAACTCAGCAATCTCACACAGAGAAAGGACTTTGACTTAAACTAACCATCTGCAGGAGATGAATGAACTGGTGTTGCCAGTAGCTACAGCTGTCAGGAGATCTGCTGGCATGGTGTCACAGTTACATGGTTTGCGCCATCCTCATATCCACTGTCGCTCGTCTACACTGCTGAGTCATTCAACTATGCCGAGGCTGGGCCTTTCTTCCACTGCCCTCCATTTCTTTCTTCTTAAAGAAGAGATCTTAGTGGTTTTTGGCTCTGAACAAGTTATAAAAATACTGACTTTCTTATTTGGAATTGATATTTCAGGAGCCTTTTTGCTCTCAATTTCTACACCCATTGGTCTTATGATCCTGAATTGAAATTTTTGCCAGAGGTCTCAACATCCACATTTCAAAAGCCTCTGTTTTCTTCCACAGAGCTTTACTTAATATCCAGGATTCTGAGACGTCCAGGTGTTAGGTTCTTTTTCTTGAGATTCTTGCACACTTAATGCAACTGCAATATGCCAACTTCTGTGAACAGCCAAAGTTTATTAAGCCAGTACAAGCTTTGGAGGATCACTTAACACTCTTCGCAACACTTGCAAAGCATGTCAAGAGAAGCTCTCTGAACAAAGGAACCAGTTCATCCTTTATACAAAATCTCATATCACAGTCAGTAACGCCCACAAGACAACCAGAGTCAGATGCCACTCAAGACAAATGTTTCTGATGTAAATTCTTTTTTAAATGGCAGGGTGTGGTCAGAATTCCAACTGCAATGCTCTTATCGATTCTGAATAGGTGATAAAGTAAATGTTTTTACTCTGAATAATAGGAGATGATAATGTCAATGTTTCTACATTGCATCTGCAAAACAGAGAAATATACCACCCTATCCCTGGGGCATCCAATTTCTACAGGTTAGCAGAGCAAATTAACCCCTTAACACCTCAGATTCTCTGAATTATCAAAAAGAGCTATGAGCAAACACCAGATTACAGACAAGAATTACTGCCATTTATATTTTTTCAACTGAACTAGCATGCTTTTGTACAACAGCATGATCTAACATTAGTACACAAACAAGGCAGGTGCGGTGAGATCATGTTATTACTAGTAAAATAAAAACACAGACAGGCGTGATTTTCTGAAAAAGTAATAAAGAGCTACAGCAACACATGACATGGAGTCATAGCTTCAAGTTAAAAGAGTTCACAAAACTTGTAAGTTATCACTATCCATTTCTATTATTTTTAAAACAATGCTGTGGCAAACTTTGAGAGCACAGACTGGTAGAAATTTTGAACGAAAAAGCATGTGCTTATTGAGACGTGCATTTAAAAGTTTTAAGTCACAAAGAGACTTTTTGTGGAGTGTTTTTTTTAAATCTCAAAACTTCAATGGTTTTTTCCTCCCATTCTGGAGCCTACATAAATTGCCTAAATGTCATCACGACTCACTACAGCCAGGAAAAACACCCACATGATAAGGAAATCTCATCTTGGAAAAAGCTAATAGAGATAAGCCATGAGAAATAGGTAGAGGAGTAGGTGTCTAGTCCCTCAAGCCTGCATTGCCTTTCAATCCAACATTCCTCACACCTTTACAGGAAAATTATGTTTTATATACTAGTGACAGAGGTGAGATGGACCAAGTGGAATAGATAATGAGTACGCCCAAGACAAAAGGCAAAGGCAGTGATAACGGTGATAAAGACATAAAATAGGTGGAAATGCTGGCAGTGAAAAAGGAGAATAAAGCCAACAAGTCACAGCCAAGAGAATGAGACAGATTTTAATCAGTAAGGGAAAAGGCAGGAAAATAAATTGAGGATTATACGATCACCCATGATCTCATTGAATTATGGAGCAGACTCGATGGGTTCAAAGGTGTACTGCTTCTCCAATGTCCTATGGCTATGGGATTTGAGAAACGTGGACTAGAAATCAAACACTGAACTTGTAAAAGCCCATATTAAGTCCAAGAGACTATAAAGTGCCGAAGTAGAAAACGAGGTGAGGTTCCTCAACAAACAAAACTGAAGTTGCTGGAAAAGCTCAGCTGGTCTGGCAGCATCTGTGAAGAGAAATCAGAGTTAACATTTCGGATCTGGTGACCCTTCCTCAGGAGGTTCCTCCAGTTTGCATTAAGCTTATTTTCTTAACGTACTCTAGCAATATGTTTGGCAAGTTTTTTTTCACAATTATCATAAATACAAAGAGAAGATTAAACAACTTAAATTACAAGATCAAATCAAACTGATTGACTAAATAACAACTTTGTTCCACTACATTTACTTTTTCCAACAATTAGAGTCCAAAAATTACAAGGTCAGTAACTTCCTGACCCTGGCCATTTGATCAACTTCTGTTCAGTACCCAGGGAGATTGCCCAAAGCCATGAGTGGCAGGTTGGCAATAAAACCCATCAAGACTCTTGATGATCAAGATTTAAAGGAGCTAATGGGTTCCCTATTTTCCACTGCAATCTCTGATCAAGGATTAGTGCAGGCCATGCGCCTAGAAGTGGACACAGCCTGCACTCCTGGTAGGATTGCAGACCATCCCCAAGTCTGAGTGGGAGTACCATTAACATACCATGGTGCATTTTCAATTTTCATTTTAATTTAAAATTTTTTTTAAAGTGCCTGATAGGAAACCTCCTTGTTGAGGTTTCCTCCAGTCACCCTTTTTATGCAAGTGGAAAAAACTTTCCTCACTCCTGTTCCCTGCCTCCGATTTTAAAAAAAATCAGATTCCTAATGGGCAGAATGGAAAAATACTGCCTTCTCCAAACTATCAATGTTGGAGAGCACAATAATTTACCCAAAAATATTGCAGCCTCAAACAAATATTTTCCAATGCATCTAACATTTTATCGTAATGCTATTTTTCAAATTCCTTTAAAGGTCAGAGATGGTGCATTTCTTTCAGGCTGAATATAAGTAGAATCTCACTTCATCAAATTACATGCTACAAATTTTCAATAATGAAAGCAACCGAACAGGAATGGTCAGTGGGCTGTTTAGTATAAATCTCAGCAGCTTTGCATTATTCAGACTAGGGTGTGCAGGTTTTAAAAACCTATTTACACTGTACCTCATGGTAGAGGTTCACAATGATTATTCATTTAAAATTGACTCAAGAGAAAAAAAATCGTTGAACTAACAGAATGGGTACGATTCACAATGCAGGTTATTCACTGGCTTAACCCTAGGTAAAAACAGAGTTGTGAACCAGTAATGCAGACATCACAAGGGAAAAGCTTCCCGGGATACAGAGAAACAGCAAACAGAACTAAATTTGACCACTCTTTCAAAAGGGCAAAAAACAAAATGAATTACGAATTAATGCTGAAAATAAATTAAGGCTAAGGTTGCTTTTACACTTTATCACAACTTCTCAATTTACTTCAGCTTCTCTCATGCTCACTTCAACTTTCATGGCTATAAACCTTCATCTAGGTTTCACTACATCAGAAAATAAAAAAAAAAGTGTTTGACAACCCATTCTGGGACAAGTTCTGATCTTGATTTAACATGCTCAATTGATAGCCTGCAGGTGGTCAAACATATAGACACCATGATTTTTGGACAGATCGAAGATGATTGGGAAATTCCCATGCCGATCACATCTGGACCTTGCATGGTTTAAGTGACTGGACTTGATCTTATGAACCTAAGACTCATACCTTATGTCTTAACCTCAATGTAATGTTTTCATTTCTGTCAATCATAGAGTCATACAGCAGACAGACCCTTCAGTCCAACTTGTCCATGTCTATAAACAAAATATCTAAAATCTAGTGAACATATTTTAACAAAACATGCTGTACAAACAAGGAACAGCCCTAGGAAGAGTTTAATAGGTTTTGATGATGTGGATCAAGATCTTGGAACATTTTAAAACAATGTGTTACTGAGAGATGGCCAAATTGGCTTTATTTTAGAATGTTGTGGATTGTTGTTGGTACGGTGTTAGAGCTGTAAAGCATTTACAGAGGTTTCACAGCAGGTTATTGGATGTGGATTGGCCTGAAGCTTTCTCAGTGCGATGGAAGGTCTTTAAAAAATCTCCAACATTGTAGTTACAGAGTATCAAGTAACCAGAGAGAAAAAAAATTCTAGGAGCAAATGCATTAATTAACATTGAGTTAACAAAATGTGGTGGAGGCATACACTCTACTGATTACCCTCATCAATTGTTTGTGCTACATAACTGTCTTGCACTCACTGTACTGTATGGAAACTGAGTTGCTCCAGTTTTGTTCTCAAGTTCTGTTTGCTACAGTAGGAAGAGATTTTATTCTTCAAATAGGCACTGTAAACTAACTTCTTTTGCTTTGTTGAGTTAATGAAATGTTCCACTGGTATGAACATCTGTTAGCAGAGAAACCTGTCGCAAGGTGTCATTGATGGACAGTTATATCAACAGATACTCAGCATTAAGAGTGTAATGAAGATCCAATGACAATGTATCTGTTTGTGCTGCATAAATTCATTTTAGGCTCTCCCAACAATGTCACAGGTAAATGCTTCCCAAAGAGATACAGCTATAATCCCTGCAAACATACCCAGAATCAATCAACAACTGAGTTTGGCTGACGCAGTAGCATCAACAAAACTTCCCTGGGCTCATGAGGCAAACAAACCAGCAAGATCCCAACTTACAACATTGATTAGAAGCGCACATGTTGGGAGGTAGCGGGGTATACTTTTGGTCACCTTGTCATCAGGCCTAATAATACTAAACTGATAGACAAACCCATGCCTAAGTATATTTCAGAAATGTTTAGATGCTGTATAGAAATAATTCTGCCTTACTTGTATATGCCCTCCTCTTCTTTACAATCTCCCTCACAGAACCTACTTGACTTTATACAGGCACTTAAATGCTTAAGTGGAGGAAATTACAAATGCAAGGTCATCCATTCATAATATTAACTCTGTTTCTCTGTAACTCTCCACAAGTGATCCACATCATCTTCTGTATTTATTTCAGACCTCTCCTACTTGCAGCATTTGCTTTCATACACATCCCATCTGACCGAGTTAGGAATTACTCCCTTCTTCCACAATGGTTCTATTTGCTGAAGGCTATGAAAATGGCCATGTCCCAGTTCCTGGTCTGTGCTGAGTTAGTGATTTCCTTTGAAGTGGGTGTGGATGTGGGTGCACAATCTGTCTCAAACCCTGGGCTTGGAGGAAGAGAATCTGTCAAGCTTTCCATTCCTGGCTACAACATCATGATTTTAGATCAGAGTGATGCTGGAAAAGCACAGCAGGTCAGGCAGCATCTGAGGAGCAGGGGAAAAACAAACAAACAAAAAAAAAGACATTTTGGACATGAGCCCTTCGTCAGGAATAGCTATTCCTGACGAAGGGCTCTGGCCCAAAATGTAGATCTTCCTGCTTCTTGGATGCTGCCTGACCTGCTGTGCTTTTCCAGCACCACTTTGATCTAAAATCTCTGGTTTCCAGCATCTGCAATCCTCACTTTTGCCTACTACATCATGATATCAGCTAAGGGTGGAAATCAGATATTGGCATAAAATCTCAGGCAACAGTTGTGCCCCCTTCCCCATGCATCTAAGACAACAGTCCCACTGGGAAATCCAGGAGAGCATAACGTACAGTTATGTCCTTTCTAGAAAAATCAACTAATTTTTAAGAACAATTCACCATTTCCAAATTCAGACCAACTGCACGTGATTGTGATACGATGTTGAGTAAACATCTGACCCAAGGGCATACAACTAGTAATTTTAAAATAAACTAAATTCATCCAGCAACTTCACTGTGTTAGTCTCTTCCACAGAAAACTCAGCTTCTTCAAGCATGTTAAAAACAGGAAGCAAACCACTGTGTATTTATAAACCATGAGCTCAGAGTATTCCAAAACAATACAGAGCCAAACATTTAACATCTAACATCTGGCACCTAAACAAAGTGACGGTGACACACATCAAAATTTGACAAGAGGAGTCATACTCACAGCACCACACAATGTGCTGCACTGAAACATGCCATTCTGCCCAACCAGTCTGCTGGGATGTTTGTGTTCCAGCAAGCCTCCTCCCACCATACTTGTAAGCATATCTTGGTAATTCTTAAATATAATATTCTACTACTAAAGTAAAATACTCCATATCTTGGCAATCTGAAATTAAAACAGAACACAAAGTATATCTCAGGTAAGGATTGATGATGCTGGACCAGTAATCCAGAGGTACAGGCAAATGCTCCATGGGCATGTGTTCAAATCCACAGTAACTAGTGGAATTTAACTTCAATTAATATATCAGGAATTGAAACCTAGTATCAGTAATGGCATCTGTACTAATTATGATCAAATGTTGTGAAAATTCATCTGGTTCACCAATGTTCTTTAGGGAAAGCAGAAACATAAAACAGAGTTAGCCTTTCATCAGAATTAAAGATTAATGGGAATTAAACAGGTAGAGGGACACGAAGTGGAATAGTCATTGGATAGCCATGTAATTCTTGCTACTTAGCACCCTGCTACCAACTGTTCCTCATAGCCTACTCCTGGCTATGCACTTAATGGAAGTTCAGAACTTTTTCCAGCACATAAAAATTCATCTTCCCTCTGCTAGACCACCTGAATTTTTGTTGTTTTGATTTCTTCCACTCCTTTCTCATCTATTCATCCCCTGAAAAAAAAACATACTATTCCCACCCATACTTGGTATGTGAATGGCATTGGCAAGACCTCCATTTGTTCAAGGGTCATGGGACATGGATGACAGAGTGACTTGTACTCCATTTCAGACAGCAACTAAGCAACAACCTGTAGGCCAGACCAGGTAAAGGGCAGTAGGTTTCCTTCCCTAAGGGACTTCAGTGAACCATTTGGGATTTTGCAACCACGATAGTTTCAATCTTCACCACTAAGGCTACCTTATGATTCCAGACTTATCAACTGAACTCACATTTCACCAGCCACTGCAGATTAGGATCTGAATGTGCCCAATGACTTTGTCTCAAATATAACAAAATATTTCACGTTCTAGATACATGCCATTAAATTTTTTAAAAGTGAAAAACAAACTACACACTTTAGGCAACTTCAAACGTTCCTGTAAGATGTGCACTCGCTGTGTGAATATGTAATATTGACAACTGGACGCTGGGTAGGGCAGGTTGGAAATCTCTCAACTGTAGGAAAGCTAAAAAAAAATCACAACACCAGGTTATAGACCAACAGGTTTATTTAGAAGCACTGCTTCTTCATCAGGTCAACCACCTGAAGAAGAATCAGCGCTTCGAAAGCTAGTGCTCCCAAATAAACCTGTTGGACTATAACCTGGTATGGTGTAATCTTTAAGTTTGCACCCACCCCCCACACAAACACTGGCTCCTCCAAACAACAAATGCAGGAGAACTGACAAACCCCCAGCTCCCCACCTGACAATCAATCGGGAGGACACCGCCCACCTCTATGCCCATTGGCCGTCGGTCAGGAAGGGCCTGACGTGATTGGCTAACGCGACTGCCCCTCTCCCTCTCACCGGTCCCATTAACTTCAGCCGTTGAAGGAAAACCCCTTCGCAAATAGATTTCAAATCGGGCCAGAGCCCCCGACCGGGCTCTGAGAGAGCGGACCGGGGAAGCAACGCCGCTGTTTCGCGAGAATGTACGTCTACGTGTTTCTTACCAACCCGCTGCCCGACTTGGGTGCTGAAGGGATTGCCGTAAAGAAACTCCATCTCGAGAGAGTGACGGAGTGAATCGGAGGGAGGGAGGGAGCAGCTGACCCCCGCCGGGGCACGTGATCCTGGCCACGTGATGTTTACAAACCATCGCAAGGCACTGTGGGTATTAACCGTCAAACCGGCGGAAAAATAACATTTCCTCAGAAAATGTCCTTCGTCTTCATTACAAATATCGAGAGCGAGAGAAACGTTTTTAATTTAAAAAAAAAACCCCGTTGTTTTCGTTTCCATTCCGCTCCTTTTTTTTTCTTTGAGGCACACAGTTGGTGACAAGTGCCCAGAGGTACCAAGAAATGACCGTCGCCATGAACCGAGTGCTGCGGCGCCCTCTGCTGCCTTGGCTGAGGAATCGCAGCGGTGAGTCAAAAGACAAGTTCACTGGAGCAGCTTGAACTTGAACCCCCTGAGAGAGAAAGTCAAACTGCAGATGCTGGGATCCAAAGTAGACAAGCAGGAGGTTGGAAGAACACAGCAGGCCAGGCAGCATCAGGGGTGAAGAAGCCAACGTTTAGAGTGTGACCCTTCTTCTGGACTTGAACCAGGGCTTACTAGCTCAGAAGTAGGCACTACCCCTGTGTCATAAGAGCCCCAACTTTATTGTCTACTTTATTGCTGAAATGTTGTCCAACAATCAACTGCACTGCTCCAATAGTCCATTTAAAATAAAAATCAGAATTTTGTCACAGGAAAAAAGGCCATTCGGTCCATTGTGTCTGTGCTGGCTCTTGGAATGGGCATCTCATTTGGGCCACTTTCCTGCATCCTGTAACCTCGCATATACCCTTTTAATTTACAACTTAACACCATTTTCAAAGAATGGTCTGCTCTGAAGAAGGGTAACTGGACCTTAAATGTTAACTCTGATTTCTCTCCACAGATGCTGCCAGACATGCTGAGTTTTTCCAGCAATTTCTGTTTTTGTTTCTGCTTTCCATCCATAGTTCTTTCAAGGACTAAGGTAAACTTTCGGTCACCCCACTCTCGCACAGTGCGCTTCAGAACCCAGTAGTTTGCTGCGTGAAAGTGTTTCATCATGTCACTTTAGCTCCTTTTGCCAATCACTTTAGATCTATGGCCTCTCATTCTTTGACCTCTCACAAGAGGGAACACTTTCTCCCTATCTACCCTGTAGGGTTGGGGACAGCAGAGACAGTTGTGAGGTGGTGCTGACTTTGATTTGATTTATTATTGTCACATGTACCTGGGTATAGTGAAAAGTTTTGTTTTGCATGCAGTACAGGTAGATCATACCATACAAAGTTTGTAAGGAACACAAAAAGATCAACATTAACTTTAACTTTGAAAACTGAGAGGTCCATTCAGAAGTCTAATAACCATTCTTCAGCCTTTTGGTAGGAGTGGTTAAGCTTTTGTATCTTCTGCCTGATAGAAGAAGTTGAAAGAGATTATAACTGGGATGGGAGGGGTCTTTAATGATGTTGGCTGCCTTTCCAAGGCAGCAAGTCGTATAGGTGGAGTCAATGGATGGAAGGTTGACTTGTATAATGGACTGGGCTGTGGTTCACAGCTCTGGTTTCTTATGGTCCTGGACAGAGCAGTTGCTACACCAAGCTGTGATTAATCCCGATAGGATGCTTTCTACTAAACAGTACAAGACACTAGTAAGGCCACATCTGGAGTAATGAGTACAGTTCAGGTCACTGCATTACAGGAAGGACATGGAAGCTTTGGAAAGGGTTCAGAGGAGGTTCACTTGGATGTTGCCTGGGATGGAAGGAAGGTCTTATGAGGAAAGGCTGAGGGAACTGAGGCTGTTTTCATTGGAGAGAAGAAGGTTGAGAGGTGACTTAATCAAGACATGTAAGGTAATCGGGAGGGCTGGATAGGGTGGACAGCGAGAGCCTTTTTCCTTCGATGGTGAAGGCTAACATGAGGGACATAGCTTTAAATTGAGGGGTGATAGATTTAGGACAGATATCAGGGGTAGCCTCTTTACTCAGAGAGTACTAGGGGCGTGGAACAATACCTTCAACAATAGTAGACATTAAAGGCATTTAAATAGGCATTGGACATACATATGGATAAAAATGGAATAGTGTAGGTTAATGGGCATCAGATTAATTTCACAGGTCGGCACAACATCGAGGGCCAAAGGGCCTGTACTGTGCTGTAACATTCTACAATGCATCTACAAAAGTTGGTAAGAGTCTTTGTGGACATACTGAATTTTCTTAGCCTCCTGACAAAGCAGAGGCACTGTTATGTTTCCTTGACTGTCAGATCAACGTGAGTGGTCCTTAACAGATTGTCGGTGATCGTCACTCCCAGGCTCTTGATGCTTTTTACCATCTCCATCTCACCACCAGGGACTTGCTGACAGGGGCATGCTTACTTCCTGAAGTCAATGACCAGCTCCTTCATTTTGCTGATGTTGCAGGAGGACGTTGACAATGCAATCCAGGAGCCCAAGATAATTCTCTGGAGACATGGTTTCAAGTGTCCCCTTGGAATCTGGAAATGAAAGGTAGTCTCAGGATAGGTGACCATAACAATTGGCAAATTAAGCCTCTCAGTTTAAGGCCAATTACAGATAGGCAACAATACTGGCCTTAGCAATACCCACATCCCCCCCAAAAAATAGAAGATGGGAAAGAAAGGTTACTGCTCCTCCAATCTGGGTAACTGGAGAGTCTGACTGCTTTCCAATCTCTGTGGGAAAAAGTGAGGGCTCAGATGCTGGAGATCAGAGTCGAGAGTGTGGTGCAGGTCAGGCAGCATCCGAGCAGCAGGCGAGTCGACATTTCGGGAGGTAAGCATAGGTGTGGGCTAATTGGACATGGCTGATAAATGTGATTAAAAACAAGGACTGCAGATGCTGGAAACCAGAGTCTAGATTAGAGTGGTGCTGGAAAAGCGCAGCAGGTCAGGCAGCATCCGAGGAGCAGGAAAATCGATGTTTCAGGCTGGAGCCCTTCATCAGGAATGTGATGACAGCTCAAGAAATACACAGTGCCAAAGTTGGCAACCATAATTGGAGGTGGGTTGATACATCGTTGATATTTGCTGGAGCCCTTCCTCATGCCTTTGTTACCTCAAGACTTGGAAAGCAACACATTAATGGCCAGGTCTTCAGATACAGCAGTTTACTCATGGCCAGATACAGCAACCCGCTCACAGCCAGTGTCCCTTGGTCTGCTACCTGTAAATTCAAGGTCATTCAAAACTCTGCTGCCCAGGTCATAACTCCCCTTTACCTACTGCTAGCCTCAATCATCTCAAAGTTAAGCAAAACCTTAATTTTCAACCCTCATGCCTGACATTCCCATTCAATATTTCCATCATCCTACACCTCCCTATCTCTGTAATACCCCCAGGTCCAAATTTTTTCAAGATAACTGCATTCTGGCCATTGAGGGAGTGCAGCGTAGGTTCACGAGGTCAATTCCTGGAATGGTGGGATTACCTTACGCTGAAAGACTGGAGCAACTGGGCTTGTATACCCTTGAGTTTAGAAGACTGAGAGGGGATCTGATTGAGACATATAAGATTATTAAAGGATTGGACACTCTGGCAGCAGGAAACATGTTTCCGCTGATGGGTGAGTGCCGAACCAGAGAACACAGCTTATAAATACAGGGTAGACCATTTAGGACAGAGATGAGGAGAAAGTTCTTCACCCAGAGAGTGGTGGCTGTGTGGAATGCTCTGCCCCAGAGGGCAGTGGAGGTCCAGTCTCTGGATTCATTTAAGAAAGAGTTGGATAGAGCTCTCAAGGATAGTGGAATCAAAGGTTATGGAGATAAGGCAGGAACAGGATACTGATTAAGGATGATCAGCCATGATCATATTGAATGGTGGTGCAGACTCGAAGGGCAGAATAACCTATTCCTGCACCTATTGTCTATTGTCTACATGCAATTCTGGCCTCTGTACAATGGCCAAATCTGATTGTTCCAAGAGTTGGTTGGTCTTGATCTGTGAAATCCCCCCCCCAAGTTGCTTATTTTGGTATACTCCTTTAAGACATTGCTTAAAACCAAATCTTGGACTAAACCTTTGGCCATCTGCCAGAATATCTCCCTATGTTACTTCCTAATAGTCAAGGTGTTTTATTGGTATGGAGCAATTGTCCATAAAGAACCATGTGCCTCTCTCTCCAGTAGAGGGACAATTGATTATGTATAATGTGAGGATAATCATTCCAAAAGCCTGGGGTAAGGTGAGGGTGTCGAGTCTCCATAAACTATATCAGCGAGTGTGGAAATTCAACCAGCTTCATAATATATCATAATCTAGTCCTTTAGCCAACTGAGCGAACAACTAATGCTTTATTATTAAAAATCCCGAAAGAACTGTGGATGCTGGAAAAACAGAACAGGTCTGGCACCATCTGTGGGGAAAAATCAAAGTTAACATTTCAGTGACCCTTCTTCACTGGACCTGAAGTGTTATGTCTGATTTCTCTCCACAGATGGTGCCAGACCTGCTGAGTTTTTCCAGCAATTTCTGGTTTTGTTACATGCTTTATTACACCGAAAGTGTTCTATGAATGCAGATGCTTGTTATTCTTTTTCATCTCTTTTGCTGTTGTGCTGTTTGCCTTACACAATGGAGAGAAAGCATTTTCATTTAAACTTCTCTCACTGAAACAAAGGACAGGTCTGTCCCACGATTGAATCGTTGTCACTGTGTCGGTAATGTGCACCCCTCTGAATCAGAAAGTTGTGAGGTTGAGTCACAGTCTGGGTGCTGAGCTGTCCAGGCTGTCACTGTAGTGTACAACTGAGGGAAGGTCTTTCAGAGGAGATTTTAAACCTGTCTGAAGTGGATTGAAGATATCCCTCAAGGCATTATTTCAAAGAACAGAGGAGGTAGGTTTTAAGGACTGTCCAAAAGGAGGATTGTGAGGTAGAGTTATGTAGGGAGGGCATTCCAGAAAGTGCCCAGGCAGATAGAGGTGGAACCACCAATGATGAACCAATCAGGGAAGTTTCAGGTGGCAGAATTGAATGAACACAGACATCGCAGACTGGGGGAGATTCCAGAGAAAGGGATGAGTGGGACCATGTGGGAAGTTGAAAACAGGTTGAGGGTTTTAAAGTCAAAATGTTGCTTAAGTGGGTGCTATTGGTGTCAAAAAGTGTGGCGCTGGAAAAGCACAGCAGGTCAGGCAGCATCCGAGGAGCAGGAGAGTCGACGTTTCAGGCCTAAGTCCTTCATGAGCAATGTCAGGGTGAAGGGCCTATGCCCGAAATGTCAATCCTCTTGCTCCTCGGATGCCGCCTGACCTGCTGTGCTTTTCCAGCGCCACACTTTTCAACTGTGATTTTGCAGCATCTGCAGTCCTTACATTTTCCTGGGTGCTATTCATGGTCAGTGAGCATGGAGGAGTGGCAATAGGAAATGTGTCTTGGTCTGAGTAGGACACTGCTGATATAAAGTTTATAAAGAGTAGATAATTGAGGCCAGTCAGGGGTGTGTTAGCTTAGTCAGGTCAAAAAGGTGCCAAATACATGGATGAGGATTTAAGCAGCAGATGAACTGAGAAGGTATTGGTAACCTCACAACCTTTAAAAAGTACATGGATAAATACTCGAAATATCATAACATTCAAACTTACGGGCCAAGTACTGGAAAGTGGGATTAATATAGATAGGTCAGTTTGGGCGGCACGGTGGCACAGTGGTTAGCACTGCTGCCTCACAGAGCCAGAGACCCGGGTTCAATTCCCGCCTCAGGCGACTGACTGTGTGGAGTTTGCACGTTCTCCCCGTGCCTGCGTGGGTTTCCTCCGGGTGCTCCGGTTTCCTCCCACAGTCCAAAGATGTGCAGGTCAGGTGAATTGGCCATGCTAAATTGCCCGTAGTGTTAGGTAAGGGGTAGATGTAGGGGTATGGGTGGGTTGCGCTTCGGCGGGGCGGTGTGGACTTGTTGGGCCGAAGGGCCTGTTTCCACACTGTAAGTAATCTAATCTAATCTAATCTAATCAAACTCAATGGGCCAAAGGGCTTGTGTGCTGTATGACTCTATAGAGTCAGGTGATATCAAAAGAGCTGAAAACTGGGATTGTTGATGGCTGCACAGATATCTATTCAAAAGCTGTCTTAAGGTCACTTAACATTATGATTGGACTCGTTCAGCTTCAGACGTTTGCTAAGGAGTGTGACTTAATGACGTAATTCTGTAGACATTTTCTGTGATGTTGGCAACATTCAGAATGGATGGGTGTAAGGTGCACTCTAGTGGTTGCAGCCAGAATTACGTGTGAATTGCATTTACTGAAATGGGATTGATTAAGTAGCACATCAAATTTGATTATTACCAGCATAAGTACTTTTTTTTAACCAACTTGAGAATTGTTGATGACTGCCAATTATCATCTTTGGCCCAGGAGGTGGACAAGTTTAATTATCGAGACTCATTCATTTAGGTAGTAAATTGTTCTAGGAATTTTTTAAAAGTTTCAAATTTTAAATTTTGATATTTCTTTCTTACTATTCAGTTGCATCCCTTTTTCTCTCATTTAAACCTTTCTTTTTCTACTCATTATTTAGTTTTGTACCTGACTTAAACATTAAATTCATTCACTTTCCTCTGTTAATTTCCTTTAATCATTGAATCAGAATGAAACAACTCAGAATGAAGCCATTGAGTCTCAATCAACTCTTCAGTAAAATAATCCAATTTGTTCCACTCCTTTGATTTTCTTCATATCCCCACAAATATTTTCCTTCAAGCATTTATTCAATCCCTTTTATATAATACGCACATCTAATAACTCAGGAAGCCTAAATGGAAAGGAACATCAGGGCAGGAATTACACTTAATGGAGGATCCTGGGGAATGTTGCCAAACAAAGAGATCTTGGGGTGTAGGTTCATAGTTCACAGGTTCTTGATAAATAAAGTAATCAAAGGTTATTGGAGTCACAGGTTGGCAGGGCATTTGGTATACTTGCATTTATTGGTCAGTGCATAGAGTATAGGAGTTATGTTTTTTAGATTAGATTACTTACAGTGTGGAAACAGGCCCTTCGGGCGAACAAATCCACACCGTCCCTCCGAAGAGTAACCCGCCCGGATCCCATTCCCCTACACCTAACACTACACACAATTTAGTATAGCCAATTCACCTAACCTGCACATCTTTGGACAGTGGGAGGAAACCGGAGCACCTGGAGGAAACCCACGCAGACACAGGGAGAACGTGCAAATTCCACACAGACAGTTGCCCGAGGTGGGAATCGAACCTGGGTCTCTGGCGCTGTGAGGCAGCATTGCTAACCACTGTGCCACCATGTTGTGGCTGTACAGGACATTGGTTAGGCTGTTTTTGGAATACTGCATTCAATTCTGGTCTCTCTGCTATTGGAAAGACATTATTTAACTTGAAAGGGTGCAGAAAACACTTACAAGGATGTTGCCAGGATTGGACAGTTTGAACTGCAGTGAGAGGTTGAATAGGTTGGATTATTTTTCCTGGAGCTTTGGAGGCTGAAGACCTTATAGTAGTTTATAAAATCATGAGGGGCATGGATGAGGGTGAATAGCCAAAGCCTTTTTCCCAGGGGAGGGGAGTCCAGAACTTGAGGGCATAGGTTTAAGGTGAGAGGAAAAGATTTGAACACGCAGAGGGTGTTACTTGTATGGAACGAGCTGCCAGAGGAAGTGGTGGAGGCTGGTACAATTACAACACTTAAAAAGCATCTGGATGGGTACATTAATTGGAAGGGTTTAGAGAGATGTGAGCCAAATACTGGGACTTAATTTAGGATATCTAGTCAGCATGGACAAGTTAGATTGAAGGGTCTGTTTCTGTGCTATATGACTCTATTATTTATAAAATAAAGTCACTAATTGTGGCTTACAAAGGCTCATCCCAGACCAGGACAAACAGTTCTGCAAACCCATTCCTTGGTCTGCTTTATATATTTTTTTAAAGTAGCTTGTTCAGAGATGTTATTACATACTTCTGGAGCAAGTGGGACCTGAACAAGCCTCCATAGATGGGGATACTACCACTGTGCACAGATGATCAGTTCCTGCTGGGCAGGCCATTGCCTGTTACCAAAGGAACTCATACTCAGCAAGTTCCACAAGGAGATTAACTAGTGACTCCTCATGGGCCTTGTAAGGGTTATCACAAAAACCCAAATTAAGAGCACGACAGCCATTCTGCCCCTCAAACTGCCCCAGTATTTGATAAGATCATTGAAGATCTCATTGTTTCTGTCTACTCTCGAAAAAACTTTGACTGCCTAGTTTTAGAGTTGTACCATATGGAAACAGACCCTTTGGCCCAACCCTTCCATGCTGACCAGATATCCCAACCCAATCTAGTCCCACCTGGCAGCACCTGGCCCACATCCCTCCAAATCCTTCCTATTCATATACTCATCCGGATGTATCTTAAATGCTGTAATTGTCCCAGCCTCCACCACTTCCTCTGGCAGCTCATTCCATCCACGCACCACTGCGTGAAAAAGTTGCCCTTTAGGTCCTTTGAAGTGTTTCCCCTCTCACCTTTAAACCTATACCCTGTAGCTTTGGACTCCCCCACCTTGAGGAAAAGACGTTGGCTATTTACCCTATCCATGCCCCTCATGATTTTATAAATGTTCATAAGGTCACTCCTCTGCCTCTGACGCTCCAGGGAAAACAGCCCCAGCCTATTCAGCCTCTCCCTATAGCTCAAACCCTCCAATCCTAACAACATTCTTGTAAATCTTTTTTGAACCCTTTCAATTTTCACAACATCATTCCTATAGCAGGGAGACCAGAATTGTACAAGTATTTCAATAGTGGCCTAACCAATGTCCTGCACAGCCACAACATGACCTCCAAACTCCTACACTCAATGCACTGACCAATAAAGGAAAGCACACCAAACACCTTCTTCACTATCCTGTCCACCTGCAGCTCCACTTTCAAGGAGCTATGAACCTGCACTCCAAGGTCTCTTTGTTCAACAACACTCCCCAGGACCTTACCATTAAGTGTATAAGTCCTGGCCTGATTTGCCATTCCAAAATACAGCCCCTCACATTTATCTAAATTGAACTCCATTTGCCACTCCTTTGGTCCATTGGCCCATCTGATCAAGATACCCATGTATTCAGAGGAAACCTTCTTCACTGTCCACTCTTAATCAAGAATCTGTTTAACTCAGCTTTAAAATGAGTCAATGGTGCTGCCTTTCCTGCTGACCAGGGAGAGAATTTCACAGAGTAAAAACTCTTTCAGAGGGAAACTTAATCTCATCTCTGCCTTTAATAGGAGAACCCTTATTTGTGCTCCTGTTTCTCCTACTGAATGAAATATCCTCTCAGCATTCACTCCTGTCCCTTCAGAATGTTATATTTTTCAATATTAACAGTGCTCACTCTTCAAAGATCTAAAGGATGCAGACCCCACGTCCAACCCAACATCATAAGATAACCTCTTCACCCCAGCAATCAATTAAGTCCACCTTTTCCACTAACTATTGTAATATGATCAATGCAAAGGTCCAGCAAATTTCCACAAACAGCAGCAAATTTCCACAAACAGCAGCATGGTAATGAACAGATCCTCTGTTTTAGTTGTATTGATTGATAGGTAACAATTAGCAAGTGCATCTTTGAAATAATGCCACAGGCTCTTTAACGTCCACCTATGAGAGCAGATGAGACCTCAGTTTAAGTGCAGCATACTCTCAATGTGACACAGGGAGTCAGTATTGACTTTTGTGCAGATTCCTGGAGCGGAACTTAATTGGCTAATCTCAGAACAATGGCCAAAGTATGGTTGCTAAAAGTGACATGTCTCCATGTGTAGAGACTTATTCTCGGCAAACGAAAGGATTACTTTCAAGCCTTGTGTCTTAAGCCTATAATTTCCCGCTGCTTTCTCCATGGAGAGGCCTTGGCTATGAAACCCTTATGCTCTAAACATTGACTCTCCTGCTCCTTGGATGCTGCCCGACTGGCTGTGATTTTCCAGCACCACACTTTTCGACCTTGACCACAGTCAACTTATCAACCAATCAGCACTCTATTCTCCTGTACCATAAACTGCAGTGATTGAAATTTAGACACTTCTGCTTTTAGTCTTGATGAGTGCAAGATGTAAAGCTTTGATAACATCTCTCCCTCTTTCTTTAGCAATAATTCTTAATTTTTCTAATTCTGTTGCCCAATGTTTTACCTTTTCTAATCTATTTTCGGGGTATGTTTGTTTCTCTTGGCACTTAGTTTTTAGCATGATTTTTAATTAATCTATGAACACCAGCCTTTTTGTACATCTCTACTGTCCCTCTTCATGTTCTTATCTTCACTCAGTCATAAACGTCTTACCTGATTTAGATGCATAGATTCAAAGTCCAAGCCCATCGTGGCAGGACGGAGGACATGCTGCATTGTCAGAAATGCCATCTTTTATCCAAGATGCTACAATAAAGACCCATCTACCCCTTCCATTGTATCACCTTTGTGCAAATTTGAAGAACTTGGCACTCTTCCAATACCTTGACAAAACCTACCACAAGTGATATGTATATATAATCAATAAATATTCAGTTATTAACTTTCATCCATCTAGATCATATGATTTTAATCAACTACTTTAGCTCCTAAGTTGTGCTTCTTTTATTCTGCATGAATAGGAAGGGAATAGAGGCATACAGATCCTGTAAGTGAAGACAGTTTTAGTATGGAAGGGCAAAATATGTCAGCATAGACTTAGAGGACCAAAGGGCCTGTTCCTATGCTGTATTTCTTTTTTAATTCTTTTCTCATTACGATAACTCAGCTTTCTTATTGATCTTTTACATGAATTTCTTGATGATGGCAACTTACAGATTTGCTGTTTGAGATATGATGCACTTTGTTCCTATGCCTTCTTTGACACCTTTGCAATCTAGAGAAAAATGCTTCTGCCTCCAAGACTTTAGATTAGATTAGATTCCCTACAGTGTGGAAACAGTCCCTTCGGCTCAACTAGTCCACACTAACCCTCCGAAGAGTAACCCACCCAGACCCATTACCCTCTGACTAATGCACCTAACACTATGGGCAATTTCGCATGGCCAATTCTCCTGACCTGCACGTCTTTGGATTGTGGGAGGAAACCCACGCAGACACGGGAGAATGTGTAAACTCCACACAGACAGTTGCCTGAGGCTGGAATTGAATCTGGGAACCTGGTGCTGTGAGGCAGCAGTGCTAACCACTGAGTCACCGTGCCGCCCCAAGACTTGGGCCTCCCTACCCGCCACCATTCTCCCTCCCCATACCCCTCTCACTGTTATAATGCATTAGGTTCCTCTTTTTTTTGTCTTTGTGTTACCATGATTCAGAAAATTCAGGGGAGCAGGATTTACCATGCATTCACCTCACCACCGCTCCAATGACTAGTAGTGATAAAGGTACTCGTTACAAAACATGAAGTTTCAGAATATTGTGGGACTCTCTTTTTTTGGGTAAAATGGAGTGAAGGGGGTCACATGAATTGTTTTCATGTGTTGGTTGTATAAAGGATGAAAATAGCCATGTGTTCAGTAAAGCAGAGGATGGTTTTTTGCAGGGAAGATGATACAAGATGGCCTGTAAACAATTACCAAAGCATCTGTGCAAATTGTACATAAACAATTACATCTTCAGTGACTGAGTTCCTAGGAAAGAATTAGGCATGGCAGGTTTTGTAAACAGTTCCACTTTAAACCATCTGTTTGGATTCAACTTAGAATGAACTTGGGAATCTAAAGGGTATAGCTTAGTGGCATTGGGAGACAATGGCCTAGTGGGATTATTGCTGGACTGTTAATCCAGAGACCCAGACAATGTTCTGGGAACCCTAGTTTGAATCCTGTCACGGCAGATGGTAGAATTTAAATTTAATGAAAATCTGGAATTTTAAGTCTAATGATAGCAGTGAATCCATTGTCAATTGTTGGAAAGACCCACATGATTCACTAATATCCTTTAGGGAAGGAAATGGCCATCCTCACCTGGTCTGGCCTTCACGCGAGTCCAGTCCCACAGCAGTGTGGTTGACTCTTAGGGTTGGGCGACAAATGTTGACCTAGCTTGCAACATTCTCCCTCAGTGATTGAATGTTTAAAAATTCTACCTGACTACAAGGTCCATGTGATTAATTTAACCATGGAGATGAGTTCATGAGGGAGCTCAAAGAAAGTTATTGTAGCATCGGTTTGCAGCAGGTTTTCTCATAATCTCCGAATCTCTCTGTCTCAGTCTAAGGGAATCTGACAGAGAGTAAGCAGAGAGGTAAAGGCAGTAAGTCTCTGATTCAATACATGGGCAAGAGTGGGAGCTTGTGCCAGGAGGAAAGAAACCAGATTTTTGAAGATTAATGTGATTCAAAAGATTGACTGAATTTTGGTCAAAGAGAAGAATCTCCAGTTTAATCACATCATAAAGACCAGGTTAACGATTAAAAGCTAAAGTAAATAAAAACAGAAATTGCTAGAAAAGCTCAACTAGTCTCACTGTACTAAACAGTACTGAAGTAGTTCTTAAAGAGTCACTGGATCTGAAATATTAACTCTGCTTTCAGAATAGATGTTGACAGACCTTGAGTTTTTTCCAGCAATTTCTGATTTTGTTTGCGATTTCCAGCATCTGCAGTTTTGTTTCGGTAATGAGAAGAAAAGACAAGTAATAAGCTCTCAAGTTATGAATCACTTTGGATTGTTCCCAGAGAATGGAGCACCTAATCGAGAGGCAGAGCAGTAAAACCATGGGAGGGGGATTTTTATTTCTAGTGTTAAACGTACAAGCCTTTTCTCAGTAAGTTGCCTATCAAAACAGTATTTATTCAATGTTGCTTTTAGTTTGTGTTACAATTGAACCTTAAAATGCAAAATTTTATCACATGATCCTTCCAAGCCACAGTGGAAGCTTGAACATCTTTTAAGTAAGAAGCTTAAAAACAAAATACTGATGATTCATTAAGTTACCCATGAAGGACAACAGCAGCTTCAATTACCCAAAGTACCAGGAGGAGTCATTAACATTAGACTCAACATTGTTGCATTTGGCAAATATTTAAATACCAAATGCCATACAATGACTTTGGGTAGTTCACATTTGGAGTTAAGAGTTGTACAGCACAGAAACAGAACCTTTGGTCCAAATTGTCCTTGCCAGATATCCTAAATTAATCTCGGCAGTATTTGGCCCATATTGCTCTAAACCCTTCCAATTCATGTACCCACCAGATGCTTTTTAAATGTTGTAATTGTATCCACTCACACCAGTTCCTCTGGCAGCTCATTCCATACACGCACCGCTGTGTGTGTGAAAAAGTTGTCCTTTAGGCCCCTTTTAAATCTTTCCACTTTCACCTTAAAAGGAGATATCAGACTTGATTGAATTAGCCTCCTATGCTATCCTGTCAGATATCCATTAATCTCAATGGCATTACTTCATTATTCAGTGCTTGCATAGCCAGCTGTAACTGATGAAGAATAATAATGACACAATCTATTGAAATAAGACAACCAAGACAGACTCAAATATAAAAACTCATGATTTTTTATGTATTACATATAGCACACAACTACGGTTTACAGTGCTCAACTAAAGACAGTTCAAAAAGCACTTATTATAAAAGCTCAAGATGTTTAAAAAAAATTCTAAACCTTTACACATTTTCTTTTAAATTTTGGAAGTAAGAATACATTTTAATGGCAACACCCAGCCTGTAGATGGGAGCACAGGTTTTGGAAATTAGTTCATCGTGGTGCTAAAGCATTGAGAAAGGAAAACAGCTTGATCAGTAAGACAGCTCGGTACTTACGTTGAAAACAGAATAGGTCCAATGACCCATGGTTTTCGCCCAGAAGGGGGTGGAAATTGAGCTCAACATGTATTGAGGAGGACGGTGACCTAGCGTGTGATTTGAACTCATCAGGATGAGGTACATTAGTATGTTTCTGGCACGCAGTAGAAGCATGTCTTATCAGAGAAGATACAGTCAAGAGTAATGGACAGCTGAAGCAGGGAGCGAGGAGTGGTGGTGGGGGGAGGGGTGGCAACTGAGGAGGCAGATATAGTAAAGGTCCCCCTACTCAGCTCCAACAACACACACTGCTATTTGCGAGTTTGACATTTTCTATTCCCTTAGCTGCCATCTCCATGATCTGTTAGCCAGAAGAAACAAGTCAATTATTTATTGCATGCAGTTGAGCTGCATCCAAATTCTGATCGCAGAGGTGAAAAAACAAGTACAATTAGACTTGAAGAAACAGTGTCAGAGACCTATCTTGGATTATGAGGCACACATTTACTTGACTTGGATTTACAAGTTCTGATTCAGCGGCAGCTTGGATTGGTGGAACAAGCTTGAAGAATTGAACGGCCTCCTTATGTACCTGTTCAATTTCTCACCGACTGCCCAAACAATTTAATCTATTTGCTCAGTAAATAACCCAGGGTTTAGCAAGGTGGACTCAGAGCTGCATCCAAACCAAATCTTTGTATCTAAAATGTAGCATGAATTTGGAAGAACGAGAGTTTATCTTATCGAAACATATAATCCTGAGAGTATGTGCCTTGTCAGATTCCGAGAGAATGTTTGGTGTTGCAAACAATTAGAGGGGGTCAATTTAAAACGGAAATGAGGAGACATTTCTTCAGCCAGAGTGTGGTGGGCCTGTGGAATTCACTGCCACGGAGCGCAATGGAGGCTGGGACGTTAAATGTCTTCAAGGAAGAGATTGATAGATTCTTAACCTTGCAAGGAATTAAGGGTTATGGGGAGAGTGCGGGTAAGTGGTGTTAAAATGCCCATTAGTCGTGATTGAATGGCCGAGTGGACTCAATGGGCCAAATGGCCTTACTTCCACTCCTATTTCTTATCTTATAGTGTTGCACGGGTGTCCAGAACGGATTTAAAAATAAAGGCTGTCCCTTTTAAGGCTGATACAAGGAGGATTTGTTTTCGCTCAGAGGGTTGGTCAGCCTGGAGTTTCTACTCCAACAGCAATATATTCTGTGAGAGTTTAACAGATTTTGGATCAAAAATGGATTTTGGGGAATAGGCAGGAAAGTGGAATTGTGGTCGCAATCGGATCACAATCGGAACGGCCTACTCCTATTCTCATTTCAGTTGATCGCAGTTATAAAGAGGCCAGCCAGTTGTTTCAGCAAGGTGCACTGCAGTGCAATCAGGCTAAACCAAACCAAGCAGATTGTGTGCTTACAAAGGGATATCCTAGAACTGGACTGTTTTACATTTCCATCCAAACATTCAGAACTGCCCAGCCTGGTCAGATTTCATATGTTAAAACTATCAGCTCGTCATTGGCAAGATAGACATTCTTTAAAAGAAATATTTTATGGGAATGTGAGCAACGCTGTCAACGGCAGCATTGGTTGTCCATCCATAAGTGCCTCTGAATTCTTGAACTGCTATAATCCACGGGGTGTAGATGGAGGAGTTGTAGGGATTTGATCCAGACACAGTGAAGGAACAGCAATGAGGCAGCACAGGCAGGTCCATGTCAGAGGTGAGCTAACTCATCCCTACAATTAAACTGGGTGAAAATAAAATAAATCACACCACTTCAAAAGAAACATCTTTAAATAGTATTTAACCCTTTAAATGTGTTTGGGGAGGGTAATTTTGATAGCAAATAATTGACAATGTGAATATTTAATAGCTCCATGCATATTTTCCATTTCGTCAGAGGAGGCATATGAGAAGGAATAGTTAAAATTTACTTAGTAACCTTCATGATTTTAATAAGGACATGTCACAACACAACTAGGTCCATGTTGTGATTCAGTTAGCAATACACCAAATACTATTTTATTCTAGTAATGGATAGTTAGCTGTACAACAAGTCTCACTGAATACTTACAACTGCCTGCCCTGAGTATCAAAATAATTTATGATTTCTTAACGATAGGAACATAGAAAAGAGAAGCAAGAATCAGCCATTCCGATCCTTGATCCAAAATTCTAGATCTTCTACCTCAGCACCATTTTCGTGCACAATCCCCACATCCCTTAATATCTTAATCTATTGATCCCGGTCGTGAATAGATTCAATGACTGAATCTTCACAGCTCGCTGGGGTAGAGAATTTCAAAGATTCAACTTCTCCAAGTGAAGAAATTCCTCCTTATTTCAGTCCTCAATGTCCTACCCTTTTCTTCTGACATTGTGTGTCCTGATTGGACGTATTGGATGGTATGGTGGCTCAGTGGTTAGCACCCGGGTTTGATTCTACCCACGAATGGAGTTTTGCACATTCCCAGTGTCTGCGCAGGTTTCCTTTGGGGAACCTGGATTTCCCTCCCACAGTCCACAGATGTGCAGGTTAGGCAGATTGGCCATGCTAAATTCACCCGTAGTGTCCAGGGATGTGCAGGCTAGGTGGATTAGCCACGGGAAATGTGGGGTTACAGGGATAGGATAGGGAGTGGGTCTGGTGGGGGAATTCTCTTCAGAGGGTCGGTTTGGACATGTAGGACCAAATGGCATGCTTCCACACTGTAAGGATTTGATGTTTCTAAATTCCCCCACAACCCCACACCAACAACAGCCAGGATGGGAGGTGCTTCCTGAATTTAATCCATTGAGGTCTGGAAGAGTTTTTATATGACAACTGCAGAACTACTGCAAAGCAACTCTCAGCTCACACTACAGCCTGCAACCTAATGGAAAAACAATAAAGCACGGTTATATTAAAAGGCACCGTGTAAAGGCAAATTGTCAGTGAATATTTCAAACCTTGTTCAGAATGTCTCAGCCAATTTGACAAAAATCACCAGTTTTGTTGTGCAACTTTAAACTAAGATACAGATGCACAATTACTGGCTTAAGCACAAACTCTCCATGCAGAGAAACTTTCTCAACAATAAGCATACTTGACAAGAGATGGCACTTATTAATGAAGAGCAGATACACAGTGGCCTCAAAGACATCATTATCCTACAGAAAAGAACTGAAAAATGGAGCAAAGTAAGGGAATGGTGTTATGTACCTTCCAACAACAACTTGTATTTGTAGAGTACCTTTGTGGGAGAATGTCCTAAGGTGCTCAAGGAAAGATTAAGCCTAAATGTTTGAAGCTATTATCCGTAATGAACTCAGTCCCGAACTGAAAACTCAACTATAGAATAATTTCAAAAAATTCTGGAGAAACTGAACAAATTTGGCAGCATGTATGGTGAGAAAAACAAAGTTAACATTTTGAATCCAATATGGCTCTTCTTTTGAAGATGTTCACTTCCAATGAGCAGGTAATTTCCATCTATTACTAAAAACACTATTTTAATGCTGTCTGGTTAATGCAATAAAATGTTCATACAAAGAAACTACTAGAGCAATAATGAGGTTTTAAAATTAAATGGAAGAAGTAGTTTCCAGTGGCAGGTGGGTAGGAAATCTGAGGACCCACGGATTGTAAATGAACCAGGATTTTAAAAAAAATACAGTTCGAGAGAAAACTGCCCAAAAGCACATGGAAGTAAATTCAATAAATATCAAAGGGGAGTTTTTTTTGCAGGGAGTTAGAAAAAGGGTAGGACTGGAATAGCTCAACAAAATATACCAATCTTAACACAGAGCATCCAGACTCACTTCCTTCGACAGCACCTTCTGAACCTGCAATCTCCACCATCTAAGGGACAAGGGCAGCAGAGATATGGGAACACCGCTACTTGCAATTCCTCTCCAGACCATATGCCACCCTGATTTAGAAGTATAGCGCCATTCCTTCAGTGTCACGAGGACACAATCCTGGAAGTCCCTCCCAAACAGTACTGTGAAGGCTCCTTTGCCAATTGGACTACAGTGGTTCAGGAAGATGACAAACTCACTAGCTTCTCCAGGCAATTAGGAATGGATGTAGTGCTGACCTAGCCAGCAATGCCCACGATCTGTGAGTGAATAAGTAAAATCAAGAACAATTACGTAGGTACCTGTCAAGTTGTTCAGGAAAGGAAAGGTAGAGTTAAGATGTAATGGATAAAGAGACAAAACTTTGCAAGGTTTTGCTAGTCTAAAGCAAAAATGAGGTGGTGTTAAACCCTATGATCCTGTATGAGGCAGTCTATGCATAGAATCAACTTTGAAAGAGAACAATTAATCACAAAACATTACATCCCTTATAAGCTGTGCTCAAAGCAAGGGATTCATATGAGTGTACCGACAATAAAAAAAACCATGGAAGAATTAAATGGAGTTAATGCACCAAGGACAGAATGGGAACTGCTGTGAAACACAAGAGATGCTGCATTTTCAATTGTATAAAATAATTCAATTGAAATAGAAAGGTAACTGCAAACATAATGGATAGCTGAGCACCTAAAAGTTCAAGGTAGGTTTGGCACCTGTGAATCTGGGCTTCCATTGGAACACTGCAGTTTCTTTGTTTCAGTGGGCAACTAAGCAGTTACATATTACCAACTTTTTTTTATTCCAGATTCACAACTCTAAAACAAAATTTGTGACATACATCTTGTTTAAACATTACAGACTTACAAAATGACATGTACCCGTGATAACATTTAGACTTCAGTGTAAGATGATCCAGCGCTTGCTTTCTCATTTGGTGTTGAAGTGGTCCCACGTAGGTGCCAGTCAGTCCATAATCTCTATGGTAAATCGCAATCTTCCCACTACGCCCTGCAGTATGTGTCTTGACAGTTCAAAACCAGGCTTTCACCCCACTCAACAATAATTACAATACTATGGGAAAGGGTACAGAACACACGTGTTCCTCCACAGCCAAGTCTTTATGTACAATATATTATTCAGTTTTCTGGTATTCTTCCAGTTCCAACAATCCACAAAGATCAAAGGCCTGGCATGATATAAGCAATGTTATCCAGAGTATGGGCCTGGGTGGATAAACAAAAATATCATCAGAAAGCAGTTTCTGTAACTCGAGAGGACAATCTGATCTTAGTCCAACTAATACTATGCAAATTCCACCTCCCGTCAGTCTTTCTTGGACAAGGAAGATGGTTAGAGGGAAGAACACAACCGAAAGGGCACTGTTTCAACCAACATGATATACATGTGGCAGAACTTGCAGTCAACAGCCTACTTCAGCAAATCTCTATAAACATCAGCAAATAGAACTCCTGACAAAAAACATCTCCCCATAAAAGCAGGGTGAAACACAGCAAGTATATATTTTTTTAAATCCAGAGGACTGCGGATACTGGAAACACCAAATCAGAACTGAAATTGCTGGAGAAACTCAGCAGGTCTGGCAGCATCTGTGGGAGAAGGCAGAGTTAATGAAGAAGTTCTCAAAAAAAGGTCACTGGACCTGAAATGTTGACTTTGCTTTCTCTCAACAGATGCTGCGGAGTTTTTGAATAGCTTTACAAATTCTGTGCCCACAATTATTCTCCATATATGATAGAAGGAGAGAGTTAACCTTGTGGCTGAGGAATAACGTGCATGGGGGTTTAATAGTATCTTGGACTATGGATAATACTTTGCTTGGGATCTGTTATGATGCACTTGCTATGGTCATCAAATCAAAACTTGAACCTGAAACTTCAAATGTAGGGAAGCTATCACCGTGCACAACGCCTTAAGGCCAAGAAATACTGTCATAGTCAAAAAACAAAGGATCTTGCTCTTCTTCATTGTCCAATGCCCCCTGTATTTATCTACACAGGACCAAGTAAAGCCTTTCAGTCAAAACTGTCTGCCAACAGTCAATTACTAGGCTTAGAAATGAGTAACATCTGATATACAGAAGGCAAGTCAATTTGTTGCACCATACCAAATAGAAAACCATGGTTCCCACTGATATTTAAATCAGTAAAAGAAAACACAGAAAACCGAGCTGGTCTGAATCACAAAACAAAAACAAACCTCAGCAATCCAGCATCCAAAGCCAAGATAATGCCACATCAGCAACAGAGTGTTTACTGACACCGACTGATGTGCTCTCTGTGGCAGAACAAACAGACTCACTCTGAAACACTAAAGCCACCCAGTATTTAAAATGGAGAGAGATAACGAAAGTAACTTACATCCTACGATTTCCAGAAAATGCTTAAGTATCAGTACTTAGTAACAGCACCCTTGCAAAATCACAAAGAAATTAGGTAGTCACTTTTTTGTTTGTGAAAAGGAAATCATGTCTGACCAAATCATTTTTTGAGAGTATAACAACCAAAACATATTCTGTTTTCCAAAGTGATTAATGTCACACTTGTTCACATTTCAATCCATCTGTCACCTTCTTACCCGCTCACTTAACCTGTCTACCTCTCATTGCAGCTGTCTATCTGTGTCCTCTTGACAGTTCACATTACCACCATGCTTTGCAAACTTGAACACGAACTTCAGCCTCATCATTTAAATACGTGACATGGACCGTAGAAGCTAGTATTAAAGCGCAGATCCTGTGGGATTCCACTAGTTCCACACAGTTATCCTAGCCTCTGCTGTCTGTCCATCAAGTGCTCCTCAACATTATCTTCCAATCTCATCAGTCTTAATCCTGTGTAACAACCCGTTGTGTGAAAATTCAGATAAACCAGATTCTCCATTATCACCTTTTTGAAAGTTACCATTGAACCTGTTTTAACCGCCTTTTCATAATAACGCAGTGTTGACAAAAAGGATTTTCCTCATTCCTAAGCGGTTTCCCAATTACCTGAGCTGGGTCTTCTAATTGTCAGTCTATCTGCCACTAAAAAAGATTTTCTGTCATTATGATAAGAGAAACAGTCTTCTATTCGCTTAGTAACACAGAACGTGAGCACTGCTGAGAAAAAGAAATGAAATTGAAGTTTTTCATTTTGCATTCATTATGAATAACAAAGATGAAAAGGTTCAAACAACTGAAGTGTGTTATTTATGTGTTTGTCCCAATATGCGCATGATGAAAAGCTTTGATTGCAGGTCTCCCTTTGCCCTCATCAGAAAGATTTGCTTTGATTTGTTAGTGTCACATGTACCTAGGTACAGCGAAGAGTTTTGTTTTGCGTGCAGTACAGACAGATCATATCTGAAAATGTGTTGTAGCAACACATTTTCAGCTCTGATCTCCAGCATCTGCAGTCCTCACTTTCTCCAGACAGATCATACCATTCAAAGTGCATAACGGTACTAGAACAAATAGACAAATACAACGTTACGGCTGCAGAGAAGGTGTACAAACAGAGAGGTCAACATTAAATTTGAGTGGTCCATTCAGAAGTGAGAACTTGGGATAATCCTGGCTTGTAAATATTAGGTTAAATTCTACAGGACCAAGCACGGTCTTAGCTCACTTGCGATCAGGAGACTTAGAGTACAGAGAGGCATCAGCCTCAGATTATTCACTCATTGTCAAATCTCCTTGGAAGGCAAGATACTAATTCTGATGTAAAATTGGAGCAAGGCAGTAAGGGAAATACTTTACCAGGACTTCTTTTGGACACCCATTGAGACATTCAACCTGTGCAGTGAGGCAAGTTAAAGGACCGAGTGCACAGATGATGGAATCCAGCAGGACAGAGAGACTCCCAGACACTGCCACCATCCCCTAGAAACAAGAATGAGACATTTTACTCTAACCAATCTTTTAATGCAAGGCAAAAGTATGACTCTGTTATATATAATTCTAGCCATAACCTTTTAAAAAAAAAATCATGCTTCGATACCATGCATCATTGGAGCTACTAGGGCCAGGAAGGTCCCAGATTTGATTTCCTGGGCATTAATCCCAATGAGGGTGGAGCTCGGAGAAACTACAATGATTTCAAAATTATTGTACTGAAGAACTGTTTGCAATGCCAGCTCCCAATTAGAGTCATAGGGCACAGAAACAGACTGCTCAGTCTAACTTGCCCATGCCAACTAGACATTAGCCCATATCCCTCTAAACGCTTCCTATTCATGCACCTATCCAGATAGCTTTGTCATGGACCAAGCCAGGCCCCCTCAAAACATTTCAAGAAAGTAGCCTAGATCCTAACTTAGCTAGTTGTTTTAAGCAGATGTAATACAGATATTCCAGGAGTGATGCAGCTGGTCAAACCACTTAGTTTTAAACAGAATAGAATTTATTTACAAGATTACCAAATGAAACAAAAAAAAAGAACGAAATACTGAATAATGTAACATCCCAGAACTCAACAAAATTATCCCATCTTAATAATACTGTTTCAAATATTTGCAACAATCCCCATAACACCCCTTGGTACAAAAGGTAAAATCAAACACAGGGTTTTACAGGAGAGAGTGAGAGTGAGTGAGAGTGAGAGAGATTAGCATGGACCTGCTTCTTTGGGTCACAACTGCCTGACTGCTTTCAGTGAGCAGCCAGACTGCCAAAAAACCAAATCAAACCAGAGAAAAGCTGAGCTGGGAGAACTAGCCACTCCCCTTTTATTGTACAGGTGTTTTTTTTTAAAGAAAGCCTTTCTGCCTGAGGCAGTATCTGTTAGCTACAATCAAACTGGTACCAAAACCCATTCAAGCCTGGACTTTATGGAACCTGTGTTTTTATGACCTCTTGAAAAAAAAAGAATATAACCCCTTGTTAAAGAAGCTGTATCACCACAGTTTTTAAACATAATTGTACCAGCTTAAATCTTTCCCATCCCACCTTAAACCTATGCCCTCTAGTTTTGGACTCCCCTAGCCTGGGACAAAGACTATGGCTATTTATCTTATTCACGTCCCTCAATAATTTTATAAATTTCTATAAAGTTGCCCTTCAACCTCCGACACTTCAGTGAAAAATGTCTCAGCCTACTCCTTGTTATAACTCAAACCCTCCAGTACCAGCAATATCCTTGTAAATCTTTCCTGGAACCTCTCTTGTGCATTAGCTTGTTTCCTCAAATTAAAAAAAAAAATTTTTTTAAAAAATGGAACATTTCAAAATCACCCCCCAAATAGATTTTTCAACAGAAGAAATATCCAGTGACCAGCACTGGGCAGTGTGTCCGTACTTCAGGTGAACACAGGACCAGATGACTGTGTGTTTGGTCAAACAGCATTAAAATATAGATATTAGGTGAGGATAATGACAAGACACATTTTAAAATTGTATGGTTAAAACAGTTTTCTTTTTAACTTTCTGCCAGATACATAGTAATGCTCCCTTGACTCCAACAGCAGGCTTCAGGTGGGCTCATAGAAACACTGTGTGTTGCCTTGGCACAACCATCAGCTCAAGGTTTCCTCCCAGTGACAACACAGAAAGCTCTCTCTGGCTTTAAGTTTGATGAGGAACTTTACAGCCAGCAGACAATACAGCTGAGCTTCACTCAAGGCAGAGTCCTGAAGATTAAAGGATACCGTCTATCACATTGTAAAACCAAATGTCTTCGTTCTCTCAAAAACCTGACTAACCTGGGAGACCTGCTAAAGTTCATAAGGCAAGGGTAATATCAACAAGACAAGATTGATATTCACAAATTGTGAAATGAGTCCACATTTTACTTTTAAAGTATACATGTTAATAGAATTTTATAGCCATAAGAGGCCATTCAGTCTAACTGGTTCATGCCAGTGGCAACCTTCCACACTGTAAGTAATCTAATCTAATCTAATCTAAATGTTAGTGGGCAGCACGGTGGCACACTGCTGCCTCACAGCACCAGAGATCCGGGTTCAATTCCCACCTCAGGCTGTGTGGAGTTTGCACATTCACCCCGTGTCTGCGTGGGTTTCCTCTGGGTGCTCTGGTTTCCTCCCACAGTTTAAAAATGTGCAGGTTAGGTGAATTGACCATGCTAAATTGCCCATAGTGTTAGGTGAAGGGGCAAGTGTAGGGGAATGAGTCTGGTGTGGGTTGCGCTTTGGCGGGTCAGTGTGGACTTGTTGGGCCGAAGGGCCTGTTTCCACATTGTAAGTAATCTAATCTAAAAAGTAGTCCAAAACCTTTCCACCTTACCATATCAGCACATCCTCCTATTCCTTTCTCCCTCAGCTCTTTACTTAAATATATTGAAGTAGAAAGGTGTTTAGAGGAGGAGGGCTTTTGCATCATTGCACAGGTACACAATCCTTTACCCAAAACTGTTGGGGCCAGATGGTTTTCAGAATTCGGAACTTTTTGGATTTTGGAGTAAGTGACAGTTTAACAGCGATATTAAAAAAATCTTACTGAACAGCAGACACACCTGTGAGTACTACGAGCCCCGAGACAGAACTGATGCCTGCCAGTGCTGGGCCATGCCACCACTTCACGTCGGAGTGAATGTAGGTTGAATGAGTATGGATTTGGGTTAACTGTTTGCATGGCAAACAACATTGTTATGGAGGAAACAAAAACTTCAGATTTCGGAGCTTTTTGGATTTTATATAAAGCATTGTGTACCTGTACAATTTCATTTCAGGCAGGGAGAAAGGTTTTAGTTATAAATCTTTGAAATTGCCAGTCTAAATAACTTGACCACTGCAGGGCAAAATTAAAATTTCTATTTAAATTTGGTGTTCTGGGCAAACATTAAAGTATGGGGGGGTAATTTGGAAACTCCCTTTTATCTTCCAGTAAAATAATGTCAGATTTATCTTGCAGTTAATTTTTCTCCTGTATTTAAGGGAATTGTCCAACATTTCTTTTTACCAGTTTCACATTAACATCTCACCTCAGTTTCTTGCAATCGGTGACCTATGAGACTCAATGATTCACCCAGAAGCTGCAAGTGGGCTGCAACATCAATTGGATCGATCTCTGGCATTTTAATGGGGGAAGAGGAGTGACTGCTTCCTCCCAATCCCAGCAAATGGGTTGATTTCTTGTGTGATGATGCCACACTGGATAGAGACGAAGAATTTTGTCTGCCTGAAATACAGAGGAGAATAAAAGAGGAGAAAATCATAGAATTTGTTCATAGCAAGTGACAGACAGGCTTCAGAAGGCACCTTCCAGTCTATCCAGACTCTCTCTCGCAATTCCAACATCTTTTGTTTACAATGTATACATCTGGGAAATTCCTCTCTCCTCTTGAAGTCTCACCATTCAGCCCTTGCTGTTGTTCTTCTGTTAGATCATGGTTGATCAGACCTCAACTCCGTTTACCTACAATATTCCAAAGTCTTGCCAAACAAAAACTTACTAAATTCAGTACTGAACTTTGTGAATTGCCTCCAGAATCCAAAGCTTTTTGGGAGTTCAAGTTTCAGATTTTTCACTACCCTTTGTTTCAAAAAAATGTCTCCTGATATCATTCCAAATGGTCTTGGTCTAATCACAGGATAATGCAACCTTGTTATGGACTTCCCTAACAGAGAAAATAGTTTCTCAAGATCTACTCTAGATCTCAATTAGGTCACCTCAAAACCTGGTAAGTTCCAGAAATACAAGTTCGTGGAACCTGACCTCATTATTAAGACCTTCCAGCTCTGGTGTCCTTTTGATGAACTGTAACATATCCCGTAACAGGCAGTAGGTAAATATCTTTTCCAAGGTCTCCTGAAGGCATTTCTCCAGATAGGGACAACCAAAAAGTCTGTCCAACTGCTCACTAAAGAGAGTTACAGGATAAACGACTAGACAAAAAAGCATAAAGGCCAAGCCTTCTCAAGCTTCATAGTTGAAATACCATAGCCAATTTTCCTGCCCTCATACGGTGAATTCTATTGAGACTTCTGGAAGGGTGCAGAGGAAGGTCATTAGATTCATTCCTAAAGAATCTCAGTTATCGAGAGAAGCACTGCACACTTTGGACAAGAATAAACTTAGGGGCAATTTAACAGAGCTTTAGAAGATGAAGTGTGTGTTGAAGTTGACTGTTTGTTTCCACTAAATATGGAAGAGCAGGGGTCATACCGAGGTGGTGCAAGCACAAATTGGGATTAGATGTTAAGAGGTGCTCCCCATCCGACAAGAACAGTGACTCTGGCTGGAACAAATCACCTCAGCAGCAGCAGTGTGCACCATTTACAAGATGCACTGCAAGAACTCAGCAAGGCTCCTCTGACAGAATCCTCTAAACCCACAACCTCTTACCACCTAGAAGGACGAATACAGCAGTTACATGGGAACACTACCATCTGCAAATTCACTTCCAAGCGATACACCACACTGATGTGGAACTATAGTGCCATTCCTTCACTGCCATTGGGTCAAAATCTGAGAACTCCCCTCCCTAACAGCAGTGCCTGTGTACCTACACCACATGGGACTTCAGCAATTCAAAAAGGCAGTTCACCGACCCTTTCTCAAGGGCAATTAAGGGTGGACAATAAATGCTAGCCTATTCAGCACCCACATCGTGAATTAATTTTTAAAAACGCTTGTACATAAAGAATGATGATGCACAGAATGGGGGTGGTGGTGACCATTTTAGAGAAGGTGGGGACAGGGAGAATTCCCCAGATTGTTTTGTCTAATTGGTTTGGGATTTAATCTGTTTTCCCAAGAAACTACCTGGCCTCCAGCTGGGGTGGACAGTGAATAAATTGAGATTGTAGCTGTGGAGGGGCATGCTGGAGCAGACTGTGGTTCGGTCCCTGTTTATCATTATTCATGTAGAATTGCTCTCTGGTAAGAATACCTTTCTGTTTAGTAGCTGTCTCTTCCAATAAGTCAGTCAGTTTCCGCTTCACTGTCATGGCCTCCGCTTTGTTCTGCTTGTGCTGCAGGTATTGGCACTTTTGCTTCCAGACCTACAATTACAAAGAAAATCTCACATTCCCTGCAGTGGGATAAATTTAAGATCAGTTCTCATAATTAAGAACAGCTTGAGAATAAATCTTTGCAAAACCCACTAACAGGAAAGTGTTGAAGTCGACATTATTGAAAATTGCAATCCCCCTTAAAATTTAATTAGATTAGATTACTTACAGTGTGGAAACAGGCCCGTCAGCCCAACAAGTCCACACCGACCCGCTGAAGCGCAATCCACCCATACCCCTACATTTACCCCTTACCTAACACTACGGGCAATTTAGCATGGCCAATTCACCTGACCTGCACATCTTTGGACTGTGAGAGGAAACCGAAGCACCCGGAGGAAATCCACGCAGACACGGGGAGCACATGCAAACTCCACACAGTCAGTCAGAATTGAACCCGGTTCTCTGGCGCTGTGAGGCAGCAGTGCTATCCACTGTGCCACCGTGCCGCCCACCAAGGGTGCCTGTTTCTATCTGAAAGATGCCTGTTTCTATCTAAATGCATTGTTCAAGAGGCACTATTTACAGGAGGCAGTGATGTAGTGGTAATGTCACTGGACTGGACATCCAGAACCTCAGGTTAATGTTGTGAAGACATGGGTTTAGGTCCCACAGTAGCATGTGATAAAATTGGAATTCAATATAATCTTGAATTAAAATCTGGTCCCATCTAATTCAGTAATGTCTTTTAGGGCAAGAAATCTTCCATTCTTACCTGTCCAGTTTATATGTAATTCCAGACCTACAGCAAAGTGATTGACTCTTAACTGCCCTCTGAAGTAGCCTAGCAAGCACCAAGTTGTATCATACTTTTGAGAATCTAAACAAAGGAAAGAAACCAGACAGACTATCCAGCATCAACCCAAGTGTGCCAGCAAATGCAGCTGGTTGACCCGCAAAGTCTTCCTTCATTTCATATGGGAGCTGGTGGTAAAATTGGAAGAGCTATTCCACAGACTAATCAGAGCAACTGCCTGACACAGTCATACTTGTGGAATCATGCATTACACACCATCACAGCCAATACTATTCTATTCCTGGATATGCTCTGTCCCATTGGCCGGACAGACTAACAGAGGTGATGGCAAAATGATATGCAATCAGGGAGGAGTTACCCTGGAAGCCCTCAACATTGCCTCCATGCCCCATAAAAGTCTGATGGCATCATGTGAAACATGGACAAATAACTCCGCTGATTACCATCACCTTCCCTAAACTGATGAATTAGAACTCCTCCATGGTGCATGCCACTTGGAGAAAGTGGCAAGAGCACAGAAATGAGTTCTGAGCTTCACTGTTCATCCTTAAGAGTGACTCGGTATCAATGTGTTTGACTAAGCTGGCCAAATCCTAAAGTACATAACTACTAAAGTGGGTCTGTGGCAGGTGGCAAGGGAATGAGCAAAATGGGAAAATCTTCCCACCAATCTGTTTGTTGAAGATATGTCTGTTCATGACAGTATCATTTGAAGTAACCACTGCATAGTGGAAACCAAATCCTGTCTTCACAATGAGGATGCCCTCAATCATGTTGTGTAGCTGTATTATTGTGCTAAATGGAATTGATTTGGTACAGATTGAGCAACTCAAACTAGGTATTCTTGTGGGCCTATGGAATTACTTTAGTGAAGTATATGGGAGATGATGATGCCTAGTCTTAGAAGGAATGACAACTAGCTTTTAAATGGAGTTGGGTAAGGGATAACAGTCACCCAGAAGTCATAAGTAACTATAGTAATTAGCCACAAGGATTCAGATAGATGATACGTGGATTGCCAGTTCCCAAAATAAAATAGGAAGTGAGAATGAGAGAAGATTCAATGGAATGAGCCAGCAACTTCCTGGGAGTAGATCAGGAGTTTGAGGGAAGAACAGATACCACTACCAAAGTCTGCAAAACTTCAAGGATGAACACCCCCTTGACTCCAAACCACTGCAGTCCACTACCTCTGCTTCTCCATTCTACAGAACAGCTTTGGGATGGAAACAACTCAAGATCATAACAATTAAGAACAGGAGTGGGCTGTTCAGACCCTTAAGTCTGCTTTGCCATTCAAGATCATAGCGAATCTGATATTCTTTGCATCCACTTTCCTGCCCTTCCCCATAACCTTTGACATGCGTGAAAATGCATGTGAGTGTGCAAGTGAACAAGAATGCAAGACAGAGTGAGCAAGTACGAGAAAGCGAAAGACTTAAATATACACAAGAACTCTGCCTATAGCTTTCTGAGGCAAGCAGCTCCAAGAACTCTCAATCCTCAAGATAAGAAATTCCTCCTAACCTCATTTTAAATTGGTGTCCCTTTATTGCGAGACTATATTGTCTGAATCTAGACTCTCCCATGAGGGGAAATATCCTCACAGCATTTACTCCATCAAGCTCCTTAAGAATCAAATACGATGCAATGAGATTACCTCTCATTTTTCTGAACTCCAGTGAGTAAAATCAAGAAGTGTGGCACTGGAAGGTACAGGTCAGGCAGCAGCCAAGGAGCTGGCGAGTCAACGTTTCGAGCAAATTCCACCCCCCCACTTCCCGAAGGGCTTATGCCCAAAACGTCGACTCTCCTGCTTTTTGAATGCTGCGTGACCTGCTGTGCTTTTCCAGCACCACACTTTTCGACTCTGATCTCCAGCATCTGCAGTCCTCACTTTCTTCCAGTGAGTAGAATTCTAACCTGTTCAACCTTTGCTCAGAAGACAATCCCTCCATCTCAGGAATCATTCTAGTAAAACCTCTCTAAACCGTCTCCAATGAAATAATATCTTTTCTTAAATAAGGGGATCAAAACTGTTCTCAGTACTCCAGATGAGCCATAATTCTATTAGTTTTAAAATAGCAATGGAAATGATACACTGGATCCAACAGTTAAAGGTCAAAATGGACCAAGGCCGATTTTGACAGTATTACACAAGAATTTTCAAAAGTTGATTGGGGACACATATTTGCAGGTAAAAGGATGGCTCGAAAATGAGAAGCCTTCGAAAAGTTCGGCTATGACAGTGCTATGAAGAACGCAATGAGGGGTATAGGCTTCCTAAGCTCATAGATAATTTAAAACAAAAAGGTGTAAAGCCTGAATATACTCCCTGTTATTTGCAGAGGACAGATTCCTACTTTTGAACATACATCACTTCTAGCAATTATAAATGATCCACATTACAAGCTTGGCTAATTATTTTCAACTGGCTGTTGGTCAAGCTATTCCCCCCCCCCCCAACAGAAAAAAACAACTTCACTTTATTTACTATGTAATTTTTACAGCATAGCATTACATGCTAATGGCATACTGGCCTTCATAGTGACGGGAGTGGGGGGGGGGGGGGGGGAAGGAAAGGAGACAGAGATGGGCTGGGGGAATGTAGCTAGGAATGCGATAGGTGGACGTAGTTGGAGTTGGTGGAGATAAGTGGGAATGGAGGGTGGAGTGGATAGTTGGGAAGGAAGATGGACAGGTAGGATAGTTTAAGAGGGCAGTGCCGACTTGGATCTGGTATAAGTGAAGGGAGAGGAGATGAGGAAACTGGTGAAATCGACATTGACCAGCTGTGTTTTTGATTCTAAGAATAAAGAGTTAGCCATTCAGGACAGAGATGAGGAAGAACTTCTTCGCTCAGAGTTGTGAACCTATGGAGTTCTCTCACACAAGCAGCTTCTGAGGCCAGTTCATTAGATATATTCAAGGGGGGAGCTGGACGTGGCCCTTGTGGCTAAAGGGATCAAGGAGTATGGGGGGAAAAGCGGGAAAGGGATACTGAGGCTGTATGATCAGCCATGATCATATTGGATGGTGGTGCAGATTAGAAGGGCCGAATAGCCTACTCATGCACCTATTTTCTATGTTTCTCCAGACTTCAAGTGACCAAATGTTCGCATCACTGGTAACAATTTGTTGATTTTTTTTCCCCCTGTGCTCTGACCAAGGGTTTAAGATTATTCTTAAAGAGTGGCACTCATAACTAGACATAGGGTTCAGAATAATTTCATTTCTTGTAACTATTTATAAAGGTAATATGTTCCTTGTGGGTGGGGTATTAACAGTCTAATTTATCAAGTCAGCCTCAAAAACCTGTTTGTGCACAACCCTAATCTCTCATTTCCTGCATAAACTTTACAACTGCACCATTTACTTTATATTGACTCTCATTTCTTCGAAACTAAATACATCAGTTCACAGTTCAGTATTACATTTTATCTGCCTATTTCACCAATCTGCTGCCATCCTCCTCCCTGTTTACTATGTGGAAACTTTTAAATTATGCCTTATACTCCCAAGTCCAGGTGATTAATATACATTGAAAAGAGCAGTGCACCACATACAGACCCTGCAGAACCTTAGAAAGACCACTTCACATTTCCACACTACTTCAAACAACCACTCTCATTATTTTCTTCTTTGTCTCTTATTCATTTTGCTGCTGCAGTGCATTTAACTCCATTGTCTTTGCTAACAACTCTATTCAGCAGAAATGCCTTTTCAAAATCCATGCACGTACAATGTCTTGTTTTATTGAGTCATGATATGTCAGCATCGATGGCTTGGCCAGCATTTATTGCCCACCCATAAATGCCTTTGAGAAGAACATGGTGAGCCATTTTCTTGAACCACTGCAGTTCATTGGGGGGTGGGGGGGAAGCAATGTTGGAGACAGTGAATGTTTAAGATGTTGGAAGGGGTGCCAAGTTGAGTGCGACTGGAGCTGCCTCTCCAGCTAAGTGGAGCCTATTCCGTCACTTGTGCTTTGCAGAGGGCAGCCAGGCTTTTTTTCCTGATGAAGGGCTCCTGCCCAAAATGTCAATTTTCCTGCTCCTCGGATGCTGTCTGACCTGCTGTGCTTTTCCAGCACCACACTAATCTTGACTCTGATCTCCAGCATCTGCAGTCCTCACTTTCGCCTGGGGCTTTGGGCAGTCTAGTCCTGAGAAACTGGGCACAAAATGCTTTGCCTTTGATGACAGAAGACGACCATCAGCCCCTTGAGCCTGCTCAGCCATTCAATAAGCTCATGACATATTCCCAATAAATCTTGATTCATTGGGTTGGGATATCTGGTCAGCATGGATGGGTTGGACCAAAGGGTCTGTTTTCATGCTGTACATCTCTATGACTCTAAAAAGATTTGCCTCACAAGAATCTATCTACCTCAAGCATGTCAGACATGGTTTTCTATGACTCCTTGTTAACAACTTAGACCTTTTGATTGTGTCCACCTTTTCTACTGAAGCTATAGCCTCTTGAAAAGGGATGGATATAGATACGCCATGATACAATGAAAGGGCGAATGGTCTACTCCCGCTTCTATTTCTGTGCTACCTGATCTGACCCCACAATAATGATTGACTACAGAAAATCCTGCTGTCTAACTTCTCTTGCAGCAGTCAGAGCATTGGCAGAATACGATTTTAAAGGATTTGATGGGATAAATGTTCTGGTTTGTCAGGGAGAACAAAACCAGCATTCAGAAATAAAATACTGTCATAATTCCAGAAGGTGGCTAAAATGTGGAACAAGGAGTGGCTGCGGTGAAGAAAATTTAAAGGGAGAAAGGAACACAGAGTGAGATGAAGAGTGAAGGGATGTTCGGATGATACATCAACACTGACATGGAACAATTCAGATCCGTAACAGGTTTTCATAAATAATTTTCAGAAACATCAAAGGTATCATTGTATGTACAATCAAATAGTTAGTCTAACTTAGATCCAAATCAACTGATCATGCCTTGGCAAGCGTCATTCAGTACAGGTCGTTCTGCTATAATGCGCATTTCATCAAACCAAATTCGCTGTAATGTCATTGACAAACTGGGCATGCTGTTTCTAAAGCACGTACTTTTAAAATGTGTGTTGGCTGTAACATGATTACATCGCCAACACTTTAATTGCTGTTTGTAAAGCACAATTTTTCTATAATGTAGAGTTGTACAAGAACACAACCATTGATTATGGAAGAACTACCTGTACTGAAGCTTTCAGTGACAGTTGGAATATCACATGAAGTTAGATGCAGACTCATGATTGAAAATTAACATCTGGGCTCTAAGGGTCAGTGCTTCCTCAATGGAGAGAAGTGGGAAATCCATATGCTTAACATTTAGCGTAAATTAATAGACTTTCAGTGAGTTAAAGTATTCTCAATGTGTTGAGAAACAGCATCACAGGTCAAAAGGTTGTAAGATCAAGGTACTCTAGGATTTAAGAACGTAATCTGGCCCATGTAAGAAGGCATTAAAAATAGCATTACATTTTTGTGATACAATGCCAAAAATCTATTAACAGAATTTGAAGAAAACCAGAGTCCTCCCGATATACTGACCAATACTCTTCCCTCAAAATGTTAATGAGGCATACCCTTGTTTGACAACACATCAGCTTCAGACTGCAAACTCACTGGGCCATGGCATCAGTTAATTTTGTCTGATCACGCAAGAAAAATGTGTGTTGGTATGTCTGCTATATTTATCAGATGTCATTTGTTTGTTTTTGCTGTGTGTCAGATGGTACTGTCCTTTAGCTGATATCACGTACAGTTTAAACAATGATCAAATATACTTCAAAAATAAATGTTTGTTTGCAAAATTCTTTGGATTTTAGTGGATGTCAAAAAAAAAACTACACAAATGCAAGTTCCTTCTTTTAATAACAATACCATAAATCATTAACTTCTTTTAGCTTCACATTTATATATAGATGGGTGTCCATTTTGGAATAAAACTAGCATTGGACAATTTGGTTTGATTAATTCTGTGTGAACATTACCCAAGCTGTATGCAAAGTAACAGATGTGCTTAGTTTATAATAGGGGTGTTCCGAAAGGCTGGTCTGACAAACAACATACGAGTGGGCAATGCTTACCTGTTTCTCCTTGTCAGGAAGTTGTTTCCAGACTTCAGCTAACTTTTTGCTGAGCTCACCAAAATCTGTGATAAAGATAACGATCAGCAGTGATTCCAATTTACATTTAATCATAATGACATAACTGAGCAGACACTGCCTTGCTGATTTATTGAAGCGTGAGACTGATGATTAAGTTCACCGTAGTGTACCAATTCTCAACTTGGGATGCTCCAATAAAGTCAAAACCAATAAATTAAGGAACAACGTCAACATCTCTGCAATCAATCAGAGTTTTCCTTTATGATCTCAGCTTTCTTTATTCTCAAATTAGAATTTTATTGCTCAAATTCTGGTCTGTGTTTGCTGGATCAGTATTCCATCCAGTTTAATTTAGTATTAAAACAACAGTTTCAGTATAAAGTGCAGCATTAAGCAAGCAGTCTGTATTAATGAGACACAAAGCAGGAATGTGATGCTGGCTGCATTTCATTTCTAATGTGCCTCGTCAGTGCATTATCATGTTGGATGGCAATTTTGTCTGGATTTTTACAAATGACCTTCAGATATCAATGGAAGCTGACCACCCTCCAGCAGCTCTCCATTTATATCCTCCACACCTTAACATATTCAATTTGAAGATAGCCTAAACAGAGCACAAAATAATCATGTAATTATAACATAAAGCAGCACAGGTGGTCATTCAATGCATCACATACATCATAAAAAAAGCCAGTCATGTAATTCTAATCTCTGCCTTTTCTCTATGCTCTAAAAGTTTTTTTAAAAAATTGGTACCAGCAACTTCCTAGGCAAAAAATGATCCAAACCTCTCCACTCTGCCCCCAAAGCACCACAACAATTCATTCACATCTGGAGCTTTTGACCCTGTGTGTATTCGTCTAAGATGATGTCAAGCATGGGCCTTCCTTATTGCATTCACTACCAAATCCCATTTTGTATACTAACTATCAGTGGATTAATTGAAACAACTGGCTGAGATTTGTCAACCGGGGACACCAGAGATTAGATTACATTACATTACATTACAGTGTGGAACAGGCCCTTCGGCCCAACAAGTCCACACCGACCCGCCCAAGCACAGCCCACCCAGACCCATTCCCCTACATTTACCCCTTCACCTAACACTACGGGCAATTTAGCATGGCCAATTCACCTGACCTGCACATCTTTGGACTGTGGGAGGAAACCGGAGCACTCGGAGGAAACTCATGCAGACAGGGGGAGAATGTGCAAACTCCACACAGTCAGTCGCCTGAGGTGGGAATTGAACCCGGGTCTCTGGCGCTGTGAGGCAGTAGTGCGAACTACTGTGCCACCCACTTTTTTTAAACAAACATCCCAGACCCGTTTACTAGCATTTTTTTTTAAAAATGGGGTACACATGGCCAATTGAGGAGACACTTCATGGTTCTCAAAGAAAATTCTCATTCACAGCAAACATGGTTGATGTATCATTAAGGTTTTGAAAGAGACAACAGGGCTAATATAACTGGCAGAACAACCAGAGTGACAGAGGAAAACACAATGAAATTGCTTAAAATAATCTGGCCTTAAAGAATGATGAAGGCATCATCAACAGCAACTGGATAAGTATTTTAAGGAGACTTTTTGTTTTTAAAAACAAAGCTTTGGAGAAAGGGCACAAGCACAATGGGGTGATGGTCTCCTTTGTGCTGGAACATTCTATTATTTTATATATTGGTGATGTCAGCAATTTGAGCAGCTGTCAGTCACCTCTTCTGGAGTAAAGAGAAATATTCCTAAATGGTCTCTTAACTAGTTAAGGGCATTAGAGACAAGTGCCTGTCCCAATTTCTCCAGTTTCCAACATCAGGCACAAATACCATGAGAGTCCCTCGTCCTAAGCAAATAAGCACGCTGGCAATATGTATATGCAAAAAGAGACTTTCACCTATTCCTGGATGTTCAGCAACAATATTAATCCTGTACTCCTTGCAAAACAGCTGATAAGCGGACATATTCTTCTTTTTCTGTAAGAAATACAAAAATATAATTGCAAACGTGACTCCCAATCACTTTGGTACCTGTGCCAGCATCAAGCTATACAAACTGCTGCTTTGCAATGATAAATTTCAACACGTAGACAGGTTAATTGTGTTTTTTTTCCAATGATCATCTGTGACAAACATGTTGGAGGATGATGACGTTATACAATGATACATACAGTCATAGAATTATACAGCATGGAAACTCATCCATGCTGACCAGGTTTCCCAAACTAAACTAGTCCCATGTGCCTGCTTTTGGCCCACATCCCTTGAGAACGTCTGTATTGATGTACCTGTCCAAATGCCTTTTAAATATTGTAACTGAACCTGCCTCTACCACTTCCTCTGGTCACTCATTCCATAGGAATGCAGGAAAGATGTCTCTCAGGTCCCTTTTAAATCTTTGTCCTCTCAACTTAACCTACGTCCTATAATTTTGGACTCCCCCGTCCTGGGACCTTTACTATTCACTTTATCCAAGCCTCTCATGATTTTATAAACCTCTACAAGGTCACCCCTCAACCTCCTATACTTCCCTTTGTTGGACGTCCCACTGCAGCATCAAATATTCTCAGGTCAGTTGTTGGATATGGAGTAAAGTTCCATTCACAAAGGTGAAACAACATATTTTAGGATCATTATGAAGTAGTTATTTGTTGGCATGTTTTTGCTGATAGCTGCTTTTTGTTTCAAAGGTAAATTTGCAACTGCATCCTGGGCTGCGGCTCACATTAGGAGGAAGAGTAAAAGTAATGATCAAATAAAATCAGTACAGTTAGCACCTTTGGGCTCCCACTGATGGAACAGACTGCATCCAGATACAATAACAAGATACTGCAAACTTAGAACATCTGAAACATAGAAAATGCTGGAAATACTCAGCAGGTCTGAGATACTACCAGAACTACTGAGTAAGTCCTGCAGCCTGCTGGGCACACACCATTATGAATCACAAAGATGGGTCAGTAATAACAGCTTAGAACTTTGCAGCACAAGGGAGCTGCTGACCTCAAAAGAAATATCCAGCCTCCTGCAGCCAACTTCATAAAGGATATTAGCATGGCAATTGCTGATTCAAGCACCTATAACTCATTCCAGCATTGGTACACATAATGTCATGTCCAGTTCCCCTAAACTCAACACCCCAAAATTCTCTCCTGAGTCTCTCTTCACTTGGCCCCTTAAAGTCCACCTTTGTGACCAGGCTTTTGATCACCAGAGCCAAAAATCTCATGATGTGGTGTAAAATTTTATTTGACAATGTTTCTGCAAAGCTTTCCTATTTTAAACATTCTACATACAAGGAACTGCTTAACCAAAACAGTACCAATCAAAATAATAAAACCAAGGTACTGAACTTTACACAATAATCTAACATATCTGTTCATAATAAAACCACCAGTGGTTTTAAAACTGTATAAAATAATTAACCATTAGGATAACTAGCTATCAGGGAATGAAAGAGAAGTCAGCAAACATCAGATAAAATTGGTGATACTTGAAGTCAACCTGTAGGAACCAAGAAGCTTATGTTGTTGCATCTTTAGGAGTCAACATTAGTGCTGAAAAGAGAGGTGTTACTTTCCTCTTTATTTAGCAGGATAAATGCAAGAATGCCAAATTCAAACCAAAAGAACAACTCATACTAGAAGTGACAACAGTGCTGATAGGTTGGCAAATCAGTAACATTCATAAGATGGCTCATTTAGAGTCATAGAGATGTACAGCACGGAAACAGACCCTTCGGTCCAACTTGTCCATGCCGACCAGATATTCCAACCCAATCTAATCCCATCTGCCAGCACACGGCCCATATCCCTTCAAACCCTTCCTATTCATATACCCATCCAGATGCTTTTTAAGTGTTGCTATTGTACCAGCCTCCACCACTTCCTCTGGCAGCTCTTTCCATTCACGTACCACCCTCTGCATGAAAAAGTTGCCCCTTAGGTCTCTTTTCTATCTTTTCCCCTCACGTTAAACATATGCCCTCTAGTTCTGAACTTCCGAAACCCAAGTAAAAGACCTTGTCTATTTCCCCTATTCATGCCCCTGATTTTATAAATCTCTATAAAGGTCACCCCTCAGCCTCCAACACTCCAGGGAAAACAGCCCCAGCCTATTCAACTTCTCCCTATAGCTCAAATCCTCCAACCCTGGCAACATCCTTGTAAATCTTTTCTGAACTCTTCCAAGTTTCACAACATCTTTCCGATAAGGAGGAGACCAGAATTGCACGCAATATTCCAACAGTGGCCTAACCAATGTCCCGTACAGCTGCAATATGACCTCCCAACTCCTGTACTCAATACTCTGACCAATAAAGGAAAGCATACCAAACGCCTTCTTCACTATCCTATCTACCTGCGACTCCACTTTCAAGGAGCTATGAACCTGCACTCCAAGGTCTCTTCGTTCAGCGGCACGGTAGCACAGTGGTTAGCACTGCTACTTCACAGTGGCAGAGACCCGGGTTCAATTCCTGCCTCAGTCTGTGTGGAGTTTGCACATTCTCCCAGTGGCTGCGTGGGTTTCCTCTGGGTGCTCCAGTTTCCTCCCAGAGTCCAAAAATGTGCAGGTTAGGTGAATTGGCCATGGGAAATTGCGCGTCGTGTTAGGCGAAGGGGTAAATGTAGGGGAATGGGTCTGGGTGGGTTGCTTTACAGAGGGTCGGTGTGGACTTGTTGGGCCGAATGGCCTGTTTCTACATTGTAGGGAATCTAATCTAATCTACACATAACATTTGCTAAAAGTGATGTTCATTCATATGCAGGAACATGTTCCTTGTAAAAGAATAAAACTTTTTCAAGCTTTTTTTGAGTTACCCAGGACCTTAGTGAGCCAAAGATTCTCCATTGCTTTCTCCAGGGGCATCTGCCTTAGTCAGACTTGCCAACTAATCGGCATCCTTTCTTCCTGGACCATAAATGGTTGTGATTGCTAGAAATTTGACATTCTTATGATTGTCCAAATGAGTGCTTCAGTCACATGTCTTTTTCTTCAGCAATAGTCAGCTGTTACTTTATATAGAAAGGATTTTCCTAATTAAGTACTTGGGAAACCTTCTCATCACCCCAAATGCATACATCTTCCCCTTTTCCATTGCTACTGCTCTATCCCCAGCACAACAATTTTGCAGCCACAGCCTCCCTGCATGATCTCCACTGCAAACTTCCCTCCTTTCCAGTGAAGAGTGGGGGGAGTTTGTAGTCCTGGTGAAAGGTAGAAAAGACAGGAATGACTGAGGCCGTGGATGAGGTGAACACAGTCTGCATATTTTAATTTTTATGGCTTTTTGTAGAATAAAATGACTGTGTGAGAGAGGGTACAAGCAGTTTTGATTTGGTAAGATGAAGTTCATGAAGAATGTAAGATTGGAGAATGGCAAATGAAGCATTAAAATAATCAAGTCAGTAAGACATAGGCATGGGTATGATATGGATGCAGCAACAAGCAGACTGAGGAAGGGAGGGTTGATTGTTGTGAGATGGTCTTAAGTTTATCAAGGTTGAGAATAGTCCAACTCAGCCAGAGTCAGAGGCTGGGAAGAATTGGGGTTTGGAGTGTGGAGTTGTTGGAGGAATGGAGTTTGCATCAAAAGGTGAAGGTGATGATTCTGGTCTTCATTTGAGAAGGACAAAGTTGCATTTATGTAGCTTTTTAAAAAAAATCTCTTCAGGAGACTGAGATCACTACACAGACAAATAAATTTTTAAAAGACTCACCCAAGGATTGATGTCAGACAAGCAGCCTTAGAGGAGAGGTGTTCTTAAAATGTGAATACAATTTATTTCAAATCCCAACATTTAAAAGTCACATTTCCTAAACCCTTACTACAAAGAAAATTATAAAAAGAAAACCAGACAGAATCACTCAGACAATTTAAAAAAAACAATGCAATAACTGATAACATTGCCAAGTGCATCATCCTTATCCCATTTTATATTTTTGATACCATTATACTTTTGTCCAGACTCATTCTCCTCACAGAAAACCAATGCTTCAAACTTCTAGAGAGGATTATTTACTCTGAACATTCCTACCCTGACTTTTTCTACTTTGCTTTCTAACTTCTTTCCTTTACTATTGGCCTTGCAAGACAACCACCTTCTGAAATTTAAGAAACCCTATTTTGCCTTGCTATGGTAGATTGTTCACAACCCAGATGGAAAAACCCAGCATGTCTGGGAGCATCTGCGGAGGGAAAGCTTACATTTGTTTAGATTAGCTTCAACTCCACCTCAAATTTTGAAGACTTAAGTTCAAGTTATTTTGGGTTTCTCCCATGTCTGATAGACAAAAACATGATGCATTTACATTCACCAAAATTACAAGAAAAGCTACAACCAAAAACAGTCATGTCATAATCTTCTGCTCTGAATGTTTTAGTGGATCAGCAATGCAATTAAATTGGCAACATTTATTGCTCAAGCTCACATGTAGTTGCTGGAGCAAGGTTTCTTGGTCTTCAGACCAATGGGAATGTGACTCTGCTTGCTGTACTTACATAGATGAACAATTTATCACAGGCAGAATAAACGATTCATTTGACCGATTCAAAGATTGCAAACTAGATTCCTCATGAGCTTTTCTGTGATGGACTGCATTTTATCTGAATACATTAAATAGTATACAGCATTGTACCATAGTGATGACTACTATTTTCTATATTACAACAGTGGCTAAACTTCAAAAATACTTAATTGAGATTGGCATAAAGCAGTCTTGGACACCCTAAGTTTGTGAAAGGCACTTCTAAATATCAATCCTCCTTTCCTTACATGCACTCACTTTTAATATGACAGTCACTGATGTGACAATATCCGGCTTTAAGAGGTTATTTTGTTCTTTTTTTGAAGAGAGCTTTTAAGGCAGAGGTACTGGGCAGTGTACCAGAGCCACTACAATAGAACAATAGAAGCAGCCTGAATGGGTGTGGTCAAGCTCCCACAGAATCAAGATTATTAGTTTTTAGTTTTCAGCAGTTGCTGTTGAGATCTTGAAGTGGAATCTATTTTTTCCCTTTTTTTTAGTTATGGTCAAAAGCTGGGAGTTCTCTTCCCGCTATTGGAGTTGTGTGTGAGACAATTTATTTTCTAAATTTGCCTTTTGCCAAAAGGTGTGTTTAAGGGATGTTACTATAGTGGACCAGTTACTTTGTATTAGTTATAGCATCTATTATTCTGTGAAGTTTTCCAATAGCGTTAGATTATTTCAATTCCTGCTTTCTTTTGTTTTAACTATAGCGGATGAATAAAGTGTGCTTTGCTTTAAATCTGATAGTTAAACTAATTGAATTGCATCAGGAATGCAACACCTTAAATTTATCTTTAAAGTAAGAAAAAATTAGGGTCAAGACATACTTCTGAATATTTTGACGGAATTTGGTCAGGTCCATAACACTGGGATAAGAAATTGCTGCTATAAGAGCAACAAAACAGACTAAATTGCGACCATCAATTTAATTCCTCTAATTTAATATTCAACATCAAGAGAAATTCCAAGCATTGGTTCAGAATAGCCTCACCTTTTCTGGTTTCTCAACTTTTTCTTTATCTTTTTCCTCCTTTTTCTTCTTTTTCTCACTCTGTCCTTCCATGTGGAATATGGAAGGTGGGGGCACATTAATTGCATAAGGTGTGCTAACAGTCGACTGCGTTGGGTAGCAGCACTTGGTCGTTGCTAAGATCTTCACAGGGGAATGGGCATGCAACTTCTTTGATTTGGAGTGTTTCTTCTCTCGGTGTTTCTCCTTGTCCTTCTTTTTTTTGCTCTTTTTGTCTTTTTTCTTCTTCTTTTTCATTTCGCGGAAGGAGTCATCGATAACCAGTTCTCCCGCCTCTAGCTCACCACCAGAGGACGATGCCGTCTCCAGCGCCTCAAGGCCTGAGAGGTCACACTCTGAGAGGTTGCCAGCACGGACCTCACTATAAAAACGTGTCTCAGAATCAAAGCTCTCACTGGTTCGAGATTCTGACCTGTGCTTTTTGCGAACAACCGTTTTTGGCAGGCCTTGGGCCTCGAGGGCAGAGTGGAATGTGGCATGATCCTGCTCCCTGCTCATCTTCTTTGATGATTTCTTAAGGCTTGATGATGTGGCAAAGTTGAATGCTTCATCATCTGTGCCCGATTTGTCCTTAGGCGAGAGGAGGAGCTTCATTTTTAAACCTTCTGCCTCACGCACTGTCACAGTGTCTGTATTTACAAAAATTGGCTTCATTTTTTTCGCCTTATGTAAGTCCCCTTCTTCAGGGGTTTCCTCATGCTCTGCACTACTGGTCTTCTTCTTATGCTCCTTCCTGATCTCAGGGTATAAAGGAGGATAGGATGGTGAGCTAAAAGCAGCAAGCGATTTCTCAGGTTTCTTGGAAGGTTTTGGAGCTGTTGGTATGGGTGAAGTGATGGCCTTGAGGAGACCCATGGCGGTGTCAGCCTGATGACCCTCAGACTTCTTTTTCTTTTTCACAGGTTCCATCGGTGACAATTCTACATTCGCACAGAGAAGAGAAAAGAGTGAATGGCTTTGCAACACAATTTCACAGAAACTTAGGAATGCTGAACATGCTGGGCACCGTCCTCCAGAAAAGAGAAGACTGCAGGATGACTGTAAACAAGTCTTTAAAATTATGAAAGGATTCAGTAGGGTAAATATAGACATGATCCCACTTGTGAGGGGAGTCTAAAACGAGAGGGTATAAATGTAGGGAAAATACTAAAAATAAAATCCAGTGGGGAATTTAGGAGAAACGAAATTTTCCCAGTCAGCACTTAAGAACATAAGAATTAGAAGCAGAACATAAGAATTCAGCCCCTCAATTCTGCTCTTTCATTCAGTACAATTACAGCTGATCTCACCTTGACTTCAACTCCACTTTCCTGCCTGTTCCCCATGATTCTTCAACCTGTTTCTGATTAAACATTTGTACTCATTAAATTTACTCCATGCCCTGGCACCTACCACACTCTGGATGTTGAATTCCACACATTCATGACCCTTTGAGGGGGGTAATTTCTCTTCACCTTTAATTCTATTATACCTTTTCCTAAAATTATGAACTCTCATTTTCATATTGGCCCACAAGAGGAAACATCTTATATCTAATTTGTCAATCACTTTTAGGATTTTATATATCTTGGTTAGACCACAAAACTTGCCAACTCAAGGAGTAGTTAAGGTGAATAGCATCAATGCTTTGTATGGGAAGATAGATAAGGAAATGAAGAAAGAACTGGGTGATTATGCTAATGAAGTAGAAATGGCAGGAGGCCTGGGTAAATTATGAACATGGCATTGACTAGCTGGGTCAAAGAAATCCAGTTCTATACTGCAGGCTGGTGATTCTCAAATTTACAGTCTGTTGACACTTTCCAAGAGTTAGCAATGAATTGTCCCCAACGCAGAGTTTTAAAGATTCCAGGCCTCCATGTCAAAAGGTACGACCATGCCACTTATTATGAACTCCGATTCCTCCACCCAGCACCCACAACTCCAGATTCTTCCCCTTCCCTCTAAATACTCTCGCCATAGACTATTACTCCATGGTCTAGCTCCCTTTCCACACTGCCGTATCTGAACTCCTGCCCAAGATAAACTCAGCAGTAAAAAGCAGGCACACATAACGCACTGGTACATGGCAGCAAATATCTGCATACTCTAAAGCATTATGAAGAAATACTATTTACACCCAGAACTTTGCAGCAGTATTATATCGGTTATTTAGGATGGGCAATAAATGCTGGCATACCAGCAATGCCCAAATTCTTTGGAAGAATTGTTTAAGACGTAATGTGGATATAGAAGTGTCCATGATTATAACAGATTTGGAGGAGCCAGTGTCGGACTGGGGTGTACAAAGTTAAAATCACACGACACCAGGTTATAGTCCAACAAGTTTGTTTGGAAGCACTAGCTTTTGGAGAGCTGCTCCTTCATCAGGTGGTTATCCACCTGAAGGAGCAGCGCTCCGAAAGCTAGTGCCTCCAAATAAACCTGTTGGACTGTAACCTAGTGTTATGCAATTTTCAACTATGAATATAACTCTTTGAAAGTGAAATCTTCACCTAGAAAGGTTTGGGGACCTCCATTCTGAGAGAGTGAGAACAATGCTCTCATTCACACCACGAGCTGAAGACATTTCAGAATACAATCAATCGTTTTCTTTGCATTATTTTCCCCAACTCCAAACATTTTCCTCACTGCTCTTCTGAAAACACTAACTCATTGGAGGATATCAGATCTATCAGCACTGGTCACCCATCAGTACCTCATCTGTGTGGTCACAATATCATTTCAATGTTTATTACAGGACAAAGTGAAATTCGCCCTCTTCTGATGCCAGTACAATAGTCAGCACTGGACCCCTTTTGATGACCAATTCTGGCACCTTTGCCACGACCCAAAGCACCATTTGGAACAAAACTCAGTTAACTATTTGGTACTATACCCAATAACCTCGAAGCTTACACAGTATTTACAACGTAGAAGCATGTCACTTGTACCAACAAGTACATGCTGATGTATATGTTCCTCATAAACCTCCTTCCATTCACCTTTTTTTGTCAGCATGGGGGTTAAATGAACAAGTACTGATCTCATTTTCTGAATGTATCTACGTTATTTGCCTCAACTATTCCACTGAGTAGTGAGGTCCACATTCTCTCAGTAAAGAAATCTCTCGTGCATTTCCTATTGGATTTACTGGTGACTCAATTCTGACCTTGTCTGCACATGGCAACATTCTCCTTATGTACACCTTATCAAAGCCTTCCATAATCTTAAAAGATCATTATCAAATCATCCCTTAGTCTTCTCTCCACAATGAAGGTTTGAGCAATCATAGCTGTTGAATTTCCCATACTCCATCATTGAGTCTGAACCTTGAGGAATCCAAGTATGACCTTCACAGAGCCATTAAGACAGCCAAGGACCAATACCGATCCAAACTAGAGATGGAGACAGACACCCGGCGACTATGGCAAGGACTGAATGACATCACAGGTTCTAAAAGGGACAGTGCAAGATAACAGACGATGACATATCCCTCCCAGATCATCTCAACGCCTTCTGTGCCCACTTTGAGTAGAATTTCAGCGGAGAGGTATCACCCATTCCTACAGGTCCTGACGAACCTATCCCAACAGTCACTGCATGAGTAGTCAGATCAGTTGTCCTTTGTGTGAATCCAAGGAAAGCGATACCAGACGGAATACCAGGCCGTGCACTCAGAGCATGCGCAGATCAACTGTCAGAGGTCTTCTCAGACATCTTCAACCTTTCCCTGCAGCAGGCCACTGTCCCTGCCTGTTTCAAGAGGGCCAACATCATCCCTGTGCCTAAGAAGGCTCATGCAGCTTCTCTCAATGGCTACCGCCCAGTGGCCCTAACTTCGGTGGTCATAGCATTAATCGACTCCAGCCTCCCCACTACTCTTGACCCACTCCAATTTGCCTGTCGAACCAACAGATCCACATCAGATACCATATCACTTGCCCTTCACTCCTCCCTAGAACATCTTGACACCAAGAACAGCTATGTAAGGATCTTACTCATTGACTACAGATCAATCTTCAATACTATTATCCCCTCGAGACCGATTACTAAACTTAATGATCTCAGACTAAGCCCCACTCTCTGCAATTGGATCCTCAGTCTCCTGACCCACAGGCCGCAATCAGTGAAGATTGGGGACAATATTTCATCCTCATTAACGCTCAACACTGGAGCCCTCGACTGTACTCACTGTATACCCATGACTGTCGCCAAATACCAGGCTAATGCCATTTACAAGTTTGCTGATGACACCACCATAGTCGGTTGAATCTCAGATGGCAACAAAACAGACTACAGAAGGCAGATGGAAGACCTGGAAAAAGGTGCACTGAGAACAACCTAGCTCTCAATGCCAGCAAAACCACGGAACTCATTATTGACTTTTGGCGGGATGTTACTCATGTCCCCCAACACATTAACAGCACAGAGGTGGAACAAGTGGAGAGTGTCAAGCTACTGGGAGTGGTGATCCACAAGCTTTCTTGGACTCATGCGGACGCACTGGTTACAAAGGCCCAACAACATCTCTTCTTCCTCAGGCAGCTGAGGAAATCTGGCATGACAGCGAATACCCATGCCAACTTTCATAGGTGTGCCATTAAGAGCATTCTGTCTGGATGTATCACTACCTAGTAATGGCAACTGTACCATTCAAGATCGGAGATGGTTACAGAGACTGGCATACTCGGCCCGGACAATCATAAAGGCCAACCTCCCATCTACAGAATCTATCTACAACGCCCACCGTCAAGGAAAGGCCACCAGCATTCTCAAAGATCCATCCCACCCTGGCAATGTTTTCTACAACCTCTACCATCGGGGAGTAGGTACAGAAGCCTGTACACACGCACCAGCCGGTTTTGAAACTGTTCCTACCCTAATGTTAGAATACTGAATGGACTCTCAAACTCTTAACATTCACCTGTACCCATGTTTTCGTTTTTGCCACTGTTAACCTCTTATTATTTACTTATCTATGCTACGTAACTATGTGATCTGCCTGTATTGCTCGCATGACAAAGCTTTTCACTGTGCCTCGGTACATGTGATAATAAATTCAATTCAACCCAACCCTGCGCAATCCCACAATACGGTCCAGTGTTGAGAGTATGCTATCAAACAGCATTGTTATGAAAAATACATATTATCATAAGAGCCTGCTAATTCACTTTCAAGCAAAAATCTCATACCTGAGAAAGGGGCTTATGGGACTTTGTGATAGGAGAAGCTGAGATTATCCTCTTTCAAGCTGAGAAGGCTAAGGGGAGATTTACTGGAGGTGTTCATAATTATGAAGGGTTTTGATAGGCTGCAAAGATAGGAGAAAAATTCCAATTGTTAAAGAGGTGGGTAACCAGAGGCAAACGAACCCAAGGAGACATGAAGATAAACACCATGACCTTCTGTTATTTTTTTTAGTTCTGTGGAGAGAATAATCAATGTCCAGCACCTTACCAAAGGGATGATGCCATCTTGCCAGAGTCTTCAAACACAAGAATTTTGCTGGGACAGACTTCAGTATAGAAATACACCTCAGACTCCTAACAAGTGGAAACATCTTCTCAATATTCTCAAACCTTTTGTTAATTTTAACAAACTCTATTCAAAAGTCACCTTGCAGTCTTTTCTAGAGTGAGGAGCCTCAACCTGTTCAACCTTTCCTCACAGTTAGTTTCAACATCAGCTTGGTAAATATTTTCTACACCTTTTCTAGTGCCTTGACTTGCATCCAAAAGGGGAGTGTGTGAGAGAGAGTGTGAGTGTGAGAGTGTGAGAGAGAGAGAGAGTGTGAGAGTGTGAGAGTGTGAGAGTGTGAGAGTGTGAGAGTGTGAGAGAGAGAGTGTGAGAGAGAGAGTGAGAGTGAGAGTGAGAGTGAGAGTGAGAGAGAGAGAGAGAGAGAGAGAGAGAGAGAGAGAGAGAGAGTGTGAGAGAGAGAGAGTGTGAGAGAGAGAGAGTGTGAGAGAGAGAGAGAGTGAGAGAGAGAGTGTGAGAGAGAGTGAGAGAGAGAGAGAGAGAGAGAGAGAGAGAGAGAGAGAGAGAGAGAGAGAGAGAGAGAGAGAGAGAGTGTGAGAGAGAGAGAGTGTGAGAGAGAGAGAGTGTGAGAGAGAGTGTGAGAGAGAGAGAGCGAGCGTGTGAGAGCGAGCGTGTGAGAGAGCGAGCGTGTGAGAGAGCGAGCGTGTGAGAGAGCGAGCGTGAGAGAGAGCGAGCGTGAGAGAGAGCGAGCGTGAGAGAGAGCGAGCGTGAGAGAGAGCGAGCGTGAGAGAGAGCGAGCGTGAGAGAGAGCGAGCGTGAGAGAGAGCGAGCGTGAGAGAGAGCGAGCATGAGAGAGAGAGAGAGAGCGAGCATGAGAGAGAGAGAGAGAGCATGAGAGAGAGAGAGAGAGCGTGAGAGAGAGAGAGAGAGCGTGAGAGAGAGAGAGAGCGAGAGAGAGAGTGTGTGAGAGAGAGAGAGATCACAATCAAAAACTAATGTCGGAAATAACTTCAGAAAATACCTCCATAGTAGAATTCTTCGCCCATTAAATGATGTAATTTCTTCTTTTTCTTATGAATATCGGCAGCCAACAGGAAACCTTCAGTATCCTGAATTACAACAGTAAAACTAAGGCTTAAATTCAAAACTTTACAGCCATTAAACATGAACGTAAGCAAACATTTAGTAACTACAACAAAGTATATGTTTATCAATACAAGTCAAGGTTAAATGGATAATTAAAAGATGAGAAACAAGCTTTTGGAAAAGGATCAAACTGAAGGATGGGTGTTGTGGTGCATTACATCACAACTCTTTCCTTTGTGCTACATGAGCCTTCATAGTTGGGGTGTGGAAACTCTTACACTGAGGAAAAACGAGTTTGGATCGTTTCATTCAAATTCTCAGTAGTCTACAGCACAAACCTACCCTCAAAATTCCACAACTTTATTCAAGTAGATTCCGGCAAAGCAGAACAGAAAAAAGAACAGCACCTTTTGGAGTAGACACCAATGCTTGTCAGTCTAGAAACATGTTAGTAGAGGATGCCTTGGTCCTTATAGAATGTTGCAACATCTTCAGGGAAAGTGGACATCCTCCAAGTGAGAGTGACCTCATTATCAACATACAAGATTGCACATGCAAAGGGTTTAACAATTATCAACAGCTGTGAGATGGTTGTTGGCATTTGTGGAAGGCCTCCGAGGTTATGGTGGCAGCAATGCTGAAGGAACAAACCCCACTTAAACTTGGAATACAGGATTGCATCCATCAGCCATAAAGCAATGTAATTATGTTCAATAAATTTCTATTTTACATTATTCAGGAAACTCTCCAAATCACCCAATTCTTGAACATTGAATGATAATGATCCCAATGGTACTCCTCCATATGAGAGATAATTGAAGAGATTATCTGTCCATAACAAAGCAACTATTGTCGTACAGGTTGGAGGTTTTGGGCCAGCTGCCGTTTTCCAGTCCATCACCTTCAGATGTCAGTTTCTGATGATCCTCCCAACTACACCAAGCACTTTGTAACATAAAATTCACAAGGAACTGCACTGATTAACTCACCCTCACAGTACACAATGCAAGTTAAGACAATGATGTGACCACACAGCAACCCTGTTTATTAGTGATGATTCAGAAAGGCGGGTTTGTCGATAGCCAACATGCGGCAAAGCAGGGTGTGGCTTACAGTTGATCCACCAAATAAGTTCTCGATCTTTGTTGCCCCACTGAATGCAAACCATGGCTCTCCATCAAGAGATAGGAAAACATTGACCATAGACAACAACACACTACAAAGCAGCTCAACGATGAGAATTAAATATGGCAGTTGTTAAAAAAAGTGTAAAACTAAAAAGGGAAAAAAAGGATATTGTATAAGTTGTTGCACCAACTGTATGTTAGAATAGGATGCCATAACGTTGCCAGCGTACAAGTTAATGCTGTGTCAGTGACGGACGCCCCTCTGCATGTAAAGAGTCATATTTGAAAAAACACAACAGATGCAACATGATCGAGAAATGGTAGGAAGACAATGGAGACAAAACAATTAAGAGAGGGTGCTCACAAAGAGCAAACCTCACTGTGGTTCCACAAAGGGAAATATTCTCCCTTTTTCTGACTCCTCCTTCAGTTATGGTTCCACAGGTAGCGCACACACTCCAGTATTCACCCACTATTTGTGTCGATACCTCAAAAATGAACGATAGCAGAATGTTTGGCTGCAGCAAGACCAGAACTGCTTGCTGTATATTGATCCGAAGCAGCTGATTTATCCTCTTGTACTCCAGGAGTGAGAACTGTAATGCTTCCTTACCAGCCCCTGCCCAAGTCAGAATATGCCTGGGATCATATTCTCACAACATATACTTAGCAAGGCAAGTGACACTTGGGAGTTTTTCATGTAGTGCAAAATGAGTGGAAGGAACGCCAAGTTTCAGGAAATTGCTGTTATCAAAGTTAGCTTTCATCTGCCTGTAACCAAGAGCACAGCATTTTTTCCATCAATCACAATGCACATGACAGCAAGACAAGGATTGGCTTGTGACTCAACTGTCACAGTAGGAGCAATGGAGATGGAAGGAGCCCATAAAGACTGACCCATAATATGGGCTGAACTTGCAAATTCACTGACGCACAGGTGGAAATGCTTACTGTATTCCAGTGTTTAATCATGATTGCCAAAGTTCAGAAAAATCTGATTCAAAGATTTTTCAGTCAGTCATTCCCTCCACCACACCATCACTCCCAACCTTCCAACCAACTGCAAAGAACGAAGAGTGATTATTTGAAATATGCTTTTTGACATGTCTGTTGTGGGTGAGCCAGGCCATTGCAGTTTTCCTGCTTTGGGTTGTGCTGCGATCAAAATAAAACAAGTACGCCTTAGGTGGATGCTTCTCAGCTTCCCCGTCTGAATCACAGTTCCTAGATCTAACGCCCTTCTGGTCACACTTTCTTAGATGGAGGCAGATGCGAGGTGGGAGCAACTGCACACAGGATGGGCAAAAAAACAGCAAGGTTTAGAAAACAAAAGACAGAAACAGCCCTCACCTTCGCTTTCTTTTTGGCTGACTTTCGGACTTCTGCATCTATTTCCTCCTCTTCTCTCAGCAAATCTTTATACGAGCGCTTCTTCTCTCGTTGGCTTCTGCCTGCTGCCAGACCCACCTCTTCAATTCCGCTTTCACCCACTACACAATCTGCAACAGCAGTAAAGGGCTTACAAATCATCTATTTATATTTGAAATATGTATATATATTTACCCCTCCAATTTTTGTTTTGGGAGGGGAGGGAAGCAATGTGGGAAAGAAGGTGCTTCCTGGCAGTGACACCTTTCCTCTTTCAGCTCAGGGGTACAATGATTTGGGCTTCATGCTCCTTTCCAGCACCATCACTGCAGTTCCTTTATGACCTGCAGAAGTTTTAAGTATGGGTGGGTTATCTCTATTAGATGTGCAGTTGAATTCTCCTCACAAAGAGGCCCAGTCAAGAACTGGTGGTCTCCGCCTCGTTCGTTAGAACAGGTCAGCTTTGGTTCATTTACCATCTCCTCTTCTGCAACATGAAAGCCAATCATCTATCAAGAGAAAGCTTATTAACAGGTCTCTCCCTGTGACACTCTGTAACCAGCCTCTCCAATGCAATGGAGCACCCCGATATGTGCGGCTCTACAACTTTGCCTCGGCTTGCTGCCTCCTCTTGACAAAGCATTTGACATTATCCCAGGTGTAAACTGACAACTTGCATCACTCCAAGACTTCAGTGTACCAAACAATCTTAGTGAATGGATAAGCAAGTTTAAATGTTCAGTTGATAAAATTAGGTGTGCGCATTTGGGAAGTCCAGCATCGTAAAGGCTTTTTTCTTCTGCATAAACCGTCATCAGCGTGCTCTTTGGCATTCCTCAAGATAGGTGATGAAAAATAGCCCAACCAATGGTCGCAGCAAGCACTCGATGCACTAAACCTCAATTACATTTTTGAATTCAATGATCAGAAGAATCACCCCTGAATGCACATGCTCAAGCTTCAGTGGAATCACAGAATGGTTACATCAAGGAAAGGGGTCCATTTGGCTAGGCATGATCGTCCAACACTCTGCAATAGCAACTCAGCTGGTCCCTCCTTTATCCCAGGAGCCCTGCAATTTCTTTTACCTTTCCAGTTGTTTCTCCAATTCCCTTTTGAAAAGCATGATAAGCAGGTGGCCTATTATCCTCCTGAAAATCAGATTAACTAATCACCTTCTAAAGATCCTCGACAATCATGATGGAGGACCTTTAGAAATCTATTAGGATCAAATCTGAACACAGATATGAAAGAGTTCCATAACAATCCAGAAAAGGCAGGTGACTACAAGTCAAACATATTAAAAGTCTATATCCATTCCTAGCCCACATTTTTTCCTCGAATTCTGCAGAACGTGTTCAATATTTTTAAAAATCCAAAAGCCTTGTGGTTTGCCATTCAGTTGCAGGAGAGATATCGATGTTGCTGCTCCTCAGCCACGATCCAACTGAATGACAGAACAAGCTCCTGGGGCCGAACAGCCCGTAATGTCAGGGTGTTAAACTCCACAGTAGAACACCCAAGTGAAAGTCAAATGGTTTGGGCTTCCCCTAGAAACTGAGTATCACATTCTTGCCTGGGTTCCAACCTTGAGGATGCTTCTTGGCAGGTCAATCAACTGAGCTGCAACAAGGAAGTTGGAGAGTATCTCTAGAGCATGTAATGTCCTGCCTGACTGCATCAGGACCCTCCTTTTACATGAAGTAATGGAAGCAAAAAAAGTGGACTGAAAACAAATACCAAATTAGTAGCTAGGTGAAAAATAACTTGAAACAAAGCATATTTATTAGGTTTTTGAAGATACAAAAAAGTTATGATCAGAGCATCTTATTCAAGTATATGTGTTCAGAGGTAAGAAACATCAACGCTTACAATCGAGTTCCACCACAATCATCACTTGTTTTGCCTTCAATATCAGAATTAAGCATTCCCGCAGCAGGAATAGCAGAGCAGATGCAGTACGTCTTTACACTAAGTGGTGCAGAAGAGCACCTCCTGATCGGTCATCATCAAGCTTTATTGCCCCAACCTACCTTGTGCTGGCAACAGAGACCCACAAGATTTGTGAGCTGTGTGTGACTGCCTGATGGTGCCAAAGGCTGATGGGAAAGTAAATGGATGAATGTGTGTGTCAGGGGAGCTGGTACAGTACTGCTCTCAGGAATTCAGAAGTGTGAACAAAAGGCAACTCAAGATCATTCTGTAAATTCTGGTCCAGTCTATGCCAGCTGAAGGAAAGTCTTGTGCTGTAGACTTACATTGAAAACCTGAGGCAGATGGGTTAAATTTTGGGTTTTTCCAGGCATGGCTACAAAATGTAGATATTCATTCAGTCCACGTGAATTGGAACCCACGTCCCAGAGATAAAAAATTATATGCTAAATCACCATGCATCCATCCCATTAACTATTTAAATTAATCACATGCTGCAAATACAAACGATTTTGTGAACGATTGAGAGAAGGTGCAACGTTACAGTTTGCTATCCCACATACTGTATATATGTCTTATTATCTTATGACTGCAATTAAATTGTTACAAGTAAGAAATAAAGACAGCTACCATAAAACTTAATGTACTGCATGGAATTTGTTCAACAAGCTGTGTTGATATATTGTCTTTACACTAGTAAATCAAGACTCTCAGGACTGCTATCAAAAAAAAACAAACTGATACTGGGCCAGTCAAGCGATAACCAAAAGCTTGGTCAAAGAGATAGGTTAAGTAGCTTTCCAGAATAGAGAGAGGCAAGAGACTGAGAGGTTTAGATACGGAATTCCAGAGTTTAGTATTTAAAGCAGCTGGATGCATAGCCGCTAAAGCAAACTCGGCACACTTTTGTTGGAAACCCTACAAATGGCCCAGTGTATGTTACATTGGCAGGAGAAAAGGCCTCTGCCATACAGCATTATTGCAACAATGTTTTATTTCAGTACTGAGAGCACGTATACCAAAACTGATAAGCAATACAAACCAGCAAAGGGAGAAGCACCAGACTTTGGCAGATCAGCTCACCAGACCTGCAGTGGGCATGGAGAGAGTGTGCTTCTACAGGAATCGGCCGGGTCCTCCTACTCCTGGTTCCCAAATAGCGTATGTGAATATTATGATTTGAATCAGATGATTCCCAGTCAAAAAGGTTGCTCATGTTAACCCAGGAATCTCGTGTCCTGAGTTCTGATTTTTCTACTTTGTTTTACTTGGATTCTAACCAATACTAACTTTCACCAGGAGAAAGTGAGGACTGCAGATGCTGGGAATCAGAGCTTAAAAATGTGTTGCTGGAAAAGCGCAGGAGGTCAGGCAGCATCAAAGGAGAAGGAGAATCGACGTTTCGGGCATAAGCCCTTCTTCAGGAATGAGGAGGGTGTGCCAAGCAGGCTAAGATAAAAGGTAGGGAGGAGGGACTTGGGGGAGGGGCGTTGGGAATGCGATAGGCGGAAGGTGGTTAAGGTGAGGGTGATAGGCCAGAGAGGGGGTGGGGGCAGAGAGGTCGGGAAGAAGATTGCAGGTCAAGAAGGCTGTGCTGAGTCTGAGGGTTGGGACTGAGAAAAGGTGGGGGGTGGGGGGGAGGAGAAATGAGGAAGCTGGAGAAATCTGCATTCATCCCTTGTGGTTGGGGGGTTCCTAGGCGGAAGATGAGGCGCTCATCCTCCAGGCGTCATGTTGCTATGGTCTGGCGATGGAAGAGACCAAGGACCTACATGTCCTTGGCGGAGTGGGAGGGGAGTTGAAGTGTTCAGCCATGGGGCGGTTGGGTTGGTTGGTCCGGGTGTCCCAGAGGTGTTCCGCAAGTAGGCGGCCTGTCTCCCCAATGTATAAGAGGCCACATCGGGTGCAGCGGATGCAGTAAATAATGTGTGTGGAGGTGCAGGTGAATTTCTGATGGATATTGAAGGATCCCTTGGGGCCTTGGAGCGAAGTGAGGGGGGAGGTGTGGGCGCAAGTTTTGCATTTTTTGCGATTGCAGGGGAAGGTGCCGGGAGTGGAGGTTGGGTTGGTGGGGGGTGTGGATCTGACAAGGGAGTCGCGGAGGCAGTGGTCTTTCTGGAACGCTGATAGGGGTGGGGAGGGAAATATATCCCTGGTGGTGGGGTCCGTTTGGAGGTGGCGGAAATGACGAAGGATGATCCGATGTATTTGGAGGTTGGTGGGGTGGTAGGTGAGGACTAGTGGGGTTCTGTCCTGGTGGTGATTGGAGGGGCGGGATTCAAGGACAGAGGAGCGGGAAGTGGCGGAGATGCGGTGGAGAGCATCGTCAACCACTTCTAAAAAGAAATTGCGGTCTTTGAAGAAGGCGGCCACCTGGGTTGTTTGGTATTGGAATTGGTCCTCCTGGGACCAGATGTGAGACCTCTCCATCTCTATCTCGGACGACCGACTCAACACGGACGTATACTATAAACCGACTGACTCCCACAGCTACCTAGATTACACCTCTTTCCACCCTGCCCCCTGTAAAAACGCCATCCCATATTCCCAATTCCTTCGCCTTTGCCCGCATCTGCTCCCAGGAGGACCAATTCCAATACCGAACAACCCAGATGGCCTCCTTCTTCAAAGACCGCAATTTCCCCTCAGACGTGGTTGACGATGCTCTCCACCGCATCTCCTCCACTTCCCGCTCCTCCGCCCTTGAACCCCGCCCCTCCAATCACCGCCAGGACAGAACCCCACTAGTCCTCACCTACCACCCCACTAACCTCCAGATACATCGGATCATCCTTCGTCATTTCCGCCACCTCCAAACGGACCCCACCACCAAGGATATATTTCCCTCCCCACCCCTATCAGCGTTCCAGAAAGACCACTCCCTCCGCAACTCCCTTGTCAGATCCACACCCCCCAGCAACCCAAACTTCACTCCCAGCACCTTCCCCTGCAACCGCAAAAAATACAAAACTTGTGCCCATACCTCCCCCCTCACTTCCCTCCAAGGCCCCAAGGGATCCTTCAATATCCATCAGAAATTCATCTGCACCTCCACACACAATGTTTACTGCATCAGCTGCACCCGATGTGGCCTCCTATACATTGGGGAGACAGGCCGCCTACTTACAGAACGTTTCAGAGAACACCTCTGCGACACCCGCACCATCCAACCCAATCGCCCCGTGTCTGAACACTTCAACTGCCCCTCCCACTCCGCCAAGGACATGCAGGTCCTTGGCCTCCTCCATCGCCAGACCATGGCAACACAACGCCTGGAGGAAGAGCGCCTCATCTTCCGCCTAGGAACCCCCCAACCACAAGGGATGAATGCAGATTTCTCCAGCTTCCTCATTTCCCCTCCCCCCACCTTGTCTCAGTCCCAACCCTCGAACTCAGCACTGCCTTCTTGACCTGCAATCTTCTTCCGGACTTCTCTGCCCCACCCCCACTCCAGCCTATCACCCTCACCTTAACCTCCTTCCACCTAGCACATTCCCAACGCCCCTCCCCCAAGTCCCTCCTCCTTTTATCTTAGCCTGCTTGGCACACCCTCCTCATTCCAGAAGAAGGGCTTATGCCCGAAACGTCGATTCTCCTTCTCCTTTGATGCTGCCTGACCTCCTGCGCTTTTCCAGCAACACATTTTTAAATACTAACTTTCACGTTTGAAAATGGCTCTTTTGGCCTGTTCACATTTCACAACAAGTTAATGCTTTTTGATAAGACAGGTTGCGGCAGCAGGGCAAAAATCTCAAGATACAGAAATGAATTACTTAAAAAACGTAAACAGCAAGTTTGCACTGCATAAAGAGGGCCATTAACAATATGTTAGTAACAATATGCATGACATAAGGTACATGAACCACTCCTAAACTTAAATAGTGCCCCTTGAAATAAAAGACATTTATAAAATTTCATGTGTATTATATTAAAATAAACTGTAAAAGCAACCTCAACAAACCAAATGTCTCTTTGTACTTTACCAAAAAGAAAACATCTGATGGAACAGATTTAAAAACTGAAACTGTGCAGATTCAAAACAGCAGCAGGAAATTAGCCACGCAAGAACGTGTGAGCTTCTGAGCTTAGTCAAGCACCGAGGACTCTTTCCAAACAAAAATCATACAGTTTAGACACAACTGGATTGGTCCAAGCTACATTCAATTTGACATCACCCAAAGCAAATTACCTTCTTTTCTCTTGAATGCTTCATCATAAGCCATGACTGGAATATGAATTTAAAATATTGTCTGACTGGGCAAACATTTGGAAAACCAGGTGCTTCGGCCAGTTGGAGATCTCATCTGCATACAATCCTGCAGCATATAAGAGAGAAAAACAAAAATATCATATTTTAACATATCTCTTTTCACAGGACATAATTATCAGGAAGGATGAGACGGCCTGGAGCTTTTTCCCCTGGGGGTGCAGGGTGACCTGGTGCACATTAGAAAAAATACATAGACAGAAATACTGTGAAGAAATCCAAAAATATGGCTTGTGGTTATTTTAAAAAATGCAAGAAATAATTCAGAAATGCACTGATCTACAGAAAGTTGAGAATGTGGAATTTATCATATCCTTGATATGTTAGTAATTACTTGATATCTTTATGGGATTTCTGGACTTGACTAGATGATTGAAAAAGGAATGAGATGGGCATATAGAAAGGTTTAGGAGAATATTGTAGGAGGTGATGCAAAAGTGGGAGAAAGCATGAGTTCATATTAGCACCAGCATGGACATGGGCCAAGTGGCCACTTTCTGTGCCATAAACATTGTGATTCTGTGCTCTGCAAATTCTATGGAATATTTAGAACTATACATCATCATCATCTCTTCCTGTCTACACAGATCGCTGCTGGTGTCTTGTTTAAATAACATTTGAAACAGGCAGCACAATTAAAGCAGCAGTTTTAACATCAATAAATTCCATTAATTTATTCCAAACCCATGACCCATACTCTCTAAAAAAAGTACTTGGGCTGCAGATACACGGGAACACTACCAGCAGCAAATTCTTCTCTAAATCACACAACATCATGACTTGAATGGACCACCATTCTGGGTCTGGGTTAAAAACTCTCTTCCTAACAGCACTGTGGATATACCTACACCAAAAAGACTGCAGTGGTTTAAGACAACAACTCTCCACCACTTTATCAAGAGCACTTAGAGATAGGCAATACATGCTGGCCTAGTTAGAAACATCCACAACCCAGGAACATTAAAAAAAAACTGGAAATAATCTCCGATTTGTTTTTCATTCCATCATGGGACGCAATGCATCTCTGACTAGGCCAGCATTTGTTGCCTTTGAGAAGGTGATGGTGAGCTACATTCTTGCACTGCTGCAGTTTATGTACACCCACAGTGTTGATGGAAAGGGAGCACCAGGATTTTATGTCATTGGCACAGTTCAAGTCAGATGGGTATGTGTTATTATTAATGCCATTCTTTCATCAACTCAGTCAGCAGTCATAAAATGAAATTAAAGGTGAACCTTCCCCAACCTAATACTCAGATCATATAGATTATATAGTCTCAACGGCAGTTCACCCAGCGAGAAAAGTCAAACATGAACGCCTTCCCTAGGAGGTTGCTCCTCAAGAGCTTACCTTTAAAATAAATTCACAGCTGAAACTTGCGGCCAAGACAATTCACTAAAACTTTTGATGGAGGGTGAGTATTTACCAGATATGGTTTGACTTTGCTAGCCATTGTAAGCAAGCTGTGTTCCTGAGATTTTCTGATGCAACAACATGCATTGAACCTTTGTCCATCTTGCATGTTGAACAGGGGAACCCTTACTGGTGCTTTAGACAATATTCATCCATCTAGACTTGATACTCTTATTCCTTTCCCCAGTTCCTTCCCGCTGATATCACTACTCCATGTTCAAATGCTAACAATAAAATGTAAACTCCATCACCAGGCACAGTTGGATATGAAGAAGCCATGGCACCACTCAAAGAAAGCAAGGAATTCTGCCAATGTGCTCATCATAATTCCTTCCCAAATCCAGATTATTTAACTAATTCATACTGTGTATATAGGTGTGATTCAAGAGGTAGCACATCCACTTCTGTATCACATGGACTCTGGTTCAAGTCCCACTCCACAACTTCAGCACAAATATAAAAGTGGATGTGAATATTCCCCTTAATGCAATCTTATAAAGGGTTGTTATTACCATGCCAGCATATATCCATTAAACAAAATCATGAATGGATTCCCTGATCATTATTACATTGCTACCTATGGGAGATCCCCGTGTGGAAATTGGCTGCCATGATTCCCACATGACAACTGCAAGTAAATATCAATTAGACACAGCTCCTTGAAAGTGGAGTCGCAGGTGGATAGAATAGTGAAGGCGGTTTTTGGTATGCTCTATTTTATTGGTCAGAGTATTGGGTACAGGAGTTGGGGGCGCGGTGGAAGGAATTACTTGGAATTTTATAATTCCAAGTAATAAGAAAACAATAAATTAAAACTCAGTCTCTCAATGTTCACACAGAATGTGTCTTCCAAAATGCTCCTCTGTATCTCCAGTCTTTCTTCTGCTGATTCTGCTGTCTGGAATGTTTCCTCTGTAATTTATTCTGTTCTGAATACTGAATCCTGGTGTCAGGAAGATTATCCAAGAGTGACAGGTACCTGTATAACTGGATGCTGCTTTTCCCTCCCCCACCCCCCCCAAAATCCTTAATTGGCTGAATCCAACTTGTTGCCAAAACATTAAAACAAGTCTGACGTTTTCCAATCATATAGCCAATTGTTACATGTTTCCATTTTAAAATTGTCTGTAATCTCCAGATACTTGCAGACACTTTTACATCTCTAAGCTTTGAAAAGCACTTATCTCTTAAAAGGGACCATGCATTCTTCCCTATTATTTTTACAAACAAATTCTCGCTTCCTGCCTTCCACTTCATGAGCATTCTACACAACGTCATGACACTTTATACATCAAAAAGTACATTTTTTGGCTGCAGTGCAGTTGGAGAAGCTGGTGGGAATGTACAGACAAATCTTCCTTGATTTCTCTTTCTGATACGATGCTGTATCAAAAATGAAATTTTGTCTTACAAAACAAGACAATGCCCTTCAAAAGCAATCCATTGCTCGTGGGGTACTCCCGATCCATGATGTAGCATTGTATTTGTGCGAGTACTTTTCTTAATGTGCAGGCCTTCCACTAGGCAGCAGTGTGCATCACTTACAAAAAAGATGCAAAAGACACCCTGAATGTCTCGCTGAAATGTGGCAGAATTAATATTAATGACTGGGGAGAACTTGCTACCAATCACTTAAAACAGAAACATGCCCATCAAGCTGCTTTGAGACCAAGTACCTTAATGATGAGGCAATGCAGCAGCAGACGTACATGCTGCACTCAGGATCCCACGACATCTGGGGACGTCCTACCTCAGCTGTCCAAAGATCTGCAGGATGGCAGTCAGTCACATGAAGACCCAAGGAAGATACTCATAGCCCTGAGCAGATGTAATCCTCGAATTGAGGGACAGCTGTTGGCAACCAGGATGAGCTGCACTGTTGTAACACACCAAAGTTCCTTTAACAGCAAATTCCAAAGCCACCATCACTACCGCCTACTTGCGGAACGTTTCAGAGAACACCTCTGGGACACCCGGACCAACCAACCCAACTATCCCGTGGCTCAATACTTCAACTTCCCCTCCCACTCCACCAAGGACATGCAGGTCCTTGGACTCCTCCATCGCCAGACCATAGCAACACGACGGTTGGAGGAAGAGCGCCTCATCTTCCGCCTAGGAACCCTCCAACCACAAGGGATGAACTCAGATTTCTCCAGTTTCCTCATTTCCCCTCCCCTCACCTTGTCTCAGTCAAATCCCTTGAACTCAGCACCGCCTTCCTAACCTGCAATCTTCTTCCTGACCTCTCCGCCCCCACCCCCACTCTGGCCTATCACCCTGACCTTGACCTCCTTCCACCTATCGCATTTCCAACGCCCGTCCACTAGTCCCTCCTCCCTACCTTTATCTTAGCCTGCTGGGGACACTTTCCTCATTCCTGAAGAAGGGCTTATGCCCGAAACGTCGATTCTGCTGTTCCTTGGATGCTGCCTGACCTGCTGAGCTTTTCCAGCAACACATTTTCAGCTCTGATACTCCAGCATCTGCAGTCCTCACTTTCTCCTCCACTATCACTACCAACTAGAAAAACAAGTATCACAGGTGCATGGGACTACCACCTGCAAACTCCCCTCCAAGGCCACACACCCATCCTGATTTGGAATTACATTATCGTTCCTTTGCTGTTGTTGGGTCAATTCCTGGGACTAACTTCCTAACATCACTGAGGATACACATATGACACAGACTACAGCTGTACAAGAAGATACCTCATTACCACCTTCTCAACAGCAATCAGGAATGGCCAACAAATGTTGGTCTAGCCAGCAAAGCCATACATTGTGAACATATTTTTAAAAATCACATGTTTCCTGCATGGTGCTCTATTTGAAGTAAGTTGGATCTGCTACAACAAACATTTCTTCAATGCGACTTTGATTTAATGCGATCAAAGCATTTAGACCGTATATAATGAGAACTTTTATTACATGTCTTGGCTGTAATGCGATTCCAGCTCCTCTAGTTTAGACAGTGCAGCTATTGCACGACTTTCTAATAACACGAGATCGCACAAGAACAGAACTATTGCGTTATATCAGAACTGGCTGCATTTCAATTCAGAACACAAACAGCATTACTTTAAAACACTGTCAAAAAATATAACAATAAAACCGTTGGATTGCCGTAAAACATACCTGTCTCAATAATTATAGAAGGAAACCTGCTCTTTTTAACTATTCTGTCAAAGACCAAACTGCCTTCAGTCAACATAGTTGACTCAATTGCTCTGTAAAGGTGCCCATGCGAGCTGTCTTGTCAAACCATTACAACAGTGATTTCAGAAGGTAGCTCATTAATACCTTCAGGCCCACTAGGAATGGGCGATATAAAGCAGTGTTGCTAGTGTCAGATGTGCCCTATGAATTAATTCTCTCTTTGAAGGCAACACATATCCCAATCTTAATAACTTCAAAGCAATAACTTTTTTGAAGCCTTGACTGTAAAGAATAATTTGAGAGTAAAACTGTAAAATGTCTGAATAGTTATTTGGTTTGGGATTGACCATTATAGATATGTACGAGTTGTTCTGATTTCAAAAGGAAGGATAAAAAGGTGAATCTAGCAACATGTTCTCCAGTCCTAGATTTCCATTGTGTTATAATGATCTGATATAAAGATGAATTTTAGGTTTTATTATCACGAGTTTTTTTTTCTCCTGGGTAATTTTCTCCGATCCTATAATGGGCCTCGATTTCTCACTGTATTAGATTTTTGCAAGTCCTGGCCAACATTTAGGGCAAAATCATAAACCTGGACATTTGGCAGATTTCCAAATGCTTCTTGGGATGAAAGGATTGGCCTTTGAGGTGTGATCGAGTAGGCTAGGTCTACATTTCTCAGAGTTTCAATGAATGAAACACTTCATATAACTTCTCAAAGGGCTTAGCAGGGAAATGCTGGGAAGATTGGAAACAAACAGTATGATCGCAAAATAACTTATTGGCCAATCTGCAATTTGCTCAACTAAAGGATTTAGAATCTCTGGAATTTTGTTTAATCACAGAGAGCTGTGGACACTCCATCTAGTGCATTCAAGCATCCAGGAATATGGCAGGAAAACGGGCTAAAGAAACAGATTGGCTAGAATCTGAGTGAAGGGTACAAAAGGCCCCAAGGGCGGAATGGTTGACCTTTGCTCCTTATATTCCTATCACAAAGGAACCCTTTTGGATAAAATAAACAGTGGTCAGAAACACAGGAATAGAAAGCACTTGAGAAACTCAACAGGTCTGGCAGCTTCTGTGGAGTGAGGAGCAAAGTTATCTTTTCCAGTTCTACATATTCTTATTCAGAAGAGGGATTGTGGAAGAATGGCTTTGTGCATGGGAAATACTGTCCAACAAACTTGAGTTTTTGAGGTTAACAGACAGAAGAGCGGTAGATGTTGTCTACATGGACTTAATAAAGTCGAAAAGTGTGGTGCTGAAAAAGCACAGCCGGTCAGGCAGCATGAGGAGCAGGAGAGTCAGCCTTTCGAGTATAAGCTTGACTCTCCTGATCCTTGGATGCTGCTGACTGGCTGTGCTTTTCCAGCACCACTTTTCGACTCGGATCTCCAGTCCTCACTTTCTCCTAATGGACTTCGTAAATCCTTTGACGAAGTTCCACATAGTAGACTAATTAGTCAAGTTAGATCATATGGGACTCAGGGAAAGCTTGCCAATTGGATATAAAATTGGCTTGACAGTAGGAGAGAGAGTGGTGGTGTAGGTGGTGGAGGTCTATGACCAGTGATGTTCCATAGGGATTGATGCTGGGTCCATTCTTGTTTGTCATTTATATAAACAATTTGGATGAGAATTTAGGAGAAAATTGGTGACGTGGTCAACAATGATGGTTATCTAAGATTGCAAAGGAACCATGATCAATTGTGCCAACGGCTTGAGGAGCAGCAAATGGAGTTTAATTTAGATAAATAGAAGGTATTGCATTTTGGTAAAACAAAGAAGGGCAGGACTTATACAGTTAATTGTAGGGCCCTGGGTAATGCTGTCGAACATAAGAGACTAAGGGTTCTGGTACATAGTTCTTTTAAGGTTGCATCACAGGTAGACAGGGTAGTTAAGGCAGGCATTTAGCATGCTTGCCTTCAATGCTCAGTCTTGAAGTATTGGAGTTAAAACATCATGTTGGGGTTGTACAGGACAGTGATGAGGCCACTTTTAAAGTATTGTGTCCAAACCTAGTTGCCCTGCTATAGGAAGATTATTATTAAATTGGAAAGGGTTCAGAAAAGATTCACCAGGCAGTTGCTGGGACTGCAGGGTTTGAATTATTGGGAGGGGATGGATAAGCTGGGACTTTTTTGACTTGAGTGGAGGAGGTTGAGAGGTGACTTTATAGAAGTTTTATAAAATCATGAAGGGTATAGATAAGCCGAATAGCAAAGATATTTTCCTAAGGTTGGTGGAGTGCAAAAACTAGGCGGCATATTTTTAAAGAGGAGAGGAGAAAGATTTAAAGGGGACCTGAGAGGCAACTTTTTCCACACAGAGGTATTTGAATGTGGAATGAACTATCAGAGGAAGTGGCAGATTCAAGTAAAATTACAACATTTAAAAAACATTTGGAAAAGTACATGAAAAGTTTTAGAGGGATATGGGACAAACGCAGGCAAGTGGGACTAGCTTAACTTGGGAAACCTGGTTGGCATGGACAAGTTGGACCAAAGGGTCTGTTTCCATGCTGTATAACTCTATAGGAAGCATAGTGCACTCAAAACATTAACTGTTTTGCTCATCACGGCTGCTACCATAACTACTGAGTTTCTCCTGCATTTATCATAAAATCATGAAGGTTTACAACACAGATATACACATTATGTCTGTGCCAGTCATGAAGCATGCACCTATTCTAATCCCGTTTTACAGCACTTGGCCCATAAGACTTGAATACTATGATCTTTCCATTTTTATTTCAACACTCCAGCATCCACATAATTTGACTTTTATGATGATAACAGGAGAGTCACATGAATGAAGCAACAAGGCCAGAAGAGGACATATGAAGCAAAGGACCTCTCTCTGCACTGTACATTCAATATATTAACGGCCTCATATTTCCAACAGGCACAACTAAATAGTGATTGGATAAAACAAACAATACTGCCCTGAGGACTAGTCAGCACAGATCAAAATTGGTATGCAAGGATCAAGTTTTTACTGAGAAACTGGCTAAGATTTTGGGAACTTAGAAAATGTAATAGAACATAGAAGAATACAGCGCAGTACAGGCCCTTCGGCCCTCGATGTTGCGCCGATCAAAGCCCACCTAACCTACACTAACCCACTATCCTCCATATACCTATCCAATGCCCGCTTAAATACCCATAAAGAGGGAGAGTCCACCACTGCTACTGGCAGGGCATTCCATGAACTTACGACTCGCTGAGTGAAGAACCTACCCCTAACATCAGTCCTATATCTACCCCCCTTTAATTGAAAGCTATGCCCCCTTGTAATAGCTGACTCCATACGTGGAAAAAGGTTCTCACTGTCAACCCTATCTAACCCTCTAATCATCTTGTACACCTCTATCAAGTCACCCCTAAACCTTCTTTTCTCCAATGAAAACAACCCCAAGTGCCTCAGCCTTTCCTCATAGGATCTTCCTACCATACCAGGCAACATCCTGGTAAACCTCCTCTGCACCCGTTCCAGTGCCTCCACATCCTTCCTATAGTATGGCGACCAAACCTGCACACAATATTCCAGATGCGGCCGCACCAGAGTCTTATACAACTGCAGCATGACCTCAGGACTCCGGAACTCAATTCCTCTACCAATAAAAGCCAGTACGCCATATGCCTTCTTCACTGCACTATTTACCTGGGTAAATAGATCTTAAATAGACAACAAAATATGATTCAATATTTAAATATCGACAGTATTAAACATTGCTTAAAAGGCACATGAAGTCAAAGATTTTTGTCAAGCCCTATTAGTGTTGAAACACAAGAAAACTAACTTTCGAAAGGAAACAATATTTGATACAGCAGGATAAAGGACGCCGACTGGTTGGTCTATAGTTGGCACAGAGTTGCAACAGGAACTGCTGTCAATCTTAGTAAAATGATGAAATTCAACTATTATTTAATGAAGATTAATTTAAATTTCTGATGAAAAGTTTCAACTTTTAATTTTTTTGCCAATGCTTAAGTCCTGTAATTAGTCCAAGCTATTATTTTTAATCTACAATTTAAAGATGGAGAAAGAGACACTGGAAAAAGTTGCAAAAATTATTTACAAGAATATCAGAACTGAGAGGTTGTGTTAAATAGATTGGGAAGGTTTCCTGCAGAGGAGATGAAAGCAGGATGAGCTGAGAGGTCTTGAGATTATGAAAAGAATCAAAATGCTATATGTGGATAAGATGGTTCCAGATAAAAGGGATTTCAATACCAAGCGGGTCACAAAAAAAATTAAGAATGCTACCAAGCATCCTTCATTAATAGAGTACATAGAATGTGGAAATAGAATTTATTAACCATTTTACAACCCATCAAGCCAAAGCAGAAGCAAGTCATCCTCACTGAATAACAGGAGAGTGTGGGACTTGGCTCAAAGGACTGGTGGAGGGAAATGATGAATGATAAACATCCTAGAGAAAAGAACAGACAGACATGATGTGGTGAGATGAAGAGGTATGGGTAGAGGTTAATATAGACAAATATTTCAGGCCAGCTTATTTAAATGACTTGACTGTGCTGAAAGCTCTGACATAAATTACTGGAGAAACTCAGCAGGTCTGAACCAAAGAAGAATCACTTGACTCAAAACGTTAACTTTCTTCCTCTCCACAAGTGCTGCCAGACCTGCTGAGTCTCACCAGCAATTTCTGTTTTTGTTTCAGCTTCCCAGCATCCACAGTTGAGAGACTTATTTTATCTGTTTAATTGAATTACATCACGATTGTGACTAACAGTTTACCCAATACAGATCTACATCAAACTCTTAATAAAATTATTTCTCAATGATAGTCTCCCATCTCTCCCTTATCCATGGATTAATTTCAGATTTCAAAGTAGAATGTAATTGGGAAAACAAACTATATTTAAAAAAAAAATGAAATTTAAAATAACGTACTGCATATAGAATAAATACTAATATTATAGGAGTTAAATTTCACGCTGCTATATTTAACTTTAGAATTGCTCAGAGGTTGTCACCTCTCCCTAGACAGCCCTTTTGCCTTCCCGCCCTTTCTCTTCATCTTTGCGCCCAGCATCCCCCCCTCACCCTCCGACGCTCATCTGCCCGAATCCTCCCGTCAGCGGACGCCCACCGGCAGCGCTCTTCCCCCGGCCACAGTATCCAGGAAACACCGACGCTTTGTCCCAATGAGGTAGGCCGCCCACCGGCGTCGGTGCCTCCCGCTGCTTCCCGGCGAACCCGAGCCGTTTGCTCTGGGTTTTATTGTTGTTTTTTTTTTATTTTAACGGCTCGGGAGACGCCCGCGGATCCGTGCTCTCTAAGGCTGAGGCTCTCACCGTAAAGCCACCGACTGGGGCCGACATTCCTCGCCGAGGGCCGCCATCTTGGGCGGACAGAAGCGGAGAAGCTGTGGGCAGGCGGAGATAAGCGAGCACAGAGCGCATCGATCCATGTCTCCCGCCTCCCCGGGGCTCCTGGTGGGGGGAGGGGGGAAGAGCCACTCACAATGTCACCCCAAAGCTTTCTACAACTCAATAATTCTGTAGGTAGGCATGAGATAAGCAATTGGAAAAGCCACAAGACTACATGGATCTCGTTTTCTTAGGCGTGAATCATACATTTCCACAAAAATTTACTCATAATGTCACCCCTAAGCTTTCTCCAACTTAATAATTCTGAAAGTAGGCATGAGATAAGCAATTGGAAAAGCCACAAGACTACATGGATCTCGTTTTCTTAGGCGTGAATCATACATTTCCACAAAAATACAGCCCCAATTTCTAGATTTTACCATGATGCATTATTTTGTCATATTCATCTCTTCAAACAAGTTTAGCTTCCCATCTGAATGTCACACTTGCAGCATCACTACTACATTATTATCATGGCATGAGTATGACAAAGATCCCCCCCCCCATGGCAAGTTCATCACATTAAATAGCTATGTAAATATAAGTCGTTGGCTTATCTTGACGAGTATTGTTCTAACATGGATGTAAAAATGGATACAATCTGGACAAGACTCTAAATCAAAGTGAAAAAGAAGGTCCCTGGCAGGATCTGGATTCTGAACAGTTAAGATCCTCATATTTCACAAATGAAATGTTCTCAAATACGAATTGTTACCCTCAGCAATGCAAGGCACAGTTTTGTTTTCCAACATATAAGTATATTGTACACCCATCTGGACAAAGTAATTCCTCATCAGCTAACACAAGTAACAATTTTTTTTAAATTCCCAAGATGTGTATTTTTCTGTCTCCAAATAAACGCAAATAATAGCTGTAATTACATCGTGTTTCCTACAGGAGGCAGAAGGTTAAGGTAAAAGTAACGAAGTTTCAACATAGACATTTTCTTTTCTTTTTTTTGCCCTTAAAAAAAACTGATGGTAATAATTTTGGAAAATAAGTTCTCCGACGAAATCAGAATACAGATTCCAAACTTTCTATGAATCCAATCGTAAAGGTGGATACATTTCCGTTAAACATTACAAATTAAAAAAATCAAAGGTGAAATTGTATGTATTTTACTTTCAAAAAAGTTTGAAATTAAATACATACATCAAACTTCTTTAAAGAGGAGCAAATATACTTAATAAGTTGATCTATGAAGGCCAGTGTAAAGAAAATGAACACACCCCAGATGGGACTCGAACCCACAATCCCTGGCTTAGGAGGCCAGTGCCTTATCCATTAGGCCACTGGGGCTTCTTGAACAGAGGTGAAGTTATCGGTTTTAAATAGTGTAGCTCGGCTTCATTATAATGTGGTTTTCTGTGAGTGTTTTATATTCTAATTGCTTTCCTCCTATTTCATCTCATGCCACATTGGCAGCTCCTTTATGAATTGATGTCGCCTCCCGTTTGCCCCCAAAATGGACAGCCAAACTCCAAATTTGCAGAGTGAAACTTTGAGGAAAATGTAGCAGACAAGTTTGGGGGGGGGGGGGGTGGGGAAGGGGTTCGGTGTTATTTTGCGCAGCATCAAAAAAAATATTTGCAGTTCGTGAGGACGGAGTAAAACTGCAATGAGAGCAAACCAACAGAATCATAGCGAGCATTTTAGCCCATTGCTGTCTCTTTCATTCAAGTTTTCCAATTGCCTTGCCCCAAGTTCCTATTGAACACTATATACACCATCAACCCAACGCAGACACAGGGGAATGAGAAGCACAGTTGATTGAAGATGAAGTTGACAGAGCACTAAGGTCAGCAATGGAGGCCAGGCTTAAAAACTGGACACCCCAGATGGGACTCGAACCCACAATCCCTGGCTTAGGAGGCCAGTGCCTTATCCATTAGGCCACTGGGGCCCCAATGGATAGAGTGAAAGGACACAACAACTTCTGATGTGGTTGTGGCAAGTCAAATTAAACACAGTAGGTTGTATTTTGTCAAAATTGCCAGCTGAACCACATGCACATATGATATTCATGATAAAGCCAATGGAAATTATTTGAAGATTGGTCTACCAAGGTTTTAAATCATGGGGCTATAGTTATGCATCTGGATTACTTGCCTTCGTTTGTTGAGGTAAAAACTGAAAGATCCACAGATGCTGTAAACCAGAAACACAAACAGAAATTGCTAGAAAAGCTCAACAGACTGGCAGCATCTGTGGAGAGAAATCAGAGTTAACATTTCAGGTCCAATGACCCTCCCTCAGAACTTGGGGGTTCTGAAAAAGGGTCACTGGACCTGACTCTGATTTCTCTCCACAGATGCTGACAGACATGTTGAGTTTTTCCAGCAATTTGTGTTTGTGTTTATTAGTCAAGGAATTGAATACAATTACAGAGAGGTTACAATGGAGCTGCATAAGATGTTAGGCCACAGATGGATTACTTGGAGAACCCAGTTTGCAGTTAGGACAATAGGTGGGAGGCAACTGCTGAGGATAACACAAAGAATTTACAGGGGAGGTGGACAGATTAAGTGAATGGGCAAAACTTTGGCAGCTGGAATATAATGTGGGAAAATGTGAGATTATGCATTTTGGCAGGAAGATTAGAACAATTGGACGTTATTTAAATGGAGACCATCTGAAGAAAATTACAGCACAGAGGGATTTGGGAGTCCTCCCAAATAAATCACAAAAATGTAATAAACAAGTTGAATTGGTAATGGGGAACATAAATTGCCTGTTTTTCAAAGACAATAACAGAAGTTGCTGGAGAAACTCAGCAAACCTGGCAGCATTTGTGGGAAGAAAGCAGAATTAATGTTTCAAGTCCAGTGACTCTGTTACAGAACTGTTAGTAGCTAGGGCACTTTGTATTTATGCTGAAGCCAAAGTGAGGGCAGGGGAGGCAGTGAGAAGATAGGTGGAGACAAAGTGGAGAGAGAGAGAGATGAAAGTGATAGGTAATGGATAGCAGGCCAAGACAGAAGAAAAGATGAATAAGAGATAATAAGAGATGAGTGAGAAAATGCTGGAAACAAAAAATGCTGGAAATCACAGCAGGTCACAGCATCTGTGGAGAGAGCAAACTAATGTTTTGAGGCTAAATTGCTTTTCATCAGACTCTTCATAACTGTCACGTAGACTTGAAAAATTATTCACTCTCCACGGATGCTGCCTGACCTGCTGTGATTTCACACATTTTTTTTGTTTTCAATACAGATTCCAGCAGCTGAATAATCTGTTCTGAGGAAATAGGCTAGCTGTGCTGAATGTAACCCATATGATTTGAAAATGGGCCGTAGGAGTATGTGGGAATGGGTGACTGTGACTAATTTTGTGGGATGGGCAAAAAACATGAAAGGAATGGAATCAGGTTCTAAAATTGTTGAACTTGATGTTGAGCCCTCGAGGCTGCAAGATCCTCAAGTGGAAAATGAGATGTTGTTCTTCGAACTTGTGCTGAGCTTCACTGGAACACTGCAGTGGGCCTGTGACAGAAATGTTGGTGTGGGAACATGGTGGTGTGTTGAAGTAGCAGGCAACTGAAAGCTCAGAGTCGTCGTTGCAGACAGACCATAGGTGTTCTGCAAAGTGGAATATAACAATAGGGAAGTCTTGTTAAAACTATACCATATACTTTGAGAGTGTGGTGTTGGAAAAGCACAGCAAGTCAGGCAGTATCTGAGGAGCAGGAGAATTGATGTTTCAGGCATAAGCCCTTTACCAGGACTTCCTGATGAAGGGCATGTTATGACACAGGGTAAACTCGCCTGCTTAATTTAAAATCAGCAACACAGAAAAGATTTATCCTGTGCAGTAATTTGTTAAGAAATCGAGTGGCCAAGAACTACGTAAAGAAAAATTAACAATAGGCAATAGTCAATAGGTGCAGGAGTAGTCCATTCAGCCCTTCGAGCCTGCACCGCCATTCAATATGATCATGGCTGATCATTCGTAATCAGTATCCTCTTCCTGCCTTACCTCCATGACCCTTGATTGCACAATCTTTAAGAGCTCTATCCAACTCTTTCTTAAATGAATCCAGAAACTGGGCCTCCACTGCCCTCTGGGGTAGAGCATTCCACACAGCCACCACTCTCTGGGTGAAGTAGTTTCTCCTCATCTCTGTCCTAAATGGTCTACCCCATATTTTTAGGCTGTGTCCTCTGGTTCGGCACTCACCCATCAGTGGAAACATGTTTCCGGGTGCCAGAGTGTCCAATCCTTTCATAATCTTATATGTCTCAATCAGATCCCCTCTCAGTCTTCTAAACTCAAGGGTATACAAGCCCAGTCGCTTCAGTCTTTCAGTGTAAGGTAATCCTGCCATTCCAGGAATTGACCTTGTGAATCTACTCTACACTCCCTCAATAGCCAGAATGTCTTTCCTCAAATTTGGAGACCAGAACTGCACACAGTACTCCAGGTGTGGTCTCACCAGGGCCCTGTACAGCTGCAGAAGCACCTCTTTGCTTCTATACTCAATCCCTCTTGTTATGAAGGCCAGCATGCTATTAGCCTTCTTCACTACCTGCTGTACCTGCATGCTTGCCTTCATTGACTGGTGTACAAGAACACCCAACTCTCTCTGTACTGCCCTTTTACCTAAATTGATTCCATTTAGGTAGTAATCTGCCTTCCTGTTCTTGCCACCAAAGTGGATAACCATACATTTATCCACATTAAACTGCATCTGCCATGCATCTGACCACTCACCTAACTTGTCCAGGTCACCATGTAATCTCCTAACATCCTCATCACATTTCACCCTGCCACCCAGCTTAGTATCATCAGCAAATTTGCTAATGTTACTATTAATACCATCTTCTATATCATTAATATATATTATAAAAAGCTGCGGTCCCAGCACGGATCCCTGCGGTACCCCACTGGTCACTGCCTGCCATTCCGAAATGGAACCGTTTATCACTACCTTGAAAGTATTTCTGAAAGTATAACAAAGAATAATTAACTAACCACTATTTGTAATTTATTTCTCTAACCTATCCTTTACCTTCCCTTCTATAATACTAGTCTGATAAAACTCCCAGTTAAGATTTACAAAACAACACTGCTTATCTCAAAACCAGGCAGCTTTGGGTCTTTTTTTTTGGATCTTCCTGTGTCTTCTTTTCTCCTTACTGGGAATTTCTGCGTCACAGGTTAAGAATGGAAAAGGTACTTTTAAGAGAGATTTTTTGTCAAGCAATCTGTTGCATGCTTGGACTTGGCAGTTCTCCTCTCAAGCTTTCAATTTTACCCTGTCTTATACCCCCAAAGCATCGGATTGTGTCATTGACTGTTAAGATTGTCAATATATTCAATTCAAACGGGATTGGAGTTTGATATTTTTCAGGGTATATTAAAACTGAATGGCTGAATTCGAATTTGTTTTTTTTTGTCTCCAGGCAACAAGCTAATCAAGTTGTTCGACCAAATGTTACATATATTGTTGCCTTATTGAGAACACTTGGTGCTGTATCCAGTAGTTCTGCTGCTTTTAACTCTTTTAAAGGTACACGCACATCTTCATAATAGGTACATGCTTGAAACATCAATTCTCCTGCTCCTCGGTTGCTGCCTGACCTGCTGTGCTTTTCCAGCACCACACTCTCAACTCTGATCTCCAGCATCTGCAGGCCTTGCTTTCTCCTACACAATATACCAGTCAGACCACGGCTGTAGTACTATGAATAATTTTGGGCCCTTTATCCAAGGAAACATATACTGGCATTGGAGTCGGTCCAGAGAAGGTTTGCTATGCTGATCTGAGATTTGGAAAGACTGTTTTCTAAGAAGAGGTTGGGTAGGTTGGACCTGTACTCATTGGAGTTTAGAAGAATGGAAAGCAACCTTATTCAAATATATGAGAGTCTGAGGGAACTTGCAGGGTACATACAGAAAGATTATTTCCCTTTGCGGTAGAATCGAGTACTAGAAGGCGTAATCACAAAGTAAGAGGTCACTTTTTTAATACAGGGATGAAAAGGAATTTATTCTCTCAGAGGGCAATGAATTGGTGGAATTCTTTACCTCAGACTGTTGAGGCTGGTTCATTAAACATGTTCAAAGCTGAGGTAGACAGATTTTTAATCAGGAAGGCAATCAAAGGTATGGGGAAAGACAGGAAAGTGCAGGATTATCAGACCAGCTGCCTTCACATTAAAAAGTGGTACAGGCTCAATGAACTGAATGATCTGCTTCTGTTCCTCCATCTTATGATCACAAGGTGTAATGTAAGCAGTTAGGCTACAACTGGAGAACTGTGTTGGGTCCTGGTAACCACATTATAAACAGAATGTGATTCCACTCGAGAGGGTGCAACGGACATTCATTTGAATGTGGCCTGGGTTGGAGCATTTGATTTGTGCAGACAGACTAGATAGTCTGGGATTGTTACCTTTAAAACAGAGGAAGCTGGGGTGGGACCTGATTGAAGTGTCCACAATTATGATGGCATCGATAAGGTAGATAGGAATAAACCTTTATCCTTAGTAATATGGTCAATAATCAGGAAACATGGATTTAAGGCAAGGGGCAAAAGGTTTAGTGGGAATTTCAGGAGTAATCTTTTCAACCAGAGTGTAGCAAGTATTTGGAATTCACTGCCTGAAAGGATGGTAGAGGGGGAAACTATCACAACATTGAAGAAGTATCTAGATGAACCAAAGCATGCAAGGCTATGGGCCAAGTGCTGAAAAATGGGCCTAGAGTAGATAGGTGCTCGATGATCTGTGCAGACACAATGGGCCAAAGGGCCTCTTTCCATCTATAAAAATCTTTGATACTATGAGTCTCTTGTGGCAACATTTCTCCCTGCGGAATTTTCCTTAGGAAGGAAGAATGCTGATCGACTGGAAGTGAATGGTCTTTGTAATCTGTCTGCATACCCATCTCGTTCTAACATTGCCACTTGGCCTTTGCAACTTGCTTCAGTCAGTTCCCGCTTGCTGAATTATAGGTTCCAGGTTTGCTTTTCATTTTGTCCAATAAATAATCTTGGTCAACTCCACCACAGTGGGAGAAGGTGCCTGCAGTTCTTTCGTACAGCCCCTTTGGCAGTAAGGATGGTAAACAATTTCCGTTGGTTCATATCTCCATGGACATGCATAGCTTTTCTGTTTCATCGTAGAATCATAGAATCATACAGTTAAGAAATAGACCCTTTGGCCCAATCAGTCCATGCTGAATATAATCCCAAACTAAGCTGGTCCCACTTGCCTGCTCCTGGCACATATCCCTCCAAACCTTTCCTATTCATGTAGTTATCTGAGTATCTGATAAACATTCTAACTGTATCTGCATCTACCACTTCCTCAGGAAGTTCATTCCACAGTTCAAACCACTCTTTGTCAAAAATCTGCCCTTTATAGCCACAGAAGACTTCTGCACTACCTGCCTACCTCTCTTACCTTTCCTGGAGTTGACCCATCTATGTGACTGTATCTGCAAATTTTCTCCCTTTCTATAACTGCCATCCACCACATCCCCTTGCTCTTGTAAATTCCTCATTGCCTCTAACTGTCTCTCCAACCTATCCATTCGATCTGATAGGATTTGCAACCAATGGCATTTATTGCAGATACAATCCTCAGTAACCAGTAAACTCTCCCTAAACTCTCACATCCGATAAGAAGAGCATATCACTCTACTTAAAGGCCATTTTTCCTTCTTTCAATCTACAGACCCAGAAAATAGCACTGTCTTATTCCTTTACAAAACACTGCTCCAGGCTAACTTAATACGTATGGCTTAAATTTTTAAGTTTAATCAAGAAACGTATCTCAATAAAACAAATGATCAAGAAATAACCTGCTCTACTCACGACTGCAGACTTACTGTAAGGCCACACTTAATAATATTCACTTATCTATTTCTGTGCTGTGATCTCTCCCAAACAGGTTCCTTCAAGATCAGTTGTGAATGTCACTGATTGTTAATTTTCTCAGATGCACTTCGATGTCCAGTGATACATGAATTCAAACAGCAAAGGAAGTAACTGTACAGGTTCACTGCTGTGTCAGTTAGCAGTGTGGGTTTCTCTCTCTCTCTCTCTTCCTCTCTCTCTCTCTCTCTCCTGCACTGACTTCACCATGTGTTTCCTTTGTCTGTTCCTGACCCTTTTAAAAGTGCTGCTGTTTTGACTTTTTTTTCTCCAAAGTTCCCAGATCGTCTCAACGCCTTCTATGCTTGCTTTGAACAGAATTTCGGCAGAGAGATAATACCTATTCCAACAAGTCCTGACAAACTTATCCCAACAGTCACTGCATCAGATGTCAGATCAGTTTTCCTTTGTGTGAATCCAAGGAAAACGATGGGACCAGATGGAGTACCAGGCTGTGCATCCAGATCAATTGGCAGAGGTCTTCAGCCTCTCCCTGCAGCAGGACACTGTCCCTGCCTGTTTCAAGAGGGCCAACATTATCCTTGTTCATGCAGCATGTCTCAATGGCTACTGCCCAGAGGCCCTAACTTTGATGGTCATGAAGTGCTTTGAAAGGCTGGTCACGACATTAATCAACTCCAGCCTCTTCACTACTCTTGACCCACTCCAAGTTGCCTGTCGGACCAACAGATCCACACCAGATGCCATATTTCTTGCCCTTCACTCCTCCCTAGAACATCTTGACACCAAGAACAGCTATGTAAGATTCCTACTCATTGACTACAGTTCAGCCTTCAACACTGCTATCCCCTTGAGACTGATTACTAAACTTAGTGATCTCGGGCTGAGCCCCACTCTCTACAACTGGATCCTCAGTTTCGTGACCCACAGGCCACAATCAGAGAATATTGGGGACAATATTTCATCCTCGCTAACACTCAACATTGGAGCCCCCCAGGGGTGCATAATCAGCCCCCTACTGTACGCACTGTATACCCATGACTGCGTCGCCAAATACCAGACAAATGCCATTTACAAGTTCACTGATGACACCACCATAATCGGTTGAATCTCAGATGGCGATGAAACAGACTACAGACGGGAGGTGGTAGACCTAGAAAAATGGTGCACTGAGAACAACTTAGCTCTCAATGCCAGCAAAACCAAGGAACTCATTACTGACTTTCGGTGGGATGTTACTCATGCCCCCCGACACATTAACAGCACAGAGGTGGAACAAGTGGAGAGTGTCAAGCTCGTGGGAGTGGTGATCCACAATAACCTTTCTTAGACTCTTCATGTGGACGCACTGGTGACAAAGGAGCAACAACATGTCTTCTTCCTCAGACAGCTGAGGAAATTTGGCATGACGGCAAATACCCTTGCCAACTTTTATAGGCGCATCATTGAAAGCATTCTGTCTGGATGTATCACTACCTGGTATGGGTATTGTACCATTCAAGATCGGAGATGGTTACAGAGAACATCTTGACACCAAGAACAGCTATGTAAGATTCCTACTCATTGACTACATGGTGAACTCAGCCTGACAGTCACAAAGGCCAACCTCCCATCTATAGAATCCATCTACCAGGCCCGCTGTCAAGGAAAGGACGCCAGCATTCTCAAAGATCCATCCCACCCTGGCAATGTTTTTCTACAACCTCTACCATCGGGGAGAAGGTACAGAAGCCTGAACACATGCACCACCTGGTTTTGAAACACTTTCTACCCTACTGTTGTTAGAATACTGAACGGTCTCACCGACTCTTAACCATCACATGAAACTGTGTTTTTGTTTTTGCTGCTGTTTACCTATTATTTACTATCCATGCAAATAAAACTCTATGATCTGCCTGTATTGCTCGCAAGACGAAGCTTTTCACTGTGTTTTGGTACACATGACAACAAATTCAATTCAATTCAATTCGATTCAATTCAAGTTCCAAAACAATCCAACAACATATAAAACAATAATTGCAGCTCCTAGAATTCGAGGACATCACCTGCAACACCTAAAATACCTTAAAAAAGGAGCAGTCTGTTACAGCCAGAAATTTTTCCCATCCTCCACCTTTGATGGCTATCCCCATTTCAAACAAGTATGCTGTTTTGGAAAGTATAGGGAGTGATGGATTCTCGGGGGAATGTAGCACGAACAGCCAAGTTTCTGGTATAGAGACGGGCTCTAATGCAATGAGGGGTGCATCGGGTTCCAAGAGATCAATTGTGTTTGGGGACTCTCTAGTCCAAGGCACAGACAGATGTTTCTATGGCCAGCACGAAAAAGCAGACATGGAAGATATAGAATGTCAGGAAATAGATGGTGACACCTTCAAAATGTCCATATTACAGAGGAGGAAGTGCTGGATATCTTAAAACACATAAAAGTGGATAAATCCCGAGGAGATGGGCCAGTGGGCTGAGAATTGGCAGATGGAGTTTAATTCAGATAAATGCGAGGTGCTGCATTTTGGGAAAGCAAATCTTATACACTTAATTAGATTACTTACAGTGTGGAAACAGGCCCTTCGGCCCAACAAGTCCACACCACCCCGCCGAAGCGCAACCCACCCATACCCCTACATTTACCCCTTACCTAACACTACGGGCAATTTAGAATGGCCAATTCACCTAACCTGCACATCTTTAGACTGTGGGAGGAAACCGGAGCACCCAGAGGAAACCCACACAGACACGGGGAGAACATGCAAACTCCACACAGACAGTCGCTTGAGGTGGGAATTGAACCCAGGTCTCTAGCGCTGTGAGGCAGCAGTGCTAACCACTGTGCCACCGTGCCGCCCTCAAAATGGTAAGGTCCGAGGGAGTGTTGCTGAACAAAGAGACCTTGGAGTGCAGGTTCATAGCTCCTTGAAAGTGGAGTCGCAGGTAGATAGGATAGTGAAGGCGGCGTTTGGTATGCTTTCTTTTATTGAGTACAGGAGTTGGGAGGTCATGTTGCGGCTGTACAGAACATTGGTTAGGCCACTGTTGGAATATTGCATGCAATTCTGGTATCCTTCCCATCGGAAAGATGTTGTGAAACTTGAAAGGGTTCAGAAAAGATTTACAAGGATGTTGGCAGGGTTGGAGGATTTGACCTATAGGGAGAGGCTGAATAGGATGGGGCTGTTTTCCCTGGAGCGTCTGAGGCTGAGGGGTGACCTTATAGAGGTTTACAAAATTATGAGGGGCATGGATAGGATAAATAGGCAAAGTCTTTTCCCTGGGGACAGGGAGTCCAGAACTAGAGGGCATCGGTTTAGGGTGAGAGGGGAAAGATATAAAAGAGACCTAAGGGGCAACTTTTTCGCACAGAGGGTGGTGTGTGTATGTAATGAGCTGCCAGAGGATGTGGTGGAGACTGGTACAATTGCAATACTTAGGAGGCATTTGGATGGGTATATGAATAGGAAGGGTTTGGAGGGATATGGGCCGGGTGCTGGCAGTTGGGACTAGATTGGGTTGGGATATCTGGTCGGCATGGATGGGTTGGACCGAAGGGTCTATTTCCATGCTGTACATCTCTATGACTCTCTAGGACCTGATCAGGTGTACACTAGTACTCTGTGGGAAGCTAGGGAAGTGATTGCTGGGCCTCTTGCTGAGATATTTGTATCATCTGTAGTCACAGGTAAGGTGCTGGAAGACAGGAGCTTGGCTGACATAGTGCCACTGTTTACGAAGGTGGTAAGGACAAGCCAGAGAACTATAGATGAGTGAGTCTGACATCGGTGGAGGGCAAATTGTTGGAGAGAATCCTGAGGGACCGTATGTATATGTATTTGGAAAGGCAAGGACTGATTAGGGATAGTTAACATGGCTTTGTGCATGAGAAATCATGTCTCACAAACTTGAAGAAATCACAAAGAGGATTGATGAGGGCAGAGCATGGACGTGATCTATATGGACTTCAGTAAGGCCAGAGCCAATAGACAATAGGTGCAGGAGTAGGCCATTCTGCCCTTCGAGCCTGCACCACCATTCAATATGATCATGGCTGATCATCCTTAATCAGTATCCTGTTCCTGCCTTATCTCCATAACCCTTGATTCCACTATCCTTGAGAGCTCTATCCAACCCTTTCTTAAGTGAATCCAGAGTCTGGGCCTCCACTGCCCTCTGGGGCAAAGTATTCCACACAGCCACCACTCTCTGGGTGAAGAACTTTCTCCTCATCTCTGTCCTAAATGGTCTACCCCGTATTTTTAAGCTGTGTCCTCTGGTCCGGCACTGACCCATCAGCGGAAACATGTTTCCTGCCTCCAGAGTGTCCAATCCTTTAATAATCTTCTATGTCTCAATCAGATCCCCTCTCAGTCTTCTAAACTCAAGGGCATACAAGCCCAGTCGCTCCAGTCTTTCAGTGTAAGGTAATCCCGCCATTCCAGGAATTGAATTCGTGAACCTACACTGCACTCCCTCAATAGCCAGAATGTCTTTCCTCAAATTTGGAGACCAGAACTGCACACAGTATTCCAGGTGTGGTCTCACCAGGGCCCTGTACAGCTGCAGAAGCACCTATTTGCTTCTATACTCAATCCCTCTTTTTATGAAGGCCAGCATGCTATTAGCCTTCTTCACTACCTGCTGTACCTGCATGCTTACCTTCATTGACTGGTGTACAAGAACACCCAGCTCTCTCTGTATTGCCCCTTTACCTAAATTGATTCCATTGAGGTAGTAATCTGCCTTCCTGTTCTTGCCACCAAAGTGGATAACCATACATTTATCCACATTAAATTGCATCTGCCATGCATCTGACCACTCACCTAACTTGTCTAGGTCACCCTGTAATCTCCTAACATCCTCATCACATTTCACCCTGCCACCCAGCTTAGTATCATCAGCAAATTTGCTAATGTTATTGCAAATACCATCTTCTATATCATTAACATATATTGTAAAAAGTGCTGGTCACTGCCTGCCATTCCGAAATGGAGCCGTTTATCACTACTCTTTGTTTCCAATCAGCCAACCAACTTTCAATCCAAGTTAGTACTTTGCCCCCAATACCATGCACCCTAATTTTGCTCACTAACCTCCTATGTGGGACTTTATCAAAAGCTTTCTGAAAGCCCAGGTACATTACATCTACTGGATCTCCCTCGTCTATCTTCAGAGTTACATCCTCAAAAAATTCCAGAAGATTAGTCAAGCATGATTTCCCCTTCATAAATCCATGCTGACTCTGACCTATCCTGTTACTACTATCCAGATGTGTCATAATTTGATCCTTTATAATAGACTCCAGCATCTTTCCCATGACTGAGGTCAGACTAACTGGTCTATAATTTCCTGTTTTCTCTCTCCCACCTTTCTTAAAAACATTAGCCACCCTCCAATCCGCAGGAACTGATCCTGAATCTATCGAACTCTGGAAAATAATCACCAACGCATCCATGATTTCCCGAGCCACCTCCTTCAGTACCCTGGGATGTAGACCATCAGGCCCCGGGGACTTATCAACTTTCAGACCTAACAGTCTCTGCAACACCAATTCCTGGCAAATATAAATTCCCTTCAGTTCAGGTCCTTCAGCCACCGTTACCTCAGGGAGATTGCTCGTGACTTCTCCAGTGAACACAGATCTGAAGTACCAATTCAATTCTTCTGCCATTTCTTTGTTCCCCATACTATGTTCCCCTGTTTCTGTCTTCAAGGGCGCAATTTTAGTCTTAACCATTTTTTTTGCCTTTCACATACTTAAAAAAACTGTTACTATCCTCCTTTATATTATTGGCCAGTTTACCTTCGTACCTCATTTTTTCTCTGCATATTTCCTTCTTAGTAATCCTCTGTTATTCTTTAAAAGCTTCCCAGTCCTCCGTTTTCCCACTTATCTTTGCAATGTTATACTTTTTCTCTTTTAACTTTATATGTTTCTTAACTTCCCTCATCAGCCACGGCCACCCATGCCTCCTCCTAGGATCTTTCTTCCTTTTTGGAATAAACTGATCCTGCAACTTCTGCATTATACACAGAAATATCCGCCATTGTTCCTCCACTGTTATCCCTGCTAAGGTATTGCACCTTGAACTTTGGCCAGCTCCTCCCTCATAGCTCAATAGTTCCCTTTATTCAACAGAAATATTGTCACTTCCGATTGTACCCTCTCCCTCTCAAATTGCAGATTGAAGCTTATTGTATTATATTGAAGATTATTGTATTATGTAAGGCATTCAACAATGAAGCCTGCTTAGCAAGGTTAGGTCTCAGGGAAAACAGGGAGAACTAGCCATTTGGATTCAGAACTGGCTCAAAGGTAGAAGACATAGGTGGTGGTGGAGGGTTGTTTTTCAGACTGAAGGCCTGTGACCAGTGGAGTGCTGCAAGGATTGGTGCTGGGCCCTCTACTTTTCATCATTTATATAAATGATTTGGATGTGAGCATAAGAGGTACAGTTAGTAAGTTTGCAGGTGACACCAAAATTGGTGGTGTAGTGGACAGTGATGAAGGTTACTTCAGATTACAACAGGATCTTGATCAGATGGGCCAATGGCAGATGGAATTTAATATAGATAAATGAGAGGTGCTGCAATTTGGGAGGCAAATCTTAGCAGGACTTGTATACTTAATGGTAAGGTCCTAAGGAGTGTTGCTGAACAAAGAGACCTTGGAGTGAAGGCTCATAGCTCCTTGAAAGTAGAGTTGCAGTTTGATAGGATAGTGAAGAAGGCGTTTGGTATGCTTTCCTTTAGCGGTCAGAGTATTGAGTACAGGAGTTGGGAGGTCATGTTGCGGCGTACAGAATATTCATTAGGCCACTTTGCCTCCAATTCTGGTCTCCTTCCTATTGAAAGGATGTTGTGAAACTAGAAAGCTTTCAGAAAAGATTTACAAGGCTGTTACCATGGTTGGAGATTTTGAGCTATAGGGAGAGGCTGAATAGGCTGGGGCTGTTCTCCCTGGAGAGTTGGAGGCTGAGGGGTGACCTTATAGAGGTTTATAAAATCATGAGGGGCATGGATAGGATAAATAGACAAAGTCTTTTCTCTGGGGTGGGGGAATCCAGAACTGGAGGGCATAGGTTTAGGGTGAGAGGGGAAAGATATAAAAGAGACCTAAGGGGCAAGTTTTTCTTGCAGAGGGTGGTATGTGTATGGAATGAGCTGCCAGAGGAACTGGTGGAGGCTAGTACGATTGTAAAATTTAAAAGTCATCAGGATAGATATATGAATAGGAAGGGTTTGGAGGGCTAAGGGCTGGGTGCTGGCAGGTGGGACTAGATTGGGTTGGGATATCTGGTCGGCATGGATGGGTTGGACCGAAGGGTCTGTTTCCATGCTGTACATCTCTATGACTCTTTGTCTTTTTAAAATCTCTCTTCTCTCACCTTAAAATTACACCCCTAAACTCTTGAAATTCCCCCATACCTGGGAAAAGACACTTTCCATTAACCCTATCCATACCCCTCCTAATTTTATATACCTCAATGTGGTCACTTCTCAACCTCCTACATGCCAATGAAAAATGTCCCAGCCTATCCAGCCTTTCTTTATAATTTAAATCTTCCATACCTGGTAACATCCTGGTCAATCTCTTATGAACTCTTCTGAATCGGTTCTTAACAATATCCTTCCTGTGACTGGGCAATCAGAATTGGACACAATCCTCCAGAAGAGGCCTTTAGATGAAAAAGAGATGATCTCACCAAAACATGGCACGTTCTCAAATGGCAGGTTACTGCTGGGAAGGTCAGGAACAAATGGTTGGCCAATTTGGGGTGACCCCAAGGAGAAATGTACTCATTTAGAGGATTTGGAATCTCAGGAATTTTCTATCTCAGGGAGTTTTGAATGCCCAGTCTTTTGAGTATATTCAAGATAGAGACTGATGGATTTATGGATGTAACAGGAATCAAGAGAGATAGAGCTAATACAGGAAAATGTGCTGAAGGAGCAGATCAGCTACATCCTCAATGAATTGCAGGACATCATCCCTGTCATGTCTCTTTAAGAGGTGGAACTGTGCAATTCATTCCACTGCCCTTCTTCGGACAAATGTTCCATCCTCTTACTTATCCAATTACCTTGAACCCAACTTTGCATGAGTTCAATGCAAATGTCAGGATATTTAAAGAGTCAGTAAGAGGTGAAGTCAATTTTAATTGAGTCGGAAGAGGTTGGACGAAGCTCATCCACAGAGACAAGTTTAAAAATCGAATACCCAAGACGGGACTCAAAGCCGCAACCCCTGACCTTGGAGACCAGTGCCTGGTGATTGCTTCCTGGCATTGCCCATCGAAGGGCAAACCAAGTATATTCATGTCACTTGTTGGTCTTCCAGAACAAGGAGATGACCTTGAAGTCTGAGGTCTTCTTGCTGAAGGTATTAGAATCAGACCATCCAAGTTCCTGAAATGCATGTAAATTTCATATTGTATGTGTAAGAGAGGTCTTTAGTTTTTATATGGAGTCAAACTCCAATATTTGTTTGTTTATTTGATATGTCACTATATCGGACTGCATTTGTGACAATGTATATGGACAAAGAGATTTTTTAATGAATGAAGTATATTTTTGAAATATACAAAAATGTTGCAGACTCACTCAGGTGGGGTTGGAAACCAAAAGCTATACAAACACTTCTTTTTAAAGGCCACCCAGGAACGGTAATATTAAATGTACTTTACACACTTTATGTAAGGAAACTCAACTTTCCTCAAGTATTCTTGTTGGTGATGCAGACAAGGGGGAACAAAATTTGGTTTGGATTACAACTTGATTTTATTAACAAAATATTAAAACAGATTGTCAGCATTTCACAAATTCCCACAATCTTTACTCGCTCTATAGCTCTATCCATCTGAGAAAGGATATTAACTGGAACAATCCATGTTGGGCCATTGGAATCTCCTTCCTGTCCCGATATAGGGCTGGCTCTCTTTTACAAGGGGGGGTCTCACAAGTTCGGGCAGATTTTCTCTCTCTCCAGACATTTGTTTATTTTAAAGATATACTTTATTCATAAAAAGTCACATGGGAATGCATACAAAGGTTCTAAATCAGTTGTGTACAGTCTATGCAGAGAGATAAGAACCAACAAATCATTGGAATGTTGACATTTCTCAAAGCTTCTGTATCGTTGTGAACAAAAAGGCATTTTGTACTTGGGCAGGAACCGATCTCTGTTCATTGTCAGGCACCAAGAGGGTCTGAGAATTGAAAGAATGATGTGATAATTTGTCAGAATGACCTTAGACTGTGTTGTTTCCCTGTTACACCTTGACAGCAGCTGCCCAAAACTTTAGTATGCCCCTCAACATGTCATCTGAGATGTTGGAACATGCTGGGATGTAATACTCGTTTGATGCCAAGGCTTTACACTGGCAAAAGGCTATGTGTGCCCTAGTAGCATATTGGGTAAACCACTGTCCTCCTCAGTGTGGGATTGTGGGTTTAATTCCCCTCTGGGCTGCTTACATTTTAAGCTTGGTCTTTGTAGCTGACTTTCGTCCCTTGCCAACTTCATCACGATCCAAATTGACTGCATTTTTCAACTGCTTTGTTCAAAATCACTCTGCCTGTGTTGAGATTATGGCGAATGATGGGTAATAGAAATGTGCACAAGGTAATTCCAGGATATGGAAGATCTTGGGGTGAATTGCCTGAAAGAGACAGCACAGCCACAATGGGCTGAATACCTGCTATGATTTCTGTTGATTTGTCCTCAATGCAGCTTTTTGCAACATCTCCACTTACTCCTTCCCCACTAACTGCAAATATCTTCAAGGTGCTGCACAAAATAACATTGAGCCCTTTGCTATTTTCCTGTCTCAGATTTGAGTTGTGCAAAGTTGGAGTTTGGTGGATTTCTTGTCTGTCCGTTTGGGGACAAATGGGAGGCGAGATCGATTTTTTAAGCAGCCAATTTTTTAGCATGAGATGGAAGGGGTATAAAACAATCAGTGAGAGTATAAAACTGAGAAAAGCACAATATGAGCCATCAGGGTGCAGTATTTAAAGGCTGCCAGTTTAACAACAAACATGTAGCCCCAGTGGCCTAATTGGTAAAGCATTGGGCTTCCCTAAACCAGGGACTATAGATTCAAGTCCCATCTGGGGGGGATAGCTTTTCATAACTTGCCCCCTTTCAACTTTACTTCTAATTTACATTATAAAAATCCCCATGTCTGCATTCAGTTGATGGGAAGTGCTGTCCAACATGAACTTGCACAAAGTTGTCGGGGATCTGCAGGATTGGGGTGAAGTTGTCTGAAAGAGACAGCAGAGCCAGAATGGTGAAAGAACCGCTGAGAATCTCCTGGGGCTGGCATGGTGACTCAGTGCTGCCTCACGGTGTCAGGGAACTGGCTTTGATTCCTCCCTTGGGTGCCTGTTTGTCTAGAGTTTGCACATTCTCTCCATGGGGTACTCCGGGTGCTTTGGTTTCCTTCCACAGTCCAAAGATGTGCAGGTTCAGTGGATTGGTTTTGGGGAATGCAGGTTGCAAGAATAGGGATTGGGCCTGGATGGACCCAGAGGCTGAGTGTGGACTTGCTGGGGTGAATGGCTTGTCCCCCTCACTCGAGGGCTTTTATGAACATGTTTGGAGCAGATGGTCAGAGCTTTGTTGCAAATCCCAGTCAAGGCATTGTTAAGGGACTGGCATCCAGGTGTGTGTTCATGTCCTTCTTTTCCCTGACCTTGTAGAATGTTCTGTAGCTTTGGCCAAAGGGGTCATGAGCTGGGTTCACATCATCCAATGGGGTCACATTGCCAGGAGCTAGACAACGGATTTACTCAGACTGACACTTCCAGTCATCGAGTCAAAGAGATGTACAGCACAGAAACACACCCTCGGTCCAACTCGTCCATGCTGAACAGATATCCCAACCCAATCTAGTCCCACCTGCCAGCACCCGGCCCATCTCCCTCCAAACTCTTCCTATTCATATACCCATCCAGATGCCTTTTAAACGATGTAATTGTACCAGCCTCCACCACTTCCTCTGGCAGCTCATTCCACACACACACTACCCTCTGCCTGAAAAAGTTGCCGCTTAGGTCTCTTTTATATCTTTTCCCTCTCACTCTAAACCTAAGCCCTCTAGTTCTGGAGTCCCCCACCCCAGGGAAAAGACCTTGGCGGTTTACCCTATTCATGCTCCTCATGATTTTATAAACCTCTGTAAGGTCACCCCTCAGCCTCCGACGCTTGGATCCTATCCTTAGAGGAACTGGTATCAGCTTCCACCGCTGTGACTCTGTGTTCAACCTCATCTGTCCTCATTTCCAGGTCTCCCAGCTGCTGTTCATGCTTCTGCAGCATGATCGAGATCAGGGCCAGCATCACCTCTATCTGCTTCCCCAACATCTCGCGAGATTTCGCGAGCTCCTTCCCCAGGGCCTGGTAGGTAATCGAGTCCGAGGATCCTGCAGGTTGGGCCGGGGGCCTGGCCCCGGACACTGCTCCTCCCTTCTTCAACATCTCTGGACGATGAAAATGCAGGTAAGTTGCTTTTTCACAATGTCCTGGGACTCCACAAACCTTTTAGAGTCCCAGGATATCACGATGGTCCAGATTGGGTGGGATAGAAATTCTTCCCCCTTGTGCTGTGGTGCGAAGCTCTGCAACATGATCGTCCGAGATCACCGCCATCTTGGATTCCCAGAGTGCAGTGAGAGAATAAAACTCAGAACAACACACAATGAGAGGTCAGGATGCAGTATTTAAAGGGTGCCATTTTTGTTGAAACGTTGCAGCCCCAGTGGCCTAATGGATAAGACCTTACTATCCTAGGCCAGGGATTGTGGGTTCAATTCCCATCTGGGGTGTCTGACTTTTCCTTATGTGTCGTTAATCTTTAAACCACTTTGAAAACATCCTCTTGTCGACATTCAGTTGATGGGATGTGGTGTCCCATGTGACCTTACACAAGTCTTTTGGGGATCTGCAGGATTAAGGCTAAATTCCCTGAAAGAGACAGCACAGTTACAATGGCTGAAAACCTGCTGAGATTCTCCTGGGAATGGCATGGTGGCTCAGTGGGTAGCACTGCTGCCTCACAGTGTCAGGGACCTGGCTTTGATTCCTCCCTTGGGTGTCTGTTTGTGTCGAGTTTGCACATTCTCTCCATGGGGTACCCCGGGTGCTTTGGTTTCCTCCCACAGCCCAAAGATGTGCAGGTTCGGTGGATTGGCTTTGGGGAATGCAGGGTGAGAGGATAGGGGTTGGGCCTGGCTGGGATGCTCTTCAGAGGGTCAGTGTGGATGTGATGGTCTGAATGGCCTCCTCCCACCCCACTCTAGGGCTTCTCTGAACAAGTTTGGAGCAGATGGTCAAAGGCCCAGTCAAGGCTTCGTGAAGGGACTGCCATCCAGGTGTGTGTCCCTATGCTCCTTTTCCCTGATCTTTCCGAATGTTCAAATCAACATCATCACATTAAAGATATTTTGTTTCTTGTCTTAATGAGAAGGGATTTGCCTTCAAGAGCACAAAGGTTTTGGATGTTGTCTCTTGAGGTTTGCTGATGAAACCGTTGATGTGCAGGGCCAACTGCAGATAATGGCAGAGACACTCTCCAGTGGTGACTGTCAGCGTTACCAGTCATGAAGACTTCATCCAAGAAACTGACGGTGATCTTGACTGCAGTCTCACCACGGCCTGCAAATCACAATCGGCTTAACCAGACTCAAGAACTAAAGAGAAACCAAGAACATCTCACCGATATTACCATGAAGGTTGGTCCCAGCAAAGGATCAACAGCGAGACCGCAAAAACACATTTCATATCTCTCTGTGCTGTAACTTTCTGCTGTCTTTCTCCATTGAAATAATATCCAGCTGCTTTATTCTTCCTACCAAAGTGTATGACCTCACACGTTCCCACATTGTCTTTCATTTGCTGAGTTTTTGGCTACTCCCTTAACCCATCCACCTCCCTCTGTAAACTCTGTGAGTCAGCCTAAGCAGTTGCCTTCCCACAAATGTTTGTCCAATCTGTGGATGTGGCACTCCAAGTACTCCAACGATGGCCTAACTACCTCACATCTCCATCATAGCCTCCTTGCAATTGTATTCAATACCTTGACTAAGAAAGGTAAGGACCCAAATGCATAGCCACAGCCCCATAAGTTGCAGCCTTGAACACCCAGATTTCAATCATTTCTATTGACATCTGTGGGCAGCACGGTGGCACAGTGGTTAGCACTACTGCCTCACAGCGCTAGAGACCTGGGTTACCTTCCCGCCTCAGGCGACTGAGTGTGGAGTTTGCACGTTCTCCCCGTGTCTGCGTGGGTTTCCTCCGGGTGCTCCGGTTTCCTCCCACAGTCGAAAGATGTGCAGCTCAGGTGAATTGGACATGCTCAATTCCCTGTAGTGTTAGGTAAGGGGTAAATGTCGGGGTATGGGTGGGTTGTGCGTCGGTGTGGACTTGTTGGGCCGAAGGGCCTGTTTCCACACTGCAATGTAATGTAATCTAATCAAATACATATTGGACCTTATCATAAATACCAAACATGCAGGTAATCTGGGGTTCAGCTGGTAATGTTGACAGAATATAGCTTAGCCTGACACTAACACAACCAAAACAGAAGTTGCTTTGTACATAGATTGGTAACTCTATCTGTTGGAGCCCCAGTGACCTCATGGGTAAAGCACTAGCTTTCTTAAACCAGAGATTGTGGGCTCAAATCTTATTTGGGGTATTGATTTTGTTGAAATCTTCACTGTGCAGCTGATCACAATCCTGTGTGGTCACGTGTCCATGGCAACAAAATCAGGCATTCTCAATTGATCCTGAGCTGGAGAAATTTGACCTGATCGAAAATTGGCCAAACTAAATTAAACAGCAGCTATCAGCTCCAGAGAACAGTGCAGCTAAGATCAAAGAGTTACAAAGGTTCAAGAAGAACCAGTTCCAACCAGACTGAGGGTTGTGTATTGGAGAAGTGTCAGCCTGAGTCAATCCACTTTATAGCTCCTCGCATGACAACAGTGAAGGGTATTGGTGCGACCCCAATGAATGATGTGAACCCAGCTCATGACCGTATTGGCCAAAGCCACAGAAGATTCTGGAAGAAGGGACAGGAGAAGAGGAAAACACACCTGAACGTCAAACCCTTAGCGAAGCCTTGACTGGGTCCTGCAGTGGAGCTCTGACCATCTTCTCCAAAACTGTTCATAAAAGTCCTTGCGTGAGTAGTGCAGGCCATTCAGCCCATCACATCCACACTGACCCTCTGAAGAGCATACCATCCAGGCCCAACCCCTATCCTCTCACCGTGCATTCCCCAAAGCCAATCCACCAAACCTGCACATCTTTGGGCTGCGGGAGGAAACCAAAGCACCCGGAGTACCCCATGGAGAGAATGTGCAAACTCGACACAAACAGACACCCAAGGGAGGAATCAAAGGCAGGCCCCTGACACTGTGAGGCAGCAGTGCTACCCACTGAGCCACCATGCCATCCCCAGGAGAATCTCAGCAGGTTTTCAGCCATTGTGACTGTGCTGTCTCTTTCAGACAATTCACCTCAATCCTGTAAATCTTGTGCAAGAAGATGTCGGGCACCACTTCCCATCAACTGAATGCAGACATGGAGATTTTCCCAAAGTAGATTAGAAAAAAAGTTGACAAAGGGCAAGTAACTGATACCCCAGATGGGACTCGAACCCACAAGCCCTGGCTTAGAAGGCCAGTGCCATATCCATTAGGCCACTGGGGCCACACACTGGGCTGGAAATCACAGCCTTTATGTACTGCACCCGACCTCTCTTACTGTGTGTTTCTGAGTGTGAAACTCGAACTGATTGTTTTTGACCCCAACCATCTCATGCTAAATTGTTGGCTGCTTGATAACTCAATCTCACTTCCCATTTGTCCCCAAACGGACAGACGAGAAATTAACCAAACTCAAATGTTGCACAACTCAAGTCTGAGGAATATGGAGCAGACAAGGAAATAGCAAAGGGCTCAATGTTATTTTGTGCAGCACCTTCAAGATATTTGCAGTTAGTGAGGAAGGAGTAAGTGGAGATGTTGCAAACAGCTGCATTGAGGACAAATCAACAGAATCATAGCAGGCATTCAGCCCATTGTGGCTGTGCTGTCTCTTTCAGACAATTCACCCCAAGATATCCCATTTCCTGGAATTACCTTGTGCAAGTTTCGAATAATCATCGTTAAAAATCAGACAACACCAGGTTGTAGTCCAACAGGTTTATCTCAAAGTACTAGCTTTCGGAGCACTGCTGCTTCATCAGGTGGTTGTGGAGTATAAGATTGTAAGACACAGAATTTATGGCAAAAGTTTACAGTGTGATGTCACTGAAATTATATATTGAAAAAAATCTGGATTGTGTGTGAAGTCTCTCAACTTTTCGAATGATCAGGTTAGTTTCAGTTCGTTCATGTGTAAATCACAAAATGTTTTTCATTGCCAAGTGAAATGGCAAGCTGTCCAATAAAAGCTAAATGCTGTGAATGCTGGAAATCTATAAACAGAGAAAACGCTGGAGAAATCATGACTCAAAAACATGATTGAGTTTTCTGAAAAAGTCACAAAGAGGATTGACGAGGGCAGAGCGGTGGATGTGATCTATATGGACTTCAGTAAGGAGTTTGACAAGGTTCCCCATGGGAGGCTGATCAGCAAGGTTAGATCTCATGGAATACAGGGAAAACTAGCTATTTGGATACAGAACTGGCTCAAAGGTAGGAGACAGAGGATGGTGGTGGAGGGTTGTTTTTCAGACTGGAGCCCTGTGACCAATGGAGTGCCACAAGAATCAGTGCTGGGTCCACTGCTTTCCGTCATTTACATATATATGTTAGTATCATTATGAGGTATCATTAGTAAGTTTGCAGATGACACCAAAATTGGAGGTGTAGTGGACAGCAAAGAAGGTTACCTCAGATTACAACGGGATCTTGATTAGAAGGGCCGATGAGCTGAGGAGTGATGGGTGGAGATTAAATTAGATTAATGCGAGGTGCTGCATTTTGGGAAAGCAAATCTTAGCTGGGCTTATAGACTTAATGGGAATGTCCCAGGGAGTGTTGGTGAACAAAGAGACCTGAGAGTGCAGGTTCATAGCTCCTTGAAAATAGAGTCACAGATTGATAGGATAGTGAAGAAGGCATTTGATATGCTTTCCTTTATTCTAAATCAGTTGTGTACAGTCTATGCAGAGAGATAAGAACCAACAAAACATTGGAATGTTGACATTTCTCAAAGCTTCTGTATCGTTGTGAACAAAAAGGCATTTTCTACTTGGGCAGGAACCGATCTCTGTTCATTGTCAGGCAACAAGAGGGTCTGAGAATTGAAAGAATGATGTGATAATTTGTCAGAAAGACCTGAGACTGTGTTGTTTCCCTGTTACATCTTGGCAGCATCTGACCGAAACTTTAGTGTATCCCTCAACATGTCATCTGAGATGTTGGAACATGCTGGGCCGTAACGCTCGCTTGATGCCAAGACTTTACACTTGCAAATGACTATGTGTGTCCAAGTAGCATATTGGGTAAACCACTGTCCTCCTAAGTGTGGGATTGTGAGTTCAAATTCCCTCTGGGCTGCTCATGTTTTAAGCTTGGTCTTTGTAGCTGACCTTTGTCCCATGATTCCTGAAGAAGGGCTGATGCCCGAATCCTCGATTCTCCTGTTCCTTGGATGCTGCCTGAGCTGCTGCACTTTTCCAGCATCACATTTTCAGCTCTGATCTCCAGCATCTGCAGTCCTCACTTTCTCCTCGACTTTTGTCCCATGCCAACTTTATCACGATCCAAATTGACTGCATTTTTCAACTACTCTGTTCAAAATCACTGTGCCTGTGTTGAGATTATGGCGAATGATGTGTAATAGAAACTTGGACAAGGCAATTCCAGGATTTGGGTGATCTTGGGGAGAATTGTCTGAAAGAGACAGCGCAGCCACAATGGGCTGAATGCCCGCTAAGATTCTGTTGATTTAGAACATACTACATAGAACACAGAACAGTACAGCACCGAACAGGCCCTTCAGCCCACGATGTTGTGCCGACCATTGATCCTCATGTATGCACCCTCAAATGTCTGTGACCATATGCATGTCCAGCAGTTTCTTAAATGTCCCCAGTGACCTTGCTTCCAGAACTGCTGCTGGCAACGCATTCCATGCTCTCAAAAGTCTCTGTGTAAAGAACCCGGCTCTGACAGCCCCTCTATACTTTCCTCCAACCAGCTTAAAATTATGACCCCTGGTGTTAGCCATTTCTGCCCTGGGAGATCGTCTCTGGCTATCGACTCTATCCATGCCTCTCATTATCTTGTATACCTCAATTAGGTCCCCTCTCTTCCTCCTTTTCTCCAATGAGCTCAGTCAACCTCTCTTCATAAGATAAGCCCTCCAGTCCAGGCAGCATCCTGGTAAACCTCCTCTGAACCCTCTGCAAAGCATCCACATCTTTCCGATAATAGGGCGACCAGAACTAGTCGCAGTATTCCAAGTATGGTCTAACCAAAGAAAGCATTTGTCCTCAATGCAACCTTTTGCAACATCTCCACCTACTTCCTCCCCACTAACTGCAAATATCTTGAAAGCGTTGCACAAAATAACATTGAACCCTTTGCTATTTTCCTGTCCGCTCCATTTTCCTCAGATGTGAGTTGTGCAATGTTGGAGTTTGGTTGGTTTCTTATCTGTCCGTTTGGGGACAAATGGGAAGCGAGATTGATTTATCAAGCAGCCAATTTTTTAGCATGAGATGGAAGTTGTAAAAAAGAATCAGTGAGAGGATAAAACTGAGAAAAACACAATATGAGCCATCAGGGTGCAGTATTTAAAGGCTGCCAGTTTAACAGCAGATATGTAGCCCCAGTGGCCTAATGGAGAAGACATTGGGCTTCCCAAGCCAGGGATTGCGAGTTCAAACCCTATCCTGAGTGGCTAACTTTCCTCGATTGCCCTCTTTGAGCTTTACTTCTCATCTACATTTTTAACATGCCCATGTCTGCATTCAGTCGATGGGAAGTGCTGTCCAACACGAACTTGCACAAAGTTGTCGGGGATCTGCAGGATTGGGTCGAAATTGCCTGAAAGAGACAGCAGAGCCATAATGGGGAAAGAACTGCTGAGATTCTCCTGGGGCTGGCATGGTGACTCACAGTGTCAGGGACCTGGCTTTGGTTCCTCCCTTGGGTGTCTGTTTGTGTCGAGTTTGCACATTCTCTCCATGGGGTACTCGGAGTGCATTGTGTTCCTCCCACAGCCCAAAGATGTGCAGGTTTGGTGGATTGGTTTTGGGGAATGCAGGTTGCAAGCATAGTGATTGGGCCTGGATGGGATGCTCTTCAGAGGCTGATTGTGGACTTGATGGGCTGAATGGCTTGTCCCCCTCACTCTCGGGCTTTTATGAACAAGTTTGGAGCAGATGGTCAGAGCTCTGCTGCAGATCCCAGTCAAGGCTTTGCAAAGGGATTAGCATCCAGGTGTGTGTTCATATTCTTTTCACTGATCTTGCAGAATGTTCTGTAGCTTTGGCCAAAGGGCTCATGAGCTGGGTTCACATCATCCAATGGGGTCACATTGCCAGGAGCTAGACAACGGATTTACTCAGACTGACACTTCCAGTCATCGAGTCATAGAGATGTACAGTACAGAAACACACCCTCGGTCCAACCCGTCCATGCTGAACAGATATCTCATCCCAATCTAGTCCCACCTGCCAGCACCCGGCCCATCTCCCTCTAAACTCTTCCTATTCATATACCCATCCAGATGCCTTTTAAACGATGTAATTGTACCAGCCTCCACTACTTCCTCTGGCAGCTCATTCCCCACACACACACCACCCTCTGCCTGAAAAAGTTGCCCCTCAGGTCTCTTTTGTATCTTTTCCCTCTCACTCTAAACCTAAGCCCTCTAGTTCTGGAGTCCCCCACCCCAGGGAAAAGACCTTGGTGGTTTACCCTATTCATGCTCCTCATGATTTTATAAACCTCTGTAAGGTCACCCCTCAGCCTCCGATGCTTGGATCCTATCCTTAGAGGAACTGGTATCAGCTTCCACCTCTGTGACTGTGTGTTCAACCTCATCCGTCCTCTTTTCCAGGGCTCCCAGCTGCTGTTCATGCTTCTGCAGCATGATAGAGATCGGGGCCAGATTCACCTCTATCTGCTTCCCCAACATCTCACGAGATTTCGCGAGCTCTTTCCCCAGGGCCTGGGAGGTAATCGAGTCCAAGGATCCTGCAGGCTGGGCCGGGGGCCTGGCCCCGGACACTGCTCCTCCCTTCTTCAACATCCCTGGACGATGAAAACGCAGGTAAGTTGATTTTTCACAATGTCCTGGGAGTCCACAACCTTTTCAGAGTCCCAGGATATCGCGATGGTCTGGATTGGGCGGGATAGAAATTCTTCCCCCTTGTGCTGTGGTGCGAAGCTCTGCAACATAATCATCTGAGATCACCACCATCTTGGATCCCCAGAGTGCAGTGAGAGAATAAAACTCAGAAAAACACACAATGAGATGTCCGGGTGCATTATTTAAAGGCTGTTATTTTTGTCTTTACTGTGCAGCCCCAGTGGCCTAATGGATAAGGCACTGGCCTCCTAAGCCAGGGATTGTGGGTTCAAGTCCCATCTGGGGTGTTGGCCTCTTCCTTATGTGTCCTTGCTCTTTAATCCACTTTGCAAACACCCCCATGTCCACATTCAGTTGATGGGATGTGGTGTCCCATGTGACCTGACACAAGTCTTTTGGGGATCTGCAGGATTAAGGCTGAATTCCCTGAAAGAGAGAGGACAGTCAAAATGGCTGAAAACCTGCTGAGATTCTCCTGGGGATGGCATGGTGGTCAGTGGGTAGCACTGCTGCTTCACAGCATCAGGGACCTGGCTTTGATTCCTCCCTTGGGTGTCTGTTTGTGTCGAGTTTGCACATTCTCTCCATGGGGTACTCCAGGTGCTTTGGTTTCCTCCCACAGCCCAAAGATGTGCAGGTTTGGTGGATTGGCTTTGGGGAATGCAGGGTGAGAGGATAGGGGTTAGGCCTGGCTGGGATGCTCTTCAGAGGGTCAGTGTGGATGTGATGGTCTGAATGGCCTCCTCCCACCCCACTCTAGGGCTTCTCTGAACAAGTTTGGAGAAGATGGTCAAAGGCCCAGTCAAGGCTTCGTGAAGGGACTGGCATCCAGGTGTGTGTCCCTATGGTCCTTTTCCCTGATCATCCCGAATGTTCAAATCAACATCATCACATTAAAGACATTTTGTTTCTTGTCTTAATGAGAAGGGATTTGCCTTCAAGAGCACAAAGGTTTTGGATGTTGTCTCTTGAGGTTTGCTGATGAAACTGTTGATGTGCAGGGCCAACTGCAGATAATGGCAGAGACACTCTCCACTGGTGACTGTCAGCGTTACCAGTCGTGAAGACTTCATCCAAGAAACTGACGGTGATCTTGACCGCAGTCTCACCACGGTCTGCAAATCACAATTGGCTTAACCAGACTCAAGAACTAAAGAGAAACCAAGAACATCTCACCGATATTACCAAGAAGGTTGGTCCCAGCAAAGGATCAACAGCGAGACCGCAAAAACACATTTCATATCTCTCTGTGCTGTAACTTTCTGCTGTCTTTCTCCATTGAAATAATATCCAGCTGCTTTATTCTTCCTACCAAAGTGTATAACCTCACACATTCACACATTGTCTTTCATTTGCTGCGTTTTTGGCCACTCCCTTAACCCATCCATCTCCCTCTGTAAACTCTGTGAGTCAGCCTCAGCAGTTGCCTTCCCACAAATGTTTGTCCAATCTGTGGATGTGGCACTCCAAGTTCTCCAACGATGGCCTAACTACCTCACATCTCCATCATAGCCTCCTTGCAATTGTATTCAATACCTTGACTAAGAAAGGTAAGGACCCAAATGCATAGCCACAGCCCCATCAGTTCCAACCTTGAACACCCAGATTTCAATCATTTCCATTGACATTTTGGACCTTATCATAAATTCCAAACATGCAGGTAATCTGGGGTTCAGCTGGTAATGTTGACAGAATATAGCTTAGACTGACACCAACACAACCAAAACAGAAGTTCCTTTGTCCATAGATTGGTAGCTCTATCTGTTATAGCCCCAGTGACCTCATGGGTAAGGCACTAACTTCCTAAACCAGAGATTGTGGGCTCAAATCTTATTTGGGGTTTTGATTTTGTTGAAACCTTCACTGTGCAGCTGATCTCAATCCTGTGTGGTCACGTGACCGTGGCAACAAAATCAGGCATTCTCAATTGATCCTCAGCTGGAGAAATTTGACCTGATAGAAAATTGGCCAAACTAAATTAAACAGCAGCTATCAGCTCCAGAGAACAGTGGAGCTAAGATCAAAGAGTTACCAAGATTCAAGAAGAACCAGTTCCAACCAGAGTGAGGGTTGTATATTGGAGAAGTGTCAGCCTGAGTCAATCGACTTTATAGCTCCTGGCATGACAACAGTGAAGGGTATTGGTGTGACCCCATTGGATGTTGTGAACCCTGCTCATGATCGTACTGGCCAAAGCCACAGAAGATTCTGGAAGATCAGAGAAATGTAGGGTAGGAACACACACCTGGATGCCAGTCCCTTCGCGAAGCCTTGACTGGGCCTTGCAGTGGAGCTCTGACCATCTGCTCCAAACTTGTTCAGAGAAGCCCTAGAGTGGGGTGGGAGGAGGCCATTCAGCCCATCCCATCCACACTGACCCTCTGAAGAGCATCCCATCCAGGCCCAACCCCTATCCTCTCTCCCTGCACTCCCCAGAGCCAATCCACCGAACCTGCATATCTTTTGCAATGTGGGAGGAAACCAAAGCACACAAACAGACACCCAAGGGAGGAATCAAAGCCAGGTCTGACAGAAGGTACCACCCACCCAACACAGACCTGGGGACTTTTCCAGCGGAGATGATCAATTGACTTGACCTCGGATGAAGATCAGCCATGAAGACAAGTGTTAAAAGTCAGACACCCCAGATGGGACTTGAACCCACAATCCCTGATCTAGGAGGCCAGTGCCTTATCCATTAGGCCACTGAGGCCACCTGTATGGTGTTAAAATGGCAGCTTTTAAGTTTGTTTTCCAAGAACACACTGACTGTGGCTCAGCCAGCACAGAGTCAGTGCCCTGGACTGAGGGGATTCTAAATCTCCAGGTTATACATGTTTTTTTCTTTATCCCCGAAAATCCAGCTGGCTGGACAGGGGGCAGCCTTGGTGTACTCCTCTCCCAAAGTGAAGGGGCAGTGCCATGGAGCCATTAACTTTAAAACTAATTGCACCTGCCTCCACTTGGTCCACATCCACACAAGCATTTCCTGCCATGTACCTGTCCAAATGTCTTTCTCATAGAATCCATACAGTGTGGAAACAGGCCATTTGGCCCAACACGTCCACCCAGACTCACTCCCCTACATATCCTCCTGACAAATGTACCTAACCTTCACATCCCTGAGCAGTCTGGGCAATTTTGCATGGCTAATTTACTTGTGGGAGGAAACTGGAGCACCTGGAGGAAACCCACACAGACACGGGGAAAAAGGGCAAAATCCACACAAACTGTCACCAGAGGCTGAAATTGAACCTCGGTCCCTGGTGCTATGAGACAGCAGTGCTAACCACAGAGCCAACTTGGAAACTCTACACAAGCAGTCACCCAAGGGAGGAATCAAAGCCAGGTCCCTGACACTGTGAGGCAGCAGTGTTACCCACTGAGCCACCATGCCATCCCCAGGAGAATCTCAGCAGGTTTTCAGCCATTGTGACTGTGCCGTCTCTTTCAGACGATTCACCCCCCATCCTGCAGATCCCCGAAAATCATGAGCAAGAACATGTTGGGCACCACTTCCCATCAGCTGAAAGCAGACAAGGGGGATTTCTCCAAAGTCTATTAGAAATAATGTGGACAGTGAACAAGCCATAAATAACCAGACACCCCAGATGCGACTTGAACCCAAAATCCCTTATCCAGTCGGCCACTGGGGCTACACCCATGTAGTTAAAATGGCAATCTTTAAATACTGAACCCTCCCCTGTCATATTGTTTTTTTCTGAGTTTTCTACTCTTACTGATTGTTTTTTACCCCTTCCATTTCATGCTAAATTGTCAGCTGCTTGATAAATTGATCTCGCCTCCCATTTGGCCCCAGGCGGACATTTGAGAAATCACAGCCTGTCAGACAGCGTCCGAGGAGCAGGAGAGTCGACATTTCGAGCATCGGCCTGAAGAGCTTATTCTCGAAACATCGACTCCCCTGCTCCTCGGATGCCGCCTGACCAGCTGTACTTTTCCAGCACCACACAGTTTGACTCTGATCTCTCACATCTGCAGTGCTCACTTTCTCCCAGTCGAGAAATCAACTCAACTCCAACTTTGCAGACCCACAGTTTGAGGCAAATGGAGCAGAAGGAAAAGGGCTCAATGTTATTGTGTGCAGCACTTTCAAGATATTTGAAGTTAGTGGGGAAGGAGGAAGTGGAGATGTTGCAAAAAGCTGCATTGAGGACAAATCAACAGAATTTTAGCGGGCATTCAGCCCATCTCTTTCAGACAATTCTGTGCTGTCTCTTTCAGACAATTCACCCCAAGATCTCCCAAATCCCGGAATTACCTTGTGCAAGTTTCTATGTCACATCATTTGCTATAACCTCAACGTAGGCACAGTGATTTTTAACAGAGTACTGTTGATGAAAAATTCAGTCAATGTGGATTGAGATGAAGTTGACATGGAATGAAAATCAGCAACAAAGCCCAGGCTTAAAACCCAAGAACCCCAGATGGGACTTGAACCATCAATTACCAGCTTAGGGAAGCCAGGGCCTTATCTATGAGGACCCTCGGGCTCCCACCTTGCACTGTCTGTGGAAAGTGTTGACCTCAAACGAGTGCTACAGCTGAGCATGTTCCAAGATCGAGGATTACATGTTGAGGGGCACACTAAAGTATGGAGCAGCTGCTGTCAAGGTGTAACAGTTAAAGAACACTGTCTAAGGCCTTTCTGACCAGTTATGACATCGTCCCTTCATTTCTCAGACCCTCTTGGTGCCTCAGAATGAAGAGAAATCGTTTCCTGCCTCAGGAGAAAGCTCTGCCCGAACCTGCGAGACCCCCCTTTGTGGAAGAGAGCCAGCTCTATATCGGGACAAGAAGGAGATTCCAATGGCCCAACATGGATTGTTCCAATAATATCCTTTCTCAAATGGATAGAGCTATAGAGCGAGTAAAATTGTGGGAATTTGGGAAATTCTGACAATCTGTTTTAATATTTAGTTAATAAAATCAAGTTGAACCGCAAACCAATTTTGTCCCCCATTGTCTGCATCACCAACAAGAATACCGAAGGAAAGTTGAGTTTAATTACATTGTGTTACTCATGTTTATCTGGTCGATCAGTGGAAATTAAAAGCCGTGTCACACAACAGGCAGAGTCAATCTTTAGCTGAGTAGAAATTCCGCAGAGAGAAACAGACTTACTTTGTGATATAATAGGTAATTCCTGTCCCATTGATCTATTAACTGCAGGGAACTTTCAGATACGTGGTATCTTTAGAGCAATTAAATATCCTCCCAAGATATATGCTTTCACTCTCAACTGAAGATGTTATAACTTCAATGACTAAGAGTATGAACCAATAAATCAATGCCAAGCCAGTTGAAGTATTACACTTGGCACATCATCATCGCTGTAATTGCAGAATGCAGCATAACCTATTCCGTCTTCTAACCTACTGACAGCCTACTTTTCAGAAGTCTCCTTACACGACTCTGAAAACAAATTAAAAGAAACCAATTAAACCAAATAAGCACAAATTAAAATGTCCCAGTCATTTAAAAAGTCTCTGTAACAAAAGTCAAAATATCCCAAGAAAGCTTACACTTACAGAGTCACAGAGTTGTACAGATCCTTCGCTCCAATTCGTCCATGCCAACCAGATATCCGAAAGTTATCTAGTCCCACAAACCAGCATTTGGTCCATATCCCTCTGAAGTCTTCTTATTCATGTCCCCATCCAGCTGCCTTTTAAATGTTACAGAGTCTTAGAGTTATACACCACAGAAACAGACCCTTTGGTCCAACCCGTCTATGCCGACCAGATATCCTGAATTAATCTAGTCCGACTTGCCAGCATTTGGCCCATATCCCTCTAAACCCACCCTGTTCATATACCCCCATCCAGATGCCTTTTAAATGTTTTGGAGGAGCCGGTGTTAGACTGGGGTGGACAAAGTTAAAAATCACACAACACCAGGTTATAGTCCAGTGGGTTATTATTCCTCTCACCGTAAACCTATGCCCTCTGTTTTTGTACTCCCCCACCCTGGGGAAAAGACTGAAGCTATTCACCCTATCCATGTCCCTAATGATTTTATAAACCTCTATAAGGTCACCCTTCAGCCTCCGACACTCCAGAGAAAATAGCCTCAGTCTATTCCTCCTCCCCCGAGAGCACAAACACTGTAACCCTTGCAACACCCTTGTAAACCTTTTCTGAATGCTTGCAAGTTGTACAACCTCTTTCTATAGCAGGGAAACCAGAATTGAACGCAGTATTCCAAAAGGTGGCCTAACTAATACCTGTACAGCCACAACCCAACATCCCAATTCCTATACTCAATGCTCTGACTCATAAAGGCAAGTGGATCAAATGCCTTCTTCACTGTGCTATCTACCTGCAACTCCTTCTCTTCCTAATCTGTGTATATGTGAGTTACAATAATCTTTTTGCATTCTGATATGAATAGATTCACTCTTTTGTTAATTCAACATATCCAGGTTTAATTGGATACTTTTAAATACCAATTCAATTGGTTTGTGAAGAAGACATCCACAAGAAAGGGTCCCTTTTAAAATTAACCTGTTTGTGACCAACCAAGGATCCAGGTAAATGAAGAAAGGAAACCATTTCATCCCTGCTCACCTGGGAGCTTAACAATTTGGGGTATCTGTCTGGAACTGTAATAACGTGGGGAACAATTCTCACACCAGCCTCTCTTTGTAAGTGCTCCATGTATTTACGAAACAATGCCCTTCACCAGCACATCTCAGTGATATATTTAACATTCCATTCACATTAATCACTCCAAGGGCATGATCTACATTAAGAATATAAACAGTAAGTGTTGAAACTCTCAGGTTTGGAAGCATGTGCTGAAAAAAACAAAATGAATATTGCAAATTGATAATTGTGTTTCTCTCCACAGATGCTACCTGAGCTGCATTTCAATATTTCCTGATTTTATTGCAGATTTCCAGCACTTGTGGTATTTAACTTGTGTATATTTTTTTTATGTAAGGAAAATGGAGATTTGAAAATATTGAATGGGACTTTTGCTCATTAACCTCTTGGGAATTGTCTCCTATTGAATGATTTGATTCAGACTTTAGACAAGGTGCAATCATGACAAAGTCTGTGGGATTGTACTTATTATATATCAAGGAACAGCTCATCAAATAAGGCAATCCTCTGAAACAGATGAATTCTCACCTCAAGTTTGGGGAGAAAGATATAAAAGTATTAGATGGGGGTGAGATCTGATCAACTTCAGAAAAACTTTGATCTTAAAACTACAATTCTACAGTGAAAGTGAAATATTGCGAAGTGTATGGTTAATTGTCCATGATAGTTGTTTCACCGTATTTAATTTTTATAAGTATCTGTAGAGTAATTAATAAACATATATTTAAGAACCATTGTCATGCATTATTTTGGTAATTTTATAATTTGCCATTACTTTCTCTTCACCTTATTCAAGGAGAGTGTTTATTACAGTGAGTGATACCACACAGTATTTCAATTGCACTGAATTGGTTTTGAAAGATAACTCAATAAATGCAGGTTGATGCTGTCGATGGTTCCTGTCGATATATTTCGTTGACCTGTTCAGACGTGTTATGATGTTAAGTCTTAGGCAGAAAGAGGAAGAAGTTATAAATAAGGTTCAAGATACTGAAGACAGACAGAGCCCTGGAGATAACAGGAATGAACTCAAACTAGGAAATAGAGAATTTGAAGGGACCATGCGATGTTTATGGAAAACAGGATTAAGGATCCTCCAAGGCATTTTACAGAGGAATAACAAGCAACAGGTCGCCAGGGAAATAGTATGTCTTCTCAGAGCAAAGGAGGGAATTTACACATGGAGCCGGAGGAAGTGGGTGAGGTTCTCAATGAATAAACTGCATTGGTATTTCCAAAGAATTCTGGTTGTCCAAGATGGAGGAAGGGAAAAAGGTGTGAATGTAAGAGCTGCCCCTTTTTTGAGGCATTTTGGGTGTTGGAGGTGATTTCCTCAAATTCCAGGAGCAGCAATTACTGTTTTATTATGCAACTTTGAGGGAAAAAAAAACTCAAAACATCGGCACTTTTAAAAGGAAAAAAGGCAGACAAAGAAAGTGAGTACATGGTCAGGAGGGTGGGAGGGAAGAAACCGACACTGCTCACTGATATGGATAGGAAGGGTCAAGAGGGATATGGGCCCAGTGTGGGCGAATGGGACGAGATTAGATTAGGGTATGTGGTCGGCATGGATGGGTTGGAGCGAAGGGTCTGTTTCCATGTTGTCCATCTCTATGGCTCTATGACATGGTGGATGGTGAGTCTTGTATATTGATATTCTAGAGCATGTCAATATTAAAAAGGAGGTGTTGGGTGTTTTGAAAAGCATTAAGGTAGACAAGTCCCCAAGACCTGATGGAATCTATCATAGAATCCTGAGAGAGGCAGGTGTGGAAATTGCTACGGATTTGTACAAAATATTTTATATCCTTTCTGGTCACAGGAGAATTCCTAGAGGACTGGAGAATACCCAATGTTGTTTCTTTCTTTAAGAATGGCAAAAAGAATAATTCAGGAAATTAAAGGCCAGATTGGCTTCCTGTTATTCATTGCTTGGACATCACTGTCTGTGCCTGGATGGTACCCTCTGGAAGTCACTCTGTAAAGATCTCCACCCCTCTACCTTGGGGTCTCAGGATCTCAAGGTGTTCCTCTCTTTGGCCAAGGTTTCGGTCCATGTGTAATGGTTTCCTGAATGTTGTTCCTGTGAAGTGCCTTGTGCCATGAAAAGGGATCCCTACATGCAGGCTGTAGTTGGGTTGAAGTGTTATGGAGAACAGGCAGGAAAGTGGAGATGAGGCCGAGATGAGATCAGCCATGATCGTGTGGAATGACAAAGCAGGCTCGAGGAGCTGAATTGCCGAATTTTTAAGATCTTCGGAGCACAACCAAAGACAGAGCTATCAATTGCCGTGGGTGTCTAACATGGTATCTCACCTCAGATGCATCATGAAGAGGGTGTCCATGTTCAAAGCCCGGGGTTGTGAGTTCATATCCCATTTGGGCTGTTATGTTTTTAAACATGAACTCTGATCAGCACCCTGTGTCTGTTTGATCTCAATTCCAGTTAATAAGGGGAGATGGTGGTGCAGTGCTAGACCTGGAGTAGGAATCCAGAACACCAAGTTCATGGTGTGGGGGAGATGGACTGTAATCCCACCATACAAGGTGGTGAAATCTCAGCTCAGGAGGAGCTTTGTCTGATGGGAACCATATATTGCTATTGAGGTTTGTTAGGAAGCTAACTGGTTCCATATTCTCCGTTCAGGAAGAAAACCTGGTGAGACTACAGACCCACAGCAATGTGGTTGACTCACCCTCTGGGCAATAAACACTGGCCTAGTCAGAAACATATCGCATTCCCTCCCTGTAGCTCGGTCACAATCCTGGAACACCCTCCATTGATTCATTGTAGGTTTACCTCCAACAAATGGTCAAAAATCACACCACACCAGGTTATAGTACAACAGGTTTATTTGAAAACACGAGCTTTCGGAGCATTGCTCCTTCATCAGGTGTAATGAGAGAGGAGGCATCAGACAGAATGTATAAGTAAAATATCAAAGGGTCATACAAGTGATGCGAATGTATTGAACAAATCCAAAATGGCCGACTCCCTCCTGTTAAATCTTCAATCTGTTCGAAAGGAGATACAGGCAGCACATGGATTGCAGTGGTTCGAAAACATAGCTCCCAATCACCTTTCAGGGGAAACTAGGGAGAGGCAATAAATGTTGATCTAGCCAGCAATGTTCACGCCCTGGAAATGAATAAAAACAATCCCACAATGGAATAAACCGCCAGGGGAAAAGTCATAGTGTAATGACTTGAAAACATCAAGCCCCAACTTTGGATGGTTTCTATTGTTATGTTTTACATTATCATCTAAAACGCACCAGTCATTGACATAAAGGTTATGATTTGGAGGAGCCGGTGTTAGACTGGGGCGGACAACATTACAAATCACACAGCACCAGGTTATAGTCCAACAGGTTTATTGGGAAACACTAGCTTTCGAAGAGCTGCTTCTTCATCAGGTGGTTGTGGAGCAGGATCGTAAAACACTGAAGTTTTAGCAACAGGATTGCCGTGTCATGGCATGTAATATTAAACAAATTGAGCTGAAGTCTTTCATCTTTTAGAATGATCATGTTAGTTTCAGTTCCTTGTTATGTACATCCCAGACCTTTGTTAAAGTTACATTCTCAAGAGAGTTTTAACAATCGGTGCCATCTCAGCTCAGATAATGCATTGAAGATGTGAGGTTAAAATCTGTCAGTGTCCCAATGTTCGGTCAGACTGATTCTATTTCTAAAGTGGCATTTACAGAATTTTACATGGTTTTATGCAGTTTTTGAGCAAAACTAAAGATAATTCTGAACGTACAAATTCACCCCACAAACGTAAATGTGTGTGTGTGCAGAGGAGACTGAGTGAGTGTGTGCATTTGGGTGTGCGTGGGAGGGGGCGATGGTGTGAGTGTCTGTGAGAGTGTGTGTATGTGTATGTGTTTGAGTGTAATGGGGTATACATCTGTGAGAAGGTGTGTGTGTGGGTGTGCGTGTGGGAGTGTGTATGTGTATTGTGTGACAGGATGAGTGTGTGGGTGTGTGTTTGTGTGTGTGTACAGTGCAGTGCAGTGGGGTCAGCTGTCGTGTGACATGAACCCATGGTCCCAGTTGAGGCCATCCCCATGTGTACCAAAGTTGGTTATCAGCTTCTGCTTGGCCACGTTTCGTTGATGCCTGTCCCAAAGTCCACCTTGGAGCATGGTTACCTGAAGGATCGAGGTTGAAAGTCCCTGATAGTTGAAGTGATCTCTGACTGGGAGGGAACACCTCTGTTTGGTGATTGTTACGCGGTGCCCATTCATCTGTTGCCGTAGCCTCTGCTCGGTCTCGCCAATGTACCATGCATTGGGCATCCTTCCCTGCAGCGTATGAGATTGACAACATTGGCCGAGTCACATGAGTACCTGCCGCGTACATGGTGGGAGATGTCCCCATGTGTAATGGCGGTATCCATGGCGATACTCTGACACGTTTTACAGTGTCTGCTGTGACAGGGTTGTTTGGTGTTATCCTGAAGGCCGGGCAGTTTGCTGTGAACAATGGTCTGTTTAAGGTTTGGTGGCTGTTTAAAGGTGAGAAGTGGAGGGGTGGGGAAGGTCTTGGCGAGGTGCTCATCCTCATCGATAATGTGTTGCAGGCTGTGGAGAATGTGACGTAGTTTCTCAGCTCCTGGTAAGTACTGGACAATGAAGGGTACCCTGTTGGTTGCAGGTCGTGTCTGTCTCCTGAGGAGGTCATTGCAGTTTCTCGCTGGGGCATGTCAGAACTGGCGATTGATGAGTTAAGCATTGTATCACATTCTTATCAGGGCATCCTTGTGTACTTCCAAGTGCCCCTCATGTTCCCCCTCACCAGAACAGATCCTGTGTCAGTGTATGGCTTGTACAGAGGGGACGTCTGTTTTAATATGTTGAGGGTGTGTTTGTGGTTGAGTGAGGTTCTGTGGTGTCCATCCTTGATGGAGATGCATGTGTCCAAGAATGAGACAGATACTAAACAGTAGTCCATGGTGAGTTTGATGGTGGGATGAAACTCGTGAAATGCTGGTGAACATAAATGTTGGGAGAGTGCAGCATTGTTCTGACATGAACACAACCAAGGTTGAGGGGATCAATTCTCCTGACATGGCCCCAGAAGCACGTGTTGTCCCATTGACCTTACAGCTCCATCTCTGATCTTCTAAGCTACTGCCTGTGGTTTACATCCCTTCTGGGGATACTTTCAATTTAAACATTCTCTCCAATTAAAACCCTCTCACTGCATTATCTCCATTCAAATTAATTTAATCTCTGACCTCATGTCTTTAAAACTCTGCATGGCTGCTTTGAGATCATCGAACTGTACAAACATTGAGCTTGCTTGACCTCTATACTGTCCTGTTGGCATTTCACAGGAAAAAATGCAGGTGAAATAAAGTTATTCCACACTCAATAATTTATATTTACATTCAATGAGTTGGACCAAGATAACAGTGAACCTAAAGGTGGAAGATTCATTGAAAATATTTGGTTTGCAAGTAATGATAGACACAGTGAAAAGTTTTGTCTTGTGAACAATACAGGCAGCTCACAGAGTTCAGTAGCATAGATAAGTAAATAATAGGGAAACAGCAGCAGGAAACTGTTTCAAAACCGGTTGGTGTGTGTATTCAGGCTTCTGTACCTTCTCCCCGATGGTAGAGGTTGTAGAAAAACATTGCCAGGGTGGGATCGGTCTTTGAGAATGCTGGAGACCTTTCCTTGACAGCGGGCCTGGTAGATGGATTCTACAGATGGGAGGTTTGCCTTTGTGATTGTCTGGGCCGAGTTCTCTGTAACCGTCTCCAATCTTGAATGGTACAGTTGCCATACCAGGTAGTGAGACATCCAGACAGAGTGCTGTCGATGGTGCACCTATAAACATTGGCAGGGGTATTCTCTGTCAGTTATATCCGATGTTCTGGAGGGATCAGTGTTGAAGGGTTGGTTTGTTGATGAGAGTGTGATGAGAGCTGGCTTCCAAAAACAACCTCTCCAACTGCACTCTCAGGAATCTCGTCCCCATCCAGAAACAGCAGCCACTTGATCACCACCTTCAACATTCAATCCTGCAGATCCCCGAAAATCATGTGCAAGATCATGTTGGAGACCATTGACCATCAACTGAATGCAGAGATTGGGATTTTTCCAAGATAGATTAGAAATAAAAGAAAAGCCACATAGACACCCCAGATGGGACTTGAACCCACAATCCCTGGCTTAGGAGGCCAGTGCCTTATCCATTAGGCCACTGGGGCCCCATGTGGTGGTTCACAATCGGAGTCTTTAAATACTGCACCCTGATCTCTAATAGTGTGTGTTTCTATGTGTTGTTCTCTCACTAATTGGTTCTTCCCCCTTCCATCTCATGCCAAATTGTTGGCTGCTTGATAAATTGATCCCGCCTCGCATTTCTTCCCAAACGGATAGATGAGAAATCAACCAAACTCCAACTTTGCACATCTCAAGTCTGAGGAAAATGGAGGAGACAGGAAAATAGCAAAGGGCTCAATGTTATTTTGTGCAGCACCTTGAAGATATTTGCAGTTCCTGGGGAAGGTGGAAGTGGAGATGTTGCAAAAAGCTGCATTGAGGACAAATCAACAGAATCAAAGCAGGCATTCAGCCCATTGTGCCTGTGCTGTCTCTTTCAGACAATTCACCCCAAGATCTCCCAAATCCTGGAATTATCTTGTATAAGTTACTACTTAACAGCATTTGCCATAATCTCAACACAGGCACAATGATTTTTAACAGAGTAGCTAAATATTCCAGTCAATTTGGATTGAGATGAAGTTGACATGGGATGAAAATCAGCCACTGCAAAGACCAGGCTTAAAAATGAAATCCCTGAAATCCCAGATTTCAGAGGCCAGTGCCATAGCCATTAGGCCAGGAGGGCACTATGTTGGTAGACCACTGGAAACAGTTGACCTCAAATGAGTGCGAAAGCCAAGCACACTCCCAGATCTGTGACAACACACTGAGGGACGCACTAAAGGTTCAGGCAGCTGCTGCCAAGGTGTAACAGGGAAACAACACAGTCTCAGGTCTTTCTGACAAATAATCACATCGTTCTTTCAGTTCTCAGACCCTCTTGGTGCCTGACTCTGAACAGAGATCGTTTCCTGCCCAAGTACAAAATGCCTTTCTTTCCACAACGATACAGAAGGTTTGAGAAATGTCAATATTCCAATGGTTTGTTGGTTCTTTTCTCTCTGCATAGACTTTACACAACTGATTTAGAACCTTTGTATGCATTTCCAAATGATGTTACAAACTGTTTCAAAACTTTGTTAATAAAATCAAGTTGAATCGCAAATCAAATTTAGTCTCCCTTTGTCCCCATCACCAACAAGAATACTTGAGTAAAGTTGTGAGGAATTCATCAGACCAATGAGACTCCAGGAATTCTTCCAAGATGTCAGCAATGATCCCAATGAGCCAACCAACGAACGGGAACAGTCATCAGAGAGATCCATCGTGGAGCGACCAAAGAAGGAGTCGATTTGTATCCCTGCGGAGAGCCGCTGTCCTGACCTTGAGATGTATGCTCAACTGTCAGGAGATGGGTGAATGACAGATTTAAAAATCACACAACACCAGGTTAGAGTCGAACATGTGGAAGCACTAGGTTTCGGAGCACTGCTCCTTCATCAGGTAGTTGTGGAGAATAAGATTGCAAGACACAGAATTTATAGCAAATGTTTACAGTGTGATGCAACTGAAATTGTATCTTGAGAAAGACCTGGATTGTTTGTTAAGTCTCTCATCTTTTAGAATGGCCAGGTTGGTTTTCGTTCTTTCATATGTAAATTGCAAAACTTTTATCAAAAGTTATATTCTCAAGTGAACTTTAATAATTGGTATCGTGTCGGCCCAGATGATGTATTGAAGGTGTGAGCTTCCCTGTGTGAGGCTGTCTGTGCCACAATGGTCAGACTGATTCTAATTTAAAAACAGATTTACAACATCTTACATGGATTCATACAATTTTTGAGCAAAGTAACATGTATTTCTGTAAGTACAAGTTCATCACACAAACTTATGTGTGTGTGTGTGTATATACGTGTGTGTGTGTGTCTGTGTATGTGAAAATGTGTGTGTGTGTGAATGTGTGTGTGTATATGTGTGTGTGTGTGTGTGTGTGTGTGTGTGTAGGTGAATGGGGTCCCCTGTAATGTCCCAGTTGAGCCCATCTCCATTGTTACCAAACTTGGTGATCAGCCTCTGCTCGGCCACTTTTCATTGTTGCCTGTCCCGAAGTCCCCCTTGGAGGAAGGTCCGAGGTCGAATGTCCCAAATTGCTGAAGTGTTCTCTGACTGGGAGGGAACACTCCTGTCTGTTGACACTCATGACAGCCCCAACCCCCATCCCATACACGCACATGCACACACACACACAAACACACACATGCACACACGCACTCGCGCACGCACACACACACACAAGCACATATAAGTTTGTTGGTGAATTTGTATTTGCAGAACTACATTTTACTTTGCTCAAAAACTGCATGAACTGCACAGCAAAGGAGAGAATTGTGGCTGCTCCCAGAGTCAGGTGGCTCAGTGTTTAGCACTGCGACCTCACAATACCATGGTCCCCGGTTCAAATCCAGCCTTAGATAACTGCCTGTGTGGAGTTTGCACATTGCTCTGGTTTCCTCCCACAGTACAAAGGTGAATTGGCCATGTTAAATTGCCCATAGTGTTACCTGTTTCCACACTGTAGGTAGTCTAATCCAGGGGAAGGATCTGAAGGCCCTAAATTATCCAGGACTCCTCAGCAGTGGGAAACCAGAAAAGAAAACCTTACGATGATGAGCCGAAGACATAGGAATGGAAGTAAGGCCATTCAGCCCATCAGGTCCACCCTGCCATTCAATTGTGAATGATGGACATTTCAATGCCACTTTGTGTCACTCTCATCGTCATCCTTAGGCTGTGCCCATGGGTCTTGATGGAAACACATTCCCACCATCCACCCTTTCTAAGCCATGCATTATCGAGTAAATTTGTATGAGATCTCCACTCAACCTTCTAAACTCTAATCAACGCAATCCCAGGATCCTCAGCTGTTCATTGTATGTTAAGCCTCCCATTCCAGGGATCATCTGTGTGAATCCCCGCTGGACATGCTCCAGTGCCAGTATGTCCTTCCTGAGCTGTGGAGCCCAAAATTGGATACAGTATTTCAAATGGGGTCTAACCATAGCTTTATAAAGTCTCAGAAGGACATCGCTGCTTTTACATTCCAACCCTCTTGAGATAAATGGCAACATTACATTTGTTTTCTTAACCACGGACTCAACCTGCAAGTCAACCTTTCGAGATTCCTGGACTATCATTCCCAGATCCCTTTGTACTTTGGCTTTATGAATTTTCTTACTGTTTAAAAAATAGTCCATGCCTGTATTCCTTTTTCCAAAGTGCAAGTCCTAGCATTTGGTCAGGTTGAATTTCATCAGCCATTTCCTGGACCACTCTCCTAAACTGTCTGAATCTTTCTGCAGCCTCCCACCTCCTCAGAACGACCTGCTTCTCTGCCTAACTTTGCATCATTGGTGAACTTCACCAGAATGTCCCCCAGTCCCTTCATCCAGATCATTAATATATAAAGTGAACAGCTGCGGCCCCAACACTGAACCCTACGGGATACCACTTGTCACCAGCTACCATTCCAAGAAAGAACCTTTTATCCCAACTCTCTGACTTCTGTCAGACAGCCAATCCCCAATCCATGGCTCACCTCGAACACCATGGACCCTCACCTTACTCAGCAGTCTCCCGTGAGGCACCTTATCAAAGGTCTTTTGGAAATCGAGGTAGATAACATCCACTGGTTTTCTCTGGTCTAACCTACTTGTTACCTCTTCAAAGAATTCGAACAGGTTTGTCAGGCATGACCTCCCCTTACTAAATCCATGCTGACTTGTTCTAATCCAACCCTGCACTTCCAAGAATTTAGAAATCTCATCCTTAATGATGGATCCTAGAATTTAACCTACAACCGAGATTAGGCTAACAGGCCTATAGTTTTCCATCTTTTATCTTGATCTTTTCTTGAACAAGGTGTTTACAACAGTGATTTTCCAATCATCTGGGAATTTCCCTGACTCCAGTGATTTTTGAAAGAATAAAAATAGCCTCTACTATTTCCTCAGCCACCTCCCTCAGAACTCTAGGATGTCGACCATCGGGGCCGGGAGATTTATCAATTTTTAGACCTTTCAGCTTTTCTCGCACTTCCTCTTTTGTAATGGCTACCATATTCAAATCTGCCCCCTTACTCTCCTTAATTGTTAGGATAATGCTCATGTCTTCCACTATGAAGACTGACACAAAGTATTTACCAAGTTCTTCAGCCATTTCCTTATCTCCCTTCACGAACGTTTCTGCATCAATTTGGAACGACCCAATTTCTACTTTTGCCTCTCGTTTGTTTCTTATGTATCAAAAGAAACTTTAATAATCGTTTCTTACATTACTGGCGAACTTACCTTCATATTTGATCCTCTCCTTCCTATTTCTATGTCTTTGTTATCCTCTGTTTGTTTTTGTCATCTTCCCAATCTTCTCATTTCCCAGTGCTCTTGGCCACTTTGGAGTCTCTCTCTTTCCCTGTGATACATTTCCTGACTTCCTTTGTCAGCCCTGGCTGTTTAATTCCCACCCCCTGATGGATAAGTTTCTGCCAAGAGAAGACTGAGGGAGTTTGGGATCCAGTACTCTCTGAGGTATCCGGCGGTGTTCCGATAACCTTACATGGATCCGTACATCTCTTTGATACATCGGAGAAGGCAAGAGACTTTGTGGACAAATTAACCGAATCTGAACAATTTAGTATCTACAAATAGTGTTGTTTGGTTATGTCTTTGTTGTTTTTTAAAACAACTGAGGAAGTCCAGTTGGAGCTTTCTTTTCCTTGTTTTCCCGATTGGTAATAATCCGGTTTAAACTGTGTTTTGTGGCAGTTGAGATGTGTACTTTCAATTTCTAAGTGAATTTATAACAGAGGATGGGTGGGGTATTTACCCCATCGATCTTAAATGTTTTTTTCTTTATTCATAAAGTAAATATGGTATATTTACTTTCTATTCTGCTTGTGTTTGTGGTACAGCTCTAGCTAGAAGGAGGGAAAATGGTTGGGATGGCTAGATGCCCACTTATGGGCAATTTGGGATGGGTAGTTGCCCCCTCTGGGCAGGAGGTGAGTTTCCCTATTCAGCGCCATTGGCACTTTATATGGTGGTTTGTCTTGCTTTTAATCTTTGATAGTTTTGGAGGTTTGTTAAATGTAGTGGTTTCAGTTTTTGTAGTTTTTATATTTGATGGATCATATGACACTAAGTCTCAGTGATTTGTGGTTCGAGTTCCTCCTCTCTGGAATTTAAATGTTACTGCAGAAGGTTATGGCTAATGACTTGATTAAATGGTGAACCTGGAATATCAAGGGTAGTCACTCACCAATTAAGAGGAAGAAGGTACTTTTGAGTCTTAGAAAGGAGAAAGTGGAGATTCCTTTGTTACAGGAGACACACTTGGATGACAGGGAGCATTTGAAACTACAGCAGAATGGCTTTGATCGGGTTTACTTCACATCATTTAATACTAGAAATAGGAGAGTGGCTGTAATGTGAGGAGGAATCTCCCATTTAAGTTACAACAGTGTGTTAAAGACACACACAGAGGAGGTGTGTAATTCTAATAGCCTTGATAAATGGGGAAGAATATGGTATTTAAATTTTTATTGCCCTCCAGCTCAGCCCCTCAACCTTTTGCGAGATACGTTTTCTAAATTGATCACTCTGGAGTCCTGGCATATCATTATAGGGGGAGATTTTAACTGTCTCATGGATCCCACAGTACTGAGGTTCCCCAAAGCCCCCCCTCCCACCCCCGATACCCTCTGTACAAACAAAACAATTAATGGATCTGTGTGTGGAGTGAGGGTTGGTGGACATCTGGAGGTGTCTCCACCCTACAGGCAGGGATTTTACAATGTTTTTCCAATCCACACAGATGTCACACCAGGATTGATTTTTTTCCAATCCCTGTGGCAACCCTGGACTTGGTGGCACCTTGTACGATCGGTAATATTACCATCTCTGATCACACTCCAGTGTCCCTGTTGGTTAAGATTAAGGACGTTACAGTGGGTCCAAGGCACTGGCGAATGGATCCCTTTATCCTCAAGGATAATACGTTTGTGGAGTATTTCTCTCAGGAATATTGGCCTTTCCGAGACATTAAATCACGCTCAGTTAGTAACCAATCCTTCCTTTCGGAAATTGCCAAAGCCTATGCCAGTGGGTCAGTTATTTCCTACTCTGCCAGTAGGAGGCGGCAGAAGGGTGAGCAGCAACGTCTCCTCGAAACACAGTTGAAGGCAGCTGAGAAGGCCTACTTTGACAGGCCCTCGTTGGTCAAGTTACAGAGGATTACGGCGCTGCGGTCTGCATTGAATTCCGTGCTCACGCAGACAGCAAAGAACGAGCTTTCTTTTGCAAAGCAAAGGTTATATGATCATGGAGACAGGTCTGGCAAATACTTAGCATATCTCGCTAGGAAAAGGAGAGCCCCTCAAGCCATTACGGTGATTAGGGAAGGGTCTGGGAACCGAACGTGTGACTCCAAAAAGATTAATGTGTCATTCCAGAGATTTTACTCTAAATTATACCAATCTGAGGTTTGTGAGGAGGGGCGGGCCAAAATGGAGGCTTTATTCAAGGATCTGGAGCTCCCGGGTGTGACCCCCGAACAAGAGTCTTTTCTCAATGTCCCCTTAACAGAGCAAGAGGAGCAGGAGGCTGTGAAGCAGCTTCAGAGTGGAAAGGCACCTGGTCCTGATGGACTTCCCAGCAAATTCTAGAAGGAATTTATAAACATATTGTCAGGCCCGATGTTCAACATGTTTAATGACCCATACAGCCATGTTGGTCTCCCGCCATCTCTGAGAGAGGCCAATATTTCGCTTATTCTTCAAAAAGGGAAGGTCCCGGGGGACTGTGCTTCTTACAGGCCCATTTCACTCTTAAATGTGGACTTTAAAATCCTCTCCAAGACCCTTGTGTTAAGGCTGGAGACTGTGTTACCTTCTATTGTTAAAGAGGACCAGACGGGCTTCATAAAGGGCCACAGATCCTCCAATAATGTTAGGAGGCTGCTTAATGTAATTCAAGTGTGTCAACAACAGTCAATATAGGGATTGGTGATTTCTCTAGATACAGAGAAGGCGCTTGACCGAGTTGAGAGGGCGTACCTTTTCTATACTCTGGAGCGGTTTGTTTTGGGCGAAGTTTTTATAAGATGGGTAAAGGTTCTCCACAATGACCCTCTCACTGCAATCATCACCAACACGGTGTGATCAAGCAATTTTAACATTTTTGGGTCAGCCGGCAGGTCTGTTCCCTTTCCCCACTGCTTTTTACAGTGAGGATTGAATCATTGGTGGAGGGCATTCATAGGGATCCCAATATATCAGCTCCAGACGTGGGGTCAAATTTACATCAGAATTTATTGTATGTGGACGATGTCCTAATTCTTTCGTCAAATCCAGCAGTTTCAGTCCCTCGCCTGTTAGCATGCATCTGTGTGTTTGGCACCTTTTTGGGGGACAAGATTCATCTTTCAAAATCAGAGGCTATGCCTATGGGTGGTCTTATGAAAGTGTTAAGTCTTGAGGGTGAATATCGATTCCCATTTAAAAGGTCACGGGGGGTTTTGTGTATTTGAGCATGTTCATTACTCCAGTTCTGAATCGGCTGTTCAAAGCCAATTTTGTTCAATTATTTGACAAAATCAAACAAGACCTTCAAAGATGGAGGCGCTTCTGGTCTCGTGTTTGGGTCGGATAGTGTTTATTAAGATGAATATTCTCCCTCGTTTACTATCCCCTATATGGATGCTCCCTCTGATTTTCGATAAGCAAACATTCAGGAGACTCATGGAGCCGTTAACTTTAAAACTAATTGCACCTGCCTCCACTTGGTCCACATCCACACAAGCATTTCCTGTCATGTACCTGTCCAAATGTCTTTCTCATAGATTCCATACAGTGTGGAAACAGGCCATTTGGCCCAACAAGTCCACCCAGACTCACTCCCCAACATGTCCTCCTGACAAATGTACCCAACCTTCACATCCCTGAACAGTCTGGGCAATTTTGCATGGCTAATTTACTTGTGGGAGGAAACTGGAGCACCTGGAGGAAACCCACACAGACACGGGGTGAAAGTGCAAAATCCACACAAACTGTCACCAGAGGCTGAAATTGAACCTCGGTCCCTGGTGCTATGAGACAGCAGTGCTAACCACGGAGCCAACTTGGAAACTCTACACAAATAATCACCCAAAGGAGGAATCAAAGCCAGGTCCCTGACGCTGTGAGGCAGCAGTGCTACCCACTGAGCCACCATGGCATCCCCAGGAGAATCTCAGCAGGTTTTCAGCCATTGTGACTGTGCTGTGTCTTTCAGACGATTCACCCCCCATCCTGCAGATCCCCGAAAATCTTGAGCAAGAACATGTTGGGCACCACTTCCCATCAGCTGAAAGCAGACAAGGGGGATTTCTCCAAACTCAATTAGAAATGACGTTGACAGTGAACAAGCCGTAAATAATCAGATACCCCAGATGGGACTTGAACTCAAAAACCCCAGCTTTAGGAGGTCAGTGCCTTATCCATTTGGCCATGGGGGCTCTACCTGTCAAGGGTCAATGGCAACCTATAAATACTGAACCCTGCCCTGTCATATTGTGTTTTTCTGAGTTTTCAACTCTTACTGATTGTTTTTTGCCCCTTCCATTTCATGCTAAATTGTCGGCTGCTTGATAAATTGATCTCGCCTCCCATTTGGCCCCAGACAGACATTTGAGAAATCACAGCCGGTCAGACAGCGTCCGAGGAGCAGGAGAGTCGACATTTCTAGCATAGGCCTGAAGAGCTTATACTCGAAACATTGACTCCCCTGCTCCTCGAATGCCGCCCGACCAGCTGTACTTTTCCAGCACCACACAGTTTGACTCTGATCTCTCACATCTGCAGTGTTCACTTTCTCCCAGTCGAGAAATCAACTCAACTCCAACTTTGCAGACCCACAGTTTGAAGCAAATGGAGCAGACAGGAGAAGGAAAAGGGCTCAATGTTATTTTGTGCAGCACTTTCAAGATATTTGCAGTTACTGGGGAAGGAGGAAGTGGAGATGTTGCAAAAAGCTGCATTGAGGACAAATCAACAGAATCATAGCATGCATTCAGCCCCTTGTGGCTGTGCTGTCTCTTTCAGACAATTCGCCGCAAGATCTCACAAATCCTGGAATTGCCTTGTGCAAGTTTCTATGTCACCTCATTTGCCATAATCTCAATGTAGGCACAGTGATTTTTAACTGAGTACTGTCGATGAAAATTCAGTCAATGTGGATTGAGATGAAGTTGACATGGAATGAAAATCAGCCACAAAGCCCAGGCTTAAAACCCAAGCCCTACGAGATGGGACTTGAACCCACAATTACCAGTTTAGGGAAGGCAGTGCCTTATCCATTAGGACCCATGGGCTCCCACTGTATGCTCTCTCTGGAAAGTGTTAACCTCAAACGAGTGCTCCAGCTAAACATGTTCCAAGATCGAGGATTACATGTTGAGGGACACACTAATGTATGGAACAGCTGCTGTAAAGGTGTAACAGTTAAAGAACACTGTCTAAGGCCTTTCTGACCAGTTATGACATTGTCCCTTCATTTCTCAGACCCTCTTGGTGCCTCAGAATGAAGAGAAATCGTTTCCTGCCTCAGTAGAAAGATCTGCCCGAACTTGCGAGACTCCTTTTGTGGAAGAGAGCCAGCCCTATATCGGGACAGGAAGGAGATTCCAATGGCCCAACATGGATTGTTCCAGTTAATATCCTTTCTCAGATGGATAGAGCTATAGATTGAGTAAAATTTGTGGGAATTTGGGAAATGCTGACAATCTGTTTTAATATTTTGTGAATAAAATCAAGTTGAACCGCAAACCAAATTTTGTCCCCCTTTGTCTTCATCACCAACAAGAATACTGAAGGAAAGTTGAGTTTAATTAGATTATGTTCCTAATGTTCATCTGGTTGATCAGTGGAAATTAAAAGCCATGTCACGCAACAGGCAGAGTCAATCTTTAGCTGAGTCGATGTGATGGTCTGATTGGCCTCCTCCCACTCCACTCTTGGGCATGGACAGTTATTAACCCATAAATCAATGCCAAGCCAGTTGAAGTATTACACTTGGCACATCATCATCGCAGCATTTGCAGAATGCAGCATAACCTATTCCGTCTTCTAACCTACTGAGAGCCTACTTTTCAGAAGTCTCCTTACATGACTCTGAAAACAAATTAAAAGAAACCAATTAAACCAAACAAGCACAAATTAAAATGTCCCAGTCATTTAACAAGGCTCTGTAACAAAAGTCAAAATCTCCCAAGAAAGCTTACACTTACAGAGTCACAGAGTTGTCCAGATCCTTCGCTCCAACTCGTCCATGCCAACCAGATATCCGAAAGTTATCTAGTCCCACAAACCAGCATTTGGTCCATATCCCTCTGAAGCCTTCTTATTCATGTCCCCATCCAGCTGCCTTTTAAATGTTACAGAGTCTTAGAGTTATACAGCACGGAAACAGACCCTTTGGTCCAACCCGTCTATGCCGACCTGATATCCTGAATTAATCTAGTCCGACATGCCAGCATTTGGCCCATATCCCTCTAAACCCACCCTGTTCATATACCCCCATCCCGATGCCTTTTAAATGTTTTGGAGGAGCCGGTGTTAGACTGGGGTGGACAAAGTTAAAAATCACACAACACCAGGCTATAGCCCAGTGGGTTATTATTCTTCTCACTGTAAACCTGTGCCCTCTGTTTTTGTACTCATCCACCCTGGGGAAAAGACTGAAGCTATTCACCCTATCCATGTCCCTCATGATTTTATAAACCTCTATAAGGCCACCCTTCAGCCTCCGACACTCAAGAGAAAATAGCCTCAGTCGATTCATCCTCTCGCGAAAGCACAAACCCTGTAACCCTTGCAACACCCTTGTAAATCTTTTCTGAATGCTTGCAAGTTTTACAACATCTTTCTATAGCAGGGAAACCAGAATTGAACGCAGTATTCCAAAAGGTGGCCGAACCAATATCCTGTACAGCCACAACCCAACATCCCAATTCCTATACTCAATGCACTGACTCATAAAGGCAAGTGGATCAAATGCCTTCTTCACTGTGCTATCCACCTGCAACTCCTTCACTTCCTAATCTGTTTGTATGTGAGTTACAATAATCGTTTTGCATTCTGATCTGAATAGATTCACTCTTTTGTTAATTCAACATATCCAGGTTTAATTGGCTACTTTTAAACACCAATTCAATTGGTTTGTGAGGAAGACATCCACAAGAAAGGGTCCCTTTTCAAATTAACCTGTTAGTGACCAACCAAGGATCCAGGTAAATGAAGAAAGGAAACCATTTCATCCCTGCTCACCTGGGAGCTTAACAATTTGGGGTATCTGTCTGGAACTGTAATAACGTGGGGAACAATTCTCACACCAGCCTCTCTTTGTAAGTGCTCCATGTATTTACGAAACAATGCCCTTCACCAGAACATCTCAGTGATATATTTAACAGTCCATTCACATTAATCACTCCAAGGGCATGATCTACATTAAGAATATAAACAGGAAGTGTTGAAACTCTCAGGTTCGGAAGCATCTGCTGAAAAAAACAAAATGAATATTGCAAATTGATAATTGTATTTCTCTCCACAGATGCTGCCTGACCTGCATTTCAATATTTCCTTATTTTATTGCAGATTTCCAGCACTTGTGGTATTTAACTTGTGTATAATTTTTTTAAGTAAGGAGAATGGAGACTTGAAAACATTGAATGGGACTTTTGCTCGTTAACCTCTTGGGAATTGTCTGCTATTGAATGATTTGTTTCAGACTTTAGACAAGGTGCAATCATGACAAAGTCTGTGGGATTGTACTTATTATATATCAAGGAACAGCTCATCAAATAAGGCAATCCTCTGAAACAGATGAATTCTCACCTCAAGTTTGGGGAGAAAGATATAAAAGATCAGTATTAGATGGGGTGAGATCTGATCAACTTCAGAAAAACTTTGATCTTAAAACTACAATTCTACAGTGAAAGAGAAATATTGCGAAATGTATGGTTAATTGTCGATGATATTTGTTCCACCTTATTTAATTTGTATAAGTATCTGTAGAGTAATTTATAAACATATATTTACGAACCATTGTTATGCATTATTTTGGTAATTTTATAATTTGTCATTCCTTTCTCTTCACCTGATTCAAGGAGAGTGTTTATTACAGTGAGTGATACCACACAGTATTTCAATTGCACTGAATTGGTTTTGAAAGATAACTCAATAAATGCAGGTTGATGCTGTAGATGGTTCCTGTCGATATATTTCGTTGACCTGTTCAGACGTGTTATGATGTTAAGTCTCAGGCAGAAAGAGGAAGAAAGTATACGTAACATTCAAGAAACTGAAGACAGACAGAGCCCTGGAGATAACAGGAATGAACTCAAACTCGGAAATAGAGAATTTGAAGGGACCATGCAATGTTTATGGAAAACAGGATTAAGGAAACTCCAAGACATTTTACAGAGGGATAACAAGCAACAGGTCGCCAGGGAAAGAGTATGTCTTCTCAGAGCAAAGGAGGGAATTTATACATGGAGCTGGAGGAAGTGGGTGAGGTACTTAATGAATAAACTGCACTGGTATTTCCAAAGGATTCTGGGTAGTTCAAGATGGAGGACGGTAAAAAATTGTGACTGTAAGAGCTGCCCCTTTTTTGAGGCATTTTAGATGTTGGAGGGTGATTTCCTCAAATTCCAGGACCAGCAATTACTGTTTTATTATGCAACTTTGGAGAAAAATAAACTCAAAATAATGGCACTTTTAAAAGGAAGAAAGGCGGACAAAGAAAGCGTGTACTTGGTCAGGAGGGCGGGAGGGAAGAAACCGACACTGCTCACTGATATGGATAGGAAGGGTCGAGAGGGATGTGGGCCCAGTGTGGGCGAATGGGACGGGATTAGATTAGGATATGTGGTCGGCATGGACGGGTTGGAGCAAAGGGTCTGTTTCCATGCTGTACATCTCTATGACTCTATGACATGGTGGATGGTGAGTCTTGTATATTGATATTCTAGAGCATGTCAATATTAAAAAGGAGGTGTTGGGTGTTTTGAAAAGCATTAAGGTAGACAAGTCCCCAAGACCTGATGGAATCTATCATAGAATCCTGAGAGAGGCAGGTGTGGAATTTGCGACGGATTTGTACAAAATATTTTATATCCTTTATGGTCACAGGAGAATTCCCAGAGGACTGGAGAATACCCAATGTTGTTTCTTTCTTTAAGAATGGCAAAAAGAAGAATTCAGGAAATTAAAAGCCAGATTGACTTCCTGCAACTTCCTGTTATTCATTGCTTGGACATCACTGTCTGTGCCTGGATGGTACCCTCTGGAAGTCACTCTGTAAAGAGCTCCACCCCTCTCCCTTGGGGTCTCAGGATCTCAAGGCGTTCCTCTCTTTGGCCAAGGTTTCGGTCCATGTGTAATGGTTTCCTGAATGTGGTTCCTGTGAAGTGCCTTGTGCCATGAAAAGGGATCCCTACATGCAGGCTGTAGTTGGGTTGAAGTGTTATGGAGAGCAGGTAGGAAAGTGGAGTTGAGGCCGAGATGAGATCAGCCATGATCGTGTGGAATGACAAAGCAGGCTCCAGGAGCTGAATTGCCGAATTTTTAAGATCTTCGGAGCACAACCAAAGACAGAGCTATCAATTGTCGTGGGTGTCTAACATGGTATCTCACCTCAGATGCATCATGAAGAGGGTGTCCATGTTCAAAGCCAGGAGTTGTGAGTTCATATCCCATTTGGGCTGTTATGGTTTTAAACATGAACTCTGATCAGCACCCTGTGTCTGTTTGATCTCAATTCCAGTTAATAAGGGGAGATGGTGGTGCAGTGCTAGACCTGGAGTAGGAATCCAGAACACCAAGTTCATGGTGTGGGGGAGATGGACTGTAATCCCACCATACAAGGTGGTGAAATCTCAGCTCAGGAGGAGCTTTGTCTGATGGGAACCATATATTGCTATTGAGGTTTGTTAGGAAGCTAACTGGTTCCATATTCTCCTTTCAGGAAGAAAACCTGGTGAGACTACAGACCCACAGCAATGTGGGTGACTCACCCTCTGGGCAATAAACGCTGGCCTAGTCAGAAACATATCACATTCCTTCCCTGTAGCTCGGTAACAATCCTGGAACACCCTCCATTGATTCATTGTAGGTTTACCTCCAACAAATGGTCAAAAATCACACCACACCAGGTTATAGTCCAACGGGTCGATTTGAAAACATGAGCTTTTGGAGCATTGCTCCTTCATCAGGTGGAATGAGAGAGGAGGCATCAGACACAGAATGTATAAGTAAAATATCAAAGGGTCATACAAGTGAGGGAATGTATTGAACAAATCCAAAATGGCCGACTCCCTCCTGTTAAATCTTCAATCAGTTCGAAAGGAGATACAGGCAGCACATGGATTGCAGTGGTTCAAAAAGATAGTTCCCCATCACCTTTCAGGGGAAACTAGGGAGAGGCAATAAATGTTGATCTAGCCAGCAATGTTCACGCCCTGGAAATGAATAAAAACAATCCCACAATGGAGTATACCGCCAGGGGAAAAGTCATAGTGTAATGACTTGAAAACATCAAGCCCCAACTTTGGATGGTTTCTATTGTTATGTTTTACATTTACATCCAAACCGCACCAGTCATTGACATAAAGGTTATGATTTGGAGGAGCAGTTGTTAGACTGGGGCGGACAACGTTACAAATCACACAGCACCAGGCTGTAGTCCAACAGGTTTATTGGGAGACACTAGCTTTCGATGCGCTGCTTCTTCATCAGGTGGTTGTGGAGCAGGATCGTAAAACACTGAAGTTTTAGCAACAGGATTGCAGTGTCATGGCATGTAATATTAAACAAATTAAGCAGAAGTCTTTCATATTTTAGAATGATCATGTTCGTTTCAGTTCCTTGTTATGTACATCCCAGACCTTTGTTAAAGTTACATTCTCAAGAGAGTTTTAACAATCAGTGCCATCTCAGCTCAGATAATGCATTGAAGATGTGAGGTTAAAATCTGTCTGTGTCCCAATGTTCGGTCAGACTGATTCTATGTCTAAAGTGGCATTTACAGAATATGACATGGTTTTATGCAGTTTTTGAGCAAAACAAAACATAATTCTGAACGTACAAATTCACCCCACAAACGTATATGTGTGTGCATGCAGGGGAGACCGAGTGAGTGTGTGCATTTGGGTGTGCGTGGGAGGGGGCGATGGTGTGAGTGTCTGTGAGAGTGTGTGTATGTGTATGTGTTTGAGTGTAATGGGGTATATATTTGTGAGAAGGTGTGTGTGTGGGTGTGAGTGTGGGAGCATGTATGTGTATTGTGTGACAGGATGTGTGAGTGTGTGTGTGTGTGTGTGTGTGTGTGAGTGTGTGTGTGTGTGTAGTGCAGTGGGGTCAGCTGTCGTGTGACATGAACCCAAGGTCCCAGTTTAGGCCATCCCCATGGGTACCAAACGTGGTTATCAGCCTCTGCTCGGCCACATTTCGTTGTAGCCTTTCCCAAGGTCCACCTTGGAGGATGGTTACCTGAAAGATTGAGGTTGAAAGTCCCTGATTGTTAAAGTGATCTCCGACTGGGAGGGAACACCTCTGTTTGGTGATTGTTACGCGGTGCCCATTCATCTGTTGCCGTAGCCTCTGCTCGGTCTCGCCAATGCACCATGCATTGGGCATCCTTCCCTGCAGCGTATGAGATAGACAACATTGGCCGAGTCACATGAGTACCTGCCGTGTACATGGTGGGAGATGTCCCCATGTGTCATGGCGGTATCCATGGCGACACTCTGACACGTTTTACAGTGTCTGCTGTGACAGGGTTGTTTGGTGTTGTCCTGAAGGCCGGGCAGTTTGCTGTGAACAATGGTCTGTTTAAGGTTTGGTGGCTGTTTAAAGGTGAGAAGTGGAGGGGTGGGGAAGGTCTTGGCGAGGTGCTCATCCTCATCGATAATGTGTTGCAGGCTGTGGAGAATGTGACATAGTTTCTCAGCTCCTGGTAAGTACTGGACAATGAAGGGTACCCTGTTGGTTGCAGCTCGTGTCTGTCTCCTGAGGAGGTCATTGCAGTTTCTCCCTGGGGCATGTCAGAACTGGCGATTGATGAGTTAAGCATCGTATCACATTCTTATCAGTGCGTCCTTGTGTACTTCCAAGTGCCCCTCACATTCCCCCCTCACCTGAACAGATCCTGTGTAAGTGTACGGCTTGTACAGAGGGGACGTCTGTTTTAATATGTTGAGGGTGGGTTTGTGGTTGAGTGAGGTGCTGTGGTGTCCATCCTTGATGGAGATGCATGTGTCCAAGAATGAGACAGATACTAAACAGTAGTCCATGGTGAGTTTGATGGTGGGATGAAACTCGTGAAATGTTGGTGAACATAAATGTTGGGAGAGTGCAGCATTGTTCTGACATGAACACAACCAAGGTTGAGGGGATCAATTCTCCTGACATGGCCCCAGAAGCACGTGTTGTCCCAGTGACCTAACAGCTCCATCTCTGATCTTAGACAATAGACAATAGACAATAGACAATAGATGCAGGAGTAGGCCATTCTGCCCTTCGAGCCTGCACCGCCATTCAATATGATCATGGCTGATCATTCCTAATCAGTATCCTGTTCCAGCCTTATCTCCATACCCCTTGACTCCACTATCTTTAAGAGCTCTATCCAATTCTTTCTTAAAAGAATCCAGAGACTGGGCCTCCACTGCCCTCTGGGGCAGAGCATTCCACACAGCCACCACTCTCTGGGTGAAGTAGTTTCTCCTCATCTCTGTCCTAAATGGTCTACCCCGTATTTTTAAGTTGTGTCCTCTGGTTCGGCACTCCCCCATCAACGGAAATATGTTCCCTCCTGCCAGAGTGTCCAGTCCTTTCATAAGCCTATACGTTTCAATCAGATCCCCTCTCAGTCTTCTAAACTCAAGGGTATACAAGCCCAGTCGCTTCAGTCTTTCCGTGTAAGGCAATCCTGCCATTCCAGGAATTGACCTCGTGAACCTACGCTGCACTCCCTCAATAGCCAGAATGTCTTTCCTCAAATTTGGAGACCAGAACTGTACACAGTACTCCAGGTGTGGTCTCACCAGGGCCCTGTACAGCTGCAGAAGCACCTCTTTGCTTCTATACTCAATTCCTCTTGTTATGAAGGCCAGCATGCTATTTGCCTTCTTCACGACCTGCTGTACCTGCATGCTTGCCTTCATTGACTGGTGGACAAGAACACCCAGATCTCTCTGAACAGCCCCTTTACCTAATTTGATACCATTGAGGTAGTAATCTGCCTTCCTGTTCTTGCCACCAAAGTGGATAACCAGACATTTATCCACATTAAACTGCATCTGCCATGCATCTGCCCACTCACCTAACTTGTCCAGGTCACCCTGTAATCCCCTAACATCCTCATCACATTTCACCCTACCACCTAGCTTTGTGTCATCAGCAAATTTGCTAATGTTATTGCTGATACCATCTTCTATATCATTTACATATATTGTAAAAAGCTGCGGTCCCAGCACGGATCCCTGCGGTACCCCACTGGTCACTGCCTGCCATTTCGAAATGGAGCCGTTAATCACTACCCTTTGTTTCCTATTAGCCAACCAATTCTCTATCCAATCTAGTACTTTGCCCCCAATCCCGTGCGCCCTAATTTTACTCACTAACCTCTTGTGTGGGACTTTATCAAAAGCTTTCTGAAAGTCCAGGTACACTACATCCACTGGATCTCCCTCGTCCATCTTCCGAGTTACATCCTCAAAAAATTAAAGAAGATTAGTCAAGCATGATTTCCCCTTCATAAATCCATGCTGACTCTGTCCTATCCTGTTACTATTATCCAGATGTGCCGTAATTTCATCCTTTATAATAGACTCCAGCATCTTTCCCACCACTGAGGTCAGACTAACTGGTCTATAATTTCCTGCTTTCTCCCGCCCACCCTTCTTAAAAAGTGGCACAACATTAGCCGCCCTCCAATCCTCAGGAACCAACCCCGATTCTATTGAACTCTGGAAAATAATCACCAGCGCATCCACGATTTCCCGAGCCACCTCCTTCAGTACCCTGGGATGCAGGCCATCAGGTCCCGGAGACTTATCAACCTTCAGACCTAACAGTCTCTCCAACACCAAATCCTGGCAAATAGAAATTCCCTTAAGTTCAGGTCCTTCAGCCACTGTTACCTCGGGGAGATTGCTTGTGTCTTCCCCAGTGAACACAGATCTGAAGTACCCATTTAATTCCTCTGCCATTTCTTCGTTCCCAGTAATATATTCCCCTGCTTCTGTCTTCAAGGGCCCAATTTTTGTCCTAACCATTTTTTTGCCTTGGACATACCTAAAAAAGCTTTTACTGTCCTCCTTTATATTCTTGGCCAGTTTACCTTCATACCTCATTTTTTCTCTGCGTATTTCCTTCTTACTAATCCTCTGTTGTTCTTTAAAAGCTTCCCAGTCCTCCGTTTTCCCGCTTATCTTCGCTAAGTTATACTTTTTCTCTTTTAACCTTATATGTTTCTTTACTTCCCTTGTCAACCACGGCCGCCCATGTCTCCTCCTGGGATCTTTCTTCCTTTTAGGAATGAACTGATCCTGCATCTTCTGCATTATACACAGAAATATCCGCCATTGTTCCTCCACGGTCTTCCCTGTTAAGGTATTAAACCATTGAACTTTGGCCAGTTGCTCCCTCATAGCTCCATATTTCCCTTTATTCAACTGAAATATTGTCACTTCAGATTGTACCCACTCCCTCTCAGCTACTGCCTGTGGTTTACATCCCTTCTGGGGATACTTTCAATTTAAACATTCTCTCCAATTAAAACCCTCTCACTGCATTCTCTCCATTCAAATTAAGTTAATCTCTGACCTAATGTCTTTAAAACTCTACATGGCTGCTTTGAGATCATGGAATTAAAACATTTCCAAGTCAGTTTGATCCATGAGGCAACAAATGTTTGATGAACTGGAGCGAAAGGGAGTGGAATTAATTTCTCAGCTCTCCCAAAGAGACAGCATTGACATGATGGGCTTCAGTATATGCAGTCACATTCGAAGATTCATTGATCTGAAAGTAAACAGTCAAATGTCTGTTTCCCCACAGTCGCCTCATCTGTTGTTCGTTTCCTCACTGATGCAGGAATTAACATTGACCCATTTGTTCTTGTCTTTCTGGGACCATTCCTTCAATGTTCGCTGTACAAACATTGAGCTTGATTGACCCCTATACTGTCCTGTTGGTATTTAACAGGAAAACATGCAGGTGAAATAAAGTTATTCCACACTCAATAATTTATATTTACATTCGATGAGTTGGACCAAGATAACAGTGACCCGAAAGATGGAAGATTCATTGAAAATATTTGGTTTGCAAGTAATGATAGACACAGTGAAAAGTTTTGTCTTGTGAGCAATACAGGCAGCTCACAGAGTTCAGTAACATAGATAAGGAAATAATAGGGAAACAGCAGCAGGAACAAAAACACAGGTACAGGCGAATATTGAGAGTCTGTGAGACCGTTCAGTATTCTAACAACAGTAGGGTAGAAACTGTTTCAAAACCGGTTGGTGCGTGTGTTCAGGCTTCTGTACATTCTCCCCGATGGTAGAGGTTGTAGAAAAACATTGCCAGGGTGAGATGGATCTTTGAGAATGCTGGAGACCTTTCCTTGACAGTGGGCCTGGTAGATGGATTCTATAGATGGGAGGTTGGCCTTTGTGATTGTCTGGGCCGAGTTCACCACTCTCTGGAACTGTCTCCGATCTTGAATGGTACAGTTGCCATACCAGGTACTGAGACATCCAGACAGAATGCTGTCGATGGTGCACCTATAAACGTTGGCAAGGGTATTCTCTGTCAGTAATATCCGATGTTCTGGAGGGATCAGTGTTGAAGGGTTGGTTTGTTGATGAGAGTGTGATGAGAGCTGGCTTCCAAAAGCAAACTCTCCAACCGCACTCTTAGGAATCTCGTCCCCATCCAGAAACAGCAGCCACTTGATCACCACCTTCAACATTCAATCCTGCAGATCCTCGAAAATCTTGTGCAAGATCATGTTGGATACCACTGACCATCAACTGAATGCAGAGATGGGGATTTTTCCAAAATAGATTAGAAATAAAGGATAAGCTGCAGAGACACCCCAGATGGGGCTTGAACCCACAATCCCTGGTTTAGGAGGCCAGTGCCTTATCCATTAGGCCACTGGGGCCCCACATGCTGTCTGCCAATGGCAGCCTTTAAACACTACACCCTGACCTCTCATCGTGTGTGTTTCTGTGTGTTGTCCTCTCACTAATTGGTTCTTACCCTTTCCATCTCATGCCACATTGTTGGCTGCTTGATAAATTGATCCCGCCTCCCATTTCTTCCCAAACGGACAGATGAGATATCAACCAAACTCCAACTTTGCACAACTCAAGTCTGAGGAAAATGGAGCAGACAGGAAAATAGCAAAGGGCTCAATGTTATTTTGTGCAGCACTTTCAAGATATTTGCAGTTACTGGGGCAGGTGGAAGTGGAGATGTTGCAAAAAGCTGCATTGAGGACAATTCAACAGGATCTTTGCGGGCATTCAGCCCATTGTGGCTGTGCTGTCTCTTTCAGACAATTCACCCCAAGATCTCCCAAATCCCAGAATTATCTTGTATAAGTTTCTACTAAACAGAATTTGCCATAATCTCAACACAGGCACAATGATTTTTAACAGAGTAGTTAAAAAATCCAGTCAATTTGGATTGAGATGAAGTTGACATGGGATGAAAATCAGCCACTGCAAAGACCAGGCTTAAAAATGAAATCCCTGAAATCCCAGATTTCAGAGGCCAGTGCCATAGCCATTAGGCCACGAGGGCACTATATTGGCAGACCACTGGAAACAGTTGACCTCAAATGAGTGTGACAGCCAAGCACACTCCCAGATCTGTGACAACACACTGAGGGATGCACTAAAGGTTCAGGCAGCTGCTGCCAAGGTGTAACAGGGAAACAACACAGTCTCAGGTCTTTCTGACAAATGATCACATCGTCCTTTCAGTTCTCAGACCCTCTTGGTGCCTGACAATGAACAGAGATCGTTTCCTGCCCAAGTACAAAATGCCTTTCTTTCCACAACGAGACAGAAGGTTTGAGAAATGTCAATATTCCAATGGTTTGTTGGTTCTTTTCTCTCTGCATAGACTGTACACAACTGATTTAGAACCTTTGTATGTATTTCCAAATGATGTTACAAACTGTTTCAATACTTTGTTAATAAAATCAAGTTGAAACGCAAATCAAATTTAGTCTCCCTTTGTCCCCATCACCAACAAGAATACTTGAGTAAAGTTGTGAGGAATTCATCAGACCAATGAGACTCCAGGAATTCTTCCAAGATGTCAGCAATGATCCCAATGAGCCAACCAACGAACGGGAACAGTCATCAGAGAGATCCATCGTGGAGCGACCAAAGAAGGAGTCGATTTGTATCCCTGCGGAGAGCCGCTGTCCTGACCTTGAGATGTATGCTCAACCGTCAGGAGATGGGTGAATGACAGATTTAAAACTCACACAACACCAGGTTAGAGTCGAACATGTGGAAGCACTAGGTTTCGGAGCACTGCTCCTTCATCAGGTGGTTGTGGAGAATAAGATTGTAAAACACCGAATTTATAGCAAATGTTTACAGTGTGATGCAACTGAAATTGTATCTTGAGAAAGACCTGGATTGTTTGTTAAGTCTCTCATCTTTTAGAATGGCCAGGCTGGTTTCGTTCTTTCATATGTAAATTGCAAAACTTTTGTCAAAAGTTACATTCTTAAGTGAACTTTAACAATTGGCCTCCTGTCGGCCCAGATGATGTATTGAAGGTGTGAGCTCCCCTGTGTGAGGCTGTCTGTGCCACAATGGTCAGACTGATCATAATCTAATAAACAGATTTACAGCATCTTACATGGATTCATACAGTTTTTGAGCAAAGTAAAATGTAATTCTGTAAGTACAAGTTCATCATACAAACTTATATGTGTGTGTGTATATGTGTGTCTGTGGGTGTGTATGTGTGTGTGTATGTGTGTGTGTGCGTGAGTGTGTATGAGTGTGTGTGTATGTGTGTATGTATATGTGTGTGGTTTTTTATGTGTGTGTATATGTGTGTGTATATGTGTGTGTATATGTGTGTGCGGATGTGTATGTGTGTGTGTAAATGTGTGTGGGTGTGTATGAGGGTGTGTATGTGTATGTGTGTATATGTGTGTGTGTATGTCTGTGTATATGTGTGTGTATATGTGTGTGTAGATGTGTGTATGTGTGGGTGTGTATGTGTGTGTATATGTGTTTGGGTCTGTATGTGTGTGTGTATGTGTATGTGTGTATATGTGTGTGGGTGTGTACTTTTGTGTACGTGTGTGTATGTGTGTATGTGTGTGCGCGTATGTGTGTATGTGTGTGCGCGTATGTGTGTATATGTGTGTGTGTATATACTTTTGTGTGTGTGTGGGTGTGTGGGTGTGTGGGTGTGGGTGTGGTTGTGTAAGTATGTGTGAATATATGTGCGTGTGTATGTTTTTGTATGTGTGTGAGCATATGTATGCGCGTGTATTTTGGTGTGTATGTTTATGCGTGTATGTGCGTGTGTTTATATATATGTGTGTATGCGTGTGTATGTGCGTGTGTGTGTATGTGTATTTTGTGTGTGTATATGAGTGTGTTAATGTGTGTGCATGTGTGTGTATATGTGTGTGCGTGTATGCGTGTGTTGTGTGTATGTGTGTGTATTGCGTGTGCATATATATGTGTGTGTTGATGTGGGTGTGTATATGTGTGTGTATGTATGTATATGTGTGTGTATATGCATGTGTGTGTATGTGTATGTGTGTGTATGTGTGTGTGTATGTGCGTGTGTGTGTAGGTGTGTGTGTATGGGTCTGTCTATGTATGTATATGTGTGTATGTGTATGAGTGTGTTTAAGTGTATGTGTGTGTTTGTGTGTGTATGTGTGTGTTTGTGTGTGGGTGTGTATGGGTGTGTGTATATGTGTACGTGGGTGTATGTGTGTGTATGTGTATAGGTGTGTGTATGTGTGTGTATGTGGGTGTGTATGTGTATGTGTGTGTGTTTATGGGTATGTGTTTATGTGTGTGTGAATATGTGTGTGTATGTGTGTGTATATGTGTGTAGGTGTGCGTATATATGTGTGTGTGGGTGTGTGTGTGGATGTGTATATGTGTGTGTGGGTGTGTGTGTGGATGTGTATGTGTGTGTATGTGTGTGTGTGTGTGTGTTAAGTGTATGGGTATGTGTATGTATGTGTATGTGTATCTGTGTATGTGTATGTATGTGTGTTTATTTGTATGTGTGTGTATGTGTGTGTGCATGTGTGAGTGTACGTGTATGTGTATGTGGGTGTGTATGTGTATGTGCGTATGTATATGTGTATGTATGTTTATGTGTATGTGTGTATGTCCGTGTGTGTGTGTATGTGTGTTTGGATGTGTGTGTTTGAGTGTGTGTATGTGTGTGTATATGTGTGTGTTTGGGTGTGTGTGTGTGGGTGTGTATGTGTGTGTATGTATGTGTGTATGTGTGTGTATATGTGTGTGGGTACATGTGTGTATGGATGTGTGTATGCGTGTGTGTATATGTGTGTGTGCATGTGTGTGTGTGTATGTATATGTCTGTGTGTATATGTGTGTGTGTGTTTATGTGTATGTGTATGTGCATAGAACATAGAACAATACAGCACAGAACAGGCCCTTCGGCCCAAGATGTTGTGCCGAACATTTGTCCTAGCTTAAACAGCTATCCATGTACCTATCCAATTGCTGCTTAAAGGTCAACAATGATTCTGACTCTGCCACTCCCACAGGCAGCGCATTCCATGCCCCCACCACTCTCTGGGTAAAGAACCTACCCCTGACATCCCCCCTATACCTTCCACCCTTCACCTTAAATTTATGTCCCCTTGTGCGTGAGTGTGTTTGTGTGTGTGTATGTGTATGTGTGTGTGTATGTGCGTGTGTATGTGTATGTGTGTGTATGTGTGTGTGTATGTGTGTATGTGTGTGTGTGTGTATGTGTGTGTGTGTGTGTGTGTATGTGTGTGTGTGTGTGTGTGTATATGTGTGTGTGTGTGTGTATGTGTGTGTGTATGTGTGTGTGTGTGTGTATTTGTGTGTGTGTGTGTGTGTGTGTGTGTGTGTGTGTATGTGTGTGTGTGTGTGTGTATGTGTGTGTGTGTGTGTGTGTGTGTGTGTGTGTGTTTGTGTGTGTGTGTGTGTGTGTGTCTGTGTGTGTCTGTGTGTGTAGGTGAATGGGGTCACCTGTAATGTCCCAGTTGAGGCAATTTCCATTGTTCCCAAACTTGGTGATCAGCCTCTGCTCGGCCACTTTTCATTGTTGCCTGTCCCGAAGTCCCCCTTGGAGGAAGGTCCGAGGACGAATGTCCCGAATTGCTGAAGTGTTCTCTGACTGGGAGGGAACACTCCTGTCTGTTGACACTCATAACAGCCCCACCCCCCACCCCATATATGCACACACACACACGCGCACACACACACACACGCACGAGCACACTCACATACACACACGTATATACACACACATGTACACACACGTACACACACACGCGCACACACACATACACACACGTATGCATACACGCGCGCACACACACACGCGCACACACACACACACGCACACACACACGCGCAAACACACACGCACACACACACACACACACACACACACACACACACACACAAGCACATATACATTTGTGGGGTGAATTTGTATTTGCGGAACTACATTGTCCTTTGCTCAAAAACTGCATGAACGACAGAGCTAAGGAGAGAATTGTGGCAGCTCCCAGAATCAGGTGACTCAGTGGTTAGCACTGCTGCCTCACAATACCCGGGTCCCAGGTTCAATTCCAGCCTTTGATAACTGCCTGTGTGGAGTTTGCACATTGCTCTGGTTTCCCCCCACAGTACAAAGGTGAATTGGCCATGTTAAATTGCCCAGAGTATTACCTGTTTCCACACTGTAGGTAGTCTAATCCAGGGGAAGGATCTGAAGGCCCTAATTTACGAGGGCTCTAAGCTCATGCGTTTCCAGGACTTCTCAGCGGTGGGAAACCAGAAAAGAAAACCTTACGATGATGAGCCTAAGACATAGGAATGGAAGTAAGGCCATTCAGCCCATCGGGTCCACCCTGCCATTCAATGGTGAATGATGGGCATTTCAACGCCACTGGGTGGCACTCTCATCGTTCACCCTTAATTCCTTGCGCGATCAAGAATTTATCAATCTCTGCCCTGAAGACAATTAACGTCCTGGCCTCTGCTGCGCTCCACGGCAATGAATTCCACAGGCCCACCACTCTCTGCCTGAAGAAATGTCTCCTCATTTCCGTTCTAAATTGACCCCCCTCTAATTCTCAGGCTGTGCCCATGGGTCCTGATGGAAACACATTCCCAGCATCCACCCTTTCTAAGCCACGCATTATCTAGTAAATTTGTATTAGATCTCCACTCAACCTTCTAAACTCTAATCAATACAATCCCAGGATCCTCGGCTGTTCATTGTATGTTAAGCCTCCCATTCCAGGGATCATCCGTGTGAATCTCCGCTGGACATGCTCCAGTGCCAGTATGTCCTTCCTGAGGTGTGGAGCCCAAAATTGGATACAGTATTTCAAATGGGTCCTAACCAGAGCTTTATAAAGTCTCAGAAGGACATCGCTGCTTTTACATTCCAACCCTCTTGAGATAAATGGCAACATTACATTTGTTTTCTTAACCACGGACTCAACCTTTAGAGATTCCTGGACTATCATTCCCAGATCCCTTTGTACTTTGGCTTTATGAATTTTCTCACTGTTTAAAAAATAGTCCATGCCTGTATTCCTTTTTCCAAAGTGCAAGTCCTAGCATTTGCTCAGGTTGAATTTCATCAGCCATTTCCTGGACCACTCTCCTAAACTGTCTAAATCTTTCTGCAGCCTCCCCACCTCCTCAGAACAACCTGCTTGTCTGCTTAACTTTGCATCATTGGTGAACTTCGCCAGAATGTCCCCCAGTCCCTTCATCCAGATCATTAATATATAAAGTGAACAGCTGCGGCCCCAACACTGAACCCTACGGGACACCACTTGTCACCAGCTGCCATTCCAAGAAAGAACCTTTTATCACAACTCTCTGCCTTCTGTCAGACAGCCAATTCCCAATCCATGCCAGTAGCTCACCTCGAACACCATGGACCCTCACCTTACTCAGCAGTTTCCCGTGAGGCACCTTATCAATGGCCTTTTGGAAATCTAGGTAGATAACATCCACTGGGTTTCCCTGCTCTAACCTATTTGTTACCGCTTCAAAGAATTCTAACAGGTTTGTCAGGCATGACCTCCCCTTACTAAATCCATGCTGACTTGTTCTAATACAACCCTGCACTTCCAAGAATTTAGAAATCTCATCCTTAATGATGGATCCTATAATTTAACCTACAACCGAGTTTAGGGTAACTGGCCTATAATTTTCCATCTATTATCTTGATCTTTTCTTGAACAAGGGGTTTACAACAGTGATTTTCCAATCATCTGGGAATGTCCCTGACTCCAGTGATTTTTGAAAGATTAAAAATAGCCTCTACTATTGTCAGGCCCAATGTTCAACATGTTTAATGACTCATACAGCCATGATTGTCTCCCGCCATCTCTGAGAGAGGCCAATATTTCGCTTATTCTTAAAAAAGGGAGGTCCAGGGGGTACTGTGCTTCTTACAGGCCCATTTCACTCTTAAATGTGGACTTTAAAATCCTCTCTAATCCTCTTGTGTTCAGGCTGGAGACTGTGTTACCTTCTATTGTTAAAGAGGACCAGACGGGCTTCATAAAGGGCCGCAGATCCTCCAATAATGTTAGGAGGCTGCTTAATGTAATTCAAGTGTGTCAACAACAGTCAATATAGGGATTGGTGATTTCTCTAGATACAGAGAAGGCGCTTGACCGAGTTGAGAGGCCGTACCTTTTCTATACTCTGGAGCGGTTTGTTTTGGGCGAAGTTTTTATAAGATGGGTAAAGGTTCTCCACAATGACCCTCTCACTGCAATCATCACCAAAAGGGTGTGATCAAGCAATTTTAACATTTTTTGGGTCAGCCGGCAGGTCTGTTCCCTTTCCCCACTGCTTTTTACAGTGGGGATTGAATCATTGGTGGAGGGCATTCATAGGGATCCCAATATATCAGCTCCAGACGTGGGGTCAAATTTACATCAGAGTTTATTGTATGTGGACGATGTCCTCATTCTTTTGTCAAATCCAGCAGTTTCAGTCCCTCGCCTGTCTGCATGCATCTGTGTGTTTGGCACCTTTTTTGGGGGACAAGATTAATCTCTCAAAATCAGAGGCTATGCCTATGGGTGGTCTTATGAAAGTGTTAAGTCTTGAGGGTGAATATCGATTCCCATTTAAATGGTCACAGGGGGGTTTTTTGTATTTGACCATGTTCATTACTCCAGTTCTGAATCGGCTGTTCAAAGCCAATTTTGTTCAATTATTTGACAAAATCAAACAAGACCTTCAAAGATGGAGGCGCTTCTGGTCTCGTGGTTGGGTCGGATAGTGTTTATTAAGATGAATATTCTCCCTCGTTTACTATACCCTATATGGATGCTCCCCCTGATTTTCGATAAGCAAACATTCAGGAGACTGAACGGCTGGTTCAGCCCCTTTATTTGGCATCGTCAGTGGCCCCTCATTAAATGAGCGAAACTGCGATTGTCTCACAGACTGGGGGGAGTGGATCTCCCAGACATTAAAAGCTACCAACTAAGCTCACTTTTATCCTACATGAGTGATTGGGCTTGTGGGGACCCTCTTTCAATGTGGTTCGATATTGAAACCTCCCAGGCTAAGGTGACACCTTACTCACTTGCTGTGTTTGGACAAAATGAGGACAGTTAGGGAATATTGCCATAACCCAATAGTTATCGATACTGTTAAAGCACGGAGGGCAATTCGGCAGAGGGAAGGCAATCTTGGCAAGACATCTTCTCTTACACCGGGTATGCCGGGTTTTCAACCGGGGTTGATAGATTCAGGATCCAAACATTGGGCAGTTAGGGGTGTGTGTTGCGTGGGTGATTTGTTTGAGGGAGACACAATGATGTCCTTCGATCAGTTTGCACAGAAACACAAGCTATCGAACAGGGACCTCTTTTGTTTATTTCAAGTTAGAGATTTTATTTTTTAAAAATGACACTTTTGACTGATCCCTCCAGGTCCAACATAGAGAGAGGAGTGATTTAGCCACATATCCTGCAGACCCCACAAAGGTCTGTATTTTTCTGACACAACATCCCACCAAACCCAACACAGACCTGGGGACATTTCCAGGGGAGATGAGAAATCGAATTGACATCAGACGAAGAAGATCAGCCGTGAAGACAAGGCTTAAAAGTTAGCCATCCCCGATGGGACATGAACCCACAATTCCAGGCTGGGGAGGCCAGTGCCTTAGCCATTAGACCACTGGGACCACATCTACAAAACTGAAATGGCAGCCTGTAAATACTGCACCCTGAACCTCTCATATTGTGTTCTTCTCTGAGTTTTATATTCTCACTGATTGGTTGTTCCCCTTCCATCTCACGCTAAATCATTGGCTGCTTGATAAAATTGATCTTACCCCCCATTTCTCCCCAAATGGACCGACAAGAAATCCACCAAACTCCAACATAGCACAACTCAAGTCTGACGAAAATGGAGCAGACAGGAAAATAGCAAAGGGCTCAATGTTATTTTGTGCAGCACTTTCAAGATATTTGCAGTTAGTGGGGAAGGAGGAAGTGGAGATGTTGCAAAAAGCTGCATTGAGGACAATTCAACAGAATCTTAGCGGGCATTCAGCCCATTGTGGCTGTGCTGTCTCTTTCAGACAATTCACCCCAAGATCTCCCAAATCCTGAAATTACCTTGTGCAAGTTTCTACTAAAGAGCATTTTCCATAATCTCGAAGCAGGCAAGTGAGATTTAATGGAGTCGTTGAAAAATCCAGTCAATTTGGATTGAGATGGAGTTGATATGGGACGAAAATCAGCCACCACAAAGACCAGGCTGAAAAGGTCAACACCCCAAAAGGGATTTGAACCTCCAATCCACGACATCAGAAGCTACAGTCTTACCCATTAAGCCACAAAAACTCAGTGACAATAAACTCAGCGAATAGTTGATCTTAAATGAGTGCTACAGCCGAGCATGTTCCAAGATCTGTGACAACACACTGAGGGATGCACTAAAGTTTCGGGCAGCTGCTGCCAAGGTGTAACAGAGAAACAACACAGTCTCAGGTCGTTCTGACAAATTATCACATCGTTCTTTCATTTCTCAGATCCTCTTGGTGCCTGACAATGAACAGAGATCGGTTCCTGCCCAAGAACAAAATGCCTTTATTTTTCGTGACACAGAACTTTGAGAAATGTCAAAATTCCAGTGTTTTGTTGGTTCTTTTCTCTCTGCATAGACTGTACACAACTGATTTAGAACCTTTGTCTGCATTTTTATTTGATTTTTTATGAATAAAGTATATTTTTTAAATAAACAAAAATCTGGAGAGAGAGAAGATCTGCCCGAACTTGCGAGACCCCCCTTTGTGGAAGAGACCCAGCCCTATATCGGGACAGGAAGGAGATTCCAATGGCCCAGCATGGATTGTTCCAGTTAATACCCTCGCCTCCTTGACCACAAAGTGGGGAGGGAAGTGGGAGTTGGCACGGGACAGGGTGACACGAGGCACACGGACACACAAGATGGCCACTGAGCCAGAAGTTGGCCACTTGGCACACAAGATGGCCGCCGGACCACAATATGGAGAGAGACAGCAGAGCAAATACAGACACTGCCTGGGGCCACCAGAATGCCAGAACAACGCACTCACAAATGAGTTGATTAGTTTAAGGCAGATGGGAGAGACAATACACATGAATAACATACACTGCCCGCCGAAGGGTCTGGGTCAGACAACACCTTTGATAGAAATGTTAGATACAGACTCAATACAGAGTGATAATAACCAGGGCTGCAGTAATTGGTCTTCTCAGGAAGAGCGATTAGCGCACATTACTACAGCAACGGACTTCCGCGCAGACGCTGAAACTGACAACAACTGCACTGAAATTAACAAAGGCCACGCTGGAACTGACAATAACTGCACTGAAACGATCATGGATTCTGCAATGTTTCCAATAAACAAGCCATGTTACAGAGACAATAACCTCATCACTGACCTATTATATCACAAAATGTATCACAGTATCTTGACCATGTGCTCCGGGTTGAGAGAAGAATCACAGCTGACCACTGTGCTGTTGGTGCTGCTCTCTCCCCGGAGCTCCGGGATTTCCTTGGACAATAAACTCTGTTGGTGAACCCCGACTCTGACTCAGAGCCTGGTGATTTTCAGCAGTTGCCTTCCCACAAATGTTTGTCCAATCTGTGGATGTGGCACTCCAAGTACTCCAACGATGGCCTCACGACCTCACATCTCCATCATCGCCTCCTTGCAATTGTATTCAATACCTTGACTAAGAAAGGTAAGGGCCCAAATGCATAGCCACAGCCCCATCAGTTCCAACCTTGAACACCCAGATTTCAATCATTTCCATTGACATATTGGACATCATCATAAATACCAAACATGCAGGTAATCTGGGGTTCAGCTGGTAATGTTTACAGAATATAGCTTAGACTGACACCAACACAACCAAAACAGAAGTTGCTTTGTCCATAGATTGGTAGGCCTATATGTTGGAGCCCCATTGATCTCATGGATAAAGCACTAACTTCCTAAACCAGAGATTGTGCGCTCAAGTCTTATTTGGGGTTTTGATTTGTTGAAATCTTCATTGTGCAGCTGATCTTAATCTTGTATGGTCACGTGACCATGGCAACAAAATCAGGCATTCTCAATTGATTCTCAGCTGGAGAAATTTGACCAGACAGAAAATTGGCCAAACTAAATTAAACAGCAGCTATCGGCTCGAGAGAACAGTGCAACTAAGATCAAAGAGCGACAAAGATTCAAGAAGAACCAGTTCCAACCAGACTGAGGGTTATATATTGCGAAGTGTCAGCCTGAGACAATCCACTTTATAGCTCCTGGCATGACAACAGTGAAGGGTATTGGTGTGACCCCATTGGATGATGTGAACCCAGCTCATGACCGTATTGGCCAAAGCCACAGAAGATTCTGGAAGATCAGATACAGGAGAGGAGGAAAACACACCTGACCGCCAAACGCTGAGCAAAGCCTTGACTGGGTCCTGCAGTGGAGCTCTGACCGTCTGCTCCAAACCTGTTCATAAAAGACTTCGCGTGAGAAGGGCAGGCCATTCAGACCATCACATCCACACTGACCCTCTGAAGAGCATCCCAGCCAGGCCTAACCCCTATCCTCTCACCCTGCATTCCCCAAAGCCAATCCACCGAACCTGCACATCTTTGGGCTGTGGGAGGAAAACAAAGCACGCGGAGTACCCCATGGAGAGAATGTGCCAACTCTACACAAACAGACACCCAAGGGAGGAATCGAAGCCAGGTCCCTGACATTGTGAGGCAGCAATGCTACCCACTGAGCCACCGTGCCATCCCCAGGAGAATCTCAGCAGGTTTTCAACCATTGTGACTGTGCTGTCTCTTTCAGACAATTCACCTCAATCCTGAGCAAGAAGATGGTGGGCATTACTTCCCATCAACTGAATGCAGACTTTCCCCAAAGTAGATTAGAAATCCAGTTGACAAAGGACAAGTAACTGACACCCGAGATGGGACTCGAGCCCACAATTCCTGGCTTAGGGAGCCAGTGCTATATCCAATAAGCCACTGGGGCCACACAGCAGGCTTGAAATCACAGCCTTTATGTACTGCACCCGAACTCTCATACTGTGTGTTTCTGAGTGTTATACTCTCACTGATTGTTTTTGACCCCTACCATCTCATGATAAATTGTTGGCTGCTTGATTAATCAATCTCACGTCCCATTTGTCCCCAAACGGACAGTTGAGAAATTAACCAAACTCCAATGTTGCACAACTCAAGTCTAAGGAATATGGAGCAGACGAGAAAATAGCAAAGGGCTCAATGTTATTTTGTGCAGCACCTTGAAGATATTTGCAGTTAGTGGGGAAGGAGTAAGTGGAGATGTTGCAAACAGCTGCATTGAAGACAAATCAACAGAATCATAGCAGGCATTCAGCCCATTCTGGCTGTGCTGTCTCTTTCAGACAATTCACCCCAAGATCTCCCAAATCCTGGAATTATCTTGTATAAGTTTCGAATAATCATCGTTAAAACCAGACAACACCAGGTTGTAATCCAACAGGTTTATCTCAAAGTACTAGCTTTCGGAGCGCTGCTGCTTCGTCAGATGTTTGTGGAGTATAAGATTGTAAGACACAGAATTTATGGCAAAAGTTTACAGTGTGATGTCACTGAAATTATATATTGAAAAAAATCTGGATGGTGTGTGAAGTCTCTCATCTTTTAGAATGACCAGGTTGGTTTCAGTTCTTTCATGTGTAAATCACAAAATGTTTTTCATTGCCAAGTGAAATGGCAAGCTGTCCAATAAAAGCTAAATGCTGTGAATGCTGGAAATCTGAAACAGAGAAAATGCTGGAGAAATCATGACTCAAAAACATGATGAGTTTTCTGAAAAAGTCACAAAGAGGATTGATGAGGGCAGAGCGGTGGATGTGATCTATATGGACTTCAGTAAGGCGTTCGACAAGGTTCCCCATGGGAGGCTGATCAGCAAGGTTAGATCTCATGGAATACAGGGAGAACTAGCTATTTGGATACAGAACTGGCTCAAAGGTAGGAGACAGAGGATGGTGGTGGAGGGTTGTTTTTCAGACTGGAGCCCTGCGACCAATGGAGTGCCAAAAGAATCGGTGCTGGGTCCGCTACTTTCTGTCATTTATATGGAGGTTAGTATCATTATGAGGCATCATTAGTAAGTTTGCAGATGACACCAAAATTGGAGGTGTAGTGGATAGCAAAGAAGGTTACCTCAGATTACAACGGGATCTTGATTAGAAGGGCCAATGAGCTGAGGAGTGATGGGAGGAGTTTAATTTAGATTCATGCGAGGTGCTGCATTTTGGGAAAGCAAATCTTAGCTGGGCTTATATACTTAATGGTAATGTCCCAGGGAGTGTTGCTGAACAAAGAGAGATTAGAGTGCAGGTTCATAGCTCCTTGAAAGTAGAGTCGCAGATCGATAGGATAGTGAAGAAGGCGTTTGGTATGCTTTCCTTGATTCTAAATCAGTTGTGTACAGTCTATGCAGAGAGATAAGAACCAACAAAACATTGGAATGTTGACATTTCTCAAAGCTTCTGTATCGTTGTGAACAAAAAGGCATTTTGTACTTGGGCAGGAACCGATCTCTGTTCATTGTCAGGCACCGAGAGGGTCTGAGAATTGAAAGATTGATGTGATAGTTTGTCAGAAAGACCTGAGACTGTGTTGTTTCCCTGTTACACCTTGGCAGCAGCTGACCGAAATTTTAGTGTATCCCTCAACATGTCATCTGAGATGTTGGAACATGCTGGGCTGTAACACTCATTTGATGCCAAGACTTTACACTTGCAAATGACGATGTGTGCCCTCATAGCATATTGGGTAAACCACTGTCCTCCTAAGTGTGGGATTGTGGGTTTAATTCCCCTCTGGGCTGCTTACATTTTAACCTTGGTCTTTGTAGCTGACTTTTGTTCCATGCCAACTTCATCACGATCCAAATTGACTGCAATTTTCAACTACTCTGTTCAAAATCACTGTGCCTGTGTTGAGATTATGGCGAATGATGTGTAATAGAAACTTGCAGAAGGCAATTCCAGGATTTGTGAGATCTTGGGGAGAATTGTCTGAAAGAGACAGCGCAGCCACAATGGGCTGAATGCCCGCTAAGATTCTGTTGATTTAGAACATAAAACATAGAACATAGAACAGTACAGCACAGAACAGGCCCTTCAGCCCACGTTGTTGTGCCGACCATTGATCCTCATGTATGCACCCTCAAATGTCTGTGACCATATGCATGTCCAGCAGTTCCTTCAATGTCCCCAATGACCTTGCTTCCAGAACTGATGCTGCCAACGCATTCCATGCTCTCAAAACTCTCTGTGTAAAGAATCCGGCTCTGACATCCCCTCTATACTTTCCTCCAACCAGCTTAAAATTATGACCCCTGGTGTTAGCCATTTTTGCCCTGGGAAATAGTCTCTGGCTATCGACTCTATCCATGCCTCTCATTATCTTGTATACCTCAATTAGGTCCCCTCTCCTCCTCCTTTTCTCCAATGAGAAAAGTCCGAGCTCAGTCAACCTCTCTTCATAAGATAAGCCCTCCAGTCCAGGCAGCATCCTGCTAAACCTCCTCTGAACCCTCTCCAAAGCATCCACATCTTTCCTATAATAGGGCGACCAGAACTTGACGCAGTATTCCAAGTGCGGTCTAACCAAAGAAAGCATTTGTCCTCAATGCAACTTTTTGCAACATCTCCACCTACTTCCTCCCCACTAACTGCAAATATCTTGAAAGCGTTGCACAAAATAACATTGAGCCCTTTGCTATTTTCCTGTCTGCTCCATTTTCCTCAGATGTGAGTTGTGCAATGTTGGAGTTTGGTTGGTTTCTTGTCTGTCCGTTTAGGGACAAATGGGAAGTGAGATTGATTTATCAAGCAGCCAATTTTTAGCATGAGATGGAAGTTGTAAAAAACAATTAGTGAGAGCATAAAATTAAGAAACACACAATATGAGCCATCAGGGTGCAGTATTTAAAGGTTGCCAGTTTAACAGCAGACATGTAGACCCAGTGGCCTAATGGATAAGATATTGGGCTTCCTTAGCCTGGGATTGTAGGGTCAAATCCCATCCTGAATGACTAACTTTCATAGGTTTCCCTGTTTAAGCTTTACTTCTAGTCTACATTATAAACATCCCCATGTCTGCATTCAGTTAATGGGATGTTGTGTCCCATGTGACCTTACACAAGTCTTTTGCGGATCTGCAGGATTAAGGCTGAATTCCCTGAAAGAGACAGCACAGTCACAATGGCTGAAAACCTGCTGAGATTCTCCTGGGAATGGCATGTTGGCTCAGTGGGTAGCACTGCTGCCTCACAGTGTCAGGGACCTGGCTTTGATTCCTCCCTTGGGTGTCTGTTTGTGTTGAATTTGCACATTCTCTCCATGGGGTACCCGGAGTGCATTGTGTTCCTCCCACAGCCCAAAGATGTGCAGGTTTGGTGGATTGGCTTTGGGGAATGCAGGGTGAGAGGATAGGGGTTAGGCCTGGCTGGGATGCTCTTCAGAGGGTCAGTGTGGATGTGATGGGCTGAATGGCCTCCTCCCACCCCACTCTAGGGCTTCTCTGAACAAGTTTGGAGCAGATGGTCAAAGGCCCAGTCAAGCTTCGTGAAGGGACTGCCATCCAGGTGTGTGTCCCTATACTCCTTTTCCCTGATCTTCACGAATGTTCAAATCAACATCATCACATTAAAGATATTTTGTTTCTTGTCTTAATGAGAAGGGATTTGCCTTCAAGAGCACAAAGGTTTTGGACGTTGTCTCTTGAGGTTTGTTGATGAAACCGTTGATGTGCGGGGCCAACTGCAGATAATGGCAGAGACACTCTCCAGTGGTGACTGTCAGCATTACCAGTCGTGAAGACTTCATCCAAGAAACTGACGGTGATCTTGACCGCAGTCTCACCGTGGCCTGCAAATCACAATCGGCTTAACCAGACTCAAGAACTAAAGAGAAACCAAGAACATCTCACCGATATTACCATGAAGGTTGGTTCCAGCAAAGGATCAACAGCGAGACCGCAAAAACACATTTCATATCTCTCTGTGCTGGAACTTTCTGCTGTCTTTCTCCATTGAAATAATATCCAGCTGCTTTATTCTTCCGACCAAAGTGCATGACCTCACACATTCCCACATTGTCTTTCATTTGCTGCGTTTTTGGCTACTCCCTTAACCCATCCATCTCCCTCTGTAATCTCTGTGAGTCAGCCTCAGCAGTTGCCTTTCCACAAATGTTTGTCTAATCTGTGGATGTGGCACTCCAAGTTCTCCAACGATGGCCTCACTACCTCACATCTCCATCATAACCTCCTTGCAATTGTATTCAATACCTTGACTAAGAAAGGTAAGGGCCCAAATGCATAGCCACAGCCCCATCAGTTCCAACCTTGAACACCCAGATTTCAATCATTTCCATTGACATATTGGACCTTATCATAAAGACCAACCATGCAGGTAATCTGGGGTTCAAGTGGTAACGTTGACAGAATATAGCTTAGACTGACACCAACACAACCAAAACAGAAGTTGCTTTGTCCATAGATTGGTAGCTCTATCTGTTGGAGCCCCAGTGACCTCATGGGTGCGACACTAACTTCCTAAACCAGAGATTGTGGTCTCAAGTCTTATTTGGGGTTTTGATTTTGTTGAAATCTTCACTGTGCAGCTGATCTTAATCCTGTGTGGTCACGTGACCGTGGCAACAAAATCAGGCATTCTCAATTGATCCTCAGCTGGAGAAACTTGACCTGATAGAAAATTGGCCAAACTAAATTAAACAGCAGCTATCAGCTCCAGACAACATTGCAACTAAGATCAAAGAGTTACAAAGATTCAAGAAGAACCAGTTCCAACCAGACTGAGGGTTGTATATTGGAGAAGTGTCAGCCTGAGTCAATCCACTTTATAGCTCCTGGCATGACAACAGTGAAGGGTATTGGTGTGACCCCTTTGGATGATGTGAACCCAGCTCATGACTGTATTGGCCAAAGCCACAGAAGATTCTGGAAAATCAGAGAAATGTAGTGTAGGAACACACACCTGGATGCCAGTCCCTTCGCGAATCCTTGACTGGGCCTTGCAGTGGAACTCTGACCATCTGCTCCAAACTTGTTCAGAGAAGCTCTAGAGTGGGGTGGGAGGAGGCCATTCAGCCCATCATATCCACACTGACCCTCTGAAGAGCATCCCATCCAGGCCCAACCACAATCCTCTCACCCTGCACTCCCCAAAGCCAATCCACTGAACCTGCACATCTTTGAACTGTGGGAGGAAATCAAAGCACCCGGAGGACCCCATTGAGAAAATGTGCAAACTCGACACAAACAGACACCCAAGGGAGGAATCAAAGCCAGGTCCCTGACACTGTGAGGCAGTCCTGCTGACCACTGAGCCACCATGCCATCCCCAGGAGGATCTCAGCAGGTTTTCAGTCATTGTGACTGTGCTGTCTCTTTCAGACGATTGACCCAAAAATCCTGCATATCCTCAACATTCTGTATTTTTCTGACACAGGGTACCACCAACCCAACACAGACTCGGGGACTTTTCCAGAGGAGATGAGAAATTGACTTGTACCTCGGATGAAGATCAGCCATGAAGACAAGCTTTAAAAGTCAGATACTCCAGATGGGACTTGAACCCACAATCCGTGGCTTAGGAGGCCAGTGCCTTATCCATTAGGCCACTGACACCACATGTGTGATGTTAAAATGGCAGCTTTTAAATTTTGTTTTGCACGAACACACTGACTGTGGCTCAGCCAGCACAGAGTCAGTGCCCTGGACTGAGGGCATTCCAAATCTCCTGGTTATATATGTTTTTCTCTTTACCCCCGCACTGCTGCCTAACTGTGGTAGTGCTTATGTTTTCCCCAGCACCCACGTTGTGTGTGTGCAGGTGTGAGACACAGTGAAAGACAACAGATGTACAAATCTTTATTCAATTCCCACCACCAGGAAGAAAGGAAACACCCAAGTGGCCAATGACAATCATCAAAGGGCAATGCTGTGTGACCAAACAGTGAGGGGGAGGGCACTCTCTGAACAGCTCAAGGATGTTGGTAGACACTGCGTGCTCCTTCTCCAGGGACACCCGGGCTCGAACGTAACCATGGAAGAGGGTCAGGCAATCGGCCCTAACAACCAGTTTGGCCTGGCCCAGGAGCAGACCCACGAGGAGATCCTCTGACCAACCGTACCCCCCTCGGCACTGGGTGCCCAATGATGGGGAGTGTGGGGTTGAAGTCCAACCAGAAACGGAGGAGAAGGTTTCCCAGAAAGCTAAAAAGGGAGTGCAAGCGCCCTGTTCCATGGACTCCACAGCACCACAGAACAAGCAGTTGGGCTGGGAGTCCGTGAACCACCGCAATCTGCGGACTGCCGCGTGCAATACCCTCCACCCCAGATCCCCGTGAGAAAGGGGGAGGACTCCCATGTAGAGAGCCCTTCACTGGGGATGGTCCCCACCGCCCGGTGGTAAATGGGCACGCCAGGGTGTGTCCGGGAGGTGGATGAGGGTGTGCAGCAGCAGTCTGTACAGGGCCCTCTGTGATACACCCCTGAAAGGGGCAAAACTAAAACTCCAGAGACAGCTCAGGTTGTGGGGCACAGTCTCCCGCAGGAAGTACAGGACCCTGGGGCCAATGTGAAATTCCGTCCGGGCAGGAGTGAGTGCAGACGGGATCCCACCGCACACCTGAGCATCCTCCAACTGGGGCACTACGTGGGGTCTGAGCACCGTCGTTTTAAGGTGTCGAATGTTGGTGGCCACGTACCGGACGTCTACCGCTGCCCTGCTCGCTATATCCTGCGGCAGCGTCCAGCCCAGGCCCCCACTATCCAGCACGTCCCCGACCCTGGTCACCCTCACAGTCACGGCCCTCCCCTCCGACAGTCACTCGAACCCACGAGTACGGAGGTGCGGATTCCTGAGCAACGTCTCCCTGACGACAGCCGTTACTCCTGCCGGAGGGTAGGCGTGACGCGATTCGACCATGTTCCAGACCGTGAGCAGGTCCTGGTAAAAGACAGGCAGTGTCCTGAGAGTGACCTCCAAACCATCACGGTCGCTGAACAGGAGCTGAGTCTCGTAGTTGAGGTTACGCACCTGGTGGAAAAAATACGTCACCAGGGCACCCCGCCGAGGGGGAGGCTCAATGTAAAGGTATCGCTGCAAGGTCTGAAGGTGGAACGTCGCTACCTGGGTGTGAACGCACACCAGCGACTGACCGCCCTCCTCAATATGGAGACTCAGGACCTGCGCAGTGACCCAGTGCATCTTTTTGTCCCAGAAGAAGTGAACCAACATTCTCTGGATGTCAGTGACAAAACCAGGAGGAGGGACCAAAGTGACCAGCCGGTACCACAGCATGGCAGGCACCAGCTGGTTTATGACCAACACTCGACTCCTGTGAGACAGCACTCGGAGCAGTCCTGTACAGAGGCCTAGGCGAGGGGAGACTTTGGCCTCCAGCTCCTGCCTGTTCCCCGGCCAGGATTCCTCAGCCGGGCTGAGGTAGACCCCCAGGTCGAGGATATGGGTGGTACTCTAGCTGAACCCCCGTAACTCATCCGGCAGAGACTCCACCCGCCACGGACTGACCAGTCGTCTGGAATATTGGGCCCAGTTGATCCTGGTGGAAGAGGCCGCTGAATACAAGGCCTGGCTCTCACACATCCTCCCCAGGTCAGCAGGGTCGGTGAAAGGGAGGAGCACGTGGTCAGCGTAGGCCGAGATGACTACCCCCGTGCCCGCACCGCGCAGAACCAGCCCCGACAACCTCCTCCATAAGAGGCACAGGAAAGGCTCCACACACAGGGAATCCAGCTGGCCGGACAGGGGGCAGCCTTGGTGTACTCCTCTCCCAAAGTGAAGGGGCAGTGTCATGGAGCCATTAACTTTAAAACTAATTGTACCTACCTCCACTTGGTCCACATCCACACAAGCATTTCCTGTCATGTACCTGTCCAAATGCCTTTCTCATAGAATCCATACAGTGTGGAAACAGGCCATTTGGCCCAACAAGTCCACCCAGACTCACTCCCCCACATGTCCTCCTGACAAATGCACCCAACCTTCACATCCCTGAACAGTCTGGGCAATTTTGCATGGCTAATTTACTTGTGGGAGGAAACTGGAGCACCTGGAGGAAAACCAACACAGACACGGGGAGAAAGTGCAAAATCCACACAAACTGTCACCAGAGGCTGAAATTGAACCTCGGTCCCTGGTGCTATGAGACAGCAGTGCTAACCACGGAGCCAACTTGGAAACTCGTCAGGAGTAGTCACCCAAGGGAGGAATCAAAGCCAGGTCCCTGATGCTGTGAGGCAGCAGTGCTACCCACTGAGCTACCATGTCATCCCCAGGAGAATCTCAGCAGGTTTTCAGCCATTGTAACTGTGCTGTCTCTTTCAGACGATTCACCCCCCCATCCTGAAGATCCCCAAAAGTTTTGAGCAAGAACATGTTGGGCACCACTTCCCATCAGCTGAAAGCAGACAAGGGGGATTTCTCCAAAGTCAATTAGAAATAACGTTGACAGTGAACCAGCCATAAATAATCAGACACCCCAGATGGGACACGAACCCAAAAACCCCAGGTTTAGGAGACCAGTGCCTTATCTATTAGGCCACTGGGGATACACATGTCAAGGTCAAATGGCAACCTTTAAATACTGAACCCTGCCCTGTCATATTGTTTTTTTCTGAGTTTTCTACTCTTACTGATTGTTTTTTGCCCCTTCCATTTCATGCTAAATTGTCAGCTGCTTGATAAATTGATCTCGCCTCCCATTTTGCCCCAGACGGACATTTGAGAAATCACAGCCGGTCAGACAGCGTCCGAGGAGCAGGAGAGTCGACATTTTGAGCATAGGCCTGAAGAGCTTATACTCGAAACATTGACTCCCCTGCTCCTCGGATGCCGCCTGACCAGCTGTACTTTTCCAGCACCACACAGTTTGACTCTGATCTCTCACATCTGCAGTGCTCACTTTCTCCCAGTCGAGAAATCAACTCAACTCCAACTTTGCAGACCCAGAGTTTGAGGCAAATGGAGCAGAAGGAAAAGGGCTCAATGTTATTGTGTGCAGCACTTTCAAGATATTTGCAGTTAGTGGGGAAGGAGGAAGTGGAGATGTTGCAAAAAGTTGCATTAAGGACAAATCAACAGAATCTTAGCGGGCATTCAGCCCATTGTGGCTGTGCTGTCTCTTTCAGACAATTCACCCCAAGATCTCCCAAATCCTGGAATTACCTTGTGCAAGTTTCTATGTCACCTCATCTGCCATAATCTCAACGTAGGCACAGTGATTTTTAACAGAGTACTGTCGATGAAAAATTCAGTCAGCCTGGATTGAGATGAAGTTGACATGGAATGAAAATCAGCAACAAAGCCCAGGATTAAAACCCAAGCACCCCAGATGGGACTTGAACCAACAATTACCAGCTTAGGGAAGCCAGGGCCTTATCCATTCGGCCCTGCAGGCTCCCACCTTGCACTCTCTGTGGAAAGTGTTGACCTCAAATGAGTGCGACAGCTGAGCATGTTCCAAGATCGACAATGACATGTTGAGGGGCACACTGAAGTATGGAGCAGCTGCTGTCAAGGTGTAACAGTTAAAGAACACTGTCTAAGGCCTTTCTGACCAGTTATGACATCGTCCCTTCATTTCTCAGACCCTCTTGGTGCCTCAGATTGAAGAGAAATCGTTTCCTGCCTCAGTAGAAAGATCTGCTCGATCTTTGTGCGAGACCCCCCTTTGTGGAAGAGAACCAGCCCTATATCGGGACATTATGTTACTAACGTTCATCTGGTTGATCAGTGGAAATTAAAAGCCATGTCACACAACAGGCGGAGTCAATCTTTAGCTGAGGAGAAGTTCAGCAGAGAGAAACAGACTTACTTTGTGATATAATAGGTAATTCCTGTCCCATTGATCTATTAACTGCAGGGAACTTTCAGATACGTGGTATCTTTCGAGCAATTAAATATCCTCCCAAGATATATGCTTTCGCTCTCAACTGAAGATGTTATAACTTCAATGGCTAAGAGTACTAACCAATAAATCAATGCCAAGCCAGTTGAAGTATTACACTTGGCACATCATCATCGCTGTAATTGCAGAATGCAGCATAACCTATTCCATCTTCTAACCTACTGACAGCCTACTTTTCAAAAGTCTCCTTACACGACTCTGAAAACGAATTAAAAGAAACCAATTAAACCAAATAAGCACAAATTAAAATGTCCCAGTCATTTAAAAAGGCTCTGTAACAAAAGTCAAAATCTCCCAAGAAAGCTTACACTTACAGAGTCACAGAGTTGTACAGATCCTCTGCTCCAACCCGTCCATGCCAACCAGATATCCGAAAGTTATCTAGTCCCACAAACCAGCAGTTGGTCCATATCCCTCTGAAGCCTTCTTATTCATGTCCCCATCCAGCTGCCTTTTAAATGTTACAGAGTCTTTGAGTTATACAGCACGGAAACAGACCCTTTGGTCCAACTCGTCTATGCTGACCAGATATCCTGAATTAATCTAGTCCGACTTGCCAGCATTTGGCCCATATCCCTCTAAACCCACCCTGTTCATATACCCCCATCCAGATGCCTTTTAAATGTTTTGGAGGAGCCGGTGTTAGACTGGGGTGGACAAAGTTAAAAATCACACAACACCAGGTTATAGTCCAGCGGGTTTATTTGGAAGCACTAGCTTTCGAAGCGATGCTCCTTCACTGGGTGGTTGTCTTCACCTGATGAAGAAGCAGCGCTCTGAAAGCCAGTGCTTCCAAATAAACCTGTGGGATTATAACCTGGTGTTGTGTGACTTTTAACTTCTAAATGTTGTTATTGTACCAGCCTCCACCACTTCCTCTTGCAGCATGTTCCATATAAGCACCACCCTCTGCATGAAAAGGTTGCCCCTTAGGTTCCTTTTAAATTATTATTCCTCTCACCGTAAACCTTTTCCCCTCTGTTTTTGTACTCCCCCACCCTGGGGAAAAGACTGAAGCTATTCACCCTATCCATGTCCCTCATGATTTTATAAACCTCTAAAAGGCCACCCTTCCGCCTCCAACACTCCAGTGAAAATAGCCTCAGTCTATTCCTCCTCCCCCGATAGCACAAACCCTGTGACCATTGCAACACCCTTGTAAATCTTTTCTGAACGCTTGCAAGTTTTACAACATCTTTCTATGGCAGGGCAATCAGAATTGAACGCAGTATTCCAAAAGGTGGCCTAACCAATATCCTGTACAGCCACAACTCAACATCCCAATTCCTATACTCAATGCACTGACTAATAAAGGTAAGTGGATCAAATGCCTTCTTCACTATGCTATCTACTTGCAACTCCTTCTCTTCCTAATCTGTGTGTATGTGAGTTACAATAATCTTTTTGCATTCTGATATGAATAGATTCACTCTTTTTTTCATTCAACATATCCAGGTTTAATTGGCTACTTTTAAACGCCAATTCAATTGGTTTGGGAGGAAGACATCCACAAGAAAGGGTCCCTTTTTAAATTAACCTGTTAGTGACCAACCAAGGATCCAGGTAAATGAAGAAAGGAAACCATTTCATCCCTGCTCACCTCGGAGCTTAACAATTTGGGGTATCTGTCTGGAACTGTAATAACGTGGGGAACAATTCTCACACCAGCCTCTCTTTGTAAGTGCTCCATGTATTTACGAAACAATGCCCTTCACCAGCACATCTCAGTGATATATTTAACATTTCATTCACATTAATCACTCCAAGGGCATGATCTACATTAAGAATATAAACAGTAATTACTGAAACACTCAGGTTTGGAGCATCTGCTGAAAAAAACAAAATGAATATTGCAAATTGATAATTGTATTTCTCTCCACAGATGCTACCTGAGCTGCATTTCAATATTTCCTGATTTTATTGCAGATTTCCAGCACTTGTGTTATTTAACTTTTGTATATATTTTTTTACGTAAGGAGAATGGAGACTTGAAAACATTGAATGGGACTTTTGCTCATTAACCTCTTGGGAATTGTCTGCTATTGAATGATTTGATTCAGACTTTAGACAAGGTGCAATCATGACAAAGTCTGTGGGATTATACTTATTATATATCAAGGAACAGCTCATCAAATAAGGCAATCCTCTAAAACATATGAATTCTCACCTCAAGTTTGGGGGGAAAGGTATAAAGGATCAGTATTAGATGGGGTGAGATCTGATCAACTTCAGAAAAACTTTGATCTGAAAACTACAATTCTACAGTGAAAGTGAAATATTGCGAAGTGTATGGTTAATTGTCCATGATATTTGTTCCTCCTTATTTAATTTCTATAAGTATCTGTAGAGTAATTTATAAACATATATTTACGAACCATTGTCATGCATTATTTTGGTAATTTTATAATTTGCCATTACTTTCTCTTCAGCTTATTCAAGGAGAGTGTTTATTTCAGTGAGTGATACCACACAGTATTTCAAATGCACTGAATTGGTTTTGAAAGATAACTCAATAAATGCAGGTTGATGCTGTCGATGGTTCCTGTCGATATATTTCGTTGACCTGTTCAGACGTGTTATGATGTTAAGTCTTAGGCAGAAAGAGGAAGAAGGTATAAGTAAGGTTCAAGAAACTGAAGACAGACAGAGCCCTGGAGATAACAGGAATGAACTCAAACTAGGAATTAGAGAATTTGAAGGGACCATGCAATGTTTATGGAAAACAGGATTAAGGAACCTCCAAGGCATTTTACAGAGGGATAACAAGCAACAGGTCACCAGGGAAAGAGTATGTCTTCTCAGAGCAAAGGAGGGTATTTACACATGGAGCCGGAGGAAGTGGGTGAGTTTCTTAATGAATAAACTGCATTGGTATTTCCAAAGGATTCTGGGTAGTCCAAGATGGAGGACGGCAAAAAGTTGTGACTGTAAGAGCTACCCCTTTTTTGAGGCATTTTAGGTGTTGGGGGTGATTTCCTCAAATTCCAGGAGCAGCAATTACTGTTTAATTATGCAACATTGGAGGAAAAAAAAACTCAAAACAACGGCACTTTTAAAAGGAAGAAAGGCAGACAAAGAAAGTGAGTACATGGTCAGGGGGGCGGGAGGGAAGAAACCTACACTGCTCACTGATATGGATAGGAAGGGTCGAGAGGGATATGGGCCCAGTGTGGGCGAATGGGACGAGATTAGATTAGGATATGGGGTCGGCATGGACGAGTTGGAACGAAGCGTCTGTTTCCATGCTGTACATCTCTATGACTCTATGACATGGTGGATGGTGAGTCTTGTATATTGATATTCTAGAGCATGTCAATATTAAAAAGGAGGTGTTGGGTGTTTTGAAAAGCATTAAGGTAGACAAGTCCCCAAGACCTGATGGAATCTATCATAGAATCCTGAGAGAGGCAAGTGTGGAAATTGCTCCGGATTTGTACAAAATATTTTATATCCTTTATAGTCACAGGAGAATTCCCAGAAGACTGGAGAATACCCAATGTTGTCTCTTTCTTTAAGAATGGCAAAAAGAATAATCCAGGAAATTAAAGGCCAGATTGGCTTCCTGTTATTCATTGCTTGGACATCACTGTCTGTGCCTTGATGGTACCCTCTCGAAGTCACTCTGTAAAGATCTCCACCCCTCTACCTTGGGGTCTCAGGATCTCAAGGTGTTCCTCTCTTTGGCCAAGGTTTCGGTCCATGTGTAATGGTTTCCTGAATGTGGTTCCTGTGAAGTGCCTTATGCCATGAAAAGGGATCACAACATGCAGGCTGTAGTTGGGTTGAAGTGTTATGGAGAGCAGGCAGGAGAGTGGAGTTGAGGCCGAGATGAGATCAGCCATGATCGTGTGGAATGACAAAGCAGATTCGAGGAGCTGAATTGCCGAATTTTTAAGAGCTTCGGAGCCCAACCAAAGACAGAGCTATCAATTGCCGTGGGTGTCTAACATGGTATCTCACCTCAGCTGCATCATGAAGAGGGTGTCCATGTTCAAAGCCAGGGGTTGTGAGTTCATATCCCATTTGGGCTGTTATGTTTTTAAACATGAACTCTGATCAGCACCCTGTGTCTGTTTGATCTCAATTCCAGTTAATAAGTGGAGATGGTGGTGCAGTGCTAGACCTGGAGTAGGAATCCAGAACACCAAGTTCATGGTGTGGGGGAGATGGACTGTAATCCCACCATACAAGGTGGTGAAATCTCAGCTCAGGAGGAGCTTTGTCTGATGGGAACCATATATTGCTATTGAGGTTTGTTAGGAAGCTAACTGGTTCCATATTCTCCTTTCAGGAAGAAAACCTGGTGAGACTACAGACCCACAGCAATGTGGTTGACTCACCCTCTGGGCAATAAACACTGGCCTAGTCAGAAACATATCGCATTCCTTCCCTGAAGCTCGGTCACAATCCTGGAACACCCTCCATTGATTCATTGTAGGTTTACCTCCAACAAATGGTCAAAAATCACACCACACCAGGTTTTAGTCCAACAGGTTTAATTGAAACCACGAGCTTTCGGAGCGTTGCTCCTTCATCAGGTGTAATGAGAGAGGAGGCATCAGACACAGAATGTATAAGTAAAATATCAAAGGGTCATACAAGTGATGCGAATATATTGAACAAATCCAAAATGGCCGACTCCTTCCTGTTACATCTTCAATCAGTTCAAAAGGAGATACAGGCAGCACATGGATTGCAGTGGTTCAAAAAGATAGCTCCCCATCACCTTTCAGGGGAAACTGGGGAGAGGCAATAAATGTTGATCTAGTCATCAATGTTCACGCCCTGGAAATGAATCAAAACAATCCCACAATGGAATAAACCGCCAGGGGAAAAGTCATAGTGTAATGACTTGAAAACATCAAGCCCCAACTTTGGATGGTTTCTATTGTTATGTTTTACATTATCATCCAAAACGCACCAGTCATTGACATAAAGGTTATGATTTGGAGGAGCCGGTGTTAGACTGGGGCGGACAATGTTACAAATCACACAGCACCAGGTTAGAGTCCAACAGGTTTATTGGGAAACACTAGCTTTCGAAGAGCTGCTTCTTCATCAGGTGGTTGTGGAGCAGAATCGTAAAACACTGAAGTTTTAGCAACAGGATTGCAGTGTCTCGGCATGTAATATTAAACAAATTGTGGTGAAGTCTTTCATCTTTTAGAATGATCATGTTAGTTTCAGTTCCTTGTTATGTACATCCCAGAACTTTGTTAAAGTTACATTCTCAAGAGAGTTTTAACAATTGGTGCCATCTCAGCTCAGATAATGCATTGAAGATGTGGGATTAAAATCTGTCTGTGTCCCAATGTTCGCTCAAACTGATTCTATTTCTAAAGTGGCATTTCCAGAATCTGACATGGTTTTATGCAGTTTTTGAGCAAAACAAAACATAATTCTGAACGTACAAATTCACCCCGCAAACATATATGTGTGTGCGTGCAGGGGAGATCGAGTGAGTGTGTGCATTTGGGTGTGCGAGGGAGGGGGCGATGGTGTGAGTGTCTGTGAGAGTGTGTGTATGTGTATGTGTTTGAGTGTAATGGGGTATATATCTGTGAGAAGGTGTGCGTGTGGGTGTGCATTTGGGAGCATGTATGTGTATTGTGTTATAGGATGTGTGTGTGTGTGTGTGTGTGTGTTTGTGTGTGTGTGTCTGTGTGTGTGTGTGTGTGTGTGTGTGTGTGTGTAGTACAGGGGGTCAGCTGTCGAGTGATATGAACCCAAGGTCCCAGTTGAGGCCATCCCCATGGGTACCAAATGTGGTTATCAGCCTCTGCTCGGCCACTTTTCGTTGTGGCCTGTCCCAAAGTCCACCTTGGAGAATGGTTACCTGAAGGATCGAAGTTGAAAATCCCTGATCGTTGAAGTGAACTCCGACTGGGAGGGAACACCTCTGTTTGGTGATTGTTACCCGGTGCCCATTCATCTGTTGCCGTAGCCTCTGCTCGGTCTCGCCAATGTACCATGCATTGGGCATCCTTCCCTGCAGCGTATGAGATAGACAACGTTGGCCGAGTCACATGAGTACCTGCCGCGTACATGGTGGGAGATGTCCCCGTGTATAATGGCGGTATCCATGGCGACACTCTGACACGTTTTACAGTGTCTGCTGTGACAGGGTTGTTTGGTGTTGTCCTGAAGGCCGGGCAGTTTGCTGTGAACAATGGTCTGTTTAAGGTTTGGTGGGTGTTTAAAGGTGAGAAGTGGAGGGGTGGGGAAGGTCTTGGCGAGGTGCTCATCCTCATCGATAATGTGTTGCAGGCTGTGGAGAATGTGACGTAGTTTCTCAGCTCCTGGTAAGTACTGGACAATGAAGGGTACCCTGTTGGTTGCAGCTCGTGTCTGTCTCCTGAGGAGGTCATTGCAGTTTCTCCCTGGGGCATGTCAGAACTGGCGATTGATGAGTTAAGCATCGTATCACATTCTTATCAGGGCATCCTTGTGTACTTCCAAGTGCCCCTCACATTCCCCCTCACCTGAACAGATCCTGTGTAAGTGTACGGCTTGTACAGAGGGGACGTCTGTTTTAATATGTTGAGGGTGGGTTTGTGGTTGAGTGAGGTGCTGTAGTGTCCATCCTTGATGGAGATGCATGTGTCCAAGAATGAGACAGATACTAAACAGGAGTCCATGGTGAGTTTGATGGTGGAATGAAACTCGTGAAATGTTGGTGAACATAAATGTTGGGAGAGTGCAGCATTGTTCTGACATTAACACAACCAAGGTTGAGGGGATCAATTCTCCTGACATGGCCCCAGAAGCACGTGTTGTCCCAGTGACCGAACAGCTCCATCTCTGATCTTCTAAGCTACTGCCTGTGGTTTACATCCCTTCTGGGGATACTTTCAATTTAAACATTCTCTCCAATTGAAACCCTCTCACTGCATTATCTCAATTCAAATTTAAGTTAATCTCTGAACTAATGTCTTTAAAAATCTGCATGGCTGCTTTGAGATCATCGAACTGTACAAACATTGAGCTTGCCTGACCTCGATACTGTCCTGTTGGCATTTAACAGGAAAGCTGGGAATTTTTCTTGCAAACGTTTCGTCCCCTGTCTAGGTGACATCCTCAGGTGCTTGGGAGCCTCCTGTGAAGCGCTTCTGTGATATTTCCTCCGGCATTTATCGTGGCCTGTCTCTGCCGCTTCCGGTTGTCAGTTCCAGCTGTCCGCTGTAGTGGCTGGTATATTGGGTCCAGGTCGATGTGTTTGTTGATAGAGTCTGTGGATGAGTGCCATGCCTCTAGGAATTCCCTGGCTGTTCTCTTTTTGTCTTGTCCTATAATGGTAGTGTTATCCCAGTCGAATTCATGTTGCTTGTGTTCTGCGTGTGTGGCTACTAAGGATAGCTGGTCGTGTCGTTTCGTGGCTAGTTGGTGACACCTTTGTAATAATTAAAAACACAGAAATAGAGAACACACACCGGATCATCAATGCCACACTCACAGGAATCCGATTCACTAAAGAGGAAGAAAACGACAACCAACTCCCGTTCCTAGACGTGATGGTACAGAGAACACCGAACGGAGAATTCACCACAAAGGTTTACAGGAAAGCCACACACACAGACCAAGTCCTAAACTCGGAAAGCAACCACCCCAACACACACAAACGAAGTTGCATCAAGACACTATTCAAAAGGGCCACAATACATTGCAGCACACCAGAACTGCAAAAAGAGGAAGAGGAACACCTATACGAGGTATTCGCCAAAAACGGATACCCTCGCAATTTCATCAACAGATGCTTAAGAGATAGACAATGGAACGAGGACATGCCGCAACCCAAAGGACTAGCCACACTATCATACATCAGGAGCATTTCCGAACTGACAGCCAGACTACTGCGACCACTAGGACTCATAACAGCACACAAACCAACAGCCACGCTCAGACAACAACTCACCAGAACAAAGGACCCGATACCCAACATGAGCAAAACCAATGTAGTGTATAAAATCCCATGCAAGGACTGCAGAAAACACTACATCGGACAAACAGGAAGACAGTTAACGATCCGTATACACGAACACCAACTAGCCACGAAACGACACGACCAGCTATCCTTAGTAGCCACACACGCAGAAGACAAGCAACATGAATTTAACTGGGACAACACTACCATTATAGGACAAGACAAAAAGAGAACAGCCAGGGAATTCCTAGAGGCATGGCACTCATCCACAGACTCTATCAACAAACACATCGACCTGGACCCAATATACCAGCCACTACAGCGGACAGCTGGAACTGACAACCGGAAGCGGCAGAGACAGGCCACGATAAATGCTGGAGGAGACATCACAGAAGTTTTTCACAGGAGGCTCCCAAGCACCTGAGGATGCCACCAAGACAGGGGACGAAACGTTTGCAAGAACATTTCCCAGCTCGACGAACAGAATCACAACAACTAGCACCCGAGTTACAAATCTTCTCCCAAACTCATTTAACAGGAAAAAATGCAGGTGAAATAAAGTTATTCCACACTCAATAATTTATATTTACATTCAATGAGTTGGACCAAGATAACAGTAATCCTAAAGGTGGAAGATTCATTGAAAATATTTGATTTGCAAGTAATGATAGACACAGTGAAAAGTTTTGTCTTGTGAGCAATACAGGCAGCTCACAGAGTTCAGTAACATAGATAAGTAAACAACAGGGAAACAGCAGCAGGAACAACAACACAGGTACAGGCAAATATTGAGAGTCTGTGAGACCGTTCAGTATTCTAACAACAGTAGGGTAGAAACTGTTTCAAAACCGGTTGGTGCGTGTGTTCAGGCTTCTGTACCTTCTCCCCGATGGTAGAGGTTGTAGAAAAACATTGCCAGGGTGGGATGGATCTTTGAGAATGCTGGAGACCTTTCCTTGACAGTGGGCCTGGGAGATGGATTCTATAGATGGGAGGTTGGCCTTTGTGATTGTCTGGGCCGAGTTCGCCACTCTCTGTAACCATCTCCGATCTTGAATGGTACAGTTGCCAAACCAGGTAGTGATACATCCAGACAGAATGCTGTCGATGGTGCACCTATAAACGTTGGCAAGGGTATTCTCTGTCAGTAATATCCGATGTTCTGGAGGGATCAGTGTTGAAGGGTTGGTTTGTTGATGAGAGTGTGATGAGAGCTGGCTTCCAAAAGCAACCTCTCCAACCGCACTCACAGGAATCTCGTCCCCATCCAGAAACAGCAGCCACTTGATGACCACCTTCAACATTCAATCCTGCAGATCCTTGAAAATCTTGTGCAAGATCTTGTTGAATACCACTGACCATCAACTGAATGCAGAGATGGGGATTTTCCCAAAATAGATTAGAAATAGAGGATAAGCCACAGAGACACCCCAGATGGGACATGAACCCACAATCTCTGGCTTAGGAGGCCAGTGCCTTATCCATTAGGCCACTGGGGCCCCACATGCAGGTTGCCAATGGCAGCCTTTAAATACTGCACCCTGACCTCTCATAGTGTGTGTTTCTGAGTGTTAGATGCTCACTGATTGTTTTTTACCCCTTCCATCTCATGCTAAATTGTTGGCTGCTTGATAAATTGATCCTGCCTCCCATTTCTGCCCAAATGGACAGATGAAAAATCAACCAAACTTCAACTTTCTGGATTAGTGGTGCTGGAAGAGCACAGCAATTCATGCAGCATCCAAGTAGTTTCAAAATCGACGTTTCGGGAAAAAGGGCTTTTGCCCAAAATATCGATTTCGAAGCTACTTGGATGCTGCCTGAACTGCTGTGCTCTTCCAGTACCACTAATCCAGAATCTGGTTTCCAGCATCTGCAGTCATTGTTTTTACCACCTTCAAACTCCAACTTTGCACATCTCAAGTCTGAGGAAAATGGAGCAGACAGGAAAATAGCAAAGGGTTCAACGTTATTTTGTGCAGCACTTTCAAGATATTTGCAGTTACTGGGGAAGGAGGAAGTGGAGATGTTGCAAAAAGCTGCATTGAGGACAAATCAACACAATCTTAGCGGGCATTCAGCCCATTGTGGCTGTGCTGTCTCTTTCAGACAATTCACCCCAAGATCTCCCAAATCCCGGAATTGCCTTGTGCAAGTTTCTATTAAACAGCATTTGCCATAATCTCAACACAGGCACAATGATTTTTAACAGAGTAGTTAAAAAATCCAGTCAATTTGGATTGAGATGAAGTTGACATGGGATGAAAATCAGCCACTGCAAAGACCAGGCTTAAAAATGAAATCCCTGAAATCCCAGATTTCAGAGGCCAGTGTCATAGCCATTAGGCCACGAGGGCACTATATTGGCAGACTACTGAAAACAGTTGACCTCAAATGAGTGTGACAGCCAAGCACACTCCCAGATCTGTGACAACACACTGAGGGATGCACTAAAGTTTCGGGCAGCTGCTGCCAAGGTGTAACAGGGAAACAACACAGTCTCAGGTCTTTCTGACAAATGATCACATCGTCCTTTCAGTTCTCAGACCCTCTTGGTGCCTGACACTGAACAGAGATCGGTTCCTGCCCAAGTACAAAATGCCTTTCTTTCCACAACGATACAGAAGGTTTGAGAAATGTCAATATTCCAATGGTTTGTTGGTTCTTTTCTCTCTGCATAGACTGTACACAATTGATTTAGAACCTTTGTATGCATTTCCAAATAATGTTACAAACTGTTTCAATACTTTGTGAACAAAATCAAGTTGAAACGCAAATCAAATTTAGTCTCCCTTTGTCCCCATCACCAACAAGAATACTTGAGTAAAGTTGTGAGGAATTCATCAGATCAATGAGACTCCAGGAATTCTTCCAAGATGTCAGCAATGATCCCAATGAGCCAACCAACGAACGGGAACAGTCATCAGAGAGATCCATCGTGGAGCGACCAAAGAAGGAGTCGATTTGTATCCCTGCGGAGAGCCGCTGTCCTGGCCTTGAGATGTATGCTCAACCGTCAGTAGATGGGTGAATGTCAGATTTAAAAATCACACAACACCAGGTTAGAGTCGAACATGTGGAAGCACTAGGTTTCGGAGCACTGCTCCTTCATCAGGTGGTTGTGGAGAATATGATTGCAAAACACAGAATTTATAGCAAATGTCTACAGTGTGATGCAACTGAAATTGTATCTTGACAAATTGTATCTGGATTGTTTGTGAAGTCTCTCATCTTTTAGAATGGCCAGGTTGGTTTTCGTTCTTTCATATGTAAATTGCAAATCTTTTATTAAAAGTTACATTCTCAAGTGAACTTTAACAATTGGTGTCGTGTCGGCCTAGATGATGCATTGAAGGTGTGAGCTCCCCTGTGTGAGGCTGTCTGTGCCACAATGGTCAGACTGATTCTAATCTAAAAAACAGATTTACAGCATCTCACATGATTCATACAGTTTTTGAGCAAAGTAAAATATAATTCTGTAAGTACAAGTTAATCACACAAACTTATATGTGTGTGTGTGTGTATATGTGTGTGAGGATATTTATGTGTGTATGTGTGTGTGTATATGTGTGTGCGTGTGTGTGTATATGTATGTATGTATGTGTGTGTGTGGGTGTGTATGTGCGGGTGTGTATGTGCGTCTGTATATGTGTGTATTTGTGTGTATATGTGTGTGTATGTGTGTGTATATGTGTGCGTGTATGTGTGTGTGTATGTGTTTGCGCATATGTGTGTATATGTGTGTGTGTATATATTTTTGTGTGTGTGTGGGTGTGTGGGTGTGGGTGTGTATGTGTTTGTGTGTATATGTGTGTATATATGTGCGTGTGTATGTGTATGTATGTGTGTGTATGTGGGTGTGTATGTGTATGCGTGTATGTGCGTGTGTTTATGTATATGTGTGTATGTGTGTGTATGTGCGTGTGTGTGTATGTGTATTTTTGTGTGTGTGTATATATGTGTGCATGTATGCATGTGTTTGTGTGTATGTGTGTATTGTGTGTGTATATGTGTGTGTTTGGGTGTGTGTGTGTGGGAGTGTATGTGTGTGTGTATGTGTATGTGTGGTGTATGTGTATGTGTGTATGTATGTGTGTATGTGTGTGCATATGTGTGTGTGTACATGTGTGTATTGGTGTGTGTATGTGTGTGTGTATGTGTGTGTGCATGTGTGTGTATGTGTGTGTGCATATGTATATGTCTGTGTGTATATATGTGTGCGTGTGTGCGTATGTTTGTGTGTCTTTATGTGCATGTGTATGTGCATAGAACATAGAACATAGAACATAGAACATAGAACAATACAGCACAGAACAGGCCCTTCGGCCCACGATGTTGTGCCGAACATTTGTCCTAGCTTAAACACCAATCCATGTACCTATCCAATCGCTGCTTAAAGGTCACCAATGATTCTGACTCTGCCACTCCCACAGGCAGCGCATTCCATGCCCCCACCACTCTCTGGGTAAAGAACCTACCCCTGACATTCCCCCCTATACCTTCCACCCTTCACCTTAAATTTATGTCCCCTTGTGCGTGTGTGTGTATGTGTATGTGTGTGTGTGTATGTATGTGTTTGTGTGTGTGTGTATGTGGGTGTGCATGTGTGTGTGTGTATGTGGGTGTGTAGTTGAATGGGATCACCTGTAATGTCCCAGTTGAGGCCATCTCCATTGTTACCAAACTTGGTGATCAGCCTCTGCTCGGCCACTTTTCATTGTTGCCTGTCCCGAAGTCCCCCTTGGAGGAAGGTCCGAGGTCGAATGTCCCGAATTGCTGAAGTGTTCTCTGACTGGGAGGGAACACTCCTGTCTGTTGACACTCAAACCAGCCCCACCCCCCCACCCCATACACGCACGCGCACACACACGCACACACACACGCGCGCACACACGCACACACACACGTGTACACGCACACACACACACATACAGACACACACGCGCACACACATGTACATACACGTATACACACATACACACACGCGCACACACACACACATGTATACACACATACACACACGCGCGCACACACACACACACACACACACATACACGCACACACACACACACTCACATGAGCGCACACACACGCGCACACACACACAAGCACATATAAGTTTGTGGGTGAATTTGTATTTGCAGAACTACATTTTACTTTGCTCAAAAACTGCATGAACTACAGAGCTAAGGAGAGAATTGTGGCAGTTCCCAGAATCAGGTGACTCAGTGGTTATCCCTACTACCTCACAATACCAGAGTCCCAGGTTCAATTCCAGCCTGAGATAACTGCCTGTGTGGAGTTTGCACATTGCTCTGGTTTCCTCCCACAGTACAAAGGTGAATTGACCATGTTAAATTGCCCATAGTGTTCCCTGTTTCCACACTGTCGGTAGTCTAATCCAGGGGAAGGATCTGAAGGCCCGAATTTACGAGAGCTCTAAGCTCATGCCTTTCCAGGACTTCTCAGCGGTGGGAAACCAGAAAAGAAAACCTTACGATGATGAGCCTACGACATAGGAATGGAAGTAACGCCATTCAGCCCATCGGGTCCACCCTGCCTTTCAGTCGTGAATGATGGGCATTTCAACGCCACTTGGTGGCACTCTCATCGTCACCCTTAATTCCTTGCATGATCAAGAATTTATCAATCTCTGCCCTGAAGACAATTAACGCCCTGGCCTCTGCTGCGCTCCACGGCAATGAATTCCACAGGCCCACCACTCTCTGCCTGAAGAAATGTCTCCTCATTTCCGTTCTAAATTGACCCCCCTCTAATTCTCAGGCTGTGCCCATGGGTCCTGATGGAAACACATTCCCAGCATCCACCCTTTCTAAGCCATGCATTATCGAGTAAATTTGTATTAGATCTCCCCTCAACCTTCGAAACTCTAACCAATACAATCCCAGGATCCTCAGCTGTTCATTGTATGTTAAGCCTCCAATTCCAGGGATCATCTGTGTGAATCTCCGCTGGACATGCTCCAGTGCCAGTATGTCCTTCCTGAGGTGTTGAGCCCAAAATTGGATACAGTATTTCAAATGGGGCCTAACCAGAGCTTTATAAAGTCTCAGAAGGACATCGCTGCTTTTACATTCCAACCCTCTTGAGATAAATGGCAACATTACATTTGTTTTCTTAACCACAGACTCAACCTGCAAGTCAACCTTTAGAGATTCCTGGACTATCATTCCCAGATCCCTTTGTACTTTGGCTTTATGAATTTTCTCACTGTTTAAAAAATAGACCATGCCTGTATTCCTTTTTCCAAAGTGTAAGTCCTAGCATTTGCTCAGGTTGAATTTCATCAGCCATTTCCTGGACCACTTTCCTAAACTGTCTAAATCTTTCTGCAGCCTCCCCACCTCCTCAGAACGACCTGCTTGTCTGCCTAACTTTGCATTATCGGTGAACTTCGCCAGAATGTCCCCCAGTCCCTTCATCCAGATCATTAATATATAAAGTGAACAGCTGTGGCCCCAACACTGAACCCTACGGGACACCACTTGTCACCAGCTACCATTCCAAGAAAGAACCTTTTATCCCAACTCTCTGCCTTCTGTCAGACAGCCAATTCCCAATCCATGCCAATAGCTCACCTCGAACACCATGGACGCTCACCTTACTCAGCAGTCTCCCGTGAGGCACCTTATCAAAGGCCTTTTAGAAATCTAGGTAGATAACATCCACTGGGTTTCCCTGGTCTAACCTACTTGTTACCTCTTCAAAGAATTCTAACAGGTTTGTCAGGCATGACCTCCCCTTACTAAATCCATGCTGACTTGTTCTAATCCAACCCTGCACTTCCAAGAATTTAGAAATCTCATCCTTAATGATGGATCCTAGAATTTAACCTATAACCGAGGTTAGGCTAACCGGCCTATAATTTTCCATCTTTTATCTTGATCTTTTCTTGAACAAGGGGTTTACAACAGTGATTTTCCAATCATCTGGGAATTTCCCTGACTCCAGTGATTTTTGAAAGATTGAAAATAGCCTCGACTATTTCTTCAGCCACCTCCCTCAGAACTCTCGGATGTAGACCATCGAGGCCGGGAGATTTATCAATTTTTAGACCTTTTAGCTTTTGTAGCACTTCCTCTTTTGTAATGGCTACCATATTCAAATCTGCCCCCTGACTCTCCTTAATTGTTAGGATAATGCTCATGTCTTCCACTGTGAAGACTGACACAAAGTATTTACCAAGTTCTTCAGCCATTTCCTTATCTCCCTTCACGAACCGTCCTGCATCAATTTGGAACGGCCCAATTCCTCCTTTTGCTTCCCGTTTGTTTCTTATTTATTGAAAGAAACTTTAACAATCATTTCTAATATTACTGGCTAGCTTCCCTTCATATTTGATCCTCTCCTTCATATTTCTATGTCTTTGTTATCCTCTGTTTGTTTTTGTCGTCTTCCCAATCTTCTGATTTCCCAGTGCTCTTGGCCACTTTGTAGGCTCTCTCTTTCCCTGTGATACATTACCCGACTTCCTTTGTCAGCCCTGGCTGTTTAATTCCCGCCCCCTGACGGATAATGTTTCTGCCAAGAGAAGACTGAGGGAGTTTGGGATCCAGTACTCTCTGAGGTATCCGGCGGTGCTCCGATAACCTTACATGGATCCGTACATCTCTTTGATACATCGGAGAAGGCAAGAGACTTTGTGGACAAATTAACCGAATCTGAACAATTTAGTATCTACAAATAGTGTTGTTTGGTTATGTCTTTGTTGTTTTTTAAAAAAACCGAGGAAGTCAAGTTGGAGCGTTCTTTTCCTTGTTTTCCCTATTGGTAATAATCCGGTTTAAACTGTGTGTGGTGGCGGTTGAGATGTGTGCTTTCAATTTCTAAGTGTAGTTATACCAGAGTATGGGTGGGGAATTTACCCCATCGATCTTAAATGTTTTTTCTCTTTGTTGTGGTTCTGTCCGCCGAGCTGGGAATTTGTCTTGCAAACGTTTCGTCCCCTGTCTCGGTGACATTCGCAGTGCTTGGGAGCCTCCCGTGAAGCGCTTCTGTGATGTTTTCTCTGATATTTATAGTGGCCTGTCTCTGCCGCTTCCGGTTGTCAGTTCGAGCTGTCCACTCTAGTGGCCGGTATATTGGGTCTGGTCGATGTGTTTGTTGATAGAGTCTGTGGATGAGTGCCATGCCTCTAGGAATTCCCTGGCTCTTCTCTGTTTGGCTTGCCCTATAATGGTAGTGTTGTCCCAGTCGAATTCATGTTGCTTGTCGTCTGTGTGTGTGGCTACTAAGGATAGCTGGTCGTGTCGTTTCGTGGCTTTCTGTGTGTGTGGCTTTCCTGTAAACCTTTGTGGTGAATTCTCCGCTCGGTGTTCTCTGTACCATCAAGTCTAGGAATGGGAGTTGGTTATCCTTTTCTTCCTCTCTAGTGAATCGGATTCCTGTGAGTGTGGCGTTGATGATCTGGTGTGTGTTCTCTATTTCTGTGTTTTTAATTATTATGAAGGTGTCATCCATGTATCTGACCCAGAGTTTGGGTTGAAGTTGTGGTAAGACTGTTTGTTCTAACCTTTGCATTACTGCTTCTGTTATAAGCCCAGAGATCGGGCAGCCCATGGGTGTTCCGTTAATTTGTTCGTATATTTGGTTTTTGAATGTGAAGTGTGTTGTGAATTCACCACAAAGGTTTACAGGAAAGCCACACACACAGACCAAGTCCTAAACTATGAAAGCAACCACCCCAACACACACAAACGAAGTTGCATCAAGACACTATACAAAAGGGCCACAACACACTGCAGCACTCCAGAACTGCAAAAAGAGGAAGAGGAACACCGATACAAAGTATTCGCCAAAAACGGATACCCTCGCAACGGAATGAGGACATGCCGCAACCAAAAGGACTAGCCACATTACCATACATCAGGAGCATTTCTGAACTGACAGTCAGACTACTGCGACCACTAGGACTCATAACAGCACACAAACCAACAGCCACTCTCAGACAACAACTCACCAGAACAAAGGACCCAATACCCAACATGAGCAAAACCAATGTAGTGTATAAAATCCCATGCAAGGACTGCAGAAAACACGACATCGGACAAACAGGAAGACAGTTAACGATCCGTATACACGAACACCAACGAGCCACGAAACGACACGACCAGCTATCCTTAGTAGCCACACACACAGACGACAAGCAACATGAATTCGACTGGGACAACACTACCATTATAGGACAAGCCAAACAGATAACAGCAAGGGAATTCCTAGAGGCATGGCACTCATCCACAGACGCTATCAACAAACACATCGACCTGGACCCAATATACCGGCCACTACAGTGGACAGCTCGAACTGACAACCGGAAGCGGCAGAGACAGGCCACGATAAATGCCGGAGGAAACAGCACAGAAGTGCTTCACAGGAGGCTCCCAAGCACTGAGGATGTCACCTAGACAGGGGACGAAACATTTGATACACAAATTCCCAGCTTGGCGAACAGAACCACAACAACGAGCACCCGAGCTACAAATCTTCTACCAAACTTTGAGTTTTTTCTCTGTATTCATATTGCTATTCTATGGTATATTTACTTTCTATTCTGCTTATGTTTGTGGTACGGCTCTAGCACGAAGGAGGGAAACTGTTTGGGATGGCTAGATGCCCACTTATGGGCAGTTTGGGATGGGTAGTTGCCCACTTTGGGCAGGAGGTGAGTTCCCCTATTCAGCGCCATTGGCACTTTATATGGTGGTTTGTATTGCTTTTAATCTTTGATAGTTTTGTAGGTTTGTTAAATGTAGTGGTTTCAGTTTATGTAGTTTTTATATTTGATGGATCATATGACCCTAAGGCTCAGTGATTTGTGGTTCTAGTTCCTCCTCTCTGGAATTTAAATGTTACTGCAGAAGGTTATGGCTAATGACTTGATTAAATGGTGAAACTGGAATATCAAAGGAAGTTGAGGAGAAAGTGAGGACTGCAGATGCTGGTGATCAGAGCTGAAAATATGTTGCTGGAAAAGCACAGCAAGTCAGGCAGCATCTCAAGGAACAGGAGAATCGACGTTTCGGGCATCAGCCCTTCTTCAGGAATCAAGGGAAGTCACTCACTAATTAAGAGGAAGAAGGTACTTTTGAGTCTTAGAAAGGAGAAAGTGGATATTCCTTTGTTACAGGAGATGCACTTGGATGACAGGGAGCATTTGAAACTACAGCAGAATGGCCTTGATCGGGTTTACTTCACATCATTTAATACCAGAAGTAGGAGAGTGGCTGTATTGGTGAGGAGGAATCTCCCAGTTAAGTTACTAGAGTGTGTTAAAGACACACACACACAGGAGGTTTGTAATTCTCAAACCCCAGATAAATGGGGAAGAAGATGGTGTTTAAATGTTTATTGCCCTCCAGCTCATCCCCTCAACTTTCTGCTCGATGTGTTTTCTAAACTGATCAGTCTTGTGTCCTGGCATATCATTATAGGGGGAGATTTTAACTGTCTCATGGATCCCACAGTACAGAGGTTGCCCAAAGTCCACCCCCCTCTCCCCGATCCCACCTGTACAAACTAAACAATTAGTGGATCTGTGTGTGGAGTGAGGGTTGGTGGACATCTGGTGGTGACTCCACCCTACAGGCAGGGATTTAACATTTTTTTCCAATTCACACAGATGTCACACCAGGATTGATTTTTTTCCAATCCCTGTGGCAACCGTGGACTTGGTGGCACCTTGTACGATTGGTAATATTACCATCTCTGATCACACTCCAGTGTACCTGTTGGTTAAGATTAAGGACGTTACAGTGGGTCCAAGGCACTGACAAATGGATCCCTTTATCCTCAAGGATAATACATTTGTGGGGCATTTGTCTCGGGAATTTTGGGTGTTCCTAGACATTAACTCACACTCGGTTAGTAGCCCATCCTTCCTTTCGGAAATTGCCAAAGCCTATGCCTGTGGGTCAGTTATTTCCTACTCTGCCAGTAGGAGGCGGAAGAAGGGTGAGCAGCAATATCTCCTCGAAGCACGGTTGAAGGCAGCTGAGAAGGCCTACTTTGATAGGCCCTCGTTGCTCAAGTTACAGAGGATGACGGCGTTGCGGTCTGCACTGAATTCCGTGCTCACGCAGACAGCAAAGAACGAGCTTATTTTTGCAAAGCAAAGGTTATATGATCATGGAGACAGGCCTGGTAAATACTTAGCATATCTCGCTAGGAAAAGGAGAGCCCCTCAAGCCATTACAGTGATTAGGGAAGGGTCTGGGAACCGAACGTGTGACTCCAAAAAGATTAATGTGTCATTCCAGAGATTTTACTCTAAATTCTATCAATCTGAGGTTTGTGAGGAGGGGTGGGCCAAAATGGAGGCTTTATTCAAGGATCTGGAGCTCCCGGGTGTGACCCCCGAACAAGAGTCTTTTCTCAATGTCCCCTTATCAGAGCAAGAGGTGCAGGAGTCTGTGATGCAGCTTCAGAGTGGAAAGGCACCCGGTCCTGATGGACTTCCCAGCAAATTATAGAAGGAATTTATTAACATAATGTCAGGCCCGATGTTCAACATGTTTAATGACTCATACAGCCATGATTGTCTCCCGCCATCTCTGACAGAGGCCAATATTTCGCTTATTCTGAAAAAAGGGAAGGTCCCGGGGGACTGTGCTTCTTACAGGCCCATTTCACTCTTAAATGTGGACTTTACAATCCTCTCTAATACTCTTGTGTTAAGGCTGGAGACTGTGTTACCTTCTATTGTTAAAGAGGACCAGACGGGCTTCATAAAGGGCCGCATATCCTCCAATAATGTTAGGAGGCTGCTTAATGTAATTCAAGTGTGTCAACTACAGTCAATACAGGGATTGGTGATTTCTCTAGATACAGAGAAGGCGCTTGACCGAGTTGAGAGGGCGTCTGGGATCTCCCAGACATTAAAAGCGACCAACAATCTTGTCCTCATTCTTTCATCAAATCCAGCAGTTTCAGTCCCTCGCCTGTTAGCATGCATCTGTGTTTTTAGCACCTTTTTGAGGGACAAGATTAATCTTGCAAAATCAAAGGCTATGCCTATGGGTGATGTTATGAAAGTGTTAAGTCTTGAGGGTGAATATCGATTCCCATTTAAATGGTCACAGGGGGGTTTTGTGTATTTGAGCATGTTCATTACTCCAGTTCTGAATCGGCTGTTCAAAGACAATTTTGTTCAATTATTTGACAAAATCAAACAAGACCTTCAAAGATGGAGGTGCTTCTGGTCTCGTGGTTGGGTCGGATAGCGCTTATTAAGATGAATATTCTCCCTCGTTTACTATCCCCTGTATGGATGCTCCCCCTGATTTTCGATAAGCAAACATTCAGGAGACTGAACGGCTGGTTCAGCCCCTTTATTTGGCATCGTCAGTGGCCCCTTATTAAATGAGCTAAACTGCAATTGTCTCACAGACTGGGGGGAGTGGATCTCCCAGACATTAAAAGCTACCAACGAAGCTCACTTTTATCCTACATGAGTGATTGGGCTTGTGGGGACCCTCTTTCAATATGATTAGATTAGATTAGATTACTTACAGTGTGAAAACAGGCCCTTCGGCCCAACAAGTCCACACCGCCCCGCCGAAGCGTAACCCACCCATACCCCTACATCTACATTTACCCCTTACCTAACACTATGGGCAATTTAGCATGGCCAATTTACCTGGCCTGCACATCTTTGGACTGTGGGAGGAAACCGGAGCACCCGGAGGAAACCCACGCAGACACGGGGAGAACGTGCAAACTCCACACAGTCAGTCGCCTGAGGCAGGAATTGAACCCGGGTCTCAGGCGCTGTAAGGCAGCAGTGCTAACCACTGTGCCACCGTGCCGCCCAATATGGTTCGATATTGAAACCTCCCAGACTAAGGTGACCCCTTACTCACTTGCTGTGTTTGGACATAATGAGGACAGTTAGGGAATATTGCCATAATCCAATAGTTATCGATACTGTTAAATCACAGAGGGCAATTCGGAAGAGGGAAGGCAATCTTGGCAAGACATCTTCTCTTACACCGGGTGTGCCGGGTTTTCAACCGGGGTTGATAGATTCAGGATCCAAACATTGGGCAGTTAGGGGTGTGTCTTGCGTGGGTGATTTGTTTGAGGGAGACACAATTATGTCCTTCGATCAGTTAGCACAGAAACACAACCTTCCGAACAGGGACCTCTTTTCTTTATTTCAAGTTAGAGATTTTATTCAAAAAAAGACGACTTTTGACTGATCCCAACAAATCTGACATAGAGAGAGGGGTGATTTAGCCCCATATCCTGCAGACCCCACAAAGTTCTGTATTTTTCTGACACAACATCCCACCAAACCCAACAAAGGCCTCGGGACGTTTCCAGGGGAGATGAGAAATCGATTTGACATCAGACAAAGAAGATCAGTCGTGAAGACAAAGCTTAAAAGTTAGCCATCCCAGATGGGACATGAACCCATAATCCGAGGCTGAGGAGGCCAGTGCCTTATCCATTAGACCACTGGGGCCACATCTACCAAACTGAAATGGCAGCCTGTAAATACTGCACCCTGAACCTCTCATATTGTGTTCTTCTCTGAGTTTTATACTCACACTGATTGGTTGTTCCCCCTTCCATCTCACGCTAAATCATTGGCTGCTTGATAAAATTGATCTTACCTCCCATTTCTCCCCAAACGGACAGACAAGAAATCCACCAAACTCCAACTTTGCACAATTGCAATCTGAGGAAAATGGAGCAGACAGGAAAATAGCAAAGGGCTCAATGTTATTTTAGAACATAGAACATAGAACATAGAACAATACAGCACAGAACAGGCCCTTCGGCCCACGATGTTGTGCCGAACTTCTAACCTAGATTAAGCACCCATCCATGTACCTATCCAAATGCCGCTTAAAGGTCGCCAAAGAGTCTGACTCTACCATTCCAAGGGGAAGCGCATTCCATGCCCCCACCACTCTCTGGGTAAAGAACCCACCCCTGACATCTCCCCTATACCTTCCACCCTTCACCTTAAATTTATGTCCCCTTGTAACACTCTGTTGTACCCGGGGAAAACGTTTCTGACTGTCTACTCTATCTATTCCTCTGATCATCTTATAAACCTCTATCAAGTCACCCCTCATCCTTCGCCGTTCCAACGAGAACAGGCCGAGAACTCTCAACCTATCCTCGTACGACCTACTCTCCATTCCAGGCAACATCCTGGTAAATCTTCTCTGCACCCTCTCCAAAGCTTCCACATCTTTCCTAAAGTGAGGCGACCAGAACTGCACACAGTACTCCAACTGTGGCCTAACCAAAGTCCTGTACAGCTGCAACATCACTTCACGACTCTTGAATTCAATCCCTCTGCTCATGAACGATAATACTCCATCGGCCTTCTTACAAACTCTATCCACCTGAGTGGCAACCTTCAAAGATCTATGTACATAGACCCCAAGATCCCTCTGCTCCTCCACCTGACTAAGAACCCTACCATTAACCCTGTATTCCGCATTCTTATTTGTTCTTCCAAAATGGACAACCTCACACTTGGCAGGGTTGAACTCCATCTGCCACTCCTCAGCCCAGCTCTGCATCATATCTAAGTCCCTCTGCAGCCGACAACAGCCCTCCTCACTGTCCACAACTCCACCTATCTTCGTATCATCTGCAAATTTACTGACCCACCCTTCGACTCCCTCATCTAAGTCATTAATAAAAATTACAAACAGCAGAGGACCCAGAACTGATCCCTGAGGAACTCCACTTGTAACTGGGCTCCAGGCTGAATATTTACCATCTACCACCACTCTCTGCCTTCGACCGGTTAGCCAGTTTTCTATCCAATTGGCCAAATTTCCCTCTATCCCATGCCTCCTGACTTTCCGCATAAGCCTACCATGGGGAACCTTATCAAATGCCTTACTAAAATCCATGTACACTACATCCACTGCTCTACCCTCATCCACATGCTTGGTCACCTCCTCGAAGAATTCAATAAGACTTGTAAGGCAAGACCTACCCTTCACAAATCCGTGCTGGCTGTCCCTAATCAAGCAGTGTCTTTCCAGATACTCGTAAATCCTATCCCTCAGTACCCTTTCCATTACTTTGCCTACCACAGAAGTAAGACTAACTGGCCTGTAATTCCCGAGGTTATCCCTATTCCCTTTTTTGAACAGGGGCACAACATTCGCTACTCTCCAGTCCCCTGGTACCACCCCCGTTGCCAGTGAAGACGAGAAGATCATTGCCAATGGTACTGCAATTTCCTCTCTTGTTTCCCACATAATCCTAGGATATATCCCGTCAGGCCCGGGGGACTTGTCTATCCTCAAGTTGTTCAAAATGTCCAACACATCTTCCTTCCTAACAGGTATCTCTTCTAGCTTATCAGTCCGTTTCACACTCTCCTCTTCAACAATACGGTCCCTCTCGTTCGTAAATACTGAAGAGATGGACTTGTTCAAGACCTCTCCTATCTCTTCCGACTCAATACACAGTCTCCCACTACTGTCATTGATCGGACCTACCCTCGTTCTCCTCATTCTCAGGTTTCTCACATACGCATAAAATGCCTTGGGGTTATCCTTGATCCTATCCGCCAAGGATTTTTCATGCCCTCTCTTAGCTCTCCTAATCCCTTTCTTCAGGTCCCTTCTGGCTATCCTGTATCCCTCCACTGCTCTGTCTGAACCTTGTTTCCTCAACCTTATGTAAGCCTCCTTCTTCCTCTTTACTAGACATTCAACCTCCCTCGTCAACCAAGGTTCCCTCACACGACCATTTCTTTCCTGCAGCACTTTCAAGATATTTGCAGTTACTGGGGAAGGAGGAAGTGGAGATGTTGCAAAAAGCTGCATTGAGGACAAATCAACAGGATCTTAGTGGGCATTCAGCCCATTGTGGCTGTGCTGTCTCTTTCAGACAATTCTCCCCAAGATCTCCCAAACCCTGGAATTTCCTTGTGCAAGTTTCTACTAAAGAGCATTTTCCATAATCTCGAAGCAGGCAAGTGATTTTTAACGGAGTAGTTGAAAAATCCAGTAAATTTGGATTGAGATGGAGTTGATATGGGATGAAAATCAGCCACTACAAAGACCAGGCTTAAAAAGTCAACACCCCAACAGGGATTTGAACCTCCAATCCACTCCATCAGAAGCTACAGTCTTACCCATTAAGCCACAAAAACTCAGTGCCAATACTCCTCTGGGAATAGTTGTTCTTAAACGAGTGCGACAGCCGAGCATATTCCAAGATCTGTCACGACACACTGAGGGATGCACTAAAGTTTCGGGCAGCTGCTGCCAAGGTGTAACAGGGAAACAACACAGTCTAAGGTCTATCACAAATGATCACATCGTTCTTTCAGTTCTCAGACCCTCTTGGTGCCTGACAATGAACAGTGATCGGTTCCTGTCCAAGTACAAAATGCCTTTATTGTTCGTGACACAGAACTTTGAGAAATGTCAAAATTCCAGTGTTTTGTTGGTTCTTTTCTCTCTGCATAGACTGTACACAACTGATTTAGAACCTTTGTCTGCATTTCTATTTGATTTTTTATGAATAAAGTATATTTTTTAAATAAAGAAAATCTGGAGAGAGAGAATATCTACCCGAAATTGCGAGACCCCCCTTTGTGGAAGAGAGCCAGCCCTATATCGGGACAGGAAGGAGATTCCAATGGCCCAGCATGGATTGTTCCAGTTAATACCCTCACCTCCTTGACCACAAAGTGGGGAGGGAAGTGGGAGGTGGCATGGGGCAGGGTGACACGAGGCAGATGAACACACAAGATGGCCGCTCAGCCAGAAGTTGGCCACTTGGCACACAAGATGGCCGCCGGACCACAATATGGAGAGAGACAGCAGAGAAAACACAGACACTGCCTGGGGCCACCAGAATGCCAGCACAATGCACTCACAACCAAGTTGATTAGTTTAAGGCGGATGGAAGAGACAATACACATGAAGAACACACACTGCCCGCCAAAGGGTCTGGCCAGACAACAGCTTTGATAGAAATGTTAGATACAGACTCAATACAGAGTGATAATAGCCAGGGCTGCAGCAATTGGCCTTCTCAGGAAGAGCGATTAGCGCATATTACTACAGCAACAGAATTCCGCGCAGACGCTGAAACTGACAACAACTGCACTGAAATTAACAAAGGCCACGCTGGAACTGACAATAACTGCACTGAAACGATCAAGGATTCTGCAATGTTTACAATAAACAAGCCATGTTACAGAGACAATAACCTCATCACTGAACTATTATATCACAAAATGTATAACAATATCTTGACCATGTGCTCCGGGTTGAGAGAAGAATCACAGCTGACCACTGTGCTGTTGGTGCTGCTCTCTCCCCGGAGCTCTGGGATTTCCTTGGACAATAAACTCTGTTGGTGAACCCCGACTCTGACTCAGAGCCTGGTGATTTTCAGCAGTTGCCTTCCCACAAATGTTTGTCCAATCTGTGGATGTGGCACTCCAAGTTCTCCAACGATGGCCTCACGACCTCACATCTCCATCATAGCCTCCTTGCAATTGTATTCAATACCTTGACTAAGAAAGGTAAGGGCCCAAATGCATAGCCACAGCCCCATCAGTTCCAACCTTGAACCCCCAGATTTCAATCATTTCCATTGACATATTGGACATCATCATAAATACCAAACATGCAGGTAATCTGGGGTTCAGCTGGTAATGTTGACAGAATATAGCTTAGACTGACACCAACACAACCAAAACAGAAGCTGCTTTGTCCATAGACTGGTAGGTCTATCTGTTGGAGCCCCAGTGATCTCATGGACAAGGCACTAACTTCCTAAACCAGAGATTGTGGGCTCAAGTCTTATTTGGGGTTTTGATTTTGTTGAAACCTTCACTGTGCAGCTGATCTCAATCCTGTGTGGTCACGTGTCCATGGCAACAAAATCAGGCATTCTCAGCTGGAGAAATTTGACCTGACAGAAAATTGGCCAAACGAAATTAAACAGCAGCTAAAAGCTCCAGAGAACAGTGCAACTAAGATCGAAGAGTTACAAAGATTCAAGAAGAACCAGTTCCAACCAGACTGAGGGTTGTATATTGGAGAAGTGTCAGCCTGAGCCAATCCACTTCATCGCTCCTGGCATGACAACAGTGAAGGGTATTGGTGTGACCCCATTGGATGATGTGAACCCAGCTCATGACCGTATTGGCCAAAGCCACAGAAGATTCTAGAAGATCAGGGACAGGAGAAGAGGAAAACACACCTGAACGTCAAACCCTCAGCAAAGCCTTGACTGGGTCCTGCAATGGAGCTCTGACCATCTGCTCCAAACCAGTTCATAAAAGTCCTCACGTGAGAAGGGCAGGCCATTCAGCCCATCACATCCACACTGACCCTCTGAAGAGTATCCCATACAGGCCCAACCCCTATCCTCTCACCCTGCATTCCCCAAAGCCAATCCACCGAACCTGCACATCTTTGGACTGTGGAAGGAAACCAAAGCACCCGGAGTTCCCCATGGAGAGAATGTGCAAACTCGACACAAACAGACACCCAAGGGAGGAATCAAAACCAGGTCCCTGACACTGTGAGGCAGCAGTGTTACCCACTGAGCCACCATACCATCCCCAGGAGAATCTCAGCAGGTTTTCAGCCGTTGTGACTGTGCTGTCTCTTTCAGGGAATTCACCTCAATCCTGCAAATCTTGTGCAAGAAGATGTTGGGCACCACTTCCCATCAACTTCCAATCAGACATGGAGATTTTCCCAAAGAAGATTAGAAATTAAGTTGACAAAGGGCAAGTGACTGACACCCCAGATGGGACTCAAACCCACAATCCGCGGCTAAGAAGGCCATCGCCATATCCATTAGGGCACTGGGGCCACACAGCAGGCTGGAAATCACAGCCTTTATGTACTGCACCCGAACTCTCATACTGTGTGTTTCTGAGTGTTATACTCTCACTGATTGTTTTTGACCCCTACCATCTCATGCTAAATTGTTGGCTGCTTGATTAATCAATCTCACTTCCCATTTGTCCCCAAACGGACAGACGAGAAATTAACCAAACTCCAATGTTGCACAACTCAAGTCTGAGGAATATGGAGCAGACGAGAAAATAGCAAAGGGCTCAATGTTATTTTGTGCAGCACCTTGAAGATATTTGCAGTTAGTGGGGAAGGAGTAAGTGGAGATGTTGCAAACAGCTGCATTGAAGACAAATCAACAGAATCATAGCAGGCATTCAGCCCATTCTGGCTGTGCTGTCTCTTTCAGACAATTCACCCCAAGATCACCCAAATCCTGGAATTACCTTGTGCAAGTTTTGAATAATCATCGTTAAAAATCAGACAACACCAGGTTGTAGTCCAACAGGTTTATCTCAAAGTACTAGCTTTCAGAGCGCTGCTGCTTCGTCAGGTGGTTGTGGAGTATAAGATTGTAAGACGCAGAATTTATGGCAAAAGTTTACAGTGTCATGTCACTGAAATTATATATTGAAAAAAATCTGGATTGTGTGTGAAGTCTCTCATCTTTTAGAATGACCAGGTTGGTTTCAGTTCTTTCATGTGTAAATCACAAAACGTTTTTCATTGCCAAGTGAAATGACAAGCTGTCCAATAAAAGCTAAATGCTGTGAATGCTGGAAATCTGAAAGAGAGAAAATGCTGGAGAAATCATGACTCAAAAACATGATTGAGTTTTCTGAAAAAGTCACAAAGAGGATTGATGAGGGCAGAGCGGTGGATGTGACCTATATGGACTTCAGTAAGGCGTTCGACAAGGTTCCCCATGGGAGGCTGATCAGCAAGGTTAGATCTCATGGAATACAGGGAGAACAAGCTGTTTGGATACAGAACTGGCTCAAAGGTCGGAGACAAAGGATGGTGGTGGAGGGTTGGTTTTCAGACTGGAGCCCTGTGACCAATAGAGTGCCACAAGAATCAGTGCTGGATCCACTACTTTCTGTCATTTATATATATGTTAGTATCATTATGAGGTATCATTAGTAAGTTTGCAGATGACACCAAAATTGGAGGTGTAGTGGACAGCAAAGAAGGTTCCCTCAGATTACAACGGGATCTTGATTCGAAGGGCCGATGAGCTGAGGAGTGATGGGTGGAGTTTAATTTAGATCAATGTGAGGTGCTGCATTTTGGGAAAGCAAATCTTAGCTGGGCTTATAGACTTAATGGGAATGTCCCAGGGAGTGTTGGTGAACAAAGAGTCCTTAGAGTGTAGGTTCATAGCTCCTTGAAAGTAGAGTCGCAGATCGATAGGATAGTGAAGAAGGCGTCTGGTTTCCTTTATTCTAAATCAGTTGTGTACAGTCTATGCAGAGAGATAAGAACCAACAAAACATTGGAATGTTGACATTTCTCAAAGCTTCTGTATCGTTGTGAACAAAAAGGCATTTTGTACTTGGGCAGGAACCGATCTCTGTTCATTGTCAGGCACCAAGAGGGTCTGAGAATTGACAGAATGATGTGATAATTTGTCAGAAAGACCTGAGACTGTGTTGTTTCCCTGTTACACCATGGCAGCAGCTGCCCGAATCTTTAGTGTATCCCTCAACATGTCATCTGAGATGTTGGAACATGCTGGGCTGTAACACTCATTTGATGCCAAGACTTTACACTGGCAAATGGCTATGTGTGCCCTCGTAGCATATTGGGTAAACCACTGTCCTCCAAAGTGTGGGATTGAGGGTTTAATTCCCCTCTGGGCTGGTTACGTTTTAAGCTTGGTCTTTGTAACTGACTTTTGTTCCATGCCAACTTCATCACAATCCAAATTGACTGCATTTTTCAACTACTCTGTTCAAATTCACTGTGCCTGTGTTGAGATTATGGTGAATGATGTGTAATCGAAACTTGCACAAAGCAATTCCAGGATTTGGGAGATCTTGGGGAGAATTGTCTGAAAGAGACACCGCAGCCACAATGGGCTGAATGCCCGCTAAGATTCTGTTGAGTAAGATCATAAAACATAGAACATAGAACAGTACAGCACCGAACAGGCCCTTCAGCCCACGTTGTTGTGCCAACCATTAATCCTCATGTATGCACACTCAAATGTCTGTGACCATATGCATGTCCAGCAGTTTCTTAATTGTCCCCAGTGACCTTGCTTCCACAACTGCTGCTGGCAACGCATTCCATGCTCTCAAAACTCTCTGTGTAAAGAACCCAGCTCTGACATCCCCTCTATACTTTCCTCCAACCAGCTTAAAGTTATGACCCCTGGTGTTAGCCATTTCTGCCCTGGGAAATAGTCTCTGGCTATCGACTCTATCCATGCCTCTCATTATCTTGTATACCTCAATTAGGTCCCCTCTCCTCCTCCTTTTGTCCAATGAGAAAAGTCCGAGCTCAGTAAACCTGTTTTCATAAGATAAGCCCTCCAGTCCAGGCAGCATCCTGGTAAACCTCCTCTGAACCCTCTCCAAAGCATCCACATCTTTCCTATAATAGGGCTACCAGAACTGGACACAGTATTCCAAGTGCGGTTTAACCACCTACTTCCACCTACTTCCTCCCCACTAACGGCAAATATCTTGAAAGCGCTGCACAAAATAACATTGAACCCTTTGCTATTTTCCTGTCTGCTCCATTTTCCTCAGATGTGAGTTGTGCAATGTTGGAGTTTGGTTGGTTTCTTGTCTGTCCGTTTGGGGACAAATGGGAAGCGAGATTGATTTATCAAGCTGCCAATCTTTTAGCATGAGATGGACGTTGTAAAAAACAATCAGTGAGAGTATAAAACTGTGAAAAACACAATATGAGCCATCAGGGTGCAGTATTTAGAGGCTGCCAGTTTGACGGCAGACATGTATCCCCAGTGGCATAATAGATAAGATATTAGGCTTCCCAAACCAGGGATTGTGGGGTCAAATCCCATCTTGAATGACTAACTTTCATAGGTTTCTCTCTTTGAACTTTACTTCTAGTCGACATTATAAACATCCCCATGTCTGCATTCAGTTAATGGGATGTGGTGTCCCATGTGACCTTACACAAGTCTTTCGGGGATCTGCAGGATTAAGGCTGAATTCCCCGAAAGAGACAGGACAGTCACAATGGCTGAAAACCTGCTGAGGTTCTCCTGGGGATGGCATTTATGGCTCAGTGGTTAACACTGCTGCCTCACAGCGTCAGGGACCTGGCTTTGATTCCTCCCTTGGGTGTCTGTTTGTGTTGAATTTGCACATTCTCTCCATGGGGTACTCGGAGTGCATTGTGTTCCTCCCACAGCCCAAAGATGTGCAGGTTCGGTGGATTGGTTTTGGGGAATGCAGGGTGAGAGGATAAGGATTGGGCCTGAATGGGATGCTCTTCAGACACTGAGTGTGGACTTGCTGGGGTGACTGGCTTGTCCCCCTCACTCTAGGGCTTTTATGAACAAATTTGGAGCAGGTGGTCAGAGCTCTGCTGCAGATCCCAGTCAAGGCTTTGCTAAGGAACTGGCATCCAGGTGTGTGTTCATATCCTTCTTTTCCCTGATCTTCCAGAATGTTCTGTAGCTTTGGCCAAAGGGGTCATGAGCTGGGTTCACATCATCCAATGGGGTCACATTGCCAGGAACTAGCTAGTCTGAATGGCTTGCTCCCATCCCACTCTAGGGCTTCTCTGAACAAGTTTGGAGCAGATGGTCAAAGGCCCAGTCAAGGCTTCGTGAAGGGACTGCCATCCAGGTGTGTGTCCCTGTGCTCCTTTTCCCTGATCTTCCCGAATGTTCAAATCAACATCATCACATTAAAGATATTTTGTTTCTTGGCTTAATGAGAAGGGATTTGTCTTCAAGAGCACAAAGGTTTTGGATATTGTCTCTTGAGGTTTGCTGATGAAACCGTTGATGTGCAGGGTCAACTGCAGATAATGGCAGAGACACTCTCCAGTGGTGACTGTCAGCGTTACCAGTCGTGAAGACTTCATCCAAGAAACTGACGGTGATCTTGACCGCAGTCTCACCTCGGCCTGCAAATCACAATCGGCTTAACCAGACTCAAGAACTAAAGAGAAACCAAGAACATCATTACCCCACATAATACTTGAGCCCACAATCTCTGGTTTAGGAAGTTAGTGCCGTAACCATGAAATCACTGGGGCTCCAACGGATAGAGCTACCAATCTGTGAACAAAGAAGCTTCTGCTTTGGTTGTGTTGGTGTCAGTCTAAGCTATATTCTGTCAACGTTCCCACTTGAACCCCAGATTACCGGCATGTTTGGTATTTATGATAAGGTCCAATATGTCAATGGAAGGTTGGTCACAGCAAAGGATCAACAGCGAGACCACAAAAACACATTTCATATCTCTCTGTGCTGGAACTTTCTGCTGTCTTTCTCCATTGAAATAATATCCAGCTGCTTTATTCTTCCTACCAAAGTGTATGACCTCACACATTCCCACATTGTCTTTCATTTGCTGGGTTTTTGGCTACTCCCTTAACCCATCCATCTCCCTCTGTAAACTCTGTGAGTCAGCCACAGCAGTTGCCTTCCCACAAATGTTTGTCCAATCTGTGGATGTGGCACTCCAAGTTCTCCAACGATGGCCTAACTACCTCACATCTCCATCATAGCCTCCTTGCAATTGTATTCAATACCTTGACTAAGAAAGGTAAGGACCCAAATGCATAGCCACAGCCCCATCAGTTCCAACCTTGAACACCCAGATTTCAATCATTTCCATTGACATATTGGACCTTATCATAAATACCAAACATGCCGGTAATCTGGGGTTCAAGTGGGAACGTTGACAGAATATCGCTTAGACTGACACCAACACAACCAAAGCAGAAGCTTCTTTGTTCACAGATTGGTAGCTCTATCCGTTGGAGCCCCAGTGATTTCATGGTTACGGCACTAACTTCCTAAACCAGAGATTGTGGGCTCAAGTATTATGTGGGGTAATGATTTTGTTGAAACCTTCACTGTGCAGCTGATCTCAATCCTTTGTGGTCACGTGACCATGGCAACAAAATCAGGCATTCTCAATTGATCCTCAGCTGGAGAAATTTGAACTGATAAAAAATTGGCCACACTAAATTAAACAGCAGCTATCAGCTCCAGAGAACATTGCAACTAAGATCAAAGAGTTACAAAGATTCAAGAAGAACCAGTTCCAACCAGACTGAGGGTTGTATATTGGAGAAGTGTCATCCTGAGTCAATCCACTTTATAGCTCCTGGCATGACAACAGTGAAGTGTATTGGTGTGACCCCATTGGATGATGTGAACCCAGCTCATGACCGTATTGGCCAAAGCCACAGAAGATTCAGGAAGATCAGGGAAAAGTAGGGTAGGAACACACACCTGGATGCCAGTCCCTTCGCGAAGCCTTGACTGGGCCTTGCAGTGGAGCTCTGACCATCTGCTACAAACTTGTTCAGAGAAGGCCTCGAGTGAGGGGGACAAGCCAGTCACCCCAGCAAGTCCACACTCAGTCTCTGAGGGTCTCACACACTGACCCTCTGAAGAGCATTCCACCCAGGCCCAACCCCTATCCTCTCACCCTGCACTCCCCAAATCCAATCCACCGAACCTGCACATCTTTGGACTGTGGGAGGAAACCAAACCACCCGGAGTACCCCATGGAGAGAATGTGCAAACTCTACACAAACAGACACCCAAGTGAGGAATCAAAGCCAGGTCCCTGACACTGTGAGGCAGCAGTGCTACCCACTGAGCCACCATGCCATCCCCAGGAGAATCTCAGCAGGTTTTCAGCCATTGTGACTGTGCTGTCTCTTTCAGATGATTCACCCCTCTATCCTGCATATCCTCAACATTCTGTGTTTTTCTGACACAAGGTACCACCAACCCAACACAGAAATCGGGACCTTTCCAGAGGAGATGAGAAATTGACTTGACCTCAGATGAAGATCAGCCATGAAGACAAGGATTAAAATTCACACACCCCAGATGGGACTTGAACCCACAATCCCTGGCTTAGGAGGCCAGTGCCTTATCCATTAGGCCACTGGGGCCGCATATTTGCTGTTAAAATAGCAGCTTTTAAGTTTTGTTTTGCAAGAACACACTGACTGTGGCTCAGCCAGCACAGAGTCAGTGCCCTGGACTGAGGGGATTCTAAATCTCCTGGTTATATATGTTTTTCTCTTTACCCCCGCACTGCTGCCTAACTGTGGTAGTGCTTATATTTTCCCTAGCCCCCATGTTGTGTGTGTGCAGGTGTGAGACACAGTGAAAGACAACAGATGGACAAATCTTTATTCAATTCCCACCACCAGGAAGAAAGGAAACACCCGAGTGGCCAGTGACAAGCATCAAAGGGCAATGCTGTGTGACCAAACAGTGAGGGGGAGGGCACTCTCTGAACAGCTCAAGGACGTTGGGATACACTGCGTGCTCCTTCTCCAGGGACACCCGGGCTCGAACGTAACCGCGGAAGAGGGTCAGGCAATCGGCCCTAACAACCAGTTTGGCCAGGCCCAGGAGCAGACCCACGAGGAGATCCTCTGACCAACCCTCCCCCCTCGGCACTGGGTGTCCAATGATGGGGAGTGTGGGGCTGAATTCCAACCAGAAACGGAGGAGAAGGTTTCCCAGAAAGCTAAAAAGGGAGTGCAAGCGTCCTGTTCCATGGACTCCACAGCACCACAGAACAAGCAGTTGGGCTGGGAGTCCGTGAACCACCACAATCTGCGGACTGCCGCGTGCAATACCCTCCACCCCAGATCCCCGTGAGAAAGGGGGAGGACTCCCATGTAGAGAGCCCTTCACTGGGGATGGTCCCCACCGCCCGGTGGTAAATGGGCACGCCAGGGTGTGTCCGGGAGGTGGATGACGGTGTGCAGCAGCAGTCTGTACAGGGCCCTCTGTGATACACCCCTGAAAGGGACAAAACTAAAACTCCGGAGACAGCTCAGGTTGTGGGGCACAGTCTCCCGCAGGAAGTACAGGACCCCTGGGGCCAATGTGAAATGCCTGTGTTGAGATTATGGCGAATGATGTGTAATAGAAACTTGCACAAGGCAATTCCAGGATTTGGAAGATCTTGGGGAGAATTGTCTGAAAGAGACAGCATAGCCACAATGGGCTGAATGCCCGCTAAGATTCTGTAGATTTAGAACATACTACATAGAACACAGAACAGTACAGCACCGAACAGGCCCTTCAGCCCACGATGTTGTGCCGACCATTGATCCTCATGTATGCACCCTCAAATGTCTGTGACCATATGCATGTCCAGCAGTTTCTTAAATGTCCCCAATGACCTTGCTTCCACAACTGCTGCTGGCAACGCATTCCATGCTCTCAAAACTCTCTGTGTAAAGAACCCGGCTCTGACATCCCCTCTATTCTTTCCTCCAACCAGCTTAAAATTATGACCCCTGGTGTTAGCCATTTCTGCCCTGGGAAATAGTCTCTGGCTATCGACTCTATCCATGCCTCTCATTATCTTGTATACCTCAATTAGGTCCCTCTCCTCCTCCTTTTCTCCAATGAACTCAGTCAACCTCTCTTCATAAGATAAGCCCTCCAGTCCAGGCAGCATCCTGGTAAACCTCCTCTGAACCATCTCCAAAGCATCCACATCTTTCCTATAATAGGGCGACCAGAACTGGACGCATTATTCCAAGTGCGGTCTAACCAAAGAAAGCATTTGTCCTCAATGTAACTTTTTACAACATCTCCATCCACTTCCTTCCCACTAACTGCAAATATCTTGAAAGCGCTGCACAAAATAACATTGAACCCTTTGCTATTTTCCTGTCTGCTCCATTTTCCTCAGATGTGAGTTGTGCAATGTTGGAGCTAGACAACTGATTTACTCAGACTGACACTTCCAGTCATCGAGTCATAGAGATGTACAGCACAGAAACACACCCTCGGTCCAACCCGTCCATGCCAAACAGATATCCCAACCAAATCTAGCTCCTCCAAACCTTTCGTATTCATATACCCATCCAGATGCCTTTTAAACGATGTAATTGTACCAGCCTCCACCACTTCCTCTGGCAGCTCATTCCACACACACACACCATTTTTTGCCTGAAAAAGTTGCCCCTTCGGTCTCCTTTATATCTTTTCCCTCTCACCCTAAACCTAAGCCCTCTAGTTCTGGAGTCCCCCACCCCAGGGAAAAGACCTTGGCTGTTTACTCTAATCATGCTGCTCATGCTCCAGAATTGTTTATAAAGGCCCAAGGGTGAGGAGAGCAGGCCATTCAGCCCATCACGTCCACACTGACCCTTTTAAGAGCATCCCACCCAGGCCCAAGCCCTATCCTCTCACCCTGCATTCCACAAAGCCAATCCACCGAACCTGCACATCTTTGGGCTGTGGGAGGAAACCAAAGCACCCGGAGTACCCCATGGAGAGAATGTGCAAACTCGACACAAACATGCACCCAAGGGAGGAATCAAAGCCAGGTCCCTGACACTGTGAGGCAGCAGTGCTACCCACTGAGCCACCATGCCATCCCCAGGAGAATCTCAGCAGGTTTTCAGCCATTGTGACTGTGCTGTCTCTTTCAGGGAATTCAGCAGATCCCCAAAAGATCTGTGGAAGGTCACATGGGACACCACATCCCATCAACTGAATGCAGACGTCGGGATGTTTGCAAAGTGGATTAAAGAGTAGGGACACATATCAAGAATCAGGCACCCCAGATGGGACTTGAACCCACAATCCCAAGTTAAGGAAACCAGTGCCTTATCCATTAGGCCACTGGGGCCCCACATGCCAGGCTGCAATGGCAGCCTTTAAATACTGCATCCTGACCACTCATCGTGTGTGTTTCTGTGTGTTGTCCTCTCACTGATTGGTTCTTACCCCTTCCATCTCATGCCACATTGTTGGCTGCTTGATAAATTGACCCCGCCTCCCATTTCTCCCCAAACGGACAGATGAGAAATCAACCAAACTCCAACTTTGCACATCTCAAGTCTAAGGAAAATGGAGCAGACAGGAAAATAGCAAAGGGCTCAATGTTATTTTGTGCAGCACTTTCAAGATATTTGCAGTTACTGGGGAAGGTGGAAGTGGAGATGTTGCAAAAAGCTGCATTGAGGACAAATCAACAGAATCAAAGCAGGCATTCAGACCATTGTGGCTGTGCTGTCTCTTTCAGACAATTCACCCCAAGATTTCCCCAATCCCAGAATTATCTTGTATAAGTTTCTACTAATCAGCATTTGCCATAATCTCAACACAGGCACAATGATTTTTAACAGAGTAGTTAAAAAATCCAGTCAATTTGGATTGAGATGAAGTTGACATGGGATGAAAATCAGCCACTGCAAAGACCAGGCTTAAAAATGAAATCCCTGAAATCCCAGATTTCAGAGGCCAGTGCCATAGCCATTAGGCCACGAGGGCACTATGTTGGTAGACCACTGGAAACAGTTGACCTCAAATGAGTGCGACAGCCAAGCACACTCCCAGATCTGTGACAACACACTGAGGGACACACTAAAGGTTCAGGCAGCTGCTGCCAAGGTGTAACAGGGAAACAACACAGTCTCAGGTCTTTCTGACAAATGATCACATCGTCCTTTCAGTTCTCAGACCCTCTTGGTGCCTGACAATGAACAGAGATCGATTCCTGCCCAAGTACAAAATGCCTTTCTTTCCACAACGATACAGAAGGTTTGAGAAATGTCAATATTCCAATGGTTTGTTGGTTCTTTTCTCTCTGCATAGACTGTACAGAACCTTTGTATGCATTTCCAAATGATGTTACAAACTGTTTCAAAACTTTGTTAATAAAATCAAATTGAAACGCAAATTAAATTTAGTCTCCCTTTTTCCCCATCACCAACAAGAATACTTGAGTAAAGTTGTGAGGAATTCATCAAACCAATGAGACTCCAGGAATTCTTCCAAGATGTCAGCAATGATCCCAATGAGCCAACCAACGAACGGGAACAGTCATCAGAGAGATCCATCGTGGAGCGACCAAAGAAGGAGTCGATTTGTATCCCTGCGGAGGGCCGCTGTCCTGGCCTTGAGATGTATGCTCAACCGTCAGGAGATGGGTGAATGACAGATTTAAAAATCACACAACACCAGGTTAGAGTCGAACATGTGGAAGCACTAGGTTTCGGAGCACTGCTCCTTCATCAGGTGGTTGTGGAGAATAAGATTGCAAAACACAGAACTTAGAGCAAATGTTTACACTGTGATGCAACTGAAATTGAGAAAGACCTGGATTGTTTGTTAAGTCTCTCTTCTTTTAGAATGGCCAAGTTGGTTTTCGTTCTTTCATATGTAAATTGCAAAACTTTTATCAAAAGTTACATTCTTAAGTGAACTTTAACAATTGGTGTCGTGTTGGGCCAGATGATGTATTGAAGGTGTGAGCTCCCCTGTGTGAGGCTGTCTGTGCCACAATGGTCAGACTGATTCTAATCTAATAAACAGATTTACAGCACCTCACATGAATTCATACAGTTTTTGAGCAAAGCAAAGTGTAATTCTGTAAGTACAAGTTCATCACACAAACTTATATGTGTGTGTGTGTATATGTTTGTGTGCATATGTGTGTGTGTATGTGCGTGTGTATATGTGTGTGTGTATGTGTGTGTGTATATATGTGTGTGTGGGTGTGTGTGTGTGTGTATATGTGTGTGTATATGTGTGTGGGTGTGTATGTGTGTGGGTGTGTATGTGTGTATGTATATGTTTGTATTTGTATGTGTGTGTATATGTGTGTGGGTGTGTATATATGTGTATGTGTGTGTGTGGGTGTGCCTGTGTGTATGTATGTGTATGGATGTGTGTGTGCGTATGTGTGTGTATATGTGTGTGTGTGTTAATATGTTTATGCGTGTGTGTGGGTTTGTGGGTGTGGTTGTGTCGGTGTGTATGTATGTGTATATGTGTGTGTGTATGTGTGTGTGTACATGCATGTGTGTGTATGTGAGTGTGTATGTGCATATGTGTATGTGTGTGTTTATGTATATGTGTGTATGTGTGTGTATGTGCGTGTGTTTGTATGTGTGCGTGTCTGTGTGTCTATGTGTATGTTTGTGTGTGTGTATGTGTGTGTAAATGTGTGTGTCTATGTATGTATGTGTGTGTGTGTATACGTGTGTATATATGTATGTGTTTGTGTGTGTGGGTGTGGGTGTTGGTGTTTTTGTGTATGGTTGTATGTGTATGTGTATGTGTGTGTATATTTGTGTATGTGTGTGTTTGTGTATGTGTATGTATATGAGTGTGTATATGTATATGTGTGCGTGTCTGTGTTTGTATGTGTATGTGTATGTGTGTGTATGTGCGTGTGTGTATATGTGTGTGTATGGGTGTGTGAATGTGTTTGTGTGTGTGTGTGTGTGTGTGTGTGTGTGTGTGTAGTTGAATGAGGTCACCTGTAATGTCCCAGTTGAGGCCATCTCCATTGTTACCAAACTTGGTGATCAGCCTCTGCTCGACCACTTTTCATTGTTGCCTGTCCCGAAGTCCCCCTTGGAGGAAGGTGCGAGGTCGAATGTCCCGAATTGCTGAAGTGTTCTCTGACTGGGAGGGAACACTCCTGTCTGTTGACACTCAGGACAGCCCCACCACCCCCCAAACGATACACGCACACACGCACATGCACACACATGCACATACACACACACATACGAACACACACACAGACACCCACACACACACAAGCGCATATAAATTTGTGGGGTGAATTTGTATTTGCAGAACGACATTTTACTTTGCTCAAAAACTGCATGAACCACAGAGCTCAGGAGAGAATTGTGGCAGCTCTCAGAATCAGGTGGCTCAGTGGTTAGCACTGCTGCCTCACAATACCAGGGTCCCAGGTTCAATTCCAGCCTTAGATAACTGCCTGTGTGGAGTTTGCACATAGCTCTGGTTTCCTCCCACAGTACAAAGGTGAATTGGCCATGTTAAATTGCCCATAGTGTTACCTGTTTCCACACTGTAGGTAGTCTAATCCAGTGGAAGGATCTGAAGGCCCTAATTTACGAGGGCTCTATGCTCATGCCTTTCCAGGACTTCTCAGCGGTGGGAAACCAGAAAAGAAAACCTTACGATGATGAGCCGAAGACATAGGAATGGAAGTAAGGCCATTCAGCCCTTCGGGGCCACCCTGCCATTCAGTTGTGAATGATGGGCATTTCAACGCCACTTTGTGGCACTCTCATCGTCACACTTAATTCCTTGCGTGATCAAGAATTTATCAATCTCTGCCCTGAAGCCAATTAACGTCCTGGCCTCTGCTGCGCTCCACGGCAATGAATTCCACAGGCCCACCACTCTCTGCCTGAAGAAATGTCTCCTCATTTCCGTTCTAAATTGACCTCCCTCCAATTCTCAGACTGTGCCCATGGGTCCTGATGGAAACACATTCCCAAACATCCACCCTTTCTAATCCATGCATTATCTAGCAAATTTGTATAAGATCTCCCCTCAACCTTCGAAACTCTAATCAATACAATCCCAGGATCCTCAGCTGTTCATTGTATGTTAAGCCTCCCATTCCAGGGATCATCTGTGTGAATCTCCGCTGGACATGCTCCAGTGCCAGTATGTCCTTCCTGAGTTGTGGAGCCCAAAATTGGATACAGTATTTCAAATGGGGCCTAACCAGAGCTTTATAAAGTCTCAGAAGGACATCGCTGCTTTTACATTCCAACCCTCTTGAGATAAATGGCAACATTACATTTGTTTTCTTAACCACGGACTCAACATTTAGAGATTCCTGGACTATCATTCCCAGATCCCTTTGTACTTTGGCTTTATGAATTTTCTCACTGTTTAAAAAATAGTCCATACCTGTATTCCTTTTTCCAAAGTGCAAGTCCGAGCATTTGCTCAGGTTGAATTTCATCAGCCATTTCCTGGACCACTCTCCTAAACTGTCTAAATCTTTCTGCAGCCTCCCACCTCCTCAGAACGACCTGCTTGTCTGCATAACTTTGCATCATCGGTGAACTTTGCCAGAATGTCCCCCACTCCCTTCATCCAGATCATTAATATATAAAGTGAACAGCTGTGGCCCCAACACTGAACCCTACGAGACACCACTTGTCACCAGCTGCCATTCCAAGAAAGAACCTTTTATCCCAACTCTCTGCCTTCTGTCAGACAGCCAATTCCCAATCCATGCCAGTAGCTCACCTCGAACACCATGGACCCTCACCATACTCAGCAGTGTCCTGTGAGACACCTTATCAAATGCCTTTTGGAAATCTAGGTAGATAACATCCACTGGGTTTCCCTGGTCTAACCTACTTGTTACCTCTTCAAAGAATTCTAACAGGTTTGTCAGGCATGACCTCCCCTTACTAAATCCATGCTGACTTGTTCTAATCCAACCCTGCACTTCCAAGAATTTAGAAATCTCATACTTAATGATGGATCCTAGAATTTAACCTACAACCGAGGTTAAGCTAACCGGCCTATAATTTTTCATCATTTATCTTGATCTTTTCTTGAACAAGGGGTTTACAACAGTCATTTTCCAATCATCTGGGAATTTCCCTGACTCCAGTGATTTTTGAAAGATTAAAAATAGCCTCTACTATTTCCTCAGCCACCTCCCTCAGAACTCTAGGATGGAGACCATCGGGGCCGGGAGATTTATCAATTTTTAGACCTTTTAGCTTTTCTAGCACTTCCTCTTTTGTAATGGCTTCCATATTCAAATCTGCCCCCTGATTCTCCTTAATTGTTCGGATAATGCACATGTCTACCACTGTGAAGACTGACACAAAGTATTTACCACGTTCTTCAGCCATTCCCTTATCTCCCTTCACGAACTTTCCTGCATCAATTTGGAATGGCCCAATTTCTACTTTTGCCTCTCGTTTGTTTCTTATGTATTGAAAGAAACTTTAACAATCATTTCTAATATTACTGGCTAGCTTACCTTCATATTTGATCCTCTCCTTCTTATTTCTATGTCTTTGTTATCCTCTGTTTGTTTTTGTCGCCTTCCCAATCTTCTGATTTCCCAGGGCTCTTGGCCACTTTGGAGGCTCTCTCTTTCCCTATGATACATTTCCTGACTTCCTTTGTCAGCCCTGGCTGTTTAATTCCTGCCCCCTGACGGATAATGTTTCTGCCAAGAGAAGACTGAGGGAGTTTGGGATCCAGTACTCTCTGAGGTATCCGGCGGTGCTCCGATAACCTGACATGGATCCGTACATCTCTTTGATACATCGGAGAAGGCAAGAGACTTTGTGGACAAATTAACCGAATCTGAACAATTTAGTATCTACAAATAGTGTTGTTTGGTTATGTCTTTGTTGTGTTTTTAAAAAACCGAGGAAGTCCAGTTGGAGCTTTCTTTTCCTTGTTTTCCCGATTGGTAATAATCCGGTTTAAACTGTGTTTGGTGGCGGTTGAGATGTGTACTTTCAATTTCTAAGTGAAGTTATACCAGAGGATGGGTGGGGTATTTACCCCATCGATCTGAAATGTTTTTTTTCTTTATTCATATTGCTATTCTATGGTATATTTACTTTCTATTCTTCTTGTGTTTGTGGTACGGCTCTAGCTAGAAGGAGAGAAAATGGTTGGGATGGCTAGATGCCCACTTATGGGCAGTTTGGGATGGGTAGTTGCCCCCTTTGGGCAGGAGGTGAGTTCCCCAATTCAGCACCATTGGCACTTTATATGGTGGTTTGTATTGCTTTTAATCTTTGATAGTTTTGTAGGTTTGTTAAATGTCGTGGTTTCAGTTTATGTAGTTTTTATATTTGATGGATCATATGACACTAAGGCTCAGTGATTTGTGGTTCGAGTTCCTCCTCTCTGGAATTTAAATGTTACTGCAGAAGGTTATGACTTGATTAAATGGTGAACGTGGAATATGAAGGAAAGTCACTCACCAATTAAGAGGAAGAAGGTAGTTTTGAGTCTTAGAAAGGAGAAAGTGGATATTCCTTTGTTACAGGAGACGCACTTGGATGATAGGGAGCATTTGAAACGACAGCAGAATGGCTTTGATCAGTTCTACTTCACATCATTTAATACCAGAAGTAGGGGAGTGGCTGTATTGGTGAGGAGGAATCTCCCATTTAAGTTACTAGAGTGTGTTAACGACACACACACAGGAGGTTTGTAACTCTTATAGCATTGATAAATGGGGAAGAGGATGGTGTTATAAATGTTTCTTGCCCTCAAGGTCATCCCCTCAACATTTTGCTAGATGCGTTTTCAAATTGATCAGTCTAGAGGCCTGGCATATCACTAACGGGGGAGATTTTAACTGTCTCATGGATCCCACAGTGCAGAGGTTGCCAAAAGGCCCCCCGACTCCCTCTGTACAAACTAAACAATTAGTGGATCTGTGTGTGGAGTAAGGATTGGTGGACATCTGCAGGTGTCTCCACCCAGATGTCACACCAGGATTGATTTTTTTCCAATCCCCGTGGCAACCCTGGACTTGGAGGCACCTTGTACGATCGGTAATATTACCATCTCTGATCACACTCCGGTGTACCTGTTGGTTAAGATTAAGGACGTTACAGTGGGTCCAAGGCACTGTCAAATGGATTCCTTTATCCTCAAGGATAATACATTTGTGGAGCAGTTGTCTCGGAAGTTTTGGGCGTTCCTAGACATTAACTCACGCTCGGTTAGTAGCCAATCCTTCCTTTCAGAAATTGCCAAAGCCTATGCCATTGGGTCAGTTATTCCTACTCTGCCAGTAGGAGGCGGAAGAATGGTGAGCAGCAATGTCTCCTTGAAGCACGGTTGAAGGCAGCTGAGAAGGCCTACTTTGACAGGCCCTCGTTGGCCAAGTTACAGAGGATTACGGCGCTGCGTTCTGCATTGAATTCCGTGCTCACGCAGACAGCAAAGAACGAGCTTACTTTTGCAAAGCAAAGGTTATATGATCATGGTGACAGGTCTAGTAAATACTTAGCATATCTCTCTAGGAACAGGAGAGCCCCTCAAGCCATTACGTGTTACTGTGAGACTGTGTTACCTTCTATTGTTAAAGAGGACCAGACGGGCTTCATAAAGGGCCGCAGATCCTCCAATAATGTTAGGAGGCTGCTTAATGTAATTCAAGTGTGTCAACAACAGTCAATATAGGGATTGGTGATTTCTCTAGATACAGAGAAGGCCCTTGACCGAGTTGAGAGGGCGTACCTTTTCTATACTCTGGAGCGGTTTGTTTTGGGCGAAGTTTTTATAAGATGGGTAAAGGTTCTCCACAATGACCCTCTCACTGCAATCATCACCAACAGGGTGTGATCAAGCAATTTTAACATTTTTTGGGTCAGCCGGCAGGTCTGTTCCCTTTCCCCACTGCTTTTTACAGTGAGGATTGAATCATTGGTGGAGGGCATTCATAGGGATCCCAATATATCAGCTCCAGACGTGGGGTCAAATTTACATCAGAGTTTATTGTATGTGGACAATGTCCTCATTCTTTGTCAAATCCAGCACTTTCAGTCCCTCGCTTGTTAGCATGCATCTGTGTGTTTGGCACCTTTTTGGGGGACAAGATTAATCTTTCAAAATCAGAGGCTATGCCTATGGGTGGTCTTATGAAAGTGTTAAGTCTTGAGGGTGAATATCGATTCCCATTTAAATGGTCACAGGGGGGTTTTGTGTATTTGAGCATGTTCATTACTCCAGTTCTGAATCGGCTGTTCAAAGCCAATTTTGTTTAATTATTTGACAAAATCAAACAAGACCTTCAAAGATGGAGGTGCTTCTGGTCTCGTGGTTGGGTCGGATAGCGATTATGAAGATGAATATTCTCCCTCGTTTACTATCCCCTATATGGATGCTCCCCATGATTTTCGATAAGCAAACATTCAGGAGACTGAACGGCTGGTTCAGCCCCTTTATTTGACATCATCAGTGGCCCCTCATTAAATGAGATAAACTGCGATTGTCTCACAGACTGGGGGGAGTGGATCTCCCAGACATTAAAAGCTACCAACTAAGCTCACTTTTATCCTACATGAGTGATTGGGCTTGTGGGGACCCTCTTTCAATATGGTTAGATATTGAAACCTCCCAGACTAAGGTGACCCCTTACTCACTTGCTGTGTTTGGACAAAATGAGGACAGTTAGGGAATATTGCAATAACCCAATAGTTATCGATACTGTTGAAGCATGGAGGGCATTTCGGCAGAGGGAAGGCAATATTAGCAAGACATCTTCTCTTACACCAGGTATGCCGGGTTTTCAACCGGGGATGATAGATTCAGGATCCAAACATTGGGCAGTTAGGGGTGTGTCTTGCGTGGGTGATTTGTTTGAGGGATACACAATGATGTCCTTCGATCAGTTAGCACAGAAACACAAGCTACCGAACAGGGACCTCTTTTGTTTATTTCAAGTTAGAGATTTTATTCAAAAAAAGATGACACTTTTGACTGATCTGTCCAAATCCGACATAGAGAGAGGGGTGATTTAGCCCCATTTCCTGCAGACCCCACAAAATTCTGTATTTTTCTGACACAACATCCCACCAAACCCAACACAGACCTGGGGATGTTTCCAGGGGAGATGAGAAATCGAGTTGACATCAGACAAGAAGATCAGCCGTGAAGACAAGGCTTAAAAGTTAGCCATCCCAGATGGGACTTGAACCCACAATTCCAGGCTGAAGAAGCCAGTGCCTTATCCATTAGACCATTGGGGCCACATGAACAAATCTGAAATGGCAGCCTGTAAATACTGCACCCTGAACCTCTCATATTGTGTTCTTCTCTGAGTTTTATCCTCACACTGATTGGTTGTTCCCCCTTCCATCTCACGCTAAATCATTGGCTGCTTGATAAAAGTCATCTTACCTCCTCTATCTCTGCAAACGGACAGACAAGAAATTCACCAAACTCCAACTTTGCACAACTCAAGTCTGAGGAAAATGGAGCAGACAGGAAAATAGCAAAGGGCTCAATGTTATTTTGTGCACCACTTTCAAGATATTTGCAGTTACTGGGGAAGGAGGAAGTGGAGATGTTGCAAAAAGCTGCATTGAGGACACTTCAACAGGATCTTCGCAGACATTCAGCCCATTGGGGCTGTGCTATCTCTTTCAGACAATTCACCCCAAGATTTCCCAAACCCTGGAATTACCTTGTGCAAGTTTCTACTGAAGAACATTTTCCATAATCTCGAAGCAGGCAAGTGATTTTTAATGTAGTAGTTGAAAAATCCAGTCAATTTGGATTGAGATGGAGTTGATATGGGATGAAAATCAGCCACCACAAAGACCAGGCTTAAAACGTCAACACCCCAAAAGGGAATTGAACCTCCAATCCACTACGTCAGAATCTACAGTCTTACCCATTAAGCCACTAAAACTCAGTAACAATACTCTACTGGGAATAGTTGATCTTAAACGAGTGCTACAGCCGAGCATATTCCAAGATCTGTCACGACACACTGAGGGATGCACTAAAGTTTCGGGCAGCTGCTGCCAAGGTGTAACAGGGAAACAACACAGTCTAAGGTTAATCACAAATGATCACATCATCCTTTCAGTTCTCAGACCCTCTTGGTGCCTGACAATGAACAGAGATCGCTTCCTGCCCAAGTACAAAATGCCTTTTTTGTCACGACACAGAACTTTGCGAAATGTCAAAATTCCAGTGTTTTGTTGGTTCTTTTCTCACTGCATAGACTGTACACAACTGATTTAGAACCTGTGTATGCATTACTATTTGATCTTTTATGAATAAAGTATATTTTTTAAATAAACATAATCTGGAGAGAGAGAAAATCTGCACGAAATTGCGAGACCCCCCTTTGTGGAAGAGAGCCAGCCCTATATCGGGACAGAAAGGACATTCCAATGGCCCAGCATGGATTGTTCCAGTTAATATCCTCACCTCCTTGACCACAAAGTGAAGTGGGAGATGGCACGGGCCAGGGTGACACTAGGCACACGGACACACAAGATGGCCACTGAGCCATAAGTCGGCCACTTGGCACACAAGATGGCCGCCGGACCACAAATGGAGAGAGACAGCAGAGCAAACACAGACATTGCCTGGGGCCACCAGAATGCCAGCACAATGCACTCACAACCAAGTTGATTAGTTTAAGGCAGATGGGAGAGACAATACACATGAATAACATACACTGCCCGCCGAAGGGTCTGGGTCAGACAACACCTTTGGTAGAAATGCTAACTGTTAGATACAGCCTCAATACAGAGTGATAATATCCAGGGCTGCAGTAATCGTCCTTCTCAGGAAGAGCGATTAGCGCCCATTACTACAGCAATGGACTTCCGCGCAGCCGCTAAAACTGACAACAACTGCACTGAAATTAACAAAGGCCACGCTGGAACTGACAATAATTGCACCAAAACGATCAAGGATTCTGGAATGTTTACAATAAACAAGCCGTGTCACAGAGACAATAACCTCATCACTGACCTATTATATCACAAAATGTATAATAGTATCTTGACCATGTGCTCCAGGTTGAGAGAAGAATCACAGCTGACCACTGTGCTGTTGGTGCTGCTCTCTCCCTGGAGCTCCGGGATTTCCTTGGACAATAAACTCTGTTGGTGAACCCCGACTCTGACTCAGAGGCTGGTGATTTCCAGCAGTTGCCTTCCCACAAATGTTTGTCCAATCTGTGTTCTCCAATGATGGCCTAACTACCTCACATCTCCATCATAGCCTCTTTGCAATTGTATTCAATACCTTGACTAAGAAAGGTAAGGACCCAAATGCATAGCCACAGCCCCATCAGTTCCAACCTTGAACACCCAGATTTCAATCATTTCCATTGACATATTGGACCTTATCATAAATACCAAACATGCAGGTCATCTGGGGTTCGGCTGGTAATGTTGACTGAATAGAGCTTAGACTGACACCAACACAACCAAAACAGAAGCTGCTTTGTCCATAGATTGGTAGCGCTATCTGTTGGAGCCCCAGTGATCTCATGGGGAAGGCACTAACTTCCTAAACCAGAGATTGTGGGCTCAAGTCTTATTTGGGGTTTTGATTTTGTTGAAACCTTCACTGTGCAGCTGATCTCAATCCTGTGTGGTCACGTGACCATGGCAACAAAATCAGGCATTCTCAATTGATCCTCATCTGGAGAAATTTGACCTGATAGAAAATTGGTCAAACTAAATTAAACAGCACCTATCAGCTCCAGAGAACAGTGCAACGAAGATCAAAGAGTTACAAAAATTCGACAAGAACCAGTTCCAACCAGACTGAGGGTTGTATATTGGAGAAGTGTCAGCCTGAGTCAATCCACTTTATAGCTCCTGGCATGACAACAGTGAAGGGTATTGGTGTGACCCCATTGGATGATGTGAACCCAGCTCATGACCGTATTGGCCAAAGCCACAGAAGATTCTGGAAGATCAGGGACAGGAGAAGAGGAAAACACACCTGAACGCCAAACCCTTAGCAAAGCCTTGACTGGGTCCTGCAGTGGAGCTCTGACCATCTGCTCCAAACCTGTTCATAAAAGTCCTTGCGTGAGAAGTGCAGGCCATTCAGCCCATCACATCCACACTGACCCTCTGAAGAGCATCCCAGCCAGGCCTAACCCCTATCCTCTCACCCTGCATTCCCCAAAGCCAATCCACTGAACCTGCACATCTTTGGGCTGTGGGAGGAAACCAAAGCACCCGGAGTACCCCATGGAGAGAATGTGCAAACTCTACACAAATAGACACCCAAGGGAGGAATCGAAGCCAGGTCCCTGACACTGTGAGGCAGCAATGCTACCCACTGAGCCACCATGCCATCCCCAGGAGAATCTCAGCAGGTTTTCAGCCATTGTGACTGTGCTTTCTCTTTCATACAATTCACCTCAATCCTGCGCAAGAAGATGTTGGGCACCACTTCCCATCAACTGAACGCAGACATGGAGATTTTTGCAAAGTAGATTAGAAATTAAGTTGACAAAGGGCAAGTGACTGACACCCCAGATGGGACTCGAACCCACAATCCCTGGCTTAGAAGGCCAGTGCCATATCCATTAGGCCACGGGGGCCACACAACGGGTGGGAAATCACAGCCTTTATGTACTGCACCCGACCTCTCATACTGTGTGTTGCTGAGTGTTCACCTCTCACTGATTGTTTTTGACCCCTACCATCTCATGCTAAATTGTTGGCTGCTTGATTAATCAATCTCACTTCCCATTTGTCCCCAAACGGACAGATGAGAAATTAACCAAACTCCAATGTTGCACAACTCAAGTCTGAGGAATATGGAGCAGACAAGAAAATAGCAAAGGGCTCAATGTTATTTTGTGCAGCACCTTGAAGATATTTGCAGTTAGTGGGGAAGGAGTAAGTGGAGATGTTGCAAACAGCTGCATTGAGGACAAATCACCAGAATCATAGCAGACATTCAGCCCATTCTGGCTGTGCTGTCTCTTTCAGACAATTCATCCCAAGATCTCCCAATTCCTGTAATTATCTTGTGCAAGTTTCGAATAATCATCATTAAAAATCAGACAACACCAGGTTGTAGTCCAACAGGTTTATCTCAAAGTACGAGCTTTCGGAGCGCTGCTGCTTCGTCAGGTGGTTGTGGAGTATAAGATTGTAAGACACAGAATTTATGGCAAAAGTTTACAGTGTGATGTCACTGAAATTATATATTGAAAAAAATGTGGATTGTGTGTGAAGTCTCTCATCTTTTAGAATGACCAGGTTGGTTTCAGTTCTTTCATGTGTAAATCACAAAACGTTTTTCATTGCCAAGTGAAATGGCAAGCTCACCAAAAAAAGTTAAATGCTGTGAATGCTGGAAATCTGAAACAGGGAAAATGCTGGAGAAATCATGACTCAAAAACATGATTGAGTTTTCTGAAAAAGTCACAAAGAGGATTGATGAGGGCAAAGCAGTGGATGTGATCTATGTGGACTTCAGTAAGGCGTTCGACAAGGTTCCCCATGGGAGGCTGATCAGCAAGGTTAGATCTCATGGAATACAGGGAGAACTAGCTATTTGGATACAGAACTGGCTCAAAGGTAGGAGACAGAGGATGGTGTTGGAGGGTTGTTTTTCAGACTGTAGCCCTGTGACCAATGGAGTGCCACAAGAATCAGTGCTGGGTCCACTACTTTCTGTCATTTATATAGAGGTTAGTATCATTATGAGGCATCATTAGTAAGTTTGCAGATGACACCAAAATTGGAGGTGTAGTGGACAGCAAAGAAGGTTCCCTCAGATTACAACGGGATCTTGATTAGAAGGGCCGATGAGCTGAGGAGTGATGGGTGGAGTTTAATTTAGATCAATGTGAGGTGCTGCATTTTGGGAAAGCAAATCTTAGCTGGGCTTATAGACTTAATGGGAATGTCCCAGGGAGTGTTGGTGAACAAAGAGACCTTAGAGTGTAGGTTCATAGCTCCTTGAAAGTAGAGTTGGGGATCGATAGGATAGTGAAGAAGGCGTTTGGTATGCTTTCCTTTATACTAAATCAGTTGTGTACAGTCTATGCAGAGAGATAAGAACCAACAAAACATTGGAATGTTGACATTTCTCAAAGCTTCTGTATCGTTGTGAACAAAAAGGCATTTTGTACTTGAGCAGGAACCGAGGATCCTGCAGGCTGGGCCGGGGGCCTGGCCCCGGATACTGCTCCTCCCTTCTTCAACATCGCTGGACGATGCAAACGCAGGTAAGTTGATTTTTCGCAATGTCCTGGGACTCCACCACCTTTTCAGAGTCCCAGGATATCGCGATGGTCTGGATTGTGCAGGATAGAAATTCTTCCCCCTTGTGCTGTGGCGCGGAGCTCTGCAACATGATCGTCCGAGATCACCGCCATATTGGATCTCCAGAGTGCAGTGAGAGTATAAAACTTCGAAAAACACACGATGAGATGTCAGGATGCAGTATTTAAAGGCTGCTATGTCTGCTTTAACCATGCAGCCCCACTGGTGAAATGGATAAGGCATTATCCTCCTAAGGCAGGGATTGTGGGTTCAAGTCCCATCTGGGGTGTTGGACTCTTCTTGATCTGTTGATTATCTTTAATCCACTTCGCAAACATCCCCATGTCTGCATTCAGTTGATGGGATGTGGTGTCCCATGTGACCTTACGCAAGTCTTTTGGGGATCTGCAGGATTAAGGCTGAATTCCCTGAAAGAGACAGGACAGTCACAATGGCTGAAAACCTGCTGAAGATTCTGGAAGATCAGGGGAAAGTAGGGTAGGAACACACACCTGGTTGCCAGTCCCTTCGCGAATCCTTGACTGGGCCTTGACCTTGACCATCTGCTCCAAACTTATTCAGAGAAGCCCAAGAGTGGGGTGGGAGCGAGCCATTCAGACCATCACATCCACACTTACCCACTGAAGAGCATTCCACCCAGGCCCAACCCCTATCCTCTCACCCTGCATTCCCCAAAGCCAATCCACCAAACCTGCACATCTTTTGGACTGTGGGAGGAAACCAAAGCACCCCATGGAGAGAATGTGCAAACTCGACACAAACAGACACCCAAGTGAGGAATCAAAGCCAGGTCCCTGACACTGTGAGGCAGCAGTGCTACCCACTGAGCTACCATACCATCCCCAGGAGAATCTCAGCTGTGACTGTGCTGTCTCTTTCAGACGATTCACCCCACTCTCCTGCATATCCTCCACCACCAACACCAACCTGGGGACTTTTCCAGATGACATGAGCAATAGACTTGACCTCAGACGAAGTAAAGGGTTACAACGGCAGGCACCCCAGATGGGATTGGAACCCACAATCCCTGGCTTAGAAGGCCAGTGCCTTATCCATTAGGCCACTGGGGCTACATGTGTGATGGTAAAATGGCAGCTTTTAAGTTTTGTTTTGTTTTGCACGAACACACTGACTGTGGCTCAGCCAGCACAGAGTCAGTGCCCTGGACTGAAGGGATTCTAAATCTCCTGGTTATATATGTTTTTCTCTTTACCCCCGCACTGCTGCCTAACTGTGGTAGTGCTTATATTTTCCCCAGCCCCCATGTTGTGTGTGTGCAGGTGTGAGACACAGTGAAAGAAAACAGATGTACAAATCTTTATTCAATTCCCACCACCAGGAATAAAGGAAACACCCGAGTGGCCAGTGACAAGCATCAAAGGGCAATGCTGTGTGACCAAACAGTGAGGGGGAGGGCACTCTCTGAACAGTTCAAGGATGTTGGGAGACACTGCGTGCTCCTCCTCCAGGGACACCCGGGCTCAAACGTAACCATAGAAGAGGGTCAGGCGATTGACCCGAACAACCAGTTTGGCCAGGCCCAGGAGCAGACCCACGAGGAGATCCTCTGACCAACCCTCCCCCCTCGGCACTGGGTGCCCAATGATGGGGAGTGTGGGGCTGAAGTCCAACCAGAAACGGAGGAGAAGGTTTCCCAGAAAGCTAAAAAGGGAGTGCAAGCGCCCTGTTCCATGGACTCCACAGCACCACAGAACAAGCAGTTGGGCTGGGAGTCCGTGAACCACCACAATCTGCAGACTGCCGCGTGCAATACCCTCCACCCCAGATCCCCGTGAGAAAGTGGGAGGACTCCCATGTAGAGAGCCCTTCACTGGGGATGGTCCCCACCGCCTGGTGGTAAATGGGCACGCAAGGGTGTGTCCGGGAGGTGGATGAGGGTGTGCAGCAGCAGTCTGTACAGGGCCCTCTGTGATACACCCCTGAAAGGGACAAAACTAAAACTCCGGAGACAGCGCAGGTTGTGGGGGACAGGCTCCTGCAGGAAGTACAGGACCCTGGGGCCAATGTGAAATTCCGTCCGGGCAGGAGTGAGTGCAGACGGGATCCCACCGCACATCTGAGCATCCTCCAACTGGGGCACTACGTGGGGTCTGAGCACCGTCGTTTTAAGGTGTCCGATGGTGGTGGCCACGTACCGGACGTCTACCGCTGCCCTGCTCGCTATATCCTGCGGCAGCGTCCAGCCCAGGACCCCACCATCCAGCACGTCCCCGACCCTGGTCACCCTCACAGTCACGGCCCTCCCCTCCGACAGTCACTCGAACCCACGAGTACGGAGGTGCGGATTCCTGAGCAACGTCTCCCTGACGACAGCCGTTACTCCTGCCGGAGGGTAGGCGTGACGCGATTCGACCATGTTCCAGACCGTGAGCAGGTCCTGGTAAAAGACAGGCAGTGTCCTGAGAGTGACCTCCAAACCATCACGGTCGCTGAACTGGAGCTGAGTCTCGTAGTTGAGGTTACGCACCTGGTGGAAAAAATACGTCACCAGGGCACCCCGCCGAGGGGGAGGCTCAATGTAAAGGTATCGCTGCAAGGTCTGAAGGTGGAACGTCGCTACCTGGGTGTGAACGCACACCAGCGACTGACCGCCCTCCTCAATATGGAGACTCAGGACCTGCGCAGTGACCCAGTGCATCTTTTTGTCCCAGAAGAAGTGAACCAACATTCTCTGGATGTCAGTGACAAAACCACGAGGAGGGACCAAAGTGACCAGCCGGTACCACAGCATGGCAGGCACCAGCTGGTTTATGACCAACACTCGACTCCTGTGAGACAGCACTCGGAGCAGTCCTGTACAGAGGCCTAGGCGAGGGGAGACTTTGGCCTCCAGCTCCTGCCAGTTCCCCGGCCAGGATTCCTCAGCCGGGCTGAGGTAGACCCCCAGGTCGAGGAGATGGTGGTACTCCAGCTGAACCCCCGTAACTCCTCCGGCAGAGACACCACCCACCTGGGACTGACCGGTCGTCTGGAATATTGGGCCCAGTTGATCCTGGTGGAAGAGGCCGCTGAATACAAGGCCTGGCACTCACACATCCTCCCCAGGTCAGCAGGGTCAGTGAAAGGGAGGAGCACGTGGTCAGCGTAGGCCGAGATGACCACCCCTGTGCCCGCACCGCGCAGAACCAGCCCCGACAACCTCCTCCATAAGAGGCACAGGAAAGGCTCCACGCACAGGGAATCCAGCTGGCCGGACATGGGGCAGCCTTGGTGTACTCCTCTCCCAAAGTGAAGGGGCAGTGTCATGGAGACGTTAACTTTAAAACTAATTGCACCTGCCTCCACTTGGTCCACATCCACAGAAGCATTTCCTGTCATGTACCTGTCCAAATGTCTTTCTCATAGATTCCATACAGTGTGGAAACAGGCCATTTGGCCCAACAAGTTCACCCAGACTCACTCCCCAACATGTCCTCCTGACAAATGTACCCAAACTTCCTATCCCTGAACAGTCTGGGCAATTTTGCATGGCTAATTTACTTGTGGGAGGAAACTGGAGCACCTGGAGGAAACCCACACAGACACGGGGAGAAAGTGCAAAATCCACACAAACTGTCACCAGAGGCTGAAATTGAACCTCGGTCCCTGGTGCTATGAGACAGCAGTGCTAACCACGGAGCCAACTTGGAAACTCTACACAAACGGACACCCAAGGGAGGGATCAAAGCCAGGTCCCTGATGGTGTGAGGCAGCAGTGTTACCCATGAGCCACCATGCCATCCCCAGGAGAATCTCAGCAGGTTTTCAGCCATTGTGACTGTGCTGTCTCTTTCAGACGATTCACCCCCCATCCTGCAGATCACCGAAAATCTTGAGCAAGAACATGTTGGGCACCACTTCCCATCAGCTGAAAGCAGACAAGGGTGATTTCTCCAAAGTCAATTAGAAATAACGTTGACAGTGAACAAGCCAAAAATAATCAGACATCCAAGATGGGACTTGAACCCAAAACCCCTGGGTTAGGAAGTTAGTGCCTCATCCATTTGGCCACTGGGGATACACCCATCAAGGTCAAATGGCAACCTTTAAATACTGAACCCTGCCCTGTCATATTGTTTTTTTCTGAGTTTTCTACTCTTATTGATTGTTTTTTACACCTTCCATTTCATGCTAAATTGTCGGCTGCTTGATAAACTGATCTCCCCTCCCATTTGGCCCCAGACGGACATTTGAGAAATCACAGCCGGTCAGACAGCGTCCGAGGAGCAGGAGAGTCGACATTTCGAGCATGGGCCTGAAGAGCTTATACTCGAAACATTGACTCCCCTGCTCCTCGGATGCCGCCTGACCAGCTGTACTTTTCCAGCACCACACAGTTTGACTCTGATCTCTCACATCTGCAGTGCTCACTTTCTCCCAGTCGAGAAATCAACTCAACTCCAACTTTGCAGACCCACAGTTTGAGGCAAATGGAGCAGACAGGAGAAGGAAAAGGGCTCAATGTTATTGTGTGCAGCACTTTCAAGATATTTGCAGTTACTGGGGAAGGAGTAAGTGGAGACGTTGCAAAAAGCTGCATTGAGGACAAATCAACAGAATCTTAGCGGGCATTCAGCCCATTGTGGCTGTGCTGTCTCTTTCAGACAATTCACCCCAAGATCTCCCAAATCCTGGAATTACCTTGTGCAAGTCTCTATGTCACATGATTTGCCATAATCTCAACGGAGGCACAGTGATTTTTAACAGAGTACTGTCGATGAAAAATTCAGTCAGCATGGATTGAGATGAAGTTGACATGGAATGAAAATCAGCAACAAAGCCCAGGCTGAAAACCCAAGCCCCCCAGATGGGACTTGAACCCACAATTACCAGCGGAGGGAATCCAGGGCCTTATCCATTCGGCCCCTAGGGCTCCCACAGCACACTCTCTCTGGAAAGTGTTGACCTCAAACAACTGCTACAGCTGAACATGTTCCAAGATCGAGGATGACATGTTGAGGGACACACTAAAGTATGGAGCAGCTGCTGTCAAGGTGTAACAGTTAAAGAACACTGTCTAAGGCCTTTCTGACCAGTTATGACATCGTCCCTTCATTTCTCAGACCCTCTTGGTGCCTCAGAATGAAGAGAAATCGTTTCCTGTCTCAGTAGAAAGATCTGCCCGAACTTGCGAGACCCCCTTTTGTGGAAGAGAACCAGCCCTATATCGGGACATTATGTTACTAATGTTCATCTGGTTGATCAGTGGAAATTAAAAGCCATGTCACACAACAGGCAGAGTCAATCTTTAGCTGAGTAGAAGTTCAGCAGAGAGAAACAGACTTACTTTGTGATGTAATAGGTAATTCCTGTCCCATTGATCTATTAACTACAGGGAACTTTCAGATACGTGGTATCTTTAGAGCAATTAAATATCCTCCCAAGATATATGCTTTCACTCTCAACTGAAGATGTTATAACATCAATGGCTAAGAGTATTAACCAATAAATCAATGCCAAGCCAGTTGAAGTATGACACTTGGCACATCATCATCGCTGTAATTGCAGAATGCAGCATAACCTATTCCGTCTTCTAACCTACTGACAGCCTACTTTTCAGAAGTCTCCTTACACGACTCTGAAAACAAATTAAAAGAAACCAATTAAACCAAACAAGCACAAATTAAAATGTCCCAGTCATTCAAAAAGGCTCTGTAACAAAAGTCAAAATCTCCCAAGAAAGCTTACACTTACAGAGACACAGAGTTGGACAGATCCTTCGCTCCAACTCGTCCATGCCAACCAGATATCCGAAAGTTATCTAGTCCCACAAACCAGCATTTGGTCCATATCCCTCTGAAGCCTTCTTATTCATGTCCCCATCCAGCTGCCTTTTAAATGGTACAGAGTCTTAGAGTTATACAGCACGGAAACAGACCCTTTGGTCCAACCCGTCTATGCCGACCTGATATCCTGAATGAATCTAGTCCGACTTGCCAGCATTTGGCCAATATCCCTCTAAACCCACCCTGTTCATATACCCCCATCCAGATGCCTTTTAAATGTTTTGGAGGAGCCGGTGTTAGACTGGGGTGGACAAAGTTAAAAATCACACAACACCAGGCTATAGCCCAGTGGGTTATTATTCTTCTCACTGTAAACCGATGTCCTCTGTTTTTGTACTCCCCCACCCTGGGGAAAAGACTGAAGCTATTCACCCTATCCATGTCCCTCATGATTTTATAAACCTCTATAAGGCCACCCTTCAGCCTCCAACACTCCAGTGAAAATAGCCTCAGTCTATTCCTCCTCCCCCGATAGCACAAACCCTGTAACCCTTGCAACACCCTTGTAAATCTTTTCTGAACGCTTGCAAGTTTTACAACTTCTTTCTATCGCAGGGAAACCAGAATTGAACACAGTATTCCAAAAGGTGGCCGAACCAATACACTGTACAGCCACAACCCAACATCCCAATTCCTATACTCAATGCACTGACTAATAAAGGTAAGTGGATCAAATGCCTTCTTCACTGTGCTATCTACCTGCAACTCCTTCTCTTCCTAATCTGTGTGTATGTGAGTTACATTCTGATCTGAATAGATTCACTCTTTTGTTAATTCAACATATCCAGGTTTAATTGGATACTTTTAAACACCAATTCAATTGGTTTGTGAGGAAGACATCCACAAGAAAGGGTCCCTTTTCAAATTAACCTGTTAGTGACCAACCAAGGATCCAGGTAAATGAAGAAAGGAAACCATTTCATCCCTGCTCACCTGGGAGCTTAACAATTTGGGGTATCTGTCTGGAACTGTAATAACGTGGGGAACAATTCTCACACCAGCCTCTCTTTGTAAGGGCTCCATGTATTTACAAAACAATGCCCTTCACCAGAACATCTCAGTGATATATTTAACATTCCATTCACATTAATCACTCCAAGGGCATGATCGACATTAGGAATATAAACAGTAAGTGTTGAAACTCTCAGGTTTGCAAGCATCTGCTGAAAAAAACAAAATGAATATTGCAAATTGATAATTGTGTTTCTCTCCATAGATGCTCCCTGACCTGCATTTCAATATTTCCTTATTTTATTGCAGATTTCCAGCACTTGTGGTATTTAACTTGTGTATAATTTTTTTATGTAAGGAGAATGGAGACTTGAAAACATTGAATGGGACTTTTGCTCATTCTTGGGAATTGTCTGCTATTGAATGATTTGATTCAGACTTTAGACAAGGTGCAATCATGACAAAGTCTGTGGGATTGTACTTATTATATATCAAGGAACAGCTCATCAAATAAGGCAATCCTCTGAAACATATGAATTCTCACCTCAAGTTTGGGGAGAAAGGTATAAAGGATAAGTATTAAATGGGGTGAGATCTGATCAACTTCAGAAAAACTTTGATCTTAAAACTACAATTCTACAGTGAAAGTGAAATATTGCGAAGTGTATGGTTAATTGTCGATGATATTTGTTCCTCCTTATTTAATTTCTATAAGTATCTGTAGAGTAATTTATAAACATATATTTACGAACCATTGTCATGCATAATTTTGGTAATTTTATTATTTGCCATGACTTTCTCTTCACCTTATTCAAGGAGAGTGTTTATTACAGTGAGTGATACCACACAGTATTTCAATTGCACTGAACTGGTTTTGAAAGATAACTCAATAAATGCAGGTTGATGCTGTCGATGGTTCCTGTCGATATATTTCGTTGACCTGTTCAGACGTGTTATGATGTTAAGTCTTAGGCAGAAAGAGGAAGAAGGTATAAGTAAGGTTCAAGAAACTGAAGACAGACAGAGCCCTGGAGATAACAGGAATGAACTCAAACTAGGAAATAGAGAATTTGAAGAGACCATGCGATGTTTATGGAAAACAGGATTAAGGAACCTCCAAGGCATTTTACAGAGGGATAACAAGCAACAGGTCGCCAGAGAAAGAGTATGTCCTCTCTTGGCAAGGGAGGGAATTTACACATGGAGCCGGAGGAAGTGGGTGAGGTTCTTAATGAATAAACTGCATTGGTATTTCCAAAGGATTCTGGGTAGTCCAAGATGGAGGACGGGAAAAAGTTGTGACTGTAAGAGCTGCCCCTTTTATGAGGCATTTTAGGTGTTGAGGGTGATTTCCTCAAATTCCAGGAGCACCAATTACTGTTTTATTATGCAACTTTGGAGAAAAAACCTCAAAACATCAGCACTTTTAAAAGGATTAAAGGCAGACAAAGAAAGTGAGTACATGGTCAGGAGGGCGGGAGGGAAGAAACCTACACTGCTCACTGATATGGATAGGAAGGGTCGAGAGGGATATGGGCCCAGTGTGGGCGAATGGGACGGGATTAGATTAGGATATGGGGTCGGCATGGACGAGTTGGACCGAAGGGTCTGTTTCCATGCTGTACATCTCTATGACTCTATGAAATAGTTGATGGTGAGTCTTGTATATTGATATTCTAGACAGGCCGGTGTGGAAATTTTTACGGATTTGTACAAAATATTTGTATTCTTTATAGTCACAGGAGAATTCCCAGAGGACTGGAGAATACTAAACAGCATTTGCCATAATCTCAACACAGGCACAATGATTTTTAACAGAGTAGTTAAAAACCCCAGTCAATTTGGATTGAGATGAAGTTGACATGGGATGAAAATCAGCCACTGCAAAGACAGGCTTAAAAATGAAATCCCTGAAATCCCAGATTTCAGAGGCCAGTGCCATCGCCATTAGGCCACGAGGGCACTATATTGGCAGACCACTGGAAACAGTTGGCCTCAAATGAGTGTGACAGCCAAGCACACTCCCAGATCTGTGACAACACACTGAGGGACGCACTAAAGGTTCAGGCAGCTGCTGCCAAGGTGTAACAGGGAAACAACACAGTCTCAGGTCTTTCTGACGAATGATCACATCGTCCTTTCAGTTCTCAGACCCTCTTGGTGCCTGACAATGAACAGAGATCATTTCCTGCCCAAGTACAAAATGCCTTTCTTTCCACAACGATACAGAAGGTTTGAGAAATGTCAATATTCCAATGGTTTGTTGGTTCTTTTCTCTCTGCATAGACTGTACACAACTGATTTAGAACCTTTGTATGCATTTCCAAATGATGTTACAAAGTGTTTCAGTACTTTGTTAATAAAATCAAGTTGAAACGCAAATCAAATTTAGTCTCCCTTTGTCCCCATCACCAACAAGAATACTTGAGTAAAGTTGTGAGGAATTCATCAGAGCAATGAGACTCCAGCAATTCTTCCAAGATGTCAGCAATGATCCCAATGAGCCAACCAACGAACGGGAACAGTCATCAGAGAGATCCATGGTGGAGCGACCAAAGAAGGAGTCGATTTGTATCCCTGCGGAGGGCCGCTGTCCTGACCTTGAGATGTATGCTCAACCGTCAGGAGATGGGTGAATGACAGATTTAAAAATCACACAACACCAGGTTAGAGTTGAACATGTGGAAGCACTAGGTTTCGGAGCACTGCTCCTTCATCAGGTGGTTGTGGAGAATAAGATTGCAGGACACAGAATTTATAGCAAATGTTTACAGTGTGATGCAACTGAAATTGTATCTTGAGAAAGACCTGGATTGTTTGGTAAGTCTCTCATCTTTTAGAATGGCCTGGTTAGTTTTCGTTCTTTCATATGTAAATTGCAAAACTTTTATCAAAAGTTACATTCTCAAGTGAACTTTAACAATTGGTGTCGTGTCGGCCCAGATGATGTATTGAAGGTGTGAGCTCCCCTGTGTGAGACTGTCTGTGCCACAATGGTCAGACTGATTCTAATCTAATAAACAGATTTACAGCATCTCACATGATTCATACAGTTTTTGAGCAAAGTAAAATGTAATTTTGTAAGTACAAGTTCATCACACAAAATAACATGTGTGTGTGTATATGAGTGTGTGTATATGAGTGTGTGCGTATGTGTGTGTGTATATGTGTGTGTGGCTGTGTATGTGTGTGTATGTGTGTGTGTAGATGAATGTGTGTGTACGTGTGTGTGTTCATATGTGTGTGTGTATATGTGTGTGTGGGTGTGTATGTGTGTGTGTATATGTGTGTGTGTATGTGTATATGTGTGTATATGAGTGTAGGTGTGTATGTGTGTGTATGGATGTGCATGTGTGTGTATGTGTGTGTGCGTATGTGTGATTATATGCGTGTGTGTTAATATATTTATGTATGTGTGTGGTTGTGTATGTATGTGTATATGTCTGTGTGTATGTGTGTGCATGTATGTGTGTGTATATGTATGTGTGTGTATGTGGGTGTGTTTATGTATATGTGTGTATGTATGTGTGTGTGTAAATGTGTGTGTGTATGTGTGTGTATATGTGTGTATGCATGTGTGTGTTTGTGTGTGTGGGTGTGTGTGTGTGGGTGTGTATGTGTGTGTATGTATGTTTGTGTGTGTATCTATGAGTGTGTATATGTATATGTGTGTGCGTGTCTGTGTGTGTATGTGTATGTGTGTGTGTGTGCGTGTATGTGTGTATTGTATCTGTATGTGTGTGTATGTGTGTGTGTATGTCTGTGTATGGGTGTGTGTCTGTGTATATGTGTGTGTATGTTGTGCATGTGTATGTGTATGTGCATGTGTTAATGTGTATGTGTATGTGTGTGTTTGTGTGTGTGTGTGTATATGTTTGTGTGTATGTGTGTGTATATGTGTGTATGCGTATGTGTATGTGTGTGTTTGTGTTTGTGTGTGTGTGTATGTGTGTGTGTTTGTGTGTGTATGTGTGTATGTGTGTGTATGTGTATGTGTGTGGGTGTGTGTATGTGTGTATGTGTGTGTGTGTATGTGTGTGTGTGTGTGTGTGTGAGTGTGTGTGTGTGTGTGTGTGTGTGTGTGTGTGTGTGTGTGTGTGTGTGTAGGTGAATGGGGTCACCTGTAATGTCCCAGTTGAGGCCATCTCCATTGTTCCCAAACTTGGTGATCAGCCTCTGCTCGGCCACTTTTCATTGTTGCCTGTCCCGAAGTCCCCCTTGGAGGAAGGTCCGAGGTCGAATGTCCCGAATTGCTGAAGTGTTCTCTGACTGGGAGGGAACACTCCTGTCTGTTGACACACAGAACAGCCCCACCTCCCCACCCCATATACACACACGCACACACACAAACACACGCACACACACGCACACGCACACGCACACACACACATACACACACGCACGCACACACATACGCACACGCACACACGCATGCACACACATACGTACATGCACTCACACACACACATACGCACACACACAAACACACACACATGCACACACACACATACGCACACGCACACACACATGCACAGACACACAAACACACGCACACACACGCACACACATACGCATACGCGCACGCACACACATATGCACACGCACACACACACATACGCACACGCACACACACACATACACACACACGCACACACACACGCACACACGCACACACATACACGCGCACACACACGCACACACATACGCACACGTGCACACACACACACGCACACACATACGCACACACATACAAAGACACACACACATACACACACACATGCACACACACACGTACACACATACATACGCACACGCACACACACACACAAACACACGCACACACAAACACACACACGCGCACACAGACACACACACACGCACACACATACGCACACACACACACATACGCACACGCACACACACACACATATGCAGACACATGCACACACACACACGCACACACATACGCACATGCACACACACACACACACACACACATACACACACAGGCACATATAAGTTTGTGGGGTGAATTTGTATTTGCAGAACTACATTTTACTTTGCTCAAAAACTGCATGAACGACAGAGCTAAGGAGAGAATTGCGGCAGCTCCTGGAATCAGGTGACTCAGTGGTTAGCACTGCTGCCTCACAATACCTGGGTCCCAGGTTCAATTCCAGCCTTAGATAACTGCCTGTGTGGAGTTTGCACATTGCCCTGGTTTCCCCCCACAGTACAAAGGTGAATTGGCCATGTTAAATTGCCCAGAGTGTTACCTGTTTCCACACTGTAGGTAGTCTAATCCAGGGGAAGGATCTGAAGGCCCTAATTTACGAGGGCTCTAAGCTCATGCCTTTCCAGGACTCCTCAGCGGTGGGAAACCAGAAAAGAAAACCTTACGATGATGAGCCTAAGACATAGGAATGGAAGTCAGGCCATTCAGCCCATCGGGTCCACCCCGCCATTCAGTGGTGAATGATGGGCATTTCAACGCCACTTTGTGGCACTCTCATCGTTCACCCTTAATTCCTTGCGTGATCAAGAATTTATCAATCTCTGCCCTGAAGACAATTAACGTCCTGCCCTCTGCTGCGCTCCACAGCAATGAATTCCACAGGCCCACCACTCTCTGCCTGAAGAGATATCTCCTCATTTCCGTTCTAAATTGACCCCCTCTAATTCTCAGGCTGTGCCAATGGGTCCTGATGGAAACACATTCCCAGCATCCACCCTTTCTAAGTCATGCATTATCTAGTAAATTTGTATTAGATCTCCCCTCAACCTTCGAAATCTAATCAATACAATCCCATGATCCTCAGCTGTTCATACACCCAATCTTCTGATTTCCCAGTGCTCTTGGCCACTTTGTAGCCTCTCTCTTTCCCTATGATACATTTCCTGACTTCCTTTGTCAGCCCTGGCTGTTTAATTCCCGCCCCCTGATGGATAATGTTTCTGCCAAGAGAAGACTGAGGGAGTTTGGGATCCAGTACTCTCTGAGGTATCCGGCGGTGCTCCGATAACCTTACATGGATCCGTACATCTCTTTGATACATCGGAGAAGGCAAGAGACTTTGTGGACAAATTAACCGAATCTGAACAATTTAGTATCTACAAATAGTGTTGTTTGGTTATGTCTTTGTTGTTTTTTTAAAAAAAACGAGTAAGTCCAGTTGGAGCTTTCTTTTCCTTGTTTTCCCGATTGGTAATAATCCGGTTTAAACTGTGTTTGGTGGCGGTTGAGATGTGTACTTTCAATTTCTAAGTGAAGTTATACCAGAGGATGGGTGGGGTATTTACCCCATCGATCTTAAATGTTTTTTTTCTTTATTCATATTGCTATTCTATGGTATATTTACTTTCTATTCTTCTTGTGTTTGTGGTACGGCTCTAGCTAGAAGGAGGGAAAATGGTTGGGATGGCTAGATGCCCACTTATGGGCAGTTTGAGATGGGTAGTTGCCCCCTTTGGGCAGGAGGTGAGTTCCCCTATTCAGCACCATTGGCACTTTATATGGTGGTTTGTATTGCTTTTAATCTTTGATAGTTTTGTAGGTTTGTTAAATGTCGTGGTTTCAGTTTATGTAGTTTTTATATTTGATGGATCATACGACATTAAGGCTCAGTGATTTGTGGTTCGTGTTCCTCCACTCTGGATTTTAAATGTTACTGCAGAATGTTATGTCTAATGACTTGATTAAATGGTGAACCTGGAATGTCAAGGGAAGTCACTCACCAATTAAGAGGAAGAAGGTACTTTTGAGTCTTAGAAAGGAGAAAGTGGATATTCCTTTGTTACATGAGATGTACTTGGATGACATGGAGCATTTGAAACTACAGAAGAATGGCTTTGATCGGGTTTACTTCACATCATTTAATCCCAGAAGGAGGGGAGTGGCTGTATTGGTGAGGAGGAATCTCCCATTTAAGTTACTAGAGTGTGTTAAAGACACACACAGGACGTTTGAAATTCTTATAGCCTTGCTCAATGGAGAAGAAGATGGTGTTTTAAATGTTTATTGCCCTCCAGCTCATCCCAACAACAGTTTGCTAGATGCATTTTCTAAATTGATCAGTCTAGAGTCCTGGCATATCATTATAGGGGGAGATTTTAACTGTCTCATGGATCCCACAGTACAGAGGTTCCAAAGGCCCCCCGATACCCTCTGTACAAACTAAACAATTAGTGGATCTGTGTGTGGAGTGAGGGTTGGTGGAGATCTGGAGGTGTCTCCACCCTACAGGCAGGGATTTTATAGTTTTCTTTTACAATCCACACAGATGTTACACCAGGATTGATTTTTTTCTAATCCCCGTGGCAACCCTGGACTTGGTGGCAGCTTGTACGATCGGTAATATTACCACCTCTGATCACACTCCAGTGTCCCTGTTGGTTAAGATTAAGGACGTTACAGTGGGTCCAAGGCACTGGCAAATGGATCCCTTTATCCTCAAGGATAATACGTTTGTGGAGCATTTGTCTCGGGAATTTTGGGCGTTCCTAGACATTAACTCATACTCGGTTAGTAGCCCATCCTTCCTTTTGGAAATTGCCAAAGCCTATGCCAGTGGGTCAGTTATTTCCTAAACTGCCAGTAGGAGGCGGCAGAAGGGTGAGCAGCAACGTCTCCTCGAGGCACTGTTGAAGGCAGCTGAGAAGGCCTACTTTGACAGGCCCTCGTTGGTCAAGTTACAGAGGATTACGGCGCTGCGGTCTGCATTGAATTCTTGCTCACGCAGACAGCAAAGAACAAGCTTAGTTTTGCAAATCAAAGGTTATATGATCATGGTGACAGGTCTGGTAAATACTTAGCATATCTCGCTAGGAAAAGGAGAGCCCCTCAAGCCATTACGGTGATTAGGGAAGGGTCTGGGAACCGAACGTGTGACTCCAAAAAGATTAATGTGTCATTCCAGAGATTTTACTCTAAGTTAGACCAGTCTGAGGTTTGTGAGGAGGGGGCGGGCCAAAATGGAGGCTTTATTCAAGGATCTGGAGCTCCCGGGTGTGACCCCCGAACAAGAGTCTTTTCTCAATGTCCCCTTATCAGAGCAAGAGGTGCAGGAGGGTGTGAAGCAGCTTCAGAGTGGAAAGGCACCCGGTCCTGATGGACTTCCCAGCGAATTCTAGAAGGAATTTACAAACATATTGTCAGGCCCGATGTTCAACATGTTTAATGACTCATACAGCCATGATTGTCTCCCGCCATCTCTGAGAGAGGCCAATATTTCGCTTATTCTTAAAAAAGGGAAGGTCCCGGGGGACTGTGCTTCTTACAGGCCCATTTCACTCTTAAATGTGAACTTTAAAATCCTCTCCAAGACCCTTGTGTTCAGGCTGGAGACTGTGTTACCTTCTATTGTTAAAGAGGACCAGACGGGCTTCATAAAGGGCCGCAGATCCTCCAATAATGTTAGGAGGCTGCTTAATGTAATTCAAGTGTGTCAACAACAGTCAATATAGGGATTGGTGATTTCTCTAGATACAGAGAAGACCCTTGACCGAGTTGAGAGGGCGTACCTTTTCTATACTCTGGAGCGGTTTGTTTTGGGCGAAGTTTTTATAAGATGGGTAAAGGTTCTCCACAATGACCCTCTCACTGCAATCATCACCAACAGGGTGTGATCAAGCAATTTTAACATTTTTTGGGTCAGCCGACAGGTCTGTTCCCTTTCCCCACTGCTTTTTACAGTGAGGATTGAATCATTGGTGGGGGCCACTCATAGGGATCCCAATATATCAGCTCCAGACGGGGGGTCAAATTTACATCAGAGTTTATTGTATGTGGACGATGTCCTCATTCTTTCGTCAAATCCAGCAGTTTGTGTACCTCGCCTGTTAGCATGCATCTGTGTGTCTGGTACCTTTTTGGGGGACAAGATTAATCTTTCAAAATCAGAGACTATGCCTATGGGTGGTCTTATGAAAGTGTTAAGTCTTGAGGGTGAATATCGATTCCCATTTAAATGGTCACAGGGGGGTTTTGTGTATTTGAGCATGTTCATTACTCCAGTTCTGAATCGGCTGTTCAAAGCCAGTTTTGTTTAATTATTTGACAAAATCAAACAAGACCTTCAAAGATGGAGGTGCTTCTGGTCTCGTGGTTGGGTCGGATAGTGTTTATTAAGATGAATATTCTCCCTCGTTTACTATACCCTATATGGATGCTCCCCCTGATTTTCGATAAGCAAACATTCAGGAGACTGAACGGCTGGTTCAGCCCCTTTATTTGACATCGTCAGTGGCCCCTCATTAAATGAGCTAAACTGCAATTGTCTCACAGATTGGGGGGAGTGGATCTCCCAGACATTAAAAGCTACCAACTAAGCTCACTTTTATCCTACATGAGTGATTGGGCTTGTGGGGACCCTCTTTCAATATGGTTAGATATTGAAACCTCCCAGACTAAGGTGACCCCTTACTCACTTGCTGTGTTTGGACAAAATGAGGACAGTTAGGGAATATTGGCATAACCCAATAGTTATCGATACTGTTAAAGCACGGAGGGCAATTCGGCAGAGGGAAGGCAATTTTGGCAAGACATCTTCTCTTACACCGGGTATGCCGGGTTTTCAACAGGGGATAATAGATTCAGGATCCAAACATTGGGCAGTTAGGGGTGTGTCTTGCGTGGGTGATTTGTTTGAGGGAGACACAATGATGTCCTTCGATTAGTTAGCACAGAAACACAAGCTACCGAACAGGGACCTCTTTCGTTTATTTCAAGTTAGAGATTTTATTCAAAAAAAGACGACACTTTTGACTGATCTCTCCAAGTCCGACATAGAGAGAGGGGTGATTTAGCCCCATATCCTGCAGACCCCACAAAGTTCTGTATTTTTCTGACACAACATCCCACCAAACACCTGGGGACGTTTCCAGGGGAGATGAGAAATCGACTTGATATCAGACAAAGAAGATCAGCCGTGGAGACAAGGCTTATAAGTTAGCCATCCCAGATAGGACTTGAACTCAGAATCCCAGTCTGAGAAGGCCGGTGCCTTATCCATTTGACCACAGAGGCCACATTGACAAAACTAAATGGCAGCCTGTAAATACTGCACCCTGAACATCTCATATTGTGTTCTTCTCTAAGTTTTATACTCACACTGATTGGTTGTTCCCCCTTCCATCTCATGCTAAATCATTGGCTGCTTTATAAAATTGATCTTACCTCCCATTTCTCCCCAAATGGACAGACAAGAAATCCACCAAACTCCAACTTTGCACAACTCAAGTCTGAGGAAAATGGAGCAGACAGGAAAATAGCAAAGGGCTCAATGTAATTTTGTGCACCACTTTCAAGATATTTGCAGTTGAAAAATCCAGTCAATTTGGATTGAGATGGAGTTGATATGGGATGAAAATCAGCCACCACAAAGACCAGGCTTAAAAAGTCAACACCCCAAAAGGGATTTGAACCTCCAATCCACTACATCAGAAGCTACAGTCTTCCCCATTAAACCACAAAAACTCAGTGCCAATCCTCTACTGGGAATAGTTGATCTTAAACGAGTGCTACAGCCGAGCATTTTCCAAGATCTATAATGACACACTGAGGGATACACTAAAGGTTCGGGCAGCTGCTGCCAAGGTGTAACAGGGAAACAACACAGTCTCAGGTCTTTCTGACAAATGATCACATCGTCCTTTCAGTTCTCAGACTCTCTTGGTGCCTGACAATGAACAGAGATCGGTTCCTGTCCAAGTACAAAATGCTGTGCTTTTTTAACGACACAGAACTTTGAGAAATGTCAAAATTCCAGTGTTTTGTTGGTTCTTTTCTCTCTGCATAGACTGTACACAACTGGTTTAGACCCTTTGTCTGCATTTCTATTTGATTTTTCATGAATAAAGTATATTTGTAAATAAACAAATATCTGGAGAGAGAGAAGATCTGCCCGAACTTGCGAGACCACATTTTGTGGAAGAGAGCCAGCCCAAAATCGGGACAGGAAGGAGATTCCAATGACCCAGCATCGATTGTTCCAGTTAATACCGTTGACCACAAAGTGAAGTGGGAGATGGCACAGGGCAGGTTGACACTAGGTACACGGACACACAAGATGGCCACTGAGCCATAAGTTGGCCACTTGGCACACAAGATGGCCGCCGGACCACAATATGGAGAGAGACAGCAGAGCAAACACAGACACTGCCTAGGGCCACCAGAATGCCAGCACAATGCACTCACAACCGAGTTGATTAGTTTAAGGCGGATGGGAGAGACAATGCACATGAATAACATACACTGCCCGCCGAAGGGTCTGGGTCAGACAACACCTTTGATAGAAATGCTAACTGTTAGATACAGCCTCAATACAGAGTGATAATAGTCAGGGCTGCAGTAATCGGCCTTCTCAGGAAGATCGACTAGCGCCCATTACTACAGCAACGGACCTCCGCGCAGACGCTGAAACTGACAACAACTGCACTGAAATTAACAAAGGCCACGCTGGAACTGACAATAACTGCACCGAAACGATCAAGGATTCTGCAATGTTTACAATAAACAAGCCATGTTACAGAGACAATAACCTCATCACTGACCTATTCTATCACAAAATGTATCACAGGATCTTGACCATGTGCTCCAGGTTGAGAGAAGAATCACAGCTGACCACTGTGCTGTTGGTGCTGCTCTCTCCCCGGAGCTCCGGGATTACCTTGGACAATAAAAGCTGTTGGTGAACCCCGACTCTGACTCAGGGGCTGGTGATTTTCAGCAGTTGCCTTCCCACAAATGTTTGTCCAATCTGTGGATGTGGCAATTCAAGTACTCCAACGATGGCCTAACGACCTCACATCTCCATCATAGCCTCCTTGCAATTGTATTCAATACCTTGACTAAGAAAGGTAAGGGCCCAAATGTATAGCCACAGCCCCATCAGTTCCAACCTTGAACACCCAGATTTCAATCATTTCCATTGAGATTAGATAAGATTACATTACATTACAGTGTGGAAACAGGCCCTTCGGCCCAACAAGCCCGCCGAAGCGCAACCCACCCATACCCCTAACCTAACACTATGGGCAATTTAGTATGGTCAATTCACCTAACCCAGCACATCTTTGGACTGTGGGAGGAAACCGGAGCACCCGGGGGAAACCCACGCAGACACGGGGAGAATGTGCAAACTCCACACAGTCAGTCGCCTGGGGCGGGAATTGAACCCGGGTCTCTGGCACTGTGAGGCAGCAGTGCTAACATCATCATAAATACCAAACATGCAGGTAATCTGGGGTTCAGCTGGTAACATTGACTGAATATAGCTTAGACTGACACCAACACAACCAAAACAGAAGTTAGTTTGTCCATAGATTGGTAGCTCTATCTGTTGGAGCCCCAGTGATCTCATGGGTAAGACACAAACTTCCTGAACCAGAGATTGTGGGCTCAAGTCTTATTTGGGGTTTTGATTTGTTGAAACCTTCACTGTGCAGCTGATCTCAATCCTGTGTGGTCACTTGTCCATGGCAACAAAATCAGGCATTCTCAATTGATCCTCAGCTGGAGAAATTTGACCTGATCAAAAATTGGCCAAACTAAATTAAACAGCGGCTATCAACTCCAGAGAACAGTGAAACGAAGATCAAAGAGTTAGAAAGATTCAAGAAGAAACAGTTCCAACCAGACTGAGGGTTGTATTTTGCAGAAGTGTCAGGTTTTCAGCCATTGTGACTGTGCTGTCTCTTTCTGGGAATTCACCCCCATATGGTGCATACCCTGAAAATTCTGTATTTTTCTGTCACAATTTCCCACCAACCCAATACAGACCTGGGGACTTTTCTTGGGGAGATGAGAAATCGACTTGACCTCGGACAAAGGTCAGTCATGAAGACAGGGGTTAAATGGCTAACACCCCAGATGGGACTTGAACCCACAATCCCTGGCTTAGGAGGCCAGTGCCTTATCCATTAGGCCACTGGCGCGATATGTCAGTGGTAAAAATGGCAGCCTTTGCATACTGCTCCGAGTCCTCTCATAGTGTGTTTTTCTGAGATTTATATCCTTCCTGATTGTTTTTTTACCCCTTCCATTTCATGCTAAATTGTTCGCTGCTTGATAAATTGATCTTGCCTCCCATTTGGCCCCAGACGGACATTTGAGAAATCACAGCCGGTCAGACAGCGTCCGAGGAGCAGGAGAGTCGACATTTCGAGCATCGGCCTGAAGAGCTTATACTCGAAACATTGACTCCCCTGCTCCTCGGATGCCACCTGACCAGCTGTACTTTTCCAGCACCACACAGTTTGACTCTGATCTCTCACATCTGCAGTGCTCACTTTCTCCCAGTCGAGAAATCAACTCAACTCCAACTTTGCAGACCCACAGTTTGAGGCAAATGGAACAGAAGGAAAAGGGCTCAATGTTATTGTGTGCAGCAATTTCAAGATATTTGCAGTTACTGGGGAAGGAGGAAGTGGAGATGTTGCAAAAAGCTGCATTGAGGACAATTCAACAGAATCTTAGCGGACATTCAGCCCACTGTGGCTGTGCTGTCTCTTTCAGACAATTCACCCAAGATCTCCCAAATCCTGGAATTACCTTGTGTAAGTTTCTTTTACACATCATTTGCATAAGCTCAATGTAGGCACAGTGATTTTTAACAGAGTACTGTTGTTGATGTATATTTTAGAACATAGAACATGGAAAAGCACGGCACAGAATAAGCTCTTTGGCCCCACAATGTTGTGCCGAGGATTAATCCTAATGTAAAATAAAATAACTTCCCCTCCACACCCCTCAATTCACTGCTCTCCATGTGCATGTCCAGCAGTCGCTTCAATGTCCCGAATGACTCTGCTTCCACCACCACCACTGGCAACACATTCCATGCATCCACAACTCTCTGCGTAAAGAACCTTCCTCTGACATTCCCTCTATACCTTTCTCCCAATATCTTCAAACTGTGACCCCTCGTGCCGGTCCACGTTGTTCCACAAATCCGGACGACACAGGTTTCTGTACAATGGTGGATGCTTTATTATCGGACAGTTGGTGAGAGATTCAATATGTCCCCAAAGGTCGCCATGAGTCTACTTGGAATGACACTTCTCCATGAATCTCTGCCCTACACACAGAGACAGTATCTTTTATAGGAATTAAACAAAAGGGTTATCAGTCACATGGGCGATTGGATTAAACATAGTTTAAAGCAGGTAATTATCAATTTACAAAGCCCGATGAACAGCGATGTCCTGTGCTAACGTGTGAATAGATTACAGAAGCTCATTATCATATTCTTCACGGTGATGTGTTGATGGGAAGAGATGATAACAGAAGGGTTTTGCCTGCTGGAAATGGGGGATTCACATCCCTATGCTAATATGGAGGGGAAGGAAGACAATGGGAGTGGGAGGCAGTTTAACAGGGTTGTGGCCAAGGCTAGCAGTTTTGTGTGGAAAGGGCAAATCCCTCTGTCCAGGACTACAGGGGGAATCCCCATTTGTGGCTCCACTCGGCTCTATTTCTGAGATACAGTCAGCCTCCCCCCTGACTGAGATGTTCTGTCTGTATTGTAAGAGGACAGGCTTTCCCTTGATACTGCAGTAAGTCCTTTGGGAGTGGAACGTTTAACCCTTGAGTCCCCAATGTGTCCTGAAAGAGAAGCAAAGCATGTAACTGACCCCTCTTTGTTCATTTTAACTTCCTCACCAAGATGCCAATATTTTCACGTACAAGTTTGAACAAGACGACTTTGCTGCACAGGCGCTATGACAACAGATGAACGGACACCGTGCAACAATCACCAGACACGGTGTCCCCTCCCAGTCAGGGAACACTTCAGCAGTCAGGGACATTCACCCTCAGAGCTTCGGGTGACCATCCTCCAAGGGAGACTTCGGGATACACATCGACACAAAGTGGCCGACCAGAGGCTGATAGCCAAGTTCGATCCACATGGGGATGGCCTTAACTGGGACCTTGGGCTCATGTCACACTTCAGGGGACCCCACTACACTATACACTCTCGCAAAGACAGACGCACACACAGACACACACAACAGACACACACACACACACAGACACACACACACAGACACGCACACACATACAGACACACACACACACACACACACACAAAGACACTCAGACACAAACACACACACTCACACCCATAAACACACGCTCACAGGCTTATACTTCTTCACACTCACACTCACATGCACATAGTCACTCACTCTCTCTCTCTCGTGCACGCGTGTACACACACATAGGTCTTCGGGATGAATTTGTATTTGCACAATCTGCAGGCAGTCAATGCAGGCAGGCAGTCAATGGAGTATTTTATACATTCCACTTTGGAACTAGTACCAGTCTGCTCGGAGTGTGTCTGGGAAAATTAACAAACAGTGAAATTCACAACTAATCCTGGAGGAACCTGTTTGGGGGAGGTCACAGCACAGAAATAGACAAGTGAATATTTTACGTGTGGCCTTACAGTAAGTCTGCAGTGGTGGGTAGAGTGGGTTCTTTCTTGATTATATGTTTTATTGAGCTATGTCTCTTGATTAAACTTAAAATATAAGCCATAAGTATTAATTTCACCTGGAGCAGTGTTTGGTAGAGGAATAAGACAGTGCTATTTTCTGGGTCTGTAGATTGAAAGAAACAAAAATGGCTTTAGTAGAGGGATATGCTCTTCTTGTCGGATGTGGGAGTTTTAGGGAGAGTTTACCAGTTACTGAGGATTATGTCTGCAATAAATGCTGTTAGTTGGAGAAATCAGATTGAATGGATTGGTTGGGGGGAGAGAGTTAGAGACCATGAGGTATTCACAAAAGCCAGGGGATGTGATGGATGGCAGTTATAGGATGGGGGGAAAGTCTCAGATAGTCACATTGATGGGTTAACGCCAGGAAAGGTAAGAGAGGTAGGCAGGTAATGTAGGATTCTTCTGTGGTTATCCCCATTTCAAACAAATATGCTGTTTTGGAAAATGTAGGGAGTGATGGATTCTCAGGGGAATGTAGCACAAACAGCTAAGTGTCTGGTATTGAGACTGGCTCAAATGCAATGAGAGGTACGTCAGGTTCCAAGAGATCAATTGTGTTTGGGGACTCTCTAGTCCGAGGCACAGACAGATGCGTGTGGACCACTTCCACCACTGTGACTGTGTGTTCAACCTCATCCGTCCTCTTTTCCAGGTCTCCCAGCTGCTGTTCATGCTTCTGCAGCATGATAGAGATCGGGGCCAGCTTCACCTCTATCTGCTTCCCCAACATCTCGCGAGATTTCGCGAGCTCCTTCCCCAGGGCCTGGTAGGTAATCGAGCCCGAGGATCCTGCAGGCTGGGCTGGGGGCCTGGCCCCGGACACTGCTCCTCCCTTCTTCAACATCTCTGGACGATGAAAACGCAGGTAAGTTGATTTTTCACAATGTCCTGGGACTCCACAACCTTTTCAGAGTCTCCGGATATCGCGATGGTCCGGATTGGGTGGGATAGAAATTCTTCCCCCTTGTGCTGTGGTGTGAAGCTCTGCAACATGATCGTCTGAGATCACCACCATCTTGGATCCCCAGAGTGCAGGGAGAGAATAAAACTCAGAAAAACACACAATGAGAGGTCAGGGTGCAGTATTTGAAGTCTGCTATTTTGGTGTTAAATGTGTAGCCCCAGTGGCTTAATGGATAAGGCGTTGGCTTCCTAAGCCAGTGATTGTGGGTTCAAGCCCAATCTGGGGTGTTGGGCTCTTCCTTGGGTGCCCTTGCTCTTTTATCCACTTTGCAAACATCCCCATGTCTGCATTCAGTTGATGGGATGTGGTGTCACATGTGACCTTACACAATTTTTTGGGATCTGAAGGAATAAGGCTAAATTCCCTGAAAGAGACAGGACAGTCACAATGGCTGAAAACCTGCTGAGATTCTCCTGGGGATGGAATGGTGGCTCAGTGGGTAGCACTGCTGCCTCACAGTGTCAGGGACCTGGATTTGATTCCTCCCTTGGGTGTCTGTTTGTGTCGAGTTTGCACATTCTCTCCATGGGGTACTCCGGGTGCTTTGGTTTCCTCCCACAGCCCAAAGATGTGCAGGTTCGGTGGATTGGATTTGGGGAATGCAGGGTGAGAGGATAGGGGTTGAAACCTGGGTGGGATGCTCTTCAAAGGGTCAGTGTGGACGTGATGGGCAGAATGGCCTGCCCTCCTCATCCTTGGGCTTTTATAAACAATTTTGGAGCATGAGCAGCATGATTAGAGTAAACAGCCAAGGTCTTTTCCCTGGGGTGGGGGACTCCAGAACTAGAGGGCTTAGGTTTAGGGTGAGAGGGAAAAGATATAAAAGAGACCTAAGGGGCAACTTTTTCAGGCAGAGGGTGGTGTGTGTGTGTGGAATGAGCTGCCAGAGGAAGTGGTGGAGGCTGGTACAATTACATCATTTAAAAGGCATCTGGATGGGTATATGAATAGGAAGAGTTTGGAGGGAGATGGGCCGAGTACTGGAAGGTGGGACGAGATTTGGTCGGGATATCTGTTTGGCATGGACGGGTTGGACCGAGGGTGAGTTTCTGTGCTGTACATTTCTATGACTCGATGACTGGAAGTGTCAGTCTGAGTAAATCCGTTGTCTAGCTCCTGGCAATGTGACCCCATTGGATGATGTGAACCCAGCTCATGACCCCTTTGGCCAAAGCTATGGAACATTCAGGAAGGTCAGGGAAAAGAAGGATATGAACACACACCTGGATGCCAGTCCCTTAGCAAAGCCTTGACTGGGATCTGCAGCAGAGCTCTGACCATCTGCTCCAAGCTTGTTCATAAAAGCCCTCGAGTGAGGGGGACAAACCATTCACCCCAGCAAGTCCACACTCAGCCTCTGAAGAGCATCCCATCCAGGCCCAATCCCTATCCTATCACCCTGCATTCCCCAAAACCAATCCACCGAAGCTGCACATCTTTGGGCTGTGGGAGGAACACAATGCACTCCGAGTACCCCATGGAGAGAATATGCAAACTCGACACAAACAGACTCCCAAGGGAGGAATCAAAGCCAGGTCCTTGACACTGTGAGTCACCATGCCAGCCCCAGGAGAATCTCAGCAGTTCTTTCCCCATTGTGGCTCTGCTGTCTCTTTCAGGTAATTTCGACCCAATCCTGCAGATCCCCGACAACTTTGTGCAAGTTCATGTTGGACAGCACTTCCCATCAACTGAATGCAGACATGAGGATGTTTATAATGTAGATAAGAAGTAAAACTCAGAGGGCAACCTATGAACGTTAGCCATGCGGGACAGGATTGGAACCTACAATCCCTGGCTGAGGAAGCCCAATATTTTATTCATTAGGCCACTGGGGCTACATGTCTGTTGTCAAACCGGCAGCCTTTAAATACAGCACCCTGATGGCTCATATTGTGTTTTTCTCAGTTATTTACTCTCACTGATTGTTTTTTACACCTTCCATCTTATGCTAAAAAAATTGGCTGCTTGATAAATCAATCTCGCTTCCCATTTGTCCCCAAATGGACAGACAAGAAACCAACCAAACTCCAACATTGCACAACTCAAGTCGAAGGAAAATGGAGCAGACAGGAAAATAGCAAAGGGTTCAATGTTATTTTGTGCAGCACTTTCAAGATATTTGCAGATAGTGGGGTGGAAGTAGGTGGAGATGTTGCAAAAAGTTACATTGAGGACAAATGCTTTCTTTGGTTAGACCACACTTGGAATACTGCGTCCAGTTCTGGTCGCCCTATTATAGGAAAGATGCTGATTGGATAAAAGTATAGAGGGGATGTCAGAGCGGGGTTCTTTATACAGAGAGTTTTGAGAGCATGGAATGCGTTGCCAGCAGCAGTTGTGGAAGCAAGGTCACTGGGAACATTTAAGAAACTGCTTGACATGCATATGGTCACAGACATTTGAGGGTGTATACATGAGGATCAATGGTCGGCACAACATCGTGGGCTGAAGGGCCTGTTCGGTGCTGGACTGTTCTATGTTCTATGTAGTATGTTCTAAATCAACAGAATCTTAGCGGGCATTCAGCCCATTGTGGCTGCGCTGTCTCTTTCAGACAATTCTCCCCAAGATCTCCCAAATCCTGGAATTGCCTTTTGCAAGTGTCTATTACTCATCATTTGCGATAATCTCAACACAGGCACAGTGATTTTGAACAGAGTAGTTGAAAAAAGTTGGCATGGGACAAAAGTCAGCTGCAAAAACCAAGCTTAAAACGTAAGCAGCCCAGAGGTAAATTAAACCCACAATCCCACACTTCGGAGGACAGTGGTTTACCCAATATGCTTCTAGGGCACACAAAGTCATTTGCCAGTGTAAAGTCTTGGCACCAATGAGTGTTACAGCCCAGCATGTTCCAACATCTCAGATGACATGTTGTGGGATACACGAAAGTTTCGGGCAGCTGCTGCCAAGGTATAACAGGGAAACAACACAGTCTCAGGTCTTTCTGACAAATTATCACATCGTTCTTTCAATTCTCAGACCCTCTTGGTGCCTGACAATGAACAGTGATCAGTTCCTGCCCAAGTACAAATGCCTTTTTGTTCACAACGATACACAAGCTTTGAGAAATGTCAACATTCCAATGTTTTGTTGGTTCTTATCTCTCTGCATAGACTGTACAGAACTGATTTAGAATCAAGGAAAGCATACCAAACGCCTTCTTCACTATCCTATCCATCTGCGACTCTACTTTCAAGGAGCTATGAACCTGCACTCTAAGGTCTCTTTGTTCACCAACACTCCCTGGGACATTCCCATTAAGTCTATAAGCCCAGCTAAGATTTGCTTTCCCAAAATGCAGCACCTCACATTGATCTAAATTAAACTCCACCCATCACTCCTCAGCTCATCGGCCCTTCTAATCAAGATCCCGTTGTAATCTGAGGGAACCTTCTTTGCTGTCCACTACACCTCCAATTTTGGTGTCATCTGCAAACTTACTAATGATACCTCATAATGATACTAACATATATATAAATGACAGAAAGTAGTGGACCCAGCACTGATTCTTGTGGCACTCCATTGGTCACAGGGCTCCAGTCTGAAAAACAACCCTCCACCACCATCCTCTGTCTCCTACCTTTGAGCCAGTTCTGTATCCAAATAGCTAGTCCTCCCTGCATTCCATGAGATCTAACCTTGCTGATCAGCCTCCCATGGGGAACCTTGTCGAACGCCTTACTGAAGTCCATATAGATCACATCCACCTCTCTGCCCTCATCAATCCTCTTTGTGACTTTTTCAGAAAACTCAATCATGTTTTTGAGTCATGATTTCTCCAGCATTTTCTCTGTTTCAGATTTCCAGCATTCACAGCATTTAGCTTTTATTGCAGAGCTTGCCATTTCACTTGGCAATGAAAAACGTTTTGTGATTTACACATGAAAGAACTGAAACCAACCTGGACATTCTAAAAGATGAGAGACTTCACACACAATCCAGATTTTTTTCAATATATAATTTCAGTGACATCACACTGTAAACTTTTGCCATAAATTCTGTGTCTTACAATCTTATACTCCACAACCACCTGACGAAGCAGCAGCGCTCTGAAAGCTAGTACTTTGAAATAAACCTGTTGGACGACAACCTGGTGTTGTCTGATTTTTAACGATGATTATTCAAAACTTGCACAAGGTAATTCCAGGAATTGGGAGATCTTGGGGTGAATTGTCTGAAAGAGACAGCACAGCCACAATGGCTGAATGCCTGCTATGATTCTGTTGATCTGTCCTCAATGCAGCTGTTTGCAACATCTCCACTTACTCCTTCCCCACTAACTGCAAATATCTTCAAGGTGCTGCACAAAATAACATTGAGCCCTTTGCTATTTTCTCGTCTGCTCCATATTCCTCAGACTTGAGTTGTGCAACATTGGAGTTTGGTTAATTTCTCGTCTGTCCGTTTGGGGACAAATGGGAAGTGAGATTGATTAATCAAGCAGCCAACAATTTAGCATGAGATGGTCGGGGTCAAAAACAAATACTGAGAGTATAACACTCAGAAACACACAGTATGAGAGGTCGGGTGCAGTACATAAATGCTGTGATAGTCGGCCTAATGTGTGGCCCCAGTGGCCTAATGGATATGGCACTGGCATTCTAAGCCAGGGATTGTGGGTTCGAGTCCCATCTGGGGTGTCAGTCACTTGCCCTTTGTCAACTTGATTTCTAATCTACTTTGGGAAAATCTCCATGTCTGCATTCAGTTGATGGGAAGTGGTGCCCAACATCTCCTTGCACAAGATTTGCAGGATTGAGGTGAATTGTCTGAAAGAGACAGCACAGTCACAATGGCTGAAAACCTGCTGAGATTCTCCTGGGAATGACGTGGTGGCTCAGTGGGCAGCACTGCTGCCTCACAGCATCAGGGACCTGGCTTTGATTCCTCCCTTGGGTGTCTGTTTGTGTCGAGTTTGTACATTCTCTCCATGGGGTACTCCGGGTGCTTTGGTTTCCTCCCACAGCCCAAAGATGTGCAGGTTCGGTGGATTGGCTTTGGGGAATGCAGGGTGAGAGGATAGGGGTTGGGCCTGGATGGGATGCTCTTCAGAGGGTCAGTGTGGATGCGATGGGCTGAATGGCCTGCCCTTCTCACGTGAGGACTTTTATGAACAGGTTTGGAGCAGATGCTCAGAGCTCCACTGCAGGACCCAGTCAAGGCTTTGCTAAGGGTTTGGCGTTCAGGTGTGTTTTCCTCTTCTCCTGTCCCTGATCTTCCAGAATCTTCTGTGGCTTTGGCCAATACGGTCATGAACTTGGTTCACATCATCCAATGGGGTCACACCAATACCCTTCACTGTTGTCATGCCAGGAGCAATAAAGTCGATTGACTCAGGCTGACACTTCTCCAATATACGACCCTCAGTCTGGTTGGAACTGGTTCTTCTTGAATCTTTGTAACTCTTTGATCTTAGTTGCACTGTTCTCTGGAGCTGATAGCTGCTGTTTAATTTCGTTTGGCCAATTTTCTATCAGGTCAAATTTCACCAGCTGAGGATCAATTGAGAATGCCTGATTTTGTTGCCATGGTCACCTGACCACACAGGATTCAGATCAGCTGCACAGTGAAGGTTTCAACAAGATCAAAACACCAATAAAACTTGAGCCCACAATCTCTGGTTTAGGAACTTCGTGCCTTACCCACGAGATCACTGGTTTCAAACAGATAGACCTACCTATCTATGAATAAAGCAACTTCTGTTTTGGTTGTGTTGGTGTCAGTCTAAGCTATATTCTGTCAACGTTACCACTTGAACCCCAGATTACCTGCATGTTTGGTATTTATGATAAGGTCCAATATGTCAATGGAAATGATTGAAATCTGGGTGTTCAAGGTTGGAACTGATGGGTCTGTGGCTATGCCTTTGGGTCCTTACCTTTCTTAGTCAAGGTATTGAATACAATTGCAAGGAGGCTATGATGGAGATGTGAGGTAGTTAGGCCATTGTTGGAGACCTTGGAGTGCCACATCCACAGATTGGACAAACATTTGTGGGAAGGCAACTGCTGAGGCTGACTCACAGAGTTTACAGAGGGAGATGGATGGGTTAAGGGAGGAGCCAAAAACTCAGCAAATGAAAGACAATGTGGGAATGTGTGAGGTCATACACTTTGGTAGGAAGAATAAAGCAGCTGGATATTATTTTTTAGATTAGATTAGATTGAGATAGATTCCCTACAGTGTGGAAACAGGCCCTTCGGCCCAGTTTCAATGGAGAAAGACAGCAGAATGTTCCAGCACAGAGAGATATGAAATGTGTTTTTGCGGTCTCACTGTAGATCCTTTGCTGTGACCAACCTTCATGGTAATATCGGTGAGATGTTCACAACAATATAACAACAACAAAATAATACAAATCAATAAATTTAAAAAAACACAAGAAAAATGTAAAAAAAATTCCAACCCGCCCTCAGTTTTGTTGTGTACCATACTTGTGAGAAAATCCATGGGGATGTGCTCCATAACAATCTTCCGCCAACAAAACAGGCCCAGGGGGGTTTTCATATAACTAACCTAACAAGATATTCTTTCTTGCACAAAATATGAGGATATTGAGATGTTTTTCGTCTGCTCATCTGCAGAGAGCACACTGGGGAGGCCCAGAAGAAGAGAGATCGGGTCCTTCTCACCCTTACACCCAAAGTCCTCTCCATGGCACCCACCACAGCACTCCAGTATGTTTGAAGCTTCCCACAGGACCAGAGACAATGGGTAAGAGTGCCTGTACCGACCTTGCACTTGAAACATGTTGAAGATACCAGTGGTTTAAATTTTGACAAACAGTCTGGGGCCAAGTGGGACCTATGGAGAATCTTCAACTGTAAAGCATGGGTCCAATTGCAAACTGATACCTTGCCTCTGAGGAGACTTCAACATCTAGCTCTCTCTTCCAAACCCAACAGAGTCGGTCAAACTCATCTGAGGGTGTCCCCCCCCCCCAATTGATGACATAAAGTGCGGACAGAAAGTGTACTCTTAGCACTAAGCACCCTCCTCTCTATGTCGGATGTGTCGGGATCAGTCAAATGTGTTGTCTTTTTTGAATAAAATCCCTAACTTGAGAAAAATGAAAGAGGTCCTTGTTAGATAGCTCGTGTTTCTGTGCTAACTGATCGAAGGACATCATTGTGTCTCCCACAAACAAAAGACCCGCACAAGACACACCCCTAGATGCCCAATGTTTGGATCCTGAATCTATCATTCCCGGTTGAAAACCCGGCATATCCGGTGGAAGAGAAGATGTCTTGCCAATATTGCTTTCCCTCTGCTGAATTGCCCTCCATGCTTTAACAGTATCGATAACTATTGGGTTATTGCAATATTCCCTTACTGTCCTCATTTTGTCCAAACACAGCAAGCGAGTAAGGGGTCACCTTAGCCTGGGAGGTTTCAATATCGAACCATATTGAAAGAGGGTCCCCACAAGCCCAATCACTCATGTAGGATAAAAGTGAGCTTCGTTGGTAGCTTTTAATGTCTGGGAGATCCACTCCCCCCAGTCTGTGACACAATCGCAGTTTCGCTCATTTAATGAGGGGCCACTGACGATGCCAAATAAAGGGGCTGAACCAGCCGTTCAGTCTCCTGAATGTTTGCTTATTGAAAATCAGGGGGAGCATCCATATAGGGTATAGTAAACGAGGGAGAATATTCATCTTAATAAACACTATCCAACCCAACCACGAGACCAGAAGCACCTCCATCTTTGAAGGTCTTGTTTGATTTTGTCAAATAATTGAACAAAATTGGCTTTGAACAACCGATTCAGAACTGGAGTAATGAACATGCTCAAATACACAAAACCCCCCTGTGACCATTTAAATGGGAATCGATATTCACCCTCAAGACTTAACACTTTCATAAGACCACCCATAGACATAGCCTCTGATTTTGCAAGGTTAATCTTGTCCCCCAAAAAGGTGCCAAACACACAGATGCATGCTAACAGGCGAGGGACTGAAACTGCTGGATTTGACGAAAGAATTAAGACATCGACCACAGACAATAAACTGTGATGTAAATTTGACCCCACGTCTGGAGCTGATATATTGGGATCCCTATGTATGCCCTCCACCAATGATTCAATCCTCACTGTAAAAAGCAGTGGCGAAAGGGAACAGACCTGCCGGCTGACCCAAAAAATGTTAAAATTGCCTGATCACACCCTGTTGGTGATTATTGCAGTGAGAGGGTCATTGTGGAGAACCTTTCACATCTTTTAAAAACTTCGTCCAAAAACAGACCGCTCCAGAGTATAGAAAAGGTACGGCACTCAACTCGGTCAAGCGCCTTCTCTGTATCTAGAGAAATTACCAATCCCTATATTGACTGTTATTGACACACTTGAATTACATTAACCAGCCTCCTAACATTATTGGAGCATCTGCGGCCCTTTATGAAGCCCGTCTGGTCCTTTTTAACAATAGAAGGTAACACAGTCTCCACCCTGAACACAAGAGTATTAGAGAGGATTTTAAAGTCCACATTTAAGAGTGAAATGGGCCTGAACAAAGCACAGTCCCCCGGGACCTTCCCTTTTTTAAGAATAAGCGAAATATTGGCCTCTCTCAGAGATGGCGGGAGACAATCATGGCTGTATGAGTCATTAAACATGTTGAACATCGGGCCTGACAATATGTTTATAAATTCCTTCTAGAATTAGCTGGGAAGTCCATCAGGACCAGGTGCCTTTCCACTCTGAAGCTGCTCCACAGCCTCCTGCACCTCTTGCTCTGATAAGGGGACATTGTGAAAAGACTCTTGTTCGGGGGTCACACCCGGGAGCTCCAGATCCTTGAATAAAGCCTCCATTTTGGCCCACCCCTCCTCACAAACCTCAGATTGATATAACTTAGAGTAAAATCTCTGGAATGACACATTAATCTTTTTGGAGTCACACGTTCGGTTCCCAGACACCTTCCCTAATCACCATAATGTCTTGAAGGGCGCTCCTTTTCCTAGCGAGATATGCTAAGAATTTGCCAGACCTGTCTCCATGATCATATAACCTTTGCTTTGCAAAACTAAGCTTGTTCTTTGCTGTGTGTGTGAGCACGGGATTCAATACAGACCGCAGCGCCGTAATCCTCTGTAATTTGACCAACGAGGGCCTGTCAAAGTAGGCCTTCTCAGCAGCCTTCAACCATGCTTCGAGGAGACGTTGCTGCTCACCCTTCTGCTGCCTCCTACTGGCAGTGTAGGAAATAACTGACCCACTGGCATAGGCTTTGGCAATTTTCGAAAGGAAGGATTGGCTACTAACCGAGTGTGAGTTAATGTCTAGGAAAGCCCAAAATTCCCGAGAGAAACACTCCACAAATGTATTATCCTTGAGGATAAAGGGATCCATTTGCCAGTGCCTTGGACCCACTGTAACGTCCTTAATCTTAACCAACAGGTACACTGGAGTGTGATCAGAGATCGTAATATTACCGATCGTACAAGGTGCCACCAAGTCCAGGGTTGCCACGGGGATTGGAAAAGAATCAATCCTGGTGTGACATCTGTGTGGATTGGGAAAAACCGTAAAATCCCTGCCTGTAGGGTGGAGACATCTCCAGATGTCCACCAACCCTCACTCCACACACAGAACCACTAATTGTTAAGTTTGTACAGAGGGTATCAGGGGGCCTTTGGGCAATGTCTGTACTGTGGGATGCATGAGACAGTTAAAATCTCCCCCTTTAGTGATATGCCAGGACTCTAGACCGATCAATTTAGAAAATGCATCTAGCAAAATGTTGAGGGGATGAGCTGGAGGGCATTAAGCATTTAAAACACCATATTCTTCCCCATTTATCCAGGCTATAAGAATTACAAATCTCCTGTGTGTGTGTCTTTAACACACTCTCGTAACTTTTATGGGAGATTCCTCCTCACCAATACAGCCACTCCCCTACTTCTGGTATTAAATGATGTGAAATAAACCTGATCAAGGCCATTCTGCTGTAGTTTCAAATGCTCCCTGTCATCCAAGTGTGTCTCCTGTAACAAAGGAATATCCACTTTCTCCTTTCTAAGACTCAAAAGTACCTTCTTCCTCTTCATTGGTGAGTGACTTCCCTTGATATTCCAGGTTCACCATTTAATCACATCATCAGCCATAACCTTCTGCAGTAACATTTAAATTCCAGAGAGGAGGAACTCAAACCACAAATCACTGAGCCTTAGTGTCATATGATCCATCAAATATAAAAACTACATAAACTGAAACCACGACATTTAACAAACCTACAAAACTATCAAAGATTAAAAGCAATACAAACCACCATATAAAGTGCTAATGGCGCTGAATAGGGGAACTCACCTCCTGCCCAAAGGGGGCAACTACCCATCCCAAGCTGCCCATAAGTGGGCATCTAGCCATCCCATCCAGTTTCACTCCTTCTAGCGAGAGCCGTACCACAAACACAAGCAGAATACAAAGTAAATATACCATAATATGAATAAAGAAAAAAAACATTTAAGATCGATGGGGTAAATTCCCCACCCATCCTCTGGTATAACTTCACTTAGAAATTGAAAGTACACATCTCAACCGCCACCAAACACAGTTTAAACCAGATTATTACCAATTGGGAAAACAAGGAAAAGAAAGCTCCAACTGGACTTCCTCGTTTTTTTAAAAAAACAACAAAAATGTAACCAAACCGTGGGGGTGGTACAGTGGTTAGCACTGCTGCCTCACAGCCTCAGAGACCCGGGTTCAATTCCCGCCTCAGGCGACTCTCTGTGTGGAGTTTGCACATTCTCCCCGTGTCTGTGTGGGTTTCCTTCGGGTGCTCCGGTTTCCTCCCACAATTCAAAAATGTGCAGGTTCGGTGAATTGGCCATGCTAAATTGTCCGTAGTGTTTGGTGAAGGGGTAAATGTAGGAGTATGGGTCTGGGTGGTATACGCTTCAGCAGTCCAGTGTGGACATGTTGGGCCGAAGGGCCTGTTTCCACACTGTAAGTAATCTAATCAAACAACTAAATTGTTTCTACTAAATTGTTCAGGTTCAGTTAATTTGTCCACAAAGTCTTTTGCCTTCTCTGATGTATCAAAGAGATGTACGGATCCATGTAAGGTTATCGGAGCACCGCCGGATACCTCAGAGAATACTGGATCCCAAACCCCCTCAGTCTTCTCTTGGCAGAAACATTATCCGTCAGGGGGCGGGAATTAAACAGCCAGGGCTGACAAAGGAAGTCAGGAAATGTATCATAGGGAAAGAGAGAGCCTTCAAAGTGGGCAAGAGCACTGGGAAATCAGAAGATTGGGAAGACGACAAAAATAAACAGAGGATAACAAAGACATAGAAATAGGAAGGAGAGGATCAAATATGAAGGTAAGCTAGCCAGTAATATTAGAAATGATTGTTAAAGTTTCTTTCAATCCATAAGAAACAAATGAAAGGCAAAAGTAGAAATTGGGCTGTTCCAAATTGATGCAGGAATGTTCGTGAAGGGAGATAAGGAAATGGCTGAAGAACTTGGTAAATACTTTTTGTCAGTCTTCACAGTGGGAGACATGAGCATTATCCTAAGAATTAAGGAGAGTCAGGGGGCAGATTTGAATATGGTAGCCATTACAAAAGAGGAAGTGCTAGAAAAGCTCAAAGGTCTAAAAATTGATAACTCTACCGGCCCCTGTGGCCTACATCCTAGAGTTCTGAGGGAGGTGGCTGAGGAAATAGTAGAGGCTAGTTTTAATCTTCCAAAAATCACTGGAGTCAGGGAAATTCCCAGATGATTGGAAAATCCCTGTTGTAAACCCCTTGTTCAAGAAAAGATCAAGATAAAAGATGGAAAATTATAGGCCGGTTAGCCTAACCTCGGTTGTAGGTTAAATTCTAGGATCCATCATTAAGGATGAGATTTCTAAATTCTTGGAAGTGCAGGGTTGGATTAGAACAAGTCAGCATGGATTTAGTAAGGGGAGGTCATGCCTGACAAACCTGTTAGAATTCTTTGAAGAGGTAACAAGTAGGTTAGACCAGGGAAACCCAGTGGATGTTATCTACCTAGATTTCCAAAAGGCATTTGATAAGGTGCCTCATGGGAGACTGCTGAGTAAGGTGGGGGCCCATGGTGTTCGAGGTGAGCTACTGGCATGGATTGCGAATTGGCTATCAGACAGAAGGCAGAGAGTTGGGGTAAAAGGTTCTTTCTTGGAATTGCAGCTGGTGACAAGTGGTGTCCCGTAGGGTTCAGTGTTGGGGCCGCAGCTGTTCACTTTATATATTAATGATCTGGATGAAGGGACTGGGGGGCATTCTGGTGAAGTTCACCGATGATGCAAAGTTAAGCAGACAAACAGGTCGTTCTGAGGAGGTGGGAGGCTGCAGAAAGTTTTAGACAGTTTAGGAGAGTGGTCCAGGAAATGGCTGATGAAATTCAACCTGAGCAAATGCTCGGACTTGCACTTTGGAAAAAGGAATACAGGCATGGACTATTTTTTAAACAGTGAGAAAATTCATAAAGCCAAAAGTACAAAGGGATCTGGGAATGATAGTCCAGGAATCTCTAAAGGTTGACTTGCAGGTTGAGTCCGTGGTTTAAGTGAACATATGTAATGTTGCCATTTATCTCAAGAGGGTTGGAATGTAAAAGCAGCGATGTCCTTCTGAGACTTTATAAAGCTCTGGTTAGACCCCATTTGAAATACTGTATCCAATTTTGGGCTCCACACCTCAGGAAGGACATACTGGCACTGGAGCATGTCCAGCGGAGATTCACACAGATGATCCCTGGAATGGGAGGCTTAACATACAATGAACAGCTGAGGATCCTGGGATTGTATTGATTAGAGTTTAGAAGTTTGAGGGGAGATCTAATACAAATTTACGAGATAATGCATGGCTTAGAAAGGGTGGATGCTGGGAATGTGTTTCCATCAGGACCCATGGGCACAGCCTGAGAATTAGAGGGGGTCAATTTAGAACGGAAATGAGGAGACATTTCTTCAGGCAGAGAGTGGTGGGCCTGTGGAATTCATTGCCGTGGAGCGCAGCAGAGGCCAGGACGTTAATTGGCTTCAGGGCAGAGATTGATAAATTCTTGATCGCACAAGGAATTAAGGGTGACGATGAGAGTGGCACAAAGTGGCGTTGAAATGCCCATCATTCACGATTGAATGGGGGGGTGGACCCGATGGGCTGAATGGCCTTACTTCCATTCCTATGTCTTAGGCTCATCATCGTAAGGTTTTCTTTTCTGGTTTCCCACCGCTGAGAAGTCCTGGAAATGCATGAGCTTAGAGCCCTCGTAAATTAGGTCCTTCAGATCCTTCCCCTGGAAACAGGTAACACGTAACACTATGGGCAATTTAACATGGTCAATTCACCTTTGTACTGTGGGAGGAGACCAGAGCAATGTGCAAACTCCACACAGGCAGTTATCTAAGGCTGGAATTGAACCTGGGACCCTGGTATTGTGAGACAGCAATGCTAACCACTGAGCCACCTGATTCTGGAAGCTGCCACAATTCTCTCCTTAGCTCTGTAGTTCATGCAGTTTTTGAGCAAAGTAAAATGTAGTTCTGCATATACAAATTCACCCAACAAACTTATATGTGCGTGTGTGTGTGTGCGTGTGCGTGTGTGTGTGTGCGTGTGCATGTGTGTGTGCGTGTGTGTGCACGTGTGTGTGTGCGTGTGCATTTGTGTGCGTGTGTGTGTGCCTCTGTGTGTGTGTGCGTGTGCGTGTGCATTTGTGTGCGTGTGTGTGTGTGCGTGTGTGTGTGCGTGTGTGTACGTGTGTGCGTGTGTGTGCGTGCGTTTGTGCGTTTGTGTGCGTGTGTGTGCTTCAGCAATTCATACACATACACACACATAGATATATACACACACATAGATATATATACACACACACAAATAAGTTTGTGTGATGAACTTGTACTTACAGAATTACATTTGACTTTGCTCAAAAACTATATGAATCCATGTAAGATGCTGTAAATCTGTTTATTAGATTATGATCAGTCTGACCATTGTGGCACAGACAGCCTCACACAGGGGAGCTCACACCTTCAATACATCATCTGGGCCGACATGACACCAATTGTTAAAGTTCACTTGAGAATGTAACTTTTGATAAAAGTTTTGCAATTGACATATGAAAGAACGAAAACCAACCTGGCCATTCTAAAAGATGAGAGACTTAACAAACAATCCAGGTCTTTCTCAAGATACAATTTCAGTTGCATCACACTGTAAACATTTGCTATAAATTCTGTGTCCTGCAATCTTATTCTCCACAACCACCTGATGAAGGAGCAGTGCTCCGAAACCTAGTGCTTCCACATGATCTACTATAACCTGGTGTTGTGTGATTTTTAAATCTGGCATTCACCCTTCTCCTGACGGTTGAGCATACATCTCAAGGCCAGGACAGTGGCCCTCCGCAGGGATACAATCTCTGTTCAGTGTCAGGCACCAAGAGGGTCTGAGAACTGAAAGGACGATGTGATCATTTGTCAGAAAGACCTGAGACTGTGTTGTTTCCCTGTTACACCTTGGCAGCAGCTGCCTGAACCTTTAGTGTGTCCCTCAGTGTGTTGTCACAGATCTGGGAGTGTGCTTGGCTGTCACACTCATTTGTGGTCAACTGTTTCCAGTGGTCTGCCAATATAGTGCCCTCGTGGCCTAATGGCTATGGCACTGGCCTCTGAAATCTGGGATTTCAGGGATTTCATTTTTAAGCCTGGTCTTTGCAGTGGCTGATTTTCATCCCATGTCAACTTCATCTCAATCCAAATTGACTGGATTTTTTAACTACTCTGTTAAAAATCATTGTGCCTGTGTAGACATTATGGCAAATGCTGTTTAGTAGAAACTTATACAAGATAATTCCAGGATTTGGGAGATCTCGGGGTGAATTGTCTGAAAGAGACAGCACAGCCACAATGGGCTGAATGCCCGCTAAGATCCTGGTGAATTGTCCTCAATGCAGCTTTTTGCAACATCTCCACTTCCACCTTCCCCAGTAACTGCAAATATCTTGAAAGTGCTGCACAAAATAACATTGAGCCCTTTGCTATTTTCCTGTCTGCTCCATTTTCCTCAGACTTGAGTTGTGCAAAGTTGGAGTTTGGTTGATTTCTCATCTGTCCGTTTGGGGAGAAATGGGAGGCGGGATCAATTTATCAAGCAGCCAACAATGTGGCATGAGATGGAAGGGGTAAGAACCAATTAGTGAGAGTGCAACACACAGAAACACACACTATGAGAGGTCAGGATGCAGTATTTAACGGCTGCCATTGCATCTTTATAGGCATGCCCCCAGTGTCCTAATGGATAAGGCACTGGCCTCCTAATCCAGCGATTGTGAGTTCAAGTCCCATCTGGGGTGTCTTGGTGGCTTTTCTGTTATTTCCAATCTATTTTGGAAAAATCCCCATCTCTACATTCAGTTGATGGTCAGTGGTATCCAACATGATCTTGCACAAGATTTTCGGGGATCTGCAGGATTGAATGTTGAAGGTGGTCATCAAGGGGCTGCTGTTTCTGAATGGGGACGAGATTCCTGAGAGTGCGGATGGAGAGGTTGTTTTTGGAAGCCAGCTCTCATCACACTCTCATCAACAAACCAACCCTTCAACGCTGATCCCTCCAGAACATTGGATATTACTGACAGAGAATACCCCTGCCAACTTTTATAGGTGCACCATCGACAGCATTCTGTCTGGATGTATCACTACCTGGTATGGCAACTGTACCATTCAAGATCGGAGACGGTTACAGAGAGTGGCGAACTCGGCCCAGACAATCACAAAGGCCAACCTCCCATCTATAGAATCCATCTCCCAGGCCCACTGTCAAGGAAAGGTCTCCAGCATTCTCAAAGATCCATCCCACCCTGGCAATGTTTTTCTACAACCTCTACCATCGGGGAGAAGGTACAGAAGCCTGAACACACACACCAATCGGTTTTGAAACAGTTTCTACCTTACTGTTGTTAGAATACTGAACGGTCTCACAGACTCTTAATATTCGCCTGTATCTGTGTTTTTGTTCCTGCTGTGGTTTCCCTATTATTTCCTTATCTATGCTACTGAACTCTGTGAGCTGCCTGTATTGCTCACAAGACAAAACTTTTCACTGTGTCTATCATTACTTGCAAACCAAATATTTTCAATGAATCTTCCACCTTTAGGGTCACTGTTATCTTGGTCCAACTCATCGAATTTAAATATAAATTATTGAGTGTGGAATACCTTTATTTCACCTGCATTTTTTCCTGTTAATTGCCAACAGAATAGTATAGAGGTCAAGCAAGCTCAATGTTTGTACAGTTCGATGATCTCAAAGCAGCTATGCAGAGTTTTAAAGACATTAGGTCAGAGATTAACTTAATTTGAATGGAGATAATGCAGTGAGAGGGTTTTAATTGGAGAGAATGTTTAAATTGAAAGTATCCCCAGAAGGGATGTAAACCACAGGCAGTAGCTTAGAAGATCAGAGATGGAGCTGTTAGGTCACTGGGACAACACGTGCTTCTGGGGCCATGTCAGGAGAATTGATCCCCTCAACCTTGGTTGTGTTCATGTCAGAACAATGCTGCACTCTCCCAATATTTATGTTCACCAACATTTCACGAGTTTCATCCCACCATCAAACTCACCATGGACTACTGTTTAGTATCTGTCTCATTCTTGGACACATGCATCTCCATCAAGGATGGACACCACAGCACCTCACTCAACCACAAACCCACCCTCAACATATTAAAACAGCCGTCCCCTCTGTACAAGCCGTACACTTACACAGGATCTGTTCAGGTGAGGGGGAATGTGAGGGGCACTTGGAAGTACACAAGGATGGCCTGATAAGAATGTGATACGATGTTTAACTCATCAATCGCCAGTTCTGACATGCCCCAGGGAGAAACTGCAATGACCTCCTCAGGAGACAGACACGAGCTGCAACCAACAGGGTACCCTTCATTGTCCAGTACTTACCAGGAGCTGAGAAACTATGTCACATTCTCCACAGCCTGCAACACATTATCGATGAGGATGAGCACCTCGCCAAGACCTTCCCCACCCCTCCACTTCTCACCTTTAAACAGCCACCAAACCTTAAACAGACCATTGTTCACAGCAAACTGCCCGGCCTTCAGGACAACACCAAACAACCCTGTCACAGCAGACACTGGAAAACGTGTCAGAGTGTCGCCATGGATACCGCCATTACACACGGGGACATCTCCCACCATGTACGCGGCAGGTACTCATGTGACTCGGCCAACGTTGTCTATCTCATACGCTGCAGGGAAGGATGCCCAATGCATGGTACATTGGCGAGACCGAGCAGAGGCTACGGCAACAGATGAATGGGCACCGTGTCACAATCACCAAACAGAGGTGTTCCCTCCCAGTCGGAGATCACTTCAACGATCAGGGACTTTCAACCTCGATCCTTCAGGTAACCATCCTCCAAGGTGGACTTCGGGACAGGCAACAACGAAAAGTGGCCGAGCAGAATGATCTTAAAAATTCGTAAATTCAGCTCCTCGAGCCTGCTTTGTCATTCCACACGATCATGGCTGATCTCATCTCGGCCTCAACTCCACTTTCCTGCCTGCTCTCCATAACACTTCAACCCAACTACAGCCTGCATGTAGGGATCCCTTTTCATGGCACAAGGCACTTCACAGGAACCACATTAAGGAAACCATTACACATGGACCGAAACCTTGGCCAAAGAGAGGAACACCTTGAGATCCTGAGACCCCAAGGTAGAGGGGTGGAGATCTTTACAGAGTGACTTCCAGAGGGTACCATCCAGGCACAGACAGTGATGTCCAAGCAATGAATAACAGGAAGCCAATCTGGCATTTAATTTCCTGAATTATTCTTGTTGCCATTCTTAAAGAAAGAAACAACATTGGGTATTCTCCAGTCCTCTGGAAATTCTCCTGTGACGATAAAGGATACAAATATTTTGTACAAATCCGTAGCAATTTCCACACCTGCCTCTATCAGGATTGTATGATAGATTCCATCAGGTCTTGGGGACTTGTCTACCTTAATGCTTTTCAAAACACCCAACACCTCCTTTTTAATATTGATATGATCTAGAATATCAATATACAAGACTCACCATCCACCATGTCATAGAGTCATAGAGATGTACAGCATGGAAACAGACCCTTCGCTCCAACCCGTCCATGCCGCCCACATATCCTAATCTAATCCCGTCCCATTCGCCCACACTGGGCCCATATCCCTCTCGACCCTTCCTATCCATATCAGTGAGCAGTGTAGGTTTCTTCCCTCCCGCCCCCCTGACCATGTACTCACTTTCTTTGTCTGATTTTCTTCCTTTTAAAAGTGCCGATGTTTTGAGATTTTTTTTTCTCCAAAGTTGCATAATAAAACAGTAATTGCTGCTCCTGGAATTTGAGGAAATCACCCCCAACACCTAAAATGCCCAAAAAAGAGGCAGCTCTTACAGTCACAACTTTTTCCTGTCCTCCATCTTGGACTACCCAGAATCCTTTGGGAATACCAATGCAGTTTATTCATTAAGAACCTCACCCACTTCCTCCAGCTCCATGTGTAAATTCCCTCCTTTGCTCTGAGAAGATATACCCTTTCCCTGGTGACCTGTTGCTTGTTATCCCTCTGTAAAATGCCTTGGAGGTTCCTTAATCCTATTTTCCATAAACATTGCATGGTCCCTTCAAATTCTCTATTTCCCAGTTTGAGTTCATTCCTGTTATCTCCAGGGGTCTGTCCGTCTTCTGTTTCTTGAACTTTACTTACACCTTCTTCCTCTTTCTGCCTAAGACTTAACATCATAACACGTCTGAACAGGTCAACGAAATATATCGACAGGAACCATCGACAGCATCAACCTGCATTTATTGAGTTATCTTTCAAAACCAATTCAGTGCAATTGAAATCCTGTGTGGTATCACTCACTGTAATAAACACTCTCCTTGAATAAGGTGAAGAGAAAGAAATGGCAAATTATAAAATTACCAAAATAATGCATGACAATGGTTCGTAAATATATGTTTATAAATTACTCTACAGATACTTATAGAAATTAAATAAGGAGGAACAAATATCATCGACAATTAACCATACACTTCGCAATATTTCACTTTCACAGTAGAATTGTAGTTTTAAGATCAAAGTTTTTCTGAAGTTGATCAGATCTCACCCCATCTAATACTGATCTTTTATACCATTCTCCCCAAACTTGAGGTGAGAATTCATATGTTTCAGAGGATTGCCTTATTTGATGAGCTGTTCCTTGATATATAATAAGTACAATCCCACAGACTTTGTCATGATTGCACCTTGTCTAAAGTCTGAATCAAATCATTCAATAGCAGACAATTCCCAAGAGGTTAATGAGCAAAAGTCCCATTCAATGTTTTCAAGTCTCCATTCTCCTTACGTAAATAAATTATACACAAGATAAATACCACAAGTGCTGGAAATCTGCAATAAAATCAGGAAATATTGAAATGCAGGTCAGGTAGCATCTGTGGAGAGAAACACAATTATCAATTTGCAATATTCGTTTTGTTTTTTTCAGCAGATGCTTCCAAACCTGAGTGTTTCAGTAATTACTGTTTATATTCTTAATGTAGATCATGCCCTTGGAGTGATTAATGTGAATGAAATGTTAAATATATCACTGAGATGTGCTGGTGAAGGGCATTGTTTCGTAAATACATGGAGCACTTACAAAGAGAGGCTGGTGTGAGAATTGTTCCCCACGTTATTACAGTTCCAGACAGATACCCCAAATTGTTAAGCTCCCAGGTGAGCAGGGATGAAATGGTTTCCTTTCTTCATTTACCTGGATCCTTGGTTGATCACTAACAGGTTAATTTAAAAAGGGACCCTTTCTTGTGGATGTCTTCCTCCCAAACCAATTGAATTGGCGTTTAAAAGTAGCCAATTAAACCTGAACATGTTGAATGAAAAAAAGAGTGAATCTATTCATTTCAGAATGCAAAAAGATTATTGTAACTCACATACACACAGATTAGGAAGAGAAGGAGTTGCAAGTAGATAGCACAGTGAAGAAGGCATTTGATCCACTTACCTTTATTAGTCAGTGCATTGAGTATAGGAATTGGGATGTTGGGTTGTGGCTTTACAGGATATTGGTTAGGCCACCTTTTGGAATACTGCGTTCAATTCTGATTGCCCTGCCGTAGAAAGATGTTGTAAAACTTGCAAGCGTTCAGAAAAGATTTACAAGGGTGTTGCAATGGTTACAGGGTTTGTGCTATCGGGGGAGGATGAATAGACTGAGGCTATTTTCACTGGAGTGTTGGAGGCGGAAGGGTGGCCTTTTAGAGGTTTATAAAATCATGAGGGACATGGATAGGGTGAAAAGCTTCAGTCTTTTCCCCAGGGTGGGGGAGTACAAAAACAGAAGGGAAAAGGTTTACGGTGAGAGGAATAATAATTTAAAAGGAATCGAAGGGGCAACCTTTTCATGCAGAGGGTGGTGCTTATATGGAACATGCTGCAAGAGGAAGTGGTGGAGGCTGGTACAATAACAACATTTAGAAGTTAAAAGTCACACAACACCAGGTTATAATCCCACAGGTTTATTTGGAAGCACTGGCTTTCAGAGCGCTGCTTCTTCATCAGGTGAAGACAACCACCCAGTGAAGGAGCATCACTTCGAAAGCTCGTGCTTCCAAATAAACCCGCTGGACTAGAACCTGGTGTTGTGTGATTTTTAACTTTGTCCACCCCAGTCTAACACCGGCTCCTCCAAAACATTTAAAAGGCATCGGGATGGGGGTATCTGAACAGGGTGGGTTTAGAGGGATATGGGCCAAATGCTGGCAAGTCGGACTCGATTAATTCAGGATATCAGGTCGGCATAGACGAGTTGGACCAAAGGGTCTGTTTCCGTGCTGTATAACTCTAAGACTCTGTAACATTTAAAAGGCAGCTGGATGGGGACATGAATAAGAAGGCTTCAGAGGGATATGGACCAAATGCTGGTTTGTGGGACTAGATAACTTTCGGATATCTGGTTGGCATGGACGAGTTGGAGCGAAGGATCTGTCCAACTCTGTGACTCTGTAAGTGGAAGCTTTCTTGGGAGATTTTGACTTTTGTTACAGAGCCTTTTTAAATGACTGGGACATTTTAATTTGTGCTTATTTGGTTTAATTGGTTTCTTTTAATTTGTTTTCAGAGTCGTGTAAGGAGACTTTTGAAAAGTTGGCTGTCAGTAGGTTAGAGGACGGAATAGGTTATGCTGCATTCTGCAATTACAGCGATGATGATGTGCCAAGTGTAATACTTCAACTGGCTTGGCATTGATTTATTGGTTAAGACTCTTAGCCATTGAAGTTATAACATCTTCAGTTGAGAGCGAAAGCATATATCTTGGGAGGATATTTAATTGCTCTAAAGATACCACGTATCTGAAAGTTCCCTGCAGTTAATAGATCAATGGGACAGGAATTACCTATTATATCACAAAGTAAGTCTGTTTCTCTCTGCTGAACTTCTACTCAGCTAAAGATTGACTCTGCCTGTTGTGTGACATGGCTTTTAATTTCCACTGATCAACCAGATGAACGTTAGTAACATAATGTCCCGATATAGGGCTGGTTCTCTTCCACAAAGGGGGGTCTCGCAAGTTCGGGCAGATCTTTCTACTGAGGCAGGAAACGATTTCTCTTCATTCTGAGGCAGCAAGAGGGTCTGAGAAATGAAGGGACGATGTCATAACTGGTCAGAAAGGCCTTAGACAGTGTTCTTTAACTGTTGCACCTTGATAGCAGCTGCTCCATACTTTAGTGTGTCCCTCAACATATAATCCTCGATCTTGGAACATGCTCAGCTGTCGCACTCATTTGAGGGCAACACTTTCCACAGAGAGTGCAAGGTTGGAGCCTGAGGGGCCGAATGGATAAGGCCCTGGCTTCCCTAAGCTGGTAATTGTTCGTTCAAGTCCCATCTGTGGGGCTTGGGTTTTAATCCTGGGCTTTGTTGCTGATTTTCATTCCATGTCAACTTCATCTCAATCCATGCTGACTGAATTTTTCATCGACAGTACTCTGTTAAAAATCACTGTGCCTACGTTGAGATTATGGCAAATGATGTGACATAGAAACTTGCACAAGGTAATTCCAGGATTTGGGAGATCTTGGGGTGAATTGTCTGAAAGAGACAGCACAGCCACAATGGGCTGAATGCCCGCTAAGATTCTGTTGATTTGTCCTCAATGCAACTTTTTGCAACATCTCCACTTCCTCCTTCCCCAGTAACTGCAAATATCTTGAAAGTGCTGCACACAATAACATTGAGCCCTTTTCCTTCTGCTCCATTTGCCTCAAACTGTGGGTCTGCAAAGTTGGAGTTGAGTTGATTTCTCGACTGGGAGAAAGTGAGCACTGCAGATGTGAGAGATCAGAGTCAAACTGTGTGGTGCTGGAAAAGTACAGCTGGTCAGGCGGCATCCGAGGAGCAGGGGAGTCAATGTTTCGAGTATAAGCTCTTCAGGCCTATGCTCGAAATGTCGACTCTCCTGCTCCTCGGACGCTGTCTGACCGGCTGTGATTTCTCAAACGTCCATTTGGGGCCAAATGGGAGGCAAGATCAATTTATCAAGCAGCCGACAATTTAGCATGAAATGGAAGGGGTAAAAAACAATCAGTAAGAGTAGAAAACTCAGAAAAAAACAATATGACATGGCAGGGTTCAGTATTTAAAGGTTGCCATTTGACCTTGTCGGGTGTATCCCCAATGGCCTAATGGATAAGTCACTGGTCTCCTAAACCTGGGGTTTTTGGGTTCGTGTCCCATCTGGAGTATCTGATTATTTATGGATTGTTCACTGTCAACGCTATTTCTAATTGACTTTGGAGAAATCCCCCTTGTCTGCTTTCAGCTGATGGGAAGTGGTGCCCAACATGTTCTTGCTCAGGATTTTTGGGGATCTTCAGGATGGCGGGGTGAATCGTCTGAAAGAGACAGCACAGTTACAATGGCTGAAAACCTGCTGAGATTCTCCTGGGGATGACACGGTGGCTCAGTGGGTAACACTGCTGCCTCACAGCATCAGGGACCTGTCTTTGATTCCTCCCTTGGGTGTCTGCTTGTGTAGAGTTTCCAAGTTGGCTCTGTGGTTAGCACTGCTGTCTCCTAGCACCAGGTACCGAGGTTCAATTTCAGCCTCTGGTGACAGTTTGTGTGGATTTTGCACTTTCTCCCCGTGTCTGTGGGGGTTTCCTCCAGGTGCTCCAGTTTCCTCCCACAAGTAAATTAGCCATGCAAAATTGCCCAGACGGTTCAGGGATGTGAAGGTTGGGTGCATTTGGCAGGAGGACATGTAGGGGAGTGAGTCTGGGTGGGCCAAATGGCCTGTTTCCACACTGTATAGAATCTATGAGAAAGACATTTGGACAGGTACATGAAAGGAAATGCTTGTGTGCATGTGGACCAAGTGGAGGCAGGTACAATTAGTTTTAAAGTTAATGGCTCCATGACACTGCCCCTTCACTTTGGGAGAGGTGTACACCAAGGCTGCCCCCTGTCTGGCCAGCTGGATTCCCTGTGCATGGAGCCTTTCCTGTGCCTCTTATGGAGGAGGTTGTCGGGGCTGGTTCTGCGTGGTGCGGGCACGGGGGTGGTCATCTCGGCCTACGCTGACCACGTGCTCCTCCATTTCACTGACCCTGCTGACCTGGGGAGGATGTGTGAGTGCCAGGCCTTGTATTCAGCGGCCTCTTCCACCAGGATCAACTGGGCCCAATATTCCAGACGACCGGTCAGTCCCAGGTGGGTGGTGTCTCTGCCGGAGGAGTTACGGGGGTTCAGCTGGAGTACCACCATCTCCTCGACCTGGGGGTCTACCTCAGCCCGGCTGAGGAATCCTGGCCGGGGAACTGGCAGGAGCTGAAGGCCAAAGTCTCACCTCGCCCAGGCCTCTGGACAGGACTGCTCCGAGTGCTGTCTCACAGGAGTCGAGTGTTGGTCATAAACCAGCTGGTGCCTGCCATGCTGTGGTACCGGCTGGTCACTTTGGTCCCTCCTCCTGGTTTTGTCACTGACATCCAGAGAATGTTGGTTCACTTCTTCTGGGACAAAAAGATGCACTGGGTCACTGCGCAGGTCCTGAGTCTCCATATTGAGGAGGGCGGTCAGTCGCTGGTGTGCGTTCACACCCAGGTAGCGACGTTCCACCTTCAGACCTTGCAGCGATACCTTTACATTGAGCCTCCCCCTCGGCGGGGGGCCCTGGCGACGTATTTTATCCACCAGGTGCGTAACCTCAACTACGACACACAGCTCCTGTTCAGCGACCGTGATGGTTTGGAGGTCACTCTCAGGACACTGCCTGTCTTTTACCAGGACCTGCTCACGGTCTGGAACATGGTCGAATCGCGTCACGCCTACCCTCCGGCAGGAGTAGCGACTGTCGTCAGGGAGACGTCGCTCAGGAATCCGCACCTCCGTACTCGTGGGTTCGAGTGACTGTCGGAGGGGAGGGCCGTGACTGCGAGGGTGACCAGGGTCGGGGACGTGCTGGATGGTGGGGGCCTGGGCTGGACCCTGCCGCAGGATATAGCGAGCAGGGCAGCGGTAGACGTCCGGTACGTGGCCACCACCATCGGACACCTTAAAACGACGGTGCTCAGACCCCACGTAGTGCCCCAGTTGGAGGATGCTCAGGTGTGCGGTGGGATCCCGTCTGCACTCACTCCTGCCCGGGCGGAATTTCACATTGGCCCCAGGGTCCTGTACTTCCTGTGGGTGACTGTGCCCCACAACCTGAGCTGTCTCCGGAGTTTTAGTTTTGTCCCTTTCAGGGGTGTATCACAGAGGGCCCTGTACAGACTGCTGCTGCACACCCTCATCCACCTCCCGGACACACCCTGGCGTGCCCATTTACCACCGGGCGGTGGGGACCATCCCCAGTGAAGGGCTCTCTACATGGGAGTCCTCCCCCTTTCTCACGGGGATCTGGGGTGGAGGGTATTGCACGTGGCAGTCCGCAGATTGCGGTGGTTCACGGACTCCCAGCCCAACTGCTTGTTCTGTGGTGCTGTGGAGTCCATGGAACAGGGCGCTTGCACTCCCTTTTTAGCTTTCTGGGAAACCTTCTCCTCCGTTTCTGGTTGGACTTCAGCCCCACACTCCCCATCATTGGGCACCCGTGCCGAGGGGGGAGGGTTGGTCAGAGGATCTCCTCGTGGGTCTGCTCCTGGGCCTGGCCAAACTGGTTGTTAGGGCCGATTGCCTGACCCTCTTCCGCGGTTACGTTCGAGCCCGGGTGTCCCTGGAGAAGGAGCACGCAGTGTCTACCAACTTCCTTGAGCTGTTCAGAGAGTGCCCTCCCCCTCACTGTTTGGTCACACAGCATTTCCCTTTGATGCTTGTCACTGGCCACTCGGGTGTTTCCTTTCTTCCTGGTGGTGGGAATTGAATAAAGATTTGTCCATCTGTTGTCTTTCACTGTGTCTCACACCTGCACACACACAACATGGGTGCTGGGGAAAACATAAGCACTACCACAGTTAGGCAGCAGTGCGGGGGTAAAGAGAAAAACATATACAACCAGGAGATTTGGAATGCCCTCAGTCCAGGGCACTGACTCTGTGTTGGCTCAGCCACAGTCAGTGTGTTCGTGCAAAACAAAACTTAAAAGCTGCCATTTTAATATGACATGTGTGGCCTCAGTGGCCTAATGGATAAAGCACTGGCCTCCTAAGCCAGGGATTGTGGGTTCAAGTCCCATCTTGGGTGTCTGACTTTTAAAGCTTGTCTTCATGGCTGATCTTCATCCGCCGTCAAGTCGATTTCTCATCTCCTCTGGAAAAGTCCCCAGGTCTGTGTTGGGTTGGTGGTACCTTGTGTCAGAAAAATACAGAATGTTGAGGATATGCAGGATTTTTGGGTCAATCGTCTGAAAGCGACAGCACAGTCACAATGACTGAAAACCTGCTGAGATCCTCCTGGGGATGGCATGGTGGCTCAGTGCGTAGCACTGCTGCCTCACAGTGTCAGGGACCTGGCTTTGATTCCTCCCTTGGGTGTCTGTTTGTGTCGAGTTTGCACATTTTCTCGATGGGGTCCTCCGGGTGCTTTGATTTCCTCCCACAGCCCAAAGATGTGCAGGTTCGGTGGATTGGCTTTGGGGAATGCAGGGTGAGAGGATACGGGTTAGGCCTGGCTGGGATGCTCTTCAGAGGGTCAGTGGGGACATGATGGACTGAATGGCCTCCTCCCACCCCACTCTAGGGCTTCTCTGAACAAGGTTGGACCAAATGGTCAGAATTCCACTGCAAGGCCCAGTCAAGGCTTCGCGAAGGGACTGGCATCCAGGTGTGGTTCCTACCCTACTTTTCCCTGATCTTCCTGAATCTTCTGTGGCTTTGGCCAATACGGTCATGAGCTGGGTTCACATCATCCAATGGGGTCACACCAATACACTTAACTGTTGTCATGCCAGGAGCTATAAAGTGGATTGACTCAGGCTGACACTTCTCCAATATACAACCCTCAGTCTGGTTGGAACTGGTTCTTCTTGAATCTTTGTAACTCTTTGATCTTAGTTGCAATGTTGTCTGGAGCTGATAGCTGCTGTTTAATTTAGTTTGGCCAATTTTCTATCAGGTCAAGTTTCTCCAGCTGAGGATCAATTGAGAATGCCTGATTTTGTTGCCACGGTCACGTGACCACACAGGATTGAGATCAGCTGCACAGTGAAGTTTTCAACAAAATCAAAACCCCAAATAAGACTTGAGCCCACAATCTCTGGTTTAGGAAGTTAGTGTCGTACCCATGAGGTCATTGGGGCTCCAACAGATAGAGCTACCAATCTATGGACAAAGCAGTTTCTGTTTTGGTTGTGTTGGTGTCAGTCTAAGCTATATTCTGTCAACATTACCAGCTGAACCCCAGATTACCTGCATGTTTGGTATTTATGATGATGGCCAATATGTCAATGGAAATGATTGAAATCTGGGTGTTCAAGGTTGGAACTGATGGGGCTGTGGCTATGCATTTGGGTCCTTACCTTTCTTAGTCAAGGTATTGAAAACAATTGCAAGAAGGTTAGGATAGAAATGTGAGGTAGTTAGGCCATCGTTGGAGTACTTTGAGTGCCACATCCACAGATTAGACAAACATTTGTGGAAAGGCAACTGCTGAGGCTGACTCACAGAGTTTACAGAGGGAGATGGATGGGTTAAGGGAGTAGCCAAAAACTCAGCAAATGAAAGACAATGTGGGAATGTGTGAGGTCATATACTTTGGTCGGAAGAATAAAGCAGCTGGATATTATTTCAATGGAGAAAGACAGCAGAAAGTTCCAGCACAGAGAGATATGAAATGTGTTTTTGCGGTCTCGCTGTTGATCCTTTGCTGTGACCAACCTTCATGGTAATATTGGTGAGATGTTCTTGGTTTCTCTTTAGTTCTTGAGTCTGGTTAAGCCGATTGTGATTTGCAGGCCGTGGTGAGACTGCGGTCAAGATCACCGTCAGTTTCTTGGATGAAGTCTTCACGACTGGTAATGCTGACAGTCACCACTGGAGAGTGACTCTGCCATTATCTGCAGTTGGCCCTGCACATCAACGGTTTCATCAGCAAACCTCAAGAGACAACATCCAAAACCTTTGTGCTCTTGAAGGCAAATCCCTTCTCATTAAGACAAGAAACAAAATGTCTTTAATGTGATGATGTTGATTTGAACATTCGGGAAAATCCGGGAAAAGGAGCATAGGGACACACACCTGGATGGCAGTCCCTTCACGAAGCCTTGACTGGGCCTTTGACCATCTGCTCCAAACTTGTTCAGAGAAGCCCTAGAGTAGGGTGGGAGGAGGCCATTCAGACCATCACATCCACACTGACCCTCTGAAGAGCATCCCAGCCAGGCCTAACCCCTATCCTCTCACCCTGCATTCCCCAAAGCCAATCCACCAAACCTGCACATCTTTGGGCTGTGGGAGGAACACAATGCACTCCGAGTACCCCATGGACAGAATGTGCAAACTCTACACAAACAGACACCCAAGGGAGGAATCAAAGCCAGGTCCCTGACACTGTGAGGCAGCAGTGCTACCCACTGAGCCAACATGCCATTCCCAGGAGAATCTCATTAGGTTTTCAGCCATTGTGACTGTGCTGTCTCTTTCAGGGAATTCAGCCTTAATCCTGCAGATCCGCAAAAGACTTGTTTAAGGTCACATGGGACACCACATCCCATTAACTGAATGCAGACATGGGGATGTTTATCATGTAGACTAGAAGTAAAGCTCAAACAGGGAAACCTATGAAAGTTAGTCATTCAGGATGGGATTTGACCCTACAATCCCAGGCTAATGAAGCCCAATATCTTATCCATGAGGCCACTGGGTCTACATGTCTGCTGTTAAACTGGCAGCCTTTAAATACTGCACCCTGATGGCTCATATTGTGTGTTTCTTAATTTTATGCTCTCACTAATTGTTTTGTACAACTTCCATCTCATGCTAAAAATTGGCTGCTTGATAAATATATCTCACTTCCCATTTGTCCCTAAACGGACAGACAAGAAACCAACCAAACTCCAACATTGCACAACTCACATCTGAGGAAAATGGAGCAGACAGGAAAATAGCAAAGGGCTCAATGTTATTTTGTGCAACGCTTTCAAGATATTTGCAGTTAGTGGGGAGGAAGTAGGTGGAGATGTTGCAAAAAGTTGCATTGAGGACAAATGCTTTCTTTGGTTAGACCGCACTTGGAATACTGTGTCCAGTTCTGGTCGCCCTATTATAGGAAAGATGTGGATGCTTTGGAGAGGGTTCAGAGGAGGTTTACCAGGATGCTGCCTGGACTGGAGGGCTTATCTTATGAAGACAGGTTGACTGAGCTCAGACTTTTCTCATTGGAGAAAAGGAGGAGGAGAGGGGACTTAATTGAGGTGTACAAGATAATGAGAGGCATGGATAGAGTCGATAGCCAGAGACTATTTCCCAGAGCAGAAATGGCTAACACCAGGGGTCATAATTTTAAGCTGGTTGGAGGAAAGGATAGAGGGGATGTCAGAGCCGGGTTCTTTACACAGAGAGTTTTGAGAGCATGGAATGCGTTGCCAGCAGCAGTTCTGGAAGCAAGGTCATTGGGGACATTTAAGAAACTGCTGGACATGCATATGGTCACAGACATTTGAGGGTCCATACATGAGGATCAATGGTCGGCACAACAACGTGGGCTGAAGGGCCTGTTCGGTGCTGTACTGTTCTATGTTCTATGTTTTATGTTCTAAATCAACAGAATCTTAGCGGACATTCAGCCCATTGTGGCTGCGCTGTCTCTTTCAGACAATTCTCCCCAAGATCTCACAAATCCTGGAATTGCCTTCTGCAAGTTTCTATTACACATCATTCGCCATAATCTCAATACAGGCACAGTGATTTTGAACAGAGTAGTTGAAAATTGCAGTCAATTTGGATCGTGATGAAGTTGGCATGGAACAAAAGTCAGCTACAAAGACCAAGCTTAAAATGTAAGCAGCCCAGAGGGGAATTAAACCCACAATCCCACACTTAGGAGGACAGTGGTTTACCCAATATGCTACGAGGGCACACATAGTCATTTGCAAGTGTAAAGTCTTGGCATCAAATGAGTGTTACAGCCCAGCATGTTCCAACATCTCAGATGACATGTTGAGGGATACACTAAAATTTCGGTCAGCTGCTGCCAAGGTGTAACAGGGAAACAACACAGTCTCAGGTCTTTCTGACAAAGTATCACATCAATCTTTCAATTCTCAGACCCTCTCGGTGCCTGACAATGAACAGAGATCGGTTCCTGCCCAAGTACAAAATGCCTTTTTGTTCACAATGATACAGAAGCTTTGAGAAATGTCAACATTCCAATGTTTTGTTGGTTCTTATCTCTCTGCATAGACTGTACACAACTGATTTAGAATCAAGGAAAGCATACCAAACGCCTTCTTCACTATCCTATCGATCTGCGACTCTACTTTCAAGGAGCTATGAACCTACACTCTAAGGTCTCTTTGTTCACCAACACTCCCTGGGACATTCCCATTAAGTCTATAAGCCCAGCTAAGATTTGCTTTCCCAAAATGCAGCACCTCACATTGATCTAAATTAAACTCCACCCATCACTCCTCAGCTCATCGGCCCTTCTAATCAAGATCCCGTTGTAATCTGAGGGAATCTTTGCTGTCCACTACACCTCCAATTTTGGTGTCATCTCCAAGCTTCCTAATGAAACCTCATAATGATACTAACATATATATAAATGACGGAAAGTAGTGGACCCAGCACTGATTCTTGTGGCACTCCATTGGTCGCAGGGCTCCAGTCTGAAAAACAAACCTGCACCACCATCCTCTGTCTCCTACCTTTGAGCCAGTTCTGTATCCAAATAGCTAGTTCTCCCTGTATTCCATGAGATCTCACCTTGCTGATCAGCCTCCCATGGGGAACCTTGTTGAACGCCTTACTGAAGTCCATATAGATCACATCCACCGCTCTGCCCTCATCAATCCTCTTTGTGACTTTTTTAGAAAACTCAATCATGTTTTTGAGTCATGATTTCTCCAGCATTTTCTCTTTTTCAGATTTCCAGCATTCACAGCATTTAACTTTTATTGGAGATCTTGCCATTTCACTTGGAAATGAAAAACATTTTGTGATTTACACATGAAAGAACTGAAACCAACCTGGTCATTCTAAAAGATGAGAGACTTCACACACAATCCACATTTTTTTCAATCTATAATTTCAGTGACATCACACTGTAAACTTTTGCCATAAATTCTGTGTCTTACAATCTTATACTCCACAAACATCTGACGAAGCAGCAGCGCTCCGAAAGCTAGTACTTTGAGATAAACCTGTTGGACTACAACCTGGTGTTGTCTGATTTTTAACGATGATTATTCGAAACTTATACAAGATAATTCCAGGATTTGGGAGATCTTGGGGTGAATTGTCTGAAAGAGACAGCACAGCCACAATGGGCTGAATGCCTGCAATGATTCTGTTGATTTGTCCTCAATGCAGCTGTTTGCAACATCTCCACTTACTCCTTCCCCACTAACTGTAAATATCTTCAAGGTGCTGCACAAAACAACATTGAGCCCTTTGCTATTTTCTCGTCTGCTCCATATTCCTTAGACTTGAGTTGTGCAACATTGGAGTTTGGTTAATTTCTCAACTGTCCGTTTGGGGACAAATGGGACGTGAGATTGATTAATCAAGCAGCCAACAATTTATCATGAGATGGTAGGGGTCAAAAACAATCAGTGAGAGGAGAACACTCAGAAACACACAGTATGAGAGGTCGGGTGCAGTACATAAAGGCTGTGATTTCGTGCCTACTGTGTGGCCCCAGTGGCCTAATGGATATGGCACTGGCCTTCTAAGCCAGGGATTGTGGGTTCGAGTCCCATCTGGGGTGTCAGTTACTTGTCCTTTGTTAACTGGATTTCTAATGTACTTTGGGGAAAATCTCCATGTCTGCATTCAGTTGATGGGAAGTGGTGCCCGCCATCTTCTTGCACACGATTTTCAGGATTGAGGTGAATTGTCTGAAAGAGACAGCACAGTCACAATGGCTGAAAACCTGCTGAGATTCTCCTGGGGATGGCATGGTGGCTCAGTGGGTAGCATTGCTGCCTCACAATGTCAGGAACCTGGCTTCGATTCCTCCCTTGGGTGTCTGTTTGTGTTGAGTTTGCACATTCTCTCCATGGGGTACTCCGGGTGCTTTGGTTTCCTCCCACAGCCCAAAGATGTTCAGGTTTGGTGGATTGGCTTTGGGGAATGCAGGCTGAGAGGATAGGGGTTGGGCCTTGGTGGGATGCTCTTCAGAGGGTCAGTGTGGATGTGATGGGCTGAATGGCCTGCCCTTCTCACGCGAAGTCTTTTATGAACAGGTTTGGAGCAGACGGTCAGAGCTCCACTGCAGGACCCAGTCAAGGCTTTGCTCAGCGTTTGGCGGTCAGGTGTGTTTTCCTCCTCTCCTGTATCTGATCTTCCAGAATCTTCTGTGGCTTTGGCCAATACGGTCATGAGCTGGGTTCACATCATCCAATGTGGTCACACCAAAACCCTTCACTGTTGTCATGCCAGGAGCTATAAAGTGGATTGGCTCAGGCTGACACTTCGCAATATATAACCCTCAGTCTGGTTGGAACTGGTTCTTCTTGAATCTTTGTCGCTCTTTGATCTTAGTTGCACTGTTCTCTCGAGCCGATAGCTGCTGTTTAATTTAGTTTGGCCAATTTTCTGTCTGGTCAAATTTCTCCAGCTGAGAATCAATTGAGAATGCCTGATTTTGTTGCCATGGTCACGTGACCACACAGGATTAAGATCAGCTGCACAGTGAAGATTTCAACAAATCAAAACCCCAAATAAGACTTGAGCTCACAATCTCTGGTTTAGGAAGTTAGTGCTTTATCCATGAGATCAATGGGGCTCCAACATATAGGCCTACCAATCTATGGACAAAGCAACTTCTGTTTTGGTTGTGTTGGTGTCAGTCTAAGCTATATTCTGTCAACATTACCAGCTGAACCCCAGATTACCGGCATGTTTGGTATTTATGATAAGGTCCAATATGTCAATGGAAATGATTGAAATCTGGGTGTTCAAGGTTGGAACTGATGGGGCTGTGGCTATGCATTTGGGCCCTTACCTTTCTTAGTCAAGGTATTGAATACAATTGCAAGGAGGCTATGATGGAGATGTGAGGTCGTGAGGCCATCGTTGGAGTACTTGGAGTGCCACATCCACAGATTGGACAAACATTTGTGGGAAGGCAACTGCTGAAAATCACCAGGCTCTGAGTCAGAGTCGGGGTTCACCAACAGAGTTTATTGTCCAAGGAAATCCCGGAGCTCCGGGGAGAGAGCAGCACCAACAGCACAGTGGTCAGCTGTGATTCTTCTCTCAACCCGGAGCACATGGTCAAGATACTGTTGTACATTTTGTGATATAACAGGTCAGTGATGAGGTTATTGTTTCTGTAACATGGCTTGTTTCTTGGAAACATTGCAGAATCCATGATCGTTTCAGTGCAGTTATTGTCAGTTCCAGTGTGGCCTTTGTTAATTTCAGTGAAGTTGTCAGTTTCAGCGTCTGCGCGGAAGTCCGTTGCTGTAGTAATGGGCGCTAGTCGCTCTTCCTGAGAAGGCCAATTACTGCAGCTCTGGCTATTATCACTCTGTACTGAGGCTGTATCTAACAGTTAGCATTTCTATCAAAGGTGTTGTCTGACCCAGACCCTTCGGCGGGCAGTGTATGTTCTTCATGTGTATTGTCTCTCCCATCCGCCTTAAACTAATCAACTCATTTGTGAGTGCGTTGTTCTGGCATTCTGGTGGCCCCAGGCAGTGTCTGTATTTGCTCTGCTGTCTCTCTCCATATTGTGGTCCGGCGGCCATCTTGTGTGCCAAGTGGCCAACTTATGGCTCAGCGGCCATCTTGTGTGTCCGTCTGCCTCGTGTCACCCTGTCCCGTGCCAACTCCCACTTCCCTCCGCACTTTGTGGTCAAGGAGGCGAGGGTATTAACTGGAACAATCCATGCTGGGCCATTGGAATCTCCTTCCTGTCCCGATATAGGGCTGGCTCTCTTCCACAAAGGGGGGTCTCGCAAGTTCGGGCAGATCTTCTCTCTCTCCAGATTTTTGTTTATTTAAAAAATATACTTTATTCATAAAAAATCAAATAAAAATGCAGACAAAGGTTCTAAATCAGTTGTGTACAGTCTATGCAGAGAGAAAAGAACCAACAAAACACTGGAATTTTGACATTTCTCAAAGTTCCGTGTCACGAAAAATAAAGGCATTTTGTTCTTGGGCAGGAACCGATCTCTGTTCATTGTCAGGCACCAAGAGGGTCTGAGAAATGAAAGAACGATGTGATAATTTGTCAGAACGACCTGAGACTGTGTTGTTTCTCTGTTACACCTTGGCAGCAGCTGCCCGAAACTTTAGTGCATCCCTCAGTGTGTTGTCACAGATCTTGGAACATGCTCGGCTGTAGCACTCATTTAAGATCAACTATTCGCTGAGTTTATTGTCACTGAGTTTTTGTGGCTTAATGGGTAAGACTGTAGCTTCTGATGTCGTGGATTGGAGGTTCAAATCCCTTTTGGGGTGTTGACCTTTTCAGCCTGGTCTTTGTGGTGGCTGATTTTCGTCCCATATCAACTCCATCTCAATCCAAATTGACTGGATTTTTCAACTACTCCATTAAATCTCACTTGCCTGCTTCGAGATTATGGAAAATGCTCTTTAGTAGAAACTTGCACAAGGTAATTTCAGGATTTGGGAGATCTTGGGGTGAATTGTCTGAAAGAGACAGCACAGCCACAATGGGCTGAATGCCCGCTAAGATTCTGTTGAATTGTCCTGAATGCAGCTTTTTGCAACATCTCCACTTCCTCCTTCCCCACTAACTGCAAATATCTTGAAAGTGCTGCACAAAATAACATTGAGCCCTTTGCTATTTTCCTGTCTGCTCCATTTTCGTCAGACTTGAGTTGTGCAATGTTGGAGTTTGGTGGATTTCTTGTCGGTCCGTTTGGGGAGAAATGGGGGGTAAGATCAATTTTATCAAGCAGCCAATGATTTAGCGTGAGATGGAAGGGGAACAACCAATCAGTGAGAATATAAAACTCAGAGAAGAACACAATATGAGAGGTTCAGGGTGCAGTATTTACAGGCTGCCATTTCAGTTTTGTAGATGTGGTCCCAGTGGTCTAATGGCTAAGGCACTGGCCTCCCCAGCCTGGAATTGTGGGTTCATGTCCCATCGGGGATGGCTAACTTTTAAGCCTTGTCTTCACGGCTGATCTTCTTTGTCTGATGTCAAGTCGATTTCTCATCTCCCCTGGAAACGTCCCCAGGTCTGTGTTGGGTTTGGTGGGATGTTGTGTCAGAAAAATACAGACCTTTGTGGGGTCTGCAGGATATGGGGCTAAATCTCTCCTCTCTCTATGTTGGACCTGGAGGGATCAGTCAAAAGTGTCATTTTTAAAAAATAAAATCTCTAACTTGAAATAAACAAAAGAGGTCCCTGTTCGATAGCTTGTGTTTCTGTGCAAACTGATCGAAGGACATCATTGTGTCTCCCTCAAACAAATCACCCACGCAACACACACCCCTAACTGCCCAATGTTTGGATCCTGAATCTATCATCCCCAGTTGAAAACCCGGCATACCCGGTGTAAGAGAAGATGTCTTGCCAAGATTGCCTTCCCTCTGCCGAATTGCCCTCCGTGCTTTAACAGTATCGATAACTATTGGGTTATGGCAATATTCCCTAACTGTCCTCATTTTGTCCAAACACAGCAAGTGAGTAAGGTGTCACCTTAGCCTGGGAGGTTTCAATATCGAACCACATTGAAAGAGGGTCCCCACAAGCCCAATCACTCATGTAGGATAAAAGTGAGCTTAGTTGGTAGCTTTTAATGTCTGGGAGATCAACTCCCCCCAGTCTGTGAGACAATCGCAGTTTAGCTCATTTCATGAGGGGCCACTGACGATGCCAAATAAAGGGGCTGAACCAGCCGTTCAGTCTCCTGAATGTTTGCTTATCGAAAATCAGGGGGAGCATCCATATAGGGTATAGTAAACGAGGGAGAATATTCATCTTAATAAGCACTATCCAACCCAACCACGAGACCAGAAGGGCCTCCATCTTTGAAGGTCTTGTTTGATTTTGTCAAATAATTGAACAAAATTGGCTTTGAACAGCCGATTCAGAACTGGAGTAATGAACATGGTCAAATACACAAAACCCCCCTGTGACCATTTAAATGGGAATCGATATTCACCCTCAAGACTTAACACTTTCATAAGACCACCCATAGGCATAGCCTCTGATTTTGAAAGATTAATCTTGTCCCCCAAAAAGGTGCCAAACACACAGATGCATGCTAACAGGCGAGGTACTGAAACTGCTGGATTTGACGAAAGAATGAGGACATTGTCCACATACAATAAACTCTGATGTAAATTTGACCCCACGTCTGGAGCTGATATATTGGGATCCCTATGAATGCCCTCCACCAATGATTCGATCCCCACTGTAAAAAGCAGTGGGGAAAGGGAACAGACCTGCCGGCTGACCCAAAAAATGTTAAAATTGCTTGATCACACCCTGTTGGTGATGATTGCAGTGAGAGGGTCATTGTGGAGAACCTTTACCCATCTTATAAAAACTTCGCCCAAAACAAACCGCTCCAGAGTATAGAAAAGGTACGGCCTCTCAACTCGGTCAAGCGCCTTCTCTGTATCTAGAGAAATCACCAATCCCTATATTGACTGTTGTTGACACACTTGAATTACATTAAGCAGCCTCCTAACATTATTGGAGGATCTGTGGCCCTTTATGAAGCCCGTCTGGTCCTCTTTCACAATAGAAGGTAACACTGTCTCCAGCCTTAACACAAGAGGATTAGAGAGGATTTTAAAGTCCACATTTAAGAGAGAAATGGGCCTGTAAGAAGCACAGTACCCCCTGGACCTCCCTTTTTTAAGAATAAGCGAAATATTGGCCTCTCTCAGAGATGGCGGGAGACAATCATGGCTGTATGAGTCATTAAACATGTTGAACATTGGGCCTGACAATAGTAGAGGCTATTTTTAATCTTTCAAAAATCACTGGAGTCAGGGACATTCCCAGATGATTGGAAAATCCCTGTTGTAAACCCCTTGTTCAAGAAAAGATCAAGATAATAGATGGAAAATTATAGGCCAGTTACCCTAAACTCGGTTGTAGGTTAAATTATAGGATCCATCATTAAGGATGAGATTTCTAAATTCTTGGAAGTGCAGGGTTGTATTAGAACAAGTCAGCATGGATTTAGTAAGGGGAGGTCATGCCTGACAAACCTGTTAGAATTCTTTGAAGCGGTAACAAATAGGTTAGAGCAGGGAAACCCAGTGGATGTTATCTACCTAGATTTCCAAAAGGCCATTGATAAGGTGCGTCATGGGAAACTGCTGAATAAGGTGAGGGTCCATGGTGTTCGAGGTGAGCTACTGGCATGGATTGGGAACTGGCTGTCTGACAGAAGGCAGAGAGTTGTGATAAAAGGTTCTTTCTTGGAATGGCAGCTGGTGACAAGTGGTGTCCCGTAGGGTTCAGTGTTGGGGTCGCAGATGTTCACTTTATATATTAATGATCTGGATGAAGGGACTGGGGGACATTCTGGCGAAGTTCACCAATGATGCAAAGTTAGGCAGACAAGCAGGTTGTTCTGAGGAGGTGGGGAGGCTGCAGAAAGATTTAGACAGTTTAGGAGAGTGGTCCAGGAAATGGCTGATGAAATTCAACCTGAGAAAATGCTAGGACTTGCACTTTGGAAAAAGGAATACAGGCAAGGACTATTTTTTAAACAGTGAGAAAATTCATAAAGCCAAAGTACAAAGGGATCTGGGAATGATAGTCCAGGAATCTCTAAAGGTTGACTTGCAGGTTGAGTCCGTCGTTAAGAAAACAAATGTAATGTTGCCATTTATCTCAAGAGGGTTGGAATGTAAAAGCAGCGATGTCCTTCTGAGACTTTATAAAGCTCTGGTTAGGACCCATTTGAAATACTGTATCCAATTTTGGGCTCCACACCTCAGGAAGGACATACTGGCACTGGAGCATGTCCAGCGGAGATTCACACGGATGATCCCTGGAATGGGAGGCTTAACATACAATGAACAGCCGAGGATCCTGGGATTGTATTGATTAGAGTTTAGAAGGTTGAGTGGAGATCTAATACAAATTTACTAGATAATGCGTGGCTTAGAAAGGGTGGATGCTGGGAATGTGTTTCCATCAGGACCCATGGGCACAGCCTGAGAATTAGAGGGGGGTCAATTTAGAACGGAAATGAGGAGACATTTCTTCAGGCAGAGAGTGGTGGGCCTGTGGAATTCATTGCCGTGGAGCGCAGCAGAGGCCAGGACGTTAATTGTCTTCAGGGCAGAGATTGATAAATTCTTGATCGCGCAAGGAATTAAGGGTGAACGATGAGAGTGCCACCCAGTGGCGTTGAAATGCCCATCATTCACCATTGAATGGCAGGGTGGACCCGATGGGCTGAATGGCCTTACTTCCATTCCTATGTCTTAGGCTCATCATCGTAAGGTTTTCTTTTCTGGTTTCCCACCGCTGAGAAGTCCTGGAAACGCATGAGCTTAGAGCCCTCGTAAATTAGGGCCTTCAGATCCTTCCCCTGGATTAGACTACCTACAGTGTGGAAACAGGTAACACTCTGGGCAATTTAACATGGCCAATTCACCTTTGTACAGTGGGGGGAAACCAGAGCAATGTGCAAACTCCACACAGGCAGTTATCAAAGGCTGGAATTGAACCTGGGACCCTGGTATTGTGAGGCAGCAGTGCTAACCACTGAGTCACCTGATTCTGGGAGCTGCCACAATTCTCTCCTTAGCTCTGTCGTTCATGCAGTTTTTGAGCAAAGGACAATGTAGTTCCGCAAATACAAATTCACCCCACAAATGTTTATGTGCTTGTGTGTGTGTGTGTGTGTGTGTGTGTGTGCGTGTGTGTTTGAGCGTGTGTGTGTGTGTGCGCGTGTGTGTGTGCGCGCGTGTATGCATACGTGTGTGTATGTGTGTGAGTGTACGTGTGTGTACATGTGTGTGTATATACGTGTGTGTATGTGAGTGTGCTCGTGCGTGTGTGTGTGTGTGCGCGTGTGTGTGTGTGCATCTATGGGGTGGGGGGTGGGGCTGTTATCAGTGTCAACAGACAGGAGTGTTCCCTCCCAGTCAGAGAACACTTCAGCAATTCGGGACATTCGTCCTCGGACCTTCCTCCAAGGGGGACTTCGGGACAGGCAACAATGAAAAGTGGCCGAGCAGAGGCTGATCACCAAGTTTGGGAACAATGGAAATTGCCTCAACTGGGACATTACAGGTGACCCAATTCACCTACACACACAGACACACACAGACACACACACACACACACACACACACAAACACACACACACACACACACACACATACACACACACACACACACATACACACACACATACACACACACACACACATATACACACACACACACACATACACACACACACACACATACACACACACACACACATACACACATACACACACACACACATACACACACATACACATACACACGCACATACACACACACATACACATACACACACACAAACACACACATACACACTCACGCACAAGGGGACATAAATTTAAGGTGAAGGGTGGAAGGTATAGGGGGGATGTCAGGGGTACGTTCTTTACCCATAGAGTGGTGGGGGCATGGAATGCGCTGCCTGTGGGAGTGGCAGAGTCAGAATCATTGTTGACCTTTAAGCAGCAATTGGATAGGTACATGGATAGCTGTTTAAGCTAGGACAAATGTTCGGCACAACATCTTGGGCCGAAGGGCCTGTTCTGTGCTGTATTGTTCTATGTTCTATGCACATACACATACACATAAACACACACACACATATACACACAGACATATACATACACACACACACATGCACACACACATATACACACACGCATACACACACCCATACACACATGTGCCCACACACATATACACACACATACACACATACATACACACACATACACACCCACACACACACACCCAAACACACACATATACACACACATACACACACTCAAACACACACATCCAAACACACATACACACACACACGGACATACACACATACACATAAACATACATACACATATACATACGCACATACACATACACACCCACATACACATACACGTACACTCACACATGCACACACACATACACACACATACAAATAAACACACATACATACACATACACAGATACACATACACATACATACACATACCCATACACTTAACACACACACACACACATACACACACATACACATCCACACACACACCCACACACACATATACACATCCACACACACACCCACACACACATATACACGCACACCTACACACATATACACACACATACACACACATATTCACACACACATAAACACATACCCATAAACACACACACATACACATACACACCCACATACACACACATACACACACCTATACACATACACACACATACACCCACGTACACATATACACACACCCATACACACCCACACACAAACACACACATACACACACAAACACACACATACACATAAACACACTCATACACATACACACATATACATACATAGACAGACCCATACACACACACCTACACACACACGCACATACACACACACATACACACACATACACATACACACACATGCATATACACACACATATACATACATACACACACATACACACCCACACCGACACACACATATATATGCACACGCAATACACACACATACACACAACACACGCATACACGCACACACATATACACACACATGCACACACATCTACACACTCATATACACACACAAAATACACATACACACACACGCACATACACACGCATACACACATATACATAAACACACGCACATACACGCATAAACATACACACCAAAATACACGCACATACATATGCTCACACACATACAAAAACATACACACGCACATATATTCACACATACTTACACAACCACACCCACACCCACACACCCACACACCCACACACACACAAAAGTATATACACACACACATATACACACATACGCGCACACACATACACACATACGCGCACACACATACACACATACACACACGTACACAAAAGTACACACCCACACACATATACACACATACACATACACACACACATACAGACCCAAACACATATACACACACATACACACCCACACATACACACATCTACACACACATATACACACACATATACACAGACATACACACACACATATACACACATACACATACACACCCACACACATTTACACACACACATACACATCCGCACACACATATACACACACATATACACACACATAAAAAACCACACACATATACATACACACATACACACACACTCATACACACTCACGCACACACACACATACACACACACATACACACCCACAGACACACATATACACACACACATATAAGTTTTTATGATGAACTTGTACTTACAGAATTACATTTTACTTTGCTCAAAAACTGTATGAATCCATGTAAGATGCTGTAAATCTGTTTATTAGATTATGATCAGTCTGACCATTGTGGCACAGACAGCCTCACACAGGGGAGCTCACACCTTCAATACATCATCTGGGCCGACAGGACGCCAATTGTTAAAGTTCACTTAAGAATGTAACTTTTGACAAAAGTTTTGCAATTTACATATGAAAGAACGAAACCAGCCTGGCCATTCTAAAAGATGAGAGACTTAACAAACAATCCAGGTCTTTCTCAAGATACAATTTCAGTTGCATCACACTGTAAACATTTGCTATAAATTCTGTGTCCTGCAATCTTATTCTCCACAACCACCTGATGAAGGAGCAGTGCTCCGAAACCTAGTGCTTCCACATGTTCGACTCTAACCTGGTGTTGTGTGATTTTTAAATCTGTCATTCACCCATCTCCTGACGGTTGAGCATACATCTCAAGGTCAGGACAGCGGCCCTCCGCAGGGATACAAATCGACTCCTTCTTTGGTCGCTCCACGATGGATCTCTCTGATGACTGTTCCCGTTCGTTGGTTGGCTCATTGGGATCATTGCTGACATCTTGGAAGAATTGCTGGAGTCTCATTGCTCTGATGAATTCCTCACAACTTTACTCAAGTATTCTTGTTGGTGATGGGGACAAAGGGAGACTAAATTTGATTTGCATTTCAACTTGATTTTATTAACAAAGTATTGAAACAGTTTGTAACATCATTTGGAAATACATACAAAGGTTCTAAATCAGTTGTGTACAGTCTATGCAGAGAGAAAAGAACCAACAAACCATTGGAATATTGACATTTCTCAAACCTTCTGTATCGTTGTGGAAAGAAAGGCATTTTGTACTTGGGCAGGAAACAATCTCTGTTCATTGTCAGGCACCAAGAGGGTCTGAGAACTGAAAGGACGATGTGATCATTTGTCAGAAAGACCTGAGACTGTGTTGTTCCCCTGTTACACCTTGGCAGCAGCTGCCTGAACCTTTAGTGCGTCCCTCAGTGTGTTGTCACAGATCTGGGAGTGTGCTTGGCTGTCACACTCATTTGAGGTCAACTGTTTCCAGTGGTCTGCCAATATAGTGCCCTCGTGGCCTAATGGCTATGGCACTGGCCTCTGAAATCTGGGATTTCAGGGATTTCATTTTTAAGCCTGGTCTTTGCAGTGGCTGATTTTCATCCCATGTCAACTTCATCTCAATCCAAATTGACTGGATTTTTTAACTACTCTGTTAAAAATCATTGTGCCTGTGTTGAGATTATGGCAAATTCTGTTTAGTAGAAACTTATACAAGATAATTCTGGGATTTGGGAGATCTTGGGGTGAATTGTCTGAAAGAGACAGCACAGCCACAATGGGCTGAATGCCCACAAAGATCCTGTTGAATTGTCCTCAATGCAGCTTTTTGCAACATCTCCACTTCCACCTGCCCCAGTAACTGCAAATATCTTGAAAGTGCTGCACAAAATAACATTGAGCCCTTTGCTATTTTCCTGTCTGCTCCATTTTCCTCAGACTTGAGTTGTGCAAAGTTGGAGTTTGGTTGATTTCTCATCTGTCCGTTTGGGAAGAAATGGGAGGCGGGATCAATTTATCAAGCAGCCAACAATGTGGCATGAGATGGAAGGGGTAAGAACCAATTAGTGAGAGGACAACACACAGAAACACACACGATGAGAGGTCAGGGTGTAGTATTTAAAGGCTGCCATTGGCAGACAGCACGTGGGGCCCCAGTGGCCTAATGGATAAGGCACTGGCCTCCTAAGCCAGCGATTGTGGGTTCAAGCCCCATCTGGGGTGTCTCTGCGGCTTATCCTTTATTTCTAATCTATTTTGGAAAAATCCCCATCTCTGCATTCAGTTGATGGTCAGTGGTATCCAACATGATCTTGCACAAGATTTTCGAGGATCTGCAGGATTGAATGTTGAAGGTGGTGATCAAGTGGCTGCTGTTTCTGGATGGGGACGAGATTCCTAAGAGTGCGATTGGAGAGTTTGCTTTTGGAAGCTAGCTCTCATCACACTCTCATCAACAAACCAACCCTTCAACACTGATCCCGCCAGAACATCGGATATTACTGACAGAGAATACCCTTGCCAACGTTTATAGGTGCACCATCGACAGCATTCTGTCTGGATGTCTCAGTACCTGGTATGGCAACTGTACCATTCAAGATCGGAGACAGTTCCAGAGAGTGGTGAACTTGGCCCAGACAATCACAAAGGCCAACCTCCCATCTATAGAATCCATCTCCCAGGCCCACTGTCAAGGAAAGGTCTCCAGCATTCTCAAAGATCCATCTCACCCTGGCAATGTTTTTCTACAACCTCTACCATCGGGGAGAAGGTACAGAAGCCTGAACACATGCACCAACGGTTTTGAAACAGTTTCTACCCTACTGTTGTTAGAATACTGAACGGTCTCACAGGCTCTCAATATTCGCCTGTACCTGTGTTTTTGTTCCTGCTGCTGTTTCCCTATTATTTACTTATCTATGTTACTGAACTCTGTGAGCTGCCTGTATTGCTCACAAGACAAAACTTTTCACTGTGTCTATCATTACTTGCAAACCAAATATTTTCAATGAATCTTCCATCTTTCGGGTCACTGTTATCTTGGTCCAACTCATTGAATGTAAATATAAATTATTGAGTGTGGAATAACTTTATTTCACCTGCATGTTTTCCTGTTAAATACCAACAGGACAGTATAGGGGTCAATCAAGCTCAATGTTTGTACAGCCAACATTGAAGGAATGGTCCCAGAAAGACAAGAACAAATGGGTCAATGTTAATTCCTGCATCAGTGAGGAAACGAACAACAGATGAGGCGACTGTGGGGAAACAGACATTTGACTGTTTAATTTCAGATCAATGAATCTTCGAATGTGACTGTATATACTGAAGCCCATCATGTCAATGCTGTCTCTTTGGGAGAGCTGAGAAATTAATTCCACTCCCTTTCGCTCCAGTTCATCAAACATTTGTTGCCACATGTACCAAACTGACTTGGAAATGTTTTAATTCCATGATCTCAAAGCAGTCATGTAGAGTTTTAAAGACATTAGGTCAGAGATTAACTTAATTTGAATGGAGAGAATGCAGTGAGAGGGTTTTAATTGGAGAGAATGTTTAAATTGAAAGTATCCCCAGAAGGGATGTAAACCACAGGCAGTAGCTGAGAGGGAGTGGGTACAATCTGAAGTGACAATATTTCAGTTGAATAAAGGGAAATATGGAGCTATGAGGGAGCAACTGGCCAAAGTTCAATGGTTTAATACCTTAACAGGGAAGACCGTGGAGGAACAATGGCGGATATTTCTGTGTATAATGCAGAAGATGCAGGATCAGTTCATTCCTAAAAGGAAGAAAGATCCCAGGAGGAGACATGGGCGGCCGTGGTTGACAAGGGAAGTAAAGAAACATATAAGGTTAAAAGAGAAAAAGTATAACTTAGAGAAGATAAGCGGGAAAACGGAGGACTGGGAAGCTTTTAAAGAACAACAGAGGATTAGTAAGAAGGAAATACGCAGAGAAAAAATGAGGTACGAAGGTAAACTGGCCAAGAATATAAAGGAGGATAGTAAAAGCTTTTTTAGGTATGTCCAAGGCAAAAAAATGGTTAGGACAAAAATTGGGCCCTTGAAGACAGAAGCAGGGGAATATATTACTGGGAACGAAGAAATGGCAGAGGAATTAAATGGGTACTTCAGATCTGTGTTCACTGGGGAAGACACAAGCAATCTCCCCGAGGTAACAGTGGCTGAAGGACCTGAACTTACGGGAATTTCTATTTGCCAGGATTTGGTGTTGGAGAGACTGTTAGGTCTGAAGGTTGATAAGTCTCCGGGACCTGATGGCCTGCATCCCAGGGTACTGAAGGAGGTGGCTCGGGAAATCGTGGATGCGCTGGTGATTATTTTCCAGAGTTCAATAGAATCGGGGTTGGTTCCTGAGGATTGGAGGGCGGCTAATGTTGTGCCACTTTTTAAGAAGGGTGGGCGGGAGAAAGCAGGAAATTATAGACCAGTTAGTCTGACCTCAGTGGTGGGAAAGATGCTGGAGTCTATTATAAAGGATGAAATTACGGCACATCTGGATAATAGTAACAGGATAGGACAGAGTCAGCATGGATTTATGAAGGGGAAATCATGCTTGACTAATCTTCTTGAATTTTTTGAGGATGTAACTCGGAAGATGGACGAGGGAGATCCAGTGGATGTAGTGTACCTGGACTTTCAGAAAGCTTTTGATAAAGTCCCACACAAGAGGTTAGTGAGTAAAATTAGGGCGCACGGGATTGGGGGCAAAGTACTAGATTGGATAGAGAATTGGTTGGCTAATAGGAAACAAAGGGTAGTGATTAACGGCTCCATTTCGAAATGGCAGGCAGTGACCAGTGGGGTACCGCAGGGATCCGTGCTGGGACCGCAGCTTTTTACAATATATGTAAATGATATAGAAGATGGTATCAGCAATAACATTAGCAAATTTGCTGATGACACAAAGCTAGGTGGTAGGGTGAAATGTGATGAGGATGTTAGGGGATTACAGGGTGACCTGGATAAGTTAGGTGAGTGGGCAGATGCATGGCAGATGCAGTTTAATGTGGATAAATGTCTGGTTATCCACTTTGGTGGCAAGAACAGGAAGGCAGATTACTACCTCAATGGTATCAAATTAGGTAAAGGGGCTGTTCAGAGAGATCTGGGTGTTCTTGTCCACCAGTCAATGAAGGCAAGCATGCAGGTACAGCAGGTCGTGAAGAAGGCAAATAGCATGCTGGCCTTCATAACAAGAGGGATTGAGTATAGAAGCAAAGAGGTGCTTCTGCAGCTGTACAGGGCCCTGGTGAGACCACACCTGGAGTACTGTGTATAGTTCTGGTCTCCAAATTTGAGGAAAGACATTCTGGCTATTGAGGGAGTGCAGCGTAGGTTCACGAGGTCAATTCCTGGAATGGCAGGATTGCCTTACACGGAAAGACTGAAGCGACTGGGCTTGTATACCCTTGAGTTTAGAAGACTGAGAGGAGATCTGATTGAAACGTATAGGCTTATGAAAGGACTGGACACTCTGGCAGGAGGGAACATATTTCCGTTGATGGGGGAGTGCCGAACCAGAGGACACAACTTAAAAATACGGGGTAGACCATTTAGGACAGAGATGAGGAGAAACTACTTCACCCAGAGAGTGGTGGCTGTGTGGAATGCTCTGCCCCAGAGGGCAGTGGAGGCCCAGTCTCTGGATTCTTTTAAGAAAGAATTGGATAGAGCTCTTAAAGACAGTGGAGTCAAGGGGTATGGAGATAAGGCTGGAACAGGATACTGATTAGGAATGATCAGCCATGATCATATTGAATGGCGGTGCAGGCTCGAAGGGCAGAATGGCCTACTCCTGCATCTATTGTCTATTGTCTATTGTCTATTGTCTAAGATCAGAGATGGAGCTGTTAGGTCACTGGGACAACACGTGCTTCTGGGGCCATGTCAGGAGAATTGATCCCCTCAACCTTGGTTGTGTTCATGTCAGAACAATGCTGCACTCTCCCAACATTTATGTTCACCAACATTTCACGAGTTTCATCCCACCATCAAACTCACCATGGACTACTGTTTAGTATCTGTCTCATTCTTGGACACATGCATCTCCATCAAGGATGGGCACCACAGCACCTCACTCAACCACAAACCCACCCTCAACATATTAAAACAGCCGTTCCCTCTGTACAAGCCGTACACTTACACAGGATCTGTTCAGGTGAGGGGGAATGTGAGGGGCACTTGGAAGTACACAAGGATGCCCTGATAAGAATGTGATACGATGCTTAACTCATCAATCGCCAGTTCTGACATGCCCCAGGGAGAAACTGCAATGACCTCCTCAGGAGACAGACACGAGCTGCAACCAACAGGGTACCCTTCATTGTCCAGTACTTACCAGGAGCTGAGAAGCTACGTCACATTCTCCACAGCCTGCAACACATTATCGATGAGGATGAGCACCTCGCCAAGACCTTCCCCACCCCTCCACTTCTCACCTTTAAACAGCCACCAAACCTTAAACAGACCATTGTTCACAGCAAACTGCCCGGCCTTCAGGACAACACCAAACACCCCTGTCACAGCAGACACTGTAAAACGTGTCAGAGTGTCGCCATGGATACCGCCATTACACACGGGGACATCTCCCACCATGTACGCGGCAGGTACTCATGTGACTCGGCCAATGTTGTCTATCTCATACGCTGCAGGGAAGGATGCCCAATGCATGGTACATTGGCGAGACCGAGCAGAGGCTACGGCAACAGATGAATGGGCACCGCGTAACAATCACCAAACAGAGGTGTTCCCTCCCAGTCGGAGATCACTTCAGCGATCAGGGACTTTCAACCTCGATCCTTCAGGTAACCATCCTCCAAGGTGGGCTTTGGGACAGGCTACAACGAAACGTGGCCGAGCAGAGGCTGATAACCACGTTTGGTACCCATGGGGATGGCCTCAACTGGGACCTTGGGTTCATGTCACACTACAGCTGACCCCACTGCACTACACACACACACACACACTCACACACACACACACACACACACACTCACACATCCTGTTACACAATACACATACATGCTCCCACACTCACACCCACACACACACCTTCTCACAAATATATACCCCATTACACTCAAACACATACACATACACACACTCTCACAGACACTCACACCATCGCCCCCTCCCACGCACACCCAAATGCACACACTCACTCGGTCTCCCCTGCATGCACACACATATACGTTTGTGGGGTGAATTTGTACGTTCAGAATTATGTTTTGTTTTGCTCAAAAACTGCATTAAACCATGTCATATTCTGTAAATGCCACTTTAGAAATAGAATCAGTCTGACCGAACATTGGGACACAGACAGATTTTAACCTCACATCTTCAATGCATTATCTGAGCTGAGATGGCACTGATTGTTAAAACTCTCTTGAGAATGTAACATTAACAAAGGTCTGGGATGTACATAACAAGGAACTGAAACTAACATGATCATTCTAAAAGATGAAAGACTTCTGCTTAATTTGTTTAATATTACATGCCATGACACTGCAATCCTGTTGCTAAAACTTCAGTGTTTTACGATCCTGCTCCACAACCACCTGATGAAGAAGCAGCGCATCGAATGCTAGTGTCTCCCAATAAACCTGTTGGACTACAGCCTGGTGCTGTGTGATTTGTAACGTTGTCCGCCCCAGTCTAACAACTGCTCCTCCAAATCATAACCTTTATGTCAATGACTGGTGCGTTTTGGATGATAATGTAAAACATAACAATAGAAACCATCCAAAGTTGGGGCTTGATGTTTTCAAGTCATTACACTATGACTTTTCCCCTGGCGGTATACTCCATTGTGGGATTGTTTTTATCCATTTCCAGGGCGTGAACATTGCTGGCTAGATCAACATTTATTGCCTCTCCCTAGTTTCCCCTGAAAGGTGATGGGGAACTATCTTTTTGAACCACTGCAATCCATGTGCTGCCTGTATCTCCTTTCGAACTGATTGAAGATTTAACAGGAGGGAGTCGGCCATTTTGGATTTGTTCAATACATTCCCATCACTTGTATGACCCTTTGATATTTTACTTATACATTCTGTGTCTGATGCCTCCTCTCTCATTACACCTGATGAAGGAGCAATGCTCCAAAAGCTCATGTTTTCAAATCGACCCGTTGGACTATAACCTGGTGTGGTGTGATTTTTGACCATTTGTTGGAGGTAAACCTACAATGAATCAATGGAGGGTGTTCCAGGATTGTTACCGAGCTACAGGGAAGGAATGCGATATGTTTCTGACGAGGCCAGCGTTTATTGCCCAGAGGGTGAGTCAACCACATTGCTGTGGGTCTGTAGTCTCACCAGGTTTTCTTCCTGAAAGGAGAATATGGAACCAGTTAGCTTCCTAACAAACCTCAATAGCAATATATGGTTCCCATCAGACAAAGCTCCTCCTGAGCTGAGATTTCTCCACCTTGTATGGTGGGATTACAGTCCATCTCCCCCACACCATGAACTTGGTGTTCTGGATTCCTACTCCAGGTCTAGCACTGCACCACCATCTCCCCTTATTAACTGGAACTGAGATCAAACAGACACAGGGTGCTGATCAGAGTTCATGTTTAAAAACATAACAGCCCAAATGGGATATGAACTCACAACTCCTGGCTTTGAACATGGACACCCTCTTCATGATGCATCTGAGGTGAGATACCATGTTAGACACCCACGACAATTGATAGCTCTGTCTTTGGTTGTGCTCCGAAGATCTTAAAAATTCGGCAATTCAGCTCCTCGAGCCTGCTTTGTCATTCCACACGATCATGGCTGATCTCATCTCGGCCTCAACTCCACTTTCCTACCTGCTCTCCATAACACTTCAACCCAACTACAGCCTGCATGTTGTGATCCCTTTTCATGGCACAAGGCACTTCACAGGAACCACATTCAGGAAACCATTACACATGGACCGAAACCTTGGCCAAAGAGAGGAACACCTTGAGATCCTGAGACCCCAAGGTAGAGGGGTGGAGATCTTTACAGAGTGACTTCCAGAGGGTACCATCCAGGCACAGACAGTGATGTCCAAGCAATGAATAACAGGAAGTTGCAGGAAGTCAATCTGGCTTTTAATTTCCTGAATTCTTCTTTTTGCCATTCTTAAAGAAAGAAACAACATTGGGTATTCTCCAGTCCTCTGGGAATTCTCCTGTGACCATAAAGGATATAAAATATTTTGTACAAATCCGTCGCAATTTCCACACCTGCCTCTCTCAGGATTCTATGATAGATTCCATCAGGTCTTGGGGACTTGTCTACCTTAATGCTTTTCAAAACACCCAACACCTCCTTTTTAATATTGACATGCTCTAGAATATCAATATACAAGACTCACCATCCACCATGTCATAGAGTCATAGAGATGTACAGCATGGAAACAGACCCTTTGCTCCAACCCGTCCATGCCGACCACATATCCTAATCTAATCCCGTCCCATTCGCCCACACTGGGCCCACATCCCTCTCGACCCTTCCTATCCATATCAGTGAGCAGTGTAGGTTTCTTCCCTCCCGCCCTCCTGACCAAGTACACGCTTTCTTTGTCTGCCTTTCTTCCTTTTAAAAGTGCCATTATTTTGAGTTTATTTTTCTCCAAAGTTACATAATTAAACAGTAATTGCTGCTCCTGGAATTTGAGGAAATCACCCTCCAACATCTAAAATGCCTCAAAAAAGGGGCAGCTCTTACAGTCACAATTTTTTACCGTCCTCCATCTTGAACTACCCAGAATCCTTTGGAAATACCAGTGCAGTTTATTCATTAAGAACCTCACCCACTTCCTCCAGCTCCATGTATAAATTCCCTCCTTTGCTCTGAGAAGACATACTCTTTCCCTGGCGACCTGTTGCTTGTTATCCCTCTGTAAAATGTCTTGGAGTTTCCTTAATCCTGTTTTCCATAAACATTGCATGGTCCCTTCAAATTCTCTATTTCCGAGTTTGAGTTCATTCCTGTTATCTCCAGGGCTCTGTCTGTCTTCAGTTTCTTGAATGTTACGTATACCTTCTTCCTCTTTCTGCCTGAGACTTAACATCATAACACGTCTGAACAGGTCAACGAAATATATCGACAGGAACCATCTACAGCATCAACCTGCATTTATTGAGTTATCTTTCAAAACCAATTCAGTGCAATTGAAATACTGTGTGGTATCACTCACTGTAATAAACACTCTCCTTGAATAAGGTGAAGAGAAAGGAATGACAAATTGTAAAATTACCAAAATAATGCATAACAATGGTTCGTAAATATATGTTTATAAATTACTCTACAGATACTTATACAAATTAAATAAGGTGGAACAAATATCATCGACAATTAAGCATACATTTCGCAATATTTCTCTTTCACTGTAGAATTGTAGTTTTAAGATCAAAGTTTTTCTGAAGTTGATCAGATCTCACCCCATCTAATACTGATCTTTTATATCTTTCTCCCCAAACTTGAGGTGAGAATTCATCTGTTTCAGAGGATTGCCTTATTTGATGAGCTGTTCCTTTTTATATAATAAGTACAATCCCACAGACTTTGTCATGATTGCACCTTGTCTAAAGTCTGAAACAAATCATTCAATAGCAGACAATTCCCAAGAGGTTAATGAGCAAAAGTCCCATTCAATGTTTTCAAGTCTCCATTCTCCTTACTTAAAACAATTATACACAAGTTAAATACCACAAGTGCTGGAAATCTGCAATAAAATAAGGAAATATTGAAATGCAGGTCAGGCAGCATCTGTGGAGAGAAATACAATTATCAATTTGCAATATTCATTTTGTTTTTTTCAGCAGATGCTTCCGAACCTGAGAGTTTCAACACTTCCTGTTTATATTCTTAATGTAGATCATGCCCTTGGAGTGATTAATGTGAATGGACTGTTAAATATATCACTGAGATGTTCTGGTGAAGGGCATTGTTTCGTAAATACATGGAGCACTTACAAACAGAGGCTGGTGTGAGAATTGTTCCCCACGTTATTACAGTTCCAGACAGATACCCCAAATTGTTAAGCTCCCAGGTGAGCAGGGATGAAATGGTTTCCTTTCTTCATTTACCTGGATCCTTGCTTGGTCACTAACAGGTTAATTTGAAAAGGGACCCTTTCTTGTGGATGTCTTCCTCACAAACCAATTGAATTGGTGTTTAAAAGTAGCCAATTAAACCTGGATATGTTGAATTAACAAAAGAGTGAATCTATTCAGATCAGAATGCAAAACGATTATTGTAACTCACATACAAACAGATTAGGAAGTGAAGGAGTTGCAGGTGGATAGCACAGGGAAGAAGGCATTTGATCCACTTGCCTTTATGAGTCAGTGCATTGAGTATAGGAATTGGGATGTTGGGTTGTGGCTGTACAGGATATTGGTTAGGCCACCTTTTGGAATACTGCGTTCAATTCTGGTTTCCCTGCTATAGAAAGATGTTGTAAAACTTGCAAGCATTCAGAAAAGATTTACAAGGGTGTTGCAAGGGTTACAGGGTTTGTGCTTTCGCGAGAGGATGAATCGACTGAGGCTATTTTCTCTGGAGTGTCGGAGGCTGAAGGGTGGCCTTATAGAGGTTTATAAAATCATGAGGGACATGGATAGGGTGAATAGCTTCAGTCTTTTCCCCAGGGTGGGGGAGTACAAAAACAGAGGGCACAGGTTTACAGTGAGAAGAATAATAACCCACTGGGCTATAGCCTGGTGTTGTGTGATTTTTAACTTTGTCCACCCCAGTCTAACACCGGCTCCCCCAAAACATTTAAAAGGCATCGGGATGGGGGTATATGAACAGGGTGGGTTTAGAGGGATATGGGCCAAATGCTGGCAAGTCGGACTAGATTAATTCAGGATATCAGGTCGGCATAGACGGGTTGGACCAAAGGGTCTGTTTCCGTGCTGTATAACTCTAAGACTCTGTAACATTTAAAAGACAGCTGGATGGGGACATGAATAAGAAGGCTTCAGAGGGATATGGACCAAATGCTGGTTTGTGGGACTAGATAACTTTCGGATATCTGGTTGGCATGGACGAGTTGGAGCGAAGGATCTGTCCAACTCTGTGACTCTGTAAGTGTAAGCTTTCTTGGGAGATTTTGACTTTTGTTACAGAGCCTTTTTAAATGACTGGGACATTCTAATTTGTGCTTATTTGGTTTAATTGGTTTCTTTTAATTTGTTTTCAGAGTCGTGTAAGGAGACTTCTGAAAAGTAGGCTCTCAGTAGGTTAGAAGACGGAATAGGTTATGCTGCATTCTGCAAATGCTGCGATGATGATGTGCCAAGTGTAATACTTCAACTGGCTTGGCATTGATTTATGGGTTAATAACTGTCCATGCCCAAGAGTGGAGTGGGAGGAGGCCAATCAGACCATCACATCGACTCAGCTAAAGATTGACTCTGCCTGTTGCGTGACATGGCTTTTAATTTCCACTGATCAACCAGATGAACATTAGGAACATAATCTAATTAAACTCAACTTTCCTTCAGTATTCTTGTTGGTGATGAAGACAAAGGGGGACAAAATTTGGTTTGCGGTTCAACTTGATTTTATTCACAAAATATTAAAACAGATTGTCAGCATTTCCCAAATTCCCACAAATTTTACTCAATCTATAGCTCTATCCATCTGAGAAAGGATATTAACTGGAACAATCCATGTTGGGCCATTGGAATCTCCTTCCTGTCCCGATATAGGGCTGGCTCTCTTCCACAAAAGGAGTCTCGCAAGTTCGGGCAGATCTTTCTACTGAGGCAGGAAACGATTTCTCTTCATTCTGAGGCACCAAGAGGGTCTGAGAAATGAAGGGACAATGTCATAACTGGTCAGAAAGGCCTTAGACAGTGTTCTTTAACTGTTACACCTTTACAGCAGCTGTTCCATACTTTAGTGTGTCCCTCAACATGTAATCCTCGATCTTGGAACATGTTTAGCTGGAGCACTCGTTTGAGGTTAACACTTTCCAGAGAGAGCATACAGTGGGAGCCCATGGGTCCTAATGGATAAGGCACTGCCTTCCCTAAACTGGTAATTGTGGGTTCAAGTCCCATCTCGGGGGGCTTGGGTTTTAAGCCTGGGCTTTGTGGCTGATTTTCATTCCATGTCAACTTCATCTCAATCCACATTGACTGAATTTTCATCGACAGTACTCAGTTAAAAATCACTGTGCCTACGTTGAGATTATGGCAAATGAGGTGACATAGAAACTTGCACAAGGCAATTCCAGGATTTGTGAGATCTTGCGGCGAATTGTCTGAAAGAGGCAGCACAGCCACAAGGGGCTGAATGCATGCTATGATTCTGTTGATTTGTCCTCAATGCAGCTTTTTGCAACATCTCCACTTCCTCCTTCCCCACTAACTGCAAATATCTTGAAAGTGCTGCACACAATAACATTGAGCCCTTTTCCTTCTCCTGTCTGCTCCATTTGCCTCAAACTGTGGGTCTGCAAAGTTGGAGTTGAGTTGATTTCTCGACTGGGAGAAAGTGAACACTGCAGATGTGAGAGATCAGAGTCAAACTGTGTGGTGCTGGAAAAGTACAGCTGGTCGGGCGGCATTCGAGGAGCAGGGGAGTCAATGTTTCGAGAATAAGCTCTTCAGGCCTATGCTCGAAATGTCGACTCTCCTGCTCCTCGGACGCTGTCTGACCGGCTGTGATTTCTCAAATGTCCGTCTGGGGCCAAATGGGAGGCGAGATCAATTTATCAAGCAGCCGACAATTTAGCATGAAATGGAAGGGGCAAAAAACAATCAGTAAGAGTTGAAAACTCAGAAAAACACAATATGACAGGGCAGCGTTCAGTATTTATAGGTTGCCATTGACCCTTGACAGGTAGAGCCCCCATGGCCAAATGGATAAGGCACTGACTTCCTAAAGCTGGGGTTTTTGAGTTCAAGTCCCATCTGGGGTATCTGATTATTTACGGCTTGTTCACTGTCAACGTTATTTCTAATTGAGTTTGGAGAAATCCCCCTTGTCTGCTTTCAGCTGATGGGAAGTGGTGCCCAACATGTTCTTGCTCAAGATTTTCGGTGATCTGCAGGATGGGGGGTGAATCGTCTGAAAGACAGAGCACAGTCACAATGGCTGAAAACCTGCTGAGATTCTCCTGGGGATGCCATGGTGGCTCAGTGGGTAGCACTGCTGCCTCACAGTGTCAGGGACCTGGCTTTGATTCCTCCTTTGGGTGATTATTTGTGTAGAGTTTCCAAGTTGGCTCCGTGGTTAGCACTGCTGTCTCATAGCACCAGGGACCGAGGTTCAATTTCAGCCTCTGGTGACAGTTTGTGTGGATTTTGCACTTTCTCCCCGTGTCTGTGTGGGTTTCCTCCAGGTGCTCCAGTTTCCTCCCACAAGTAAATTAGCCATGCAAAATTGCCCAGACTGTTCAGGGATGTGAAGGTTGGGTACATTTGTCAGGAGGACATGTTGGGGAGTGAGTCTGGGTGGACTTGTTGGGCCAAATGGCCTGTTTCCACACTGTATGGAATCTATGAGAAAGACATTTGGACAGGTACATGGCAGGAAATGCTTGTGTGGATGTGGACCAAGTGGAGGCAGGTGCAATTAGTTTTAAAGTTAACGGCTCCATGACACTGACCCTTCGCTTTGGGAGAGGAGTACACCAAGGCTGCCCCCTGTCCGGCCAGCTGGATTCCCTGTGCGTGGAGCCTTTCCTGTGCCTCTTGTGGAGGAGGTTGTCGGGGCTGGTTCGGCGTGGTGCGGGCACGGGGGTGGTCATCTCGGCCTACGCTGACCACGTGCTCCTCCCTTTCACCGACCCTGCTGACCTGGGGAGGATGTGTGAGTGCCAGGCCTTGTACTCAGCGGCCTCTTCCACCAGGATCAACTGGGCACAATATTCCAGACGACTGGTCAGTCCCAGGCGGGTGGAGTCTCTGCCGGAGGAGTTACGGGGGTTCAGCTGGAGTACCACCATCTCCTCGACCTGGGGGTCTACCTCAGCCCAGCTGAGGAATCCTGGCCGGGGAACTGGCAGGAGCTGGAGGCCAAAGTCTCACCTCACCTAGGCCTCTGGACAGGACTGCTCCGAGTGCTGTCTCACAGGAGTCGAGTGTTGGTCATAAACCAGCTGGTGCCTGCCATGCTGTGGTCCTGGCTGGTCACTTTGGTCCCTCCTCCTGGTTTTGTCACTGACATCCAGAGAATGTTGGTTCACTTCTTCTGGGACAAAAAGATGCACTGGGTCACTGCGCAGGTCCTGAGTCTCCATATTGCGGAGGGCGGTCAGTCGCTGATGTGCGTTCACACCCAGGTAGCGACGTTCCACCTTCAGACCTTGCAGCGATACCTTTACATTGAGCCTCCCCCTGGGCGGGGGGCCCTGGCGACGTATTTTTTCCACCAGGTGCGTAACCTCAACCACGACACTCAGCTCCTGTTCAGGGACCGTGATGGTTTGGAGGTCACTCTCAGGACACTGCCTGTCTTTTACCAGGACCTGCTCACGGTCTGGAACATGGTCGAATCGCGTCACGCCTACCCTCCGGCAGGAGTAGCGACTGTCGTCAGGGAGACGTTGCTCAGGAATCCGCACCTCCGTACTCGTGGGTTCGAGTGACTGTCGGAGGGGAGGGCCGTGACTGTGAGGGTGACCAGGGTCGGGGACGTGCTGGATGGTGGGGGCCTGGGCTGGACGCTGCCGCAGGATATAGCGAGCAGGGCAGCGGTAGACGTCCGGTACGTGGCCACCACCATCCGACACCTTAAAACGACGGTGCTCAGACCCCACGTAGTGCCCCAGTTGGAGGATGCTCAGGTGTGCGGTGGGATCCCGTCTGCACTCACTCCTGCCCGGACGGAATTTCACATTGGCCCCAGGGTCCTGTACTTCCTGTGGGAGACTGTGCCCCACAACCTGAGCTGTCTCCGGAGTTTTAGTGTTGTCCCTTTCAGGGGTGTATCACAGAGGGCCCTGTACAGACTGCTGCTGCACACCCTCATCCACCTCCCGGACACACCCTGGCGTGTCCATTTACCACCGGGCGGTGGGGATCATCCCCAGTGAAGGGCTCTCTACATGGGAGTCCTCCCCCTTTCTCACGGGGATCTCGGGTGGAGGGTATTGCACGCGGCAGTCCGCAGATTGCGGTGGTTCACGGACTCCCAGCCCAACTGTTTGTTCTGTGGTGCTGTGGAGTCCATGGAACAGGGCGCTTGCACTCCCTTTTTAGCTTTCTGGGAAACCTTCTCCTCCGTTTCTGGTTGGACTTCAACCCCACACTGCCCATCATTGGGCACCTAGTGCCGAGGGGGGAGGGTTGGTCAGAGGATCTCCTCATGGGTCTGCTCCTGGGCCTGGCCAAACTGGTTGTTAGGGCCGATTGCCTGACCCTCTTCCGCGGTTACGTTCGAGCCTGGGTGTCCCTGGAGAAGGAGCACGCAGTGTCTACCAACATCCTTGAGCTGTTCAGAGAGTGCCCTCCCCCTCACTGTTTGGTCACACAGCATTGCCCTTTGATGCTTGTCACTGGTCACTCGGGTGTTTCCTTTCTTCCTGGTGATGGGAATTGAATAAAGATTTGTCCATCTGTTGTCTTTCACTGTGTCTCACACCTGCACACACACAACATGGGTGCTGGGGAAAATATAAGCACTACCACAGTTAGGCAGCAGTGCGGGGGTAAAGAGAAAAACATATATAACCAGGAGATTTAGAATCCCCTCACTCCAGGGCACTGACTCTGTGCTGGCTGAGCCACTTTCAGTGTGTTCTTGGAAAACAAACTTAAAAGCTGCAATTTTAATATCACACATGTGACCTCAGTGGCCCAATGGATAAGGCACTGGCCTCCTAAGCCAGGGATTGTGGGTTCAAGTCCCATCTGGGGTGTCTGACTTTTAACCCTTGTCTTCATGACTGATCTTCATCCGAGGTCAAGTCGATTTCTCATCTCCTCTGGAAAAGTCCCCAGGTCTGTGTTGGGTTGGTGGTACCTTGTGTCAGGAAAATACAGAATGTTGAGGAGATGCAGGATATAGGGGTGAATCATCTGAAAGAGACAGCACAGTCACAATGGCTGAAAACACGCTGAGATTCTCCTGGGGATGGCATGGTAGCTCAGTGGCTGGCAGGACTGCCTCACAGTGTCAGGGACCTGGCTTTGATCCCTCCCTTGGGTGTCTGTTTGTGGAGAGTTGGTACATTCTCTCCAAGGGGTATTCCGGGTCCTTTGGTTTCCTCCCACAGTCCAAAAGATGTGCAGGTTCAGTGGATTGGCTTTGGGGAATGCAGGGTGAGAGGATAGAGGTTGGGACTGGCTGGGATGCTCTTCAGAGGGTCAGTGTGGATATGATGGTCTGAATGGCCTCCTCCCACCCCACTCTAGGGCTTCTCTGAACAGGTTTGGAGCAGATGGTCAGAGCTCCACTGGAAGGCCCAGTCAAGGTTTCGCGAAGGGACTGGCATCCAGGTGTGTGTTCCTACCCTACTTTCCCCTAATCTTCCAAAATCTTCTGTGGCTTTGGCCAGTATGATAATGAGCTGGGTTCACATCATCCAATGGGGTCACACCAATACCCTTCACTGTTGTCATGCGAGGAGCTATAAAGTGGATTGTCTCAGGCTGACATTTCTCCAATATACAACCCTCAGTCTGGTTGGAACTGGTTCTTCTTGAATCTTTGTAACTCTTTGATCTTAGTTGCACTGTTCTCTGGAGCTGATAACTGCTGTTTAATTTAGTTTGGCCAATTTTCTATCAGGTCAAATTTCTCCAGCTGAGGATCAATTGAGAATGCCTGATTTTGTTGCCACGGTCACGTGACCACACAGGATTGAGATCAGCTGCACAGTGAAGGTTTCAACAAAATCAATACCAAAAAAAAGACTTGAGCCCACAATCTCTGGTTTAGGAAGTTAGTGCCTTACCCATGAGGACACTGGGGCTCCAACAGATAGACCTACCAATCTATGGACAAAGCAGCTTCTGTTTTGGTTGTGTTGGTGTCAGTCTAAGCTATATTCTGTCAACATTACCAGCTGAACCCCAGATTACCTGCATGTTTGGTATTTATGATGATGTCCAATATGTCAATGGAAATGATTGAAATCTGGGTGTTCAAGGTTGGAACTGATGGGGCTGTGGCTATGCATTTGGGTCCTTACCTTTCTTAGTCAAGGTATTGAATACAATTGCAAGGAGGCTATAATGGAGATGTGAGGTAGTTAGGCCATCGTTGGAGAACTTGGAGTGCCACATCCACAGATTGGACAAACATTTGTGGGAAGGCAACTGCTGAGGCTGACTCACAGAGTTTACAGAGGGAGATGGATGGGTTAAGGGAGTAGCCAAAAACTCAGCAAATGAAAAACAATGTTGGAATGTGTGAGGTCATACACTTTGGTAGGAAGAATAAAGCAGCTGGATATTATTTAAATGGAGAAAGACAGCAGAAAGTTCCAGCACAGAGAGATATGAAATGTGTTTTTGCGGTCTCGCTGTTGATCCTTTGCTGTGACCAACCTTCATGGTAATATCGGTGAGATGTTCTTGGTTTCTCTTTAGTTCTTGAGTCTGGTTAAGCCGATTGTGATTTGCAGGCCGTGGTGAGACTGCGGTCAAGATCACCGTCTGTTTCTTGGATGAAGTCTTCACGACTGGTAACGCTGACAGTCACCACTGGAGAGTGTCTCTGCCATTATCTGCAGCTGGCCCTGCACATCAACGGTTTCATCAGCAACCCTCAAGAGACAACATCTAAAACCTTTGTGTTCTTGAAGGCAAATCCCTTCTCATTAAGACAAGAAACAAATATCTTTAATGTGATGATGTTGATTTGAACATTCGGGAAGATCAGGGAAAAGGAGCATAGGGACACACACCTGGATGGCAGTCCCTTCACGAAGCCTTGACTGGGCCTTTGACCATCTGCTCCAAACTTGTTCACTGATGCCCTAGAGTGGGGTGGGAGGAGGCCATTCAGTCCATCATGTCCCCAGTGACCCTCTGAAGAGCATCCCATCCAGGCCTAACCCCGATCCTCTCACCCTGCATTCCCCAAAGCCAATCCACCGAACCTGCACATCTTTGGACTGTGGGAGGAAACAAAAGCACCCGGAGTACCCCATGGAGAGAATGTGCAAACTCGACACAAACAGACACCCAAGGGAGGAATCAAAGGCAGGTCCCTGACACTGTGAGGCAGCAGTGTTACCCACTGAGCCACCATGCCATCCCCAGGAGAATCTCAGCAGGTTTTCAGCCATTGTGACTGTCCTGCCTCTTTCAGGGAATTTAGCCTGAATCCTGCAGATCCCCAAAAGGTCTGTGTAAGTTCACATGGGATGTCACATCCCATCAAATGAATGCAGACATGGGGATGTTTGCAAAGTGGATGAAAGAGCGAGGACACACAAGGAAAAGTCCAACACCCCAGATGGGCTTGAACCCACAATCCCTGGTTTAGGAGGCCAATGCCTTATCCATTAGGCCACTGGGGCTGCATAGTTAAAGCAAAAATAGCAGCCTTTAAATACTGCACCCTGACCTCTCATTGTGGGTTTTTCTGAGTTTGATTCTCTCACTGCACTCTGGGGATCCAAGATGGCGGTGATCTCAGATGATCATGTTGCAGAGCTTCGCACCACAGCACAAGGGGGAAGAATTTCTATCCCACCCAATCCGGACCATCACGATATCCTGCGACTCTGAAAAGATTGTGGAGTCCCAGGACATTGTGAAAAATCAACGTACCTGCGTTTTCATCGTCCAGGGATGTTGAAGAAGGGAGGAGCAGTGTCCGGGGCCAGGCCCCCGGCCCAGCCTGCAGGATCCTCGGACTCGATTACCTACCAGGCCCTGGGGAAGGAGCTCGCGAAATCTCGCGAGATGTTGGGGAAGCAGATAGAGGTGAAGCTGGCACCGATCTCTATCATGCTGCAGAAGCATGAACAGCAGCTGGGAGACCTGGAAAAGAGGACGGATGAGGTTGAACACACAGTCACAGCAGTGGAAGCTGATACCAGTTCCTCTAAGGATAGGATCCAAGCATCGGAGGCTGAGGGGTGACCTTACAGAGGTTTATAAAATCATGAGGAGCATGAATAGGGTAAACAGCCAAGGTCTTTTCCCTGGGGTGGGGGACTCCAGAACTAGAGGGCTTAGGTTTAGGGTGAGAGGGAAAAGATATAAAAGAGACCTAAGGGGCAACTTTTTCAGGCAGAGGGTGGTGTGTGTGTGTGGAATGAGCTGCCAGAGGAAGTGGTGGAGGATGGTACAATTACATCGTTTAAAAGGCATCTGGATGGGTTAATGAATAGGAAAGGTTTGGAGGAGGATAGGCCGGGTGCTGGCACGTGGGGCTAAATTTGGTTCAGATATCTGTTCGGCATGGATGGGTTGGACCGAGGGTGTGTTTCTGTGCTGTACATCTCTATGACTCGATGACTGGAAGTGTCAGTCTGAGTAAATCCGTTGACGAACACTTGGCAATGTGACCCCATTGGATGATGTGAACCCAGCTCATGACCCCTTTGGCCAAAGCTACAGAACATTCTGGAAGGTCAGGGAAAAGAAGGATATGAACACACACCTGGATGCCAGTCCCTGAGCAAAGCCTTGACTGGGATCTGCAGCAGAGCTCTGACCATCTGCTCCAAACTTGTTCATAAAAGCCCTCGAGTGAGGGGGACAAGCCATTCACCCCAGCAAGTCCACACACAGCCTCTGAAGAGCATCCCATCCAGGCCCAATCCCTATCCTCTCACCCTGCATTCCCCAAAACCAATCCACCAAACCTGCACATCTTTGGGCTGTGGGAGGAACACAATGCACTCCGAGTACCCCATGGAGAGAATGTGCAAACTCAACACAAACAGACACCCAAGGGAGGAATCAAAGCCAGGTCCCTGACACTGTGAGTCACCATGCCAGCCCCAGGAGAATCTCAGCAGTTCTTTCCCCATTGTGACTCTGCTGTCTCTTTCAGGCAATTTCGACCCAATCCTGCAGATCCCCAACAACTTCGTGCAAGTTCATGTTGGACAGCACTTCCCATCAACTGAATGCAGACATGGGGATGTTTATAATGTCGATTAGAAGTAAAGTTCGAAGAAGTCAACCTATGAAAGCTCGTCACTCAGGATAGGATTTGAACCCACGATCCGTGGCTTAGGAGCCCAATATCTTATCCATTAGGCCACTGGGGCTACATGTCTGCTGTTAAACTGGCAGACTTTAAATACTGCACCCTGATGGCTCACATTGTGTGTTTCTTCGTTTTATGCTCTCACTAATTGTTTTTTACAACATCCATCTCATGCTAAAAAATTGGCTGCTTGATAAATCAATCTCGCTTCCCATTTGTCCCCAAACAGACAGACAAGAAACCAACCAAACTCCAACATTGCACAACTCACATCTGAGGAAAATGGAGCAGACAGGAAAATAGCAAAGGGTTCAATGTTATTTTGTGCAACGCTTTCAAGATATTTGCAGTTAGTGGGGAGGAAGTAGGTGGAGATGTTGCAAAAAGTTGCATTGAGGACAAATGCTTTCTTTGGTTAGACCGCACTTGGAATAATGCGTCCAGTTCTGGTTGCCCTATTATAGGAAAGATGCGGATGCTTTGGAGAGGGTTCAGAGGAGGTTTAGCAGGATGCTGCCTGGACTGGAGGGCTTATCTTATGAAGAGAGGTTGACTGAACTCGGACTATTCTCATTGGAGAAAAGGAGGAGGAGAGGGGACCTAATTGAGGTATACAAGATAATGAGAGGCATGGATAGAGTCGATAGCCAGAGACTATTTCCCAGGGCAGAAATGGCTAACACCAGGGGTCATAATTTTAAGCTGATTGGAGGAAAGTATAGAGGTGATGTCAGAGCCGGGTTCTTTACACAAAGAGTTTTGAGAGCATGGAATGCGTTGCCAGCAGCAGTTCTGGAAGCAAGGTCAATGGGGACATTTAAGAAACTGCTGGACATGCATATGGTCACAGACATTTGAGGGTGCATACATGAGAATCAATGGTCTGCACAACTTCGTGGGCTGAAGGTCCTGTTCGGTGCTGTGCTGTTCTGTGTTCTATGTTGTATGTTCTAAATCAACAGAATCTTAGCGGGCATTCAGCCCATTGTGGCTGCGCTGTCTCTTTCAGACAATTCTCCCCAAGATCTCACAAATCCTGGAATTGCCTTGTGCACGTTTCTATTACACATCATTCGCCATAATCTCAACACAGGCACAGTGATTTTGAACAGAGTAGTTGAAAAATGCAGTCAATTTGGATCGTGATGAAGTTGGCATGGAACAAAAGTCAGCTCCAAAGACCAAGCTTAAAACGTAAGCAGCCCAGAGGGGAATTAAACCCACAATCCCACACTTAGGAGGACAGTGGTTTACCCAATATGCTACTCGGACACACAAAGCCATTTGCAAGTGTAAAGTCTTGGCATCAAGCGAGCGTTACATCCCAACATGTTCCAACATCTCAAATGACATGTTGAGGGATACACTAAAGTTTCGGTCAGCTGCTGCCAAGGTGTAACAGGGAAACAACACAGTCTCAGGTCTTTCTGACAAATTATCACACCGTTCTTTCAATTCTCAGACCCTCTTGGTGCCTGACAATGAACAGTGATCGGTTCCTGCCCAAGTACAAAATGCCTTTTTGTTCACAACGATACAGAAGCTTTGAGAAATGTCAACATTCCAATGTTTTGATGGTTCTTATCTCTCTGCATAGACTGTACACAACTGATTTAGAATAAAGGAAAGCATACCAAACGCCTTCTTCACTATCCTATCAATCTCCGACTCTACTTTCAAGGAGCTATGAACCTACACTCTAAGGTCTCTTTGTTCACCAACACTCCCTGGGACATTCCCATTAAGTCTATAAGCCCAGCTAAGATTTGCTTTCCCAAAATGCAGCACCTCACATTGATCTAAATTAAACTCCACCCATCACTCCTCAGCTCATCGGCCCTTCTAATCAAGATCCCGTTGTAATCTGAGTTAACCTTCTTTGCTGTCCACTGCACATCCAATTTTGGTGTCATCTGCAAACTTACTAATGATACCTCATAATGATACTAACATATATATAAATGACGGAAAGTAGTGGACCCAGCACTGATTCTTGTGGCACTCCATTGGTCACAGGGCTCCAGTCAGAAAAACAACCTTCCACCACCATCCTCTGTCTCCTACCTTTGAGACAGTTCTGTATCCAAATAGCCAGTTCTCCCTGTATTCCATGAGATCTAACCTTGCTGATCAGCCTCCCATGGGGAACCTTGTCGAACGCCTTACTGAAGTCCATATAAATCACATCCACCGCTCTGCCCTCATCAATCCTCTTTGTGACTTTTTCAGAAAACTCAATCATGTTTTTGAGTCATGATTTCTCCAGCATTTTCTCTGTTTCAGATTTCCAGCATTCACAGCATTTAGCTTTTATTGGAGAGCTTGCCATTTCACTTGGCAATGAAAAATGTTTTGTGATTTACACATGAAAGAACTGAAATCAACCTGGTCATTCTAAACGGTGAGAGACTTCACACACAATCCAGATTTTTTTCAATATATAATTTCAGTGACATCACACTGTAAAGTTTTGCCATAAATTCTGTGTCTTACAATCTTATACTCCACAGCCACCTGACGAAGCAGCAGCGCTCCGAAAGCTAGTACTTTGACATAAACCTGTTGGACTACAACCTGGTGTTGTCTGATTTTTAACGATGAGTATTCGAAACTTGCACAAGGTCATTCCAGGAATTGGGAGATCTTGGGGTGAATTGTCTGAAAGAGACAGCACAGCCACAATGGGCTGAATGCCTGCTATGATTCTGTTGATTTGTCCTCAATGCAGCTGTTTGCAACATCTCCACTTACTCCTTCCTCACAAACTGCAAATATCTTCAAGGTGCTGCACAAAATAACATTGAGCCCTTTGCTATTTTCTTGTCTGCTCCATATTCCTCAGACTTGAGTTGTGCAACATTGGAGTTTGGTTAATTTCTCATCTGTCCGTTTGGGGACAAATAGGAAGAAAGATTGATTAATCAAGCAGCCAACAATTCAGCATGAGATGGTAGGGATAAAAAAACAATCAGAGACAGGAAAACACTCAGAAACTCACAGTATGAGAGGTCGGGTGGAGTACAAAAAGGCTGAGATTTTCAGTTTGGTGTGTGACCCCAGTGGCCTAATGGATATGGCACTGGCTGTCTAAGCCAGGGATTGTGGGTTTGAATCCCATCTGGGGTGTCAGTCACTTGCCCTTTGTCAACTTGATTTTTAATCTGCTTTGGGAAAATCTCCATGTCTGCATTCAGTTGCTGGGAAGTGGTGCCCAACATCTTCTTGCACAAGATATGCAGGATTGAGGTGAATTGTCTGAAAGAGAAAGCACAGTCACAATGGCTGAAAACCTGCTGAGATTCTCCTGGGGATGGCATGGTGGCTCAGTGGGTAGCACTGGTACGTCACAATGTCAGGGACCTGGTTTTGATTCCTCCCTTGGGTGTCTGTTTGTGCCAAGTTTGCGCATTCTCTCCATGGGGTACTCCGGGTGCTTTGGTTTCCTCCCACAGCCCAAAGATGTGCAGGTTCGGTGGATTAGCTTTGGGGAATGCAGGGTGAGAGGATAGGGGTTGGGCCTGGATGGGATGCTCTTCAGAGTGTCAGTGTGGATGTGATGGGCTGAATAGCCTGCAATTCTCACGCGAGGACGTTTATGAATAGTTTTGGAACAGATGGTCAGAGCTCCACTGCAGGACCCAGTCAAGGCTTTGCTAAGGGTTTGGCGTTCAGGTGTGTTTTCCTCTTCTCCTGTCCCTGATCTTCCAGAATCTTCTGTAGCTTTGGCCAATACGGTCATGAGCTGGGTTCACATCATCCAATGGGGTCACACCAATACCCTTCACTGTTGTCATGCCAGGAGCGATGAAGTGGATTGGCTCAGGCTGACACTTCTCCAATATACAACCCTCAGTCTGGTTGGTACTGGTTCTTCTTGAATCTTTGTCGCTCTTTGATCTTAGTTGCACTGTTCTCTGGAGCTGATAGCTGCTGTTTAATTTAGTTTGGCCAATTTTCTATCAGGTCAAATTTCTCCAGGTGAGGATCAATTGAGAATGCCTGATTTTGTTGCCATGGACACGTGACCACACAGGATTGAGATCAGCTGCACAGTGAAGGTTTTAACAAAATCAAAACCCCAAATAAGATTTGAGCCCACAATCTCTGGTTTAGGAAGTTAGTGCCTTACCCATGAAATCACTGGGGCTCCAACAGACAGAGCTACCAATCTATGGACAAAGCAGCTTCTGTTTTGGTTGTGTTGGTGTCAGTCTAAGCTATATTCAGTAAACATTACCAGCTGAACCCCAGATGACCTGCATGTTTGGTATTTATGATAAGGTCCAATATGTCAATGGAAATGATTGAAATCTGGGTGTTCAAGGTTGGAACTGATGGGTCTGTGGCTATGCATTTGGGCCCTTACCTTTCTTAGTCAAGGTATTGAATACAATTGCATGGAGGCTATGATGGAGATGTGAGGTAGTTAGGCCATCGTTGGAGTACTTGGAGTGCCACATCCACAGATTGGACAAACATTTGTGGGAAGGCAACTGCTGAAAATCACCAGCCTCTGAGTCAGAGTCGGGGTTCACCAACAGAGTTTATTGTCCAAGGAAATCCCGGAGCTCCGGGGAGAGAGCAGCACCAACAGCACAGTGGTCAGCTGTGATTCTTCTCTCAACCCGGAGCACATGGTCAAGATACTGTTATACATTTTGTGATATAATCGGTCAGTGATGAGGTTATTGTCTCTGTAACATGGCTTGTTTATTGTAAACATTGCAGAATCCTTGATCGTTTCAGTGCAGTTATTGTCAGTTCCAGCGTGGCCTTTGTTAATTTCAGTGCAGTTGTTGTCAGTTTCAGCGTCTGCGTGGAAGTCCGTTGCTGTAGTAATGGGCGCTAATCACTCTTCCTGAGAAGGCCGATTATTGCAGCCCTGGCTATTATCACTCTGTATTGAGGCTGTATCTAACAGTTAGCATTTCTATCAAAGGTGTTGTCTGACCCAGACCCTTCGGCGGGCAGTGTATGTTATTCGTGTGTATTGTCTCTCCCATCCGCCTTAAACTAATCAACTCGATTGTGAGTGCATTGTGCTGGCATTCTGGTGGCCCCTGGCAGTGTCTGTGTTTGCTCTGCTGTCTCTCTCCATATTGTGGTCCGGCAGCCATCTTGTGTGCCAAGTGGCCAACTTATGGCTCAGAGGCCAACTTGTGTGTCCGTGTGCCTAGTGTCACCCTGCCCCGTGCCATCTCCCACTTCACTTTGTGATCAAGGAGGCGACGGTATTAACTGGAACAATCCATTGTGGGCCATTGGAATCTCCTTCCTGTCCTGATATAGGGCTGGCTCTCTTCCACAAAGGGGTTTCTCGCAAGTTAGGGCAGATCTTCTCTCTCTCCAGATTTTGTTTATTTAAAAAATATACTTTAGTCATAAAAAAATTAAATAGAAATGCGTACAAAGGTTCTATACCAGTTGAGTACAGTCTATGCAGAGAGAAAAGAACCAACAAAACACTGGAATTTTGACATTTCTCAAAGTTCTGTGTCATGAAAAAAAAAGGTATTTTGTACTTGGGCAGGAAATAATCTCTGTTCATTGTCAGGCACCAAGAGGGTCTGAGAAATGAAACAACGATGTGATAATTTGTCAGAAAGACCTTAGACTGTGTTGTTTCCCTGTTACACCTTGGCAGCAGCTGCCCGAAACTTTCGTGTGTCCCTCAGTATGTCGTGACAGATCTTGGAATATGCTCGGCTGTAGCACTCTTTTAAGATCAACTATTCCCAGTAGAGTATTGGCACTGAGTTTTAGTGGCTTAATGGGTAAGACTGTAGCTTTTGATGTAGTGGATTGGAGGTTCAAATCCCTTTTGGGGTGTTGACTTTTAAAGCCTGGTCTTTGTGGTGGCTGATTTTCGTCCCATATCAACTCCATCTCAATCCAAATTGACTGGATTTTTCAACTACTCCGTTAAAAATCACTTGCCTGCTTCGAGATTATGGAAAATGCTCTTTAGTAGAAACTTGCACAAGGTAATTCCACGGTTTTTGAGATCTTGAGGTGAATTGTCTGAAAGAGATAGCACAGCCACAATGGGCTGAATGTCTGCTAAGATCCTGTTGAATTGTCCTCAATGCAGCTTTTTGCAACATCTCCACTTCCTCCTTCCCCACTAACTGCTAATATCTTGAAAGTGGTGCGCAAAATAACATTGAGCCCTTTGCTATTTTCCTGTCTGCTCCATTTTCCTCAAACTTGAGTTGTGCAAAGTTGGGGTTTGGTGGATTTCTTGTCTGTCCGTTTCGGGAAAAATGGGAGGTAAGATCAATTTTATCAAGCAGCCAATGATTTAGCGTGAGATGGAAGGGGGAACAACCAATCAGTGTGAGTATAAAACTCAGAGAAGAACACAATATGAGAGGTTAAGGGTGCAGTATTTACAGTCTGCCAATTCACCTTTGCGAACGTGGCCCTAGTGGTCTAATGGATAAGACACGAACTGCCTCAACCTGGTGTTGTGGGTTCAAGTCCCATCTGGGGTGGCTAACTTTTAAGCCTTGTCTCCACGGCTGATCTTCTTTGTCTGATGTCAAGTCGATTTCTCATCTCCCCTGGAAACGTCCCCAGGTCTGGGTTGGGTTTGGTGGGTTGTTGTGTCAGAAAAATACAGAACTTTGTGGGGTCTGCAGGATATGGGGCTAAATCACCCCTCTCTCGATGTGGCATTTGGAGGGATCAGTCAAAAGTGTCGTCATTTTTTGAATAAAATCTCTGACTTGAAATAAACGAAAGAGGTACCTGTTCGGTAGCTTGTGTTTCTGTGCTAACTGATCGAAGGACATCATTGTGTCTCCCTCAAACAAAACACCCGCGCAACACACACCCCTAACTGCCCAATGTTTGGATCCTGAATCTATCATACCCGGTTGAAAACCCGGCATACCCGGTGTAAGAGAAGATGTCTTGCCAAGATTGTCTTCCCTCTGCCGAATTGCCCTCCATGCTTTAACAGTATCGATAACTATTGGGTTATGCCAATATTCCCTAACTGTCCTCATTTTGTCCAAACACAGCAAGCGAGTAAGGGGTCACCTTAGCCTGGGAGGTTTCAATATCGAACCATATTGAAAGAGGGTCCCCACAAGCCCAATCACTCATGTAGGATAAAAGTGAGCTTAGTTGGTAGCTTTTAATGTCTGGGAGATCCACTCCCCCCAGTCTGTGAGACAATTGCAGTTTAGCTCATTTAATGAGGGGCCACTGACGATGCCAAATAAAGGGGCTGAACCAGCCGTTCAGTCTCCTGAATGTTTGCTTATCGAAAATCAGGGGGAGCATCCATATAGGGTATAGTAAACGAGGGAGAATATTCATCTTAATAAACACTATCCGACCCAACCACGAGACCAGAAGCGCCTCCATCTTTGAAGGTCTTGTTTGGTTTTGTCAAATAATTGAACAAAATTGTCTTTGAACAGCCGATTCAGAACTGGAGTAATGAACATGCTCAAATACACACCACCCCCCTGTGACCATTTAAATGGGAATCGATATTCACCCTCAAGACTTAACACTTTCATAAGACCACCCATAGGCATAGCCTCTGATTTTGAAAGATTAATCTTGTCCCCCAAAAAGGTGCCAAACACTCAGATGCATGCTAACAGGCGAGGGACTGAAACTGCTGGATTTGACGAAAGAATGAGGACATCGTCCACATACAATAAACTCTGATGTAAATTTGACCCCCCGTCTGGAGCTGATATATTGGGATCCCTATGAATGGCCTCCACCAATGATTCAATCCCCACTGTAAAAAGCAGTGGGGAAAGGGAACAGACCTGCCGGCTGACCCAAAAAATGTTAAAATTGCTTGATCACACCCTGTTGGTGATGATTGCAGTGAGAGGGTCATTGTGGGGAACCTTTGCCCATCTTATAAAACCTTCGCCCAAAACAAACCGCTCCAGAGTATAGAAAAGGTACGCCCTCTCAACTCGGTCAAGCGCCTTCTCTGTATCTAGAGAAATCACCAATCCCTATATTGACTGTTGTTGACACACTTGAATTACATTAAGCAGCCTCCTAACATTATTGGAGGATCTGCGGCCCTTTATGAAGCCCGTCTGGTCCTCTTTAACAATAGAAGGTAACACAGTCTCCAGCCTTAACACAAGAGTATTAGAGAGGATTTTGACGTTCACATTTTAGAGTGAAATGGGCCTGTACAAAGCACAGTCCCCCGGGACCATCCCTTTTTTAAGAATAAGCGAAATATTGGCCTCTCTCAGAGATGGCGGGAGACAAGCATGGCTGTACGAGTCATTAAACATGTTGAACATCGGGCCTGACAATATGTTTATAAATTCCTTCTAGAATTCGCTGGGAAGTCCGTCAGGACCGGGTGCCTTTCCACTCTGAAGCTGCTTCACAGCCTCCTGCACCACTTGCTCTGATAAGGGGACATTGAGAAAAGACTCTTGTTCGGGGGTCACACCCGGGAGCTCCAGATCCTTGAATAAAGCCTCTATTTTGGCCCGACCCTCCTCAAAAACCTCAGATTGGTATAACTTAGAGTAAAATCTCTGGAATGACACATTAATCTTTTTGGAGTCACACGTTCGGTTCCCAGACCCTTCCCTAATCACTGTAATGGCTTGAGGGGCTCTCCTTTTCCTAGCGAGATATGCTAAGTATTTGCTGGACCTGTCACCATGATCATACAACCTTTGCTTTGCAAAACTAAGCTTGTTCTTTGCTGTCTGCGTGAGCACGGGATTCAATGCAGACCGCAGCGCCGTAATCCTCTGTAACTTGACCAACGAGGGCCTGTCAAAGTAGGCCTTTCAACCGTGCTTTGAGGAGACGTTGCTGCTCACCCTTCTGCCGCCTCCTACTGGCAGAGTAGGAATTAACTAACCAACTGGCATAGGCTTCGGCAATTTCCGAAAGGAAGGATTGGCTACTAATCGAGGGTGAGTTAATGTCTAGAATGCCCAAAATTCCTGAGAGAAATCCTACTCAAATGTATTATCCTTGAGGATAAAGGGATCCATTTGCCGGTGCCTTGGACCCACTGTAACGTCCTTAATCTTAACCAACAGGTACACTGGAGTGTGATCAGAGATGGTAATATTAACGATCGTACAAGGTGCCACCAAGTCCAGGGTTGCAACAGGGATTGGAAAAAAATCAATCCTGGTATGACATCTGTGTGGAATGGGAAAAAACGTAAAAACCCTGCCTGTAGGGTGGAGACACGTCCAGATTTCCACCAACCCTCACTCCACACACAGATCCTCTAATTGTTCAGTTTGTACAGAGGGTATCGGGGTCGGGGGGGTGGCTTTGGGCAACCTCTGTACTGTGGGATCCATGAGACAGTTAAAATCTCCCCCTTTAATGATATGCCAGGACCCTAGTCTGATCAATTTAGAAAACGCATCTAACAAAATGTTGAGTGGATGAGCTGGAGGGCAATAAGCATTTAAAACACCATATTCTTCCCCATTTATCAAGGCGTTAAGAATTACAAACCTCCCGTGTGTGTGTCTTTAACACAGTCTGGTAACTTAAATGCGAGATTCCTCCTCACCAATACAGCCACTCCCCTACTTCTGGTATTAAATGATGTGAAGTAAACCCGATCAAAGCCATTCTGCTGTAGTTTCAAATGCTTCCTGTCATCCAAGTGCATCTCCTGTAACAAAGGAATATCCACTTTCTCCTTTCTAAGACTCAAAAGTACCTTCTTCCTCTTAATTGGTGAGTGACTTCCCTTGATATTCCAGGTTCACCATTTCATCACATCATTAGCCTTAACCTTCTGCAGTAACATGTAAATTCCAGAGAGGAGGAACTCGAACCACAAATCACTGAGCCTTCGTGTCATATGATCCATCAAATATAAAAACTGCATAAACTGAAACCACTACATTTAACAAACCTACAAAACTATCAAAGATTAAAAGCAATACAAACCACCATATAAAGCGCCAATGGCGCCGAATAGGGAAACTCACCTCCTGCCTGAAGGGGGCAACTACCCATCCCAAACTGCCCATAAGTGGGCATCCAGCCATCCCAACCAGTTTCCCTCCTTCTAGCGAGAGCCGTACCACAAACACAAGCAGAATAGAAAGTAAATACACCATAGAATAGCAATATGAATAAAGGAAAAAACATTTAAGATCGATGGGGTAAATACCCCACCCATCCTCTGGTATAACTTCACTTAGAAATTGAAAGTACACATCTCAACCGCCACCAAACACAGTTTAAACCAGATTATTACCAATCGGGAAAACAAGGAAAAGAACGCTCCAACTGGACTTCCTCGGTTTTTTTAAAAAACAACAAAGTTGTAACCAAACCGCGTGGCGGCACACTGCTCAGCACTGCTGCCTCACAGCGCGAGAGACCCGGGTTCAATTCCCGCCTCAGGCAACTCTCTGTGTGGAGTTTGTACATTCTCCCCGTGTCTGTGTGGGTTTCCTTTGGGTGCAGGTTAGGTGAATTGGCCATGCTAAATTGTCCGTAGTGTTAGGTGAAGGGGTAAGTGTAGGAGTATGGGTCTGGGTGGTATACACTTCGGCGGGTCGGTGTGGACTTGTTGGGCCGAAGGGCCTGTTTCCACACTGTGAGTAATCTAATCAAACAACACTATTTGTAGATAGTAAATTGTTCAGATTCGGTTAATTTGTCCACAAAGTCTCTTGCCTTCTCCGATGTATCAAAGAGATGTACGGATCCATGTAAGGTTATCGGAGCACCGCCGGATACCTCAGAGAGTACTGGATCCCAAACTCCCTCAGTCTTCTCTTGGCAGAAACATTATCCATCAGGGGGCGGGAATTAAACAGCCAGGGCTGACAAAGGAAGTCAGGAAATGTATCATAGGGAAAGAGAGAGTCTACAAAGTGGCCAAGAGCACTGGGAAATCAGAAGATTGGGAAGCTGACAAAAACAAACAGAGGATAACAAAGACATAGAAATAGGAAGCAGAGGATCAAATATGAAGGTAAGCTAGCCAGTAAGATTAGAAATGATTGTTAAAGTTTCTTTCAATACAAAAGAAACAAATGAGAGGCAAAATTAGAAATTGGGCCGTTCCAAATTGATGCAGGAAGGTTCGTGAAGGGAGATAAGGAAATGGCTGAAGAACTTGGTAAATACTTTGTGTCAGTCTTCACAGTGGAAGACATGAGCATTATCCTAACAATTAAGGAGAGTCAGGGGGCAGATTTGAGTACGGTAGCCATTACAAAAGAGGAAGTGCTCGAAAAGCTCAAAGGTGTAAAGGTTGATAAATCTCCCGGCTCCCGGTCTACATCCTAGAGCTCTGAGGGAGGTGGCTGAGGAAATAGTAGAGGCTAGGGTTCAGTGTTGGGGTCACAGCTGTTCACTTTATATATTAATGATCTGGATGAAGGG